>NC_133975.1:34039480-35379480 GCF_047716275.1 Strix uralensis
GTGAATTGGACAGGCTATAGAAATTGCCTGCCTGGATGTGGAACTGGATCAGCCAGGGAACTTGCATAAGGCTGAATATTTTATCACAGATTTCTACCCCAGAAGTCCAGGAGGGGAAAGGTTGGATTGCCCCATCAGAAATACTGCAGTCCTTGACATTAGCATTTTTTTGTGACTGATACAGTTCTGCTGAAATTTATTTGTCTTGGTTCAGTATTGCTGGTAAATTGGGTAAATTACTGGGCAGAACAGAAAGATCACTTTTTGAGCACAGACTCTGAGGTAGAAGCCGTTACAATAAACATGTTTTCTTGCCTGAAGAGGCAAAGCTTGATATTGTATCAGCCTTTGAGAAATAGAGAAGTGGGATATGCTTCAGACCAAGAAGAGCAAAATGCTAGTGTTAAAATCCCACTCAAGGTTGCAAAATGTGAAGCAGTATATACCATGCGTTCAAATTGATGTTTCAGAAAATGATCCCACACCAGGCTGCAGAGTGAGGAGGAGCTGACCATCCTAATCAGTAAAGAATGGAAATCAAAAAAATGTTGCTTCCATCCTGTGTGGGTTGTTTTGCTGGCCTTTGGTATTGATTTGACTATTTAGAGAGGTTCTTTCATTCCTTGTGTGTATCATTGAAGACCTGTATCAAGAAAGTATGTCTGAACCTTCAGCCACTTCTAGGATCTTGCTCGCTAGCAAGCATAATATGGCAGCATTGTATTGTGTTATAGACCATGGGAATGTAGCAATGTAGTGTTGGAGAATTTTACAAATAAAAGAGATCCTGGCTGATACAGAATGGGTTTTTTTTGTTTTGTTTTCTGTAGTGAATCTTAAGTTGGCAAGAAAGTCAGCATGCAAAGAGCAAACTATCCAAAGAACAAGGATGAGTGTGTGACTGTTTTATGTGTGACTTCAGGCTTGTTTGGTATACCAGTTTGCTTTTGGATGGTAGGAAGAAGATACTGCCTGGATGCCTGCCACAGCCCATTTGCTATGCTGAGACATATACTGTGTACTAAAAGGCATATACTAGGCCCTTTGAACTAGGTGGACAGTTATCAGTATGAAATTTATACCAAAAGGGAAGTGGGAGAAGTCTACTTAGTATTAATTGGATAAATGAGCCCTATAGTTCAACAGTACCTCCTATCTGGATTCTAATTTCATGTATTAAGATCATCTCAGCACATAGTGGGGATGAGCTTTCATAACAGTCTCCTCCAGAAACTGAGAACACAGCTGTGGAAACTGAACACTGAAATAAATAAGTAAATAAACCCCTCCTATACATATGCAGCCTCTGTAGGTTGCTGTTCTTGTCTTTCTCAGCTGCTTTTTCCTCCAGTTTGCACTGAAATAAGAGTATTCACACTGAAATAAAGGGATGCTGAAATAGAACTTGGGAAGTATTTTCTTAGAAGTAAAGCAGAACTATTAGTGTCTATATTATTTCTGTAGAAGCCTTATTATACTTCTTGAATTTCAGATTGAATAATTTGGAGTCAGAGGCTCATTTGGCATTCCCATCAGACAGTGAATGCCACATCAGGGTGCAGGGTGTGGTGTCAGTATTCAGTTCATTACACAGAACTTGGAATGGAATAAGACTTAAAAGTAACTTTTGTAACCGGTATTCTCTAAATATTTCTATTTCCCTAACATGTACCAGTAATGTTCCAAACAGAACAACTGACCTGTCCAAGTTTACTCAAAATGGATTTGTCTTTTGCAGGTGTTTCTGCCAGTGAAGGGATCAGATTTGACGTGTTATTATGAGTCATCCACCATCAACACTGCTGTGGTGTTACATTCTAGACTTTAATCTTGCCATTCAGACTGTTGTGGCATTTACAGGTTCTTAGCTTGCCTGACAGCTCTGCATTGCTTGAGAATAAACTTGTCCTTACTCACTTATGGTTGCACCAAAAAGGAATTATATTTTAAGTCTGTCATTTCACAAAGGTTTCAGCTGGCATGGCCACTGAAAGAAGCAATGCCACTTGCCTACAGCAGTTCTCCATATGTACCCTGCAGTAATGCTGGTACAAAAACTTGTGCAGCTCTGTAGTGCAGCTCTATCAGGAAACTAATCTGGGTCAAAATGGACTGTTTCTCTGTACCTGCTCAGTATTACTGTGGCTCCATTCCCCAGTTTAATTCAATTCGCAGCCACAGAAATGTTTATGTTGGCCCAAGGGAAGAAAGCAGGAGTGAGCATCCAGTCAGGGTACACCACTTATTTTGGTGGAAATGCCATCTTGAGGTGTTAGTTCAAATTATTCCATAACTGCTGACGAAGCGGTGGCAGCACAGGGCATTCAGGTGGGTTGGCAGACCAGCCAGCAGCCTTTGCAGTTGAGGACTGACTGTTATCTGCGTGCAGTGGCAGCGTCTACTTCAGCAACTGGAGCAGCTCTGCAGGAATGAAGCTGCAGAGGAAAACTTCTGGTGCTGTGGATTCACTGACCGTACCACTTATGTTTTGGTATGTGTGGGAGAACTGGGAGGACTTCAGCTTAGCTTTTGTCTGGTCCTGCGGACTGAATTTCCATTGCCAGTTAGAGTGTATTAGATGCTGTCTGGAGCATATACTCAAATTTCCTTTAATCCAAAAGGATGGTTCCAGATTGCTCCATGGAGTGAACCAAAGCACAGTGAATGGTCAGGATGGCTGGGAGAATAGCTTTGATAATATGCATCTGATCTGAACAAAAAAGCCAATGTAAACACACCAAGGGTGACTCAGCTCTGCCTATACATGCTGCAGTCAGATCATTGCACTGACTGTGCTATCGATGGGGTTTCACTTGTCATATATGACTCTCTCATTCTTTCAGATTCCATTTCAAAACTTGTTCCAGTGTCAGTTCTGCAGCTAGTCTTGAACAAATCATGTCCCGCTGTTGCTCCTCAAGCTCTGAGACTGATGCATTCACTCTGTGTTGGTGGTAATGGTCAGAAAGAGAGATAAGATTCTAGCACCATTTCATTACCTGTCTCTATCTACCTTGGCAGTAGTCCATGAAAATTGAGCTAAGTATGACACCATGAAGTCTAAGTCAAATAAAAACTCTTTTACTGGACTGTTCTTGGTGTGCATATGTGCTCTCATGAAATTTAGTACCCAAAGGGGATTTTCTTATTCCAGGCTGACTGTGGATCTTCAGCTGATGGAGCTTTGCCAAAAAGAGGGAAGTGTAAAGACAGTGCTTGAAAGAGTTGCATTGCTGTGTAATGGAAAACATTGAATCTGCATAACCTAAGAAGCACCAAAGAAAGAAACCTGGATATAAGAATTTAGGCAGGAAACAATCCTGTTGGATTCCACTTGGACAAACAGTTGATTACTAAAAAAGTAATTCTGCAGGAAGCAGCCAAGCTTGAATTGTGAGATGAAGAAAAACAATTTCTGGCCTGAATCAACTGAACTTTGTTTGAAAGATGAACTTTACAAACCATTTCCATTCTTATTTGAAGGTATTAGCAGCAATGGCTACACTGGAGCTTCTTGTGTTTTGGCAGTCAGGAAGATTGATTGCACATCAGTAGGAAGACAGATGAACCCACCATCCCACACACTTTACTTTTATTTGGTTGTTTGACCTCTACTTTTCTCATACTATTGATTAATCTTAGATTAAGCTCTTGGACAGGCCTTGATTCTGAGCTGGGTGTTACTGCAGTATGAATAATTGCAGGGATATTTTTTATCTTAGCACGGCTGAAAAGTTTTTTGTTTCACTAACTAGGACTCAAAGTGTATTTATGGAAAGAATTTTGCCATGTGGCTACAATCTGTAGTAAATTCAAGTGCTTTTATAACAAAGCCCTTAATTTTGAAGGGATTTCGGTCTTTTTGATTATACATAACTGTTTGAATTTCTGGATCAAGGATAAACAATTAAGTATTTTCTTTTTCTTTTTTAAAGAAATAAATGCTGACTCTTCCTTCCCCTCCTGTTCTGGAGCTAAAACAGCTTGGCAGCAGTGTTTGAACACAGTTCCAGTTAAACCAGTTTTGGAACATAGTTTGGCAGGCCAGAATGGAGTAAGGCCAAGGTATGTTAGAGCTAAGTTTTAAAACCTAATTCTAAGCTAAAATTGTAGCTGTAGTGAGAATGCTGTAAAAGTTGAATACAATGTCTCTTCCCTCGTCCCTCTTTTTCTTCTTTCTCCAGCTAGTCAGACTGTGCTAGACTGCTAGAAACTGTGCACAAACTTCTCATGGATCTTACAGCTCTTCTGCCTGAGCCTCAGTCAGTGTGGATACAAAATTACATAGTTAACTAGCTCTTAAGAAGCGGCTTGCTTTTTAATCATATTATCATTAGGTAAAATTTCACTTACCTTAAAAATTAAGTTGCATGGAGCCTATAGCACTGCAGATAACCAATCTTCTTCTTTGTTGTATCATTTCTTGCAAAATAGTTGAATCAAAGGCTATTTCCATTTCCCTTGATACCTTCCAGTGTTGTACAAACACAGATAATTTCAACTGCTAGTTTATCTGCTGTTGACTTTAGAAGTACAGTTTGCAATATGAAAGGATGACTGCAGGATATTATTTTTAAAGTTTGTATAAAGTGATTGTGCATCTTTTTTCCCACAGTGAAAATGTCTAGACTTTTCTGAACCTTTGTAAAGCTGTTATCCAGACAAATTAGTTCCATGAATTTGAGCTACATCAACCTCAAGAATTATCCAAATAAATGGGGTCACCAAGTCATTTTACTCTTAGCTATAATACAAAACACTGCTCATAATCTGAAAAGCTGACAGATATGAAAAGAAAATTGCTCATCAGCTACAACCCTTTTTTTTTTTTTTTCCTTTAACAGGAAGATTTTCAGTTCATTTGAGTGTTAAAAATATTTCCCAGCAGAGTGGGCATTCTGTTGCATAATAATTTGGGCTGTCTCTGGGCATTGAGAAGTTGTATTAAAGCATAGATGTCATGAGGAATAATAATGCCAAGACTAGGAGTTAAGAGGCCATGTAATACCCAGTTATATTTTTAGGGAGATGTTCAATTCGTTTGGGGGAGAGGGAGATGTCATACACCAAACTGTCAGTAGCTTCTCTTTGATCTTTTATACTGTTTCAGAATTCATACCAATGCTAAAAATTAACTCCTCCGTATCCATGGCTTCTCATCTGGTTTTGATTGTGCTTTCCAAATAGCCTTTTATCCAGCATGCTCTTGTTACTTGTTCTTCTTTGTGTGCCATGTCTTGGTTTGATAAACTCTGAATAAAGAAATCCTCTGAACACTACTCACATTCACTTAGAGCCCACCTTCTCTCTTTTACAAAAACTTCTCCAAATGTGCTTTTTTCAGTTCCAGGCAGTTAAGACTGTGATCATTATTTTGTTTGGTCTTTTGTGGAAGAAAGGGGATTAAAAAAAAAAAAAAAAAAAAAAAAGTAGTATGAATAAATTGAGTTAAGCTAAGTTTAGGAAGAGCCAGACTCATAGTTTTAACAATTTCCCCAGCTGAATGATACTTTCATGCTCTGTTTATGTGTTTTCTTTGAAGAGAACTTTTTAGCAGAACACAACTTTAGTCACATGAAATAGCTTTCTGAGGGGTTTCTTTTTTTCAGAGTCTGCATTATAGAGCTTTAGGAACAGGTAGAATGAAAGACATCATGAAATTACTTTAACTCTTGAAGGAGTCATGACATTGTCAACACATCACTGATCCCACTGTGTATTTTGTGGTGATAGGCATGAAATGGTAGATTAGCTGTCTCTGCTTTCTCAGAGGCATTTTCTGCCTGTTTGGATGATTTATGTCTGGGTCATGACAAAATTTCTAATGTCACACACTCACAGAGCTACCACAGCAGAGAGCAAAGTTATACTTAAAAAATAAATAATGGGGTCTTTATTCTGAAGAAGTGTCTGTCTTTGATCTGTTTGATCAGATCTGTTTGATCTGTTCAGCTCAGTAGCTCTACTTCATTTTTCTCCTTTCCTCATGTTTTGACTTAATAACTATGACCAGTTTCATATGAAACATTGCAGTCCAGTGCTGAGCCCACTGATGTCCTTCAAGAGTAAACCCATTTTTTCCACTCTGGACAATTCATCCATTTGCTGTTGCCTGCCCCAAACATCCTTTTTAGAAGTATTCCTGGCTGTTGCACAGTTGTCTGCAGTTTCTGATGGGTTTTGTAATTGCCATCAGAAGAACCCTCTTTTTAAGGTCAGTTTTGAAGATAATGAATCAGTTCTAATGCTTTGGAGATTTTTATTTTGTTTCATTTCTCTTTATGATTGTAGGGAATTTTAGAGTAAGTGAAATACGTTCAACATATTTCTGTTATGTTCAATATATATGTTCAATATAACATTCTGTTAGCCTTGTGAAGTCTTAGCCTTCCTGCTTAGAATGTTACCTAGCTATATTTCACATGTAGAATAAGTTGCCTTGAAAGTTTTAGAAGAAATACCTATTTATGTTGCAGAAGAACATCACTTTTCTTTTTCAGACTTTTACTGTCAGGGTTTTCAGAGATTTCTCTCAACATCATGTCAGCAAGAAACTGTAGTCTGTCACCATCCAGTTTATCTTCAAGGATAATCAGAGTGAGTTAGGATGACTGTTAGCACTACTGGAGAGTTACACATGAGGAGGTAGAACCTCTACCATCGTTTGGAGGTAAAGTAAATGCAAATGTTTTTGTACACAACAGGCAGTCTTCTATGGCAGGTTTTCATAAGTATCTGCAGTGCTATAGCAGAGCATCAAGTTTCATTGACTTTGTCTTCTATTTTAAAGTTTTGTACCTGCAGAGTTTGGAAATAGAGAGGAGGTTAGCCTTTAGGGAAATCCCTGCCTAAATCGGAAGAAGATGCCAATTAATTTCAGGTGGGTCATATGGGAGTCTGATTTTTATTTTTTGTTCTAGCAGGAAATTCTGCTGTGCATATAACAATAGATTTTTGAAACTGTATATGGCTAGCACCAAAACATGTCTAATTTGTGTACCACCTAAGCTTTGCTAGTAAATAGATTCACTCATTCCAGAAAGTCCTAAGGAGCAATTTGCCCTTCATATACTTTTATCAAGACCAGACTTCCTGCCTTAGATTTCCAAACTTCCATGTATTTTGTTACTTTAATTAGAGCTTGCTATTTGTATTTTAAGTATACCAGATTGATAGCATTTGAGAAGGATATTTTTTCAAAGCTGTTTATCACCTCAGACCCAATAACCTGAAAAAAAAAAAAAAAGTAACTGGAAGTTATGGGAGTTTGAGCACAGGGAATGTTTGGTTCTGCTTTAGCCTCTTCAGCTGCTGAAAACTGGAATTCTGCATGAGAAATGCATGTGCATTGCTGGCTGCGTCTCTAGGGACAGAAATAAAGGAGCAGTAGTTTGGCAACTGTATGCCACAGTGACATTTTCTGAAGGCCAGTAAAGCAATGTGTAGGTGAAAAAGGATCTTAGCCAAGATATACTTGCTGACAAGTTGATTATCATTTAAACTAGCTAAGAATATTTTTAGTTTAGGCATGCAGGATTTTACACCATTTATCTTAATTTTATATAACAAAATTCATTATATGAGTATCTGTTGCTAGTGTAGAACAATTAAAGCTTCATGTTTTAATAGTGTTTCTATGAGGAATGTGAAATTACTGTTTGTGCCAAAAATTTCTTGCATTATGAAAACGTATATCATTTACAAATCATACTAACCTATTAATCAGATTCAATAACAAGCAGTAAGTTGATGAAATATTCCATCTAGTACTAGTAAGGGAAGTGGTGGCATTTTAGAATTAGAAGTCATTTCTATGTCATTTTGCCACTCAATATTTTACTCAAAGGGGTTGTGCTTGTTCTAGTTACTCTCTTAAACAAGAAGATCTCAGAAGCTTTTTTCAAACAGTTGGTAAAATGAGATGTCTTACCTGGCTGTAGTTTCCCACGAGGTTACCCTAGATCATTGCATTTCAACTAGCAACCTGTTTTCTGGGTTTGGCCCTTAGGACAGTGAATCTGTCCTGTCTACCTTTTTCTCCTGGGGCAAGTAAGGAATGGTTTGTGGCCAGATCCTGCCTCTGCGCAGACAGGCAGTTGGAACTCAAGTTGCTGTCATTGCCTCCAGAGCTCATGAGAAAGGGAGGGAGTAGGACAGTTTTATTCCAAAATTGTGATCCAGCCATAATAACAATGAAGGCTGGGCCACCCAGAAATAAGCTATCCTTTTGCATAGTAGGCACCGAGAAGCAATCCAAGAAATACTGTAATTTGCATCATGCACACAAACAAACCCACATACACACAGAGTATGTGGAAGGATATCTTTTTGTTGATAACTAGTCTAGTTATTTGCAGTGTCTGGACTTTTGGGTACCTAGCTTGTGCATTTGGGTTGATTTTTTTAAGCAAATAGAATTGGCTGTATTAGGGTCTAGTGTTTTATGGGATTTTCCCCACAATGTATTCACAGCATGGCTGGAGATGAGACTAATTTTTGTATAGATTTAGAAAAAAACGTTGATTTAGGAACAAGGGAGAGAAATATGTTGTTTTGCTTAAATAAGTGGATGATAAAAAAGAAGAAAGATGTGAACATGCAGTTAAAGAACAAATATGAGATGATTTGATAACTAAATGTGCTTGATGTTCTGTGTTGCCAATGTTAAATTCATATCAGTTAGGGGAGGATCTTTGAGGGAATGCATAATTACCTGTGTGACACCCCCTGACCTTCTCAGTCAGAAGTCAGTCATGCCATTCAGGATCATTGGATGTGGCAAGGGAAGAAAGTGACTGCGGGGAGGAGGTGGTATAAAATGTTTGTCAAGATGTTCTGTGTTCATTGAAGATAGAATAAAAAGTTATAAATTTGTGGAGCTTTCTGTTGCCACAACAGAGTGAAATTAGAAAACTGGATTTCACCCAGTCTTCATGTGGGGGAAGAGATGGGCTGTCCCAACCACTTTCCAGTTGCTGTGTGATTCAAATTATCCTGAAAACACATTTGTGAGTAATTTATTATAACTAGTGTATCGGTTGGTACTGCAAGTATTTTACTGCAAGGAACATTTATGTGGTTTGTTCCCCTGCGCCATTTGGTAGCCAGTGAAGTAGCTTCATTGGTACAATAAGTGCAATTTAATGCTCAAATGACTTATGATTTTAATGGGCAGAACAGCCTCCTGGAAAAACTGCAGAACTGCTAAGCTGCTAGCTTTTCTAATACCCTCCAAACAGTTTATATTGAAGATAAAGTTGCAAGTAAAGAACCATCATGCTCTCTGGCTGGGAGTACAGATACACGTGCACATGCACAAGCTGGGCTTTATCTGGGATGTTTCTGTTATCCCATATGTCTTTTATTATTTTCAGAATATTAATCACTTTATGAACCTATGCTTGTGCCACCTTACATGTTTTTTTATGCTCTGCTGAAATGACTCTCCTGCTATTGCTAAACTTGTTCAGGATTATACCAAGAGAAGATCTGGTTTCTTCAGGCAGACTTGCCAATGTTTCAAGCTTTATGCATTAAGTCAGATCTGCATAGATCTGTGAAGCAGCAGCCTTCATCATGGTTATGCAACTGTCTGTCATACATAGCTGTTATTTGATTAAGATACAAAAGAATATTTCTTTCTTAAGGGAAGTTCGAAAAGGGTTTTCTATGTATCTTCAGAAGATGCTGAACAGAGCCTTGCTGTCTGCAGTGCTCTGTTATGTGACAAAATGAAGCACTTCAGCCTGTGCAAGTGTAAGCTCTCTGGAAAGCTGCAGCACATGGTTAGGCTAACATAGGGTCACTTCCCATAGCTGTTGCTCGGCCACTTGGAAATCTGTGATCAAGATCTCAGTGTGTGACTAGCAAGGTCAGTGTTGGGTTTTGCTGTTTTAAAGTCTTTGTCATGTTTTACCTGTGAGATGTTACTTGCAGTCAAGCTGTTTATTGACTTGCTTAAAAAATACCAAGAAATTTGAAAACCTTTTCACAAAACTACTCAGTTGAAGGTTATAATGTTCTTCAAGGTCTGTTTCTGATGCATTAAATGTAGTGGTGCTATTTAAAGCCAAGAATGAAAAGGGAACTCTCTGGCTTTAGTTGCCTCAGTTATAAATAATGTTAGATGTTAGGATTTATATGATCTTGACATGGACAGTGTATATTCAGAATGTCTGGCTGGAATGTCTACATTTAATGTCAAAGGGTAATGCTCTGTAACAGGGTTGCTATAGTGACTTGGCAGTGACTTATTATTTTGGGGATTTCATATTTGAAAGAGGTGGTGTTTGATTTTGCAGGGTGCAAAAGTACCCCCAAGGAATGCAGGGTGGTCTTAACACCCCTAACTTCAGAACACAGAATGCTGTTTAACGCTTCTGAGATTAAGCCTTGCAGATGGAGCTTATTTATATTGTGTGAACTAACTATCCCTGTTTATGTTGTTTGTATTGTTCTGATATATAAGGCTAAAATAAATCACTTCGACCACTGGTTCTGTCTGGTGTGAGTGATGTCTGCCAGTGGTGTTGGGAACATCACAGTTCCATTTTCACACCGAATGGAAGCAAAATACTTCTCTGATTTAATATTTATAGTCCAGTACAGATCCAGTGGTGGATCCTACTTTAAATATTTCGCCGTTATTTCAGAGCAATATTTGGTTGCAAAGGACATTTGCCAAAACCTTTATGTAAGAATCTCTGAAAATAATTCTTACCACCTTCATAAATGAAATATGGAATATAAACAATATGTGAATCTAATTCTTGGGTTTCTGTAAGCAAGAGAAAACAAACTTGGCTTTTAAAAAACTGTTATAATTGGCAGATAATTAATACGTACTTCATTTTAGAGGTCCCATTCTGATAAAGTTGTGACACCTTGATTAGGTGACCTAGTTATTTTTTTTGTAATCCCTTTACAATGGCATCTTTTCCATGTGCCATAAAAAGTCATACAGAAACAAGCAAGATGTGTAATAGGAATTCCTTCCCTTTCCTTGCTCCATGATACTTTTGTAAGTGAAGCTATTTCTGGTATCATCTGTGATTTCTGTTAGTCTTAAATTAGGTACATTCATCCTTTCTCTCTCCTCTGCTCTCTCTGTTCTTCCTTCCTTGGTCTCCATAGAAAAAAAGTGGAAAAGTCCACTTTTTTATGTAAAACTGAGTTATTTTAAACAAATGTCAATAAATCAATACAGAAAATTAACTGCACTGTTTTTTTAAACAAAAAGACCCAGTGGACCCCACTGGTCTATGGTGCACTGGTCAAATGGGCCGAAAGGTGCTGTGACCTAGGAATGGGACTGGGCAACCTCAGTGGAGCGGGAATCCCTGAAGATGATACCACTTCTGCCATCAAACCAGCCAGCTGAGACTAGGAAGGGAGGAGAGAAATGAGGTGATTTGTTAGTTCTTTGCTTAATTTCCATTCTTGCACCATGAAATTAGGCTACGTTCTGAGCTGTTGAGCTGTTCCCTTTGTGGCTTCCTTGTGGAGGCGCGCAGGAGCACGCAGCCAAAGCCATTCAAAAACTATGTAGACTTTATAGAAATTTTAGAAGCCACCTCAGGAGTTCAGGCATGTGAAAGGGCTCTCATGATTTCTATGTCAAAATTAGTGGCTAAGTCCCTTTCAGAGAATCACCAGCTTTTGTGCTAATCAATACAACTTTCAGAGGGGAAAGGGCTGGGATTTAATTTTGGTCCTGAAGTCATTGCACATATCTTCCTATTAGCACAGAAAAAAATATTCCAGGATTGTATTTGTAAATACTTCTCTACTAGTTTGTCAGGGTTTTATTTTTTTATTTTGTCTGGTTTTGAAGCGGACAGAATAGATGGAATTGATCTGATGTTAGCTTGTAAGAGGCTTTTGCTTATGTCTTACACAAGAGGCTGTCATGGAAACTTAGTAACCATGGGGTGAAAGGTAAAGCCCTGTTACTGATTAAAGACAGCTTGAAAAAGAGTAAATAAAAACAGCAACCTTCATATCATTTTTGCAGACATTTTCCAGCATGGAAAATGATTGTTAATGACATACCTCAGAAATGAAGTAGAAATTAATAGAAATTTTCTGGACAAAACTGTTTTTTATAGGAAAACTGAATGTTCATTAAAGATAGCAACTGGAAAAGTTTCCCTTTTTTGATACAGGCAAATAATAACACTTTTAGCCTTTCCAATGGAAAGATTTTTAAAGAAAAACAAAAGAAAAAAACCCATCAAAAGTCCTTCAAAAATATTCCTGCAACAATAAAAAATCTAAGTAAACTGAGAAAAGAGATTATTTGGCTGGGAGGAAAAGGAGTAAGTGGAAGGATGACAGTCCTATATTATAGAAGGACTGGGAAATAAATTTTCTGTTGGTTAATTCAAGTAATGAAGAAAGTGATAACTAGAACAAGGCAACCTTAAAAAACTATAAAGGAAACACATTCAAAACAACTAAAAAAGTAATATATTTGTAAATAATGATATAACTTTTAGTAATAAATAACTCAGAGCTCAATCATTTGGGTAGAAAGCTTGGTAAGTTGTTTTTTTAAAAAAGTTTTAAGTACTATTTTAAAATGTCACTTGCATTTACATAGGCTTGGATAATTACTATGAAATATGCCTAATTACCTACCTAAGTTGCCATTACAAGAAAATATACATGGTCAGTGGTATGTTACCACACATTTGGCTCAAGCATGGACTGTTGTCAGAAATGGCATACTTTTTTTTTTTTAAGTTTGCTTCAGTTTGAGATGTTGTGAGTTCCATCAGCCTTATGGAAAAGCAGAATAAGATGTTATCCAATAGCTTACATCTCAAAAAATGCACAATGTCTTAACAGTTTGTTTTCTGGTAGATCTTTCTCCTTGCTCTTATTGAAAGACCATTTGTAACATCATGCCTGTGATGAAGTGCGCTCATGCCTCAACTGGCCTGTGGTGCCTTCCTCATGCTCCTTCCCAAGAGCTATGTCTAATGCTCCTTTCCCAGGTCTCTGGGGAGAGGCGAGACCACTTCATTTCAGTCTTGGCAAGACATGGCATTGCACTTTATTTTCAATTACAGATCAAGGGTTGTTTTTAACTTTGATTTTGTTATCTCTTCTTTGTATATATTACAAACTTTTCTATCTAGATTTCCTATTTATATTTATCATGTATTCAAGGTGTGTATCTGGGCAAAAAGAGTATGTGTGAATTTTCTTCTTCTAGAGAGTATGGCTTTAAATATTTCCTTTCCTTCTCCAAGGCTTCTTCAAATCTCTGATTTTAGACTTGGGGACAGCACTGTGAGTCAGCACTACAAACATTTTCTTTAGACCCTTGGGATTATTTGGAATTCAACAAATGATAGCTAGTAGCTGCTTGGGACATGCTTAATATTAGGTTAAATGATTCATTCCTGGGTCAAAATAACTAGTAGGAATTTGTGCCAGTGTCGCCTTCTTCTTGTTACTTATGAAATGCAGATTTGCAGATTTACTCTTCAAGCGTGTATTAGTCTAATAGTATATGATCATTTGTGCTGGATTTGTGTGGCAGGGATTTGGTAGCAGGGGAGGGAGCTACAGTGGTGGCCCCCTGTGAGAAGCCTCTCAAAGCTCCCCCAGCTCCAAGTCAGTCCCGCCTGTGCCCAAGGCCAAGCCAATGTGATGGTGGCCGCACCTCTGTGATAACGTATTTAAGAAGGGGAACCTGGAAGGAGGAGTTGGAGTGGTGAGGAGAAGTTGTGAGGACACCTGTGTGAACACCAAGGTCAGTGGAAGAAAGAAGGAGGAAGAAGGGGGAGTGCATCGAAGCAGAGAGGCCCCGTGTATCCTGTGGTGAGAGGGCAGGGCCGCCCCACTCTGCCACCCAAGGAGGTCACTGGAGGAGTAGAGATTGACCTGTGGCCTGTGGAGGACCCCTGGGACTCTGTGGGAAGAAGAAGGCCCCACTGTTGCAGTTCAGCACTGGGAGGACTACAACACGTGGGGGTGACCCACGCCGGAGCATCTCGAGAAGAATGAATCCTGTGGGGAGAATTCAAGGTGGAGAGAGTTTGTGGAGGACTGTCTGCTGTGAGACGGACGCCACGTGGAGCAGGGGGAAGAATGCAGAGGAGTGCTTCCCCCCCTTCTTGGAGGAAGAAGCAGTGGACTGACTGCACCCCCCATCCCCTGCCCCTGTGCCACTGGGGGAGGAGGCAGAGATATTGGAAACAAAACTGAGCCTGGGAAGAAGGGAGGGGTAGGGGGAGTTTTTCTAAGTGTTTTTAAGATATGGTAACGCTTCTCACTGTCCCGTTCTGTCTGTTAAGTGTCATTATCGTTAGTGTTTTGAATTAAAGTGACGTCCTTTTCCTTCTCCTAATGAGCCTGTCTTTTGCCTGTGATTGTTAATGGGTGATGGACCGCTCTCTGTCCTTATCTCCATTCCTGAGCCTTTTGATTCATCTTTTTCCTTCCCAGCACTGGCGGTGAAGGGGTGAATGAACGGCTATGTGGTGCTCAGCTGCTCTCTGGGCTCAAACCACAACATTATTTTTGATAGGATGTATTACATTTCTCTTACAGAAGGTCAGGATTTGAGGTATTTTTCTTTCTAAGTACCAAGTGAAAGAGAATTATTAAAGAAAAGTTGAGAGAATTGGTAAGTGATAATTTTATAATCTGTACAACATTCTGTAGGAACTAGTTTTAGTAATCTGCTTAAACCATGAGAAGCAATATTTATATTTCAACAAATAGGAAGACCTTTATAAAGTGCTGAATTGTAATTTATTCTCTTCAGAAATTATCCTGTCATAACATTATAGAGATAGACTGAATTGCTGTTGAGCTTTATAAAGATTCTTTTTCTCTCTTACAGGTTTATGATCATCTTATGTAGATTAGCATATAGATTGCACTAATTTTATTTTTTTGTGGTAACCTGTTTTTTTTTTCTCAGAACCACTAAAATACTAATTACTTTATTTAGCTTGACATACAAAAGATTCTTGCTGGCACTTGATGAATACTTTTATGAATACTAGTATATCTTCTCAAATCCCATCAGAGCTGCACAAACTGTACAAACCATGTTGTGTTTTTTTTCCTGTGCGTGTCAGAAGTTATGTTTGTTACAGTCAGCTGCAAAGTCCTGACTTCCAAGGCAAAGCAGCACACACTGTGCAGAGCACCGTCGAGGGATTGCAATGGTTCACTAAGGCCCTGGTCCTGAAAGCACGTTTGTTCATGTTTAACTTCTGTGCAGTATGAGGAGTTACACGGACAAGCACATGGATATGCTTTTGCAAAGTTAGCACTTCTAGTTATGTAAAACTCCACAGCTTTTTGGCCCGTAGCTGTGAGGCTGTATCTGTGAGACAAATCAGAGTCAACAGCAGAGCTGCTTTTAATCAGTTTGTCATTTGGGCTTCTGCAGTATCGTGTTTCAGTCTGTGCAAGAGTTTCACAAATTAATGGGGATTTTGTTTTAATATAAAATTCCCTGAGCATGAATTTCCGCGTAACTCTAAAAATTATGTTCATCCCCTTTTGACGCTATAAGAGAAAATCTTAAAGGAGCCTTTCATAGGAAAATAAAATAAATAAAATAGTTTTCTCTTTTAGTTCATTCCCTCTAATGTGGTTAGCTGTTTCATGACAAGAAGAGAATTTCTGAACAACTTCTTTATGGAAAGAATGTGCTGTGAAAGTCCTTGGGGTATGCAAGTCAGAGAGCTGTTGGATGAGGCACTTTAGATTAATCCAAGTGTGATATAGTTGCTAAGGAGCAGAAAAGAAGTCTCTAAAGCCAGAACCTAAGCTGTAAAGTAATGTTGTTGGTCAAAACATAGATGGATTTGTAACTGGAAACAAACTGGGAGCCAAAGTGCATGTACCACAACTCTTTTCTGGAGAGAAACGAGAATTTCCTCTGAGAGAGAAGCTGTGTATGCTATTGCAGGTAGCTGCCTCCAGACAGCACTCTTTATACTTAGTCTTGTCCAGAGTGCCTCAGATCTGTTGTCTTTCACTGGTACCCCACCAGACCCCATACCTTCATGAACACCTCTCCGAAGCTGCTGTGTCACGCACCCTGAGGCACACAAATACACCTTTCAGCTGAATCTGCAAAAACGCCACTCTGCTAGGTGGCAACTCAGTCTTGTAGTTTTGAGTATGCATGACTGAAAACACACACAGAACTATGTCTGAGTGTCCACAGGACCTCTGAAACAAGCACTACGTAGTGTGGACATACTGATCTACCCCACAGTGCTCTAGATCTAGGTGGGACAGATGCAAGATATTTTATTTCACCAGCCAGTGTACTCCCTGCCTCTTGGCCAGGAGCCAGGGTCAGTTCTAGGTTTGAATGCCTTTAGCAGTGTAGCTGCTGTGTGCCTCTGTTCCCAGAATTAAGTTTTAGAAAGTCAACTGGACTGCAGCAGTGCAGCTCCTATCTGTCTTTGTAATGATCCGTAGGTTTACCAGTGTTACCAGGGATGAATTGTTATCACAGCCAGCTGATAGCTCCAAAGGAACCAGAAAGCACACTTGCAAGTGACATTCCAGCCTCATGGATGTCAGTAGAGTTTCTACTGTTAATTTAATGAATGAGGATGAAATTTTGAACAGATTTATACAGTTCTGAAGAATTTGAACTTTTAATGTCTCTAACAAATCTGTACCATAATAAGGTCAAGAATAAAAATGGAGAGATACAAAAATCAAGGAGGGATCTTGTTAATACTAAATCTGACTTACTATAATCTTGTTTCTGGCATTTTTCATAAAAGGAAGATCCACTTCTGAAGAGGCAATCCCAGAGGAGCTGGTACCTCAGAGTTAGAAATGGTACCAAAGAAAGTTTTGGAGATGCTGTGGTTACATGGATGAATAAATAACTGCTCATTTTCCGGTTTTCAGTGAGATGTACTGGAAGTGGATTTTTGCAAACTCTAGAAACCTTACGGCACATTCACTGGATTGTTTTGTGCTGTATAATAGATAAAATAGTTAAATATGGTGATTGCAATGTATGTTATGGCACTTGCAGACAAACTGAAACTAGAGAAATAGTTTGCATGGTTACATTTCTATTCTGTTCGGGGTGTAAATCCATATAAGATGTAATGATGGTGCTCTACTGTGGAATAATAAGAATGGTGGGTTTTTTCCATCTTAATTGTACAGTGAATAAATTGAAAGAGAGCTAGAAGTTGCAGTGGGTAATGAAAAAATCCAGAAAAAAAGCTGACACCCCTAAAATATTTATTGTGGAAGTGTGAACAATCCTTGTGCTGTTGTGGTTGTGTATTGTTGGGAGAGGAAGGGTTAGTCCATTCTGTCATTACTGTCTACTCTTCCTGTTTCCTAATTCAAAGACCTTGTTTTGAATCAAATCCTGACCCCAATGATATAATTTGGAATTTTGCTGTTGGCTTCATCTGACCAGGTTTGTGTATTCAATACCAAGAATTGTTTGTCTTGCTCTGTGAATATAACAACATGTCCTGGATTGCTCTGTGTTAATTCTGCACAGTTCAAAACATTTTGAAATGTGTGGTCATACAAATGCAAACAATGCATGTATATAATATGTCCATAAAATATTTTAAAGCTGTTTTATAGATGCTATAGGAAGAACTACGACTATAGGGAATTAATATGTTTACAGGAATGCAAATTTTAAATTAAACTACTTCCTTAGGCTTGTTCTACCTTCTTGGAAAAACAGAATTCCAATTCCGCTGTTTAAATTTGGACCTATGTGCCTGTTATGACCACATCTATATGGCCTGCATAGTCTTCAGTTCTACAACCAGATTTAGAAAGTAGTTGACAGTAGTTGTCAAGGTTTGGGTTTTTGTTTGGTTTTTTTGGGGGGTGGTTGGTTTTGGTTTGTTGTTTTGGTTTTTTTTTAAATTTTGCTTTGACCTGCTGAACTGTCTTTTATTAATAATTAATAAAGCCACTTGGGAATTATTTACATATGGTGATACCCCAGACAGTGGTTCCAGGTCCAGGACTGACATAAATTCAGTCAGCCCATTAACCTGACAAGAGTCTACCAGAAAGCGATCAAAGCAGAACTCCAATGCCAGGCTAGCCTTACTCAGATTTTCTGTGGGGGTATCCTGCCCTGATACTGTGGGGAAGGCATTCCTGAGAAAGGCTGACTTTTAGATGTCAAGTGGAAATGGAGTCTCTGTATTCAACATCTTAGGAAGCAATTTCATCTTCTACTTTTTTTTTGAAGTGGAAGGGATGACTTCCATGATTAAGCAATAAATCAGTTTGTGCATTGACAATTCCTAGTGGATCTACATGGTTGGAAATTATTCAGAACTGGTCTTAAGGCTGTTAACTAAAATCCACATGAGTAATTCTCATGTTATTCAGAGACTTGCTAGGGAGTGATGGTTTGGGAAAACAATGCCTAGATATTGTCATGGTTGAGAGTGATGCTCCTTAAAAGTAATTTCCGTATATTTCCACACAAGAAACCAAACTTGTTTAGCCGCTTGCACCTCTAGCATAACTTCTTGTTCTGTCTTCTGACCGGGTATTAACTGCAAAAGAGATGAAGTTCATTCACATTTAACAAGGATGAGGTCAGCACAAGGGGAAGAATGAGTATTGTTATCATTAGAGCTTCAATGAACAAGACCTTTTCTCTTCACACCTTTTTGTACTTTAAGAAAAGAATGGCCTTGGATAATGTAAGAAATGATATCTGGACTCCTGGTATTGAAATACGGCCCATCCCCATTGAGCACACTTCTTGGAGGCATTTCTCCTTGGATCTGGGAGAGCTGAGGAAAGGTTGTCTTCATCCCTTGCGTGTGGCCACAGGAAGCAGGACTTTTCATGAGGGAAGGAAGAGGAGCCTTCTGTGCTCCTGCAGCACTGGCAGACTTCACACTCAGGGAAAACTAAAAGCTGAGAGCAAGTTGCAGGGGGCTGCCACACTACATGTGTTTTTCTCTGTATTTTCTTAAGAAAGACTTTTTAATTATGAGAAACATAGGGCTCTTCTCTGCAAGGCTCATATTTTCAGTGTTCTCTGAACAAAAAGAGAGATATTGAAACACAAGTGTTTTAAGGGAAACAATATTCTGTGAATAATGTTGCCTGGAAATGCTGCTACATGTTTGGGGTGGGGTTGTCTGCCATTGGAAGTAATAAAAATACATCTGTATATTATCCATTGGGGTTTGGTTTATTCTGGAAGTTAATTTTTAAGAAACTGAGGGTTATTTATTGGTTGTGTCACAGGAATATTTGGACTGTTCTAACGCCAGTCTTCAGCATTTTTATATTTCAAGCCATATAAAGGAGAACAAGATATATGGTGCATCTATCCCAGTTCAACAGAATGGCCTCTAACCAAACACTGTAAATATACTGTCTTCTGTGTTGCTTTTAGCCACAGAAATACTTTTCAAATTATTTATATTAGTCTAAAATTTACTCAGCAAAAGCAGTTTTCATTCTATGCTATTGCATTCAGGTCTCAAAGTGTTGCAAACTATCCTTCAATATGCTTCAAATCCAGTTTATTTTTTACAAGGGCAGTGGGAAGACTTTGCTTTCTCAGTGGGAGACCAAGTTTGACATCCGCATTTTTGCTTTTCCTTCAGGATGTCCCAGGAGTCCCTGGAGGGGCTGTGGTGGGTACCCCCACTACAGTGTGCGTTTTGTATACAAGCACATAGGTGTGTTTAAATGTAGAAAACAGCATTCCAGTTGGATTTTGTGTCATGAAGACAGTGGATATGATTTATCTGAACAGCAGCAAGACTTTCTCTCTCTCTCTCCCTGCCTTAGCTGGGCAAATAGCTGGCCGGCTCGCTCCCTCCAATCACCCGGGCTGCCAAGCTTCCACCCCCTTAGCACCAACAGCTCTCACCACCTACAGCTGGCTTTTAAAGCAAATATTTTAATAAAATCACTTTCAGTCATTACTCTTCCATTTAAGACAGCAGAAGTTCTGGACTGGGTAAGAGGAGCAGAAGTTTGCCCAGCAGAAGTTGCTCTGAATCAGGTTTGTAATGAAGTTTACTGCTTGAAAGAAGTAACCTGAAAGCAATGTAGCTTATCATGGGAAACTTTGCCTTTAACATGTGTGCTGTTTGAGTAGCAAGAGCTGTGGTATGCAGTATTACATGTAGTTTACATTGCAGCATTACTGTGTCTCTGACAAAGTGCAAATTACAGTGTTAATGTATAGAAGATGCAATTTATGTTTTCCTTCCCAGTCTGACTGAAAAATGTTTCAGTTTCTGAATGATAAAGCTTTCCTTTGCCGTTTTATACATATTAGACTTATGTTACAGCTGCTGATTTCCAGTTTTAGGGCTTTAAGTATTATCTGAATACACTACTTAAAATATTCCAAGGCATTAGGAGTTTTGTGAAAGTCTCGGGCACAACATCAACTTTTAGGACACTTGCAGTAAAATCATGTGTTGTCTGTGCATGTGTGTACACACACACACACAAATCATAGACTATACCTAGTTTTGCTTCATCTCTGAATTCTTTTACTTTCATATGTTATTGCACTAGATCTAATCACCACAATTCTGATTAAGGTTAAATGTACTTAAGAGCAAACAAAAATTTTTTCATAAATGCTACAGATGGAAAATATAAAAAATAAACTTCACAGTTTTTTTCAGGAGAATGAGGCTGAAGGAAGACTCTAAATTAATCTGTATATAATCGGTATATATTTATATTTTCCCATTTTCAATGTTACAAACTTATTGCATTATTTTCTCCCTAATTGGTGTTCTGTTTAGAATGTTAAACTACTGCACCTAATATTTATGCTATATTATAGTATATAATATTAGCTCAACAAAATAGCTTATAAGTAAAATATATTTTAAGTTACTTTTGCTTCAGGAATCTTTAACATACATCTCAATATCAGTATTAAAATTTTCACAGGTTTTATATTGCTTTATAACAGTTGCTTTCCATATGAGATTTTTATCTTTTTTATTAGAGCCTTTAGTGGAAAATTTTGTAGGAAAAGTTGAATGGCACCTGCAGCAAAACTTTGGGTTTTGCCAGCTGTAGCTTGGGTTTGATGTGTACTGACTTAAACCACTTATTACATGTAATTAAATTAAAATTATTTTAATGGAAGAGTGTGGTGATATATAAGTTACTTTTTTTGCTCCAATATCCACCTATTGTTTGAGTTTTGTTTTGGGGTTGGAGGCTGTTAGTTTATTTTTACATGGAAAATACTTTGCAAAAATGGTAGATTTTACAGGACTGTGAAGCAGTCAAAGCTATTTTAAAGATGAATATAAACTTTGCAGATGGAGACTTTGTGCCTTGCGTTGCATTTGTAGTTACAAATTTTTTGGCACCAAATTTTTCCTGCTAGAAGAGGACTAACAATAGACAACTATTGAATGTTCCTGAACATCCGTCTGAATGGAAGAGCTGGTATGAATTTTAAGGCTGAACTCTTCTTGTGTTAGCATTGAGATGTGTGGTAGTCAAGGAGTAAATTCCTGGTTTACAAGTGGCCAGGAAAGAAGGGTCTATCAGCAGCTACTGTAGAGAAAAAAACCTGAGACAATAAAGAACAAAAGGGATTGGAGAAGTATTTGTGCTTATGCAGGTACTCTGACAAATACCATGAATGTCCATTAGACATGAGGAAGCTTTTGGGGTTTTTTTCCCCCCTATGTTTGATAGATCTGTCCAATTCCTTTCCTGTCTAAATTAAGTCCTGTCCTGCTTGTCTCTGTTGCATGTGGTTGAAGGGGTAAAACTGTAAACTGCCATGTGGATGGCATTGCGATTCTTTCTAGGAATGTGTTCAAGGAAGAGGCTTGAATATGAGCTGAACAGTGGTCCTCAAATCCAAGGCAGATGAACGGGGGCCTCTCTTTTTTAGAGGACTGTTGGAGACATTTTCTGTGTTATACAGTAATCTGTAGATAAAGAAAAGCTTAGTCCAAAAGACACTTCAGTATATGCAGAGCCAGAGAGCTGCCGCCTCAGTTGTATGCAGCAAAAGGAACATGCCAGGGTCAGTGTGGACTTCACGGGTGTTTGCTTGTGACAAATGTCTCAGTAAAGCAGAATTCACCAAAGTGGCGTGTAGAACAGGTTTGAATGCATGGGAGAAGCAACAGCTTGGGTCTGCTCCTCCCCTTAATTACTTTGTTGGTGAGTGCAAGGGCATTTTACTTTTTGGTTTCTTATCACTAATTTCCTAGGCTTAAACACTGTATAAGCTCAGGATTCAATCGTTATTTTGTTTAAACTGCATGAACAACTCAGCCCTGACTGATTGCTTTTTTGGGCTACATGCCTAATGCTGTTGTTCAAAGGCAGGCAGGTATCCAAGTCTGCTCTAAGAAACATAGAACAGGTGCCTCAGAGATGCCTCAGAAGCTCTGTGAGCTGTCAGCAGCAGAGAATTAAGAGAGCTTACTTCCTTCTTGACTGATTAACCAATATATTACCAAAAACCCCATTTCCCAAGCTGTCAAGTGTGCCTCCCCAGGAAGGCCCAGAGAAGAGCCAGGGCTGTGCAGGATGTTCAGCAGGGGCCCGGGCCGGTGCTGGTGGAGCTCATGGCAGCAGAGGTGAAGAGGAAACAGGCCACGATGGTCTGCTAGGTTGAGGCAGGCTTAGACTGCAGTGGGAAAAGGAGGCAGTAAAAAAGGAGCAATTAGGAAAATACTGAAACTTGCTGGTCAAAAGTAGGAGAGAGTATTTTTTTTCTGTGTTCACTTACCCTGCTTCATGTTCCTCTCTGTCCTGAAGATCAACAGAAAAGGAAACAGTGAGATTTGCCCAATTATGCCAGCACAGGAGTAAGACGTTTGGTTTTGTTTGGTGTTTTTTTGGTTTTTTGTGCGTTTGGTTGCAGTCAGTGTAAGCTTATCTAGGACAATGCTGCCACCAAAAGGCACACCCAGCTGTTACCTTCTTTGCTTCTGCAGGTTAGTAGTTGAGCATGAAACGTGTTCAGCCACAGTGTAATGATTGGCTTGTGAGTCAGCACACATCAGAGTCAGAGCCCAGGTTGTTCCCTTGCAGTGGGCAATGCATTACAGGGTCTGTCTTACAAGGGACACCTCAGAAAAAGGTTACACTTGTCAGTGATTTCTGAAGACACTTTGTCACCACTTACCTATGTCATGTGGTCCTGTGTGGGGGCCAAATATCCTCATAAGCTCATCAGTTCTTCCTGCTGCACCTTCCTATCAAGTATGAAGTGATAAATACTAGAGTCTTGGGATGTCTCAGCCAAAGCTGAAAGGGGGCCATGTCTGAGGTACAACACCACACTTGGTACACAGCAACAGAAGCAGTGTTGAGACATTGTTTATTATGCATATGTGCACAGTAAGTATAGGAAACAGTGTAAGACATTCTGGATTGCAGTGGTTGTCGTAAAAGGATGTGTGTTCATCAAGTCCATGTTAGGATGGATATACCTAAAAAGATACGTTTCTCATGCACATGAGATTTTCTTTCCTCTACAGACACAAAGTTTGTATCTTGAACTTTGTCTTTGGTTGTGCTCCAGTTTTTAAAGGCTGCAGAAGAAAGGGTGGCTTTGAGTCAGGACAGGTATTTTATCTTACTGGCTTGTGGCTAGCAAGAACCAGCCTCCTGTCCTCCCACAGGAATCAGAGAAAACAGGAGCAGAAAAAACCCTCCTATTTTGTCACAAGGATTCCTTCTCAGCAGAGAAAACCATAATATCACCCACCTGACCACTGCAATAGATGACTTTGCAGCCTTCAGGACTTTTTGTCTCAAATTGCAAAGGAGCAGAGCAATCTGAGATACTGTTTGAATAACAAAAGTCTTGGAAACTGTTTAGTGTTCTGTCAGAGTAGTTCTTCCTGTTAATGAAATACCAAATGAACTATAATGGGGGGTGGGGGGGAGATAATTCTTAAAAAAATGCCATGTTTCTGCAATGTTGAAATTCCTAAAGTGAAGGCATGGAGTCATGAGAGCATTGATGCCTGTCACCATGGACTACAGCCTAATGAGTATATTAATATAATATCTTAAGTGATTGCTACAGCTTCAGAGCTGTCATTATGGAAAAAACCATAGTGGCCTTGGGAATACCTGTCAAAGTATAGCCCAGGATAGACTAACCTGACTTTGGGGGAATGGAGTGCTTCAGCCTCAGGCCCAAGAAAGTCTGCTCTTACTGAAGAGTTTAGGAGCTACAGGAGGGTATTTTGCCTGAACAGTTCAATGTTGATTCCCCTCAGAAGAGCTTGTGGATCTCTTCTGTCTGACGACATGCACATCATCTCAGTTCTGAAGCTGATGTGTGACATCGCCTCAGTGGATGAAGTCTACATACCATGTGCAAATGAGTCCGGCAGATTGAAGACTGTCAATTGTAGTAGAGCTTTGGAAACTTGCCTGTCTTGCCTCCTTCCACTGTCCTGGGACAGCTATCAGCTTTCTAATGGGCATTAAGCATCACTGCCCAGAGCTATTCAATTTCATTTACTGTGCTTATCAACTTCCTTTTCCTTGAAAGGGAATGGAGATTTATTTTTTTTTTTTTTTTAAGAATGCTCTTTGAAGACAGAACTGGCATGTCTGAGTGTACTTGGGGAGCTATTACAGGAATAGGGAGAAAATGTTTCTGCACAGAGATCTCTCTCTTTCTTTTTCATACCCAAGGGGTTTTTTTTCAAGCAATCTTGTAACAGGATGGAAGCTCTCTTGCTTCTGATTCTTTGTTCTAGGATCAAACACTGTTAAGTGAGCTATCCATCTTGATGCAAAGTCATTGGGTTTAGTGGATTGAACTACTGTGAGTAGAAATGCCCTTTATTGGTCTAGGAAACTGATACAGACGGGGGAGGCATCTGCCAGCAGAATATCTTCATCTAAGTGAAAAAGATTCTCAGTTCCCAGAAGGGTTCTACTTAAGAAATTATAAGCAAAGTAGAGATATTTATGGTACGAGTTGCAAAGGCAAACATCAATTTTGAGAGATGGCAGATAGTGTCGCTTAATTCTTACCAAACTCTGAGTCATCAACAATACAATTCAAACAAATACATAAAGAAAGACAGAACTTGTACAATAATGCTGCCTCTTTGAGATATTATTTTCTATGGGATGTCTGTGTCCTGCCTTCCAGGCAAATGCTTTGGACCCTCAGCTATAATTTTTTTGAGTTCCGAAGCAGGCTCACTGCCGTTCCTCCTAGCAAGCACCCATATCACAGGCCAGAGAAGTGCTGCCCACCTGTTGGCCTCCAGGACCTAGCTGGTCACAAGAACTGAGCTTGTGTGCAAGACATGATTGCACCCCACACTGCGACGATGTGCACTCCAAATATTGAAGAACTGCAGTTGGCATGGGATGAGCAGTTACCCCATCAGGTTTTGTTAGATGGTTGTCAGGGAGAGTGTATGAGATTTCCTGTAAAGATAATTAGTTCTGGGAAACGTCATTGATATGGGAGGGACTAGAAAGACTGTTTTAATCTGCTTTCAAGCAGTTTTTACTGAAGAAAAGTCTAAAGGCAGAAGCCATGTATTTGAAGGCAAAAGGATATTGCATTGGTTCTGTCAGAATGCTTGTACTTTAAAGTGTTTGCTGTTTATAGCCTTAGTATTGGAGTTTAAGATCTTAAAAACCATTTTTTATGTTGGTGTTGATCCTTATCTTAAAAGTCCTTATATATGAGATAACAGACATCTCTGTTCCGGCTCTGTTTTAGAAATGGTTAAGAAGTGGGCATTAGCAGATAAATAAAAACAATTTCTTTTTTACAGCAGTGTAGTAAACCTAGTGATAATGTACATCTTTCCCTGGGGAAATAAGTGCTAAATATAAAATTAGGAATACTCAATCTCTAATTTGTTTCCTGGGGAAATAAATGCTCAGTATAAAATTAGGAATACTCAGTCTCTAATTTGTTTCCTGAGGAAAAAGTACGTGCCAATTTATTTAATGTCACAGAGGAGTGTAAATATATTAATTAGTAGATGTGATTAAAGTTCTTTGTGCAAATACATTTTTTCATTGTTTTTCACCAGTGTCTATGTGCTTTTTGTGTAATGATTTCTTTTATTTCAGAGCTCTACATCCACCATGTTGCCCTGTGGACCAGCTTTGTCCTTTATTCGGTGTCTGGTGCGGAAGAAGAATGTCAGTGGTGAAAGTCTTGAGGACTCCAAGTTGTGCAGATGCTTATCGACGGTGGATCTTATAGCCCTGGGAGTAGGAAGTACCCTTGGTGCTGGTGTTTATGTCCTTGCTGGAGAAGTAGCCAAATCTGATTCTGGACCTAGCATCGTTGTTTCTTTCCTCATTGCTGCGCTGGCATCTGTGATGGCAGGTCTCTGCTACGCTGAGTTTGGTGCTCGTGTACCCAAGACTGGTTCTGCGTATTTGTATACTTACGTAACTGTTGGTGAACTGTGGGCTTTTATCACTGGTTGGAATCTCATTTTATCCTATGTTATAGGTAAGCTTAAGAACAAGCACAGCTCTCAAGAGTTTCTCAGACAGCAGATACAAGATACAGATACGGGTCTGTCTTTCTTTTCTGTCTTTATACTTAACTACTATTGTTTTTTACTCCTGCTGAGATGAAATAACTAAAGTAATTGGATTAGGTTACTTCCTCCTGTGCATCCCTATTGCAAACAGGTTTTTTGCGAGATGCTTTTGTAAATAGTGTGTCTTTAGCAGCATAAACCGCATACCTTGTATGAAAATTGTATCAGACTGTTCAGTGATGACGCACAAGAATAAACATTGCTGTCTTTGGTCAGCAAGAATAATTTCAGTAAAATCAATAAGCATTTTCTTTTCTGAATATACTCAACAAGGACATTTACAGGGACCCCATTCCTATAGTATCTCCCTTCAAGAAAGTCATGATGTTTAAGTACTGACTTGTTACTATAGCCTAATGCTAATTAAATAGTGTCCTTATTTTATGGGTAATCCCATAAAATACAAAACTGACCAGATCTGAATAAAATCAATGCTTACATGGCAGGTATTCAAATAAATATTTCAGTGCTTTAGCAGAGACATCTTTTGTTTCAAAAACATTTTTTTCCAGAGGTACACGCTCCAAGCATCCGTTATATTATGTATAAGTACACCTAGCTGTATATGTATACCTAACTACAGGACTGTTGCCCAAATCACTACAAAATCAATATGCCTGACTATTGTACTGAAGTGTCTTTCATGATAGGAGAGTTGTAAAAATAAGGTTGTATTTAGCTGTGCCCACATGCACTCTTTACCAGAGGACAATATTAATCTTAAATACTAACTCTAACAATATACATCTTGCTAGTGATTTTTCACTTTACTTCCAGGTGGACAAACTTTCCTTCATGTTCTTTCTTAAACTGCTTTCTTACATTGCTTATATTGTTTAACATATGCCATATGGTAACTTTAGAAACAAGTGTTTTCCATAACGACATCAGATATTAATGACACAGAAATAATTTCTGCAATATTTTGGGAATAAATCAGATACGAATTTGTATATTTTAGTTGTAGAATAATATCTTACCATTTAACTATGTAGAAAAATTCTAAAACATTAAAATTCCTTGGCAAAACAAAATCACTGTTTTAACACAAGCTCAGCTCTTTTAAATGCAAGCAGCAACATGCTTAGTTTTATTCTTTTTCAGTAGAAGTAACTATCCCATTGTACGTATGCAAACCCCTAAACATGCATGTATTTTATGAAGGTACATCAAGTGTAGCAAGAGCCTGGAGTGGGACCTTTGATGAACTTCTTGGAAAACAGATTGGTCATTTCTTTGGAACCTACTTCAAAATGAATTACTCTGGGCTAGCAGAGTATCCTGACTTCTTTGCTGTATTCCTTATATTACTTTTATCAGGTAAGACCACATATGGCCTCATTTATGCTGGTTGTGATGTCAGAGTGTTTCTTACAGACAAAAATGCTAGACTGTGCTTTACCAGAAATACCTTAATAATATTTAAGAAGTTCAGATGCACATATGTGTACTGACACAGTAACTCTGGGAATTAAATGTGTATAAACAAATGTTCATGTGTACCTTCTTTTGTTGAAGCTGAGACATGAAATAATCACTTGTCAGTACTTTTTTTATAAAACCCACGATACAGATTGATGATAACAGGAAAATTATACAGTTCTGTGTGGTTTTTATGGCTTTATCACTGGTAAATGCCTTCACAGGATCCTTGAGGTTAAGCTCTATAGTATGGTGATGTGACATGCTCTCCTTAAATCATATATTGTGCAGGTAGCACACATTTGTAAGGGGTTTTTTTCCCCCTCTAAATTGTTAACTTATTCAATATAAAATAATTTTCCACTTTTTAAGTCTTCAAAAAAGTTCTTTAGCCTAGAACTTGTTTGAACTAAAGGACACTCCGGGGTATTGGCATAGCCCAACAGACCACTTTGAAACCTGAGTAAACCTTTCATGTCTACTCCACTCAGTTCTGCTTCTTTGCTGTCTTTACTCATGTATCATGTTTTTAAATCACAAAAATTGACACCAACTATATGCTTTTTGAGGGATCAGAAAGCTCGAAAATACTGCCACTTATTTGCATTTAACAATTGCTTCCCACAAGGAAATATTCTTCCTGCCACCAGGAGTGAAGGAAGCAGTAAGTGTATTCTAAATGTATAGTTTGTTTTCAGCCAATCCTAGAAGCATTTCAGTATTTAGTAGAGGTCTTACCCATATCTCAAATATTTGTCATGTTCAGTCTCTCTTTAGACCAAACAAAAGGAGGAGCATTTCTTCTCTGGAAAGTGAAACTACGTTATATGGGTATAACCACTCCAGGTCTCTGTGGTAAGCAGCCAAACCACCAGTGAATGAACTGGATGGAATTCACTGCTGCTGAGAGGAGGGGATAGCTCAGCGCTGTGTAGACTGAGCATGATACAGTAATTGGATTCTGAGCTGAGCAAAGCTGAATCACAGGAGTAGCAGATGATGTTTTACAGAAAATACTATGTGCTAAGCACAAGGGAAAGTACACGGAAATCTGGTTTGGGGTTTTTTTTTCTACACAAAGGACTTTTAAAAAAATCTATATACTATGTTTCATGCTGCATTAGGCTGATTGAGACACCGCCTTCTTGGGAAAAAACTGGGCTAAAAAAAGCATACACCTATTCCCAGTAAAAATGCTATTGCTGAAGAAAACTTGAGCAGCTCATATGATAACTTCTGTGTTATGATAAGATAGCAAATATCTCATTAGCGGAGTCAGAAATTTTTTGGTCATTATCTTGAGAGGCTTAAAATTTTCAGACTTAATCTCTAAATAATGAGGGAAAGCATGTATGTTGATATTAGTGGAAACACTTAGAGTGCAAAGAACCTGTGAAGGCTTTCCCTTTGTATTTCATTTTTCCTGATCTGCTCACTGCCTGTTCTTCCCTTAAACTGTTAGTACACTTACAGATGTTACAAATCTAATGACACAGTAGGATCCTGACAGAATAACTTTCAGATTTTTTAAATGCACTACTCTGCAACCTAAGGCATCTCTATTTTGTATCAGACTGTTTTCTAGAATCTCTGTGAATCAGTGTTTATGAACAGGAGGTGTGCATTTCTTTTAAAGGTTTTACTAATGAGCTAGGAAATGGGACTCTTCCTCTGTGATGGATATGCCCTGAAAAATTTAGAATGAACAGACTACATTATCAATCTAATAATTTTGCCTATTTTATTAATCTATTAAGTAATTGTTCTGTAGGGAATCGATTCTACCAATCTGTTTTTACTAAGTATAGAATTCTTGTACTGATTTTTACTCCATCACATAAAATAGGGATACGAATTGGAATCTCAGAAAAGCAGTAACAATTGCTCAAAATACTTTTAAATACTTAAAGAATACAATTAAAGAATCTT
The DNA here is from genome assembly GCF_047716275.1 of Strix uralensis. Lineage (NCBI taxonomy): Eukaryota > Metazoa > Chordata > Aves > Strigiformes > Strigidae > Strix > Strix uralensis. The sequence continues at coordinate 34,069,408 of NC_133975.1, forward strand.
TCTGTTTTGTGGTTTCGAATACATTTGCCTATTGCCATGCTGTCAAAGAGTCTAGTAAATTTGTGCTACTACTTTTTAAAAGTACAAAATCTAGTGCTGTTTTTTAGTATATTCACAGTACTTGCATTTATATCTTCTTTAAAATGCCATTGTATTAGTTTAAGGGACTATTCACATCTATAAAATATTTTTATTTTATAGGTCTTTTATCTTTTGGAGTAAAAGAATCTGCATGGGTGAATAAAATTTTCACTGCTATTAACATCTTGGTCCTACTCTTCGTTATGATTTCCGGTTTTGTGAAAGGAGATGCTGAGAACTGGAAAATAAGTGAAGAATATCTCATAAACCTTACTGCAGTAACAGAGTAATTTTTTAAAAAAATCAATTTACTTACTCATACTCCAAGCAATTTTCTGTTATACTTGTTTTAGTGGTATTGCAGCTAATAAATCAACTAATAGCTCTGTTTCTGGGAATGATAAACTTTTTATTCCCTTAAAAATAGTTTATTTTCTTGTTTGTAGTTTCCTTTAAAAAACTATCTTATTTCAATACCGTTGTCCATAGCTGTTTGAGAGATTACTGCCTTCTTGTCCTTAAGCCATGTATTAACTGCAGCATGAGAGTGTGACAGCAAGAGCTGCCTACACCATTAGTGTTTTAGTATGTTTTCCCACAAACTGCAAAGTGAGTAAGATGATAGTTACTTGATTTAGGTATTCTTTCATCTACTGTTATGTTTGTATCTCTTACAAGCTTTGACATAACAATGTCTTCTCGTGCAGTTTTGTGAAGCGGAACTCTGTCTTGATGAGAGCATTTTAACATGTTTTTGCAGAGTGATAGGAGAGGAGGATGCATGTGTTTGTCCTACCAATAATAATAATAATTTTAAAAAGTTATTTTTCCATTGTATTTTTATTCTTTATAGGAACTGTTCATCCTATGAGAATGTGACAAGTATATATGGGAGCGGTGGCTTTATGCCATATGGTTTCACAGGAACTTTGGCTGGTGCTGCAACCTGTTTTTATGCTTTTGTAGGATTTGACTGCATTGCAACAACTGGTACAGTATTTATATGCGTGTGTCTATATGTATATGTATATATATAAAACATGCTTTTTTGATAAAATAACCCACACAAACAACATAACAATCTGTCTAATGTTCTTCCTTTGCTTTCTCTTAAACCTCCTTCAGTCCATGTAGAATGAGTCTGAGTTCATTCCTGAATGTGGCTATCATTCTGGGAAGGAAGGAGGAAATTTTACTTACTTTATTCTTGTTCTAAAGAGACTAATTGTAGCTTTCTAAGTCTGGGAAGTGTTTAGTATACAATTTTTTCTGCCCAAATCATGTTAATCACCTGCTCACTTTTACAGTTCTCTGAAATGAGGTATGTCTCCTAAAGGCTGGCTGGTATATGGCTGATAGGGAATGAGTACATTGAACTTAGAAATCGTAGGTAAATAACTAGAAATGATGGGCTTTGAGTACTCTAAATACAGAATGTATTTTATGTCCTTTAGTTTACCTCTATTTTTTAATGCTATTTCTGTCAACAAAATACTGAGTTTTGTTCTGTGTCACTGAGATTATTTTATACAGATTTTTAAAACTTCTATTACAAATATGATTCCCATGGTTTAGACTAACAAAGTATTTGTCTTTGATGTTATCTTTTAAAGCTGAAGGTGGAAATGAGTAAGAATTTTTGGTGGGGCTTTTTTTTTTTTTCTTTTTTCAGGAGAAGAGGTCAAGAATCCTCAGAAAGCCATACCCATAGGAATTGTGGCGTCCTTGCTTGTCTGCTTCTTGGCTTATTTTGGGGTTTCAGCTGCACTGACACTTATGATGCCATACTATCTACTAGATGAGAAAAGTCCTCTGCCAGTAGCATTTGAATATGTTGGATGGGGTCCTGCAAAATATGTTGTAGCTGTGGGATCCCTCTGTGCTTTGTCTACAAGGTAAAGACATTGAAATGCTGATTTTATTGGGAAAAATTATGGATAATATATGACATTTAAATATATGTTCATGCGTTCATTTTGAAGGCTCAGTTCATGCAAAGATTTAGCAATAAGAATTATAGCATGTTTTATACTTAAGCAGGTCTTGATCACAGTAGGTGCATTAATTTAAGTTCCTTTTTTAAACTGTACTGTTATTGAACTCTACCTCTTTGGCTTATTACCCAAAAGTTTTTTTATTTAAAATATGTATTTTCAGACATATGACCTGCAAGTTATCTTTATTAACTGATAAAATAAACCTCACCCATTTTGTCCTTTCTTGCTGTCCACTCCCAATAACTCAGCAGCTTTATGGGCTCTGTGTATTTGCAGGCAAAATTGAAGAGATGATTAACTAGCTCCACTCCTCATCTTCGTTGCCTGTCTCTGTTTTCCTCCAGTAGCCAGTCTGTCTTCTGACATCATCCCTTCCTGTGGTTTCTGTGTGGGTATTTGAGATGTAGATTATAGCTGTGAAAATATTATAATTTATTCTGCTTTGTGAAACTGTGGATGTAACCTTAACGTGTTATTTTGATTAAAAAGATCAGGGAGGGCATGAGATATATTAGTATGTGTTCATATATATTACACACCAATTGTAATGTGCTATAAACACTTTCATAGAATAGAAAATTGCCTGGTACTTGAATTTAGGGATAGAAAAATGCTGATGCTAATCTTCTGCCTGAGCTTATGTAGGTAAGGAATCATTTACGTGAGCTTCAGTGGTAAGAATACTGGCTGCCTTTCCACAAAGGAAAACCACATGCCTTGTGGAGCCCTAATGCTAACAGCACTTTGAGATAACCCTGTAAGCATTAGCCTGAAGAAGATGAGCGTGCTGACTGTGGACAATGGTTTAAAGGAAAGGAATATTTTGATGTCGGAGGGGACAGAAAAGGGAAATAGTTCCAGAATGACATTAAAAGAATTGTAGGGCTGACTGAAGAATGTCATAGTTACACAGTTCATTCTGGGATTATAGTTTAGAGTTATTTTCTATCTAGTTGTCATGGTCTCCTCAGTTTGGAGGGTTTTATTGAATTTTTCCTCTATATTGATAAATAGTAAAAGTGATATATAAGCAGGAACTAGATAAAAGAAATAAATACTGGAAAACTAAATTAACTCAGACGGTAAAACGCTTTTTCAGAAATTTGAACTGTTGGTCTCTTTTTCCAGTCTATTCTGAAGAATTATATTTACTCATATAGAGAGGTTCATCTTTCAGTCTGTTGCCTAATGTCAGTTTAGAACAAATCAGAGGAAATAGTATTTCATATTCCTCATTTTAGAGGTGTAAGTAAGAAAAAAAGTGGGGATCATTGCTTTTGGTCCATATAGTTACCTCTTATTATGTTATGTTGTGAACTTGTTTCCTCAGGGTAAAGGTGTTTGTTAATATTTCTGTTATTTATATGAATGTACTTAAAAAGGGGTAGGATAAATACATTTTACAAAGCCACAACAGCAAAAAATTTGGCAGTGGATTTTAACAGTATCCTTATCTGAAAAATCAATTGTCACCCTGATTCAGGAAACATTCTTTTTTGTAAGGGACATTCATACATCAAAATCAGTTCATGTGCAGTGAAACTTCTCTCATGTGTCTAACCTTAACACTTGTGTCTCACAAGCATTACTGGAGGTACTTTGCATCTGTGGTACGTAAAAGCTGTGCCTTCTGTAAGTGATATAGGTGATTCCCTAAAGTAAGAAAGGCAACCATTCACCTGGTTAAAAACTAGTGTGCTTGCTGCAGAGGTTATACTGGCTATGATTTTGCCTTTTGTCCTTTCAACGTTTTTTGGTTTTCTTGATTACAATTATTTTGCTTTGAGGGAAAAAAAACACCTAATTTAAGAAGTATGTTTAAAAAGAGCTTTGAGTTATCAACAGTCTAAAACCTTTCTGTGTTCTGCTAATAACAAATCTAAATTAATTAGCTTTATTTCTTAAAAAAAAAAAAAAAGAAACAATCTTAATGAAGCTTGGCTAGAGGTGCTTTAATCAAAAGAAATAATGTGCCCAAGTATAACCCTATGATGCTTACTTTGAATTACTGTTAATCAGCAGCCTCACATGGAAATGTAGAGTGTAAAAAATGCTGCTAATGCTTATTGATTTGCTGCTGCTGACTGACAGACTTTCTCCAGGAATACTAAAGCTTAATTGCATAGTTAGTGTGACCTGGAACATGTTCCCGGTCCACTAATACCCAAGAACTACAGTGATGGCAAGAGTTACTTTGCTAATCTGAATTCTCTCTGATGAAGCAATTCCATACCTAATTTTTTTTTTTTTTTTTTTTTTTAAAAAAAAGCAATCAACTTTGCAGGGAAAAAGAAATTTCTATTTGTGTCTGATCTGTAGTATCTTGGGCTATGGGGCTTTCTGGTTTTGTCTTACAATCATCAATTTTGTTTCTGTACATGCCATTAATTAACATTGTTTATCTTGTCCATGATACAACTCTGCATGAACTGTGTTTGCCATGTTGCATGTGTTTGCTTTTTACTCAGTCTTCTTGGATCCATTTTCCCAATGCCACGTGTAATCTATGCTATGGCGAAGGATGGGTTGCTTTTCAAATGTCTAGCTCAAATCAGTTCCAAAACGAAGACCCCACTAGTTGCTACTCTATCGTCTGGTGCAGTAGCAGGTGAGACTAAGAGTTGATCCTTGTAAAGAAAGGTGCACTGCTAAACACATTGCATATATGAAAATAAACCACTGTTGTGCAGCTTTGATTTGCTTTGGACTGAAATGATCAAATCTGCTTGACGCCAGGTAAAGTAGGCAACCAGTAAAACTTTTCTCTACCACAGGTTTTGTATTTGTTGGTTAATCTCAAGTGCTTTCAAAGCCTAGGTTCAAAATAAACAACAACCCAAAACCAAGAACATCAGTCAACCAACCAAAAAACCAAGAGCAGCAACACAGAGCCTAAACCAAAACTATATACCTAAACCCATTAACTCTTCCAAGCTTTCTTTTTGTGTAGTTGGGTTTACCAGTAAAGCACTGTGCTTTTAATAACCTGTATTTGAACTATACATTTTTCTGTTCTAGTCTTCTCGGCTCTATGTTCCCTTTGCCCCGAATTCTGTTTGCCATGGCACGCGATGGTTTACTCTTTAGTTTTCTTGCCAAAGTGAGTAAGAGGCAGGCACCAGTTTCTGCCACCTTGACAGCAGGGGTCATCTCTGGTAAGCTCTCAAAGCCCGTGTTACTTAAAACTGAGATGTAAACACTCTATGCACGTGCATGGTACTATATTTTTGAAAAGGGCTGCTTGTTAACTTCCCTTGCATGTACAATGGGAATAAAATTACTGAGTAATCAAAGGGTTGAACTCCAGATCATGCCAATCACGGTGGTGGTGATGTCTTAATGTCACAGAATTCAAAATGATTTTTAAAAATTTTTTTTTTTTAATATTGGCCTCTTGTATGCTGAATAAGCTTGTTACTTAATCTGGGTCCCTTAGGCTGATGCTCTGCTTACAGGGTTTCCTGATGTACACCTGTATATTTATCACATCTATAAGGGGGAAAATAACTGTCACAGTTTTTATTATGAGATGTGAGAAAAAAAATTATACATTTGCAGCAGGATCAACTTTTGTGTAAAATACAAATATTTTTAAATTTTCTTCTAAAGAAAATGATTCTGGTTTTGTATAGGCTTACCAAATTGGTTGAGGGCTCTGTGTGTGTGTTGGGGAGTTATGTGTGTATGCACATATATGTATGTACATACCTGCCCACATATATTTTAGCAAAACAGCATTTTGGGAGCTGTTGCCAACTTTTAATGTTTCACAAAGATAAATTCTTAATGTACAACTGTTTCACTTTTGTCCATACTTGTTGCAGAGGTACATGTAGCTGTGCCCAAATTTCATTGCCATTTCAGTGGGATGTCTAATTACCCAGGAAAACTGGAAGCTCTATAAGTATTTAACTCAAAGGCAAATAAATAAGTCTTAAAAGTAATTCAAATATGAAATATGCACCTTATAATATTTGGCAACCCTGGCTAAAATTAATATCAATTAAGAGGTTCAGAACTGAGACTAAAATATTATTATTTATAGTCAGGGTCACCCTCAGATGCCACAAGACTGGAACTGCTCACACCATGTACTTGGCAATAATGTGGGAAAGCACAGTCATTGTCTGGATAGTTTCTACATGAAGCATTATTATCAGTTCCCTTTTCTTTGGTCAGAGTACAAATAAATTGCTTAGAATTACTTTTATTGTTTTGACTTTATATTATTTGAATGTATAATATTGACATATTCCCCTATAATAATTTGGAAGTGCAGTTATATGGGATGAAATTAACGTCTTTATCTGAAATCACAGTAATTATGAGGAGAAAGAAAACCATATTACCGAGCTGGTAAAATGATATAGTTATACAGCCCTGACTATAGCTGTGCAGCACCCATCACTTGGACTGCTTTTAGACAGTTTGGGGACTTTGGTGTGTCAACAACTCACCTGAAGACAGCTTCATCTGCTGCTGGAGAAGGTGTAATTTCTTCTATTTTTAAAAAGATGCATATTTGATAACTTGTGGTCACAAATAGTTTTGCCAGAATAGTTACAGATGTATGCAACAGCTTATATTATCTGATTTTTCTATTCATTCATAGCATGGGTAGTTTCATAGCTTTAAGAAATGTCAAGGAGATTAGATGTTTGACCCCTTAATTAAAGTTATGAGGCCAAGACTACAACTGAGGCAATTGTCACATGTTATTACTGTGACTTACCTTTTCACAGGTGGTAATCGCAATTGTGAAACTCTGCACATAGCAAAGTGTTTTGGTGTCAGTCCAAGGTTTCACCATAAATTGATCTGCTGTTGTTTCTTGGAATAGAATTAGGAGAGGTGGAAAAGCAATACCGTGTCTTTTTTTCTCTTAGTCAGAAACTTACAGGCATTTATCAGTTTGGTTCTAATGTAAAAGAATATTCTGGTCTACAAAGTACCTTTTCAAAGCTAGGATTGAAAATTAAATATAGCTATTGTACATGAGGTTATAGTAGGTTCTGTTCTTCCTCAGCTTTGCTTACATGTGCTCTTTTGAGAATGCAAAGCAATGAGGTATTCAGAAATCTGCCCCATAAATGACTTCTTGGATTTAGGAACATCCACCATCATTAAAGAAGACAGGATGGTATTTCTTCCTTCATTGGAAAAGGAGACGCAGCAGTCTTGTTTTCAGCAAACCACGTTTTGCTTTCTCCTTCAGGATCAAATACCAGGGGAACATGTGTTTGTGTGTTTGTGCAGTTATACACATCTCTACAAATACATTAACAAACACATAATGTAAATATATATAAGTATTTCTGAATATAGAAAAATTTGTATGAGCGTATACAGACAGTGTATAAGGGCTATGTTTAATAGTTTCTTTTGATGTTGAGATTATTGATGATTCAAAAGATTAAGTATTTTTAGATTCTTTCTGCATCTCAATAATGTTCATAAAATGCAAATATTTTAAGAGGTTCTTTGACCATATATATTTCAAATCAATTAGCACTAGCCTTTCATTTAGTGATGGCTTGTGCTAATTTCTTTGAGCTACGTGTGTCTGTGTGCAAACTGCATAGACAAAAAAGACATTCCAGAATCTCCAAAAGAATGTGGCATTAGCTTTTATAAACACAAAGATTGCTATCATTACTCTCAGAATCATGAAAGGTTCTGCCTCTGATTTCAATGATCTTAAGAATATTAATTTTGTGAAATTTTGCTGGCCTTTCTTAAAGGCCACTTCTTTTTACTAAAATAATCAATTTTAAAAAATATTTTATTCGAGACAACTCCTGAAAGTCCTCTTTACATAGAGCTCTTTCTCCACTCCGCAGAAATTTAACATACCGGTGACTTAATGGGTCAGATCATTTTTCCCCAGTTTTGCAGTGGGATCCGTCCTCTCAGCTTTGGTGAGATTCTGTTGCAGGATCTGAACCTTATTCTATAAAAATGTATTCTTAATGTGGCCCAAATTCAACAAGCCATATATGCAAATACCTATGTCCAAATAAGTCCAATACAAATCACTTGATTATGTGTCATGACTGTATGGCTCATTAGTGCACATCTATACGAATGAGACTCCCAACTGTAGGGAATTAGGATTGGGAATGTTGGCGATGACTTCAAAAATGTGTTATTAAGGATTATCATGATTTCACTCATATTGCTGTCACTAAACCAATGTAAAGTTACCCTGCGGACAGATTTTAAAATCTCAGCTCTTAATAGGTCTTAATCTTATCACTTATGGTTGGACTCAATGATCTTAAAGGTCTTTTCCGACCTAAATGATTCTATGATTCTGTGTCAGCCTCATACAAATTTTGCATTTTATTTTATTTTCTTTTTTAGCTATAATGGCATTTCTGTTTGATCTAAAGGCTTTAGTGGACATGATGTCTATTGGTACACTTCTTGCTTATTCACTTGTGGCAACCTGTGTCCTCATTCTTAGGTAAGTCAAAAACATCCTTTGTATTCTACTGTGTTTTATTTTGTGTTGGTCAGTATATAAACAGAAGTGACATTTACAGGATACAGTTTTTGCTAGATAGCTAAATGTTTAAAATTAGCTGTATGCATATAAATAATTACTAAGAAGCAGTGACCTATCAAAGAAAACCATGATATATTGTCATCTCAATATAGCAGTTGGCCAAGTCAAAGCTTCATGTGGAATCTAGACACCTTTTATTTTCCAGAAGATGTATTGGTCCAAGCATTTGTCCCAAAGGTGCTAGATGTAAGACTGTGTATAAAATTCAACGAATGATATTTTGATATGAATATAATTTATGCTGTACATCAGGCCTATTACATGGTGGGGACTACATGTGAAAGGTGTAGATATTCTAGGTAGTTCACAAGATAAACAAGTTCAAATAATTGCTTTGTATTACCCTAGTCAGAAACATAAGACCAGTCAAGTGTTTCAAGAGGTGGTAGCCCTAGAAGAGAGTGCAAATATTATCTCTCAATGAGACAGATTATAAATACTTGTCAGTAAAACTCTGGTATCTGTTCTGCTTGTAAAGCTATGGAATAATATTTCTATATTGATAGCTACAGCTCACTTTATAATGTATTGGGTTTTTTAACTTAAAAAGTCAGTCTTTATTACTTAAGGGTACATAATTAACTTTGAAAAGTATAACAGCTTAAATTCAGCTCAAATTCATTGTTGTGATAATTTACACTTTAAAAGAGAACAATATTTTATCCCATTGTGACTTATTTAACATATGTATTTTTAAAAATACACTTGAATTCTAACAAAGCAGATGTAAAAATTCAGTTTATGGCCTCTTACAGTACAGTAAACTCTTACAGTAGTAGGCCTCTTACAGTACTGGAAGCAGGTGAGAAGGAAGCTCCCCTACCCTTTCCCTGCCACTGACCATCAGACCCTGTTACCTCTTTTTGTATGAGACTGGTCATTTGTCTGACCTATTGGTGCATTCATGTAGCTTAAAAAACAGTCCAAAAAATCCCCAAACAAACCCAGCAAAAAAGTGAGTTGCCATAGTTTGTTTATATATGATAGTGACTAATAATATTATTAGTTCAGTTCAGTTATAAATTGGGAAATTCTAAATCTCTAGTGCAAAGAATTTAGTATTTAAATACATTCCTAGAGTCATATTGCTTCAAATCCCAAAGTAAGCTTAATTTTTTTTACTATCCTGTTTGTTTTATGCATAGGTACCAACCCAGTTTAACCTATGAGCAACCAAAATATTCTCCAGAAAAAGCAGCTTTGGCAGCATCTGAAAGGGAATCTGCAGTAAGTGAATCACAGATAAATATGATACAAGAGAATCACTTCAGTCTTCAGACCCTGATGAATCCAACCAGTTTACCTACCGAGCAGACTGCAACTACTGTTAACTTTTTAGTGGGTCTCTTAGGTAAGTATTCAGCTGTCCAAACTCATAAAATGCATTAACATAAATAATGGCATTATATTAAAGACAAAATTAAAAATCCAGTGATAACGTACCTTCTTTCAGTCATAATTAATGTGTTGTTCTGAAGAATGCTTTTATACTTCTTGATGGATCTAATCTGCAGTCTAGTGTATTTTCCTTTAATCAAACATTTTCATGATAACATTTCATACCGAAGACCAGCTATCATTCTTCTTAAAAGTCACTTCCTCTTCAATGCAGAGATTAAATGAACTCTGTCCTATTTCCATCATTTTGTTTTTCACACAGCTTGCTTGGTTTGTGGCTTGAGTGTCCTCACTACATACGGGATTCATTTCATTGCTAACTTGGAGCCCTGGAGTATTGGCCTTCTTGCTGTGTTGGTGGCATCCTTCGTAGTTACCATTCTCCTCATCCAAAGGCAGCCTCAGAACCAGCAGAAAGTGGCCTTTATGGTGAAAAACATACTCTCTATGTTATTCTCTAATGAGAGGTTTGAATGGATCCTAACGAGTGGGAGAGGGGCAGAGAGAGAGATGGTCCTTTTTCAGGCAGTCTTTCATTATGCCCTGCTACTATTGCAGGTTTTTTGGTGAAGGTGGGAGTAGTGGATGGTCATGGCTGTATCATCGGCATGTGCAGTCCAGTTCAGATCTTCTCAGGACTAGAGAAAGGGTTTTATTGCCCGCAGATTGAATGTGTGACATGCATATGAGCATGGCTGCAGAAAATGGCTGTTCAACTGACGTTGGTGTGAACAGCTGCTACTACAACTCTAGTGGATCTGACAGCACTGATCCTCTAGGTATTTCTTTAGGTGCATTCTCAAAGTGCACATTGCTGAGATCCAAGTAATTTTAGACCTCTATTTAAGCACTTAGAAACTAGACAATGATTCCGAAACTGATAAGTGTACAATCACTTGTCTGTGTTGTGTGCAATGCTTTGGACCACAATACAGTTTGTACTTCCCAGAGTATAATCCTTTCATTCTGAGCTTTCAGATATGTTCTAAGATTTGTTATTTAATGGAGTAATTAATGGAAATAATGAAGTATAGTGATGAAGGTCAAGGAATCTGGTGGAGTTGGGGGGACATTTCAGAAAGAAGGAATATATATAAACATATAATATTTTTCAGCTGTAGATACAGGAATTCATTAGTATATATCCAGCACAAATTGGAGAGCTTTTCTACACAACCTTAGTGAATATATATATTAAACATAATGTATTTTAAAAGTTTAAGATCTGTAGAAACTGGTGGTAAAACCCAATGAAAAAGAAAATTTCACTATATTCCAACTAAAAAAAAGTTTCAGTCCTTTTTTAGTGATTAGATGTGTCACCTCTAGTTTGTGTTGTATAACTGAAGTGTGACATGCGAGGAATTCTATTTAATACAAACATATTAAATATTTCCTTTTAGGTTCCACTACTGCCATTTTTGCCATCGTTCAGTATCCTCGTAAATATTTACTTGATGGTACAATTAAGTGGAGACACTTGGATCAGATTTAGCTTCTGGATGGCACTTGGTAGGTACTTCTGTTCATTTCAGTCACCTCTTAGTTAGGACTCATGAATCCCATCTTAGAACATTTGATTATCTTCCTTTAAATATTTGAAAAAAAGTATCTGTTTTATTAAAGGTCTGCTGATATTTCTGATCAAAACAAGAGCATGGTTCAGAAGCAGTATTTATATGCAGTCAAAATTGTCAGTACAGTTTTGTGGTAACAGGAAGAATCCAAGTCATAGGATATTCCAATAAGCCACAATTTTTTTTTTCCTAATAAGTATAGCTAAAATTGCGCAGAAACCTGTTTGTAACAGGTTTCTTCCCACTATATCAGTCACTCTTTAAGATACGGAAAATTGTATTAATTTCATCTAGACATAAATTAGAGACAGTAATTTCCATGACCTTTTAGAGCATTTAATTATGCAAAAATGATGCACTGGAATTTCCATAGAAACAGGGAAGACCTGAAGCATGAGCTCTGGTTCAGATACCTGAAGAAGAAACTTGTTTTGGAAAATGTGTTCAGCCAGAGAGTAAGAACTAACTACTTTTTAATGCACTACTGGCCTGAAACCCTATTAACTTTTTTTTTCCTTTTGGAAGGCTTCCTCATTTACTTTGCTTATGGCATCAGACACAGTCTTGAAGGTCATCGTAGCGATGGGGATGACGATTCTTGTTCAGAAAATAGTGGGTTGCAAGAAAAGAACCCTGTGGAAGAAGTGGATGAACCTGAAAATGCAAATGAACATGATCAATTTCTTGCACATGAGAGGACAAGTGAATGTTAATCTGTGCAAACATATAAGTCTTCTAAACCTTTAACTGACATTTTACTTGCGGACTGAAATTTCAGAAGCTTTCTGCCAACATTGTGCCTCTTGAAAGTGTTTACTACAAGGCCGGGCTGATATTTTGGACAAGCTGCTAATCCATCTTCATCATTTCAGAACTGACAGCATGGATATTAATATTTAAATTAAAAAACAAACAAGAGGAATACCTTTTGGTAAGCAAAAATTTGGATGCATTGTTTGAACTGTCATCCAAAATCACTGACAATCACAAAATATGAAGAATTTTAGAACTGCCTGCAAGAAGTTCTGAATATTTGACACTGCATTGTGAACACAAGTGTCTTTTGTACCTTCTCCTTATCTCTGGTACATGTTTTGGTCACAATCTAATAGCTCTCTTCTCTCTACAGAAGTAACTGTCATGGGAGATAAATTGCAGACAGGCCTGCAAAGTATTTCCAAAACGAATGGTAATTGTACAGATCTGATACTTTGCAAAAAGTAGAGGAACATATATTTATGTAGAAGGAAATAATTGCTTACCTTTACTAATCAGTAGTCATGGAGAACTCAAACAGTGAAGATACTTCAAAGGGATTTAGTCCCTCTAAACAGTATTCAAGATTTCTGTTTATGTAAATTCCTTTCTTTTCAGAGATGCTGTGTATATTCCCAAGAGCAGCTATGTTGTTTTCTGCAAAAGCATCTGCAAAATAATCTGTTGGTCACAGTATTGACAGCAACATTCATATGTGATTTAGCAAGTATCTTGCTTTTGATTTCAGAAGGGACAGGATTTTATCCCTGACTACATAATTTGGTACTTACATACAGCAGTCATCAAGTTTTCCTCCTTACTACTCATTTATTTCCCCTATACTTTCATCTCCTTTAACATGTGCCAGAGCTGGTATTTCTGAGATTAGCTGTTACGCATTGCTTCTCCTCAGAAAAATTAATGCACAAAATCCCAGCCTCCTTTTCAGATGGAAGGGGAGGTTAAAAAAACAGAGGCCTGGGCTTTGGAAAAAATCCTCATCAAAACAGTATTGCAGTGTTTCACTAAGCCTTAGCACAGCATTTTTTTGTGAGCCAAGCCTACATCCACAAATCCATTCATGTGGGTAGGATGTCCAAATGCTTATTTACGTAAAGAACCAAATTGTTGCAGCAGTGCTGGGTGAACAATTATTTTAAAGCTGGTGAAAATAGAAACTGTTCTTCTTTCAGCATAGAAGTCACGCTACCTGTCATAGGCACCCAGATACTTTAACACTTTCTCTCAGCAAGTAGTAGGCTCAAGTCCCATGAAGGACTGATTCCACAATATGAAGTTATTTTGCAAGAACGTGTTTATAAAAATAACTTCCCTGAAGTAAGAACTGTCTTGGATTTTGTCATGGAGAGTTGCAATCTGTTGCCAGTACTAATCATTGGTATTAATCACTGTTGTTAGGTATAAAAACTTTAGATCCTGTGAGAGCTGTGTTGGTTGACAGTGAAAAGCACCTTACTTTTTATAATAGCTGGAATTTCACAAAAAAAAAAAAAAAAAGAGAAAAAAAAAAGAAAAAGGAAACTAGTTAAGCTGCTTCTGTCTCCTGTTCTTTTTCATAGCAATAGACTCACGCTTTTTAATCTTAAAATGACTTCTTTTGTTGTAAGGGTGTAACATGCCTAAATGTTGAAGGGCAAAAGGCGAAGTGCTTCTTGATAGGGAACCCTGCAATGGGCTGGTGTCCTACCGTGGGGCTGGTCTGAGGTTCTCAGCCTTTCTTACCTTGAACTGGGAGGAGAGGGTCCTGCAGTGTGGGCAGCAGCGAGTGGATCGTTGTGTGCTGTGGCACCAGTGGCCTCTACTGACTACTCAGGATTAGGAGTAGCAATCTGAAAATGAAAGAAGCATGCAATAGGTAAAACACCTACCTCTTAGCTGAGATTCCAGCGTATACATCCTTTAACTGCAACTGCTGTTATCCTCCAGTCCTAGCAACTGGAGATCCTTCAAAATGGATGGGACACAGAGGATGAGGAGAAGCTATAGGGTAGGTGGTAATGGGATACTGGTTTTTAATATATCCTAATTGATCATGAATTATAGCCACTTCTTTCCACAATTCATCATCATTTTACAAATGCCATTAAAGAAAGACTCAAATCTCATATTAGACTAATACAAGTAGATGATACACTAAGTAAATATGTGGTTGATAGGAACGGATAGGAATTCTCAGGGCAGTTCTTAGAGCTATTGATAATTTTCAATACTTCTATTCAGTAAATGAAAGAGCTGTCTATGTCAGTTGGATCTGCTGTTTTAATTGTTAAAAATGACAAAAAGAACTTTATGTTCTTGTTTGAAATATTAGAAATCTAAGACTCCAGGCTCTTGAAAGGAATCCAATGTAGTAATTCTTAAATATGTCAAAGAAAAGGTTTTATTTATAAGTAATGAAAAAATTGAGTAAATGAATGTATGTTCAGTTGTTTTTAATCCCACAACTATTTGAAACAGAGAAGCTGATGCTTTTCCTCATCAGCTACAACTCTGTCAAGAGCATGGCTTCTTTGATGGTTATACTGTCAGAGGGCATTCTTAACCTGTCTTGCCCAGTACTCTTAAATCCTCAGCAGCAAAAAATGCCAGTGCTGTGGTAGCAAGTCAGCAGTGGTGAGGTAAAGCTTTTCCATGACATCTTTAGAAGCCTACAGCTCTTTTTAAAATTCCCTACACATCTCGGTGTGTAGGAAGTAGAGACTTACTTTTTCCTATGGTTGCTGATGCTGCAGAGCAGGCAAGCCAGGCTCCCAAGATGCAAACGGCTGCTGTTCTGTGATGTGCAAGGAAGACCCCATTCCCTCCCAAGGCCATCATATAGAATGTATGTGTGCACGCCTGTCTATATGTTTGCATCTGTCTGACATTAGCCCATAGTTAGTGATTTTGATGTACTGGTTAAAATAGTTTCTATATTGCACTGGAATTTTCCTTTGAAGAGATACTGTCAATATAATAAACTTCTGACTAAAGCAAGTGCTAGCTAAGGCTTCTGGAGCTAATTAAAGAAAATATTTTTTCTACCTTATTTAACTAATGGATGTGTCAGCACTTTGTGTATTGACAGTTTCCCTTTTCATTTGTATGAATATTTCTCCCCCCTTTTTAGAAAAATTAATTATATAAAAATAAAAGAATGTGCCTGTACAAATGTTGCTAAGGGAGATGGGAGCAGCTGCATCACAGGAACTATCCTGTAACTAATGAGATATAAAATGAAATTGAAGGAAAGTCATTGGGTATTCTCAGTTGCTTCAACAGTGCAAAGCTTATTTATATGTGTGTTAAAGTCATTAGTCAGTGGCTGAGTAAGAACATAAGCCAGAAGTAAGATATTTATGCTAATTTTGGTATACATTTGTATATGCAGTCTTGAAATTCCAGAAGCTTTAGTGGGACTTTGCAGGAGCGAAGGACATGCCATGCTAGTCCTTACCCAGAAGCTGTGTATGAAACAAATCCTGATTTTGTTCTCGTGCTCGCTGTATATCTGTATTTGCCGAGAGCAGCTGAAAAGCACAAGTCCAGTGGAATTAAATAGTTGTTGTTATTTTTTAACATAGATGTTGATACTGTAAATTGTTCTGTGCAAATAATAATGGTATGTGTTAATACAAAATATGTTAATGTTTTTTTCTTCCTTTGTAGAAAAAATCCTCCAAAAACTTTATTTGCATTGGTACATTTTGGATATGCCTTTAGATAGAGGAATTATTCTTACCTAGTTGGATTTAAGAAAGTAAGCCAAAGCATATTTAAGGGAGAACAAACAAATCTTTTTGTTCTGAGGGATAAGAGTTATAAAACATTTCTGTATAATTCATGTTAACTGATCTTCTTGTAGTATTCCAGTTCTAATTCTGCAGTAGGAAATTTTATGGGGTGTCTTAGATTTCATTATCTGTTATCCTGGATAAAACTATTCTGTTCATAATAGTACACTTTTTCCTGCACAACAGATGCTGGCTAGATTCCTGAAATCCGTTATATTATATTTATGTCACCATGTGGTAAAGCTATTTATATTACCTGCTGTTAGAGAATTATCAGTAATAAATGTCAACAGTAGTGATGGAGGGTTACTTATGTTCTTATCAATTTAACCACGCCATCCAGAAACTTCAAATGATACAATTAATTTAGAAGCAAAACTTGGTAAAGTTTATATATTCTGTATTTTATTAGATGATAAATATACCAGTCTAGCCACCTTTTCCCTAAAGTTTATGCAAAGTTACATATACTTTTAAGAAATAAAAGGCATACTGTTTTCATGGAGGTTTTAATAAGTGCCAGTATCAGATGTGCCATAAGCATCCTGAACAACCTGGGTGAGATCAGTGACAGTGCAGGAAATCTGTGTGGGACCGTGCAATTGTTTTAATCAGGTGTGATGCCTTTGACATGGAGGTGCATTTTGTACAGTAGGAATTTAATTCACATGATGGCTGGCATGTGTTACTTGATTACATAAAAAATAAAACCACCTTTAAATGCTCTTATGCCCTAGTTCTTTCTAAACTTGCCAGGAAGTTTGTACAAATGGCAGTATGCTCATTTAAAGCACTGAGATTACTCAGTGTTAGGCAAATAAATATTTTACAAAAAGACCAGGTGGTATTTCAGATAGTGTAGGATCTTTGTAATTGTTTTTCATTTCCTGTACTTTTAGTATTTCTTTCTGGTGTATGTTTTGAGAACCTCTGCATTTTTAATAGTTGGGCCTTTCCAAAGCTACATGTAATGCCTTTACCATCTCCTGATCTGTTTTCCATTCGATTTTAGAAATCAAACAGCTTAACATTAGCTAAGTTGAAGGATTTCTGTGCACAGACATGCATTACAAAGAACTATGTATATATATCATTCTTTTTATTGTCAGTTGGACAAATTCTGTTGTCTTTGTATGTTTTCACTGAGCCTTGTGCCAGGTAAACTCCAGCTTCACCAAGTTTAGTTGGAGTCAGGACAAAGTATAAAAGGATTTGAATGTTTAGGAGGGTTTTTTCCTTTTGTACTACCAGAAAGTAAAGCATGAAATATGTGTTACATATCTTTAAAAACAGTTATGTGTGCAACATTTTAAAGAACAGTAGTGTTCATATCCATTTTAACTTTTCTTTTTGTTCATATGTACATTGTAGTGATTTCTGTATTATATGCTGCTGAGCATTTAAAATGTAGATAGAATGATTCTAATGCAACTTAAACTACAAATTTGTATTTCTTTGAAGTGCTCTACCAAAATGAAAAGTCTTGAATTTTTATGAATGTAAAAATGCTTATATTTAAGAATATGGTGCTTGTTTTTTCACTTTTACAATAGAACTGTAATCAGCTATATTTTTAATTACCTTAGTTACAAATTCTGATGAAAATTACATTGCTTTTCATTTAATGTAAAATGTGCTCCATGGGAGAACAATTGTGCATTTGTTCTGTATTTTTTAAATAAAGCTGAATATCACTTGTATGTACTTCATACAACAGCTCTAACTTTAACCATGACTATAATTTTAGTAAACACTAAAATAATACAGTGACTTAATAACCATTAATGTGTCAGATCTAATGTCATGACAGTGTACGAATCATAACTCACTTAAAATAAATAACATGATAGCTTGGATGGATTTTATAGAGGGGAAAAAACCAACCATGTTTTATGTTTAAAACGTTTACATTCCCAGTGGTCTGGAGATGAGGATAGCAGCAGCATTTGTTTCATACTTGCTTCCAAGCACTCAAGAAGTAACTGAAATAGAGAATAACACCCTTTGATTTGGACATTTTGTCTTACAGTGCCAAACCAGAGATTATGTTAGATTTGGTTTCCAGAGGGAGTGAGTAGCTCTCCGCATTCATGGTGCTCAACTTTCTGAAGCACCACGCCTTGTCCTGGCAGCATGCAACCTCCGAGTTGGATGGGTAAACTCACTGTTGTCTCCTTTCTCCTTTTTCAGCGAAAAAAAAAAAAAAAAAAACCGAACAAAAGAACTTCCTCAACTTTGAATAGTACTGTGGGTATATCAGGAGAATAAAAGCATGAGTCTGGATAACAATAGCCTTGACACTGAGAACCACACTGACAGGGCAACCCTATCATCTGGCACTGTTTCTAAAGTCATTTGGGTAGTCATCTTTGTTCACAGACTTAAAGAGTAGCTATGTATTTGGGTTTTTTCCTGAGGTATACGGCAACTTGTTTATATAATTCCTTATAAAGTTTTCAAGTGATTAATAGTCACCTTATCGTACATACAGACTTAGTAAGATTGATCTTGAAAATCTTGATCCCAGGAAGCAGTGGGAATATGACCACTGATTTAAATGAGGACAAGAGTCATTCTGCAAGTATCACATTTAAAGCATTGAGCTGAAAAGATGTATTTAAGCTATTAGTTCACTGGTGTGGAGAACTGGGGTCATTACATGTAGGTTTACATTAGTTCTTCTGATGACTATAAATGAAAATGTAACTAGTTTTTCATGCATATGCACTTAAGAGCTAGGAAATTTAGAATTCATAAAATCACTTTCTTCATTGTATATCTTCATTGAAAAAAGGTGTATGTCATCTTAAAAATGTCTTAAAATTAATGAAGTCTGAGTGTTATTTCCAAGTGTTATTACCGTATTTTCCAAAAAATACGAATATTTAGAGCTCAGTCACCATTAGATCATTGACCTACCCTGTGTATGAAAGGAAAAGAGAAATTTGAATTTGACCTAGGGAGGCACATAAGAATTGCAACTAGCAGTTTTGCAGATGATAGAAGAAAACCCACTTTTCGTCAAAAGCAGGAGCTGTGAATATTTCCAGTGCAAATCTGGAGTTTATATTACACATCTTTTCTAAGTTATCTCCAAGATTCATTTCCTTTAACACAAAGACTGATAACCTTTTCAGAATATAATACTTGGTGGTATTCTAACTGTTTAAAGGGGGACTTTTAAAATACCCTGTAGCAACAAAAATACCATTTTTCTTAATTTGTTACAGGTAATGGATGACATGTTTAGGATATGCTGATGTATACTCAGGTCACTGCATAAAACCCCTAAGAAGTTCTAGGCAGAACTGTAATAGGGCTGTGGAATGAAAAAGATATCATGAAATTTCATCATCTTACTCCACACCTGGGCCCTACTGGCTGCTTTACCACTAACCAGAGACCCCAGGGTGAAGTCTCAGAGCAGGTTTAGGCAAGCAGGTCTCTGAACTCTGCATGCATATGCACTTACAATGCAAGGAAGCATTATGTATATCCCTTCTAATATTTTTTAATGGATGCAGACAGACTAGACTTCCTTTAAGATCCGTAAATGCTCTACTCTCACGTCTACTATGGCCCTGGAGCTGTGGCGAGGGGTGTCGTTCTCCATCCTGATTCACACTGAACTGTGATCTTGTCTACTACAGGGTCTGCCTGTGACATCTGACAGCCATTATTTTTCCTCCTCCCAGTCCACTGGTTTCACCTTGCCCTGCATCTACCTCTGTGACCCCTCCAGTCATATTTTCCCCTCCCTTCTCCTCCAAGGAAACCCTTAGATTTCAAGAAGCACCTTTTGACAGCTCAGGGCATAAACATACATGCAGCAAATGTCAAATTTAGCATGTTCATCTCTTAGCATTGAAGAGATACCTGCACCTTCCCAGTGTGCTTCACACAGGCATCAATCATACTTCAAAGCTGGGTCACGGACTACAGAGACCCAAATAGCAACACATAGATACTTCCTCTACTTTTCCACTGTGAGGTAGCTTTTCCTAAGCAGGCTTTTGGGAATCTCTTTGCTGTGGCAGGCTGGAATGAATGCAGTAGTTTGACTTAAAAATGTGCTTTTGCTGTCTTAGGCACTGATCTGTGCCTGACGTCCATCCGTAGGGTCACCTGTGCTGTATAACCTGTACAGCTGTCGCTCTGCTCTGCTCCCTGCTCCCCTCTGCAGACCCGGCTACAGGCCCAAAGGCAACCAACAGCGTGCACCCGCGCAAAGCCACGCATGGTGAAGGGCGGCTGTCACCGACAAGCTCGCTCAAGCAAGAAACTTCCACAGGTGGCCCTCAGGTGGAGATTATTTGGGGGGGCAGCCGTGTTCCTGCCCTAGTCACCGAGTCCTGTGGGAGTGCGCGGGGCCTGCGGGGCCTGGGGCACTGATGGCCGGAGGGGACCCTGCCACCCCGCTCAGCGAGGAGCTGCGGAGGAGAGCCGCAGGGGAGGAGTTCAGGGGGAACACAAGGAGCCGGAGGCTTCCCCGCGTAGGCGGCGCAGCGCCGCAGCAGGTGCCCCGGCCCGCGGAGGACGCCCTCCGGCCGGGCCCGCCGGTGGGGTCCGTGTGTCCTCCTTCCCTCAGAGGAGAAGGCGGGGGGCGGCGGGAGCGGCCCCTGAGGTAGCACAGTTGCGCCGCGCCTTCCGCCGGCGGGGAGCCCCGGGCAGGGAGCCCCGGCGCCGGCCGGCTCCTCCCCACGCCGCGGCCCGCCGAGGCGCCACGGGGCCGTTCCCCCCCCTCCACCGCCACCGTCGCCGCGCCCGCCCCGCCTCAGCTCGGCGCCCCGGCCGCTCCCGCCATGCGGCTCTGGGTGCTCCTCAGCCTGCTGCTGCTGCAGGAAACGCTGCCACACGGTGAGCCGCGACCCCCCCCACCCTCGACTCCGCCGCCCCGCCGGGTTCCCCCCCCCCCCTTTGCGAGCCGCCTCGGGCTTCCCTTATTGCCGGGCTGCCTCCGTCGCCCTCAGCGGGGCCGCCCCTGCCCCGCGAAGCTGAGGTGGGTGCCCGCGGCAGCCTGTCGCCCCCCGCCATGACAGCCCCCGGGGAACGGCCGGGAGCCATCTCGGGGGCGACGGCGGGGCTCCCGTCCCGCTGGGCTCCCGTCCCGCTGGGAAGGCGGGTTGCGCTCTTGGTCTGGGGCCAGCAAGCCGTCGGGAACCGAAGATGTGGTTTCAGTCCGTGCTGGGGTTTTGGGGAGAGACGTTTGTGGCAACACCAGCTGCCCCCCTGGCGCCGTTTCTCTTTAGGATCGACGTTTAAGTCCGCGCTTAAATCGTCATGCCGCGGCTGGACGAGGTGCTCGGGTTTAAAAAAAAAAAAAAAAAAAAAAATTTGTGCACGGTTTTTCGTTTGTAGAGAGGACCAAACTTTACTCGTAACTCTTTTTCAGCTTGTGATGAAGCCTTGGTGGGGGAAGAGGCAAGTTTTTGACTGGGAAGGCACATTCGTAACCAATCCTTGACTTACATAGACTTTAGCTAGGCTAAAGAGAGGCTGTTTCCCTCTTGCAAAATCTGAATAAACTTACTAAAACTTATTCAGAAGAAACAACAAAAAAAATTCCTTTCCTTTTCACCACGGAGGGCTTGGGGAACAAGGCCTATGTAGTCCATAGAAGGGTTTATAGAGAAATCGGAGGCAGGTTCTGAGGTGTGTGGTGAAAGGCAAAGAGGCAGCTACCACAAGTGGCCCAAGGAGGTCGTAAGGAAAAATTCTTGAAAGAACATAAAAAATCCTTCACCCCGAGAGCTGTTAAGCAGTGAATGAAGTTGTCAGGGGAGACTGTAGAGTTTCCAGTCTTTGGGATAGTCAGAGCTCAACAGGACAAGGTTCTGAGCAACTGAAGGGGGGTGAGAAGGGACTTCTAGAAGTCCTTTCCAGTCCAGTTTTTCTTATGACTACGTGCAAAGGAATTGCACTCTGGACTGCTGTAGTGTGGGAGAGCATTTGTGCTGAAAGATTCGGTCTGTGGGTGTACATTACCACGTCAAGAAAAGTGTTTTCTATTTGAGAAATAGACAATAAAAGCAGAATGAGAAATGAGTTGTAACTTGGGCAAAAGATTTCCCAGGCCTATGTTTTTGTCAGTTTGTCTAGTTTATACTGAGGTGTGACTTGGTGCTTCACGCTATGTCATCCAGAAGCTTAGCTATGGGAGAAAGTAAGCTGGTGTATTTAATGACAGTTCCTTATCTAAAGCTAGAGGTATAAGTCCTAATGTAGACACTGTGATTTCAAAATAGGCTTCCTAATTTCGCTTAGTTTATGAACAGTGAAATATGTCCCTCCAGATTGTCCGTATGGGCATTGATGTGCCACCCTGTATTGTCCGTGTGAGTGTTCAGATGATGGAATTTTCATTTGAAGTACCAGAAATAGAGATGTGTCCAACCTGGTTTGTTACATCAGTTGTGATCACAATGACTCTGCTCTCTCATCTTAGTCCTGGTGGTTAAAAATTATTCTTTATGGTAACCTTACACTTGATTTATTATTTTTTTTTCAAGGAAGAGTTAATCAGTATTAATGAGAGTTGAAAGGTCTCTGATGCTGGGGCCTGCCTCATGGAATGGGTACATCTGGTGGGCAGTGAACACAATTCCGCTGTCCTTGTGGGAGACCTTGCGCATTCTCTGCTTCTGAAGTTCTCTGGGTGGACACTTGAAGATCAGGGGCCTTCTCGAGTTGTAACCTGTGCAGCTATGAAACCAGTGGAATGTGCATGCAGATATCTGAAGTCAAAACTGGTGATGTCTCAAATCAAAACTGGATGGATGTTTTTTAGCATTATGTGACTAACACTCATTTGGGGATTGTGTGTGTAACATGAGACAAATACTGTGACCTAGGAGCAAAAGTGCTCTGTGATGTATTTCTGTGACACGTTGGTGCATAGTCTCCTACTTTGACAGAATGAGTTAGTAGGGACCCTGAATGTACTGTTGCAGAGAAAATTAGTACAGTGCATCTTAGAAGTGACACTAGGAGCTGATCAGAGGTAGAAAAGAGTTTTCTCAATATTTTTCTACTAAGTCTTAATTTTATTATTTTTTTAATAAGAAGTGCTATTGCTGGATTAAAACAGTGAGGGCTCTGTGCATAAATCTAGTGAGATGGTAAAGTATCCCAAACGTGGCATATTCATGTACATGCATAAATGGGCTAGTTGAGTTTGTTCCGTTCCCTGGGAAAGTCTTGCAGTTTGGGAAAGGAAATAGAGGAATCTCTCTGGTGGGTTCTGTGTTCCTGAAGGGATTTGATTGTGTGTCCTCTTTGTCTTAGGTGATAGGCTACTGTACCAGTTAATTTAGTTATTGGGCATACAGGTACTTGATTCAGCGATGAGAGAAGGCAGGATTATGAGGTGCTGAAGTGGTGGTGTCAGTAGATACCTGGACAGACTTAGAGGAAGTGTTAGGGAGGAGCGTGGTGATGGCTTGCTTGGAAACTCAGCTCTTGGGGAGGTGCAGCAGAGAGGCAGAACTAGGTTTTCTGTGTAGGAGCATAAAAGCTCCTACGATCATGTTTCCCAAAATGCCCCTGCTGTCACCTGCAGGGAAATACAAGGTCAGACACACAGGAGTCTTACTGTGTAGCTGGGAGTGTGGTATAGGAGGAAAGTGTTCAGACTCACTGGGAACTACATGGAACAGATGGAGCTTGTGCAGAGGAAAAACTTAATCTAGAGAAAATCAAAACCAGGCTTCTGGCACTTAAAATTGAAAAGCTTTCATAGGGGAGTCTTTAAAAGTTTCTTAAAGGCAGAGTGTCAGGTGTGGAAGAGAACACAGTTTGGGATGACGTGTTTCCTTGGAGTGAGGTGGTAAGATCTGTGTGCCTTCGAACAAATGTCAGGATTGAGGTTGTCAGAACATAGTGGAAATGGCAGAGAGTAGTTTGAACAAATTGTCCTGTTTCAATAGGGCGAAAAGGGTGGCTGGACCAAAGGGTGTGTGCTTCCACAGACAAATCTGGAAAGTGCAACAGGGAACTGGAGTGGCTGGTTTGAAATACAAATGCTTATCCAAAAGGCTTATCATAACTGTCAGTGGGACCTTCTAATACTAGGGCACAAACTACACAGGAAGGATGGAGTACCTCAACCCGAGGGAGAAGTGGCAGTATCTGTTAAAGAAAGCTTTAGTGTTAAATCTGATTCCTGGTGGGTTTTGTCAGTAAAAGACATCTGGACTGAAATACCAACCCTGTGGAGGAAAAACAACCTGGTTACTGACCACCCAACGTGATGGAGAGTATGACTGCTCTGTTAAAGAAAATCAGAGGGGTGGCAAGGACTGGATAAAAAAGCAAAAGGAAGAATTACTTATACTCTCATAGGTTGGATCACACATGTTGGGATGTGACACCAAGTGCAATTGTTTAGATGCTACAAATGATGACTTCTTAGAGCCACTACTCAGAGAACCCCTGAGAAAAGCAGCACTTCTTGACTTGATTCGAAGCAGTACTCAGCTGATTGGATTCAGATGTTGCTTTAGAACAGCCAGACTGTAGTTTTAATATTCTTGCAGGAATAATAAAAGCCAAAGAAACAACTGATGCATTTAATTTTGGAAGGGGGGATTGCATAAGATGAGGAGGCTCATTAACTCACATATGGGTTAAATATAAAAATCAGAATAAGGCAGACGAAAAGAGTTTGAGGAAGCAGCTTGCAAAAGGGATAAAACCAGCCATAAATCCTTTTCTTCTGATGATGATGAATAAACAAGAGGAGCTAGAGATGTGTGCATGCCTGAGGGCTATGATCTTACTGGCATCACAGAGACGTGGTGGGATGGCTCCTATGGCTGGAGTGTTAGAATGGAAGGATACAGGCCCTTTAGGAAGGACAGGTGAGGGAGATGGGGGGGGGGGGTGACCTCTATGGCAGTGATCAGCTGGAGTGCATGGAGCTCTGCCTGGGGATGGGATGGATGAGGAGCCAACCAAGAGATTATGGGTCAGGATTAAAGGAAACACAGGGACAGGAGACATTATAGTTGAGGGTCTGCTACAGGCCACCCAACCAGGAGCTGATGAGGCCCTCTATAGACAGATAGGAGCAGCTTCATGTTCACAAGCCCTGGTCCCCATGGGGGGCTTCAACCACCCCAGTACCTGTTGGAGGGACAGCACAGCAGGGCACAAGCAATTCTGGAGGTTCCTGGAATGTGTGGATGATAATGTCCTTCTCCAAGTGATAGGGGAGCCAACAAGGAGAGGTGCTATGATGGACCTTGTTCTCACCTACAAGGAGGAGCTGGTGGGGAGTGTGAAGCTCAAGGGCAGCCTTGGCTGCAGTGACCATGAAATGGTGGAGTTCAAGATCCTTAGGGCAGTGAGGAGGGTGCACAGCAAGCTCGCTGCTCTGGACTTCAGGGGAGCAGACTTTGGCCTGTTCAGGGATCTGCTTGGCAGAGTAGCATGGGATAAGGCCCTGGGGGGAAGAGGGGCCCAAGAAAACTGGTTAATATTCAAGGATCACCTCCTCCAAGCTCAGGAGCAATGCATCCCAACGAAGAGGAAGCCAGGCAAAAATACCAGGAGGCCTGCATGGATGAACAAGGAGCTCCTGGACAAACGCAAATGCAGAAAGGAAGCCTACAGATGGTGGAAGCAAGGACAGGTAATCTGGGAGACATACAGAGAAATTGTCTGATCCCTAACCAGGGATCAGGTTAGGAAGGCCAAAGCCCTGATAGAATTAAATCTGGCCAGGGACATCAAGGGCAACAGGAAAAGCTTCTATAAGTACATTGGTGATAAAAGGAAGATTATGGCAAATGTGGGCCCTCTCCAGAAGGAAATGGGAGACCTGGTTACCTGGGACATGGAGAAGGCTGAGGTACTCAACACCTTTTTTGCCTCGGTCTTCACTGGCAAGTGTTCCAGCTACACTGCCCAGGTTGCAGAAGGCAAAGGCAGGGACTGGGAGAATGAAGAACCAGCCACTGTAGGAGAAGATCAGGTTCGAGACCATCTAAGGAACAAGTCCATGGGACTCGATGAGATGCATCTGCGGGTCCTGAGGAAACTGACAGACAAAGTGATTAAGCCAATGTCCACCATATTTGAGAAGTCATGGCAGTCCAGTGAAGTTCCCATGGACCAGGAAAGGGGAAACATAACCCCCATTTTTAAAAAGGGAAAAAAGGAAGACCCGGGGAACTACAGGCCTGTTAGTCTCACCTCTGTGCCCGGTAAGATCATGGAGCAGATCCTCCTGGAAACTGTGCTAAGGCACATGGAAAATAAAGAGGTGATTTGTGACAGCCAGCATTGCGTCACTAAGGGCAAATTGTGCCTGACAAATCTGGTGGCCTTCTACAATGGGTTACAGTGCTGGTGGATAAGGGAAGAGCAACTGACATCACCTACCTGATTTGACACTGTCCCTGCATGACATCCTTGTCTCTAAATTGGACAGACATGGATTTGATGGATGGACCACTCAGTGGATAAGGAATTGGCTGGACAGTCACACTCAAAGAGTTGAAGTCAATGGCTCGATGTCCAAGTGGAGAGCAGTGACAAGTGATGTTCCTCAGAGGTCGGTGTTGGGACCAGGGCTGTTTAACATCTTTGTTGGTGACATGGACAGTGGGATGGAGTGCACCCTCAGCAAGTTTGCCAATGACACCAAGCTGTGTGGTGCGGTCGACACGCTGGAGGGAAGAGACCTGGACAGGCTTGAGAGGTGGGTCCGTGCAAACCTCATGAAGTTCAACAAGGCCAAGTGCAAGGTCCTGCACATGGGCTGGGGCAATCCCAAGCACAAATACAGGTTGGGCAAAGAGTCAATTGAGAGCCCTGCAGAGAAGGACTTGGGGGTGTTGGTTGATGAGAAGCTCAACATGTGTTTGCAGCCCAGAAAGCCAACTGCATCCTGGGCTGCATCAAAAGAAGTGGAATCTGTTATACAGAAAAATCTATTACCGTGCTCAGTAGGATACTGCACTCAGAGTTTCTGATATGTTTATCATGTCACCATTTTCCATCAAAACCTCCCGAAGCACCTCCAGAGTGAACATGGGTCACACAAATAATTAAGTTTTTAATTTTCAAGTTTCACTTTCTGTAGGTGTTCTTTCTTATCCCCCATTCCTACCAGTCTTAGAAATTTTTTGGCCATCTCTCCGTGTCACACGCCAGCACATGGAATCACAGAATGGTTTGGGTTGGAAGGGACCCTAAAGACCATCTAGTTCCAACCCCCCTGCCAGGGGCAGGGACACCTTCCACTAGACCAGGTTGCTCAAAGCCCCGTCCAACCTGGCCTTGAACACTTCCAGGGAGGGGGCAGCCACAACCTCTCTGGGCAACCTGTTCCAGTGTCTCACCACCTTCACAGTAAAGAATTTCTTCCTTATATCTAATCTAAATCTGCCCTCTTCCAGTTTAAAACCATTACCCCTCATCCTATCACTACACCCCCTGATAAAGAGTCCCTCCCCATCTTTCCTGTAGCCCCCTTTAAGTACTGGAAGGCTGCTGTAGTGTCTCCTGGGAGCCTTCTCTTCTCTTAGCTGAACAACCCCAACTCTCTCAGTCTGTCCTCATAGGGGAGGTGCTCCAGCCCCCTGATCATCTTCATGGCCTCTATGGACCTGCTCCAGCAGCTCCATGTCCTTCTTATGTTGGGGGTCCCAGAGCTGGACACAGTACTGCAGGTGGGGTGTCAGGAGAGCAGAGTAGAGGGGGAGAATCACCTTCCTAGACCTGCTGGGCACACTTTTCTTGATGTAGCCCAGGATACAGTTGGGTTTCTGGGCTGCGAGTGCACATTGCTGGCTCATAGTCAGTTTTCCATCCACTAATACCCCCAAGTCCTTCTCTGCAGTGTTTAAGTGCCATGATTTGATGATATACACCTGAGACTTAAAAGAAATTTGAATCTGAAATTGCTGAAGTCTTAGCTCGGATGCATGACCTATCACATAACTACTCTTTCCCAGGGAAATGGAAATATGCCGACATTTTAAGATTTTTGAGGGAGGTATAGGCACAAAGCCAGATCTCTATTCTGCAAATTGAACTCGCCATTAGATAGGAATGAATTACAGTAGAATCAGTATGCTTTTGTATGGCTGCCTTTTTTTTTTTTTTTTCCCCACTTCAGAAGTGTGTTTTGTTTTGCAGATCTGCTGAAGTTCTCCAAAGGACTTTATAAGGGTGTGGGCATAGGTGAGTTGATTAGGTTCCCAGAGGCTTTTGATAAGCCTGTTAAAGACTTCATGGGAACAGTGGTGCTGTGAGACAAGGGAAGACCTCTCGTGGTGTAATAACTAATAGAAAACAAATTGTTAATCCTCAGTTTTTGCGATGTGGGCACAGAATTGTTTTTATCCAGTTGAATTTCACAGGGATCTTGTAAGGTACATGCTTTTCAGCATATTTATAAATCTGCTAAAAGAAAACAAGACTGTCAATAAAGAGTTGCAGAAGAATTTCTCCATTTTGAAACACTGGGCAGTGAAAATAGGACTTGAAATTTTATGTTGGTAGATGCAAAGTAACACATTCATATACACATTGATGGGTTTCTGCTTAGGAATTTCTGGCCAATAACTCCTACTTAGGAAAGTGATCTTGGAGTTACATTTGATTATTCTAGAGAAAACCAACTCTTAATATTGCTTTCTTGAAAAGTAATGAGCTATTTAGACAGGAAAGAAGACACCACTAATATGTACAACTGTGATTTGACCACATCTTGAACCTGGTGTACAGTCTGCTTTTGTCTTCTTTCCATTACCCAAATGTGATGTAACTGAACTGTTTAAGATGCATATTCTTTACAAGGAGCGATTAAATAGAGTAAGACTTGTCAGTCCAGAAAGGCTATGTTTGAAGGACGCTTAAGTTCTGTAAAAGTACCAGTGCTGCAGAGAATGTTGTTGGAGAAACAATGGATTATTCACTTAATACAAAAACTAGGAGGCATCTAATATTTATGTATAATTTGTGTAGTTTTGAAAATTGACCAGACAAATTAATGAAGGAAGAATTCACCAAGGACAAAAACAATGGCAACTGTGGTTCACAGATCCCTTGAACTAAAGGTTCTTGGAAGCTAGGAGAATAGTATCAAAGGAGCAGAGATGGTTGTCCTGTTCTCTGGTTGACAGCTGACACTGGGTGGAGTCAGTGTGAAGGTGTTGGCTAGGTAGACATTTGGCCTAACTCACTGTAGCCTTTCTAAGGTAATGCAGGGAAAAAGTGCTCCTACACGACCTGTTTGTCCCTGTAATACATGCGCTGTGTCACTCACTAGGGTAATGTGCTCTGATTAGCTAGAAAAACCCTACTGCATGGTCTTCCACAGGAGGCAGCAACCACTCCTACGAAATTCTCCTTTGTTATCATCATTCCCCCAAGTTTGTCAATTTTGCATGGCCAGTGGCATCACAGGTGTGAAGAAAAATTGGAAAAAGCATAAGTATTTGTTTCACTCTCCCTTCCAGAAACTATAAAATGTTACTCTTTATGTCATGATCTTTGGAAGGCATTTCTATTTGATCACTTCAATTTGTGTCTCATTTTAAGTTGGTGAGGCATCTTTGCGATCAACTTCACCAATGCTTATAATGTAGAATTGGGAAAAATGTTTGTTTGGCAGGGGAGGGGTATACCTTAGTAACTGGATGTGTGCCCCTCAGAAGAATTATTCTTATTACGTAAGAGTCCAAAAGAGTTCAAAATGCATTGGGAAAACTAAGATGACAACAGCATTGCTGTTTTCCAGTTTATTTTCCAGTTGGTGTGAGACCAGAAAGCAAATGCTCCTACACAGGTAGCCTTACTCTGCGTGCTGAGATCACAGAGTCACAGAATGGCTGAGGTTGAAAGAGACCTCTTGGGATTATCCAGTCTAATCCCATGCTCAAACAGGGTCACCTAGAGCAGGCTGCCTAGGACTGTGTCCAGTTGGGTGTTGAATATCTCCATGGATGGATACTCCACAATCTCTCTGGGCAATTTGTGCCAGTGCTTGACCAGTGTCACAGTAAAAAAATGTTTTCTTGTGTTCCAATTGAATTTTCTGGTTTTTAAATTTGTACTCAGAAGGCTCTGTGCCATTTGAAAGAGATGTGGCGTACATCAGGCTGGACTTAGAAAAGTGGAAGGCTGAAGCAGTGCAAGGTGTCCAGCTGGGGTATGAGGAGCGTCACGGGAGCCATCAGTGGCAGGAGTCTGAAAGTGCTGCTCTTCATACTGCAGCCAGTACCAGTTTTATTTCATGTTAACTCAGTATACAGCAAGGCTATTTTTAATTCCAGAGGGAACTTGTTGCTTGATTTGTACAATAAAATACCCAAGCATTTTCATGTGGAAAAGCTGTGTTCAATGTGAATTAGTTGTCAGGCACAGTTAGTGGAGTTTTTGATGTCTGGGGACAGCAGTTTTAGGCTCGTCTCACAAAAGATCTATGCTTCCTGCTGTCAGTTAAAGCAAGAATGTCTTGATTTTTTAATTTATTTTTTTTTTTAGATTTGAGACACCTCACTTTTCTTTTTCCCTTCCATTTTCTTTGCTTTGTTTTTAAAGGGATCTGGGTATCCCTGTTGTCTCTAGCAACTAATGAAACCTCTTACTGTTTGCCTCTAAATAAAGTTCTGTTTTCATCTGGACTGTCAAAATGAATGGCTGTTACAGAGAAGTGATGAATTAAATACTACCTTCAAGTGACTTAAGTGCCATTTGTATTTTCACA
Source organism: Strix uralensis (assembly GCF_047716275.1). Classification (NCBI taxonomy): domain Eukaryota; kingdom Metazoa; phylum Chordata; class Aves; order Strigiformes; family Strigidae; genus Strix; species Strix uralensis. The sequence goes on from NC_133975.1 coordinate 34,100,298, forward strand.
GTACTTACTGTAAAAGAAGAAAACTGCATCACTGTTTTATAAATTGTCATGAAGTTCCACACTTGCCAGTTTTTCTTCATGGGTCCCTTATGGGAACAAGATGTGTGAAAAGGTTATGCAGAATCGATGCGTGTGTGACATCCCTACCAGGATGGGGAACTTGTGTAGCATTGTGTACTAAATGGCAATGACATGAGGTAGAAATGACAAAAGTAACTGGAGATAGAAATGCTGTATTTCTTTCCCTTCCCATTTGTAAAGTACTCATACCTTACATACTTGTCTGTTTATGTGAACTGTAAGTATAGATTTTCCACATGTTGTTGAAAGCTCTCTTTTCTTCCTTTTTCCCCATGAAAATGGGTCATGCCAGAGACTTCAAAAACTTATGGAAATTAACCCTTATTCATTTTTATGAATCCCTTATAGGAAGAACAAAACTTTAGTTATTCTCTGTGATAATAAGGAAGGGGATTTTTTTGCGAAAGGACTATATAACCTTTTTCTAATCAGTAACATTTCCACCTTTTATTTTACTAGTTATTGGACAGCCTTCGAAGGGTAAGCGTCCAAAAGAACCTGGGGAAAACAAAATTAAGCATGTTAACAAAAAAGTAAAACCCAAGACCCCCAAAATGAAGGAGAGAGAATCTGCTGACTCCTCTTTAAAGTCCCAGTCCATACTGACACAGGTGATGGATAAAGGTCGTTTCCAGAAACTAGCTGCCACTTTAAGCCTCTCTGCAGGACAAAGCCTAGAACTGCGATGTAAGGGGAGTAATGTTACTTGGAACTATCCTTCATACTTAGACACCTTTAAAGACTCCAGACTCAGGTAAGCTATTTTTCATTTTTGGGGGGAAAAAAAAAAAAATCCAGAACTTGTTTTTCCTACCACTTTCAACACCATTGGTTTTTTTGTTTGCTTGTTTACATTTTTACAATCAGGCTGTTCCACCTAGTAGTTTCTAATGTCAACAAAAAAGGATGAGCATCTTTCAGTCAGCACCAGTTACTGCCCTGTGATTTGCACTGTGGAGTAGTCTTGTAGCATGTGAACTGGATTTCCTTAAGATGAGTCTAAAATAGAAGATGTGGTCCAGCAGGACACCAGTGTGCTCCAGCCACTAACAGGGAACCACATTAGAGCTAGTCCAAAGTAAAACTCTCAAAATGTGTGAGTGTGGATGTCAGGTGCTCACTACCAACTCTACGGAGACCTGCTCCTGGTGGGCTGTACTGGTTGCTAATGTAGCTACCACTTGAGACACTAAAATTAATTTCCCAAAGAGGCTCAAACCCCATCACTGAACTAGCAAAAAAATACACCAACCACCATGCTAAAGAAAAAATAAGAGTAGTCTTTACTTTTTCAGTCAAAGTTAACCTTTGTGTGCAAAAGGGAATTGCAGTGTTCGTGGTGTGGCAGAGTTTAATGCTGAGGATAGTCACCTTGGGTTTAGGAAGGCTTTTTCTTTCATCTAGTGACATTTTAATGGAAACTGCATAAATAGTTGGTTAACAGGAAGAGGGACTGAGGATTTTCTCCCTTTCTCTGCCCCACCCTCCAGGTGAGTGTCCTGTTGCTCTAAACATCTCCAAAACTGTATTTGTTTGCCTTCCCACTTTTTGAGGATAGTACACATAGCCAAATGTAGATTAAATGTAGTAATTTAGTTTTGTATTTGAAAGAGGAGGCACATATAAGGAGCTTAAGGATGTCTTCCACAGGCATCTTTTTGCCATGAGTAGTGTTTGTTTTCACTGACTGTTTTATGGAGGTTTATGTATCTGAGACAAGTAGTGAGGAGACTGTGGAGCATTGAACGATGTCCTAGGAAAGAGCTGTAAGGAGCTTGTCGTGATTATTAGGTGAGAGAGGCACAGAGGTATGAGCAAAGGTATCAACTCCTATTGTCCTTTTGTTCCTAAATTAAGTACAAGCATGTATGCTCTCTGTAAATAACCGAGGTTGTCTGAATCTTTATGATCCATTTCACTTATTTACAGGTATGATGCTACCTTAAGATCACTCCCAGTTAATTAATTTTTCAGATATATTCTTCTTTCCACTTCTCTTTTCAAAGAGGAGCGTCAACAATTGGCAGTTACAGACTGTGATTTCTAGCATATCCTTCTGAAATTTGTGAGCCAGTTCTTCTCTGAGTGTTTATTTGCTTGTCCCCTGATGGCTAAGGTATTCAAGAACTACACTGGCTGAATAAACCTTTGTAGGTAGTGCAAGGCTTCTGTCATAGTAAGTTACAGCAGCAAGTCTATTTCTGCTGAGGGTTTATCGCAGCAACATCTCTCAAAAGATCTTGTGGTCGATTTAAACAACTATGGCTTTTTTCTTTTGCAAGAAATAATGTTTTATCTGGATTTATTCCAGTAGGTGGCGTTTATGAGCCGCAGTACAGACCTGGCCTTCCAGCAAGCCAAAGCAAAATCATATCAACAAGGAGCATGTGTGTGTGTGGTGGTGGTGGTTTTCAAGTGTATGTTAATGTTTTGTGCATTTGCAAATAGGTTGCTGGCATGATTTGGTCCTGTAGACCTCCAGGTCATGTTTTCTGAGTATTAGCATCTGGCATTGAAGAAGGCAAGGCAAGTATTCACAGTTTTTGGAGAGGAATCTGAATGTTGCTTCATGATTTGTTTGACTGTCTATTCCTCTCTTGCAAAATTAAGTAATTTTGTAGTGATGCACATGGGACAACATACAAGAATACAAGAATTTAAGGTAGTTTGGGGAGAAAAAAGATAGGCATTTCCTAATTGTGTAGTTTGGCATTTTGTAGTTTGAAGTAGTTTGGGATTCTGTTGCCTCAACAATTTACCTTTCTGTTCTCATTCAAGTTCACAGTATTGGTAATATTTTAACTATATAACAAAAGTTAATAATGTCACACAAAATAAATGCTATAACACATTTTGACTGGGTGGATATAACTTGCCTAAGTAGTTATTTTCTTTTAGAAGTATGTTAGGCTTATATTTAAGGGTCTGTGTTGAAATACGATGATCTTTGCTTTAGAAAAATTATTTTGAAATAAGTTATTGAAACAGTAAGGCTGAGTTAGACTGAGTCAACAATTTTAAATGTAAGCAGAAGATCCTATAATTAACTTGAGAAATTGAAAATGTAGATTAGTAGCACACTTCAGAGTCACAGCATAGTTATGGAAACATTGACCACAAAATGTTGTACAGTTATATTTCATCACATTTCTAGCATTTTGGTAATTATCTCAAGATTTTTGCTTTATTGCTAATAGATGCATATGAAACAAAGTCTGCTTTATAGAATGTGAAATATAAAATCTATATTCCATAGTTTTAGAAAACTTTGATTGAATTTAACTGGAAATAGCATTAAGATAGCATGTTATTTAGTTAGCTCAGTTGGTAGTGTTTGTAAGTGAACTGGCAGCAGAAAATGCTAATCATCTCTCAAGAGGAGCTTAGATCTTCCTCGTGGCAGACAAAAGACCATGCACCAAGCACCAACTACAGTAGAGAAATTTTTAAATTTTATGAATATATTGCACTCATTATTTTAAAACAAATTGCTGAATATAGGGCAAACGGGGGGGAAATCAGAAAAATTATTAGCAAATAACCTACAGCAAAAATTGTCTAATCATCTAGATAGATATATGTCCAGTATATTCTAACATTTTTCGAGTGCTTAAAGACCAAGTATAAGGTAATCCCGTAATTACTGAGGTGTGGAGTGAAACCTAAGCTAATTAACTGGGCTGGGCTTTTTTACCTTAGATTTCCGTGCTGGAGTTGGGGCACTGGTGCAAACCAGAGTTGTCGGCAGCATCGGGGGGAAGTGGTTGGGGTCTGAGGAGGTAATGGGAAGTGAAGGAGTGGGTTGCCACTGGGTAAGTGGGATGGGGCAGTGATGATGAGGCCCATGCGATTGCTGGGGACTAATGACTACCATTCTTTTGTTCATTTGTACGTTCCTACAGCAGCAGATGCTCAATTCCTGTATTTTCTTTAAATAATGGGAGGGATATACAAATTCAGCTGGTCTGGTGGGAATTTTAACGATAAGCAAGGTGTTTTACATCTCCTGGGAACTGCTAACATCCTCTAACTCTAGCTGTGACAAGAGGAGGCTTTAAGGATCCTGGTATCTAACAGAATTGCAATTACAGGAGGCAGAAGAGACCTTAAGGTTCAGGATGGTGTGAGGGCATTTGTAGCTCAGCTGGTTGGAGGGTTTGTTAACAGCAGAGCTCCAGGGCTGACACTGAAGATGCCCACTCTGTTCTGTTTCCCATCTGTAGTTCTGGGAGAAGAGGGTGTTTTGGTTTGCAACTAGTTAAATTTATCATCCACGTAATGTATTTCCTATGGGTGGTTGCAAAAAGGAGGGATAAAAGCCAGATGTTTTGTCTCCATGCTATGCTTATCATGTTTTTAACTTGCCCATATGGTAAGGAGAATACAGCAGCCTGGAAGACAATATGACTTTTCTAAGGAAGAGATTATAATTAGAAAAGCCATTTCAGTAGCATTAGTGGCTATGCTTTCTTTGAGTTTGTCTTTGTAGGTATACTTTATGACCTGGTAAATGAAATATTTTTGCTTGCTATACAAGAGAGTCTCAGTTTTTAATAGCAAACATTAACAGCTACAGACCTAAAATTATCATGTAGGGGCAGGGAAAGACTCTGAGTGAAAGGAGAAGGATGTCTCTTTCTTTGACTGTTTCTTGTTGAGCCAGAGAAGAAATTCTCTTTCCACTGTACTAACTGGAGTAAATAACAGTACACACTGAAATGATTTACTTAGCTTTAGAGACTGTAGCATGCAATGCAACTCTGGGGAGAAAGCTAGAATCAAGCAAACTTGGCTCCCGAATTAAGGACACACGCCAGCTTGCTTCAGGACTAGCTTATTATCTGTAATGCTCTCTTGCCTTGTGCAGCATAAATACACCCTGCAGATAAATTTTTGTCTGAAAATTTTATGTACTCACCAAACTGCCCAAAAGTCATGGTGGTGTTAATGGTCAGAGGTAGCTCATGCACCTCCAAAACAGAAGGGCTGGACTGCTGTTTTGTAAGACTGTGCATAACAAATTAATGACTGTAGGCTCACCCAGAAACTGGATCTGCAGGATAAAGAGAAGGATAAAAACTGAAACGGATGAAAGGAAAATAAGCGCAAGCACGTTTTCCCTTTGTTATGCTTTATAGCAGAAAGCTGCTCTAGATGAAGGCAGTCTAACTTTGCATAGTCTCTGCTCTGCCTGACTTGGAGTATGGATCTCTCACTTGCCAAAGACCAGCTGTATTTATCACAGAACTTCATCTGATAAATAAACTCATGTGAAATGGAACTGCTCCAGTGGAAGAAGCTGGGGCAAAGAGCTGGACATGCATCACATGCACATTTGTGTGTGTGGGGGGTGTGTGGTCGGGAGCACTCTCACAAGTATTGAGGAGACTATGTTGTAGAGGGCAAAATTAGACTGCTTTCAGTGAATGCAGGCTCGGGCTGGCTTAGTGGGACATTGGTTGTGCTCATGTGTATAACTGAATCTCATTTTGTTCCATGTGCTCTGAAGTCTGAAAGCTAGGGATTTTTTTCTTGTGTTAAACAGTAAGACGTTATGTTCCTCTCCTAGTGAGCTTGTATTTGAGATAAGCTCTCTTTTGTCAATATGAGTGCAGCTGCTTGAGAGGAGTTTGCTAGATGCTCTTTGAGTGATGCTGTGTACACTATCTTTTTGTCTTTTTATATCTTTTTATTTTTAGCTTCTAAACTTGACGTGGTTTTTCTGTCAGAGATCTTTTGAACTTCAAATAACTAAAGCGTCATAAGATGAATGTATGGAATAAGATTTTGGAGTAGTTTTCTAGTTTCCTTAAACAGTCTTGAAATGTTTGTATATACAACATTTTTACTTCGTGATATGTAGAGCACAGCAAAGTTTTGGCTTTTGAGTCAGATTTCCCAGCACCCAGAATACTAATGAAATAAAAGGTATCCTGGAAATATTGGTCAGTTGCAGGATTTACCATTTATAATTTACTTTATATGGCCTGTTTTGTCTGCTTAATATGGTTATGTCACAAATTTCAATACTTCCACTGGTGGTTGCCAGGTTCTGTTAGTGCATGTTTGTGGGTGACTACCTCGCTAGGCTATTTCCATTGATTATTGGATAGCTTGTTCTCAGTTAAGTAGAACACACTGTACAATAATTAATTAAGTCTGACCTTATTTTTCTGTCTGTTGGGATTTCGAGCTGTAGTTTAGTGTCTCCATTAACAGTTGGAGGCAAAAATGTTCTGGCATAATGGTTTCTCTGTAATGCTGACATTTAGTACTGGATACTTGCAAAACATTTTATGCTGATGTAGTCATGTAGCCTATGAAATGTGAACTGTGAAACTAAGTAATAATAATAATAAAGACTAGGACATGTTTTGGATTTCTCTTCCTGTTGGGTATGATACACAACAGGATCTCTTGCACAAATAGGAATCTCTCAAAGGTCATCCAAAAACTGGAGATAATTTATAATGTAAGCTAGTGTATATATTAAAAATGAAAATGCTACTACTCCATAATTACATAATTCCAAAGAGTGGAATCAGATGAGGTTGTGTAGGACAAGCGCATTTAGCAGGTAGGAAACACAATTTGCCTGTTTCCTTAGGCCTCAAAACTGCCCAGTGGTGGATGAGTGTACTAGTGGTGTCTGAGGGCTTTAATGGAGAAGGTAATTCTCAGTTCTCGGTGTGGTTTTAATTCCTAAGCTACTGGCCCTGGCTGGAGGCTGAATGTTGGGTTACATGAACCGTTGCTCATGATTACTGGTAGTAGTGCAAACTGCTAGCAGAACACCTAGGGAGTCAGAAATTTGGGGAAGTGCGTGTAGCTGAAAGCAGTGGCCTCTCTGTTTGAGCAGTTAGTGGGGGGTTGCCTGTGATGGAGACATGAGCAAAACAGAGCATTTAGAACATGCAGTGCAGTCAGGCATGTCTGTGGTACCACTGTTACACAGTGACAAGGTGTTTTAGAGGATAAGAACTTCTTCAAAGCATATTAATCTCAGAAATAAATGATTTGGTCAGGCATCTGCCTTACAGAATAACTGCCACATTAAGAAGAAGAACTACAAGGATAATAAATCCTCAGAGAACCCACAGTTGAATAAGAGCATGGGAGCTGTTCAGACTTCATGCACACTGCGTATTTGTCCAGACCCCATTTGAAACACTGAAAAGGAGTTCGCTATCAAATGTCTAAAACTGGAAAAACCTCTCCTGACTTGGTTACAACAGCAATGACCCTGTAACTTGATGTCTTGCAAAGTAAAGCAGGAAACCTTTGTGACCTGGCTGTGCTACCATGTAAAGGCAGGTGGTTGAAAACAAGAGTCAGAGCAGCAGTGGGGTGGGTGCATCAGTACTGCCACACACGGCTGTCCTGATGGGGTTCCCTAAGAACTGGTACTGTTGGATCATTGCTTTTGCAATCCATCCAAAGGTAACACAGCCAACGCTGCCAACTGTAATACCATCTGTCTGCAAGAAAGAGCCAGGAAAGCAAGCTTTAAAATAAAAAAGAGCAAGATGAGATTGTGGCTTCTAAATTTCAGAGATAGGACCTTTGACCCTTAGAAACACTGTCAGTATCTACACACTTACAAATATTTACACATTTACAAATTTTGGTCCACTGAGAGATATATGTGGGAAATCCTGGAGAAGGAGCAAAAAGCAAATTAAGTCTCTGAAATAATCACACAGGCTGAATTTTGTGTAGTTACGTGATGACACTGCCAGCACACCTCCGGCAGTTCTCAGGGTCGTGCTCTGAAATAGCCAAGGGGTGACGAGGAAAATCCAGTGAGAGGATGCCAGTGAGGTGGCTTAGGACAGAGGAGTAGGCAATGAAAAAGGATTTACTTGCAGAACAAATCCAAGTTGAGACAGAAGCTCTTTATGATGGTGTTCGCAAGTGGAAACCAGGACCGGTATGTTAAAGATGGGAAAGCCCTCACACTGAAAGCAGGCATAAATCAGCAAACAAGCTATTCTTCAAGTAGCTGCTATTTACTACTCCTGAAGTATTTGTTACATACTATTGAAGTAGTGCTACAGCTGAAGTCAATGGTATCAAAAAAGGACTGAGGTGCATGGGGGTTGACTTGGAGCATGAAAATACGGGATATACATAAACAAACTGAGACAAAACATAGGTGAACATACAGAGTCACAGAATCACAGAATCATCTAGGTTGGAAAAGACCTTGAAGATTATCTAGTCCAACTGTTAACCTAACATTGACAGTTCACAACTACACCATATCCCTGAGCACTATGACGACCCTACTCTTAATACTGTCTACAGCAGTCCCAGTTCAGTTTCCAAATGGGGACCGAAAAGAATCCAAGAATGAACTGTACAAGACAAAAGCTTGTCAAGTGCTTGTGTGTAGTTGAAATCAATAAAACTACTAATGTAAGCAGGCCTTTGCTGGAGCAAAAGGGGAAGTTGCCACATAGCTCTGAAAGTGAAAGGTGGGTCAGTTGCAGAGTAGGAATAAAAAAAATCAAAAGTAGAAGTGAGCTAACAGAAATGTGCAAGGAAATACATCTGTGTTTGTCTGTGCCTTTTGTTTTTCTTCTCCCCAGTATAAAGCAGCTTGACAGGTACGGTCAGCTGATCCTCGCAAACTCCACTGCAGCTGACACAGGTGAATATAGCTGCTGGCTTCAGCTGTGCAACGGTAACAAATGCAGGAAGGATGAAACTAAAACAGGTTCAACATACATCTTTTTCACAGGTAATTAACTGACTGGGGGATTATTAATGGAAATATATTTGCTTGTAAGACAGGAATAAAGCTACATCAGCGATTTCACTGTCAAGATTTTCCTTCCACCTTTTTTTAATAGGTGTTAATAAAGACAGTGCTGGTGAGAAGAAAATTACTTGCTTAGTGTGGTTTATGAGTTCATTTCCCCTATGGATTATGTTAAATGTGTACCCAAAATAATGCATAACACAGTGAAAAGCAAATACCTTTGAAAATACTAACATGGATTCTGAGGGTATTCTACAAAATGAATTTAAAAAACGTTTAATTTTTGAAAATGTGTCTGGATAAAGAAAATAAATCTATGCAGAAGATTCATTTTGTTGTGGCATTCAGATGACTGTGTGGACTCCTGCACTAACTTAAAAACCTTGACCTCACTGATCTTGGTAAGGCCACGGTTTCTCCCAAGAGTGTATATAGATAGCATGTTTCGTGGCAAAACGCTCTTAAATACATGTGTTGTTCCACAGAGCTTGAGGCTGACTGTAGCCCTAACACTGCATGGATATGGTCATAGTAGGTAACCGTGCACAGTTTACTGCTACTTGGTACAACAGAGCTGAAATCAAATGTTCTTCTCATGGAAAACATTCTGAATGGTAAAACAACCTTCACTGCCTGATCAGAGCTAAAGCATTCTTGGCTAGAAAATGTTTCGGTACAAAATGCTGGGATAGGATTGTTTGTCATTGTGTTTTGGAGCTAAATTAGACCATGAGAGTGTGCAGAAGCCATTTATCAGAAGTGCTTGATGTTCTGAGGATACATTCCTTTAGAAAGGGTGGAATAAACTTTTCAGTCAAGTTATTATGTAAATGCTTGTGCTAGAAAGAGGAATTTCGGCTTTATATTTCTAAGCAGCATGCCAAATGTGGAAATACGCTTTAACTGTCATTCTAAAAGCACTAAGTATTTCAGCTGCTTAGGGCAGTACATCAGACATTTTGCCTAAAATTGTATGTATAAAAAGGCTGTAGGTCCAAAGAATATCTCTTTCTAGTAGTGCTTATCTTACCAGTGGTGTTGGGTTTTTTATGTGTGTTACCCTTTAAAAGTGGGCGAGAGAACAGAATTAGATCCAGATGAGTATTTGGAAACTTACTAAAAAGGAATTCCAAAGATTTTGTTAAGATTAAAAAAAATCTGATTACAGTGAAGAATACTTTGTTTTTCTTTTTGATTCAATGTTTTCAATGCAAGCTATGTCAATATATACTCACAGATTAGATGGGTTTTTTTTTTCTTTTGTGTGTGCTTATTTAAAGTAAAAAGCTTTGGGTTAATTTTTAATGTTGCTCATAGCTATTTTCTCTTGTCATATGTTCTTTCTGTTCTTTCTGTTAAACCAAGATGTAAATATTATTCTAACTATAGCAAATCAACTCTTCTGCACAGATAAAGAGGAACTCTTTGTACCTACTCCCAGTTATTTTGAGATTGTCTACCTGAACCCAGATAAACCCGCAGTCATTCCATGCCGTGTTACTACTCCTTCAGCAAAAGTAACTCTACACAGGGAATTCCCAGCAGAAGAAATTGAAACAGATGGAACTGATATTATTTATGATGTGAAGAAAGGTTTTGTCTACCAGCACCCTACTTCTGATCATAAGGGTATTGTCTACTGCAAAGCAGAGTCACATGGAGCACCTCAGATTTCCATAAAGTACCACCTACTGTATGTGGAAGGTAAGGTGCAGTTTTCTCTGTGCTTACACTGACACTTGATTCTTCTGCTGACATTGTATAGAAAACATTTTTTTAAAAAAATAATTTGTAACATAAGTAATGTGATCACTGAGTTTTAAAATCTTGATCAAAACTATATGTGATAAAACTTTGTAGGTTTAAATTCCAGCAATTTCCCAGTGTAGAGGGGAAAGCTGCAGGTGTACATCACTTACATGTTGTCTTAAGCAAACTGAGGCAAAAATTGACTCTTAATGTTTTATCAGTGTATTTAACTTTAGAAACTAATTTTTTGCTTCCAAACGCTGTCTTTCTGTCAGTTCCCAAGGGTCCCCCTTCAGCTACAATTGCGGCATCATCCCACAGAGCAGAAGTAAGTGACAGAGTTCATGTAATCTGTACAGCCCTTGGGGAGCCAGATGTTGATGTGAACTTCAGGTGGCAGTACCCAGGGCAAGAGGTAAGAGATGCATGCCCTGTCTGAAATGGTTTGTTCTTCATAAAGGCAATGCTTTGAATGCCTGTCAGTGTCTAGATTTGGAGTAAAGATTCTTTAGATTGTGGTGTCTGCCTCTTGCTAGCTCAGGTGTGCTGGCAGGAGGAGGCAGCACATCCCTTTTGAACTTCAGCCTATCTTTCTGTGAGAGTCTAGGAGTAGCACAGGAATGAAGCTGGAGAGCTCTACCCATCTAGCAAAAATCAAGCTCAGCAGAGCTCACTCCTCCTCAGGTTTCCATTCCAGAGACACTTGGCCTCTGGCAGCATTTACAAAGAAAAGCCTCAGACAGGGTCAAAGCCAGCCAGCATCAGGAAGCCATTCTAGGGCAAGCCACAAAGCCTCACTGATACCTCTGCATTTGATATCCCTTCCATCTCCATGGCTTGGGTGCGTGAATCATCACAGCAAAGAATCTCTGAGCTGAATTTTTGCTCTCATCCAGAGGCACAGAGATCTGCTTCTGCCCAGCATCATCTCTAGTGCTGTTTATCCGAAGCAGGCTAGGAGCAAAGGAAGGACCGCTGGAAGATGGAACCCTTCACCAGAGGAAAGGGGTCCTCTAAGACCTGAGGGTTTGCGTTGTATTCCATTTGCCAACCCTCCTGGTGCTGGGTTGTCAAAGGCCAATGCAGAGTTTGCTAATAAGGTACTTGTAGCAGTGCTAGTCTCCCTGAGCTGGCATAAAATTAAGTAATTTAATGGCAAAGGTAATTGTTTGAATGAGTGATTGGAGTTCAGTGCTTACTGGGCTTGAGAAAATTCAAATCTGAACCCCAGAGGTTTGCTGTAGCCATGAAGATAGAGACTAGCACTCTGCTGTTGTGGAAGGTGTGTGCATTTTCAGGGGAAGAAAACAGTGAGAGAGCAAGTGAGCACAAAAAGGATTTGAACTGCTGGTGAGGGCACTGGGCACTTAGAACCAGGTTTCTAGTCCTTTCTTAGACATTAGTTTGTTCTTTCACTTCCCCCGCTCCCCTCTACCTCACTGTTGTTTTTTTCTTCCTGCTGTTTGTCATACGTTTTCCTGCTGAGACTATTGAAGTCTAAGGGTTTGTGAGCAATTACCAACTTCCCCTCCTTGCCCTGTCCTGGTTGTTAAATGAGGGCAGCCTCAACCGCATTTGGTGAGGGGCCTTGGTATTGATAGCATGAATTAGGTGATCTGAGGAGTAACTACTGAATGAAGCACCGGAAGACTCTGGCAGAAGAATTCCTGTTTCTGGAGTCCATTTGAAGTTAGGAAGGAAAGGGGCAGATGTCTGAATGAGTGGGGAAACTTGCAGCTGTTGGTGGAGTAAAAAGTCAAATGCTAGGGAAATCTGAAGTGCCTCCAGGTTTGGAGAGCTGCTGAGCAATAGTGGGGTTTGAGTTAAATGCCCAACGTCTTCCTCTGAATTTACGTCTCAGCTGAGCTGAGTCAAGAAATGGCAGTGTGTGTCCTTCAAGGGGGGACTTTAACTCTTGACAGTCTTCATAACTATCCACTCTCTCGGGTGGGGAAGAGAAGTGCCTGTTTCCCACTGATCACGTTAACTTTGACAAAGTTTTTCTGGGTTTTTGTTAGCTTCTTGTAACATCTGTTTATTGGACTGTAGTAACTGGCTATACAAACCCCTATTTTAATTCTTTTGTAACTCATGGTAATTGCTGAGTACAAACAATTGAAGAAATTAAATTCTAGACTCAGCCTGGCCTTCCAAAATTCCGTATCTTATTAGGGCTACATCTTTCACAGCTGAACAGCTGCCCAAGCCTTGTTGCTGGCTGTTCTTGGCTTCCAGTGGTCTTACAGCACCTGATGCAGCACCAGCACATGCACTGCAGCTACTCTAGCACTGACTGACTATAACCAGCTAAACACATGCATATTTTCTCCCTTGTTTGCTGTGGATGCTGCGGCTGCAGTGCAGGGCCCATGCACTCTCAGCAGAGGACTACACCCTCTTAGTGCACCCACCGAGAGGGCTGAGAGAGAGACTGTGGCCTGTGGCCTGCATCTGCCCTGGGAAGGGCTGATGTGCTTATCCGCTGCAGTAAACAGTCTCAGCTCCAGCTGTGCCTGGGGATGGGGAGGGAAGAGGTGTGTTTGGGTTTCTGCCCCAACAAAATGATTAAGTAAATGTCAGAGTAGAAGCACTGTATGCTTGTTGGAGACTTAACGTTTATTAAGGAAGTATTTACATACTGCAAAGGGAAAAGGTGGGGGTGGAGAGAGAAGAGAGAGGACCATTGGTGATGCTGGTCAGATACACCTTCTTTTGTGCAAAAAAAAGGACTGTCAGAGTTCTAAGATTCACTGGATGTTTTCATTCATTGCTGCTGCTTTCAGTGGAGGGAGATCAGTGACAGTTTTTGTTCCCCACCACCACCTTACCCAGCACCTGGGCTGTCACCTACCACTTGATCCCTGAGCAGAAGCAGCACTTGAATCCCTGCTTGCTCCTAGGTACATTGCATTGGAGAGACCCTTATCTCATCTCTGGAGTCACTAACCTTTCCCTCTTACTTTTTTCACTTTTTTTTCCCTTGTCACTCCCTGATAATTGCATTTGCTCATTCACCTGCTGTGAATGCATACTGATCCACTCCTTAATGTGGTTCCCCAGGACTATCTTCAAAGAAGAAGCAATTAATTTGAGAAAAACTGGGTTAGCAGGAGCCCAGCCATGCAAAGAGCATTTGCCTTACGTGGGCCTTTACCTTCACTTTCAGTAGGGTCAGGGAAGTTCCACTTGTTATATTTAAGAACTAATTCAGGTTTAAATTTAGTCTGCAGTAATACTTGATTGTAGGTAGCACTTGATTTTCAGTCTGGGAAGAGGACGTAGTGCTCTGCTAGGTAGAACTCTGCTAAGTAGCTTGATTCCTTCTAAAAGGTTAAGAATTTCTAGGTGAGATAACCAGTTTTGCAAAAAAGTACTTGCTAGCTGTAAATGCCTGCCACTTCCTAGGCACCCTGACTGCACTGTGGCTGGTCTAAGCTTCAAGGCTGGCAGCTTCCTCTGTACTGGTCATTTTGCAAGTGCAAGATTGTAGCTTTGGCTCTAGGTAAGTGTGTAACTTACCCTTTGGCTACCATTAGCTTAAGCCTTGTAGTATTCATATTGGTAAATGGCTAATCCATCTATTTCATGAAGCAAGAAGAGATGGTTTCCAAGCAGAAACCTCTCTCTCTTACCAGTTTTATCCTGGTTATTGGTATAGCACAAGCCAACATGACCAAAGCTGCTGACTAGCATGATGGATTTTGGAAGGAAGGAGACTGCCTTAGTCAATTTTTGGGCCAGTTTCTCTTACCCAGTTCTTTGCAAACTTCTGAGGTGCCAGGGAGTGTGACCTGATAAACAGTCCATCAGAGAATTCTCTTATAGAAAAAAAAAAAAAAAAGCCTGTTATGACAACAACAACAACAATCTAAAAAGCATCTTCCTAAGCATCCTTGTTTGTATTTTTGGCTTTGAAGTTACACAGTTTGGAAAGCATAATGCGAGGAGTAATTTAGAAGCATTAGTGAATTGTTACTGTTTGCTTGTATGTTATCTAATGCAGTGTTTCTGCAACTAGAGGAGGAGGAGGAATTAGTTTGCAACACACAATTTAAAGCTATTCTCTGTGCTAAAAGAGAACTAAGTAAAGCTTGGTCAACTAACTCATGCCACTGCTCCCTTCTTTTTTGACACATGCTGAAAGTCTGAAAATAAGCTCACACACCTATCCTGACATCTCCCCCAAGATACTGCACCTATTTGGGTATCAAGTACCCAAATGCAACCTTAGCAAGTAGCCCATAACTGCTGCTGAGTTCATTCATGTACTCCAGGCAGAGCTTTGGCAGCCCATCACTAATCTAAAGATACACAAGAGTGGAAGAGTATTATCCTTATTTGGCATAACTTACTGGTATGTCAATATTTAATGCAGGGATGTTGCTGCAACTGCCAGACATTTTCAGTTTTCTCACTTAAGGCTGATTTTTTGGATATAGGCTCCTACTATGTGACCTTGCTTCAGGGTTTGATAGGGTAGTGTCACCAAGTACACTTTGCAGAATCATGGCTTTTCTTAAGTGGATGGGTTGGGTTTTTTTTTTTTTTTCTTTTAAACAGTCTGAGAGACCTGTGATTATCCAAAACTTCTGGAGACTGATAAACAGAGGAACTGGACATACCACAAGAATCTCAAAAAGCATTCTTCTTGTTGAGGATTTTGAAGCCAGGGATGCTGGAAACTACATTTGTATAGCTCAGAACCTACAAGGAGAAACCACAGTAGCTACTACAGTTGAACTAAATTGATAGGAAAGGCTTCTGGATGTAGAATGAACTGTATGTTATTTGATATTATAACCATTTATTTTCTTTATTAATGTTTAAATGAAGTTTTCTCTATCACTGTCTGTCTTCATATGTCAATGCATTCCGTATTTCACTAGCTTCACAGGCCAAAACAGAGTTCCTCTATGCCCAGCAGTAGTCAGCTGTGAGTTAATAAAACTATGAAGCGTTAAAGCTTAAGCCTGAACATGCATAGGGCTTACTCTATTTAGGAATAGATGCTCTTGGTCTTTTTCCTCAAACTCTTTCATAAGGTTAACCTGCTGTATGGTTTGTGCCCTTTTTGTGTATGTGAGAACTGAGAGGATATCAAATATCCTCAATCCACCAGGCAGGTGGATTCATTCTGGTGCTGTGCAATTTTAAAGTTTAGAGTACTGTACATGTTTAAAACAACAACAACAAAAAAAACCCAAAAAAACAAAAAAACTTGTTACAGCATTAGCCAATAGCAAATGTTTATTTTGTAAGAATAATTAAATTTCTGAACATTATGCAAATGTACATGTGTGTGTCCCTATCTGTGTGTGTGTGTGTATATTCATTTCATATATGTGTAAAGACACAAAGAAATAAAATTCTCACTCCTGGGAATGATTAATACTAACTATATGTTAAGGTGCTAGAGGGCATCGCCAGAGACTTTAAGTGGTTGGGTATGTTGCATTTTCCTTATGTTGTTGCATTCTTACAACCTTATAATATGTATCTTAGAGTTCATTCTTCAACAGATGTATGGTGTTGTGTTTACTAAATTATGTAGCAAATTATGTTTGCTAAAGGTAAAACTTATATTTATTTATATAATATCATTTACAGAAGAAGAAAACCCAAATGTAACATTAGAACAATGTTCAATTACACAGCAGAATCTGTTCCAGGTTAATAACAATTTCAACTCCATTGTATTAATTTACTTAGGGGAATAGGAACGATGTTTCATTTACACAGAACTGTATGTGGATAAATAAGCAACTGCCTCTCTCACCCCAGGTTTAGTTACCAATACAAGGAAAGAGACTTTTCAGGGAAAAGGTAAGAACTTAATAACAGTGTTGTTGGATGTTTTGGCAGTATTTTTTCTTCCTAGCCTCAAGCACAGAATCCATGTATGCTAGAACTTCCAATACAAATCTACTCAGGAGTGTAACTGTGTGACAAAAAAAAGTCTTAATGCAAGCCATTTTATTTTCAAGGCATGTGAAAACCAGCATATGCTGAGCACACAAGGAACCAAACCAGGAACTGGTCCTTTGTTTCCACACTTCAGTGTGTCTCAGCCTACATTTGACTAGAATTCCTAAAGCTTTCTTCTGGTGAAGGCATGAAGTAAGTCCTTTGCTCCAGATAATTCAACCTTTGAGCAGATGTGTACAGTACTGTTTGGAGTAGTGATATCTAGGAAGTACTAGTGTAAAAATGGCAGCTTCTCAATAATGTCATTAAACCTGATTATTCGTGTAGCTAATGAAAACATTAAACAAGCTTGCTGACAGTTTTTTCTTCGACATGCAGGAACCTAAACCAATGTAATCAATATGATAAATATCCATGGTAAAGACTGAAATGGCTCTATGCACGTCACATAAAACAGGCTTCATGGAGAACCTCTGGAAACAAGGTAACTACAAAACCAAAAATAAATACAGCAAGCAATAGGACCAATGTTGAAGGTGTAAGAGGCAGTCCCTTGTTAATCTTTTCTCATTGCTATTAAAAAGTAGCAAGAATGTTACACTGTTACCCAAATGACTAAATAGATGTTACACAATTTCATAGTAATACCTAAAAGAGGTCTTTGTACCATTTTTATTTTTTTTAGGCAAGATTTCAGTCTGACCAAAGTAACTTTAACAATCCCTGAGCTTCTGGATGAGGCTGTGCAATGTGTTCATTCCTTTTTAGCATTTTCATTTATCAGAACACTGTATTTCCCTTTGAACTATGGGATCTGTACCAACTTCTTAAATTTCAAAGTGCTTTTGAGCCTTTAATTCAACAATTGATTTCCTTTAAAATATCTAGCAAGTGGGAGATAGTGTCTGTCACCTGTTCAGACTTGTTCAACAGCACAGTGGTTCATGTGGTAGCATCACTTCCTTGGTTGACAGTTTGGCAGGAGAAGAAAAGACAATGTAAATCCATTGCTGCATTATTGCTTGAGTAGTCTCCCTCAGGTCTAATGGCTATGTGTCCTGATCACATGCAGTTCTCAAGATTGATTATAACTACAGAAGCAATGCCTTTAAGGAAGAATTTTTGGTGATTTTTTTCCCCCTTACCAACATCAAAATAATTCTCAAACTACAAGAATTATTTTACTATGTATTTTAAATAGTTCTTACTTTACCAAAAGCCTCTTGGGCAGGCCTGATTTTTTATTACATCAATGCAGTTGCACATTTCCACATAAATGAACAGTGACACAGGGTAAGAGAATGACACCTGGGAAATGGAATTTCAGTGACTTGTCAAAGTCACATGCTTAAACCTGCCACTGTTATTACTTCTCTTCCCATACCTCAGTCACTGCTCTGCTAAGGCAAGGCAGCAGCAATGGACAGAAGGTATTTCTTTCTTAAGTGTTGAAGAGTTATTCCAACATTCTGATGACCTTTTTAACTCCAGCTTCCTGGCTGTCAGGCAACTATAGTTCTAAAGATCAGTGGTTACTTACTGTCAAGAAAGAATTTTCTGCATGAATTGCATGATGATACTAGTTTACATGGGTGTTTGTAATGAGAAACTTGAAGTCTTCTATTAGCATAAGGAAATGATTCACCTCAAATTTTACAGCAAATATAGTGCAACCATATGAAGGTGACCCACGTTATGAATAGTTTGAATGGCAACAAACTATATGGTACAGATATAAATGTGATGTAACTTCCTTTTAAACTTATCATTAGAGTTGGAACTACTAGTTAAGGTTGAGTATCTGAAGAAAATCACTTGTTTAATTGCTTGATTAGCACTAGACCTTTGGCGTATATTTATGGTGAGCAGGTTTCTAGCTTTTCCTGAAAGAAACTTTATGCTAAAGAAAGTACTAAAAAACATGTAAAAGTTACTGGATCAAACAAAGCCTTTGCTAACACGTGCCATTTAAGTTAAAGCTTGAAATATTAATACTCAGAGAAAAATATTGAAACAGTGCTTATAGATGAACAGAATTTTTTAGTTTTGGACCAATAGGACAAACACTAAACAGGTATTTCTGTAGTCTGATTTGTATATACAAGGATTTCTATATACAAGGGTTCTTCATTTCTTTGTAAGTGCATTAAAGATTCCACTTGCAAGAAATTTAGAGGTGAGGAGCCTCCTGTATTGTGAAGGGAGACTTGACAAATTAACCATCTTTTATTATTTAATATACATACCATACTTACTTTTCTGTACTGGTAGCCTGGAAAAATCTTTCCCCTTCTGTTACACGAAGGGGTACACTATATGGTATCTTCAAACATCTCTACGCACTCTTCTTGCATGTTTTATTTGAGGCACTAAACATTGCAGCTAAGCTAATAACCAGGGCTAGACAACTGTTCTTGTGACCTGACCTGTTAAGATTGCTGAACTCTAGGTGGCTTTTCTCACACAAAAATTTTCCTGAGGTGAGCATTTTAGTAAGGTGAGTCCTGTAGGATGCCTTTACCAGGCATATGCACATTGGGTCCCTACATTAAGCCAACTGTACTCAAGTATTTTATTATTACAGAAATAAGCAATGTTTTGGTTTTTTTTTTAACAGCTAACTCAGACTGAATCACTAATAATCACAAGCAAGCTCTGTGTAACTTCTACCTACATTAGAGTAGCAAGGGTAGAGTTAAAATCTTCTAAGGGTTAGTTGAACATTAATAATTTGGGCAGTAAAGCTTCACTATTGCTGTTCTGCTGTGCTGAGCAGATACTAAGTGTTTTTAGTACTTGGAGGAATGTTCCTCCTTAGATTGAAGATCATTTGACTAATACAAGCAGGAGAAAAACCCTTCCATCAGTATAAAAAAAATTTATTTTTTAAGCATTCAGCTCATATACATGTGATCAAATCTCTTTGACCATAGAAGATAAGAATGTTCCAAGATATACTTTAAGGCAAGTTTCAGTCCACAGAGGGTTTTCATAGTTAAATTTGAAACCCTTAGAAAACATTTAAGTACTGACACCACTAACAAGTGGTATGTACAGTGCCCTAAAGAGGATTAAAAGAGAGCATAATGTTCCATAGAAATGGCACCCTTAACTTGTACATTATGGAAAATTAAGTAAATTTAATGATTAAATAGTCAATCACAAGTTTATTAAAAGTTTACTTACTGTATGAGTACTGTTAACAGTCTTGTTTATATGTCTGTGTTCCTCATTACTAGCCAAGATTTTTCAAGTCTTGGGTAAAATGGTTTGAAGTGGTTCTCCAGTCAATTCCCTAAACACCGTCCCTCCCCTTGATTCCTGTCCCCAAGCTACTGAAAAACATAGGGCAACTCAGCAGATAAGATACAATTTGCCATAACAGTTACCAGTACAGCTAGCTAAGAGCATTAGCTAAACAGCAGTATAGCAATGATCCTGGAAGTGGCACTGCAAAACCCAAGCTATTGTAAGCATAAAGTGTGCTTTGCAATACTAATTTGAAGTTGAACCTGTGTTTAGTAGGGACAATGTAGACATCTTCAACAGGTCTGACCAAGGGTGTGGCAAGGCTGTATGATTACCTTGTTGAAGCCGAAGCTCAGCATATGACATTTCCAGAAATGCTGACACCCTCAGCCTCCAGTTCCATTTTTTTCCCAACTCTACAGAATCTCACATACAGGATCTTTTGCCAAATGAACTGGCAAAAGATTGATATCCTGCAGTCTAAGAGGGAAGGTATGGCAGAGTTAGCCAGATAAATACACAGTTACCACCTTCCCTCTCTTCCTCAGGTGAATTTAGCCAACCCTGAAGAATGTTAATACAAATGCTAATGCTTAAAAAGGCAAAGTGTGTCACCAGATACATCGGAATTCACAAATTACTTAAGATTTTTCTTGAGAACTGAGTTAAGAATGCACCTTATGACAATTATTGCATTTTTCTCTTTGGCTTTCAAATCTACATCTAGTTTATCCTCAGCAGATAGCCTCAGCAATGTACATGCTGTTTTGGGGAAATAAGTGATTCCTTTTCAGCAGGTAAGATGATAGGTCTAGGTTTCGAAACCTGCAACTCAACTAATAACTTCTGACCTTGAGGGCTACCATGGTGTTGACTTGGAAGCCAAAATCCTGCAAAAAAATATCTCCTCATAAATGGCAGAGTCATGCATGGACTTAAACTAAGAATCCATGTAAAATATGGCTGCAATTCAGTTTGTTTTTAAAATTAATTCAAAGTTGCATACTCAGGTCAGCCAAGACACTAATGAGTCAGTTGACAAAGCTTTTCATGCCCCTTTTTTTTACTGAACTGAAGCCAGAAAGATGAAGGAAACTAACCTGTAGTACTAGTGGCAGTTTCTCCTCATTCCTCGGTGAGGGTACTCTTTGCTAAAAGCATGCATACTGACATTATTAAGGAAGTACATGTCAATGTATAGTCTTCAGCTTTTATCCTTTATTACGTACACAGCAAAGAAGGCAGAATTAGACACACGCACAGTGTGTTACATCCATTCCATCCACAGCACACGCACACACACACGCATACACACAGCCTTAAAAAAAGTGTCTGTGATAAGGAACATATTATAAAGGTTGTGATCTTTATCTCTAAGCCCCTGAGCTTTTTCTTATAGTTAGGTGAAAAGGCAATGAACAAGTCTTTCCTTGCTCTGTAAGTGCTTTGTGCAACAATGTCCATTAGAGGTCACAAACAAGTCTTTTTGGGAGGAGCAACATGAATGTCTTACTCCCATATTCTCAGTCTCTTATCGCCGTTTTTGCACCAAGTAGTTTCCAGTTACGTTCAGTTGTCATACTCGGCTAATATAGCTCTTGTTTCTGTGATTAAAGGTAGGATTGGTTCTGCAGCTCACAAATGAAATGCAATCCCATCTTTCTCTCAAGAGATGTCATCTTGGTGATACTGTAGGACTAGAGAAGTTTCCAGAATTTCGTGGGGACTGAAGAGGCACAGATGGAGAACTGGGAGACAGTTTTCTTGGGCTGCATAGGTCACCATTGTGCAACTTCCACAGAAGTTCTTCATTTTCCATTGACAGGCGTTTGTTTACTTTTGATTCTTTCTCTAGTGACTCCTGTAAAACAGCTTGCTCCGTAGAAAGTTGCCTGCAAATGTAAGGTTTACATCAGAACATATAACCCAAGTTGGAGGCTACAGTATTGAACTTAATTGTTAAAGAAAGGTTTGAAATTGCATAAAACCCTGCTTGGCTTACAACTAAATTACTTTCTTAAAAGGAGGATTTAGCATGTTCTCATCCTTGGTGGATTTAAACTAGTAGCTTGCAGAAAGCAAAAGTCCCAGTAAGAAATGTCCCTGAAGGCCAGAAGAAGCATCTGAAAAGTGAGTCTTGTCCTATTTAGTGACAGATGCTTTTAAATTGCCATGCAGGAGCCTTTGGGTCTTGCTGGAGGCTCAGCTCTACAGAGGCTACATTTCTGTCATCTCCTTTCAACTGGAAGAATTTGCCCATCTATTTAAGCGTTGAAGTTAAGAGAACCTCAGACCCCTTTTATTCACGTTAAATATTGCTGTTAACTGCTGAGTAAAACACACTGGTCTTTTCACTGATCTAAACTGGGGACAAATGACTCAACTGAAGTGGTTAAAAGTAAAACCAGGTTTAGCTCACAAGCCAGTAATACTTAAAGAGCCAGTCTATCCTAAGATGATACTCTGAGTTGCTTTTTCTTCCCTGAAATATTGTTTTGGAGCACTGAAGAACATACTGAGCCTCTACCCCCTTACAATCTGTTCCTGTTTGTTCTTCTACATTTGTAGAGGTACAAGTGGGGAAGAAAGGGATGTGTTCTTGTACAGAGTACTACAAAATCCCCATCACTGATATTTACACAGAATTTTCTTTGTCACAGGAACTTTGTCATAAGAACATCTAAGAGTCCACAGATATTTTTCACCTTGAAAGCTCCATATGTTTGTCCATCCGAGCTTTTAATTCTTCATTTTCTTGCTGAACCTTCTTTAGCTTATCCATTAAGATTGTGTTGTTCTCCAGCTTAGAAAAAAGGTCAGAGTTTAAAACAAAACCCATATATGCACTCATCAAGATACTGACTGAGCTATCACAGACGTTCATAATCTGGGGTTTGCAGACCTTGTTACAGTAAGTGCAGAAACCTAGAGTGACACAAGACTGACCTGCTAGCACGGCTTAATATTCTGTAACAGTCAAATTGATCCTACTTACCTTACCCATGCACAACACCGGCACCTTGCCACTTGTGCTGATCAGATGCCAACAAGGGAGGACTGGATAAGGCATCTACTACAGTTAACCAGACATTCTAGTAACATCTGCCAGTAACAGGCAACAGTTTCAGAAGCTGTTGCAGACATAAGACTGTCTAGCAAGAACATGCTAATGTCATAAATTCAAGAGCTCCCCCGTGTAAACAACTCTCCCTGTTGCTCTCCTGATTCCACTTCATTGCTGCAGGATGTTATCAAAAGTTAAGGAAGAACTGATTAAATGGTTAGATGGTCCTCCAAGGGCTTCTGTACTGTGGCCAATGTCTGTCAGAAAAGATGAAGGTTTACTAGTAATTGTAGACCAGGGCAACATGATGCTGTACAATACTGAAGGCATTCCTTTGTATCCAAACTTCTTTCTGTACTTCCTCATTAAAATCTTGCTTAAGCAAGTATTACAACAGTGTTCAAAGGCCCCACCCAGGATAAGGACCCTGTCCTGCCACAAATAAGAGCATACTAAGTAATGTCAAGTTCTGCCCCCAAAATTGCCTTCATGTGGAATTATGCACAGATCAGGAGCAAATCCACACAGCTAAACAAGTAGCGTAAAGATAACTGCTAAAATGATTGACCTAAGCTAACCAACTCTAGATGAAAGCATTTATTCCATTTTGTATTTGATCCCTTCTTGTTTAATCAGGATCATTTCCATGTTAATGTTTTCCTGACAGTGCAATCTCTATCTTCCAGAACACTCAAGCAAATGTAGCAGGTAAAGATTTTTTCTTTGGGGGGTGAGGGAGGAGAGGAAGGAGGAAAGGAAATGTGGAAGAGGCTCCCAGATAACCCTGTTCTAACTTAGCAGTAGTTTTTGCAAGCTTTTTAAGAAGTTAAAAGGTCATTTACAGCATCTGGTGATTCCTTCCCCCTCTTGACATTACAGCCCAATGCAGATCTAATTGTACCTGCAATGGGAGCATTTCCCATCATCATTTCATGTTTCCTTTTCAACAACAAAAAAATTAATCCTTGCATGTAAGTCTGAGTAGCCCAAGTTCATTATCAGAACATAGCTCAGAGACACGGTCCAAACCTGCCATCCCCCAAGGAAAACTCACCAGTTTTTCCATCTTCATTAGCTTTATATCCTGCTGATGGAGTTTCTCATTCTTGATCTCCAGCACCGCTTTCAAACTTTCCAGCTCCTGTTCCAGATACATGATTTGCGGGTTTTTCTGAAAGATTTCCACAGAGTTTGCTTAGTACCCTGAATTTCAGGCACAATTTAAGTAGTTCTCTGCTGTTTAGAAAGAGCAAGAAAATCAGTATGGTAATGACAGTTACTTGTTCTAGGTGAAACAAGTCAAATAGTTTAGAATTAAAGAAAAGATCCAGTACCGCTTTCTCCTCTGATTTTGTTTGTCCTTTAGTGTAGGTGGACAGTTGCAGGTGTCCTTAGGAGCTGTTCAGAAAACACTTTATGCATAAACACGAAAAACCCTTGTGAGTCAAAGGCAGGCACTAAAGCTATCACAACAAAACTTGTTTTGCAGGAGTGCCCAGAGGCTCCCTTTAAGGCTAGGAGTTCCAAAATATATTTCGTATTACTCATAACCCATCCCAAGAGGTAATTAGAGTAAACATTTGAAGAGTTTTCAGATGCTGGAATAGTTCAAAAAGCACCAGCAATCTAAAGCTATGAACTCAACTGTAGCTGATTTTCCCTGTTTTGAGTCTGAAGGTACCCAGTTCATAAGCAGAAATTGAAAATTTTCTGGTTTACATTCTTCTTGAAGCCTAGCAATGCAATTGCACGTAAAAATCTTGCACTGCTATACTTCCATGACTTATCTACAATACAGGAAGTTAGGACTTTCTTTTTATTTTTCCTTTTTTTTGTTTTCCAGGAGGTGGAGGGGAGAGGAGGGGGGAGACAGGGCAGGG
This sequence comes from Strix uralensis, assembly GCF_047716275.1. Lineage (NCBI taxonomy): Eukaryota > Metazoa > Chordata > Aves > Strigiformes > Strigidae > Strix > Strix uralensis. The sequence goes on from NC_133975.1 coordinate 34,125,010, forward strand.
TCAGATCTGGTTTCCTCAAGGACCTCTTTTCCAGAGTAAGGAACCATTCAAACACTGCCAAGTAAAACGTATTCTCTACATTACAAAGGCAAGGTTACAGGCAAAAATAAGGAGAAATAAATCAAATCTCAGTCCATTTCCAGGTAGTCTGAGTGGAACACAAACAGAAACCAATGAATGATTAAGCATGTTATGTAACTAAGCTTATGTTTAAAAACAAAGAAAACTTGATTTAGCCTATTTGGGTAAGAATACTGGTGTACCGCATTGAGTTAACAGCTTCACTGCCGCATCAGAAACCCAAGACTGAGGGCAATGCCTACTGTTCTGTGGGGTGTGGTCCCACAAGGGCAGAGCCAGCACACCTCACAGGTAACAAGGGCCTTGTCACCTACTCATTTCATTCTCCTGCCTGTTTTTAAGGACTGTGGCATTAGTGATTCTTGTTTAAGTTCTACTTTTGAATAGAAGTATTCTATTCACACGTAAGAGTGGGGTGTGCTATGCTGCCTCAGAGGAGGCAGCAGACAATTTGAACTTCATTCTTCCGTTTTGTGGCTTTACATGGAATCTAGGAGCTAGTGAGAAAAGTGATCCTGAAAATTTTAAATGCAGCTTACAGTATGTTCAAAGTGTATTATTTTTTGTTTCCCTTCTCTGCCCCAATGGTCTTAAAATGTCTGTTTAAAGTTAAATCTGAGCCACCACATTAGCTACTCATAGCAGAACACAGAGGCAGATAAAAAGACTGAAAAGCCTACACAAGATATTAGCAAAAAAGCTGAGAATAACAAGTGACACTATCTAAATAATACTGGAGAGTTGGAAATACACCTCTGTCTTCAAAGGGCTAATGGGAATTCTGGTAGCGCAGAAGAATATACTGGGTCAAATCAATATTTTCCCATAGAGAAGCCTCAAGCTTATGGTATGTCTTATGCTGTCAGGATGCAAAGTGCATCTGCAGCTATGTAAAAGCACTTGACTATTGTTCATTTAAATCAAACAACATCTGGCCATGCCTGCGGAATACAGTTCAAACTCCCAAGTGCAGTGTATAACATGTTCTCTTTAGTATCATCTCTCCCAACCACAGCAATGTATTGTGGTTGCAGATTCTTCTTGCGGCAGCTCTGTCCTGCCACTAGAACAAGCAGTAAGAGAGAAAAAAGTAAGTTAAATTCCAGTGAAAACTAGGGCAACTTGTATTAGAAGCATCCTGAGTGAGTTTTTAAGTGTGGAATTATTCTTTGTGGGATAAGCAATACTATTGATATTGCAGTTATTTCCAGGTAACCAGAAAGATAAGCATGTTTGTGTCTAACCCTCCCAGTGCATGAGAAACCTCTCTCAGAGCCCATTTCTAGCCCAGGAGCACCACGGATAACACCAGCCTTGGGAGGAAGGGCAGCACAAAATAGAAGTTTGTCTGAAGGGTAAGTCAGCCACAAGTATGAATCAATGTCTGAATAAATGCATTAAAGACTCAAGGACAAGAAGGAAGTTTTGTAGTAGCGATGTAAGCCCACACTGATCATAGCGCCGTTAGAACATTTATCGACTGGCCAGAAGCAAGCCGTGGTACAACTTCTGTGTACATGTAGGTCTTCAATTTAACTTGGGCTATAACTTACACCGCTGACTTAGATACTCAGTAGCTTTATAGATTTGTAATGGTAAGGTTAATACACAACATTGTAGTACTTGAGGAAAACTTCTGGCAAGTGAGCTATTTACATAAAATGTTAATAGGTATGGAAGCCCTATCAGGCTTGATTGCAAAGCTTGCGTATTATGCAATAAAATACACCCAGGCTTACAAGATCTGCTCATCTGCATTACTTTTGAAGATCAAGACTTACAAGACTGGCTTTTTCTTTGGCTGTTTGTTTTTGCTCTTCTAATTTCAACTTCTCACTCAGAAAGTCGTTTTCACTTTTTAATTCATCGATTTTTCTCTGAAATGAAAGATAATGGTATAGTTAGGCCAAGAATTCAGTGCACATCTCCAAAGTAGTAAGTTTTAGACTGTTGCAATGACCCGAAGCCTTAACAAACCTCTAGCAATTCCTGCTTCTCTTTAAAGGAATCTTCAAGTGACTTCCTTTCAGATTCATGGGCACTCTTGAGCTCTGCAACAAATTATTTTTGCAGATTTTTAATACTGTGCAAGACAAAAATCTTTTCTGAAAAGCAGCAGCATGAAAAGCCAGCCAATACACATATAAAGAGATGCAGAGGCAATGACAACACGGAAAGAACATTTATCAACTGATCCAAAGCATGTACAAAGTATCAGATTTATTCCTGCTTCAGATTTGTTGATTGTCCCTTCACATATCCATTTCATTAGTTGACAGCATGTCAATTCTGAAAGCATTCATCTACATGCAACAAATGGATGAATTGACCACGAGCCACATCTGACAAAAGCTGAGTTTCTGAAGGAACACACAGCCAAAACTCAAATTGTGTCTTCCACAAGCTTCTAGAAACACATTTCCTTTCCTACTTTGGAGCTGCCACAGAGAGGAGTGTGCTGTTCGACTGGAGAGGAAGCATCACCAGTTTAATGACACAAAATTATCACTGGAAACTTGGCTATCAAGTGGCGTTGGAAGGAGGATGGAAATCATCACTTAAATCAATTAGGTGCAATGCCATTTAAAACTGAGCACGCTCACCACCCCCTCCTTGAAAAACAACCTTTGCCCCAGTATACTGTAAGCAGGGTGTAATATTTCTCAACATTCCCATGACAGTCTGGAAAGCACATAACCCTACTTATCCTCAATTTCAATTTTGAGGCACTCCTTATAGAACTGGGGGGGGTGGGAGCAATTACTCATCAACTTGAGATTTTGAGGGCAGACTGCAATTCAGACATCTTTTACTGAAAGAAAAATTTATCTCTTAAAACCATTTTAAAAGTTTCATTCAACTATGATGGGATCATGGTTATTTCTGTACATAAAATGAGACTTGTTCAGTTCAAAAGGAGGAATTCAGCCAGTATTTTTAAAAGATAGCTGACAGCCAAGAACAATGAAGTGGACATATTGATGAAAAAGCTTGAACAGTTTTTGTGACTAGCAGTACTACAGCGTATATACTTGAATACAAAATACTTGCCTGAAAAAGATGATTCATACTCCTTTTTCAGCTCCTCTACTTTTTCTGAGTGGCTGTTTTCAAGTTCCAGCTTAAAGTTTTCATGTGTGATATTTAAGTTGTCCACCTGCAATATGACAACATGATTTTTTTCCCCCCTCACATGTGTCAACCCTTTTTGAAAGTATTGTTCCAGTGCTTTTATGCGGTACGTTGAGTACATTTTAGATGGTTTAGGTAGCACTTAACAGATGGTCACAGGAGAAGCTAAGCCACATACAACACTTAATAGATGAGAACAATGCCTACGCTTTACCACTACCAACAGGACAATGCACACATCTGTTGCACACATGGAGTTGTTGCAAAGCAAGGTCACAAGCCAGATGTGTTTCTATAAATTTTAAATCTCAAGCTGCCTCAACTATCCAGTGGAGCTCTAGAAGTCTCTGAAGTTTGCAGAACACAGGGAATCTCCACCACGTTTAAACACAAGCTGAAGATCTGGACAGCTTAGAGCAGTAATATTTTTATAGTTGCAACGAAATGGAGTTCCACATTAGATAAAGTAACTCCATTATTAGCAAAACCCAGGATTCTCTGAAGGCTCATTTGTAGCTGAAAGCAATCACTAGAGAACATTTCTACTTCAAATGTTACAAACCTGCTCCTGGAGTTGCGCTTTGTACTTTTCAGCTTCTTCAATGCAGATACTTTGGAGTTTCTCACATTCTGCAGTGTAAAATTGTTTAAGCCTCTCCTCCAGCTCAGCTAAATCGTTGTGATGTTGCTGGTTTAACTTCTGCAAAAACCCTTCATAAGCAACTTGCAGTTCATTCCTGTCTCTCTCCAATTTCTCACAAGCTGCAGAAGTGGTTACTGAAGATGTCAAAAGAAAAAAGTAATTGAATCAAGTTCAATGCTAATTTCACCGTCTGTTACAAGTATTAAAGATAGGGAACACTCTGCACAGCAACATGGTTATACAAAGACAAATATAATTTATCCATGAAATGAGCACCACCTCCAAGACACATAAAAAAAAAAATCTTTGCAAAAATATCAAATTTGGTGTTTCTTATGCTGAGAATTAATTGAATCTAGTTAAGCCAGAAGCCCATAAAGAAAGCACAAGTGTGACAGTTTGTCATGACATAGAAGAATGAATGTCTCAGGAGAGACACTGGAGTGCTCCAATAAAAAAATTAATTGGATTTGCTACTTCACCTAATTTGATCCCATTTCAGTAGCATATTTGTCTAAGTACTTCACTTTTTGAAATATAAACCACTTAGCTAAATTTGAAAGGCTTAATATCCTGAAGACCATCCATTCAACATGTTACACTCAGATACGCAGCAGAGAAACAATTCTAGCCCGACGTGAACTGCCCAATACAGAGCGATACAGAACTACCAATCTGAAACGTCCTGCTAAGCTGTATATGACCAAGATATTTAAATATGCAAGATACGGAATAGTTTCAGGCAGAAAGTGCAGAGTATTAAGAAGACAAAAAGAAATGCTGCGTAATTCTCTTCACATTTAAATTAACACAGTTCAGCTAAGGAGACTGCCTAGGCTGATGTCTCCCCACATTTACAGCTGATTAAAAAGCAAAACAGAAGTTAGTAACTCGTATTTTTGAGTTTGAAATTCAGCATTCCCAACTGCAGCCAGCCAGGCCTCCACAGGAGGAAACATTTTCCTACTGTTGGTATGACTGGAATAAGTGCCTTATGCAGTTCCAGCTGCACCCAAAGCCTGGAAGCAAGGCGAAACAGGACCTCTAACACCAGTGTGCGGTCACTGACCTTAGGCAAAGCTGCTTCTATACAGCCACTAGTGCTTAGGTTTAAAATAAATTAGTCAGATGAGGGTCTGCTTAAGAGAAAAATCAACTAAAATGTTAACTTGATCTTCAAATACAGGAGAAGTCATGCATACATACTTTATAGCAGCTTGGCACACTGCCCAAACAGTATAAACTCTATGCAAAAGCATGCGAAGTTTGAAGGATTTTTGTGCAAGCAGTACAGGAAATTCTCATCACAGCTGTGTTCGAGTCTCAAGATATATAAATTTCAGTATCTTCAAGGACCGATTCCCAAAGCAGTACTGGGCTCGGCTCTAGGGAAAGCAGCCTGCCTCAAGTTACACACATGTCGGATTCCCTTTTTGCTACGGCTCATCAAGAGCAAGTGAGTAACTCGATGAATGATACTTGCACTCTCTTTTAAGGAAACTGTAAAGAAGTCTTGGCCCTGCTGCCATTACTTAGAACCTGTAGTTGAACTAGACAGTGTAAGGGTGAGCTGTACTGCGTGGAAACCAATCTGCATGTGTGTCTACCTGAATTACTTTGAACAGGAGGCTTAGCTCTACGCTAGGTCTGTGTGAAAGATCTGCTGATCAGGACAGATTTAAGCCAAGCTGTTCATCCCGTGACTGGCAACGATGCAACTAAAGGCTCAACTGAAACATACCACAACATTCTCTGCAACCCAAGCAAATTTCAGTTTTCTATACCACCACCAAAGCTTTTTATTTCCCTATCTTTATTACTTCCACAAACTTCTATTATAACTGCTTCCTTTGGGAAAAAAAAATGGAAAATAAGCATTCACCCTTCTATCACACTGGCATAACATTATTGAATATATATGCTCATATTGTCATGTTTCTGGGGAAGAGGAAACCTCACAGGTAGAGGACATTATTTTATGATGCAAAGAACCAGGCAGCTAGTCATATGAAGACATTACACAGCCAACTGCATGCAGAATGGGTCTGACCACGTACAGCAGAGTAAGAGGGGTATAGCTAAGAGGCAGGCAATTCACATGCCTCATTTGAGGTAACTGTAGCAGAATGCTTCAAATGATCCCCCCTTCTTTTAAACACAACAGAGTAAGAAGGAAGCATCCGATTCTTTATTTGTAAGGCCAGAGCCATTCGTTTGCCTCCATTTAGCTAAAAGAATGTGCAGCCTATCATGGCCTTATCTTTAAATGTCAGCACACAGAACTTCAGATGATGCAAAACACTTCAGAAAAAAAATCAAATAGCAAACCACGCCTTTGTCAAAGAAAATAGACACATCAGTTCTTGTTCAGCCAGTCTGCAATTTAGAGTTATGAGAAGACTAATGTTACAAAGGTAAACAAAAACTTCTAAAACTTGCATTGGCACTTGAATGTTGTGTTTGTTACCTTGAAGGTAAGTCTGGCCTCCACAAAGCTGGAGGCTGCAATGCTTCCTTAAGATTGCAAGCCTGACTTGCCCTGCCACCCAAACAAGGAGCAGAACCACTACACAACCAGTGAGCTCCCAGTATCATGGTGGTGCAAGAAACTGCATGTGAAGCTTCCGCAAAAGCACCGACTGAAGAATTGTCAGTTTGAAATTATGAGATGTCCTGTAAACCGAAGTTTGTCCCCATACTCGAGATTCAAGTGTCTGCAGCAAATATTCTGCACAGCCCTATCCATCTCCAGACTGAATCATGTATTTTATGACTATACACTGCCTTGTTTTAAGAAAAGGACAAGCCATGAAAAGGGCAACTAATTCCTTAGTTTGGCCATTTATCCACTGCAAGGAGATGCTGCAAAACTCCTGACTAACCAAACTTGATGGCTACTCACCTTAGCTTTCTCATTGAACTGGTGCTTAGTTTTGAAGAAAAATTTGTAACTGCCACATGTGCTCTTCACTTACATAAAAACATTTTTCAGCTTACATTCCCCTAGAAATTACCATAACCATAGCTCTAAGATGATAAAACATAATAGGTCTTTTTTGAATCCTAAATTGTTTTGAAATGAAGTTATCTTCATAAAATTGTCTAAATCACTCACTGGTCTAGTTATGACTTATGAAAAGCCATTAGACTGTCTGACATTTTGAAATAGAGGCCACTAGGACAGTAAACTAGCAGCATTTTAACAGACATGGGTTATGTCATGGTGTAGAACACTTTATTGCTCCAACTTTATATTTCACATTGTAAGATCTATTGTATATGTTCCATTGCTCAGTAAGTACTGTAAACAAAAAGGCTCATTTCCATCTCTAGATAGTATTTTTTAAAAAAATGTTATCTAATAATTAATTAATTTCTCAATATTGGAAATTGTTCTATCCAAACATGCTTTCAAGTTTATGACCAAGGTTTGCTTGGTGTTACTTCTATAGTGAGACTAACGGTACAGGACATTAAGCCACATTTCATATTTTTGTGCCTGGGCAAGCTGAAATGAGGCAGGTAGACCAAAAGAACATGCTTTAAGCTACATTTAATTGGGTATGATTGCATATGTATGTGAAGCATTCAGATATCTGCTGGGAAGCAAGTTGCTATCCTCTAATGCTGCAAACCCTACAGTGTCGGCAGGCAGGCAAGTGTACAACTCTGATTAAGTCAGGCCCTGCTCCAAATAATTAATAGAAATGTCTACCTACTATTAAGTATTTTTAAGGATCACCAAAATCTGAAAACCAAATGACATTCATTCCACCCGTCTGTAACACATAATAGCCTTTTTTATCCCAACCTCCAAAACATATTAAAGATAATTTATTAATTAAAAATAGCATGAAGGTATTTTGAAGAAAATATTGTTTATCAATTGCAGTGCAGCAAATGAGAGGAGAGAGAGGGGTAAAGCATTTGGCTGTACAGGATATGTGCAAGCCTCTCCAGCCCACTGGAAAAGGCTCATGAACAGCAATTTTCAAAGGGCTGAGGCAGGCGCAGGCTGAGTCAGCTTCGCACCTGCTGTTTTGTGGCAGGACTGAGCTGGATCACATCCAGCACGGTTGCAAAAAGGCTCCGAAACAATTTGGAGCGCAATTAATTTAGAGGAGTAGTTTCGTACCTCTCAAGAAATATGCAGCTCTTGCAATTTCTGCTTACATAATTAAGCAGGTAACTAGAAATAATTTACACACTAGCTTGCATCTTAATAAAAACGGAAACAGGTGACAAACAGGACATCTGTACCTGCTCCAGGCTCCCAGAACTAAGACATTTATATTCAAACCACAAAGTTTAGTCTTTGTGGCTAGAGATTTTAAGGAAACCCAAGTTCACAGAGCCTGACTGTTAACAAATTTTACCTCCTTTGGAAAAGCCCATCCCCAAACACATCATCGTTGCTAACCCTCCCTACGCGTTTCCAGCTACTGTGTCCGGCAACCATCCACCCCACGCTCTGCGCAGCCACGCAGTCACTGCCAAAGGCACGTTCTGGGATTGCAGTGCATCTTTAAACCATTGAAGTGAAAGGTATTTTGGTAGAAAGGGTCATACAGAATAACCCAGCAAAATGGACAATTTGACAGCAAGCCAATTTGGTTTTGCAAGGTAAATCCAGGAGCTTGGAAGCGTGCACAATTAAACTCCACAGCAAGAAACTGAGGAGTCTAAACTGTGCAGGGTGCAAGCTGCAGGAGACTTCACGTTCCTCTCAAACTTGACAGTGTGCAGGGCACAGACTACACTGAGCTGGACGCACCTGGTTCCTCTTCCTACGCTGCCTCTTCCCGAACTGCAAACCAACAGGCATTAAGACCACCACAGCTGGAACTCCATGAAACACATACACATGTCCACACAGCCAAAATAAGATTCAAACTGTGCTTGACTTTCTGAGCCAATCTGTGCCTAGACCATACTGTGAATCAAAATTCGCAGTACTTAATGTCAAAATAGCCTATGGACATCTTAAGCTCAGCTCTACCCATTTAACAGTGGCAGCAGGAAGCTGATTAGCAGGTGTATATTTAAATAGATTATTTTCAGCTAAAGCTACTGTTAAAGAATGCTCTTCTTGTACCTTGTCAACAAGGGTGGTCTGGCTGGCTTATTTATTTTTCTTAAATTTTTGAAACAAATCTTTTTAAAGCCAGATGGAATCGAAGACCTGGGTAGTTTTTAATTTCTGTGATTAAATCCACTCCCTTTATGTATTGCAGAGAGAAGTACAGACAGGCTAGATGCGTGATGTGGTTGAGACAAAAACTGCATGAAGATAAATGCTTCACTGAAACCACGGTCTGGAAACCTTACAAAGGGAAGCAAGCCTGAGGCTGCCATGCAGATACTCCTGCAGAGCTGACCCAGTAAGATCAGCTCTGCAAAGGCAGCACACTGGCCAGAATCCCCAGCCGACAGCTCTGCACTCGGGCATCACAGATCCATCAAGCTCAGTTGCATTGAAAGTTTTTTGTAGTTATCAACCTACTGAATGGCATATTCTTGCAATGGGAGTCCCACGTATGAGCTCAGCAGGCTGTTAATCAAAGCAGGAAGGTAACAAGTTTATGGGAAGCTCAGTTAAGAGTGAGGCACCCTTGGAAAGAACTAGGCTTTCAAAAAAAAAAAAAACCCAAAAACCACAAAACCCACACCAAAAAAACCAACCCACCAAAACCAACCCTGAAAGTGGTAATGGGAAAAACTGCTGGCTAGTTTCTGGTCTGCCCATCCAAGCAGAATTTTCCCTTTCCTGATAAGTGAAAACACAGTGCCTAGGTTGATAAAGGAAAAATAATACTGAAGATGCAAGCACATGGAAGAACAGAGACCTTCATGCTCCAATGGCAATCCTTCTGAAGTCATTTTCATGATAAGGCAAACAAATGATTTGCCCAGAAAAATCACATGTATGTACATAAAAAAATAATCTGTATCTAGTTTATAATGTTTATAAAAAACTTTGTAGGAATTCCACACCAAGACTCCAGTTTTGTTGTTGCCCCTTTAGGGTGACAGAAGTGCTGGCTGCAGCTAATGGCAGACACAACCCTCCACCCTACCGCTCCTTCCTCTTCCTCTGCTCCAGCACGGGCGCTCCTTCAGCCACATGCTGAGCCAGGCCAGGAAGCTTTGGCAAAACACCACTTCGAGCCCCTAGTTTTCAGCCAGCTTTGGTCCCCAGGCAGGTCAGTACACGGCTGCCCAGGCAGCGGGGCTGGCACAAGGCAGGACAGAGGAACGCAAAGGCAGAGGAAGGCCAGGCTCCTTCAAAGTCAGGCCCTACTGAGACCTAACTGAAACAACTGCAAAACTAGAATCCAGGTGCTTCAGCAGTAGGAAGGTTAAAAGCTGCAGCTTGACAGATGCCAGACTGCGCCAAGCTCTAGAAAAGCCTCAGCTTTTTAGTACTAACCTTCCAAGACAGAAAATGCTACAAGTTTCTGCAGTGTCCTTAGTACTCTTACCTATTTAGGCTGCAAGTCTTTCTCTGCTTGTAATACACCCCATTCATCCATTTCCAATTTTATGTAGCATCAAATAAAGCTCCCAGAAAGCTGCATTTTAACATAACCCTCAAAACTGGACAACAGTAATAGTGACAAGTGGAGAAGCTGTGTTCTGTTGCTTCAGCTGGGGGGACAGGGAGACCGCTCCCTCCCCAACCACACTTCCAATCCTGAGTAGTTGCCACGGAATGCCTGCCTTTATTAATCGGTGCTAAAAATTAAATCTGAACATTAAATGCACCACCTGCATGTAACAAGACCTACATTCACACTCAAGTTTGGCTGAGACAATACTCAACTTCCAAAGCACGTGAAAATAAACATTTCCAGCTTTTCAATAATAAGTGACGTATCTGAAACCGCTCCACATGTATTACTTCTGCTTTTCTTTTTTACAGGGGCTTCACCATAACAGAAGTGTGCTTTTGTAAAATGCTAGCTTCTTTTTCAAGTGTTATCATTTTCAATCCGATGACTTTTTGCACTTCACAAGACAACTGTGCTGAGCTCAAATAAGCTATATGAAGTTACCATTAAATGCAGTTAAATTAAGCTTCAAAGTCTGCAAAAGCAGCTCCTGCACATTACAGCTTAATTTCACATTATAGCTGTACACTAGGATGAGTTCAAAGATTTAATCTCATTAGCCTGACAGCATTTCCTTCTGTTAATGTTACACTCATTCGACTAGAAGCCACTGAGGCAAAATGCAGATTTTGCGCAGTATATTCTACAGGTTTATGGATTTTTGCCAGCAATCTCTAGCAGGCAGTGTACAAATAAGTTAGGGATCAAACAGAAGTATATACACTGTCAGCCATCCTCCCATTTTGAAGAAAGCGAGTGCTTTGGTCCTCAGACACATGTTTTTCGAGGAGGCCCCACTAGGCACAGTCAGATCAGTGCCAGGAATTTGGTGAACCTGGGGTCATGCTGTCAGGGCTCCAGAGAAATGCAGCAAGTAAAGCATCTGAGCAGAATCCAGTCAGGGAACTAAAGGACTGCCATTACAATACCAGGGCATCTGTCTTTCCGCAGATCTGTTTTGCTGCATTTTTGTTCTCATGAAGAATACAAAAATAAATTCTTACCTAGTTCTCCTCGAAGGTTAACTAGCTCTTGAGATAGCTCTTTACGCTGTTTCAGTGCTTCCTCCCTCTGCAGAACAAAAAAAACCAAACAAACCCAAACAGTTGGTTACTAGTGATCTGAGCAGGGCACCTTCCAATAATTAACTTACACGTGTTCTGTAGGAAAACAAGAGGCAGGAGCAAGAAGCCAAGATATGAATCATTTAGCATAACAGTTCTGCTGTTACAAAATACACAGATGTTCTTCTGTTGTTAAGGAAGTTATACTTTAAAACAAAGAATAGCTTTTTCCAGGATAACACTGCAATTAAAATCCTACTTTGCAGCAATTAATTATATATTTTATGATGGGTGTAGCAACATAAGCCTCCAGAACAAATCAACTGATAGCGGTCAAGGGCACAGCAGTATGGTATATATGTGAAAGAGGCATACATTAAATATTTATATTAAGCTTACTCAAACGCAAAACCAAAAACTTTCCTAAATGCTCAGTCTTCCAGGATGTAAAGGCCCTCTTCAAAGTTGAATACAACCTACCCCACTGCTTGCAGTTCTTAAGATAGATGATGTTTCTTATACTGAGAAAATCATAAAAAAATCCGTGCTCAGAACAAGCAGAAGCACCCAGCTCTCTGCTTTGCCTAGGAGCTGCGCCTCATCAAGGGGAAGGTGGCTGTCCAGGCCCCCCTGCCCCAGACCCACACCCCAGGGAGAAGCGAGGTAGGGCCACAGCAGAGCTGCTCCACGGCTTGGTGACCAGCACCTCACACCCATGGTCACAGCACAGAGGTGACAACGTCCTGGTTTCCCACCGCCGGGGTGCCTTCACCTCGCTCCCAGCCAAGCTCCCGTCCAGCTCCCTGCCGTCGGAGAAGCGCTGCGAAACAAATACTAATTACCCTTGCTGCAGCACACTGAGAATAGAGGCACAGTTTGCCGCTAGAGCAGCCCATCTTCCAGCTCCGGCAGCCCCCTGCTCAGCCCCCCGGCACTCATCGGCGATGCGCAGGTGGTGGCCACCACCAGCCCGGCTGGTCTGGCGGCAGCCGAGCGGCAACGCTGGACCTTGCCTCTGCAGGTTATCCCACTTCCGCGCCGATTGCTCCCGACAGCGGCAGATACTGCAGCTTCTGCAATTGGCACAAGCAGCCAGCGATTACTTAAAGCCACAGCCCTTCTTTTATGAAAGGCGAGCCCCAGACATGAGACCGATCGATCTCCTCTTGCTCAAACGGCAGCCGGGATTGCGAAGGGAACACTGCCCTTCTCTGCAGATAATGGAGCTTATTTTTAGCTGTTTCGAGCTTGCTATACACGGCTTTCACACTTGATTTGTTGATGCAAAAATAAGCCACGGGAGGCCTGAGCTGAATGGGAGAGCCACAGATACAGCAGCTTTGCTGCTGTCAATGCCCGGGCTTGCACACAGCCCCTGCACACGCTTGGAAGTCACTTTGCATGCTTTTCCTTCAGCCAGGATACATTAGAAAAATTAAAAATAACGCACCAGCCCAAAAATCACTTAAGACTTTTTCATTACGTTGTACACAACTAACCATGGCAGATGAGTTTGCATGCTGGCAGGGCCACACCTGCACCTAGTTTTCCTCAGGAAAAACCTCACCTTTAGTGCAGGCTTTCCTGTTTGCCCCCGGTCACTCTTGCCACAGCCTGACCCCAGGCTAATGTCAGCAGTCACTCACCAGGTCACCCTGTTGAAAGCACCCTGCCCTGGAGGTGGGGATACCCACTCCATGGCTGCAGAACAAATAAAGCAATAAATCACACCATTCTTAAGTAAAAATAGAGGGAATGAGCACCCAGAAACCAGTCATGTATTAAGGTCTGACACAAGACTAATTGAAATGAGTGACTATTATGCGATGTACTCTCATCTGCTGCAGGTTATAGGAAATGAGTCTGCAGCTGATAAGGCTGGTTTGAAGAAAGCACCAGCCCTTTACTAGAAATATTTGTATTTTTGACCTTGTATGGGAAAGATCTCCTTTTAATCACTACCGTTTAAGCAGTCTTAACAGCTATTTGGACACCAACACACTAGTAGGGGTATTAAGCAGCTGCGTTGCAGTTTTACATTAAACACTTAAAAGCTTTTTACAGTGACTGTGGGCTAAGATTGAAAACAACGCCTCATCCTCCACGGTAAATTCTCAGGAGAGCAGAGAGCTCAGTTATTGAAAGGAGTCACCCCGCTCTTCCCTGCTCAGGAAGGAGAGATGAGTCATCTTGCTCCTGTTCAACACCAGTTCCCGCTACAGACACAGCATCCGATGATGAAAATGTGAATGCTGCAGTGAGGTATTTGAGCTGCACCCTAGCACGCTGGGACACAACCCTGTAGTGGATTTGCAAGCAAGTTAACTACTGAAGTACTTTTAATTTTGTGCTGTGGGCTCCTGAGGGGATTTTCCAAAGCATTTACAGTAACCTTGTCCATTACTAAGTAAGTGTACAAACACATTTAGGAGATTTATTTTGTTTTTAATGCCCCCCCTTCTTGGTTTGCATGTTCTTTGTTTAGTCTAACTCTCAAAAAAATCATCTTGAACCTGTTTTCTTCCAGCCCACTTTGTTGGTAAAACATTCCAAATTTTCCCCTCTCAGCCTAGTGGCTGGACTACACAGCAGACCCTTTAGAAACGTTAACATTTTTGCTTCATGGTGCACACATTTTGTATTTGGTTTTAGTTAAAGCAATTTGATGAGAAAAGGCCATATGAGATCATAATATACTAAGGAGAGAGCCTGACACTAAAAACCTAAAATAAAATTTTAAAATCTCACTACCTGCCTTTTTTTTTCTTTTTAATGTTTATTGCTTTCTGCTGCTCTTAAGCCCTCTTGCTTTTTACTAGTGGTGTTTAACCTTGTGCCTCAATCTCCAGTTTGTCCATTCATAGTTTCGCAAATCAAGAAATCCAGACAGACAGACTTGTATCATCACTGTCCGTTAAAGAATGTATTCAGAAAAAAGTTAGCCATAGACACTGCCAGCCTAAAATAAGAATAGTAAGTTGGTCATATGGTTAAGCAGCCACATAAAGTAGTCAGACTGATTGGCAGTTAATTTAGCACACTTTTTATCTAAGTTCTCTCAGAACTGAAGCTCCAGGTACAGGAGTCTACCCAAGAAAACATGAAAGTTTCCAAGACCAGAAATCTAAGTGCAGTGAAATTCCAAAAATCACTTGAATAATCCAGTAAGGGCCATCTTTGGTATTTAATTTAAAGGCAGGCATGCACATGCTTTGGGCTGGAATATTGAGCAATCCACTAGTTTATGCTTTACAAGATTCTAGTTGAAAAATCAATACCAGAAACTGAAAGACCAGAATTGAGTGAAAGCACCCAGGATCGAGCAATCTTGGCATTGTTCATTTATCCAGATAAACCTGGCAATAGGGATCATCCTCACTTAGTTATCAAAGACTTAAGGAAGGTCTTCATACCAATTTAAAGCTGCTTCTGGCACAATTTAGGAGTTTATACCAAGATCATATAGGATGACTGGGTACCTATTTCTCTTGTTTCAAAAGAATCTGTTGTAGGTGCACAAGAAGCCCAGTCAAGCTTTAGCCAAATCATTCCCCCTACCATAAACATGGAAGCTGCAGGAAGGAACAAGAACAGAGTTTGGGGCTAAAAGCTTTGCCACCGGCAATAAATCAGGGAGGTGCACATCTGCTTTCAGATGCTACAAAAAATCCTCTCAGCATAAAGGAGACTTGGACATTTCTTGTTATGTGGAAGATTAGGCAGTTAAAAAACCTTCATGTTTGAAAGTTTGACAAGCGAGTTCAGGAGGATGTGCGCCCCATAGCAAGGGTGCTTGGGAAGGTGAGGTATGTCCAACTAGAACTGGATGGCAAAAGAAGAGGTCCAAGGTAGGGGGTTGGAGAACATGACAGCTTCAGGATGACAAAAATGACCAAGTCAGGAATGGAATAAATGATTAAATTTCTCATTCATGTTTGTGTTACTAGCAGTTACACAGCCCAATTACAGGCTTAGGAGTATTTTTCCTGGTAACCAGCTATTTTTGCTACAGCTTGAGATTCAAACAGACCAGCCCAGGGTCGTTTTACATACAAATGAGGATGAAGACGCATCAACATCTGAACAATTTCCACTGCTCTGCTTCAAAAGCAGGAAGCTCTACAGAAGTCCACATCCCCGAATGAACAAAAAAGGTATTTATACCAAGCATGCAAGCAGACAACCTTCTGGCTACGTACCTATAACAAATCTTCACGTAAGAAAGACACAAGATACCTCCAAGAGCTCAGGTTATGAGCAGTTCTCAAGCTTCCCACAGCTCCTTTGCAGACCCCAAATCCAGGAGCATGCAGTCTTATGGCAAACTGGCAATTCTTATTCCCTTGTGAGGACGTGCAATTAGCTGGACTAATCATCCCAAATTTCCCAGCACAGTCCTGCTGCTGGCTAGGTGAGGTGGCCCTGGTGTGGGAGCCTCATGCTCTGTCTGCAAGTCAAGGCTTTGAGAGCCACAGATTGGCTGTGCCTGGCCAAAGAGCCCTATCCACTTTCTGCAAGTTTTTCCTCCATGTTTAAAGCTACAAGTCTTTCCAACAGCTACTCGATGTAAAAGAGCAAACCATGGCAGAAACTGGGTTTCGAGTATGCATGTCCAAATAAGCTAACAGCTCTCATCTGGTAGTAGTTATCCACACAGCAGAATTCATGTTTTGAACAACTACACTCCTCCTGGAAACAAAACATGTACTCTTTTGGAGTTGCACCGAAGAAAGAAGAATTCACAAGAAACAATACTGAAAAGTTTGCACTTATATACCAAAATATGGAGGGTCAGTTTGTAGTTTTCATTTCAAGCAGCTATGTCACACCAATATCTATCTAATAAGCTACCTGTCACAGTTGCCTAGTCTACTGCATGCAACATATCACCTCCTGCAGGAGCTCTGTGCCATTTCAAAGTTCTTAGCAAGCTTCTGTCATTTAATGAAACCCTCTCAGCTTTTCATGTTCAGATTCATGTTTCCCAATCTACCTCAAAATTGTACTCGTGTGAAGCCTTGTATCTCCTACAATTTAACAGGTTTAGAACAAGCATCATGCCTTGCCACAACTGAAAACTGCAACGCACTAGTACATTGTAAAGGAACAGGCACAACCCACTTCAAGTTCCTGAAACATCCCAGGGAATCAGGTCATGTTGTGCGACTTCTCCCATAACACAAACATACTGTGCCCATACTGGAACTTTCCCCTCTTAAGGCTGGGATGTGATGTGGTCCCTGCTCAGAGAAGGTGGAGAAAGGCCCAGACAATGGTGGTACTAAGCACTCTGCAACCTGTGGTCGGGCAGCTTTGAGTTACATGGAAAGGGCAGCAACTGTACCTGTCACAGGGAGAACTAGCAGGTGGAAACGGCTCTGAACTGGAAGGCTGTAGATGAACCTTCTCGTTTTATCAGCAATATATCTTGTAAACAAGTAACTTCAAAAGTCAAGACTTATGGAAGGAGAACATTAAGTGTCAAATATAAAAACATCACAATGCTTTTTTAAGAAGCATTTTATTAGGCCAGACTAAATAAAATTTGTTCAGAGTGCATAGAACAGAAAGGAAGCACTTAAATTTGTTCTCTGTCACACACAGGGTCAAATTAATTTTTTTCTGGAAAAGGAAATTTTTGAAATTGAATTGAAATTTTATTTTTTAAAGTAATGTGCTCAAACACAAGACATACTCCTAAAAATCAGATTTAGAGAGAAATACTGAACATCTTAAAAAGTAATAAATTATGGTTATTTGCAAACCATTCTGTAATACGAGTGCTTAGACTTTACAGGAGATGGACTTAGTTTGTATGGAAGAACAGATTATCGTTTAACTATTTAATACTGGTGCAGTCTCAGTTGCCAACAGCTCTTAATACAGGATGCATCTTTCTCATCTGAGCAGATATTCCTCTCACGGACAAAGCATTAGAAATTGGAGCCTACTCCATCCTTGTGCCATACCACTCATGAAAAGATGAACATGATCATTGGCCGTACTGTAGAAATTGAGTCACATCTTTGCATAAACTCCAGTCACTCGTGTGTCATCAGCTATAGCCTGGAGGTGATCATGAAGAGGTAACAAAAGGGCCATTCATAGCCGCTCTGCAATATGACATTTGCTTTGATTATTTTGGTCCTCATACTACAGTATTTCTACCAGTTCCTGTTCCTTCTTTGCTAGCAAAACCCAATCCTCTAAATAAATCTAGTTAGAAATCAGTAATTTTAGAAGTGACTTTTTTAAAAAAAAAACCAAAACCAAAAACAAACTCACCTGTCCCCCACTCTGCTTAAAAAAACCCAAACCTTAAAAGGTCATTTCTTTCACATCAGAGGTATAAGCAAGCTAAAGAAATAAGCCAAGGTGAAGTGAAGAAGTGGCACGGGCAGCAGGCTTTAGTCCCCCTGCTCCCTGTACATTTTTCAATGGAGGAGTAGGCTATTACTGCAATAAAGTAAAAATGCCATTAACATATCAAAAAAAAAAATCTACAGTGAAACAACTATTTCCAAATTACTATTGACATTTGTTAGTGTATGTGTTGCCTTATTACCAAATGAAAGAAGTAATCAATTTTCACCTTGACTTATTACTTCAAACAGCATTCAATTAAGCCTCAGACTACAACATTTAGAAGATTAGCCAATAAAGATTCACTGTAATTTCTAATAGTTTACTTCTCATTTACCAGGTATATCCATAGAGAATCAGATGCTTCTTCCCTGATGTTTTGTGTGAAACACTAAAGCAGAGAACCAGCCAAACAGGATTCCTATGAGTCACTTAATATTTAACAGGGATTTTACACTTGCAGGCTCTTTATGCCTTTACAAGCTTTACATGAGATCTTATGCTCATATGGGATCTTTGTTTTCCCATTTTGAAGTGATGTCCACCTTCATGCAATAGCTTTACAAAGTTAGGTCCAGGTGTAGTAATACAGGCTATTTAACTCTACTTCTTTATCACAGCCTCTTTTCTACTTTACAGGGTTTCTGAACTCTTAATATTAGTTTTCACTTATTACATAGAATGACTCATTTTTTTCCCTATAAAAATTCTGATCTCAAAAAAAAAGTTTACCCTACCTGAGCAATTACTTATTTTTCAGTATTTAAAGTCTGTCTCCATTAATCTCATCTGAGTATGAGATAAAGTCTCCATCAGATACCATGCAGCTTTAACAAGTTACACTGTCACAACTCAGGTTCTCACATCTGTAAAATTATTATCATATTTATAAAGTTCTTTGAAATGTTAGGATACAAGATCTTTTGCTTGAGCACAACATTACAGTATTTGTTTTAAAACATTCCATTGTTAAGGCTGTTTAGAATATCATTTGAAAAAGCAGTACAAAAGAGGGAAACAAAAAGCAAGGATGTTATTTTCTTCCACTAACCCCTCCCCATCTATGCAATAGATACATTTAGCTTGCTACTAAGTAAATTAGGAGAAATAACAACCTGTAAGACAGGACTCCCAATTGTCTCCAGCTGTAAACCATTCTGAATACCCAAATGTACCCAATAAACTGCTTAACTGAGGCGTCTTCTAAAAACCTATTTTCACCAGAGCCTAGTTTCACAGTAATTAATGGATTAAAATCTTTTTCTGGATGTTAGAGCTCACAAACCTTCAACCTGTTGCCAAAAATATTCTTGTCCATCAGCAGCCATGTGTTACAGAGACCGTGAGAGTAATTTGAAACATCCTTGCTTTCCAACATCTAGCTGTCAGATGCAAGCTGCCAGAGCCTAGGTTTGCTTTACAAGGGGAAGCTACTGTCTTATTTCTCAAATACTCTCCTTTACTGAACAGAAATTATTTGAATTCCTCAAATTCAAGATACCTTTTGACTAATGTTCTAAGTGGCTTTTTAAAAAAAAATAAATCTGAGAAACACAGAAATTATGTAAATTAAATACCCTTATTCTCGCTTGCAAAAAGTTACGTCCATACTTTGGGAAGGCAGATTTAAAGAGCAGAAGTACACTTTGGATGAAAATCCTAATAAGAACCAGTCAAGTTTGATGTTAAGTTCTAGAAAATCAAAACTATAAATTTAACTCAAAGACAGCTGCTCTAAACAACAGGCCTAACCAATATATTTTGGATTTCTAGGCCAAAAATATGACTGTTCCAAAATTCTTCCTTTTATTTGGGTTTAGTGATGCAGTGTGTACTTCTACTCCTTAAGCTGGATATGCATTTCTCATTTGATAAATATTAAAATTTTCTGCTGAACTTCCACAAAGGCCGGGACAAGTTCTTCTGATACATGTGTCTATGTATTCCAAAATGGAAAAAAACTTCTTTAAAGTGCTAAGAAGTTCCAAAAAAACCTAGTATCTCCACTCTTACAGTCATCCATGCCAGGAAATGCCAGTTAGAGTAGCTCATATACTAACAGTTAATTTCTATTTCCACCTAGAAATACTGAAGCCTGTTTCAGCCACACAATTTCTAGCACATGACTTATGTTGCTTCCTGTATCACATCCACAATTAGTGGTATCCACATATTATTGTCAAGGCTCTATAGTCTCTCAAAAAGCATTTCCCTCTATGAAGGAAACTTCTTGAAATGTCGCCACAGCCCTTTCCAAGTAAAGTTTGAACTGTAAATACCAGTCTCCCCATAACCATACCAAGAGAAACATGTTTAACAGTGAAACTTAATTTCTATTCATCTCTGTAGCAGACATAATTTGTTGCTCTTTTCTACAGCAGAATCTGCTGAGAGCTCTTGAAACACTTAAGATTCATTTATTAAAGCTGAGGAACAGAAATGGCTGTTTATAATAATTAAACATTTTACCATCTAAAGTTCTGAATGTGGCAATTCATGCATTAAAATGAGAGGATGAAAAGGTAGTATTTGTCAATTCACACTTCGAACAGTCACAAAGCCGTTCAAGTCACTCTAACAATACATTACCTTTCCACTCGAAAGCTAAGCCTCCCTTAAACAGCTTTATAAGTTACCAAAACCAGATGTAAAACCAAGCTAGTACTGTGCTGCTAAAACAAACACCCTCTACCCCCAAACATGTAAGAGTTTATACATGGCAGTGAGTTAGGGGTTCAAATTCCCCAGCTGCAGCAATCTTGCAGCCTTGTGGGGGGCAGCCCCAAGGCAGGGGAAGGGGCTGCACACCCCTCAGGAGGCAAGAAGCAAAGGCTCACGCAGGAGTCACCACAGCCTCAGGCTCATCAGCTGGTGATGTACCTTTGCAGGACATCATGAAAACAATCAGAGTTTGGAATTTTCCTTCCCAAGGGAGCACCTGGCCCCTACCCACAGCTGCAGACCTCTCAGGCACACCTCCCACCCCACCACCGCACTGGTGGTTCTTCACTCCCACTCCTTCCCACAGTGAACCACTGTGTGGGGGCATCCCCATCACATTTTGGGTATGAACAGACCTATAAAACCAGACCCATAATCATCTTTTTTTTTTTTTCCCCCTGACTGGGTGCCTGAACTGGCTCCTCAAGGCCAGGTGAGCACCAGCCCATGCAGACACAAGGGCAAAGGAAGAGAGGGCAGGGCTGCAGGAGCGGCAGCCACAGCCTGACTTACTGCAGATGTGCTAAACCATGTATTTAAAGCCTCTGTGAACACATCTGTTACCGAAGGGACAAGAAATAAATTCAGAATTAATATGAAAAATGAATACCAGGGGAAGTTAACAGATCAACTCAAAAGCAGAGGTGCAAATTTTAGAGCGTAATGCAGTTAAAGGTTAATGGAAAATGGCTTTCCTTGGCACTTCATGCACTTATTGTAAATGGCTGATTTCACCATTTCCTCCATACTGCCACTTTTCCTTTCTCGTTTGAACTTAAAAAACAGGAAAACAGTTACAAAGTCACAGGAATTACCAGGGGATCAGGAGGAGTGCAGCAGCCTAGAAAGAGTAAACTTGCTTTTGTGATTAGTCCACAATTTGACATGTGTTTCTGACATCACTAGCACACATACAGCTGTCTAACAATGGAAAAACTCAGTACAGTGTGGTGTTCTCACCAGCCACACCATTCATTGCCATCAAGTATTCTGGATGCCAAGAGGGTTTCCATCTGGTATTAACTCCATGCAACAGTAGCTCCTGCAAGGTAGAAACTGGGTTTTTAGGATTTTTAAATTCAGAAGAGTCTTGGTAAAGGTAGTTAAGCATAGAAATTCCCTGGACAAACCCTGACAGCTCAAGTCGGAAGGTGTTATCAGAGCCAGCTGTTAATATTGACAGCTCCAAGATAATGCTTGCAACAAACAGGTTTGAGCTCAGAGTTTTGTGAGAGATTCCTGCTGGGCTAGAAACAGCACAGCAGCATTGCTCAATCTCATTTAACCCTTCAACAGCAGCCTCTCAACTTCATTCCAGATGGGCTGGCTGCATTTCTGACAGAAGTCACTGCCAGCAAGTCCTGATTTTGCTCGCAGCTATCCCATTTCAAATGAGCTCATAAGAAGCAACTTTAAAACTTTCCTGCAGAAATGGGCCGGGGCGGGGGGGGGGGGGGGGTGGGGGTGTCGGAATAAAAGGCAAGCAAACCCAAACAAACATAACAGCTGAATCACGTCCCATTAACTTTAGCTTTGCAGGGGAAGTGGGAGAGGCTGGGGCAGGTTTTGCAGAGAGGTTGGGGCTGGGCTGCACAGCCTTTAAGTGACCTAACAACAGCTCACTCCAGCTCTGTTCTCCATTTGGCCAGGCAGCCTGTCCTTGATCCCATCTCACCCTCGCACTGGCTCTGAACACACATTAGGATGGTCCACGTCGCTAATCTGGCAAAGAAATGGTCTCTCTTTGGCCGGGTTAGCTTTCTGGTAGTTGCAAGCTGAATAAGCCTTCTGCAGGGACAGACAGACCAGCACCAGAAGAGTCCAGAGCAGAACCCTCCTCTGATTACAGCAAGTTGTTTTATCAGCTTACACTGCATTGTGTCACTTCACACTTGCTCTACTGTGAGGAATGGAAGCACAGCTTTGTTCCTCACGTAATCAGCTAAGCATGATTTATTTTTTTAAACCAGAAAAGCTGAAGTTACTTTCAGTTGGCTCAGCAGTAGTTAAGCTATGAGCCCCTGCCTTACAAGCTAAACGCTAACTCCAAGTTTCTCCCTGAGTTTACTCAAAGAGTTTGAAAACTACACCAAAGGGATCCCCAAGAGATGCTTCAGAAAAATAAACATATAGCCAGTTGAGATTGTTAGCTATGCCAGACTCCACACCTCACCAGAAAGGAAAAACAACCCCAAACCAACAAACAAAACCAAAACAAACCACAAAACCAAAACAACTCTTCACAATGTTCCCTAAAACACAGAACTCCTACAGGATGTTTCCCCCACCTAACTACCAGATTCTGAGCATTCCTTACACCACCATGGCAGAAGACTCCTTCTCAACCCTGTGTTAAGTACACAAGAATAAGATAGTGACTCTTCAGCAAGCACTGTTTTATCCTGGGAAAGGAGAGAACCTCAATACTGGTAATGTTTATACATCAATATTTAGTCCAGTTTCATGTGCTTAGACTTAACTCTCCAAGATTACTAATTTTATATAGTTTGATAGAAATAAAATTTCTTTTTTCTTTCCATCTGCAAAAGAATAATGAAGAGGAAGAAGGAGCAAAATTACTTGTTTCCTCCATGGATTTCTTTCTTCCCTCCATCTTCAACACCACTTTTTCCTTTTTTTTAAATAACCATTCCAATATTCTTTAAAAAAAATCATCTTAAGACTAAGTGACCTATGAAATAGCCTCGAAGAAGCAAATATATATGATAGGTGGCTTCTCATTAAATATGAGTGTGATATAGTATTCCTGAATTTTAAGAAGTTTCAATACAAAAATATTTGAGAGAAGAATCTAGGCCAAGATGATTATAAAAGTTACCAAAAAAATCAAGATCCTTATTATACAGTAATTAGAAGACTGCAGAGAAGTTTAGTAGTGAGAATTTCACATATAAATTTCGTAATTTTGTATTAGATGCCAGGCATTCAAAAATCCTGTATAAAAGTGCTTTGAAGATCTTAAACTAGGTTCCTTAGCAGAGAAAGGTGTTCCAATCAAGAGTTTAAAAAGCCCAACCAAACCAAACCCACAAAAATGGCTAAGAGCCACTGCTCTTACTGAGTTGAGCCAGACTCAGACTTAAATGCAGTATTTCTGGATGAAATGAGAGTGAGCAGATATTATCCAAGCAAGAAGAGAATCTTATGTTTCTGGCAGCATAGTACAACAACTCAGTACTTTTCTGTACACCGGACTACAAAATCACCACATATCGTAACAGCTGAAATAAAATTGATACCAATCTTGGAACATTAGTTACAAGTGCAACAGAAACTGCTATTAAAGCCTGCATCAACTGCTGCAGCGTAAATCTATAACTGTTATGATCTCCTTAACTTCAGACTTTTCTTCTCTCAAAAGTTTTCAAAGCAGACCAAAAGTTTCTAGTGTAATATCAAACTGATTAGTTCATTATGCATGTCATACAGATTAAAACAAATAAACATTAAACCACATCAGATTAATTTCACTCTAAACTCCAGGTGCATTTCTCTTTTTTTTTTTTTTAAAATGAAATGTTGATAATTTGAAGATGCCACCAATAGTGCAGAATTCAATCATTATAACTCACACTTTATTCTGAATAGCTCAAAAACATATCCACCCCTTATATACTCTCTTCTATCCAATGTCAGATAACAAAGCAAGGTCATGCAGATTATCTGTTGAAACTAGTCCTTCCTACAAGGGCAGAACTTGAAGTATATACTTGGAAAGGTACTCAACCCTGAAGGACACTCTGACTACAAACATTTAAAAACTTCTCTTCTAAAAGTGATGTGAAGCTGCAAAAAGACCATAAAACCGAGTGTCAGGGTTTTCATTTTTTCTATCCAATTGATGCCAGGAGCAAGTTTACTGCTACCTCCACAGGAAAAAAGTAATAATTGGAACAGAAACACAGATATTATGTATCATTATACTAATATTTTCAGAAGCCCTTGTTGAGAATAGTTCAAAAAATCAAAGCCAAAATTGATTAGCTGCACATTTTTACCTCAGACTGTAGGTGCTGGATCACAACTGTTAATGCTTCAAACTTCTGGTTACTGCTTGTCAGGAATTTTTTCAGCTGCAGGATGATTCCACTTTGGGTCTCACATTTTGTTTTGTACTGTGTCAACTCAGCTGTTTTTGTGCCAGGCGAATGCACATCTGTGGAGGCTTGAGTCTGTATGCACGAGCTCTTGGGACTCCGCTGCTTGCCCTTGTCAACTGAAACAACAACAACAACTAATTAATATGCACTTTTATGTTTAAGTCTCACCAAAACTTAAAAAGACAGTGCAAAAGAAAGTAGTTATGAATTCTTATAAACACTTCCTGAAATACTAACTAGGAGAAGGGGTTACTTCAGTAGCACTGCAGAGCAGACACTATCATCTGCCAGGTTAATTTCTAGAACCATAAGCTTGTATACAATGTTTTGCACGTCACTCTCACCTTCACGTATTCTGTGGCTTACTTTTCAGCATACTCTTCACACCATGCTTTGAATGAGTATTTTCATAAAATGCAAGATCTCTGTCATCGTACCTATCCAGTTACTTAGAAGAGTTGATCACTTCTATTTGCAAAGTGGATTTCATACTTCTTGCACTCTAAAATATTGCTGAATCAAAAACATTTTCCCTACATTTACTCAATCTTTTTCTTCCTTTCAAAGTTTTCATTGCAAGAACTCCCCTCTCTGCAGCTCAGGTTTGAGCTTTATGAACTAGAGGTCTTGCAGCATTTCTCAGTGTCAGCAGTCAGTCACAAGGACCAGACCTAAAAATACTCTAAAATGTAATATATTTCAAGTTTGCCCTGCCACTATTCATGGTCCAAGAATTACATCGTTGATTTAATATTCCTAGTTATGTTGCAACCTCAATCCCTTCACAGTACACAATCATCTCGTGTCAGAGGAAACCGCATTACATAACCCAGTGTGGGACTCGTAAACATCACAGAGGTTACAGGTTTCTCTGCTGCCTTCAGACTGAAAAGGGAGTACAGTGCTGCTATAGAGAGAAGGCCAGTCTTCCCCGTTTGATTGCACGGGGAATGAGCAAACACCTTTGCAATAAAAGGCTGATGCAATACATAAATATCCCTTGGTGATTTCATGAAGACATCTAAGCAGATTACTTTGTACAGTTTCAACTTAACAAGATTTCTTCGAGATAAAGTGAAAAAACCTGAGAGGTGAGATTTGGAGAAAAGAAAAATAGGAGCATGAGAAAAAAACAGGGGACAAACTAACCAGCTAGAAGTAGTTGCTCATGAAGTCCAAGCACCTGGTTTGAAGGTTGTCAAGCAACTCTTAAATAGTGCCAATGGTATAAGGCTCAAATCACACCACTGGAGACAGTATTAGTAACAAAAGCTTTGATTCTCAGTTAATGATAGTCTGACGAACCAACTATTGCATTAATATATCAGTCTTGCACAGCCTTTGCTTGTTTTCAAAACATTTGAAAACAAGTTTCCTGTTCAAAATACTGATACCCTCTGTGCCTCTCCTAGTGAGCCAGTATAAAGTACCTCATGAGCCTATTAATTTTCCAAATAAATCCTCTCTAGGCAAGATTTTCTGTCATCCCTCATAGTTAGAGAACTGTCAGCATATTGCTCTATCATGTTCAGATGCTCTTGTATTTTTGGAGATTTCACTACCCTTCTGCTCAGAGATGCTGACTGTTAAAGGGTATATTTTCAAATAGAAACATAGTCTTGCAGTTTAATAGGAAGCTGTTAAAAGGTATATTGACATGATAAATCAAAATACAAATCTGTAGGGGAAAGAAAAATCAAGTGTGGCTGCTATTTCTAGTTAGCTTATTTTTACCACCATTTTAACTAATGTGACCACTTCTTTTCTCACAGTGCAGACATAACAATGCCCTTTGAGTAGACCTCTTCAAATGAATGACAGTTCACATTTAAGAGCAAACATGTCAGATTTCCAGCAATCTTACGGAGAATACTGTGCTTAGGAAAATACTGGCTACCTTCTGAAGCTCCTTAAAAAAAAAAAAAAAAAAATCACAAGAGACAGTAATCAAGGAGAGAGGAAAAAAAGAGTAGGGACTAGAGAATGAACATGTACAGTCAGTCCTTCTGTGCCCTACTGGCTCACATACTCCTGCTCTCTCATATATTCCACCTCCCTTCCTGAATGCTCCACTTAGAGTAACTAGAGCACTCTTCTTGATTTAAGGCTACTGGGTAAATTCACTGATATGGATGCTAATATCATCATCTAATTAACTATATGAGTGACTTTTACATCCATTTGTAGGACCCTGACAGAGCTGCATTAAACCTGAACAAATGTTTGCAGACAATTTTTATTCTGGGAAAAAATTACGTTGCATGCTGCTACCTTTATATATAGCGATAAACGTTAACCACAAATGACACAAAACTCCAGATATCCACTGTTCCCAGAGTTCAGCCAGCCTTTACAGTTTGCCAGTTTCACACCACTGCTTTTATCGTGGTGCCCAGACTACCAAGTCTTCTCCTAGAAGCTCATTCAAACATCCAACCATGCCAACCCTGGATACCACACTAAAAAAAGCTGAGCAAAAAACATGCACTAGAGAAATTCAGTGACATTACTGTTGGCAATTTTATCATACACATGTGCTATACACAGCCACTTCAAATGTTAAAAAGCATCTCTCTGCTAGCATGAACGCTCTGTAGCATGAACTGCCCCTACAGATTAACACCAGCAACACTCCAATGCTTATTTATGGCCTACATACCTCTGGGCAATGACAGATTGCTTCCAGATTTCTACAGAAGGCATGCTGTGATGTCAAAACAAAAGCCATGCTTTCATTAAAACAAAAGCATCATGAGTATAATTACCAATACAACACATCAGTGATGAATTCTAAATTAAAGACAGTATTGGTTACCAGTCCAAGTCCTCCTCACTTTGGTCTTCTTACCTGCCACCTTTACACAGTCAGACTTGTAAAGTAGAACAACTTCCACCCTTAAGTTAGGTTCTGGACTCCTCTCCAACAGGCTCTAAAACACTGTACCCAATCTAGTTGAAATGCTCAATTCTTAAAGACTAGATATCAGTACTACATGTAGCACAGTAACTGGAAAGAATCACCACCTAAGATCCTATCTTTCTTTATACCAGTAAAAAAAAATGCTAGCAGTGATTTTGCAAAGACTGAGCCTTGTGATACAGTCATTCACAAAAGAATACCCCATGACCTTGGAAAAGGTCCAGAAATCCTGCCACTCCCTCTGGAGTTGCGAACTCCAGTTCTTTGGGAAGAATATTAGACCCACCCCAAGATATTCCATAAAGCAAACTGTTTCCCATACATAGCTTCTCTAGTCGATAGGTGTTCAGAAGCAAGAAATACACACTGTCTGTACATGAGGGTCTGTTCCATAAAGTTATGTTTAAGTGCTGGGGTACTGCCCAGTACTTGACATTGCACCCGACTGGCTGGCTATCTCTGAGATTGCCTAGTACCGCAGGTTTCCTGAGACTCTATCTTGTGCACTGTTGCTGGATTACCAGACGAAACATTTATCACCCACTTTTTGGTTTGGTGAGTCAAATCAAAGCCTTCCTTTGCTTATCATGTACTAGCAAGGTCTGTGTAGTAATGTCTATGCTAGCTAGAAATTATTTTCTTTAAGAGGTTCAATTTCTAAAAAAAAAAAATTACATTTCTTAAAAGCATTCCAAATAGCCTGAACAAACTACTTGCCAAGCACAAATAGGAACAACCTCACTTCTGTTCCCATGCTTTTGCAGTGACCATTGCCTTACCCCTAAGCACCGTCTTCTCACATTCCTCATCCAAACTGTTAGCTTCCACAGGTTTTTCAAAACCCATGTGCGTCTTGTGTAAGCGTTTTTCAAAGAAAAATCCTTGCTCAACTTTTTCTCTTGTAGGAAGATGCAGGCTGGTAAAAACTTTTTGCCTTTCCTCCATTTTCTGGAAAGCCTTGTCTACACATGTTAAATTGGTGCTCACTTCTTTGATTAGTAAGACCAGATCAGCCTGAGTATTTAATCGAGCTTCCATTTCTTCTCTTACTCGCTGGATTTCCTCAAGCACGGTTCTTATATCCAAGTGACTGGACTTCACCTCTGCTTTGAGATCTTCTTTCACTTGTTGCTGGCTCCTCTGCAGTGCTAACACTGTTCTGATTTCCTTTTGAGATGTTTCCACGTCATGCTTTAGTTCTTTCTGCCCAGCCTGCATCGCCTCCTGGCTAGCTTTCACTTCTGCCAACAGAGCAGCGAGGCACTCCATCCTGATCCCACGGGAATCACAGGACTTCTTCCAGTGTCACAGCTTCCAAGCTGTGAGCTGGTCGCAGATTTCCCTGGATACCAAGAGAGCTAGCACATAGCCCTTGGTATGATATCGCACCTCAATTTACAGCGTGCTGCAGTGACGGTACTAGGTAAAAGTCTAGTACAAGGCGAGACAAAGGCACTGAATAAAATACTTCAGTAAGCAGCGCTCTAGAGCCAGAGCTTCTTCTCAGGACTCAGCCAGAGCACTAATCAGTTTAATTGGCAGATTATGCCACACCTGAATTTTTTAAAATCTTTTGCTGACATCATTGAATGTGGGACGTCACCCCAAAAGCCACTCCCAACAGTCATTTGATCTGTGCATCAATCAAAGTATGCCCAGGCATCAGTAACTAGATTGTTGCAACACAGCCAAACAGCCTGCAAGAACGAAGCGGCCCTTCCTTTCCAACACAAAGGTTCAAAAGGAGCCCGAACTGCCTGCAGAAGCTGAAAGCCAAACAGTTCAACAGCGCTTAGTTATTTCAATTGTATATTCAACAAGGTGATTATACACCTGTCCTTCTGCTAATGTTTGCAGTGAGGGTTCAGGAGTACATCTGTGAGCAAGCTGGACATTGTTAGCTGTGGGCATGAGGAGGGTATTCAGTGGGAGTGGGGCAATGTGCTTTTAGCAATTTTTGGAAGAACCCAGATCCTGAGGAAGCCCTCTAGTCCACAAACAATAAACAGCCACCAGAGCAATACATGAAAACTGACTAATGAGGTATTTTTGGCAGGCTAAGAAGGCTAAGCCTTTTAGCTACCAGGTCTGAGTGTTAACTTTTCTCCATAAAAGAAAGCTAAGGGTTCTTACTTTTAAGCATAGAACTCATAATAGGTCTAGGCTCCACGTAATAAAAGCTAGATTAATGACACCAGGTTGTTAGCTGTTTTGTTACACAGCAATTTCATTACCCAAACTGAATCCAGTAACTGGAAAAAATGCCCAATGCAACACAGATCTTGGTCTACAGAAGGCATCAGTCTCTGCCTTCAAAGAGGTGAGCTAGTATTCAGCACAACACCCATCATTCAGAGCAGGACTCAGAGCAGCAGACAACCTGGAGCTCAGGAGAGCTTTCACACCACACCTTTCACCCTGTCATGCCTCCAGGATGCTTGTGGAGACACCCCAGAACAGAGGACCCATGCTATCCATCCAAAACCTCAGTAACCCCCATCAGGACTATTTTAGCCTGGGAAGCATTATGAAGAATGCCGATAGTCCATGAACGCACAGACACAGGATTTCCAACCCACCACAGTGCTGCTGGCCAAAGAGCCAGTCTGGGGAGTCCCACTTGCAATGAAAGTATACTGGTCACTTTCCAGTTTGCCTTCTACAGTAGTCCAGGCATACTCATTGGACCTGGAAGGTATCAGAGATACCTCCTCCACACAGAGCACCTCAGGGCTTGCAGGTATCCTCCAACTGTCCTGTTATCACAGCGATTATCGCCGCCCCTGGTGGACACAGGGCCAATGGCACAGCTTTTTTCCAAGTCTCTCTATCATCAGCCAGAAGGCCAGACATGGGCTTTCTGATGGGATTTCCCCAATACAGCCACAGGCTGCAGGTGTAGTTCCTTCCCCCCTCAGCCCCTTGCCCCTTTTCTAGCTTGATAGTTATCCCGAGATCTCCTAAGTGTTATTATTCACATACAGTCACCGCTGAAGACCAGTACCC
Source organism: Strix uralensis (assembly GCF_047716275.1). Taxonomy (NCBI): domain Eukaryota; kingdom Metazoa; phylum Chordata; class Aves; order Strigiformes; family Strigidae; genus Strix; species Strix uralensis. The sequence goes on from NC_133975.1 coordinate 34,155,672, forward strand.
AAAAAAGACTGCAGAAGCACAGTCTGAAATTTGTATCCATGTAACACCTTTGACAAAAGATTTACGCAGATGAAGAGAGACGGGTATGAGCACTAGTAATACTTCTGCACCCTAGACCAACACCTGCAGTAATTCAGCTCAGCAGTAGAACTCTTCATTCCAACCTTCACCATACTCATGAATGGAAGTGAAGCACTTGCAGAGACTGTCAGACACTTCCTGGCAGCAAAAGAGGATCCAGCTGAACTGATGTCCAGTGGTTCAGTTACGATACAGGTGGAGAACAGGTCTCTTTCTGTGAGAGGGAAGGTATTCACCAGACTCATAGATGTAACCATCCAAGATCTAACTCTTCCTGATGGCTTTTGGTAGTATAAACACAGAATCTGTGTTGGCTAAGAAGAACAGCTTGAAGCGCCATCCTGCATAAATTTCATTCTTCTGGTGATTTTAAAGGTGTAATACCATGAAAAGTGCATGCCGTGATTTCAGCTGGGGTAAAAAAAAGATGGGTTTGGGGTAAAAGGGGGTATCCAACCGATCCCTCTGCAGAGGAACAGGCTTCTCCAAAATCCTAACTGGGACATCACAGAGGGCTTGGGGGGAGACCTTCTCTATTAGTTACATCGAAAGCCCAGATGACAATGCTTGGGTGACTAAACTGGGTGCTCCGATTGTCATTCCTGTCCAATGCCACCAGCTCCAAAGGCTGCAGCCTCCTTTCTATATGTGTGCACGCACCCCCCAAATGCTCTCTGCTATAATATAATATGTACTGTGAAGAAAAGTTCTCCTTGGAAACTGATCTCTTGCTCTGTATGAGAACATGAATTCCATCCAGAACATAATCAATGTGTTTGGTACATTCCTCACTCAAACTAAGATCACTAAGTACTCTGGTACAGATAATGCTCTTCACGTAGCTTCCAGGCAGGTTTCTTTTACTCTTCTCTACTCTGGAAGACACTCTTTAAAAACTTACTTAAAATTATATTTGTAGGTAGATACTGCAAAGCAAACTGAAAGTCTGCAGAGGTTGCTGGTACTTTGAATTTTACAACCTGTCTTTCAACAGGCATACTTGGTAGCTAACGACACACGAACAATAGCTTTCAGCAATGCACAAGCTTCCCAACCTAGAATTCATTGTCTCAGAATTACCTGTTTGTGCTCCAGCCAAGCTACCTCTATCCTTAATGCATCTCAAGTATCTTAATGTTTTCCCATGTCTAGGGAAAAAACCTCCCGATTTCATAGACTTACAGAAATCAAACACTGATGAGCATTTCCTCTCAAGAGTAAATTAATGATTAGAGCAAAACAAAAAAAAAGCCTTATTTAAATAAAATCTGGTCTATTTGGGTGGGATATGCGTGGTTGGAGGGGTGGGGGGGTGTCGTTTTTTAAAGTATTTCTTTTGCTTTATGGAAACACAGAACTCTTTTACACAATTAGCTACCAGCAAACACAGAACACCCCTACTTCTATAACTCCATATAAGAATAAAATCCATGAAGTTAAAATATCTGAGTAGCACCACGCATAGTTTCAAAGTCAACACAGAAACTCACTAAACCACAGTAACAGTTATATTTTACAGTGTTAAGTAATACAGCACATTTGAAGTATTAAACTAAAAAGTTTACACAAAGCTTACAATGAATCTTACAAAAATCCCATTACTTTGACCTTCAGGGTGGTTTCACATTGTGTAAGGCTGACCAGTTCGTACAGCTAGGACTGGGGTCAGACTTAAAACAGCAACCAGATATTTTCACTTCCCAAACATGAAAGAGGAAGCATCTAGTTGCACCTACATAATGACTTTTCCCTTTTTCAAAAAGTCTGATTTACACCTAACTATAATTGATAACGGAACACACTCCCTCAGTATAAAACCAAACCACAAACAAAAATACCCCCAGCCTTGGACTTCTTGGCATTAGACTGGCAAAGAGTCTGAGAACTAAGGAGAAAAATGAAATTAAAAATGAAAAACTAGAGTAAGGACTAGAGACGGCTACAGAACTGAGTACTTGCTACATATAATAGTAGGGAACACTTGGACAAGAATATATCCTTGCAAACTAGGTATATACTCATCTTTATGAAATCAGTCAAGTCACAACTAGAATACTGAAATAAAGGTAAGGAAATGCTGCCAGCACATCTCACAATACACACTGAACCAAGTTATGGAAAGCATTACAAAACAGGTATCCTGTACAATATTAACAATCATGAAACACTTGTAAGTGTGTTCAGTGGAGCTGTGAGCTGGATCAAATTTCTCCAAATACACTGATAAAAACTGAAGTAAACTTGAAGGTCTACCTGTTTTTATTAGGGCCTGAAGAACACACACCTACACTGCTAACCTCTACTCTAGATGCTTTATCTTTTCCTCCTGTAAGCGAGCTAGTCCCATCGATGCAGTACTGCGTGACCCGCAGGTCTGATTCTGAGGTTTTTCCTTCAGGAGTCACCAAATCACATTCTTGCATATGAACTAGCCCTCCAGTGAGCACATAACTTTGCCTTGTATGTTAATCTTTACACAGCTAGTTCTGAAGCCTCAAAAAATCGCTACAGTTCTCCCGCCATCCTCCTCCCCCGCAATGCGTACAAGCTATTCAAGCAATGCAACAGAAAGACTGATCAACCATTTGATCTCACAGATTTGAACGTTTGCCTCATTACAAGCTACGGCACTTCAGAGAGGGAGACTTGAGAACATCTGTACAAATAAGAAAGCTGTTGGGTTTAATCCACAGCAGTACATATATTAACTTTGAGAGGACTTGGAAATTTGGCTAGCTGTAAATTACCACCCTAAATTCTTTCAAAACTCCTGCTCTGGGCTATAAACCCAGGAAGCAGTTTCAGACAAATATACAGGGAAAGCAGTCACAAAACTAAATTAACAGTGTCTGCATAGGCCCTGACAGGCTAGACTTGGATAGGAGTCTTCAAACCCCCCCAGCCACTCCACAGCTTGGTCAACTGTAATTTTTGCCTGCATCCAGATTGGCAAGTGGCGAATGCACATCTTCCTGCTGTGTCTCTCAGAGTCCAGGCTAGTGACTGTACAAACACAGACTCCTGAAGAAGTGATGTTTTGTTTCCAAGCTCTGCCTTAGGCCTGTCTGTATAAGCCAGTGCAGACAGCCCTGACTTGCTCTGTTCACACTTCAAGCACACCAATCATGAGCCAGTTCTAGACCACAGCAAAGTGACTTCATTTTTCAGAGTTGTGCCTGGATAATTTGCCCAACTGAAATGCATAAGATGCTGTACCTTAGGAACTTTTCTAGCCATTTATTTAGCCAGTCTTGTCTCAAAGCAGAGAAACAACACTTCTCCTCTGGCATCTTTCCATGCATCAACAGAGTCTGAAACCCAAGACAACTAAATGCTTCCTAAAGCAGCACGGCAGCTCTCCCTTTCCTTTACTCTTACTATAACCTTTTAACTTTCCCTTCTTTAAGGTCAGGCATTAGCCTGTGTCCAGGAACATCAGCTTATTTTAACTGTCATCAAATCTTTTTCAAGTTGTTCTGAACAAACAACAACCACAGCCACCAAAAAGGCTTTTAAAAAGGTTGCAGGAACCAAACAAAATTTAACTGCAGGCAGGTAAAACCTGACCCAGATGCTTAAACTGATTCAGCACGATTAAAACATACACTGCAGAAATCTGTCTGCCTTCCTTTGCAGGGATACAAAGGTTTTTCAGCATATTTTACCCTAAATGTGGGTACAGCCTGGAGGGCGAGTGCAGAATCATCACATATTATTTCAGGTATTCAGTTTGAAGTAGTGTTTCTGAAGTCTGTGTCTATCCTCTCATGCCAACTCATATATTGACTTAGAGTTATTACAGCACTGACTTCTAGCCTCAGTACAGCATTTTAAATCCATCCCTTTTCGCTCCTCACTTCTCACCACAAAAATGGATATTCTCTTTATACACACGATAGAGAAAAGGAAAGGAAAGTCTCAGATGTATTTACACTCTTCAAAGAGCTTTATGCCTGTTTAATGTTTTAATCGCATGCTTAACACACATGTATCTTGCAGCACTGGCCACACAGGGTTTCATGATGGTAGGAGCAAGTTCTGAAGCAGAACCTATGAGCATGTCAAACACTTCCCTGTCCGTTACAATGCTGATTATTAGGTAAGAAACCAAATGTTTACGGACAACGCGAAGTCCTGCTGCCTAAAACTGTTACTTAGAAACTATAATATACTGCATGCAGCTCTTTAGTAGCTTCCTGCTTGTTGACACAACAAACAGAGCATGAACCAAGAGCGCCATTTTGTTACTGTCCTTTACACACAAACGGGTGCAAAAGGAAGCCTGCATATACAGACTGGGAAGAAACCAAGAGATAAGCAAGATAGCAAGCAAGGCCAGTTTTCCAACTGCGCACCTTTCTACGTGAGCTTTTGTATGATCTCCACAAAAGGCTTCGCAACGCCAAGCAGTCCTTAACTACTTCTGCACAAAGGTTCTTCTTGAAGACAGATGCAAGCCTACTCCTTGCCAGTTAATCTGACACATACTTCATAATCTTTCAGGCTCTGAAGTGACAACCCACAGTGTGTAGCAAGCTCTCTGCCCTGCAGTGTGATGGTCTGGACTTTTTCTGTTGGGTTATGAACATGCCCCTGCTGTCTCCCTGCAATCAGGAGGCACTGGAGGCAGCCACGAATGCAAGTCAAGCAAAAGACCAACAATGCAACTATGATGTTGCACTAAGGCTCCTAGATAAGCCTCAGTACATCACCTTTCCAACTCCTACCCTAATAGGCTCTCACCCACATGACAACCTTTGAACTGGGTTCTCCATGTGCATATGCCTATTAAAATTAACCACCTGTTAAAGCCTCAAGTATTTCTCAACCAAAAACATCCCATCATCCAAGTGATTAATACTGATGTGTCTTTGTTTCCCTAACATGTCACCCATCCTACAGAATATGGCTCTTGAGCTTGTACAACTGTTTTAGGACATTGTCAAACGCACTACTGATTGTCTGAGACAGTATTTTTCCCACTTTAGGAAACATGTTAATGACACACACTTTCATTTGCCAGTAATTTGGTATGATCTGTTACTGTACTGATTAAGCATACAGAATCTCTATGTTGCATTAGCCTTACATTTCTGAAGATTATGTTTTAAAACCTACGTTAAACTTATACAGAAGCTTTGCAAGGAGCTAGATTATGATGTTTGTAAACATACTTAACTACATCTGAGAAAATGCATTACCTTCCAAATTGCTGGTGGCTTCCAAAATAAAAGCACAAAGACAAGTATTAGCTCAACTCATGTCATCGCTGCAACTGCATCATCAACCAGCCTGTGTGTTTCTTAAAGAGCAAGTTTTGAAGGAAAGTCCAGTGATCAAGACTCTCTAAGACAGCAGAGGGCACAGTTCAAGTGTTACATGTTTCTTTGCCATTTCACCAGTGGCTGTTTCTTTTCCAGTCTTGATGATGACAAAATTTGTATTGGGTGAGATGAAGGCAGGAAAGAACTTTAAAAAACACTTCAAAATAGCGATGTCCAAATTTTCTAGCAGATTAGAAGATTGGAAGGGATAATCTTTACAAGCCATGTTTTACAAAGGACTTAAAGGTGTCCCAGTCCTGAACATTAAGTGTGTAATTAATGTACCAGACAGATGTCTGCCTGTTAAATGCACAGCACACATGCAAATCTGACTAATACTGTGAATCTCAGCATTGTGCCCATAACACTTTTTACCTTATGTACCACATGCCTATCTTAAACAGAAGCACTAGTTGAGTTTTGAACACTTAATATACAAAGTGATTTTGTCTTAATATTGCATTCACAATATATTTAGTCAAGTTTACTGGAACTGTAACATCTAGAATTGAATCAGATTTTCATCTAGCCAGTACATATCAAGCATGAATATGAACCACACATCAAAGATAAAAATATTAATAAGTCCACCATACATTCAGAGATGACTGCGAACTAAATAAACAAATTTGAAATGCTATGCAATTTACAGAAGACAGCTCTTAGCATGCACCACCTAGACCACCAGTAGATCAGATTTGTTCTGGCTATTTTCTAAATAACCAAGAGCAATAATAGATGCTTGATTTCTTAGCTTGTTCTGAATTAGGAAGAAGCCTGACACATGCCAGTTCACCATACAGTGCTACATACCATTGAGCAAAACGAAAAGTGGGGGGGAAGATGGTCGAACTAGTTTATTTATACTAGTAATGCAAAACCTAGAGCATGGATATTTTGACATGAGGGAGACTGCACGTATGTATGCTGATGAATCAACTCTTCATGCATCTTAAAAATAATACTGCAGTGAGTGATCCATTTTTAAGCACAAAGACAACAACAGGATGCAAAGTAATTGCATGAGGATGCATTACAGTGTGCTGCAGCCTTGGCCAATAAGGACCAAGTTAAAGTTTATAAAATATCTCAATCTATCATCCTTGCTTTAGATATTTGAATTTTGCTAAATCAGTTAATCATATACCCCACAGGCAATCTTAAATCATTCCATTCCCCAGCTTTTGAAGGAAAGAAGAGAAAATGCTATATCTGGAAGCTAGCAATTATGTTTACGTAAGGGGTTTATGTTTAAGTAAGTTCCTAGTTCAAGTGTTGCTCTGGGTAGGCAGACGTCTGAAGCAGTTCTCTCTGTCTGCATACCTTCTTATAGATGTAGCTGTACCTTGTCATCCTTGAAACACACAGCTGCCCAAAGAACCAAGCACAGGGAAGACCACTGACATTCCTCACTCCTCTCTGTTCTTATTTCCTGTCCTCTGACTTTTCTCTCCATTTCCACCTCCTGTACAAGAAGTTGCTCCTTGTTGTCTGGTGCCCTCTACTGCTTCTTCACAAGTACAGGACATGGCATATTTCTCACCATTCTGCAGTTTCTGTCTACAAAGTCATGCCCCAGAGTCAACTGGGACAGGGAATCCCATCATGACTTGCCCGACCCCATTAACTGCCTCCCCAGTGCAAATCTTGATCCCTTTTTCTTATCTCCACATCCTTCTTGGATACATTCAGGGCTACCAATTTCCCTGTTGTCAGATATTTAGATGTGCTGTACCTTCACATACCTTCACATCTGGGAAAAGACTCCATGGGGGCAGTGTGTGTGGGGGTGGCATCACAGAAGCTGTCTGCTATCTATCCACAGATGTGTGTGCATGTAGGAAACCCTCACACAACACCAGACAGCAGTACGATGTGTCAAGGCCACTCTTCCCCTTTTCCAGCCTTTCTGAAGAACCCAGCTCTCTCACACTGATCGATCAGGCGTGAAAGGGCTGAAGCACAGCCAGATAGGAAGAAGCCATCTGAGTTGCAGTTGTTGAACTAATTCCTTCCTTAATACTTTAGTCAACTCTTTTGTTGACTACCATGCTCAGCATCGGAAACATAGGGCTGGAAGAAACCTTCAGAAGCCATTTACATTAGACCTTATCAGGGCAAGGTAAGAACACCATCTAGACGTAAAATGCATTTCATCAGATTGCTCAGCTGTTTCAAAGTCTCACCACAAAACACCCCCATGCATTATTTCATAATACGTTTTCTTCTAGCTCAAACCTGATCTGACCTCAGGTAATTAAATCACTGGCTATAATCTCTCTATGTGCCACATGTTTCATGCGGTTACTAACAGGCTAGCAGAGAAGTTTTCTCCTCTGTTCTCACCTGTGCATGGTAGTCTCCTATGTTCTGGGAAGACAGACATGTAGACAGCTTAACTATTTCTTCAGCTGCTTTTTAGCATGGTTCCTTCCCAAAGGGCTGGCAAGAACTGTAAGTATGCTTGGGATAAATATCAAGTAACCGGGAGAGACACTGTTACTTACAAATCCAAGTAAGAGAAGTTAACATACTTAATTTTTGACATCATACATTTGTTCTAGATCTGTCAAACTTGGCTCCAGTGACCCCAGATTTTAACAGCTAATTGTAAACTGGATTCCTGTAGCATATAGAATTAAGCCCTTAAATTTGAAAGCCACTTTTTGCTTATGTACTATGGAGGTCCACTTTATTGCAATAAAGGAAAAAAACCTCAAAACTAATTTGGAACTTTACCTGAATCACTGAACTTCAATTCACCAATTGTGCCTGCCTCTAATTTAACATCGCAATTCTTCCTTCACAACCTACACGTGATTAAGTTAACTGCCAGAACATTTATTAGTTCAGCTTAATGTTAGATTCAAGAATTTTGTATTTCTTGTTTGTCTGAACTGTTCAAAGTCTTTCAGAGTAAGAGTCTATGTAAGGCTCAGTAACTTGCAAGGAACCACAATCTTCCCTTGAAAACAACTGCTTTACTGAGACCTGTAAAATACATTTTGACCACAAGACTAGCACATCAATATGCAACATCATTTCTTGTGCATTATCTGAAGCTATCTTGGATGGAGAGGACAGAGTGGCTTTTGGTTTGAACTCAGAAGCTATTTATTCAATGACACTAGTATGAGCTGATGTTATATGACTGTAACAAATGTCACTGGACTTAAGCATGGCACTGAAATGCTGCCTAAAGGATATTATGGAAGAAAAAGTAGGTCAGGCAGTAGGAATTTAAAGAGGCTCTGGAGCCTTGGTTATATTTTGTATTATTCCCTTTGTGCCAAAATTGTTTCTCAATGTATCCAGCAACAGCTTCCTGTGTTTATGAAATTCTACATCCATATAAAGACAAATAAATCCAGATTACACTCAAATTCACTCTTGTTGTTCTTTAAAAAGCTAGGTGATAGCATTTCTAAGCATGTAGGAAATACTATAATCAATGCTAAGTTATCCATGCTAGTCATACTTTATCTACCAAAAGATCCTCGAAATAGATGATTGCAATTTGCAATTCCAAGTTACAAAATAAATAGCTAACATAAAAATTCACCTTTTGATATACCCAGATTCACCTTTTAGAGAAGTCATGAATTTCAGGGTATGAAATAGGGTACTAAGACAACTCAAAGACAAAGATAGGACATCAATTTTGCTGAGAGATTGATTAAAAAAAAATTTAGTGATCATATAGGCATGATTAAGCTTATAGGTTTGAAATGAACCGAGAAAAAAAAAGTTTACAGTAACAGTTTGACTTGCCAAATCCCTTTAAGAATCGGTCCTAGAGCTCAAGAGCTATGTAGAAAACGCTAACATTGCATTTTCAACGTTGTTCACTGTGTTATCACCCAATATCCTTGTTTCAATCATTATCTCGACTGGTTTTAATCACAGTCCCAAATGGCCACCCAGCAGGCTGCTCCTCCCCAGCTACACTGACTTCATTTGATGAGTTCAGGTTCAGTCACCATCCCAAATTAGGTGTTCTCCCATAATTAAAAAATAACCAAGCATTTACTTTGCGAAGTGTGTGAAAACGATGGTACAGATCAACAAGAGAGCAGAGGCATACATTTCGCTTATTTGCAGAAGACTACTCTGGGATGTTTAGAAAATAACGTAAGGGAAGCTCCATTAAACTTCTATATGTAACTAGAGGATTATCTATTTCTACAACTGTTTCATAGCTTGGTTAAGAATCTGGGTTAGTCTAGATCAGTACTGTTTTTCTAAGGCTCTAGAAACAGTATTTGCACATATCCATTCCACTGGGTTGGTTATATTTAAAAAAATATATATTATCATGGTGGAAGTTACTTTTCCTTCTATATATATTACTATTCCAATTTACAGTTTAAGCACCTGTGCTATTCATCCTTTTGATTACACATATCAACACAGTTAACATGAAGTAAAGTCTCTGCAGAATGAAGGAAAATTTAAGCAGCCACTAAAATTAGAGATAAGCTCACAACTTTGGGAAAATGTATTTTAGGAGACAGCAGCACAGCATGTTTTAAGGAACAGTTGAACACGTGTCTAAAATTAACCCTGAAACGGTACTTTAAAGCTACCCTGATGGTGAAACAATTTGCTGGTCAACAGAATAAAACAGCATCTTAATAGAACCTTTTCAGTTACTGCCAGTTAAAGCCATCCATGTGAACTCAATCTTTCATGCTGCAGTGAAAGTTCAAGACAGAAAACATGGCATCTCAAGTGCCACATAGCAGCTCTAAGTGTCACTGGAGCATTCCCTTTTCGAAAGGCACAAAATAGGCACTTATACAATTCTTGGCAGTCACTGTGTCATAGTTAAGGGCCTATTTGTGTATTTCCTGTTATGTTAAACAGTTTTCCTGTTATTAAGCAGCAAAGATGTCTCCCCAGGGACATGCCTAGAACATTGCACACCATTGTTTCAGGAACAGACTGAGCACAACCCAACAGAGCCCATGTGGAAACATCTTGCCAAGCTGAAAACAAAACAGCAGCACCCAGTACTTTTGTTAGCTACAAGATATAATACATCCCCACCCTTTCAGAGATGCATGGTCCTTCCGCTGATTGCTGACTGCCCCTGGAAGTTAAGGGACTTCTCTTCCCCGTGACTCCTAGCCAAACTGCGCAACTAAAGATTGCTTTGGCAAAAGCTGCCTGACAGGTACCAGTGGTCCCCTCAAGGAACGACTGCTTGCCATGCCTGCTGTGGAGTTTAAGCAGTTCCTGTGGAGGAAGTTTTAAAACATTCATCACATCATTCTTTGCATTTAATGTTCCCCTGAGTCTCATCTGCTTAAGCTAACAAACAACCATGAAGATGGCAGACTCACATTTTTGCTTAATTCAGTGGTGAGCAGGGAGGGAGGGAAAGATGACAACAGAAACTTTTTTGAGGAGCCAATACCTCAAGTAACTGCAATGTTCACCAGGGGATACCAGTAACTTACTGCAAAGACCAAAACCCCTATGTGAGGTTAACCCCTATGCAAGACCTCTAACTACAAACACTTCTACTCGTGCTCACAAACAGAGCAAGAAAAATACTCACTACACATTACACATGCATCTCCTCTTCCTTGTCCCCAACTCCTAGCTGAGAGGTCCCTCCCAAAACATAGGAATATAGGTTTGATAGGGTTATGCTACTCAGTTCACATTAGTTTTTTGGGTTTTTTTTTTTAAAGTGTCAAAATATCTCAGTTTGATAAGCATGTTAAGCAGGTGGTAGTTTGTACAGTAGTATTTGTGGAAAAAAGTAAGCCTTGATTTTATATTGGTTATACGATAAGTAGCCCATGCTTATGGCTAAGAAAAGCAAAGTTTTCTAGCATTCCATTTTATTCACAGTATAATAACTTGCAACTAGCTTTATAAATAACCTCATTCATTCTGCTGGAAGCATTTCCAATATTCCTGTTTTACTACTTCAAATCTTTAAAAAAGCTTAGCACAAAGTCTATTTTTGTAATAAGTATAAACAGAACACTTTACATAATTTAAGTGCTTATTATTAGCAATATTCACACACAGATAAAAATGAAGGCCGTTGAAATATCTGAGAGTCTAAAAACAGTATTAAAGAAGTGAAGTCATTAATGAGTATTATTTATAACACTTGCCTGACTTTTCTACCAAAGGATTGATAGTTCTCTTTAAGAAACGGATGAGCTTTCATGAGCAAGTTTCACCACAGATGTTCCCAGCTGTCCTGTTTCCTGCCTAGCCAGAAGTATTTCCATAACATCACATACAAACTGTTTACATGAGCATCTTGAGGAAGAAGCACACTACCATGACAAGAAGTAGCAAAATTAAACTTAACCAGGAGTTGAATACAAGACCTAGGGTTATTAATGCCCTTGCTACAACCACTAGACATCAGTAAAGATGACACCAGTGGAACGTTCATAAATAGCAACCATAAAGACACATCTCAACCAGATACAAGTCAGGTTATTTCAGACGGGTTATTTCTACATTTCAGTACATGGACAGCTAAATTGAATAGGTTTTTTTTTAAAAGATGATTTAAAGGTATAAGTTATACTGCTGACACATTTATTCTTCAGGAGATCAAATGCTATTTTTTCTCCCTGCAGGATGGGGAACAGAAACAATACTCCATGACCAGGAAAAGGCAATGGGGAAGAACACTGTTGGTGGACATGCTTAGAAAGATGCTGGTGATACCACCAACTGTAATCTAAATCATTAATTAATAATTCTGTAGCACTCTTTTACCATATTATCATGGTAAAAATAATTGCTTAACCTCCTCTTAAAAATAAGATTTAATTCGATCAAATCTTTCTGACAATAACACTACTCCAGTAAACCACAGACAGCTGATACATCTAAAGAACAAACAGAAGCAGAGGTGAACTCCACAAACTAGCCACCTTGACCAATGTAGCCTTCCTGTTTTGTTCTGGGGGAAGACAAGCCAAGAGAGATGGGGTCTGCTTGCAAATAATTTTCCAAATAAGTTAGTTTTTGGTATGGTATTTGGTGAAACAGTCAAGAGCTGTTTGGAACACCAGCGCTTTTCCTAAAGGCATCAAATCTATAAACTTGGGACGTAGGTTCTTCTATGCATAGTGCCACTCAGGAATTAGAATTTAAGTAATAAAAACAGTGGAGACACTGCTTCATTACATGACAATTAACAGCCAACCTAAAACCAGAAATTGTCATCTCTTGCCATTGATTGCAGTGAGTGGTGTGGTCTCAATCTATTCAGTACTGCTTCCACAGTACTTAACATATTTGATTTATTGAAGATGCAAGAAATGTTTTTTGCCTTCTATCCCCCTCCCACATCAGAGTTTTCTCTGCCAGCAAAGAAAGAAGAGTAATACAGAACAGTGAGCCAATTGTTGTTGCTGTTTTCTTTTTTGGTTATGTGGGGTGGTTTTTTTAGCAGTTCCTTTCTGCTATCCAGGCTTCCTCTGAAAAGAACTAGAGTCATCTTCATTTTATACCTATTGTAGATGCATCAACTAGATGAGACTTGTATAGAGTACAAACTACACTCACAAACTCCAAAACAGAGCCGTACCATCTGAAAACATGAACCTCCATTTAGCTATCACCTACATGCCTACTGAAGCTATAACCTATTAAACGGAAATCAAGCACATCAGATGGGTCATTTAGTACCCAGTCTTGAATAGATGAAGTCAGGAGCAAAGAGTCTCACTGACTTCAAGAGGAACATGTTTAAATCCAAAATTCCCTATGACTAATGGTTTCCAGCTATTCAACAACTTCTGCTCAGAATAGATAAGCTGACTTTACCTCTGAACTGTATTTTTCTTTGGTAGGTGACACATATTTAACACATTCGTCCTGTATCAAATCTCTCCAGCAGACGTTTAGATTTAGAATACTTAGCAGGGTTGAGTGTGCTGGGTATCTTTCTACAGTTCTATATTAAACTGTAATATCAGACATTAATCAGCAGTTCAGCTATTCTTGAGGGGGGGAAGGTGGCATATGAACAATTAAGGAACTTGTGACACCTGAGGCTTTCAGAATCCTTCTTTAAGAGCACAGCTTTGCTATGTGCAGAAATAATTTCATCGTTCCCAGTGTGATCTGAAGCAGGATTTAGGGAAGAAATTGTATTGGAAAAGGACATCATCTGCTCAAATAAACCGGTCTGTGATGTTTGCTTGTTGCCAGCAAGGAAAAAAGGAAATTTTTAAAATTGGTATTGCTGTAATGACATCAGCTGCTGTTTGTCCTCTGAGGCCCCTCTTATTACCAAGCTAGTAAGAGTTACTAGGTTTAGTAAGCAATGGAAGTCACCGGAGATGTAAGAGTACTTAGGGGAAGAACAAAAAGAGGAAGAGCAGCAAGAAGGGCTGGATGAAAACGTTTTGAGACAAAACAGTTTACCACAAAAGCAACAGTACAGTTCAGTATACAAACCTTGAAAAACTAAACAAAAGGCACAAGAGCTTTGACCTCTATTTGCAAAACTAGTTCCTTGTCTAGAATTTTATCTTCATGCAAGAGAAAATATAAATAACTCAAAACTGCTATTTTGAATCATTCATAAAAGAATGTCTTTCTCAGGTAGTTTGCACAGAATCATGCAGAGATGATTTACTCTGTCACACCACTGATGCATGAAGAGCATAAGAGCACTTTAGTCACTCTTTGGTAAAAATACCTAATGGTATGATAAAGGAAGCAAATGTTATATTTCATCAGTGAAAGACAGTGGTTCATACTTAACTCATCTATCATGTTTATACAGTTCTGAAGTGTTGAGATTTTTGTTGCAGTTACTTGCTACAAGTAAGTTTTAAAAGTCACAGGATGGGTAAATAAAGTATTTCTTGAAGAGGACACATATACATACAGCTAACAATGCAGGTATACTATACTTCTAAGTAGATTAAAAAAATTACACATCTATGTCTGCCTGCATTTAAAGGGAGAAGAAACTTCTGGATATGATGACCTCAAAGCAGTGTAGAGCACACAGCAATGGAAGTTAGACACAAGGCAACAAGCTGAATGACCTTAAAAAGCACTTTTACAGCAAGTTTCCTCTGGATTTATTCCACTCCTAAGAAAAAAAATCCAGTTTTATTTGGTTTCCCCCGAACAGGCTGTATACTTACACTGCAAAATATCTGAATTATTGTTACTTTGACACCTCCACATGGACAAAATGTAAGCAGTGCGAATGCCCAAGGATCCATTTCACTATAAATACAATGACTAATCTAGACTAATTTGACACCAGTGTAAACACCTGCATGTCCAACCATAGTACATACTGTGAAGAAACTGCAGCCGGCTGCTGCAAAATATCTTCAAGTCAGAATGAAAACCCCAGAGCGAATTCCATTCTCTTCCTCACAATAGTACTTACATCTTAATTTCACCAAGTTACTGCACTGCAAACTGTCAGCCAGGACACGGTAACAGAAGAATCCAACTTAACCTGTGCTCTAGATTACTTTAAAACGCTACATTTCAACAATTGCTATTACGTATCTTAAGGATGCTCTGCAGTCATACAAGGCGGTCAGTCTATGCTATTATGAAAGGGAATAAAGGATGAAATCCATGATACTGTTTATGAAAACTGCAATCTACACCAAAACTGGAACTGAGTGTTGCTTACATAACACTCACATATATTCACATTCCTGTATGGACCCCAAAATTCCTGTTTTCAATTACTCCTTCCCTTATTTATTGATACAGTGCATAGTATATTCTATTTCTCATTACTTATGTGACCTTGGAAAGAAGCCACATGTCATTTTAATCCAATTAGACCACTACAAGAAAAGATACTCATACTGGCGCTGCAAAACCAAATATGGCTCCTCCTGATACCTAACAAAAACCCGAACCTTTTATGCTTGTGATATACACTGTCATTGCCTGATCTACTGTTGCTGAGTTTTATGAACCTGAAATAATCACTAACAAGCTTCAATGCATTCCACTGTTTCTAAACCACAGTATATACATACTTGCACTCTCCACTACAGAACATGACCTGGTTTTCAGATGCCCTACTTTTTTGGTATATTCAGCTCCAGCTAACAACTGGTCAGCTTTCTGCTAAGACACTGACTTCCTACAAGACAGAGGGACAGCAAAGCAGAAGGAGGAGACCAGGTAAAAACCTCTCCAAGCTGTCGATGTTATACCATTAGCTTGTACTTACTGCACATAGAGAAAACACACAGAAGGTCTATTCAGCACTTCTTATTTAGTGAAGTGCTGGTTAACTGGAACACAGGGCTAGCAATCTATTTTACATGCTGTATTCAACAGAGGCATCCTGCAGGTAGGTTTTGCTGCCACATCCACTCAATTGAAATAAAATCACAAACGGGATTCTTATCATTGCAAAATTCCCCTGATACACACACTGACATCTATTCTTATTTTTTGAAGTTATACAAATTTCAGTAGCAGTTAATGAACATTTGGAAGATTGAACATTATCTCCCCTCTTTCTCTTTTAGAATTTTTGTCCCTGGTATATGGGCTATGTGGAAACTTGAGTGTTAGCAACATCAAGGATGTAAGTATATGCACAAAGACTCCCTTACATAACAACTTTTAGCATCCAGGTATTTTAATCCTAGCTTAAAGCCATGCAAGCAAGCTGCAAACAGAAGCCTATATTACATTTGGGTAGTCAGCCTGTATTATGTTCATAACTGAATTTATCATCCAGGAGGAACTCAGAAACCAGATTTACTTTGCCACGGATAAGTAATGACAAGGCGAACAGTTTAAGCTGCTATGGGAAGTGCCAGGACAGGAAGGAAAACTGACTGGTAGAACTGAAGTCCAAAAAATAAAAGCAAGGAGGGTGGTGTTGAAGAGAGAAAGGAAATGCCTGGGAGGATGAGCTTCTGCAAAACTAGTTTATGTAGTTGCTTGCTCCTCCCTAAGCAAAATGCAAGAAAATTACATATAGTGCAGTGGAGAAAAAAAACTTATGTAACATGCAGGCTGCCATCAGTTTCTCTAGATCTCATGTATCTTAGCTAAAACAAACAACAAACAACTGCCACCCTCCACTAAAATGACACATGTATGTCCTGAAACAAAGCTCAGCTTCCATAATCTTGTTGCCATTCCCGATACTTGCTTTATTTGTTTTACCTGCCACTGAAGATGAAAATCAGGTCAGATGAAGCTAACAATTTTGTGATGGTTTTTTGGTTTGGTTTTGGGGGTTTCTTTGGCAGGGGAGGGGGTGTGTGTGCGTGGTTTAAACACACACACACTCTCATCTTGAATGTCTCTAAAACATCATACTTTTTAGGTTTGTAACGATACAAGTGAACATAAAAGTTTGCTTGTCCTACTTCCAAATAAAATATATTTAACATGACATGTATGATTACAGATCTCTACATGTAAGTATTCAAATATTTCTCACAGACAGAAAGCCACATCGTGACAGCTTGTATTCATCCCACTTCCCCCCGTTTCTTCCCCACACCAAATCAAGGTATAGAAGGGACATGACTCCCAGCAGATAAACATTAAAATGATCAGATAAATATTTAATAGCACAGATTTCCTGATGCTATTTTTGGACTTGTGGTAGGAAAGAGCAAATTCCAATCTGCATTTCATAAACAGAATAACCATCTTCTAAACAAGCAGCTCAGCGAGGGTGCATGCACACAGGGACACTCAGAACATGAAACTACTTTGCTCAAAAGTCAGGCTACTGTATGAAACCCAAAACTTTCACACCCAGTGCAGTTTTTATTTGCTAAAAATAAGCTGCTGTTGAAGTAAACAAGATATTCCCTCAGTGCATGCTCTAGCTGTCATATTAAAAAAACCCACAAACCTGTATGAAATATAACAGTGCTTTTCTTGTAGCCAGAAGGTAGACGGATGTTTCGGAGCAAACCCTTTGCTGTCAGCCGTACGCGCATGTTGGATAAGGAAAATTTCGGAGACCATAACATGTCTTCAGTGCAATTGGAAGATAAACAAATAAGAAATAGCCTCCATGTACTGTCACATACTATGTCTTTAAATCACTACTGGCAGAAGTGAGCAATTCTTGCTAAAAAAACAGGCTTGAAGAAATATCAAGTCTCCATTCCTTTGCTCTTATTCCTTATGCACAGAGAAGCAAAAAAGAAAAAAAAAAAAATCAGTAAAAGCAGATATCCACAGCGTAAATGCTGCTGGCAGCTTCTCCTCACCAGATGTTGTGGAAACAAAGCTTGTCCTCAGAATAAAACCGACTTAGTGATTTGGAAAACCAACAGCCTCTGAATTGCATCAGTGTTGATGCTCAATCTGCTATGGGACTCTGTGGGCTAGGAGCTAGAAAAGGAGAAAAGGGAGGAGGAGGATGAGGAGGGAAGAGAAGGAGGAGGAAAGTGGGTGGTCTCCCCAGCTGAATATATCATCCAGCAATGCCACAGACCATGTAATTGTTCTTTGGAGACTGTTCAGCAGATTATTTGAATATTCCTGGAGGCATATTTCAGCTCTCCTCTCCAACAATCCTTTCAGGGTACATTTTTTTTTTTTAAACAGTTTCTTTCAATTGACATGAATTTAACAAAACAGATATACCAGCTAACATGTTCTACCAGAGTTTCTTTTGGCATTAAATATTATGTCAACATTTAAAATCTTAACAAATCCACAAACACATCTATTTTCTAAGAACAATTCAGTATTTGAGATCTGCTTAAGGGAAACACTATTTAGCTTGGCAGCTCAACACTGCAGATGCTTCCATTTATCAGAATAGGAGCAAGGAAGCAAGCATCAATTTCATATTAAAACAGATCTCTGCCAGATGGCTTTTGAAGGCACCCAAACACTGTAGCAAACAAGCAGTGTTACAGGAGTTCCTTCAAAACAGATACTGTCTCCACATTTAACTAGCCCTCTTAAAAAAATATTTCTTCTTACTATTTAATGAGCTCAAAAGTTTTGCATATACCTTGGCCCCTTTCACCTGCCACTAGCAAAAATAAAATGAAAACCAGAAACTAGAACACAGAGAAGAGGAGTAACTGTTTTACAGAGATTAT
The DNA here is from genome assembly GCF_047716275.1 of Strix uralensis. Classification (NCBI taxonomy): domain Eukaryota; kingdom Metazoa; phylum Chordata; class Aves; order Strigiformes; family Strigidae; genus Strix; species Strix uralensis. The sequence continues at coordinate 34,174,156 of NC_133975.1, forward strand.
AAAATGGTCACTTTTTTACCTACAACCACAACCATAAATACACGCACTGGCCACCTTTCTGTGCAAAAAGAAACACTTCACTGCTTTGTCTACAGTCAGTAGCTCCCTTGCTAGGCAGCCATAGGAGCAGGGACCACCCAAGTATCTCACAGGCACTGCAGGAGACAAGACAGTAACAACTCACACCACCTTCTGGGTTGCTTCAAGAGCTGCCTTCCACAGCCTTTGTATCTTTTCAGAGAGAACAAAATTAGGTACTTTTCCACTGATTCTCCACTTCTACCATTTCACCAAACCACAGCTAATGGTCTCTAGCATCTGTCCCTCTGACAGTTTTTCCAGTTCCAGAAACAATTAACCCAACTTGCTCTGAAGCAGGTACAACCCAAAGCAAACATAATCACACTTACAGGTCTCATCCCAGCAGCGCCTTATCTGTCCTCTTCTTACCACAAATCTATTATATTTTAGTAGCATGTCTTATTTGCTTAACACATATAACATTTAAAATTATCTAGTGCTTATTTACCACATCAGCTAGAACTAAAACCAGCATTTTGTCGCTTTATCCTGGTCTCCGGGTATCTCTAACATCACATAGGCCAATGCAGTGACAATAAAGCAGCTCATTGTAAGTAGAGCAAAAGAGCTGCAGCCCAGCATCAAGACCATCAGACCCATCAAGCCAACTTCCACAGCGTACTGCAGGAGAATACTACGGAATGTTTTATGATCATATACCAAAATATTTATTTCCCAGCACAGTGATGCACCACCAACTCTGAAGTACTATAATACATCTTTAGTCCTCACACCACCATTCAAAGTAAGTACAAAGACAGTAAATTAGCTTTTTTTGTTTGGTTCCCAGGGCAGCCTCTGCACACAGCAGGGCATGCATGTCATTACTGCTGTAAAATCCTTATCTATTCCTTCTAGTCTGAAGAGCTTCAGCACTAGCAATGTGCACTCATCTATCTTGCCAACAGCCTGCAGATGCAGACCCTTTCCTAATCCAACACCACTATCAAAGACATTGCCTCCTTTCTGTGCTGGAAGATTATTATGCTTTGAAACCATGCTCAGCAGTAAACCAGAAGGCTTGTTGCAGCACATTAGAGTAGCCCTGCATATTCAGCATAGTTCATTAGCCCATCTCTTCAAATATTAGATCAGTATTGTTAAATACTGTCTTAATAAAAGCATCTTGAGATTTTGACCAGGCCTACAGTCAGTCTTCAAACACCACTCAACACCCAGACATAACCACGTTTCACCTTTCTGCCAGGGCACCACAGGAACTCCCTTTTGTTTTCATCCTGCCCCCCATGGCTCCCCAAGAGAGGAACTGCTCCACGTAGTAAGTGCTCTGTCACCATCCCAATTTGATGCTTTCTCAAAGGCAGAAACAGTCCAATTGGGTTCAAAAAAACCCACAACCCCTCCACAAAAAAACAACCACCACCAAAAATTCCCACACCTGAAAAACAAATCAACACCTCTCCCCCTCCCTGCAATAGTGCCTGGGAGAAAGGTAAAAACTCATTAGCCTGTAAAACCAGACAAGTTGAAGTACCCCACTGAAACCATAACGTCCTTCCTAAAAATAGGAACTACAACAAAGAATCTCTAGAGGGCACACGTGAGGTAATGAACCAGCCTGGATACAGAGGAAGGAATGAATCACCAGGCAAAATAGGAGCAGATAAAAGCTCTATATGGACATCAAAATCCCTGCAGCAGAGACCAAAACTCCTCTTACAGAGACACAGTAATATACTTTGACTGCCTCCTCTTTCCCACCCTTAGTTTGGGTGGAAATAGGCCATGAAGAAACAGATACATCATAGTAACTTTTTTTAAAAACTATCTTCCAATTTGAAGAAAAAGCCTTTCTAGCCTCTAGGGTTGGAATCCTGTTAAACCCGAGAAACCTAAAACAAGTCTGCTTTATGGAGAAGCAGACCTGACAGCACTAATAAAAAGCAATAGATGCATGTCAGTCTCATTTAGGACCCAATGCTCAGAGAGCTCTGACAGCAGCCAGCAAGAGGACTCCTCGTCCCTATCTGAATAGCTCGCAGGAGAGATTTAACTCAGAGAGGTTCCTCCAATGTAGCCTTTCCACAGCTCTGCATTACACCACAGTACACGCCACTGTGGTGGCTAGCAGTTTCCTTGGCTCAGGACATCATCAGCTCCAGGTCTGTGTCTGTACTCCTGCGATGACCACCTAGTGCCTGCTGCCAGCAGGGTACAAAACCAGGACATCATCTGTGGGATCACAACACAGCATGCCAGGAGCATGCACTGTCTACATTTCATGCATAACATGAGGATCACAGAGAGGTCATTTTCTGTCTTGATACTGGATAACGGTGACTGAAAATAGCACCAGAAAATAGTGGAATAAAATAGGAAGTGATATACAGCCCAGACAGAGGACAAAAGGACTGACAGATTTTATTTACTAGCACCTTACTGCTGGCTTCCCTCTAACTTGAAGGGCAAAACTGGTGATCAACATGGACAAAGGGACTCCATCCTGTTATGAACACGTAATTCAGTCTGGGTTGCTAAATGCATCAATACCTGACCTATTTTAACACCAGCAGATTTAGCCCATCTGCCACTCCTTGCGAACACTATCAATATGACAAGAAAGGAGCAAAGGGCACTGGCATCTGTAGGCCCTCCAATTCAGCCTCATGAGGCCAAGTCCATGGTATCTGAATGTGTTTCTGCTGTCTTTATCTCTCTTCCCAATTCCAACAATCACTAAGAAAGCTGTCAGAGCAGAGTTAAGTCTGTCATTGCAAAGAAGTCCAAATCAGAGGCTAGATACTTAGATCTGAGAAGCCCACACAGAGGCCACCTGTCTCTGTGTCATAAGACAGCATGGGCAGTGCAGAGCAGATGGATTTTACTGGCATGCTTTACTTTAAGGAAGAACCGAGAGGTGATTGCTTATGAAAAGAGATGCAAGAAGCAGGAGCCTAGTAACAGCCAAAGCGTCATCTGTATCCTCATTTTTATTTCTGGAAAATGACTGTCCCCTCTCCATTTTCCTGTGACCACCTTGCTCTAGCCAGTGCTCCAGTTAAGCTAACCTTCCTGCAGGCAACAATACCCGCTGCCATGCCAAATGCAGCCTGCAGCTTCAGGACTTATTTTAAGCTCCAACCCTCACCTGCAGCAAAAAGCAAACCTCTTTCTGCCTCAGAGAGGGAACTAAAATCCTAAATTATTTAGGTTTCTTCTAGTACATAGAAGCTTTTAATCATTATAAATTCAGTAGCCTGTCAAATAAAGTGATGCTGCGGTGGATTCCCAGGCAAACAGCTATAGGAATCAGGCTGATCTGTGTCTCTCCCACACAACAGTGGTGGCATTTAGGTTGTTGCACTCTTTCAGAATTAAGAATGGCCACAAAACACTGCATGAATCATTTCATTTTTAACTTCTGACTTCAGGGAGCAGAAAGTTACTTCCCATGGGTAGGATGTCCCTTCTAAAATGGCATTTTTGTTAGACTGCCTCAGTCAAAATCCTACTGTGCTTTGAAAAAAACCTGCTACCCTACAACAGTGAATAATGTCACTAACATTAGGATAACGTGCCTTAAAATATGAAGCTTCAATGACATAGCCAGATGTGTCAAAAAAACCAACTGCCTCTGTGCTAGGGGCTTCTGCTGTTCAGCAGCAGGCTAGGTGTATACATAGGTCCTTGTGAGCTAAGGCCTCAAGGAACAGTGGAAAAATAAAAGTCTTACTTAGGGCAACAGCTTACAGATCTATTAATTACTTATTCACACAATACTGATTTATGTGCAGTGTGCAACTATTCTTCATCTATGGCCTCACAACAACAATACCCAGACAGCCACTACTGAAAAGGAACATTGCAAGTAAGGACAATTTAGGCAAGTATACATCCTACGACATGTTAGAGGTTTACCAGAAGATCACAGAGCAAATTAAAAACAACTCACAACAGATGTGTGTCACTTATCTCTGTGGGTTTTTGATGTTCTTCATAGCCATAGGTGTGCAGACAAAAATGCAGATGTGCAATCAGTTCACAAGCTGTTTAACCATCTTTAACACAAGATCCATGAGTTTCATGTCTCTGGGACAGTTCCATGGTCTTTCAGGTATTAATTATGTCAACTTATTTCCCTAACAGGGGCTACTAGGCAGCTACTGCTGAAAAGTACCTTAAGAAATATGGGGAAAGGACTTAAACAAAGTTAGAAGGAACAAGTCAGAGGACTTCAGAATAACCAAAAAAAATGTAATATTGGAAGAGGACATTAAGAGTCAGCTTTGGGATATCTTATACACCTCACCTCAAAGTTAAGGAAGAGCTGCAATACAGTGACACCCAATTACTCACTGTTTACTGCAAACACATAAAACAATGTGCACAACCTAAGGAACTCCAGAGAGTCAAAGAAAAAAAAACAAGTCTAAGAACATCAGAAGAGATCCATATCTAGATTTAACTGGAGAGGGAAGGGACAAGAAGATAGTAAAGAAAGAACTAAATACTAGCATCTTCAAGAAGGCGATATAACTTGGCATTGCATACAGCAACTCAGTTGAGAATAACAAAATGGGAACAGTTTGTTACTGGTACGTGACCCTGATGGTCAAAGCTCTAAAGTCTCTTAAAATAAAAACTTGCTGTCCTCTTAATTACTGGGGAAAAAAAAAAAAGTGAGAATTTGATAGTTTAGAATTCATTCAGACAGAATAGTAACAAACACACCAGCTCTGACGAATCTTAACAATGCAGTCTATAGTTTAAAGTCATTAGGACAGACTTCCACACTAGAAAAGCCTTGAACTCCAGTTCCCAACACTGGCAAGTTTTCTTTAAGCATCCCTTAGACTGAGCTGACACAATCTGTGGATATCCATTTCAGCTGCCTCCTCTACTCATGCAGAAACTGGCCTGTTCAATATTTAGACAACTGTGAGAAAACTGCAGCTCTAAGTTCTTCTCCTGTGTGGCTTGTTATTGTGGAACATTGAAATAAATACCATGGAAAAGAACTAAACATTCCTCACAACATCACACCACAGAAGTGAACTACAGACATTCCCTCCATAGAAAGTCTGCATACTTCTGTGTTACCAAGAATCTGGAGTATGGCTGTGTGGAGCTGGAGAGCAAGTTTCTCACAGAAGTTTGGAATTAAATAATAATAAACATCTCTGAAATAACTAATTTATAATCCAGAAAACAGGTCCTTCCTTAAAAGCATTAACAGAAGAAACAGACCTTGTAGTGTGAAAATCATCTGGGTTATGCCACACAAGGCCTTAATGAATGATGCTCTGTCACTATAGGAAGACTGATAGGACCCACATCAAGACCTCATTGCCAGGGTGGTAAAAATAATCCCAGAATTTTCAGTCCACCAATTTGAGAAATTGCCAGCAGAATACCACCATTTGAACAGAGCTGGCCCATGTGTTACTCCATAGCAAGCCTTGAGGTTTCAAAATTATTTGTTTTTTGTAAAGATATCTGTTGAAGGCACAGGGAGCAGTGCTGATTTTCAGCATGGAACAGGAGACAACCTTCTCAAAGTGTTAATTTTCAGAAGATCAGGTTTGGAACAAACAGTAGGAACATGCATGTAAATACACTGATACACTTACTTGAAATCTGAAGGGACCAATCTGGAATACCTTAAGACTGTGTTGTCATTTGTCTCAGTTTTTTGCACCCTATTCTCTACTCTAACAAACATACTACCTCAGGAAAACAACACTGATTTTAAAAGCCCAAAACACTCAAAACAGATGACTTCAGAGTTTAGGATAGCATTGTCTGAACATCAGCACCAGCCATTTCACTTTGAAGACTTCTGGAGCATAGTAGTTCTCACCCAAGGAACAAAATCCTTAGATCCAGCTGTTGTATTATACTTTATTTGGTAATGCTGGAAAAATCTGACCAAGAAAGTAACAGCTATTGGGTTTCAAAGGTTATTTCAGGTTTACGGATACTCACTTAACTCTTCAAAATAAAAATCATTGTACCTCCCCAATGAATGCATTTAATAAGAAACTCAAATTTACATAGATTTATGTAAATTTCTGCATTTATTTATACAGAAATGGCAAACTGAGGACCTGCTTTTATAGCTGGTTCACATGGAATAGCTACACCACTTAAGCAGCTTTGCTGTCTGTTTATAAGAACATTCCTTATTAGCCTGAAGAAGTATTCTAAGGCTAGATCACATGAGACAATTAAGTCATTCAGATAGTCCTCGTAGTTCACATAGATGAAAAAACATCTAAAAAAAGACTATAGCTGGCTTTTTATTGCAGCTAGAAAGGCAACAAAACAGTCCAAAGCACAGTACGATATCTGCAAAAAGAATCTTAAGCCTGATCTTTTTGTTGCTTTTTAAGAGATAAAGGAAAAAAGACTTATTTACACTATTCAACTCCTAGAACTTCCAAGGTGTAAAATATTAGCTACATTAAACTAATACTGAATCTAATCTTGTTCCTGCTACACCCTATAGAGTTTACAAAACTGTTCCAAGTTTTTCTGCAAAATTTCCAGGCTTTTCTTTTGGAGAAAGAGGTAGACAGAAAAACTGACAAACCCAACTTATTTACAAAATCTGAAGCTTTTAACATGATAGATTGATAATTCAGTCTCAAAACATCTACATTGACATTCCTGGTTAGAACTAGTCAGAGATGCTAATTCTGCAATGTGGAAGACCTGGACCAAAATCCTCGCTGCTTGACCCAGTTTCAACAAGCACTTAAAACACTTCTTTTCTACACCCAGAGAGCTTTAAGCACTGGACAAACCATTAGCTGTTAGCAAGCAAAATCTTCCTTCTGGTTTTAACTTCACTGCAGAAGGTACCTAGTTAATTCCAGCGCAGAACCGGAAGAAGCTTTAAAATATTTAATATATTTACCCATCAAACTGTTTCCTGTATGATTCTTATGGGAATTTATTTCCCATGACCTGCAGAGTACAGTTTTAGAAGATGCTGAAAGAACAGCAGAGTTGGTTCAACAACAGGAGAAGTTTTACTTAATGGAAAAATTCCAGAGATGACCATAGAATGCCTTTTTTTTAAATGGACACATGAAATTAAAAATTACTGTTTAAACTGTATTGAAATACTATTTGAAAACTGGCACATAGAGCTTTGCAACATATATTCTTTACCAGAATTCTTGGGGCTTTGGGGTGGTTTTTTTGTTTCTTTTTTTAAAAGCAGTTTAAGATCTCTGGGATTTTTTTTTTTTTTATATGAATGCACATTCTTCTGAACTGAAGAAAATTCATTTTATATTTAATAACCTTGCACCATCAAAACAAACAAGATCTGTCTATACTCTAGCAACAATCCTTTTAACATTTATGTTTTACAGCAGGAAAAGGGTATTAAAAGTGAATATTAAGATAAAGCCATCAAAGAAGAATGCCTGAAGTGCTGAGACAGAAGCAGTTCATTCTGTTTTCTGCATGTTGCTAGCGTTAATTTCATTATCTATGCTAGAACTGTCACCAAAAGCACTATTCTTCCTGACATGTTTTTAACTCAGGTGAGCTCCCCAGTCCTACCTGTTTGGGACCAATCGTATTAGCACTTGTGTTAGAACAGAATAGACTATTTCAGTTGGAAGGGACCTACAATGATCCAGTCCAACTGCCTGACCACTTCAGGGCTCACCAAAAGCTAAAGCATGTTGTTAAGGGCATTGTCCAAACACCTCTTGAACACCGACAGGCTCGGGGCATTGACCACCTCTTTAGGAAGACTGTTCCAGTGTTTGACCACCCTCTTGGTAAAGAAATGCTTCCTAATGTCCAGCCTAAGCCTCCCCTGGTGCAGCTTTGAACCACTCCCATGCAAGTCATCACTGCATCCCAAGGAGATCAGCATCTCCCTCTCCACTTCCTCTCCTCAGGAAGCTGTAGAAAGCAATGAGGTGCCCCTCGGCCTCCTTTTCTCCAAACTAGACAAGCTCAAAGTTTTTAGCTACTCCTCACAGAACATTCCTTCTTGCCCTTTGACCAGCTTTGTCTCCCTCCCCTGGACACATTCAAGGACTTCCACATCCTTCTTCAATTCTGGGGCCCAGAACTGCACACAGTACTCAAGGTGAGACTGCACCAATGTTGAATATAGTGGGATAATCGCCTCTTTTGACCAGCTGGTTATGCTGTGTTTGATGCACCCAGGATACAGTTTGCCCTCTTGGCTGCCAGGGCACCTATGTTCACATATGCATCAAGACCTTTTCAAGTCTCCAAGCAACAAGAACACTACTTGAATAGGTTCTACAACTTGCAAAAAGCTTTTACAAGCAAATACCCCCCCATGCCCCCCCAAACAAAAACAAATCCAAAAAGACCTTCTGATCAGATATGAAAGGAGAAACAGCACTAATAAGCTGCTTGACCAAATAACCCTGATCAGTAGGGTAATTTACCATACCACATTAAATACTAATGATGGTCAACTAGATGAAGTAATTCAGTGAAGACCTAAGTACCTGACAGTCATAATGATGTTCATCAGCTCTCAGAACTAGTCTTCCCAATTTTTCAAGGAAGCTTACACATTTTCACATAGTATCATGTATCATTAAATATATATTTGATATATATAATATATATATCAATACATTATATATATACACAGTAAAGCTTTTTTGTTGTTAAAAAAAAGCACAAGCACAGCATGATGTACATTAATGCCTTGTTTTCCAGACATTGAAAGTGCAAGTATTTGGAGGGTGAACTATTCTATCAAAGAATTTACAATGTAAGAAGAGATGTTTATCCTGTTTCCTCTGATTTTCAACAGCAACTGAACTGTTAACTGAACCTTAAAGTACGCCTCCATCAACTTTTGTTGGAACCAGAGTACTGTGTCAGTAAAAGCATCCTATCCCAATGTATGAGTTCGAGTGAGGAGCCAGCATCCACCTTTAACAACCTGTTTCAAGAGACAGCCATGGACTGTTATATTTATACCTTGTTTTTCCATTTGAGCTTGATCAGCACTACTACTCACTTCTGCAATAAAGTCCCCTGACTGAAGTTATTTCCTGCCACAGTGTTATATTTTCTCACAAATGATTAAACTAAAACAAGCAGCCTTTTAACCTTCTCTTTATGAGGGTAAGACAACAGAATACCATCTTCCATGATGGAGCATGTACCCTTTTTTGATGAAATTTCTTTGATTTTCATGGCTTCTACAGCCTTTAGTAACTGATTCCACTACACATACTTGATCATAGTAGAATAAAGATGACATAAACCACATTGTTCATATTTAATAATAATTTATGGGTTTATCCAGCAGTTGCCCTAGCTTTCCTGACGACAGTGTTGTGCCACAAGCCTCAGTCTAACTTGTTATCCATAATAGACTGTACATACCTTTCACGGTGACTGAACAACAGGATAAAGCTTTCCAATAAATATTTACATGCTTTATTCCTAAAATGATAGCCTTATCTTAGAAACTGCCAAAAAGGCTACTGGTTTTTGCTTGGCTTATGTAGTTTCAGGGATTACTGTATCGTAACCTATCCTTAACCTTCAGTCAGTAACAGAGACATGAGACATGAATATCCACTGTATATACACACTGCACTGTAATATACTGCACAGGTATTAGAAGTAGGTCACTTTTTCTACGGGGAGGGCTGGAGAAACAAAGGAAAGAGCACTAACTTTATGCATTTTTAGAGGCAGTTTTGCATCTAGTTCAAAATTACATCTCACAAGAGGCAACATTTGTAGAAATTACTTGATACACTGGAATATCATCTATGAAAAATACAGAATTCACAAAAAGGAACCTTGTGAATGTTTTAACATGTACTAAGAATGAACAGCTGCAAATACGTAAGTCTCTCCATTTTTACTGGTATACTAACAGTATGTTGTGCCTTGCTTTGCCAAGCAGATTCTGGCTTTGCATTGTTGTTATAAGTGAATGGAAAATGGATAAAGAGCACAAACAGAGAACAGAGACCACATCCTAGAAACACCTGCCATTTTTCCATCCTTGAGTAATGTGAAAAGCAACATTAACAACTGAGCTAGATATAGCTCATTAAATAATGCCTTAGTATTGTAATCAATTATCAGAGTCCTGTCGCAATAAATTAGTCCTGACTTCAGACAGAGCACATGGGCAAGAAATAGAAGTGGAGTTGGACCTCCTTACCGAATGAAGCCAAAAACTGTAGCGTTAACTATGGCACTGAAATAAAAGAACAAAAAGCTTTAAACTAGCTAAAATCACTAGAACAAAGCTTCACTATAATATTAGGTCACTAAAGAAAAAAAAAAGATAGTAGGCATCATTCTACATGGTACCAGCTGGCACTATTTCCGTTCATTTCAAGAAAGATCATTTGTCTTTTCTTAAAATGTAAGACATTGTACTGCAGAATATCCAAGCAGCAACACAGTATTTTTATTCTGTAAGAACTATCTGCAACTGGGGGGGAGGGGTGGGGGGGGATAAAAAAAAAAAAATCTTTCTTAAACAAAGCAAAATACTCCATCAGAAAGCTTTGCATTCATAAATGGGAAATTATACTAATGCTCTGTATAAGTTAAAAATGTATTAACTTGAAAGTCTAATACATCATCCAGTTTTGGAAGCTGACTCAATACCAGAAACAGTTCAGGTTTATCAAGACAAACACTGACATACAGCTAATCAACTGGCAAAAGTATGATGCTAAATGAGCATTTTCTAAAGAATCACTAAATATTACAGCCATTTCAGAGTTTATAGCTGTGTTTTCATGGCATTGAATAGAATACTTCAAGGCTGTGTAGCTACATTCTTTATTAGTCTGAAGAAGACAAGTCATAAGAAAAATTATTTTAAACTAGTAAAAATGGAAGGGAGCACTAATTAGTTTTCTGCGTGGAAAACAGAGAGAAAGTGCCATGCTAAGTTTAGGGGAAAATAAAGTTAAATTTTAAGACTACCATAAGCAAACAGGAGAGGAATTTAATTTTCTGTTTCTAGTCCAAAAACAGACATTGTTGCTCATCATGAGTTCCCTCAGTTGTGCTAATCAAGACATTATGTTGCTACCTGTATCATCCTCTATACCCTTATATAACTGACTACATACGAGGCTGTGGAACTTACTGTCAGGCTATACCTAAACTAACATTAGTTCAGCCAAGTATCAATAAAAGCAACAAAAAACAGAATAAGCATTTTGTACAAAGTTTTATGCTTGCTGTATGACAGAAGCCCTGACTCTGAACAGAATATATCTAACAAAGTACTCAGTCACAATTAATATGCAGACATTTGACACCCAAGAGAGTAAAAGGCAAAAGCATTAGACTTGTGTTATGACTACAGGAAATTAAAAACATACTGCCACAGTACCAGAGTTACAGGTCAGAACTGATTTACCCAGTGATTCCAGACTCAAATCCGTAACATCTGCTTGGCTACAGCACCTCTTTCATAAAAACATCTGCTATTCACTCAGGGGACACAGGGCTTTCCAGTGATCTTCAGTATCTTTCAAAAAGGGCTTTTCAATGAGTAATTAATTACAAGCAGCTTTTAATTCAGCAAATATACCCTGATGCTTGGGTAACCAATTTAGACTGCCAACTCTTTTGAAAAGTCCTGGAAATTGCTGCAAGTAGAAACATCATCTGAAGACTTTTCTGTCTCCTGGCAGATAGAAGCTAGCACCAGGTGTCCAAATTGGCATAAACACCAAAACCAAACTCAATATGAAGTCCTTAAAACTCTGCCAGATTTTGGAACGCCATCTGTCACTTAATCAGCTGCAATTCCTCCTGCTGCCATACAAACAGACACACACATCAATATGGTCAGATAATTTCAACTTCTTATTCAAGTGTAGTCTGCAGTGATACACAGAGACAGCTCACACCAAAAGGGTGTCTACCACGAACCTTCCAGAAAAAACTGTTATTCTGTATGATTCTTCTATTAACTTTTTTTAAAGTCAGAACACATGAGCTTTAATAATTACTTACCTCACTGTGACTAAACAGCAAAAACTACATCCAAGTTTCATTGCCAAACTTTTTTTTGGTTACAGCTAGAACGTCCTTATGCTTCACTGGAAACAGAGACTGACAGATAGTACAGACTGCATATTTTAAGAGCTGGGTAGCCAGAAGTAAGTAAAAAAAAAAGACTTTTCTCAATATCCCTTGAAACTGGAATCAGTGATGGTTTATGGAATTATCCACTGCAAAACTGGTCTTCCAAGAAAAGAACCAACATACTAATGTAATGTATAAACCTAATTTAAATTGCACCCCAAAATGCAAAAATATGTTCAGAAAACTCACCAGGACCCAAACGAGACAGGCTTTGGTGTCCATTTCTTCCAGGAGTACCTAGGATGTTCAGGGAAGGAAAAAAAAAGAAAAAGAAATGAAAAAAGCAAAAGAGGGGAGAATTACACTTCAGGCCAGTAAGGGGCAGTATGGGTGCCTTTTTCTAAGGTTCATTCCACATAAGCTCCTTAAACTTCACAATTTCAGTTTTTTTGTTTCTTGCCATGGCCAATGGCATGTTCAACAGCAAGATTTAGAATTATAAGGTTAAACTATTTGGAAATGCACGATGAATTCCCAATACGCCGAACTTTTTTTTTTTCCACATTACAATTACCATGTGTCATTTAAGCCACATAGTACTGCTTCATTTTACTCATTCATAGATGACCACAGGTAATAAAAAAAAAAATTGTCTATACCAGCATCATAGTAACTTTTTTCCCACCTATATGCTCCAGTTATTTTATTTGTATAAAGAAGGCATAAAGAAAGAGCACCCTCAAATGTGCTACCAATCAAGTTAGATATAAATGAAAGCACCGAGAAGGTAAATCTACACCTATGTATTACTTTAGAGTCATATGAAAACTGACCTAAGAACCTCATTATTTTTAAGGATATTAATTAAATGAAAGCACTCTTTTGGACTGCTACGTATAAGTGCAAGAGTCATGTGCAGTTTATAAAAGGTCTGTTGAAAACACCCATCAGTTTTCTTCAGGCTTTACAAATAGTGTATGATGCTACAGAAGGTGTTTCAATAGGAAACAACCTGCTTTGTACCACTACCATACTTGTTTCCCCTTATCTAAGCCATGCAAATGGAACTTGGCTCCCAAAGTCAAAATTTTGTCCTACAAAACTTGCCTGAGGATTCATATCTATTCTTTTGATTCACTCTGGTAAAAATGACTAATTTCAATCCAAAGTTAAAGATAAACCAAGCATCTGATACAGACACATGAAATGGAGTAATTATTCTCAACAGTCAAAGCTGATCAGCACACTCTCACAAGCATCTTGCTTAAACACAAACTTGGAAAATCTAGTCTGTGTTGTGTCTTACAAGTATACGATCTTATAAGCAGATGATAGAATAACATTTAACAGACATTATCAAGTATTCTGAGTCCTCATGGGATGCAAGTTTCAAGCAGATAGTGGACAATGAATGCCCTGTTTTTTTTCCCCCCCAGATTAAACAAACACATAAGGAACACTTCGCAGAGCCAGTCTTCAATACTTTGAACTACAAGGAAAAAGAACAGACTGATTATTACAATTACTCTGAAGTCATAGAGCATAGCTGTTCTTTTTCAAAATAGAGGTATTTGAGAACATAAGTGAAAAATTGACTTTATTCAACAGCTGATTACCTCTAGCCTCACTGACTTTCCTTGCTGAGTGCAGTGGCCCAGACGATTTTGGTATGCACTGGTTCAGTGAAGGAGACCTGGTCTTGGCTCCTAGAAATAGAAGCTTAGATCAGGTTTAAAAGTAGAACTATGTCAGCAATTAAAGACATGCCTAAAATAACATATTTGCAGTTAACAAGATGCACAAATCTACTCAAGTAAACACAAAAAGAAACACCTTCTAGAAAATTTAAGCTATATATCAATTTAGCTTTGCTTTACCAGAACTCACATTGGAAGAAATAAAAAGATAGTTTTAATAAAGCTTCTAAGCAGAAGAAAATGTTAGGAAAGATTGCACTTTAGCACTAAGATTGAATTACTTAAGTCCCAAAACAGCAGCAAATACAGCACAGCTACAGAAACACTGGCTGAGAAGGACCTCTGTGGGCCAGCTATCTAGTCTCCCACTCAGAGCAGGGCCACCACCAAGACTAGATCAGTTGACCATGCTTTTGTCTAGCTGAGCCTTTCAAACCTCCAGGAAGGGAGGCTCTATGGCCCCGCTGGGCAATGCTGCAACTCCCACTCCACAATTTCAATCATTTCCCATCGCAAAATCATCTGGTACTACTGAAAAGAGTTTGGCACCACCACCTTTGTGGCTGTCCTTTTCAAGTTACTGCAAACTGTTACAGCATCTCCCCTTAGGCTCTTTTTTGCCTGACTACACAAGCTCAATGCTCTCAACCTCTCCTCACAGGTCACGTGGTCAGAGACTCTAACCATGTTCCTAAGTTTCCCGTGACCTTTCCTATTTCAAAACAACCCCCTTGAACTGGGAGGGCCCCAAAACACAACAGAGTAGTCCCAGTAACACTGAGCCAAGGCAGGGAATACCAGCTTCTTCTGGCCACACTGCTCCTGCAGGTGCTGAAGGCACACTCCTAGCGCCCAGATCACGGATGACATTAAACAGTGCATAGTTGTGTCACATGTGTCAGACCCCAGCAGAAAGCATCAGCTTATCAGCCAGCCATAAAATTGGCGTTTGTTTTAAAGTGTTACAGTTTGTGGCAAATTGTTTCTTTTCATTGTTTACCATTTTAAAGCGTGTCATTATAGGGTGACATTTGGCAGACACCTCTTCTATTTATTCTCAATTATGTCAGATACCAGCTTAAAACTTAAGCCTAAAGCAGGAGCATAGTATTTAATTAGGTTTATCCAATTACAATAACCAGTTCACCACAAAGATGGTCAGAAGCAAGCTGATTATAACTAGGATTTAGGAAAGAGAGACAGCAAGCTTATTTATCTGCTCCCATTGTGTCTTTAATTTTGGCCAGAGAATGAATTGTCAACTGCTGTTTGTGGCTTGAGTGGAGAAGCACTGTCGGCTGATCAAGGGATCCTGGCTCATATAGGAACCCGAACCAGAATAGTGTTTAATACAAAGCCAGAAAGTACATTTAAATTAATGTTTCTTCTAGCAACAGATGATGAAGTACAATTGTTTATCTCTGCTAAAAGTTAGAGCAAACCTCTGCTTCCACTTCAGCCACTAAGAATATCATCACAAAAAAGCAGTATGAAGAGCTAAGGTCTTTCTGGGACTCTCCCCTTGGAAAGATGGGACAATGTCATTCATCTATGAAAGAAGACACTTCATCCCCCAAGGTCCTTCCTATCCTGAAAGGGGTAAAGGCAATGAAAAGTATGCATAAGGATGAGGACAGCCATACACTCAGGATAAATTCAGGGTAGGTCTACCCTGCAGATCACCAGCAGCCACAGAGTCTGTACCTGAGCTTTGTGACAGAAAAGAACTCTTACTAAAACAACATAAACCCCATGCAATGACACCTGCCACACAGCAGAGTGCATTAAGACCTTGTGCCATGCAAACCTTAGCCGTATCACAGTGCAGACCTCCTCTTCATTTGCCTGAGATACTCCAGTGAATTACAACAATACAAAGGACATTTTAGCCTTCCTATGAAATCCTGCAAAACTTGAAGTACCACTAATGTGATTTTATTTCCTTGCACTATTTTCCAAGACCACTGTTTAACAAACAATGCTTCAGGAGGCAGCCATCTGCCACAGGTAAGGTACCGTAACAGTAGCATCTGTAGCTTCATTTTATTTACAAACAGACCCATATACCTTTTGGAGCTGACTTCGAGTGTAATCTAGGTCTTGGTACTGCTTTCAAAGGGACAGATCCTGAAGTACCATTCTGGCAGGCTGGTTTTGGAGGCCATTCTCCATTCTTGACAATAACTGTGGCACTTGCAGCTGCAACACAGAACAACAAAGAATTTTCTCTAGGCTGTATCTAGTTTCGGGAAAATTAAATCCTGAAACAAGCTTGTTTTACCCAAGGTTAAAGTTAGAAGAAACACAAGTTGAAGTAAAAGTATTATGACCACCTCTGATATCTTCAGTACAGACTGATGAACTTTAACAGATCAATCAGCCTATGACTGTTACAAACACTTCTCAGAACCAGACATACAGCTTTAAAATATGTGTAAGAGGGATTTATAAGTGTATTTATCAAAATATATAACTAGAAGTCTGGTCTTGCTGTACAAAGCAAACACAGATCACATTTCAGTTTAAACCAAGAAAAAACATCATCAATACACAAAGACATTCTGGCCACAAAATTGACTGTTGAAAAAATAAAAACCAAATAAAACTCAAGACAACTTCCTCATGCAACATCTTCCCCTGTTGTCTCTCATTTGAGCTGAGCGCGCTGTTTCAATGATGTGGCGCGCACACCACCAGCAGACTCTGCACCCCTCCCATCCTTGTGGGGCCAGCTGTGTTCACCAGCTACCAAACAAGTTTTAAGAAAGTTCAGAACAGTGACCTCCTCAGTGACAGCAAGCCTCAGAAAATTACCTGCCCTCCCGGGAAAGCTCAAGTCATACAGCAAAATACTCCCTGCAAAAAGAGGCAGAGACCCCCAAATTGGGAAAGGCAGGACAATAAGCATTTGCTACCTCACATCAAAATCAGGTTTCCACCTAACAGGGCAGTTGCTACAGAAGACGTTTTGTTCCATTTCAAAGGAACTTGAGAGAGGTTTGGTTTATTGTCACAATGAAAACTTTTCCTTGAAAAAACCCTGAAATTTAGAGAAAGCATTGTTTTATTCTTTCAGAAAAAAATATAATACTTCTAAAGTAAGTATAGATTGAGTACACTTTGGTTCAGGTACTAAAAACCCACCTATACTGACACATTAAAGAGTAAGAAATTGACACCCCAGCAGAGCAAGCAATTTTCCCTAACACTGGACACTTTTAAGAATCAGCTGGACAGGGAGCTGGGCCATCTTGTCTAGACAGTGCTTTTGCCAGAGAGGTTGGACCTGATAATCCCTGAGGACCCTTCCAACCTGGTATTCTATGACTATGACAATGCTTTTACCAGAGATAAGCAAAACCTATGCACACTGGAATAGTTTGTCACACTGTTGTTTTCTTCTCTAGTCATTTAAAGGAACAAAAAAAAAGGGGGGGGAGGGTGTGTCATATAGTATCAGGCTTGTCCCAGATTATTGTTTTAATAAGGTTGATTTTTTTTTTTTTAAAGGTAGTATGAACTACGTATCTAATATTGTTCATCAGAAGATGAACAGAGTCTTGAGATCATTTTAGTGTCTTCAAATACTACATAAGTTAACCACTTCCAAAAGATGCTTTCTGGCCACTAATCAATACATTTTCCATGACAGGAGAAGGCACAGAACTGCTTTTCCTTTTAGAAACACATGCAACTGAAGACCTCCTCTTTTCTTTTTTTTAAATAAACAAAGTTAGAGCCTCTCTAAAGGCACAAAAGCTAAATATTTGCAAAAAATCTATACATGAGGAACAATTTGCATAACACATCAATAACAGTTATTCTGTGGGAATCTGATCCTGATCAACATCAGATGATTCAAACCAATTGGTGTTAGTAAACCATGAGGCCCGAAGCAGTCCTTAAATTTTTCTGTAAAACATTAAACTAAGGATTTTTGCTCAGAGTTCACTGCAAGCAGCTAATAACTGCTTACAAACTGCTATGCTACTGTCTTCTAAACCAGAAGCATGCCATGGAAGTAACACTTTGGGTGAGTGAGCACCCTTTTGGTGCAGGACTAGTTAGGGCACTGCATTGTCCTACTGGAAGCCTGCGGTCAGCTAATCAGGCTGCATGCAGAAAAAAAGGTAAATTTGCAAAGTTTGGTCACTGTATGATTCAAAGATGGTTATTCATAGAGTAGCTACTGCAATCTTGAACAAAGATCGACGGGTATGAAGTGATCTCACCCCAGCTAAGATCTAAAGTGTTTAAAAACTCAACTCATTAAAAGATTTTTAGTGAAATATTTACTGTACAGAAATGCAGTTCCAGGTCAACTGCTAGAATCAGCTTTTTAACTTCTGAAACACTATTTCCTTTATATGTAATTATTCTAATGCAATTCAAGTTTGGAATCTTGTTCTTAACCTCAGAGTTTAAACATTACAGTAAATTCAAAAGATAGTACTTTCAGCTCAGCACTGAAACTGAGATGATTTCTCTGTTAAAACCCCAAATTTTCACTGCTCAAACTAACAGTTTGCATGCAAAATATGCTTTTATTAACAACAGGATTTCAAACTTCATGATTTCCAAACTTCTCAAGTATTAAGCCTTTTTAGAGAAAAGAATCATAACACTCAAGTGCTCATTAGACAAAAAAAATCCTTAATGTTACCACAGGAAATTACCCGTCCAAGGGCATCCCAAAACAAAGGGCTGAACTGACAGAGCAGGAGAAATCCTCTCTTCGTATATTTTTGCTCCTCTAACACAAGGCAAACTCCTTAAACAAAACAAGCCAAACAGCTTTGTCAATTTAATGCTGTTGAGAGGACCACAATAGGTTATCATAAATTTCATTACATTCAACAGCATAAACCTCCCATTTTCATCTTTGTGTGTTCCACCAATCTAATAAAAACATTTTAGGTTTAGAAACACAGATTTTTTTTTTCCCCTGACATTGTATAGTAGACTGAAAGACTGGAACACAGGATCAGCACTGTACTTACTATTAGAGTACAAAGTAAATTCATTAGTTCTTTCCACTTTGATTCAAAGTCATAAAGACTTCGCTTTACTAACATATGAATTATATATAACCTAAACTCATTATAGTCACAAAACCTGACCATCAGACATAAATCATTCCCATTAAGTGTAAGAAATTAACTAAAGAAAAATCATCTCACAGAAAATCAGCAAGTCAGAATATTGCATAAATTTACCAACCTCCACAAAATACATGCTTTAAAATAGAAATAAAAAGGAATACAACCTACTTCTTTTCCCAGTAAACGTGGCTAACAAAGAAATAATACAAAAGCTGTAAATTCCCACTACCAGCAATGTCAGTAAGGTAGTATCACAGTGGCTTCCTGAGTCAATCGGTGGTGTTAGTGTAGAATTGATGAAAATAATAGGAGAAAAATTAGTTTCTGTGCAACTGCGGAGTCCTCCTGGTACAGTCATTTAAAAAAGATCAAAGCAAGCTTAAAGCCAAAGAGACTGCAGCCATGTTCAACCTCTCATATTGCTCTTGCTTGCTCTTTGTGAATCGGAGTGGAAAAAATTGTAAGCTTGAAGGCAGTGGACAAAACAGATTAAACCAGCTAGCAAACCAGGCTAAATAAGGAGTCATCTGTTTGGATACTTAATCTGAATACACTTCTTGGTTATGAAGCAATGACCCTTTTCTTTGTTACATGAGAGAGTAAAATGAAGAGAGAACAAAGCTTCTTAGAATTCCAGATACAGTCCTAAACCTGAACAGCAAAACTCAACATGGCTGTCATAGTAACATGCACTGCATATTTTATTACACATGTTCTTTTGAGAAATGCATTAGGTTTTAGTTTTTTAATGAAGGCACTACAGGGAAAAAAAAAAGAACAAGAGAAAATTCAGTTACATATGTATGCATGCATATGCGCATACATAAACTATAGATGTATGTTAAATGACAGTTCTCTTTTTCAGTCCATTGAAGACAGATTTAGATGACATCTGGCATAAAGGAAAGGCCTTTGCCCAGTCTCCAAGGTGTAACAGATGATGTGATAGTAACAGGATATTTCAATGTACTCATTTGAGTACATATAGCCAGGAATACTAATGTGTCAGACAGTCACTTGTGTGTTATTTCTTTCATACTTTCACCCCTAGAACTCCTACAACTGCTAGTACAGATCCTTTACAGAGCTTCAAATCAAAGCAAGTTCTGTTATTTTTCTCCCTAGTTTTAATCAGGATGGATTTGGTTCAGGTCATACACCGATGCTTAGAAGTTACAGAAGTCTACCCATGCAACGTTTTACCTTCTAAAAGCAGTTTCACTTACCTGCTTTTGATCTCATCTACACATTTTGTCTTAAAACTCTGAAAGCACTTATAACCTAGTTCAAAAAGAGCATTTAGTATCAAAAACTTGTGACATGCCGTTCCAAATATTATGACAGGCAAACCATTCAGACTTACTTCTTGTTACACTACATGTAAACACAAGGAAACTTTTGCTTAAGAAAACCCGCTGGTTTTGTAATATTTCAGGGCAGAAGAGGAGCTGTACTGAAACCTCTACTCAAACCAAATTCCAAGGCTCAAAGCTCCTTCAGGTGGCATGTCTTAAGAAGTTAAGTTGTAAGTTAAGAGGCAAAAAGAGTAAGATCTAGAACTAATAATAAGTAGCACAATAAGAATTAACACAGGCCTTTGTCAGACAGGACTCCCTTCAAGGGGATTTTTTTCCTAACAAGCTGTTGATACTGACTATGAGTTAAAACCCATAATCTTGACAGATACTTACAATTACTGCTGAAAAGACTTCGCTCACTCTGAGTGCTGCTGACTGATGAGATGCTAGGTGTTCTCTCAAGCACTGATCTTTTGACAGACACTTTGGATTTGGCGAGCTGTTTACCGGAGGAGACTGGAGAATTTTTAAGGGAGGCATGCTTCTCTCTTGGCGAAGATCCTATACCTGTCAGTTGAGGGAAAGGGGGAGAGAGAAAAAAGAAAAAAAGGAGTTGGGAAAGAAGCTTAAACAATTGCTTCTTCTACATATAAGCCTACAAGTAAAAAGATTTACCCATTAAAAATACATATAAAAAGGCTTAATGTACCTCATATTGACAGAGTAAAAATTACTGTAAATGCAGAAAAACTGTTCCAAGGATTTAAAGAATTCTGTTTTACCTGCATATTGACCTCAGGAACAAATCAAGAGCTTTACAGACTGGCCTTCAAGGCAGACATTTGCATGCACGAAAAGTCTTTCTTGCATTCTCCTACCTCTGTGTATTATGGCTAGCTGTATTGGTGATCCCATAAAAATATAACCTCTGGCTCAAAAACAATCCAAGAAAGATTCTCTTGTTTGTTCCCGCCCTCAAAGCAGAGATTCCGCCTCCCCACCCCCACCCCCCTCCACAATACTCTAAAAGATAATATCCTTTCAAGGACAAAAGCACCAGCAGAGTATCAAATTGTGTTGTACTCACATAATATACTGAAAACTGACTAGTTCTGCCGAACTAGTTAAACAGCACTCCCTGGAACCAAGTTCTTGAAGGGCAACTGGTGCAGGCACATTTTTGCATTAATTGATGTTTTCATTTGAGCTTGTTGAATACAAATGTCCAATAGCAAAATTAATCAAATAGGAAGAGTATCTATATAGGACACAGGTGTGCCATCTTCAGATGGCAGCTTACTCTTGTACTACTAACAACACAACTACACTTTCGACAAGAAATTTTTTTAGTTAAGCTTTTAGTTTATTTCTGAAAAGTGTGCACCCAGATTAAAACTACAGTGGCCCAGAGGAAGTTACGTGCACACAGACTTGTCTTGCCAGCACCAAGTTGACTCCTGTCAGCTCTAACATCGAGATCTTTATACAGTCCTCTGAATAACTACAGAAAAGAGGTTTTGATTTTTGTACAAAACCAAAAATGGAGATATGAAAAACAGACTTCCATTTTTTAAAAAAAAATGTTTTGTTACTGTAACATATTTTACAAAATATCTTAACTTCTGATGTCATTGTTATTTTCAAGTCTGACAGTTTATCTTACTTGAAAAGAAACTACTACAGTGTCTCAGATTTGACTCAGAACAATCAAGTTTCTATTTAAAGCGAATACTCTTCCCTTTATTCTTGTCACTATAAATCATGTATCAATTTTGCTTAAGCTATATAAGTGACTGTTGAAATATGACAAAATTAGCTAGTAATTCCACTTTATTCAACAGCAGTTTTGTTACAGGATCTCCACTCTTAAATACCAACGACCAAATAAACCATCAATTTGCACCAAGACCATGAAAACACGACATTAAGGGGATTACATTAAGATTTAGGCAAGAAAAACACACACCCAGTGTCTGCTTTTCAACAGTAGGTGGTGTTCTTGTCTCAAAACATCGTGTATCAGGTACGCAAAAACAGTAACAGCACTAGTAAAGGAAGGTATGACCAAGCTATTTCCCTCAGTTCAGATCAACTCAGTAACAAAACAGAAACCCTACATACAACATATACCAAACATGCGTTAGGATATTATACGATATTGGTCACTGAATATAACACACAAGCTTCAATGAGTCATGAAACATGCTTTACATCAGACCTCTCTTCAGAGACGCACTTTTATTACTTGTTTGGCATTACTACGCAGAACTGTGACTCTGTATATGGCTTTGCCGTAGCCTGGTATTAAACCTCCAAGACAAAATTATCAGCCATATTTTAAAATTTTTAGTAAGTTACTGCAATGGACACCTGAATATATCCAACTCATAAAGAGCATCCAACCCCTGTCATGCTATGAGAACACAAACCACAAGCTCACACTTACTGAAAACACCTCTGAAACATGGTACTCCAGACAACATATCTGAAATAATTTGCATTTGACAAAAGAATAATTAAAAATTCTGTGACATCTGAACTTCATACAACAACTCCGACAGCTTTATCAAGCTTACCACATTGCTTTCTAAAACCTTGTTTCATTAATGGATCAACATACCAGAAAAGTAATTAATCCAGACCAGTCAGAGATTTCTTTTCTAAATAGCCTCTCACCAATACAAGGTGCAAAAACCAACCAAACCCCACACCCCAGAAGCAAACCAAATAAAAGAAGGGCTGCTGTACAAACACTGCATGTTACAGTTTTATGACTTAGTAAGTTAAAGTTTTACATTTCAACAAGCAGCTAGAGGAACTTTATTGTTTAAAGATGAGGGTAGCACGCTTGATTGCTATTGTGCCAGCCTTGTTCATTCAGTTCAAAAGGCACAGGAAGAAAATCCCATTTTCTTCACAGTGACTTTCACTCAAGAGGGGTCAAGGCAAGCATGTGAAAATGCTCAGGTCTCTTCTCGTACACCATGTTCCCTATGTATGAGCTGCAGCCAGCCCGGCTTCTCTGCAGATGCTGGAACGCAGCAGTGCTCCAAACCAGCTGTGAACCCAAACCCATTCAGCCAGCACAACAAGCTCTAGGATGTTCAGCTTCAGAAGCATGTCAAACAGATGACCTTTGCTCTTTTCTTAGTTCTTCTACTGCTCAGTGCTTTCCTATAAGGCTTCTATTAAAGTAATTACTCAAGCACTCAAATACATTTTTCAAAAGCCCAGCTTGAGGGAGAACTTCTTTTAAGTCATGACAAGATCATTAAGCAACTACTCTAGGTGTTACTTCGAGTAACAATAATGGTTTTACAAAGTATATTTATAAATACCATTCCCACTATTAATGCAAAGGTTTTCAAGACAGAAGCAGGAAGATATCATACATAAACAAAAGTACTGGAAACAAGCACAAAAGCAGGATATTTAGTAAACCATTACTATAAAGACAACAAGCAATAGTATCAAAGTAACAGGCTTTCATCAGGTACTTAATCTAGTTACTGAAGTGGAATACTAGAAATATCACATTCCTCTACAGTGAAGTAATGAGTTGGCAGTTCTTTAGAAAAAAGTCTCTATGCAACAACCGCATTACTTCAAATATGTTACAGTATCTCTTGTATTGGAACGGAAATAAGCAAAGAACAAAGCTCATTTTTCAAGAAGTGCTGGTCAGATTTCATATCCTTACTTAAATAATCATCCTCTTGTATGAATCTCTCGTAGGTGGTTATCGTCAAGAATAAATTAAGGCTTCCTTTAAATAGTACTAGAGCCTAAAAAATTCAAATTAAAAGAATAAACATATGCTAGTAGTGGTGAACTTGGGACTCTGTTGACACCAGGCAAACTGTAAAGTTGAATATATATTCACCAATTCTGAGGTTCAACATCCACCATTCCAAACCATATTGACACATTTCACATCTAGAACTGATCGCTGAGTAACTGGCATTCACAGAGCTATACAACATCTGGAAATCAATGTTTCAAAGCCTCTCCCAAACAGAAACTTATAGCAGACTAAGTGCAAAAGGAGTCTTTGGAAGGATGCTTTTTGTTGTTGCTGGTTTTGTTTAACCCTAAAGCTAACAGTTTGGCATTTCATATCTCATGAATATGTTGAGGTTTGGATTTTTTTCTTAGGCTTTTCTGATTTTTCCTGCAAGTTTAAAAATCCAGAGGGCTCTATTTTAGAAGTGATAAACTTCTTAGCTCTTAAAAAAAATAATTTTAAGCATGATGAAAAAGCCCAGTCTAAGCCTACCATACAAGGTCTTTATAAGCAAAGGGAGTAAACCTTCAAGAAAACATGCTATTTTGGCACCTATTGAAAAGGAGCAAGTAAATCATGGAAAGACAAACTGGACTTTGGTATTGTTACCAGCAGAATGATTGTAACACAGTTATAAGAGCATTTATGGTTGCTATTTTGGGCATTGTAAAGCAGTAGCAATATTAACAGACTTCTGACAGCTGCAAGCTCCCCAGGTTGCCCGATTAGCCATTCGGCAGTATTAGTTATACTATATTATGCTATACGTACATCAGTGTTTCTTTGAGGAATAAAGAGTGGTTACAGCATGTTCAATAATTCTACTGAAGATCAACAGATAGTCTCTTTCTAGTTCTCTCTCCCTTTTGAAGTCTCAAACTATTATCAAAATTACCAAAGCAAAGGCAGGACATGGTTATGTTATGTTGTTAGTAATGCCTGAACTGCTAAACATAAATACAGACAAACACAGAATATTACGTTACTGCTGGGTCTTGAAAATTTACATGAGAAAGATTTATTTGTTTAGGGGATCAGCTGATCAGAGAATAGTTTACATATTAATGCAAGCCCCAATTCCCCATCTGAGGTAGATTTCCACAGTATTGTTCCCATTCACCCACAATCCTCAGGAAAGTGCTCCTCTTTGGCACAGGTATCAAGGAATCATCAGCAAACTAGTGCCAAAAACATAACTAGGCTGCCTACAGCCAGGTTGGTAGGTATTCATGTGTTCCTCCTCGTGCAACTCCGACTAAAACTAGAAAACTGATCATCAGTGCTACAGAGCATTATATTAACAGTTAACAACAACCAAACCAACCCTTCTCATTCCCTCAAATGCTCCCACTGTCAGAAAAGCTTTCAGTTATGGGGAGAAAGAGGGAAAGAACAACACTGATGTATTTCTACTGTTAAATTTCACTTTCTCTGCTTCCTATTTGGCCCAGTTTTGAAATGTCATGGACTTCCTCCTAGTTAAATCCTTCCATGATCGTCTGATCCCTTTCCCATCTTCCCTCAGACTCAAATCCTAGCATATGATCTCTCCAGCACCTAGAAATAGCCTCAAAGTCCCCACGCTCAAGTCTGAACTCACACCTGCTCTCCCACCTCCAGCACTGTCTGCCCTCATGCTGCCTGCTGGATTTACTCAATTTTAGGCTTTTCCTCTTGTAGACTGAACTAAAGCAGCCCCATGAGAGACCACGTCCACACAGTCATGCTGTCATGTCCTCTGACCCCAAGCAGAGCCAGTGTCCAGACAGCAGGTATTGTTACACCAGCTTCCCAGGGCAGCTGCACAGTGGTGGCAAAGCTTGTCCGCTCCAGCTTTGCCAGGAGACTGTCATAAACTGTTTGCATCCTGACTTAAACAAACAAACCCCAACAGCTAACTTTAACATAGTCATTCGAAAGTTCTGTCCATTTAGTAGTGGGCACAAGGAGAAGTCAAATCAATGTACAAGGAAAGCTGAGGCAAAAGAAAACTACCAACCACAACCAATTATGCTTTTCATTACTGTCTAGCTCTTTATAGCACACACCCCTTCATGTTATGCATTAAGAATTTTTTGATAGTTTGCAGCTTTTATAGCCACATTATCTACAAGTATTTTAAGTTTTCTGCTGCAGGAGTTCGTGCATTTCTTTCATGAAGAAGGAACCTCACTGTAACAAAACATAATTTTCTTCAGGAAGACAAGGATTCTTATTTCTTTCCTTCTTTACCTATACCCTGAGAGAATTCAGAACTAACCAGTACAGGTGAAGACACATCAGCATGTCCTTGCAAGTAAATGACTAGGTACCAAGAAATTCCCCTGCAGGGAAGTGGTGCACACCTCACTCCTAAAGGAGAATATTCTTATAGATGCATCCACATTTATGACAGCACTGATTTGTCAACTGTTAGTATCAGTCTCTGCAAGTATGATCATGCTTCTTGCTACAGGTATAACACATTAAAACCCCGATGGGGCTAGTCACAAATCACTTGTAAAGAGTCTGGGAACTTATGTGAAAACTTTAATTCCCTAAGCATGGTCACTGATGGCACCAGAAACAAAGCTGACAAGATGAAATGCTCACTTCTGGAAGCTGGAGTCAATAGAATTATTCACTGGAAATACCACATACTTCGGAAAAAAGTTCATCTTCAAACGTTTCCTACACCCCCCCTCTCCCCCAAAAGCTCAGAGGACCATACCCAAGGATAGCAAACCAGATATAGATCAACTAACTTGCTCTGAAATCGTTAATCGTAACAGATTCCACATTACCTCACAAACAAAAACTCTTCTGCTCTTACTCATTTCTCGTGTTCAACTCGACTTACAAAACTCAATAGGAAATAGTGTATTCCAAATGGGTGGTTTTATGCTGAACCCTATCTAAGGCTTGCAAAACATGAGCAGTATCCACCCCATGGTGAGGGTTCCTTCTTCATGAGAAGAAACAAAAGAAAACAGGTGTCAAAGTTATAGCAAGTTCTTCTACTTGTGTATGTAGCCAAAGCTAAAAGCAAACTAAGCTGAAGTCAAATTACATCATTTTATGGCTCCTTTCTGGCTTCAAACTGTGAATTGACCATTCTGTACCTCAATGACCAACACCTGGGGCAGAGGCTTAGAGGTCAATACTTGGCACAAGTACATAAATTGCTCCAGTCAGCTTCCAGCAAACCATTGCTGTTGAGGATGGCCAGGAAGTGAGGGCAAAGTGGAGTGGAAACATTACCAGGGAAATCCAACTCAAGCCATCAGAGAAGGGATGACCTGTAAGGCTCCTAAGCCCTCACAACTTATGCTGCTTTCTGAACTCTCACAAACTGATTAGCTAGACAAAAGTCCTTTCAGATACATTGGGTAAGTTCTCCCCCTACTTTACACTGCAAATTAAAAGACAACTGGTTATGAGATACAGAGTCAGTACGCAGTAGAGCTCTCTGGGTGAAGATGACCAAAGAGGGATAATAGACAAGCTTTATGTCATACTATAGACTACAGACCTTTTAACTCCATGGAGACCCATGTATCGGTTTCCTCCTTCCCACCTCTCTGAAGGGGAATATGGGAGTTTTAAGTTCACTTTTAATACAAGCTTTAATTACTATAATGAAGCCCTACATATGTATTAAAAAGAAAGGGAAAAGGGGACCAAGTAATCTGCACTCATAAGGACAAATAACGATCCTGGATAAATTAGTGTATGAGGAACCTGCTTTTATAATCCATAAAAGCAGCTGGCTGTTCTGCAAAAGAAGAAAGCCTAAAAAGACTGGTTAAAACTAAATTTAAAGCCTTTTTTGTCTGCACTTCAGATTTGTTCATGAGAAAGTAGGTGGATACCCTTAGAAGTAACTCTCCACTCCAAAATTCTGAGAAAAGTCCTGACTGTTTCAGGCCAGAGAACCTGGAAGTTATGTTTGCCTTTTAAAATATTTTGTTTCCTCTTGGCAGCATGTCAATCCAACTAAAGAGTCACATGGTAGATAGCAGGAATGCTACAAGCTGAAAAGTGATTTGCAGTTACCATGTTTGGTTTAGCTCCTGGTTCAGTGTCAGAACAGAGATTCAAGGACTCTGGGAATGCTTACTGGAACTAAATTGTTTTGGTTCTGCTTCACTAGTATTGTGAAAGGCTATACCAAAAAGTCCTGGATTACAGAGTTTATACGTTTCCAGCTGTATGAAAACCCAGTGAAACCATTTGGTTTCAATTTTCCATCTGAAAAGCCTTTCTTTGTGTAATAAACAGCAAGAACACTCCATAATCAACACAGTCTTAATCTATCACAGTCTGTTGTGGTTTTATCTTTGGAAGCTTCTCTGAATTACACATTTAAGTGTAAGATCAAGCCAAAATTCAACCGAAGGAATTTAGCAATTATGAACTAACAAGCAAATCAGTAGTACTTCAAAGTTTCACTAAACCTGCTGTGGTCTAGTGCAACTTCAATATATTTCCTATAGTATATGTGGAATTATATCTCCTGTGCTTCAGTCAGTTGCAGAACACTGGAAAAGTTGCTCAGTATGATCAACTTTTCCTAAGGAAAAGGTCCCATTTGTCCAAAATCTTCTTAAAAGAAACACAGAATTCAGACTGTAAAGCTTCTCTCTACCCAAGCTTTCATTACTCTAGTTGAATGCTATGAATGTACTAGCAGGAGAAAGACGAGGTACCACTGGATTAGACTCATGGAAAAGATTAGTAAAGCACAGGGCCTAACTAACTCTGCTAATAGCATATCAGTGACTTAAATCAGAGACAAAATCATACCCAAAAGGTCTGAAATAACTATCAGACAGTGAAAGACATTTTGGTTACAAAGATGATTTACATGGCTTCCATTAAATTTCTGAAAGTCTTTAACAGTAAGTAGAGCTATAATATTTCTGATGCTTTCATATCCCCAAATAGTTTCAATTACACATAAGAGGCTTGACTGAGCTCTTCATAGCTAAGTCTTCCTCTCCTTCTGCTGCCTCCTGTTCAGGAGAGAATCAGGGAATTCCCTTAGCAGACATTTACAAGTGAAAAAAAAATATTACCAAAATCTCAACTCTTACCAAGTTGCAAGGATCTTATAATTGGTGCTTTATACAGGGAATTTTTTTCTTTTATTTCTTGGTCGTAGGGGAGTTTCCCACTTCCCACTCATAATGACAGTGTACGATACAATCCACTGCTCAGAAGCTCTTGATTATTCTGGGAATAATACATATACTAATACATTTTGGACAGATGGACTGCTTCTGAGAGATGACACAGAGCTATACCATGACTTCTCTTGTTGAGAGTATTTAATGGACTCACTACACCTACTTGTCTTCCTGCCCAATGATCCAGATACAGCCAGCAACTGGTTAAGAACTAGCCACATTTATGTTAGCGCCTCTGGAAGCAATGAGGTCGTTAGGATTTGGACATTTTTAAGACTCATCTTGACAAATGCCTGAACAAGCTAGTCTGAATTCAGTGCTGACCCAGTTACAGGCAGGGGGGGCTGGACTAGGTGACCTTCAGAAGTCCTTTCCATCCTGGATTTAGCTAGTGTGTCTGTAGTCTGGAGAAATCCTGACAGCAAACAACTGTGCAGTTACTGAATTATTTATCTGTGCTGCTGGAATTATATCAAGGCACAAGTTTAATACACGTTCAAATGACTTAATGGGAAGAAATAGTTATTCCCTACAGGAAGGCTTTAGGTAAAACAGATAATTGAGTTCGGTTTACAAGCGGCCACTTGGTCACAGGAAGTGTATGCACAGTTTTACTTCAAAAACTGTAAAAACACATGGGGTAAGCAGCAGTAGATAGGGTTTTACCTGAAAGGTGTGATGTCGTAATACAGCAAGGCTATGGTAGCATACCAAATAACTCCTACCTTTCCCCATCCTTGCTTCTTCCACCATGTACTCCCATCCTCCGATCTGCATCAGCACTATGTTCACCAGGGAGCAAGGAACCATGATTAAGAATTCCCTTGGCAAGGAATGGGGAAGTTAACCTGATAACAGTTTAACACATCAAATCCTACTTTGTAGCACCAAACCATTGCATAAGCAAAATGAAGGGTAAGATGTGCTGGGAACAGTGGGCATTGACAGGGTGCCTGGGGAGAGGGCACGGAGAAAAAGTTCTTATGTGCAGCATTAAAGTTCCAGTCTTGTCAGATTATAGCACAAGTTTGAAACGTTGAGGTGCTACTTCATACTTTTACTGTAAGCAGCCTTTTTTCAACAGGAAAAATTTGGAAGGTATTCTGTTGACTACCATAATTTGAACATAAGGAGTGATGGGTTCAGCTAAAGAAACTTGGAGAGTAAATGTTTTTATTTTCAACAGCAAATGACTCTGCTTCTTCTGAAACTGTATCCGATTTTCTTTTCTTTTTTTTTTTTTTTTTTATGAAGGGAAGTAGTCCTATAGCCTAGTCATGCTTACATTTATTTCTAGTGATCGTGTCATAAATCTACTCTGGATTAATAGAGGACAAATATACATCTGTATCTGTATTTATCTCAGTTCTTCTAAGACCATAATTACAGATAGGAAAGCTCTAAATTGCTATTTAGAGAGGTGATGAGTCTTCCAAGAAACTGGTGGCTTACAGGTACGTACCTAGTTCACTGAGCAAGTCCCTTGCACAGCAAGGCTCGAGTTCAGAGAATAGCCTATATCCACTTTCTTTAAGGGACTCAGCCCATAAGGGACTACAGATACAGATTTTATCACGCTTCACCAACTGTATATAATTAAGTAGTATTTTGGACTCTTTTATAATCTTAGATTGAGCAGGTTAAAAAAAAGAACAGGTTTTACTGGGTATAGATGGGTGTGCACACTTTTCAAATTACAGTGTATTGTAGCATAGTCATTTATAGCCAGGCTACCTTTGCAGTTAGCTATATTACCGCACTTGGTTAAAACAAGCACATAACCTACCTACAACAGCATTTCTGAATCTCTCCAATACAATTACAGAACGCAGATTCCAGTCACCAGATTTGAACAGCAGCCTACAGACAAGACATGAGATTGTCTCCCCTGCCCTTAGTATTAATCAGTCTGAGCTTAATTAGCAGCTCAAGCAGTAGTCTCTCCTTCAATTATGTTCTCCCCCTTCTAGAAAGTAAGGAAGTATAGACCTGTACTAAAAAATTAGGTTGAACAAAATATGTTATGTCCTGAAATAAGGGCTCATTCCCATTGGGATGGCATACAGTAGCTTATCACAAATGCTTTGTACCTGAGCTCTGTATTTTCTCCTCTTCCCTTTTACATCTTTTTGAGTAATTTTAGTTATAATTCTGCAAAGTACTGTTATATAACCAAACTATAAATAATAATATTTAAAAATTATTTCTTCTAATAGCACCACCCCCTCCTAAACGCATTCTTTACAAGATGAGATTTTACAGTGATGAGGTGTAATCTGCCCTCCCCCCCAACCCTCAGCAATTTGCTATTTAGCTAGAATCATATTTAGCACCAAAAATACAGCTCTGTATTATCATAAAAGTTCTGTCAGAAAGTACATTAAATACGGTATCTTAAGGAACTGGTTATGTGGTAGCATTCCAGTGGAGAACTCTCTTACCAGAGCCTGATGACAGAACAGGTCCTTTGTGAGAAGGTGCTTTAATTGTGCTGATAGTTTTATTTTCACATCCCCTCTTCAAGGGCAACACAGATGGCACCATTTTAACAGCCTTGGGAGTTGATGCACTTCGTAGTGTGATTGGGCCTTTCTTTGGTATGTTCTTCCCTTGTGTTGTCCCATCTTTCACAGAAGGCATCTGTTTAAAAAAAAAAAAAAAGGCAAAACCAACAAAAAACCCCACACACCACCACTGTGAGAAGCTATCATCTCCCTTTCCAGCATCTGTAATGAAATACTGACCACACAGGTAAGGGCTATGCTTAGCTGTACACTGTCACATTGTCCACACATCTGCAGTTCAGAACCTCAAGAATCATCTCCTGAATGGCCTTCAGTAACAAAAAACTATTAGTTTGAAGCTAATCCCTAATGACAAACACACTAAAGAGATTACAGAGGTCATTTTACATCAGAACTTCTTCCTCCCCAAACTGTAATTAAGCCATTCAATTACATGACTGCACCTATCTCAAAACGAATTCTCTATCAAGCAACTACACAAGTTAACACACCGAGGAGTTAGTTGTCCTGTACTACCTGAAACATCGCAACCCTTACAATAGGTTTCCTGGTCTAGGTCTTACATTGCAATGCAGAAACAGGTTAAAGTCTTTCACGTTCAGGTGACACAGATAAAACAAATCGGGAGTGGACACAGGACAGGTTTAAAATAACTGGTTTATATGTAGCACTCATCTACCTTTCATACAAAATTCTTGCTCCAGTTTATACAGGCACAAATTCATGACCACTCAAGCTGCAAAGTTAAGCCTATAAAGGTAAACACATAATAACGCGCAGTTCTTCGTACGCTTTTCTGTGACTCAAGATGATATGCAGCTATTTTGTCATATAAATGCACTTTCCAGTTTTGACTCCAATCTCCATTTTCAGAAGTTAGTCTGTACTTTTCAGAAGACTAGTTATTAAGTGTAGTCCAGCTGATTGGTCTACTGCGCATTTTACAGATTTTGCTCTGTTGATTTTCCAGGTACCAGCAGAACAATTAATATCACAAAGGTTTCCATCTTCGCAATGGGGTGAATTAAAAGCATTCTCTCCAACCCTTGGCACCAAAAGGAAGGAGTGAAACAGAATGCAAGTTCTGAAAGACTTTAGAATTAAAACAGACCAGCCTTCATGTTTATTTAGGTTTTCAAGTTAAATTAGTTATTATAATAAATATTATTTATTACTTTCTTCTGTATTGTTTCAAAAATGTATAGCTGCTTCTGTTTTAACTGAAGTAGCGTCCTCTGTATATTGAGCTTTACTGGAGTTTTTCTGGCATATCAGTAAAGCCTGACAAAAATTCCAACAACACCAGTTTTACCAGTAACAGCTGCTGCCTCCATTTCACCAATTTAACATAAGCTGTTGAACCCACAAGCAAACAACAGGAGGGACTACACGCAGCATCAAGACTCCAACTCTGTGTCCCTACCATGCCTCCTGAGATCTTGGCCGACCCAACCCCAAAGCTCCTCCCTTCTTTCCCACCGTTCCTTTTCTTTAACCTTCGTTAAAAGTATTTGAAAGCAGCACGTTTCTCCTGACAGGCAGCTGACTCATCCCAACCAACCAGCGTGCGCATACCTCCCGGCCAGGAAGTTTGCACCTTCCAGCTGGCCAACTGCCCAAAACCAGGTATATGCCCTCTGCATGAGAAATATTTCCTGGCTACTCTTTACAATTCTAATGAGTCCCGGTTCTACTTCAAATAAACAAACTCCCAAATTATTCAAAGCAGACAGTTAAATTAAGATGTTAAAAATAAAATGCTTAACCAACTTGTTGGTGTTTGGGTTTTGTATGACTTTAATATTAACATATGCACAAGACTTCTGTAAGTAAGTCTGAATCCCACTATCTTTCTTTCTATTAACGGTTGGACTAGATGATCTTTAAGGTCCCTTCCAACCTAGATGATTCTGTGATTCCGTAAATTTAAAAACTCTAATTTAGTTCTAAAGCATGTTTTGAAAGAAAATACCAAAACCAGAAATTTATGTCTATTAGAATTATCGTGATAAAAGCATATATTAAAAGCTGTATTTAGAAAAACCTCACCAAGTTTTGCTATGCAATTTTACCTGTTTGACTAAATTAAGACTTGTTTGCTTTTATTAGAAATCTTACCAACTGCATTGTCTTAAAAAGACTTGACCAAAACAACTTTTATACCATGGAATAAGATGAAGGCTGAAGACACGAAATTGCATGTGAGGCCAAGTGCAACCAGTTTTTAAAACAGTATTTCTTCGCTCCCTTCATTAGGGAGAGACTTTACCTCAGAACTCAACACAACAGTCACATTTGTAGACAAAAAACTCATTCCCCAATTTCCATTCAGCACTGTGCAATGCAGAACTCCCTTCTTCCAGATTTACAAAACATGTAATTAAGTATGTAAAGAAAAAAAGCTTACCAAAGGAACAGAGTGCAGGTCAAATGTTTCATTTGCCACATCTTTTAACAAGGCTGCTTCCAGAAGAATTCCCATGTTGCTGTTTTGCTCTTTTTCACCTCCGGTCGAGTAGATGTTTTGAGTACAGGGCTGCACTGAAGAGTTTGCAATTTCCATTTTATCATTCAGCATCTCTTTTGAGTTCTCTACACACGTTGGAAGCGCAGCAGAAACTGAGGAGCATGCTGAATGCGTAGAGCTTGCTTTGCCAGTGTCTTCCGGATTCTGCTTTAACACAGGTGTCTTTGAAGCCTTGTGGGAAGCGTTTCTGGGATGTGTTGTGGCATGTATGACTTGGCTAGTGAAGAGGTGTTTGTTAAGATGTAGCTTATGGGGCTTACTCACAGGCAATTCCACTGTATTATCTTTAGCTAGATCTATTTTCTTTTTCAGCACTTTTATAGAGGGGGACAGTTGCCTTGCAGAAGCAACCAGTGAAGACGAGGAGACAGTTGATATCTGGGTGGACTGGGGAGACTGTTTTAATGCTGCACTGTCTCTGGACTGTAGCACAGGTCTAGACATAACCTTTGGCTTAACGTTTTTGAAATTAGGTTTAGGAAAACTAACAATCTCTGATTTCTTCGCTTTAGTTATTGTTGACACAATAGGAGACCTGCCCACTGGTTTTCCTGCAGTTTGACCCAAACTAGCTTTAAGCAAAGGCCTTCTATTATGCCCTCCTAAAAACGCCTCATTTGGTCTTCGTTTAGGAGACTTGTCTCCAAGTTCTGCCAAAGCTGAAACAGAAAAAGTTCTATTTTTTGTTCGTTCGTTAGGTGTTGAAGTACACAGAGCAGAATCGCTTTCATCAGCTGTAGGACTGAAGACCACAAAAGTTGCTTCACATTTCAGGTCAGGCATAACTATCCTCTTTAATTTTGGTACACTGTGAGATATGTAAGAGGTGTTGTGTATATCCTGAAGAGCAGCATTTCCACAGATACTTTTTTCTTTGGTTAAGGGTTCACTGGTTTTCTTTGATACTTGTTCTCCATCCATTTTATCTACTGGGAGAAGGTGTACATTATTTACAGGACTATCCATGCATATCTCAGCACTGGAATTCCCAGTTTCATCATGGTCAGGGCTATCCTGCAAGGATTTCACTTGGTCATCTTCATTAATATTAACGCAGGGTGATAATGCATCTCGCCTATAAGGATTTATACATCCAGCAGTTAGTTTTACAGACTGTGCTTCTATTTCCTGTGATTCTTTGTCAGTCTTGTTAGTGTTTTTTAGATAGTGTTCAACAACCGCAGAGGCAGGACAACATACTTCAAGTTCTGAATGGGCATCTGGGCTTTCTGAAGCCACTATCATAGAGGAAAGATGAGGTGTTCTTTCTGAGCTAGTTCTATCAAATTTCTCTCTCATACATACTTCAGAAGATATTAGTGTTTCCCTTGGATGCATGCCATCATTTTGATCAGTTCCCAGAGTTTCACCTATAATATTAGCAACATCCAACGTGTTCAGGTGGCAGCATGACCTGTCATTTACCAGGGACCACACGTTCCACTCTGAAGCAGGAAGAGGTAATACACGCTTAGAGTCAGTCTGACTGTAAGGCACTGATTGATTGATACTCTGATTTTGCATTTTTGCCATAGCAACATTACCTGCCAGTAAGTTGGTTGTTTCTTTCAAGTCACAGTTCAAAGGATACACACAAGTCTTCTCAGTCACAAAAGACTTGCATGCAGCATCTGCACCTCCCAACAGAGCTCCTGTGCAGTTGTATGTACCAGGTGTCTTCTGCAGAGGAAGTGCTTCAGTACATTGTTGTTTTAAAAGAATACTTCCAAAGTCACTCTTATTTTCAAGAATGGTACCATCTTCATGCTCATTCACTGTATTTTGGTCAGTTGAATTACTGTGTATCTTGGTGGCACAATTCTTTGAGGAAGGTGTAGCTCTGTCATGTGCATAGTTATTTCCATTTTCATCCCTTGTAAGTAAGGAAGACTTCAAGCCATTCTTTGCCTTGTCATCTGACTTTTCAATATTCATTTTTAAGGCTAAGCTTTAACCTGTTCTCATTTTATACTTATTTAAAATCCCAGAGAATGCAGATTCTTTTGAACCTTGCAGGAAAAAAACACAGCTTTTCCCTGGAACGTGTCAACTGTCCTGAAAGATATTTAAAAAGTAGTTCTTTGTTTTCATGTTTCCCAAGAGGATTCAAAAGTTCTAGAATTAAAGAGAAATGAAAAATGATTGGCCAAACCAGGATTTTAAGACAGTAAGCATTCTTAAGCTGTTAGTCTTTGAATCAAGTACAGCTACTGTGACCAACTTTCTTAAGCAAACTAGGCTTTTCCAACAATGCTGTCCATACATGCTCTACCTTCACAAGCTATTTCTGCTCCCCTGACTTCCAAGCAACTTTTGAACCCTTTGGTCAGTTGTAATTGTGACTTTAGGGTTGCAGTCTCAGATACTTGGCTTGCTTGACTTCCACAAAAGCAAAGGAACAATCCAAAAGATTTGGCTCCTCAACAGCAAAAAGGTAACTACATGATAGAACGAACCACCATTTTTCCCTCTTCCAATAGCAGGTCCCAACAAAAGGGCACGGTTCCTCACACACTGTGTAGTCAAGTTATGAAGCTTCTTACTGCATGGTGCTTGAAAGCCAAAAGCTTACACAGGCTCAAACACAAGCAGGTAAGAGCCAGGTAAGAAAAATCTGTCCAAAACTGAATACCAAACTGACTCAAGATGCTCTCAGTCACAAGCCGCAAACAGTTAGGAGAACTCTAGGAAAGAATCACTACATGTTCATCCTGTTCTTACACACTTCACTCACCATTTAGCCCTGGTTACTGCCGGAGATGGGACACAACACTAGGTGGATCTCCAGTCTGACTGTGTCTAGTCACACATATATTCTTATATACAAGTTTGCATGAAGACAGGAAATTAAGAGAGATCTAAATTGTAATAATGATTAAATACTGCTGTATAAACTGGGGTTTAGAACAGACACCAGAGCAGCAACACAGGAGCAACAATAAGAATCCCAGTGAAGAAAACTTCAGTGTTCATCCCTTGATGTATACAGCAAAAAGCAGTAACAACCCCAGACAGCAGCTTCTCTGCACTGAAGGCCTTTTTCCTGACTTTCGAGGAAGCAATGCACAGCAGAGGCAAATCAACATCTTCAAAGATTAGTCTTAAGACATCTGAACTGAAATCAAGAGAAAATGGGGAGGTTTATAATCAGCTCTGGGGTTACACAAGTACACTACCCCAGTGCTGCTGGGGTACACAATGGGTAGATGCACATGGGACCCCTTCAGAGTCACTGGAGAGCACTTCCCTATGTAGCAACAGTCTTCATCTTCTATAAAAATGACACAAGATCAGCCAAGTGGGGAAACAATTCCAGTGTCTTCTCCAGCAGAGCAGAGCCACATATCCTCACCCAAAACCCTATAAAAGCAGAAAGGGGGATAGGGGGGAAGATGAGGGAAGAAGCATGCAACAAACAAACAAACAAAAACCTAAGAGAAGAGCCCTTGCAACACATAAGGACAAGTTCCTAGCAAGCACTAAGACTGCACTCAGGTACCAAAACCACAAGGATATGAGAGAGAAGATCCAAACTGTCCAAAGCAGCCAGAGATGACCTCCATAGCACAACTCCACACGAAAGGCGCCTAGTACCAGAAATGAGACTGGCGGTAGGAAGAACTTCAGATTTATAAGATATGGTTGCAGTGGGGTCAAGGATCTGGCAGGAAGAAGGGTCACTTTCAGAGCAGTAAAATCTAAATGGGAGGGATAGAGTTCACTGGGTCCAACAAAGGAAATCAGGCTGAAGATGCATTCACTAACAAAGGTCAGCTTCCCAACTGATGAACAGGGAAATTGGGCAGGTGTTGAACACCATTACATCTGGAGTAACAGATTGCAGCACTCTGCCATCACAGAATAGGAAGGAAGAGGACACTTGCCATGAAAAATGATGAGCAAATAGGTCAGTGGTGTTTAACTAAAATGCAGAAACGTTTAACTAAAATGAGTGTGGTGTCCTCAAATGAGGATACTGATATAATGATGTATTTGAAATTTGGTGTGAAGAAAGCAGCAGGACATGAACATCAAGATTAAGTATATAGGATTGACAGAATAATGCACACTAATAGCTTTAAACTAGATTTGAAGGGGGAAGGGGGCAAAACATCAGCCCATCTGAAGTGCATGTATACCAATGCACACAGCATGGGTAACAAACAGGAGGAGCTTGAAGCCATGATGAAAAAGGAAAATTATGTTGTGGCTCTCACAGAAACATGGTGGGATGTCTCCCATGACTGGAGTGCACCTGTTGATAGCTACAAGCTCTTTAGAAGGGATAGACAAGGAAGGAGAGGTGGTGGAGTGGCGCTGTATGTTAGGGACTGTTATGATTGCTTTGAGTACAAGTGTAGTGAAGACAGGGTGGAGTGTCTTTGCGTTAGAATCAGGGGAAGGCCAACAGGGCAGATGTTGTAGTAGGAGTCTAATATAGGCCACCCAACCAGGACAGAGAGGTGGATGAAATATTGTATAGGTACTTAGGAGAAATCTCATGATCGCTTGCCCTTGTTCTTGTGGGAGACTTGAACTTCCCAGACATCTGCTGGACATACAACACAGCAGAGCGGGACCAGTGCTGGAGATTCCTGGAATGTGTGGGAGATAACTTCCTGACGCAGCTGGTGAGTGAACCAACCAGAGAAGGTGCCCTGCTGGACCTCCTCTTTGTGAACAGAGAAGGACTGGTGGATGATGTGGCAGTTGGAGGCCGACTAGGGCACAGCAATCATGAAATAATAGAGTTCTCTCTTCTTAGAGAGGCCAGGAGAGGGGGAAGCAGAACTGACATCCTGCAATTCCAAAGGGCTGACTTGGTCTTGTTTAGGCACCTGCTTGACAGAATCCCTTGGGAGACGGTCCTGAAGGGTATAGGGGTCCAGGAAGGCTGGGCACTCTTTAAGAAGAGTCTTAATGGCACAGGAGCAGGCGGTCCCCAGGTGCTGTAAGAGAAGCCAGCACCAGAGAAGACTACCCTGGCTGAACAGGGAGCTTTGGCTGCAACTCAGGTAGAAAAGGAGAGTTTACGGCCTTTGAAAGAAGGGGCCAGCCACTCACAATGATTACCAAGATGCTGTGAGGCTATGCAGGGTGGAAATTAGGAGGTCTAAAGCCCAGCTGGAAATTAATCTGGCTTCAGCAATCAAGGACAACAAGAAATGTTTCTATAAGTATGTCAACAGCAAGACCAGGGAGAGTATCCATCCCCTGCTCAATGAGGGAGGAAACATGGTAACAAGTGATGAGGAAAAGGCTGAGGTGCTTAATGCCATCTTTGCCTCAGTCTTTAATAACAAGACTAGTTGTACTGAGGGAATCCAGCCTCCTCAGCCAGAAGACAGAGACTGGGAGAACGACCCCCCCAAATCCAGGAGGAGATAATCAGTGACCTACTGCATCACATAGACATACACAAGTCTATGAGACTGGATGGCATACACGCAAGGGTGCTGAAGGAGCTGGCTGGGGTGCTCACCAAGCCGCTTTCCATCATTTACCAGCAGTCCTGGCTGACCGGGGAGGTCCCGACAGATTGGAAATTGGCCAATGTGACACCCATATATAAGAAGGGTCAGAAGGATGATCTGGGAAATTACAGGCCTGTCAGCTTGACTTCGGTGCCTGGGAAGCTGATGGAGCAGCTCATCCTGAGTACCATCACACAAGACATGTGGGACAACCAGATGATCAGGCCCAGTCAGCATGGGTTTATGAAAGGCAGGTCCTGCTTGACAAACCTGATCTCCTTCTATGACAGGGCGACCCGCTTACTGGATGAAGGAAAGGCTGTGGATGTTGTCTACCTTGACTTTAGTAAGGCCTTTGACACCGTTTCCCACAGCATTCTCCTGGTGAAACTGGCTGCTTGTGGCTTGAATGGGCACAGATTTTGCTGGGTAAAGAACTGACTGGATGGCCGGGCCCAAAGAGTTGTGGTGAATGGAGTTAAATCCAGTTGGCAACCGGTCTCGAGTGGTGTCCCCCAGGGCTCGGTTTTGGGGCCACTCCTGTTTAACATCTTTATTGATGAACTAGACGAGGGGATCGAGTGCACCCTCAGTAAGTTTGCAGATGACACCAAGTTGGGTGATTGTTGATCTGCTCGAGGGTAGGGAGGCTCTGCAGACGGATCTGGACAGGCTGGAGCGATGGGCTAAGGCCAACTGTAGGAGTTTCAATAAGGCCAAATGTCGGGTGCTGCACTTCAGCCACAACAACCCCCAGCAGAGCTACAGGCTTGGGGAGGAGTGGCTGGAGAGCTGCCAGTCAGAGAGGGACCTGGGGGTGTTGATTGACAGCTGGCTGAACATGAGCCAGCAGTGTGCCCAGGTGGCCAAGAAGGCCAATGGTATCCTGGCTTGTATCAGAAATAGCGTGGCCAGCAGGGACAGGGAAGTGATCTTACCCCTGTACTCGGCACTGGTGAGGCCGCACCTCGATTACTGTGTTCAGTTTTGGGCCCCTCACTACAAAAAGGACATTGAATTACTCGAGCGTGTCCAACGAAGGGCAACGAAGCTGGTGAAGGGTCTGGAGCACATGTCGTACGAGGAGCAGCTGAGGGAGAGTCTGGAGAAGAGGAGGCTGAGGGGAGACCTCATTGCCCTCTACAACTACCTGAAAGGAGGTTGCAGAGAGCTGGGGATGAGTCTCTTTAACCAAGTAGCAAGCGATAGGACAAGAGGGAATGGCCTCAAGTTGCACCAGGGAAGGTTTAGACTGGATATTAGGAAGCATTTCTTTACAGAACGGGTTGTTAGGTGTTGGAAGGGGCTACCCAGGGAGGTGGTGGAGTCCCCATCCCTGGAGGTCTTTAAGAGTAGGGTCGACTTAGCAGTGAGGGATATGGTATAGTTGGGAACTGTTAATGCTGGGTTGGTGGTTGAACTGGATGATCTTCAAGGTCTTTTCCAACCTAGACAAGTCTCTGATTCTGTGAATATGAGAATTATTTTAAAGTCTGAAATTATTCGACCTAAGTTAACCACAATGAGTAGTAGAGTCCTACAGACTAAAAATCCAGAGCTAACAGCAAAACAGAATATTTGACCAGCACTTTCAACTATTTCAACTAGGGTGACAATACTGGTTGCAATACACTGAGACAGGTCAAGGAGGCTATAGGACCCCATAATAATGGGAGATTTCTGTTATCTCAATGCTGATTAGGTACATTGAAGAATAATTCCCTGATCATATTTTTGTACAGGATTCAATGACTGCTTTGGGAAACAAGTTTGCCATGACTAGAGAAGCAACTCTTGATTGTTCTCTAACAAAGAAATTTAAATCTTCACAGAAACCATATAAACCATTTTGGAAACCACAGCAGGGGAAAGAAAACAAACTCACCAACAACTTTGGAAAGTGTAAAATAAAGCCAGGACACTAAGTAATGAAATGCAAGTTACTAAAAGCAAGAATGCATCATTCAAAAAGCTGTCATTTTTTCCTTAAACCTTACTTTCTTCAGCTGGAAACATAGCTTAAAT
Organism: Strix uralensis; assembly: GCF_047716275.1. NCBI lineage: Eukaryota > Metazoa > Chordata > Aves > Strigiformes > Strigidae > Strix > Strix uralensis. The sequence goes on from NC_133975.1 coordinate 34,215,894, forward strand.
AACTACATTCAAAATACATCTTTTTTCATACCAGTGAAAAGTATAAAGCTTTCAAGACAGTATGTAGGGCCTGTAAACAGTTTTGAGAACAAAAGCAGCACTCAAATTAAAGCCGTTCTACAACTGCAGAAATTTGTGTGCTCAGTGTAGACCAAACACGGAGTAGCTTCCGGTCCACAACCTTGTCTTTACATGGGACTTCACATATCTGTCTCAGACTGAGGGTAAAAAGACCATGGAACAAGTAAACAACAAGCTATCGAGATCAGACAGCACCGTCCTCTGCCCCTCCTTTCCTCCCTCAAGATGAAATGGCTTGACTAGCTTAAAATCTCCTGGTTCCTTAAGGTCTAGATCCTTTGCCTACCCACTGTTATTCAACCCCTACAGAGGCAAGAACAATTTTAGTACCCTCATTTTCATCTTCCGTTAGGAAACCTATGGCACATTCAAGAGTTCTTCCAAAAAAGTCTTCCCCGAAGGCAGGGCAAGAACCTGTCCTAAATAATTTTCCATTGATTTAAGTCAATCACAGAATCTACTGCTGAAAAATATTTGCAAACAGCTTTCACTGTTGTTTTGACACATTAAAACTAGTTTCTACTTGTCTGGAGACTAGCCCATAACACAGCTTGCTCACCTAGTCATGCAACAAAAAATTAAGATTCCATGTTGATTCAGCATTAGCTCAGATCCAACCAGAAGTCTTATCTCTTTCAAGAGCTTTTTCACTATAGAAAACAGGAACTTCAATATGCCAAGACTTAGCCAGACTGAGATCCCAAGAATTTAAAGAATTCATTAGCATATAGTATGCATAGCTAATAATGCCAAAATTTCAAAGAACACAGGCAGCTAAGTAAACCTTGATCCAACGAATGCTGAAAAAGCTCTAAGAAAAAAGTAGTTTTGAGACTGAGTAGAGAAACAAGAAAGTGCATTAAAGTTGCATATATGAATGTGTACATGTACATACAGAAGCCTGCTCACTCAGTACTCTGGACTTTCACATAACCAGAGAATATACAGTAATAAATCACTGATTCAACTGTTTTTAAAGCAAATTTTCACTTTAGTAATCAATGCTTTCACGAGCAGCTAGAGCAGCTTCAAACACAGCTTCATATCCACATTTAAGAGTACTAAAGATGTCCTGCATAAAAGGTGAGTTATTCCTAAGGATTAACTGTAGTGTATAAAAATCTGTAACCTAGATGAACTTTAGTCCTCAAAAAATTGAACATACTAGTACCTGCTGAGTTACAGTATGTCATCAGGTTTATGAGAATGCTTCCTGATGATGACAAATTGATCTTCAAGGTCCTTTCCAACCTAGATGATTCTGTGATTCTGTGAAATTCTTTAATTTAAGATCTGCCACAGGATGCTGAATGAAAAATTAACCTCAGTCACATCTCCTCCATGTGAATAGTCAGTAGCAGATGCAGAGACACAACAGTTGCACCTCCTGAGAACATTCCTTCCCAATAATACACTGTTCCTCGCAACTAATGACTTGGGGAACTCTCTGAACTAAATACTACTCAAACTCACTTTGGGTTTGTCTTAGATCAACAAGCATTATGCATGCCTGGCCTCTACAACACCCTACAGTGCAGTGCAAAAGAGTACAGCTGTTTTGTGCCTTCAGTAAAGCTCAGCTTGCCAGATTTCAGAAGTATATTTCAAGTGCTCACACACTGCAAAAAAAGTCGTAGTTATCAGAGCTCTAAGCTTTCCCCTTCCTCAACACATACAAGATCTTGGGGTAACAGAAGCATCACTTCAGAAAAAAAGGGAAAGGAGCTTGGCAAGCAAATTCCTCTAAAAGGAGGAGAGATCAGCTGCCAGCAGCCCCAGATCCAGGAGAAATACATTACAACACACAAAACTGGGTTCAGAGCAGGATCCTGTCACTTCTACTAACCTATAAAGTGTATCCAGGGATGTGCTGTAAAAGCGCAGAGAGACAGTGACTTATTCAGTGCTGGGTAAACAGGAATCAAAACCGTATCAGTTACAATAGATAATTCAAGCTACAAGTTTACAAATTACTACAAGAATGAAAGTCAATTTGTGTTAGTGAACACAGACAGTAATAATTTACAGTTTTTCTGGTACTCCATCTGGAACTTGGTTCTTTCACCCACACCATCACAGAGCGTTTATTCAAACCCATGCCCTGTGTTTGTGCAGCCTGTATGAAGGGGACGATTGGGGGTGGGTGGGAAATAAATCTGAAAGGAGAGGGTATGCCTAGACATGCAGGAAGACGGTCTAGAAGTGCTCTAATCAACTGAACATGCCTCGATACGAGACAAAATGCACCATCATCTCTATTTCATCAGAAAACTGTATTACACAGTCATGACTACCACAGTCACTGAAATCAGAAACCATTTAAGGCACTTCATATGTCAACGCATTACCACTACAACCAGTCTACTCAACCGTGTTCTGGAACACAACACCATCACACAAGTCCAACTTTTTCAGCACGTACACCTGAAGGCAGACAGGGAAGCATCCAGAAGGGAGTCTACAGTGACCAGGCATCCTTCCCAACATGCTCTGTCCAGTGTTGCTCACACGTTCTATCAAAAAGCACTGGAAAAACACACAATTTCAGGTAACACTGCATTTGCACAGAATTACAACGTCAGAGCTCCCTGTGCAGCCTCAGTAATGCCACATCGTGATGTCAATTAGACTGTGGCTGAGCTAATTCAAACTGTTAGAAGAGAGGATGAGTTAAGCTCCTAGAACAACTTCACCCAATTTATAACATTAAAAGTACAACATACTCCTAGAAGTGAATTACATGAAGCGCTCACACGCTAATGACACTGCTTGCTTAAGAACACACAGTATCATCAGTGCTGGCACTGTGAAGCTGCTGTGTTTATAACAAAAAAAAAAACCCACAGGGTAACTAAGTGTCATCTACCTGATTTACTCAAAGCCATTTTAAAAATCAAAATCAATGTGAGAAGAAGAAATAATGTGCCAGTTACACTTGCAAGCAATCATGCAGGCATAAACCAGAGTTTGCCTCCTACTTGGCTATTTGCCAGCCTGCTTCAAGACTGAAGCACCAGCGTAACATACAAGTGATAGTAACCAAGGAGCATAAATGTCAATCAGTTAAATCTCAGCATTAAGCTATGGAAGAAGTAAAGCAGAAAGGTAGCTGAGCATACAGCTACAGAAATCAGACATCCTAAAGTTGTGAGAGATGCTGACTTCTCATAAGATGTTCAAACCATGACACCATCAGACTACCCTAAAACATATGGCTGCTCATGCTAACAGGTACATCTACCCTAGTAGCCTGCTCCTACTAGTGACTAAATGGTTGTCTAACAGAGACAGCAATGCTACCGCTTTCCCCAGACTCACAGCCTCCAGTAAATCAGTCCTCAGAGCTTTGGTTCAATGGAAAGCTTCAACTGCTTTTGGACCCTTCTCCTCCTTGACCATAGTCATTGTTTTCCTGAGATGAAGAGTCTGTATCTATTTAATTGTCCATAAACTCTGGCCATCCCTGTTGGCCTGCCTTTAAGGATGTTAGGCTGTTGTCTCCATCTTCAAGTTCAGACTATTATTTGTAAGCACATAATACACTCAGACATTTCAAGGGATTTATACAGGGTCTTGATAACATAATTCTTCTTCCTTTGATAATTGCCAACTTTTGATTTTTACTGTAAAGTAAGTTCTGGGAGAACTCTGTATTCAGAAGTGGAAGACTGGTCCAGTCACTTTTCTTAAAAGTAAAGTAAGACAATCTTTTACTTAGATAATCAAGACACTTGAAAACAGTGTCTAGAAATGGCATTTATTATTTTGGGGATTTGGAGGTGCAATCTCCTAGACCAGGAAGTTCTGCAAATGCACATGCCTTTCCCCCACTCTGTTTTACAGCAACTGACAAGATGAAACTCACAGAAGTAATAGAGATAAGTATACACAAGCCAGTGACAAATGCTAGCTATTAAGGCAGTGCAAGTGCACTTTATTACTTGAGATTAAGTGCATGATCAAACAAAACCAAAGCTATCTATTTGAATGAGCAGATAAGAATACCAACAAGCCTCTCGCTCTCAAGATTTAATCAAGCTCTCATTCACAGCTTCATTAAGACAGCATTCACTGCTCTAAGTGGCACAGACTACTCATGGGGTTTTCAAAGTATGGTGCAGTACACAACTGCACACATGGTCAGTTATATACCTAGGTATCATTCGTTTATCCATTGACATCATAAAAAAAGGGTGGGCATGGTTTTCTAGGAGATCAATATGCAGTCTGTTACTCTTTAGGAACTTCTAATAATGACATTAAGTGATTACTTCCTGGTTAAATTAGTCATCAACTTCTCAGGAAGATGCTTTGGGGTTTTTTTTGCTATTTTATCACAACTAAATTGTTTAGCAGAAGCATATGTTCTTGTACGAGGAAGGATAAACTTCCAGGTCAAAATGAAAGCAAGGAGTTGGAACTTGAAAAAAACAATATGGCACTTCTGTGGAAGGTCAAGGTTCAAGTTCTTTTTGAAAGAATTGATTGAATAGCTAAGCACAAACAAGACTGAGACTGTCAGAGCCTAATCAGTGTTCAAGTTCTTTGACTAGGTAGGGGTTACAAATACTGCTCTCCCCTTCTCTGTTTCCTGGAAATCAGCAAAACTGGTTTTCTCCATTTCTACCATTTAAAGGGTACATTTATACATTTTGGTATCTTCAAGTTACGAAACAGCAAGACAGGATTACTCACAGAAACTTTCCTAAGATTGAAATATTATCAGTGTAGGAAGAAAGGTGGTAATAGATTATGAAGAACAAAAAAGCTTTGTGAATTCATGCTAGGTCTGCCCAGCCACTCGCATACAGCAAGTAAGTGAAATTTTAAAGTTGAACAAATAAGGTTTGTGCTCGTCAAGAATGTCCTCAAGTTTCAAGATAGTCTTCAGGTATCTAGCAGTTTTCCTGAAGTCTCTCATCATACATTCTTTAAGGAAATTTCAGCCATCAGCACCCTTGCTGCCCACCTTCCTTTGAACAAACTTCAAACATTAAAATTTGAAGTTGGGCTGACCTGTTCTGAACTAACCGCTCAGTCCTCTCAACAACCTCTCTACTCTGCATTATATGTTTCTCTTCTTTTACACAGCTGTGAATCCTCTTAACTACCCCCATATTCCTCACTTGCTTCTCATCCTAGCTGAAGTGAAACCTAGTACAGAACACAGGGAAGCAGTGCAGAATAGCCATTACACCTTAGATTCTCAAGACAAATGGCGGAAGCAGTGCTGGGGGGTGGGGGTGTTGGTGTTTTGGAGGCTGTATGTTTTGGTTCTTTGGTTAGTTGTTTTTTCTCAGTTTGGTTTTAAAATATCCCTCCAAGTATTAGGTCTACAGACATTTAAATAAGTGAAGACTTCTTGTCTGCTGCTAATCTCCTCTTTACTGACAAGTACAAGGCTTTTACAAAATGGTAAGTACAAAAATGGCAGAAATACTCTGCAGAGGCAGCACCATACCGCAAAGGTGGTGGCTAAAATACCAGTCATAACCCTGGAAAGAAAAATAGTTCTTCTTTCTTAACAATGAGCCACAACTTAGTCATTCATTTGGCAAGTCAGAGCAGAGATGGCTTTAAACACTACCACTGAAATAACTCCTGCATTAGATATTCGCCTTTACAATCAAGTTTTAATGCCAAGCAAATATACCACAATGTGCTAGGCAGCATACACTGAGACTACTTAAGGTTATGTGCTGACTTGAAACACTTAGTGTTCCTGAACTATTTTATGAAGCATCTGTGCCCCTAGCTCTAGCATGAGTGGTACACAACACGTAGCTGACATTATCAGTATTCTGGCTATAGTGACTGTGTTGATGGAATCGGATACTTAAGGCCACAGAAAGACTCATCTGTTCCCGTGCACTGCATGTCCTTTCAGATCTTCACCTAAAACTGAGAAGCTGTTCAGCAACTACCTATATTTAACACCAACATATAATATGAACTAGTTTACAGAGCATCTGGAGTACTCTCAACGTAGCCTGTAGCAAAGCAAGACACAGTACATACAGCAGTATTATTTAGTTCTAGTGGATTGTTCTGTGTATATATAACCTGATTAATTTATCTGAAAAAGCAGATCAACATGGTCTCCAGTGACTAAAAAAGCAGCATCTTTGCCATGATATCCTTTTGCAGTACAAATTGAAGACTTAATCAAAATGCTTAGGCTCTCTCATGTTAACCAGGTCAGAAGTTTAATCAGCTTGCAGATTTTGCAGACTCAAAGATGCTTGCTATGCAGAAGTGGTCATTCATTCAGAAAAGACTACTACCAGCCAAGAACAGTTTCCACTTACTGTACAAGAAATTCTACCACTGAGTTAGGACTGCACTTTTGCACAGCAACACAGCAGAAATTAATTCTGAAGATGCTGTACTTGTCAATTAAAGAACAGTTGTTACTACACTTTTTAAAAAAAAAAACAACACTATTCAAGGCTACTGATTATACATAGTGAACAAAATCTATTAAAACTGCAATAAACTGGTTACAGGAAATAATATTTTTGTAGCCAAATAGGAAACAGTTCTAATCCAATGATTAGGAGTCCTAAAGGTGCATTGGTTGTTGAGAATTTTCAGTAAGTATTGCTGAATAGTAGTTTAAAGCCTATCAATCCTCACAGTTTCACCAATATTTCACCTGCAGTGTTGCACAACTGGCATCTGGAGCAACCAGGCAATTCACAACCATTGTTCCAAACGTCATAGTCTCAAGAAAAAAAAAACGAATAGATTGTTTTTATATTCAAAAAATATTACGTTCCCTACAAAGGAAACCGTTTTTCACAGTGAAGATCAGTCTTGCTACATGAATTTATTTTTATGTTTTATTCTTCTTACATTCTTTGTTTGTTTGCCTTTTGGTCCCAGAAGACACAAGCCTCCAAATCCAAGAGAGAGTAGCTCCGCAAAAGCTAAACACAGCACTGCACCTCCGCAACAGAAAAATGACAAGACAGATGTGGTGACAGTTTTGCAGAGCTGTTCAGAGAAAATAGCTTGATTTACGCAACGCTATTAGGTAGCAGGCTGTGGTCAGCGCTCTCTGGAAAGCACGAGCTTCCCATGCTGCTTGACATGGCTGCTAACAGGGCTGAAATTCCACCAGGACCTGATGAGGGAGGGAAGAGGGAGCTGGGCACACGTTGCTTGAAGGGCTGCCAGGGCAAGGTTATCGGTCTCACCCAGATGATCTGGAAGGAATCTAGATATACAGGCTGCCATCTGACTGCCTGCGGATCCCCCTTGGTGCTGGGGAAGGGGCTCCACTTGAGCCCTGAGAAGCAGCACTCCTGTGGAGGGTGCTGCATCTGTGGGGCAAAAATGGGAGTCAAAGCTCCTGTACAGAAATCACCCTGTCAGTCCCTCTGAGACCCTGTAGGAATGCTGTAGTCTAGCAAAGAATTATAAATGTCTTCCTTAAGATTCAAGCGGTGCAAATTTATTATTTTAATATTTTTCCTTGAATCAAGCTGCTTAAAGTTAGGCACCAAATCAAAATGCTCGTTATAGTAGCCTATGTTTTGTTTTACAGTATAGCCAAACCTCTACACCAAAGCTTTAATCCAAGAGCTGAAAAGTGTTTTAAGTTCAAATGCTAGCCTCTCAAACAGTTCTCCCCACTCAACTGTTTAGCTGACTTGACAGCCTCCCACAAGAGTAAAGCGTATCTAGATCACCAGATCATTACTGACACCCTGGAACTACAGTTAGACACTATATGGGAACATTAGCTTTGACATCAACTCCCGACTGACCAAAATCAACGCCAGGGGCAGTGACAGAAGTGTTTCACACCTGGTGCCACATCCATACATGATGTTCCCAAGTGAGTTTCAGCTTCTGCTACAGCCTCCCCTTGAGATGAGAGATGCACACAACTAGAGCACATTGCACACACAGGCAAAGTACTGCCTCTGTGCTACAAAGTGAAAAAGCAGCTGCCTGGTTTTACAATACACTAGATCGTAAGCCTTGAATAACTGACAACCTAACAGGGGCTACATGATTAACAGGCAAAAACTGCCTTTCTCTTCCTACCAAGGATTTAGTGCCATGTATAAAATGCTCAGTCTGCAATACATCCCACCTCACATTTAACCCTTTAGGCTTTGACTTCACCAGCTTTATGACCCTGATGGAGGGAAAACCTGAATTGCATACAAACAAGGACAGCAGCGTGATGATTTAGAGGACGTTACTCTGATCTGGCACACTTTAAGCAGTCATTCTACAACCAAACACCCCGTTAGCAGCAACCTATAAAATACTATTTCTTGGGCTAAAGCGCATTTAAGACATGCAAATCTGCAGCAGAAAGTAATTAGGAGAACACACAGATAAAGGAGCTTTCCATTACTACCATCTAAAAAAGTGTTAGTGGAAAAAAATTACAACGTTCATCGATTCTGCACATGGACAGGCAATACAGAGATTCAAGTTACATGATGCCTCTTTTGACTCTTACAGTCAAAACTCAAAGCTGCTCAGAAATGCAGAGAGCACCAGGATGCACAACATCCCTATGCACAAGCATGTCCAAAGCTGTTCTTTCCAGGCTGTTCCTCCAAGGACATAATACACATCCATCACTGAGAGGGCAAAAGAGAATATTATTTCTGGATTTATGTTAGTCACAGACCTTTATTATTTAATTCTGCTAAGTACCAACACCAAATGGCAGCTGCTGGGACAAACTTAACACTGGGTCACTTAACAGTACAGAAAGTCATGAATCCATATCAGGAGCAAGTCAGAAACACTAGCATTTCATCCAGCAAATATTTCACCACTCTGCAATGTGGGTGGAAAACTCCTAGACAGGGCTAGCACAAGTAAATGTACTTGAGTAACTTCATAGAGTTGATGTTAGTTTGGGACATGGATAAGCAACTCTTGCCTCCTATGTTTCAGCTTAAAGAAAGAAGAAAAAAAATTCTCACATTGGGACAGGTACTTGGGCTGCACACAGCATAAGTGGGTTTTCTTATGAAAAATGAAGAAGGAACACTGTCAAAAAAAAGAAGTTGCTTAGGTACCCAATAAAAGTTAATTGAACTTGCACAACTGAACACTGTCCTGTGAAGGGTAATCAACTTTTTTTTTCAAAGCCATCTCGGTAAGTTTAAGCTTGCATGACAGAATTATTTCATCTACCAGCATCAGGTTCACCAAAGCATGTTAACAATGCTGCATTTTCTAAAGTTCCATCTAGAAATCCACCAATTCACAGTGCACAAACAAGGATCCTCATGTCCTGCTCAATCAGGACACCAAATGCAGTTTTTTGATACAAGTTCTCTGGTTAAACGAAATCCCAGAATGCTGGAACAGCCTGAACTGAGAAGGGTTGCCTAGGCGGGAGGAGGGAAAAACACACCAACAAAGTAGAAAACCCCAAACCACAGACACACACCCAGTGCTGAGTAATCCGAGAAAATAAATAGGGGGAAAGTCATGAAGCTTCTCCTGCTAGAAAAATACATAACCCTAACTGCTGAATGCTGAGGAAAAAAGTGGAGCTGAGCAGACCATCCAGGAAGAATCCACAAGAGATCTGCATCCCCCAGACCCCTTGTTTCCACTTCTCTAATTTTAGAGAGCATTTATTAGTTAAGCGGGCTCACGTCCTCCTTCATCAGGTACAGGGGAATGTTTCTGGAAAAGGAGACTGTTTCTACCTTGATCTTTTCCCATCAAATCCACCACTGGTGTTCTGTTTTCTCTGAGCCAAGTTAAACATACCAGAGGCATTTTCAAAAGTCATTTGGGTAGTATACTGCTCACAAATGTCAACTGCAAGCAATTAAAGCTGCATTAGGAACTTTCTCCAGAGGAAATTGCCTCACAAGATGTAGGGTGGAAGGGACTGGCACCTGGAAACCACTTGCTTCAGTCTTCTGGAAAGTACATCTATGGCTAAGCCTTCAGGGTTACAAAACAGTATTTGGTGGTTGGACTTTAAATTGTTCAAATATTTTCTGAAAAAAATGTAGAGGAACAGTAGTCCTGTCAAAACAGATCTAGGTATACACTGGGTGTAATCAGCTTCCTTGGGCTGGATTTCTTGCATCTACAAAGCAGTTCCTAGTCAAAACCAGGTATGCCAACAGTTAGAAAGGGGAGATGGTCCCCAGTGACTGGGACAACTGTCATGCAGGATGCCAATGTTCAATTTGCCTAGAAGTACCAAGTGCTCAAGTTAGTTCTGCTCTTCTGATCTTCCACATGATGGACCAACTGGTAGCTTGGGTAGTTCATTTCTGACCACCGATAACCGTCTTAAAAAAAAAAAAAAAAAAAAAAAAAACCAAACATGGAGGTGGTCTCTGATTTTTCCTAAAGCAGAAAGGAGCAAAATACAGAGTCTCAAATTATCATGACAGGTAAACAGCTTCTACCAAGGCATACATATCAGCCTAAAAATCAAGTTGCGTGTCAGACAATCAAGACTTCCACATCAGTAAGAGTTGTTAGACTGAATCCTTTGACCATTTCCTTCACAAATCACTATTACAGAGAACAACAGATGCAGATACAGAAATGCAGCAGAAATAACCATTGTCATAATATTAAACTGTACTAAATTCTCCAAAACTGTTTCCTGAATTGTTTCACACAATCATCTTCTCCACAGCCAGTGCAGAAGCAAGAGAAACTGCCTGCTTAAGCTCCCAGTTTCTAAAGGTTTTAAGTCTTACCAGTTTAGCACCCACCTCTGTCTTAGTAGCTGCACTGAATCTGGTTTGCGTTTCTCCCTATCATGTCTCTGAATTCCAAATCTGCATATTAGGATTGCGAATTTGGGGTTTTTTGATTATTCACATCCACATTTCAAACTAAAAGTTAGGAAGTAACAAATTTAAGTGCTACACACTACACTCATTTCTAAAAATGATTTTACGTATATAAACCAGTAATTCCATGTACTACAAGATGACTGTGATTTCACATACCAGGTGGTAATACAAACCAAATCCAAGTCAAGCACATCTATAGCAGAGAAGGAGCATTCTGGACACACTATGAGAATGCTTTTTATCACCAATATATTTGATATTCCCAGAGACTCCACTGAGCAAGCCTTAAACCTTGAGAGTAAAGTGACATTCACCCACCAACAAACTGGAGAGCATGTTTTGGTTTAAGCAGAGTCATCTTTACTAACAAAGGAACCACTGCAGCCATCAGGGCCGCCTTCTGTTCAACTCTAACCTCAGTGCACCAGCTTAGTAGCCAATTTTTACATCTCCATCCTATCACATTAAAGCATGGTTCAGTTATTTTGCACAGAATGGACTGGACACAAGATACAGCACTATCCCACTGTGCTTACTTCAACATGCCTGCTAAGCATTAGCTTCCACGTGCAGAAATAAAATTGAATAAACCACAGTATTCAGGCTTATTTATGTGTCAGGTGACTGTATGTTTGCTCATAAGATCACACAATGGAAAAAACACATTTTAAAAGCTACTTGACAAAGCAATCACAAGTCTTCTCATAACCACAGATTTAGTGCAATAACACATCAGAGCTTACTGTTAGGATAGCTTGATGAATCAGATGCCTATCTGTGTCTTATTCTTTGATATAACTAATTCATTTATATTCTACAAGGAGAAAATACCAGTTCGAGTACAGAAATATAAAGTACTAGTTCTTGAAATAACGTGAAATATATTTATTACGATCTCTGTTAGGTTAAGCATTCAACATGAAATACATATGCAGGTCAACAGTTAGATCAGTGAATAATTTGGATCCCAAACCAACCACAGGAGAATTGCTTCTATTCTGAATCAAACAATGTAATAAAAAAGTCAAAGCCAGGTCGTGCTAACTGAAATCAGAGCACCAGCAACCATAAGTATCAACAACTCACTGAGCAAGAGTCCGCATTTGCGTTGACCCACCCCATGGCCTAGACAAATTCATCTTGCATGCACCCAGAAGGTCAATACGTTCAAAATATTCAGTATGGATGGGGAAACCAAATACCAACTCAGAAAACATTCCCATGGTCTCACCACCAGACCTCTCTAAAATTGAGGCTGCCAAGTTTTATATATCTCATGTTACATGAGCCACAAGAGTTTGACAGCCCTGTCATGCCATCCTGCCAAGATGCACAGAGCCAGCTGAGGTCCAGGAAAGCTGACAGCTCCTCCAACACAAGAGGAACCACCTCAGCAGCTTCTAACCAGTCAAGAGATGCAACTGCAATCAGGGCTGCGCACTCACTTAAACAGCAACAACTATGATGACTATAACACCATCAGGATGGGGAGGGGAAGACCCCAAAACCAGACTCTCTTGACTGCAGGCTGCCACACATTTTTCCCACAATAAAAATAAACCCCAACAAGTTCATGCACTCCTTTAGAAAGCTGTGGGTGCCTGAAAAAAAAAGTTTTAGTCAACATAGGAAGAAAAACTAAGATCCCTCCTGAAAAAGGGCGCCTGTATAAGAGTCCACCCTCAGAGCAGAATGGCAAAGATGACTTTTAGATTACTGACTAAAAAAACAAAAATCAAAGAAAAGAGGTGAGAGTCACAAGAACACTTTCTGCTTAATACCTACCATATTCAGAAACAAGATGTCAGTACCGTCAGGCTATTTAGAAAGAATATATACAGAGAAATACCAGTCACTAGCTCCTCCCAACAGAAGGTGAGACTTTCAGATATTGGTTAAGTGCTTGAGTGGCAACAGTACACAGAACAGTACTCAGCCACTGTACTGATGCAAGTACAAATCGCCTGCTTTCACCAACCAAATCTTCACTGGTAAAGCAGAAAGCCAGGCTGACAGCTGAAAGTCAGGAAGCCCCAACTGCAATACACAGGTGTGCACATTTACTTTTCAAGCACCTGAATACTTTGTAACAGACAGCCTCATTTAAGGTAGGGTGACTAGGAACAGGACAAGATAGTCAAGGAAAGCACAATTGCTCCTTTTTTGCCCCATGGATGAAAGCCATTTCTGGGCAGCAATTGGTATTATGTGATCACTTCAGATCCCATGCTCCCTCAGATCATAGTAGGGAAAACAAAGTTAGTGGTCCCCATTGCTGTCTCCACAGCCTGCACTCCTTCACTCCATCTGTTGAGGAAAGGATTAGTTTTGGAGAGTAATGAAAAGCAGCACATTAGGTGGCTGTGACAACGGTTTCCCCTTTTCACTTTTGAAAAACATATCTGTGCTCACACACAGACAGTATAGGTCAGAGCCCACAGCAGTTTCACTGTTTCATTAAATGTTTGAGCAGATTCAGCTTAATGCACTTTTCCAGACCTGCTGCTTGGAGATATTAGCCCATTCCACTACAGGCTAACCCTGTCTGGCTGTGCAAGACACCTGACACCAGGCACAGCTTTCACTCTGATTGTTTAAGTGTATTCGACATTATTCCTCACATGCACACGCTTTCTTGCATGCACTCTTCACCTTTCAGTAGCAATAACAAAGATATTTCACTAAGGAAAATTTTAAGCTTTTTTCGAAAAGTGTTGATACCAGTCCTACTCTATGATAACAGAAAGCCACAGGTGAAGACAGTACAAAAATGCAGGCATGAAACAAACTAATTCCTCCCTCCCTCCTCTGCCATTTCAGGGTTAGAATGGGAAACACTGAAAATAGGTATTATTATTAAAAGGTTGTTAGATAACCTAAGAAATAGTATCATAAACTTAAGATATTACCATTGCACTACAATCCTTCAAAAGCTACTCCTGGGATTTCTTTAGCAATAATTACTACCCTTACCTAACAGAGACCATATGCAGGTCGGTCTGCCACATACAGCCTTTACTCATGCATATTTCTTTCAGGAAGAAAGGTAAAAATCACAGCAGAGCTAAAAGCTAAGGTGAAGCCTGGCTTCTTGTTTGCTTGACCCAAACCCCTTGAATCACCAGTAGCAAGAGGGAGGCAGCCCACTATCCCCTGAACTGCATCTTTTCAAACAGTCACTGATTTGCCTGTCCCTGATGTTGAGCTCTATCCTTGAGCACTTACTATTTGTAAGTTAGTTAGTTCTGCCTACAAGTTCAGCTCTATTAAGACAGTATTCATTACAATTTAATACTACATTCAAGAACTTTGTTAGTTTAAATACGTTTTTCAATATTACATTAATTTTCTATTTTCTCCCATTCGCTAAGAAGACACACCTCAGACTTCCTTTACCACCTTTAAAAGTTTGATTGGTCTTTCCTTCTATCTAGAAATCAAATACCAATAGCTCCCGTTTTAGTATCTTAGCTTAGCTAAAGATAGCAATAGATGAGAAAACAATGCCTTAGCATACAAAGATCAATGATCAAAGATCACATCAAATACTAACAATACCAAAAAAAGCCACTAAGTAGAGGCCTTTTATCATCCCCGACTCTCCATTTTAAGAGCTGCAACTTGATTTTCTTCCCAAACTTTAATAGAAAATGGCACATTATATTAGTTTTGCCAACACATCAACCAGCCTTCCAGGAAATAATGTGTCAGCAATGGAAACTACTTGCAGGGGGTGTTTTTGGCATTTCTCTCCCAACCCGGCATGTTTTTAGCATTAATTGTGGAAGCCACTAATGCTTCTGTTTTAGCTGTTAAATTTTAAACACCAGGGAACATTAGATCAATGACAGTTATGTGGTTATTGTTTGACAGAAGTCACCAAACCTCCCCTCACAAAGATTACCAGCTTCTATGTAATTTTTGCAACTAAAAGGTTTACTTTGGACTACATTCAGGCAAACAGTTTCAGAAAGTACAAGTAATCTTATTATCCTCTAAGTAGCAAAGAATAAACTATAAGAGCCACATATTAGAGCACGCTTCTGTATTTATGGAATAAACAACTTCAAGTAATATATTTGGAAAGTTATTTTGAATACAGTACCATCTCACACTAGGGCACAGGGGAAAAAAAAGACACACCACAAACTACTTACCACAGCCAAAGCACAAGTCTTTTAAAAGAGACAAGAGTTAGATTAGTCATCAAAAGCTCTCCTCAGTGGCATACATCAGAGCACAGGCAATCAGCAAGATTAAGGGGAAAAGAGAAAAAATACAAAACAAAAACATAGAAGCCAGACTAGAGAGTCCTCTCACGAGATTCAAACTTTTAAAGATCAGTTCAGTCACGCAGCAATAAAAGGCTCAGGCTGAAGAATTTTCCTTAGACTCTCTGCCAGCACTGCATCAAAAGCTCCCTGTGCTAGCAACATGTCCTAAGAGCACGTTTGACAAGGACTTCATAGATTTGACAGATGATATGTGCAAAGAGGTATTTTCTCTAACACTTCAAACCTTATTTACAGTGAGGGACAAGAGCTCTGTTCAACAAAGTAAGCAATTGGTTTGCCCGGCCAGGTCTGGAGCAAGAGGAGGATGGACTTGTCCAACTCCCCTTTCTGTTAATGAGGAACTCCTATGACTTAAAAAGCACAAACTGCTATTTTCATAAAGCTATGGGCTACCTCAACTCAAATATAGAGTCAGGCTACAAACTTACTCCACAGCTGTTGCTATGCCCAGGAGTTTTTGCAGTGCCACCCGTGCTGTGCTGTCTGACAGGGCTCCACAAGGAGCTGGATGTTCAGAGCTCGAAGCGTGCAGGTGCTGGGGGGCAAAACACTGCCCCTGTGCTCCAAGTCACAAGGAGAAATGCACACTCCCCCCACACACACCCCCACTGCCATCCTTCCCCTGGTGCATCACAAAGTACAACAAACAGCTACCCTAGAAGACAACTTTATATTAAAATGTCTGCAGAGCAGCTTGGACAAATTTAATCTTAGCCTACCTTAAGACACCCTGAGAAAAGAACAGTTGTTTGGAAAAGTCGAACAATTGTCAAACAATTATGCCTTTTTGCCCTACAGAACTAACAGTTCTCCCTCACCTTTTTTAAGTGACATAAACCACAGTCTCTTACTCCTGTCTGCTACAGGCAAGGAGAGATGAACATGGTTCTTCCAAAAAGCTGGAGACTTTCCTTTAGTCAATTAATTTAACCACATCATAGATTTACCCTAAAGTGGATAATGTGCTGTTACACCTATTTACTGCAGCCCTCTCAATTAATTCAGCATTGCAGGAAAAGTAAAAGAAGGAGATTAAAAAAAAAAAAAAGGAAAGTTAGGATACACTAGCTATGTAAAACAGTGTTAGGGTTGTATTTCTTTCCTCAGGGTATAAAAGAATTGCAATAAATATAAACAGATACATTTTAACAAATTAAATTTAAATGTGAAATTATGACAGCTATTTTGAACTCCACTGTAACGTATGCATCATTCAAATAAAGACATTTGAGTGGCATGTGCTCACTCACAATGTTTTAAACAGAGACAAACTACTGGCTTTGGGTACACAAACTTAGAGTCGGAGTTAAATATTTCAGAGTAATTTCTCTTTCTGAACAAGAAACAGAATTTTCTTTCCATTCCTTTAATTTATTCAGTTCAATGACTGCGTTTTCAAGCTATAAGAAATGTAACCAACTTCAAGTCTCTTAAATGGTCACAAAAACTAAAAATCTTTTTTTTAAAAAAAGGTATAATACTTCTGAAAAAAGAAGTTAGGAATCTAATGTATAAAATGTGAAATATGCATCCTGTTGGTGATGCTTAAGTATTATGAGAAATGATACAGTTATCATTGATTATAAGTGAGAATTGATAATGCACCATCCTAAAAAGACGGCACAGAATATCAGTTAACTCTTTTTCCTACAAAGAAATACGTGAAAACTACTAAGATCCTTCAGCAACAGATGCTAAACGAATAAAATGCTTGCACTCACAACAGTAAACAACTGTTTAAGCGATGTTCCTAGATGACAACCTCTACACCTTACACCTTCGTAACACTTAAGTGCTTCAAGGTGTCAAAGGAACTAATTTGGCAAATCCAAGTCTCTCTCTGTTTTTCAAAGACCCTTGAAAAAGTTATCTAACACACAGCATACTACAGCTCTGCTGAACTACCAGTGAAAGACAACAATACTGGAAAAGCCAAGACTTTGGCACTGCACAGCTTGTCACTGAGATCCCATCTCAATACCCCAAATACTGGCTCCCAGTTCATTGTGTTTACTCATCAGAAAAATACACTGCACCAGAAATTTAATAGAAAAGCAGAAAGCTGAGCACCTGCAGAACAGGAATAGCTGTCTGCTGGCTATAATCTCTCAGATCAAAAAAAAAAAAAAAAACACCAAACCACAGAGGAATCAGAAGCAACTAAAGCAGTAAGTATATATCCACTGACTAGGACGATACTCAGTTTGAAAAACCTCCCACTCAGCACCACAGGCATTCTCCATTCAGAGTTTCACTGCATGGTAAGTCCTGCTGGTGTTCAGCTGGCGCACAGGACAGAGCAGGATACATTAAACAGCCATCTAACAACCATGTGCTGCCACCACCCCCAAAATAAAAACATCACCAGCTGAAGCTTGCACATCCAGGCCATCCCTCACATGCTGTGCCAAGCCTGCCATCACCTTACCATTACCTGACCTTCCTGGGTGGCTACTTGAAGTTGTTACGCTTAGTCATGACCTTAACGATTTCTGTAAAGCTGCTCTTTAAGGTCAGTCAATGCTGAGCTGTGGGCCAATGTTTCTGCTTTATTACTCCCCACTTTGCTCATTACAATCTCCCTCATGGAGATTAAGATGCCTTAACTCTATTTAAATACAGCCCAAACACCTCCCTGCAAAGAAGTGATCACCAACCACCCCCCCTCCTTCTCCTCTCTCCTTCAACACACTTAGCATCCTGCTAAGAGGAGGATGCTTTTTGGCACTGTGCATATTTTATAACGATTTACTTAGGCACCACCCCTTTAGGCCACATAAATCACATGATAATATGTGAGGTATTAGTTCTGTGCAAAGGATATGCAAACACAAGCTCAAGCAATTAACTGTAACACTGGACCAGAGTGCTTCGCTTCCGTGCTGAAATACAGATACCACACAACTTAATCAAGAGTTAACCAAATACTAGTTTGTCAGGGAAGTTGTTGCAACCTCAAATATTTATTTCACAGGCTTGAAGTTATGGGATTTATAATTATTTTCATTAAAAGTTCTTGAGTGAGGTTTCACATCTACACATGTTGAAAAATTCACATACTTAACTTGAACATCAAATTTGTATAACAAAGCAAGATGAGGAAAGAAAATTGTCTCTCTCTGCCCAGCCAGGCTTATCTCAGCATGCCTCATACACTGCTTCATTCCCCCAACTGCAGAGAGCATCCAGTCACCAATGCAGCATGACTGTGACCTGGCCACTAACAGAAAATACTTGGGATACTTGGCAGAAAACCTGGGTTTGCATCATCTGGCACAAAGAGGTGGGAAGCACTCCCCTGAGAGGGATGCCTTTAGCAGAGTTCTTGGTAAACTTAAAGTCAGAATAAAACCGGATTAGAGGTGCACTCCCAGGGTCAAAGCTCCCACCTCTCCTCCAGACACAGACAACACAGTCCTCTGGATTAAGGTAAAGAGCACTAGACATCTGAAGAACGCCAGTGCAATTGCTCTTGGCTTTCATCTTTAATTTTTTCCATTTCAAGTCATAAGTACCAAGAATCCCATATTGTTTGAGCTTTATGCTCATCAAACCTTTGCTTAACCCTTGTGTTCCAACCCAAACAAAAAGAACTAAACACAAAAAGTTACCTGAACAAGTTAACCAGTTTTCAAGATGTTTCAAATTCCTTCATGCAGATCGGTATCTTTTGGGATTATTTTCACCAGAATCTACACTAGCTTGTATATATTGGACTTTGACCCACAGATGAGTACTCCTATTTAACCTAAAGTTCTGTAAAAAGTTCTGATACTATCTGCAAAAATTCCCTTCCCCTCAGCTAAATAGGAAAATTGAATTAATAGTCCTCCTTTAGGATACCCTTGTTCAGGATTAGCATTAAATTATATTTGAAGTTACCAGATCACTGCACTATTGAGAATATTTTTTTTTTTTTTTTTTTGGCTACCCAGGGAACTGTTTGAGTCTCAGGGTTAAGCACATGCCGTTCTACTTAAATGGCAATATGCCAAATCCGTTTAAATATTTAAACATTAACCTCAAAGTCACTGGTTTGTAGAAAAGCAGCCGTTAGTCCAGAAAGATTAAATTTGTTCTCCAGGCAGTATCATTGAGTACAAAGGCCACTTTGCCACCTTCTGAAAGTGATTTCTGCAAGAGCTGAAGAGCATGGAAAAGTTACTGGAGTATTCATAATTGCTTCAACGACAGACTTTTCTTTGCAAGTATGCACAGATACACATGTGACATTTTCCCCTTCTGGAATTACAGATTCATCTTCTATGTTTAAAAATGCTACTGTTCTGCATTAGGAAAGTCAAGAAGTTTTGAAGATTTCAAAGGCAAGTTTTCCTTCTGTTATTCTACATCAAAAACCCAGCTACTTAACAGTAGTAACCAGTATTCTACACTGACAGCTAAAATTAAGGCAAACTAAAAATTTCTCTGTGACAATGAAAAAAAAAAAACAGGGCAAGGGCTTAAAAGAAAAAGCCTAAAACACCAAAGAACAAAAAAACCCACAACATTGAGCTCCTATCTACATTTACAGAACAAGCACAATAATGAACAAGAACAGGGTTGCTACACTTACTCTTCATAGATTGTATGATTACACAGTTATTCAATGTTATTTTGAGGCTCAAAAGTAGTTGTATTCGCCATTTAAGATTCCTCTGAAATTGTGCTCTCAAACAAAAATCAGAAAATAAAGCACACACACTGAAAGGCTCTTAACACTTAAGAGATTCAAGGATCTGCACCTTTATGCACTGTTAAAATTATTCATTCACGACTAAATCAGTGTGATGAACACTAATATCTCATTTTTAAATGAACTGGCAGGGGGGTGGGGAGAAGATCAACTAAAGAGATGCAGGGAAGGAGCCAGCACACTACTTCTGCAACTGTTTTGTAAACCACCTTCTGCTACCTGGAGACCATGATTAGTCCTGGAGATTGAGAAACCTACTTCTCTGCAGCATCTGTCTATATTTACATTTGACAAGCACAAAACTAATTTTATATGAAGCCATTGGTTGGCAAAACAAAGCCACCACCAAGAACACACTGCAACTGATTTTTTTTTTTTTCCTATAAACCTTTTTCCCCACATTTTTTTTTAAGAACAAAGTTCTAGGCTGCCCCTCTACAGGAAGCTGGCATTCACTACGTGTTTATAAATAAATAAGCAGTTTGTAACAGTAGCTTTACTCTGATACCAATCAGATATAAACAAGCTCTAAATATAACTTATGTGGATACTACAGAATGACCTCTACAGTACCAACTTCTTTTATCAATGATATGCATCCATTAGAGGTTGGAGAACAGAAAAATTGATCCCAAAGTCCCTCACCCAGCTTCCACATGGTCTTCAATAAGAAAGCTAAACTGGATATATCTAAAAGACTGTGATGGAGTGACCTTGTAGAAGACAAAGCTTTCCCACTTACTTTGCACTGAAAATAGTCCATTGCAGGGGGAGGGGAAAAAAACCCCACCACACAGGCTTACTATATTTAAAAGACAACTTACCTACAGGGTACCTCACACAAGAGTAAAGGCTGGAGACATGCCCACATGTCAATCTATACTGCTGAAACGTCAAGTGTTCTGCTAGAAGGGCTGCTCTAACCACTACAGTTCATTACCTCTGCTCTTCAAACAGTTTTGGGTATGTTTCGGTCACTCCTCTCAAGGCTCCACAGTGCTTATTTGTCTATTTTGCAAATGTGCGTTTGTGACTACACGTCACTGTAGAGTAAGGCTTACACACCATCACAACAGTGCAGCGACCTGTGGTATGGCAACAGTTCAGCTTACAGAAGACACTGCTATAAAGATAGCTGGGCACAGAGGAAAAGAATTAAAATACTGATCACCACTAGGCTAGGACAGGTGGAAAAAGCCATACACTGAAAAAAATACAGAGACCCCAATGGCAGGCATCACTACTTAGTGTTTGAAGCACTCAGCTAAGAGGCTACAGGGCAAGCAGGGAAGTTACCAGTCCAATACAACAACAAAAAAAAGCCCACTCAATACTTCTCTTGCTAAAGTAATCGCTAAAGTTGCAATACCTCTTTCAGTAGAGGCAGCTTCTAGCAAGACTTCAGAAGGTCTAATGATACAGCCTCCTCATCTAGGAAACTGAAGACAGCTGCTATTCAATTATCACCTTACAATTAAGCTATTAAATTTAAGCACAAGCTCAGGCTGGCTGAAATTTAGAACCAGATCTACCAACATCTTAAGTGTTGAGGTGCAGCACTATTAGAGCAGAGAAGCACAAATAAATACTAGTTATGCCCAATGCAACCATTATGAAACCTGTGAGAAATCTGTGACACAAATTACTTGCTTTATGGTATTTGACATAGGAGCCCATTTGCTGAGCAGCAAGATACTTCATTACATGAAATCCACAGCACACAAAACCAAATAAGTTCTGGCAAGAAAAGAAAGGTAACCATGAGTCCTAACCACATACAGAAACTGCTCAGGTATCTTGATGTGTGTTTGCGTAATAAGGCAGAAGCAAACTTTTACCGTGAGCAGTGTACATAATGAAGTGGATGACCGAGAGCCTTTATAATCTCTTGAGAAAACTGTCAAGCTCATGAGGTTTGTACTACTTGGTATAAGAACATTAAGGAGCTACAAAGGACAAAGAAACCTTAGGTGAAGCAGTGTTCTGCACAACTCCAAATGAGTATCAGAAGAGGCTATTCATTAGATGAGTTGGTGCAGAGCAAGAACATTTATTCTGCAACTACAGATTGAAGCACACTAAAATAAGTGAGCTTCTAATTGCTTGGCAAGCCTCTGCCATCCTTCTAGGCAGATACTGCGAGCGCAAATGCCTAAAGGCATCCAGCTGCCCAAGGCCACCAACCCATGCTGACTGCAGAACCAGCCATTATTATCTCCTGGCATCAAGGCTCTGGCTGATTATATTACTACAGTAGGAGACAACACCCAGACAGTTCAGTTTCATAATACTCAACTGTAACAATTCCTGAACAGGTCCTATGAACTGTTTAGGAACATGAAACAAAGCAGAGGAAACACAGACACACTACAGGGGACACGTGTAGCTTTGAGACACTTTTATACTGAGACACAAGTAAGGACACAACCAGACCAAAATGTCTGTGAGGAATTCCCTTTGTTTAAGTAAAGCTTCCAAACGAAGATACAAACTTGACAAAAGTCTGATTACCTGCAACCAAGCATCAAATAATATGACCCTCACTGCATCCAAAAGAGTGCGTGGTAAGTATTCCATTATGTGAGGGAAGACTACTTCCCAGAAGGACAGTACTGGCAACAAATTCATTGTTGCTGCATGTTATGTGATAACACATGCTGTTCTATGAACTTTGAATCATATCAGCAGCTTCTCTTCCAGTACTTTCATGCTGTTGATGGCAGCTGCTCATAATAGAGACCTGAAAAGGATGAGATTTCACAGGCAATAAAAACAGTCCATGCTTCACAATGCTTGAAAAATAAAAAAGTGCCATTAAGCCTAGCTTGTATCACTAAATGAGCAGTAAATCAAATATACCAAATAGCATTCTCTTTAGCAGTATAGTTTAGCTCCTGCAAACCTACACCTCAAGTACAACTGAGGTGATATGGACACCATATGGACTTTCCAGTTACAAATATCTGGTAGAGAACATATCTGAAATAGGGAGTTGTCCAGATAGTACTAGCATCAAGAAACACCAAATTTCTACAGACATCTCCTAGATACCTACAATGCAATAAAACTATAGAGTCAGCATTAAAGGTGCCTTGCAGAGGCAAAACTGGCAGACAAGCCATTCAATTAGGTAGCATTGCAACAGTGGAATATTGCAATCAATAGGCTTCCCAAGATTAGATAGTAGTCAAGCACAGAGTAATGGTTTTAAGATCCTTGACTACTGATGGGTGGAAAGCAATAACCAGTGCACAAATCAGATGAGAGTGCTGCAACAGACAGGGCCTGCATACAGTGCCAAGAACCACTAGGCCAGTACATCCAGAAGCGGCCTGCATCAAACAGCCATAAACAAACAGTATCAAAGGTGAGGTTTATGCTGTCATGCAGCACTGTTGAGACAGTGGAGACAGCATCAGTGGGAAACTCTTCACATGCTTTGACAGCGTCAAAGAATCTGCAGGACCATCAACAGCTTCAGCTATGAGTCAGAAATAACCATGTACAGGACTGAATGACTGATGTCCAAAAGGTAGAAAGGAGCAGTTGAATACAAGCAGTCCTTTTCCTCTTTTTCTTCTCCTCAAAGCAATGACCAGCGGGAGGGGGAGGGGGGGGCGGGGAGGCAAAAAGAGCCATACAGTTACGCAGAAATGGTTTGAACACCAGCGCATTTGCAAAATCAAAAGCTGCCAAGCCTCTCGGAGGGAATCATGAAGTCCACATTCAGAGATGGACAAAGCACCACCCAATTTCAACCAACATATCTAAAAAAAAAAAAAAAAGGACAGGACAGGACAGGAACACCTGTAGCAAATTGCAATGAGCCTTACACCAAGAACTGCACCATGGCATTAAAGACAACAGGGGAGGCTTTCTCAGGAATGTCAAACTCAGCTGTCCAATCTCTGCAAAAGATTTTCTAACAAGCCAGATTAGATCTTTGTGCTGAATAACAGTATGAGAGGATAATTTCAGTGCTAATTTCTTAGACCAGCTGACCAAGATCACTATTTTGGTTCAATGTTGTGTGTAATGGGTACTCCCAGGACTAAGATAGAAGATCATTAACAACAGTTTGTTTTTGCATTCCACAAAGTGGAAACCCTAATACTGCATACATCTTGCTCCAAGAATTAGTTGTTCAAACAACCTGTCCTTTCACCCTAGTGGGTTTTGAGTTTTAGTGTGTTTAATTATCAGCTCCTCCACCAACACAAGTCAGCTTTCAGACAGATCTGGGCCAACAAACTAAGACAGAACAGTTCATCTTTGATCATATTATAATCTTCCAAGAAACTGGAGTAAACTGATTTAATTGACAGAATAGGACTCAGAAAAAGCTGTGTTTTCTGAAAAGTGTGACTTTTGGGTTTGCTAATCCCAAAAAGCACTATTCAAGTATGAACAGAACCAGTGCAAATCAGCAAAAGTTTTATCAACTGTTTAAATAAAGCTGTCAGGAAAGTTCATGCTTTGTGACAGGTAAAACTCCATCAAAAGAAGAGTTTAATCTCCAAGTGACATCACTGCAAATGATATGATACTCCAAACAGCACTGTCTGTGGCAGAGAGGAGTATTAAAAGTCTTCCAAACCAAATTTCAACTTATTCTTCAATTTTTCTTGAAAGAACATCACAGAAATTCAAGAACAGGACAGCATCCTGGTACTGTCAAAGAAAGTTTTATATTGATTAAGAATTGTAATGGTGATTTAGTGTTTTAATGTTGATATAAATAATCCTAACATTGGGAAGCATACTGCATATTGGGTTTGTTTATGGATCAACATCTCCCAAAAGGAACACCTACTCCCGTTACTGCCAAAAGTTCATGGTGAAGGAGTTTGCCATAATCTGTATTTTTAACCAAGCAACTTAAAGGCCAAGACAGACACAAGGAAACTACCAGTATGGAATACTGCAGCTACAGACAAGTGACCCTAAGTAACACAGAATTCAAGACACTGAAACTAATAAAAGAAGGAGGAGAAGAAAAAAAAGAAACACCAAACCCAAAGAGTTTCCTTCTTTCATTCCTTGAAGGTCTCTATGCATTTCATCTGAAAGAGTCCAGTACCAAAACCCAAAACTGGGTACAACTGTCAACTGACTTCTGTAGCACCCCTTGCCTATAACCCCCATAGTGGCTCATCAGTCATCCCAGTTGAACTTATTTCTTTGAACAAAAGTTATTTGCTAGAATATCCAAAACAGGTTACAGAACACCCATCCACTGAAATTTTGAAGACTCAGTTGGACCCTACCATGGCTGAACTGATCTAGGACAGGCAGTAGTCCTGCTTTAATCTGGAGGCTGGAAAAAGTGACCTCCAAAGGTACCTGCCAGCCAATTTGTAATTCTGGAAATTAAAACATTTTTTGAAGAGAAATGAAAACTCAGGGAAAGTATTCTGCAATCACTTCCCGACTTCTCTTTTAAAGTCACACCACTGGTATTTCAAATATCTCTAGTAATCACACTAAATAAAATATTTCACTACCACTAAAACATTTCAATCATGTATTAAGAGCAAGCACCTCAAACGTCATCCAAGAACTCATGACTCTTGCAGACTAGGTATTAACAGGATATGCATAAACCAGCATCAGCAGCATCTTTCATTTATACCTCCAGTTTAAAAGCGGTCTCACATCACGGTCTTGAAATACTACCTTACCTTTAGCTTTTTCAAGAGTAATCATGTTTGACTCATTAGGAGCATGGAGTAAAACACCAAGTAAAATAAAAAACGTACATCATATGTTTATTGCGAGAATGGGCACACAAACCATAGGTGATGTGACACATTCATAGCCTTCCTTGTTTCACGGCAACTTATTTACCAGCCCATACTCTTTACCACAACTCTATCAGACTGCCCGTTGGCACACACATCCTTAGTTCTCAAGCCATCCTGCAATGATGGGGCAGCAAAATCCTCCTATTTTAGAAATTCCTCAGACAAGATTATTCAGTCTGCTACAATTCAACAAGAGACATGACCAGTCAGCATCTCTCTCCAGTAGCCACAGCTACAACTCCCACAGGAGATGAATGGAGGCAAATCAAGTCTGTAATAATACCAGCACCAAATACTCACATCCATCCAAGAGTACAGAATCACAGAATCATCTAGGTTGGAAAAGACCTTGAAGATCATCCAGTTCAACCATCAACCCAGCATTAACAGTTCCCAACTACACCATATCCCTAAGAGCTATGTCGACACTACTCTTAAACACCTCCAGGGATGGGGACTCCACCACCTCCCTGGGTAGCCCCTTCCAACACCTAACAACCCGTTCTGTAAAGAAATGCTTCCTAATATCCAGTCTAAACCTTCCCTGGTGCAACTTGAGGCCATTCCCTCTTGTCCTATCGCTTGCTACTTGGTTAAAGAGACTCATCCCCAGCTCTCTGCAACCTCCTTTCAGGTAGTTGTAGAGAGCAATGAGGTCTCCCCTCAGCCTCCTCTTCTCCAGACTCTCCCTCAGCTGCTCCTCGTACGACATGTGCTCCAGACCCTTCACCAGCTTCGTTGCCCTTCTTTGGACACGCTCGAGTAATTCAATGTCCTTTTTGTAGTGAGGGGCCCAAAACTGAACACAGTAATCGAGGTGCGGCCTCACCAGTGCCGAGTACAGGGGTAAGATCACTTCCCTGTCCCTGCTGGCCACGCTATTTCTGATACAAGCCAGGATACCATTGGCCTTCTTGGCCACCTGGGCACGCTGCTGGCTCATGTTCAGCCGGCTGTCAATCAACACCCCCAGGTCCCTCTCTGACTGGCAGCTCTCCAGCCACTCCTCCCCAAGCCTGTAGCTCTGCTGGGGGTTGTTGTGGCCCAAGTGCAGCACCCGGCATTTGGCCTTATTGAAACTCCTACAGTTGGCCTTAGCCCATCGCTCCAGCCTGTCCAGATCCGTCTGCAGAGCCTCCCTACCCTCGAGCAGATCAACACGCCCACCCAGCTTGGTGTCATCTGCAAACTTACTGAGGGTGCACTCAATCCCCTCGTCCAGATCATCAATAAAGATGTTAAACAGGAGTGGCCCCAAAACCGAGCCCTGGGGGACACCACTCATGACCGGCCACCAACTGGATTTAACTCTGTTCACCACAACTCTTTGGGCCCGGCCATCCAGTCAGTTCTTTACCCAGCAAAATCTGTGCCCATTCAAGCCACAAGCAGCCAGTTTCACCAGGAGAATGCTGTGGGAAATGGTGTCAAAGGCCTTACTAAAGTCAAGGTAGACAACATCCACAGCCTTTCCTTCATCCAATAAGCGGGTCGCCCTGTCATAGAAGGAGATCAGGTTTGTCAAGCAGGACCTGCCTTTCATAAACCCATGCTGACTGGGCCTGATCATCTGGTTGTCCCACATGTCTTGTGTGATGGTACTCAGGATGAGCTGCTCCATCAGCTTCCCAGGCACCGAAGTCAAGCTGACAGGCCTGTAATTTCCCAGATCATCCTTCTGACCCTTCTTATAGATGGGCATCACATTGGCCAATTTCCAATCTGTCGGGACCTCCCCGGTCAGCCAGGACTGCTGGTAAATGATGGAAAGCGGCTTGGTGAGCACCCCAGCCAGCTCCTTCAGCACCCCTGCGTGTATGCCATCCAGTCTCATAGACTTGTGTATGTCTATGTGATGCAGTAGGTCACTGATTATCTCCTCCTGGATTTGGGGGGGTCGTTCTCCCAGTCTCTGTCTTCTGGCTGAGGAGGCTGGATTCCCTCAGTACAACTAGTCTTGTTATTAAAGACTGAGGCAAAGATGGCATTAAGCACCTCAGCCTTTTCCTCATCACTTGTTACCATGTTTCCTCCCTCATTGAGCAGGGGATGGATACTCTCCCTGGTCTTGCTGTTGACATACTTATAGAAACATTTCTTGTTGTCCTTGATTGCTGAAGCCAGATTAATTTCCAGCTGGGCTTTAGACCTCCTAATTTCCACCCTGCATAGCCTCACAGCATCTTGGTAATCATTGTGAGTGGCTAGCCCCTTCTTTCAAAGGCCGTAAACTCTCCTTTTCTACCTGAGTTGCAGCCAAAGCTCCCTGTTCAGCCAGGGTGGTCTTCTCTGGTGCCGGCTTCTCTTACGGCACCTGGGGACCGCCTGCTCCTGTGCCATTAAGACTCTTCTTAAAGAGTGCCCAGCCTTCCTGGACCCCTATACCCTTCAGGACCATCTCCCAAGGGATTCTGTCAAGCAGGTGCCTAAACAAGACCAAGTCAGCCCTTTGGAATTGCAGGATGTCAGTTCTGCTTCCCCCTCTCCTGGCCTCTCTAAGAAGAGAGAACTCTATTATTTCATGATCGCTGTGCCCTAGTCGGCCTCCAACTGCCACATCATCCACCAGTTCTTCTCTGTTCACAAAGAGGAGGTCCAGCAGGGCACCTTCTCTGGTTGGTTCACTCACCAGCTGCGTCAGGAAGTTATCTCCCACACATTCCAGGAATCTCCAGGACTGGTCCCGCTCTGCTGTGTTGTATGTCCAGCAGATGTCTGGGAAGTTCAAGTCTCCCACAAGAACAAGGGCAAGCGATCGTGAGATTTCTCCTAAGTACCTATAGAATATTTCATCCACCCCTCTGTCCTGGTTGGGTGGCCTATATTAGACTCCTACTACAACATCTGCCCTGTTGGCCTTCCCCCTGATTCTAACGCAAAGACACTCCACCCTGTCTTCACTATACTTGTGCTCGAAGCAATCACACTCATTCAGGAGTACAATGACTAAAAGCAATTCTTTTCTGCCCAGTTGCATAGATTTACAGCTGATGTCACAAAGGAAAAAGGAGCACCATTTCACAGGCCACTCCATCCAGACCTCACAGATACCAGCTGATGCCATCAAACTAAACTAACAAGTCCAGGACACACTATACATTGCCAGGAGATCAACGGGAAAACAGAGTTACTTAAATAACTACAAACATGTTTTTCATAGTAATGAAAATTCCTCCTTCAATAACCCTGTTTTAGCTTGAAAAAGGCCTGTCCACCTTCTTCACTGACATAAATGGGGCAAACAGCAGGGAAACTGTCTCTGGAAGCAATGTTTTCTTGTTTCTTCTTGTTAGAGACTATATACAGAGTATACAGATAAAGGTATTAGAGGCAGTAGGAATAGCAGCCATTAGGAAAAAGTGCTACACCAAACACATTCAGATTGTTTTACACCACCTCAAGGACTCTGTTGTACAGCTGATGACCACTGTCACTCTGAGCAGAAAGACAACCACCACGTGCATGTTCAGTGGGGTCTGCAGTAGGGACCAGTTCATCAAAACCCAGTGTGAGTTATATCTCAACTCCCACTGCTCTGAGTGCACTAGTTTCATTTCCCCACAGAATTCCCATATTGCACAGTAACATATATCCACATTTATATTAAATGCAAAAATGAGCTAGTGTCCATTTTTTAATAGATATTTAAGATTGCAAAAAGAAAAATAATTGTGAAACTTCTAAATATTTGAAGACTGAGAGCACACTGGCAACTTAGCATTTAGATTTCAGTAATCTGGAAGAGCTAAAATAAGTTTTATGGTAAAGTCAAACAAAATGACAGACCTAGGGCAACCATCTAAAGAGGAATGACAACAGAGACTGGAGAGTTGATACAAGCAGGCGATACACAGGTCGCATCACAGTCACCCGCTAATAGCGGCTTCGGTTCTTCCTGACACAAAAACTAAGCAGGGTACTAACTGAAGCAGTTTGAGGTAAGTAACTTAAGTGGAAAAGTGCTAGAATAATTAAGGATTAATGCAATTCTCCCAGGGGAAAGAAAAGTCAAGAAAATAAAACTGGAGTTAATACAGGTGCTAGGAATGGGGAAAAAAAGGAATATCATACTATCCAGTGGAAAGT
Organism: Strix uralensis; assembly: GCF_047716275.1. Lineage (NCBI taxonomy): Eukaryota > Metazoa > Chordata > Aves > Strigiformes > Strigidae > Strix > Strix uralensis. Next base: position 34,245,670 of record NC_133975.1, read on the forward strand.
TAAGTTGTGACATAACTTTTTGGTAGCGGAGAAAGCCCACTAATGTAGAAAATCGAAACTTATAATTAATATCGTTTTGTCACTTAGCAGACAAAGAAATTTATCAAACAGCACTAATTTTTTTTCAAATAATAAAATATATCTATCATAGCCAATGTACTCTGTGAAATAGTCTCCATGACAGAGAAAATAGGAAAGCAGAAAACAACTCTACCCATGCCTCTATCAGAGCAACTGCTGAGTCTAAAAACATCTTCATACATGAATTAGGAAGAGGAAAAAGCTCCACAGTGCAAGTACTCCCTCAACAAAAAACTAGGCTCTTATCATTCTCACTTTTATGTTTGCTTAAAAGAAACTGTACAACAGCCAGTTACACTTCACAAACACTGAAGAAGCACAAACTTGTTTCCCTTTCCACAAGAAATCAAGTAAAGCAGAATAAAAAGAGCATTAACCTTGTCCAGCTTTAACTCCAAACTACTGCACAGACTGAACATTCCACAAACTCACCAAGTAATCCTCTGAATTAATGGCATAAAGACAACTATAAAAGGACTTGATTTTCCCAATTAAACAGTAAATCAGGATATACTATGAAATTGAATGAAGAGAACAAAATGACCTAAATGGAGATAGGGACTTCGGGGCAGGTAATCACTTCAGTAGCTTCTGCTGGATCACACCACATGTGGCACTTTCACATAGGTATCTCTCAATATCAATAACTCATAATACAGCAGTGGCACACTTTAGCATCTAGTACAAATATGTGACATACCACATTTATATATATGCAAGGTATACATTTATACACGTATGAAATGCATATATATGTATAAAACCATATTTACGCTTTTATTTTTATATATATAAAAATCAGTCCCACACTACCAGCTGGCTAATCTGCATTCCCAGTTGCTATTACAAGCCTAAGGAATTATTTTGCTAGATTGTTGAGATCATTAGCTACCTGACATGTTAGATCTCAGCTCAATTCTAAGTCCTACAAGTTAAAAAAAAAAAAAAAGAGGCAAGCAAAAGCCTCCTTATAGTTGACATCATAACAATCCACCTCTGTGCAAGAATCTTGGCTCTTCCTAAAACAGAAACCCACTTCTGCCATACGTGACGGCAGACAAAAGTTTGAAACCACAAAATGCAAGAGTTAGAAACAGGAGTCTCAAATGCATTTAGAGTGTCATTACTCTGTCAAATCTTGACTTTGTCAAGGCCTTTACATTGCATTTTTGCAGACTTACTCTTACAGCTGAAATCAATACCTGAGAAGTAAAACACATGAGAACTGGGAACAGTTATGCATCCAACAGTAAAGCTTGCTATTTATTGAATCTAAATTGCTCAGAAAGATACCATGAAACCTGTTGTGTCAGCTACTAAAAGTTTCACATTTGTTCAAATATTTTCAAGTTATAGAATCTTTACACACAGAATCATGCTTACTCTGGATGGAAAATTATGCCAGGTAAAGTTTTACCATGAGAATTATCAGATTATTATCACTATTTCAGTCACTGTTCTGAAGCAGACTGATCTCAGCCAGAAATCTGAACTCTGCAATAGTTTAAAAGTGACTATATAAATTTTAAATACAGCCTTGTTACCACATGTACAATTATGCCCCATAAAAAGAGAGCTCAAAAAGCAACCTATTGCTCACCCATGATAATTAGCATTAGGCGAACTAAATTAGCCCCAGTGGCTGGTATGGAGTCACGCGAGCCAGCCGCTACAATGCATCTCAGTGGTTCCACAGGAGCATGTGCAAGTCACAAAGAATAAACATTTTAATACCTGTCCTATTTAGTAATCCAGACAGTGAACTCCATCATGTTGGTCACCACCATCCACTCCGAAAATTTCAGTAATATATATAAAGCAGGTTAAAGCTTTTCTGCTCCCAAAAAAGTAAGTTGCATTACATGAAAAGCTTATCTCTTCTCACTTTAGAGAGAGAACTATTGCTGTGTATTGAGTTCATTTAGAAAAAGGGGAAGAAAACTATTAACCATGAATATATCTATTCAATAGTGTAGGTATCATCTGGTTTGCTAGACTTAGTATTAAAGTATTTTACATTTATAGCTACTTTAGACTGTTACCAACCTTACAATGTATAGACAATGACCAATAACGATTTATTTTATCTGCTTAAATGGAAGTCTTGTATCTGCCACAGCATGAGACTTCAGCTTTTAGATAACCCCCCTGGTGTGTTTAACCAGTTGCACTGTCCATGATATCACCAGCATAAAACAAAAACCCCACCAAAGCACAGCCTTAGTCCTGGTGGCAGATTGTCAGAGCTGTGTCTGAAGCTAGAACCTACATATCCCTGAAGAGAGATGGGATGCTCTGTTCTCTGCTTCCATCACAAAGTTAAAAAACAGGGGGTGGGAGCTGCTTAGGTTGTTTTGAGGGAGATGTTTGCTGGGGCTTTTTTTGTTTTGCTTTATTTTAAACATCTGCACTCTGGCCTTGGAACAATGGTATCAAGTTTAAACTCCATGTCCTTTTCAAACACTGTCTCTCCTGCCCGTGCCAACCTTGAGTGGTATAAATAGCTGCAAGCGGAGGAGCGAACACGGAAGATACTCTTGTAAAATCTCAGGAGCGTTCGTGCTCTTACTGCAGGACCGGAGCAGTCCGGGTGCATGAGAGGAAGCTCTATCAGATTTTAAACGTTTCAAACACCATGTCAGCATTCAACTAACTAAAAAGCTACGCCAGCAGTGTACAATTTCCGCATCTTTAAACACAAAAAAAAAAAAAAAAAAACCGAAAAACAACCCAAACACACCACCAACGCCCGCTGAAGTTTCGGCTCCTCAGCCCAGGGGAAGGGCCCCTCGGCGCGGCCCTCGCTGCAGCTGCACCTGTGCCCTCCCCGAGGCCGTGCCCCGCCGTCCCTCCTCGCCGGCGCACACGGGAGCGCGGCGGGCGGCCGAGCGCCGAGAAGAAAAGAGAAGAGACAGTACGAGCAGCCCCGAGCGGCGGCCGCCCCCAGGCCGCGGCAGTGACCCACTTCCCCGGCCACGCACCGCCGCGCCCTGGCAGCCCCGGCCCCGTTATCCGGCCGCCCCCGCGCACCGCCCCGGGAAGCCCGCGCTGGGGTACGAAGAGGGGGAACGGGACGGGGCGGGGGAGGACAACGACCGAGACTTTTTTTAAAACAAATCGGTACTTACGCCGGCGCTTAGACGCCGCCCCTCACTTGCGGCTGGGTTACGCAGAAAGAAACTGCCCCGAACCGCCGCTCCGCACCGCGCCGGTCGCCGGCACCGCGGTCCCCTCCGCCCCCGCGGAGGCCCCGGCAGCGCCGCCTCCGCGCCCAGCCCACGCGCCCGCCCGCTCCCCGCGAGCACCGGGCAGCCCACAGCACCCGCGCCAGCGTGCGCGGGCGCCCCAGTCCCCCCCCCGCCCCGGCGGCTCCGCGCCCCCTCCGTGACCGGCCCGGACCGTCCCGTCCCGAGCGAGGCGCCGCAACCGCGCTCCGGCCGCACCTGCCCCACAGCGGGCCCCGCGCTCCGCTCTCCTCACCTGGCGCCGGGCCGCGGGGCTGGGCCGCCCCTGGGCGGTGCTTTTGTCGGCGGGGGCGCGGGGGCTGCTGCCCGCCCTGGGGGGGGCCCGGGCGCGCTGCGGTGGGCGGTGCGGGAGGCGCAGGTAGCCAAGCGGGGGAACTGGGTCAGCGACTAAAAATACCGCGGGGGAGCGAGGAAAAGGATCCCGCCGCGGCGCCCGGGGAGGCTGTCGCCCCTCGGGGGGGGGGGGGGAGCATGTCGGCGGCGCCTTTCCGGGCGGAGCGGGGCCCGGCGGAGGGGGGGGCCCTCCCCGCAGCCGAGCCGGGGCAGGTGGTGACGGGCAGGCGGTGACCTCGCCCCAGGCGGGCACGGTGCGCTAGTCACGAGCACAACCCGCGACGACAAAACCTTTCCTTGCTTTAATTTTTAAACCGCGTGTGGCTTCGCAGACGGCGCGCGGGGTGAGAAGTGTCGAGATCGCCCGTTGCCGGAGGGCCGGGCCGCTGCCTTCGCGCCCGGCGGCCGGGCCCGGGGTGAATCATCGGCCCCGGGGAGCGGCAGGTCAGGACGGGCCGCATTCCCCCGGCAGGGCCGGGCCGGGCTCCCTTAGGCCCCGGGCCTCCGCCCGAGGCGGCCGGCTGGCCCCGCCGTGCCCACTGCTGCCATCCCGGACCAGGGAGTGTGCAAAACGCAGGTTGTGCCTCCGGGGTCAGCTGAGAGCTGTCGTGGGCCTGGGGTTAGCGTGGTGGCGCAGAGCAACGCCGAGGCAATGGCCAGGTTACAACAACAAAAAACCCCAGGAGGTTCTAGCTTAATTTTCCCGATGGCCTGAGCTGCGCGGTGCTGGACTTGTGCTAAACCTTTGCATTTATGCAAAATAGTTTACAAATGCAAACCACGTGCAACGTGTTTGAGTTTAGTAGTGACTGGCCACAACTTTAACTCTGCCTTTGAGCACCCTGTCCGCAGTATTACTTGCTGCCACATCTTTGTGCTCAATGTCCTGGATTTGAGTGGTAGTAGAGCCACTTCTTCCCTCCAGGATCTGTCCTCTCAGGGGTTTCGCTGGGGAAGGTACATCCCGTGGCAGTCTCCCAGACCCCATGGAGCACCTGCTGGGAATTCAGCACTAAAGCAGTGTCTTCAGCTGGTGGTGCTACCCATAACAGGAGGTAGAGAAGGAAAATCTTTTACTCACCTTTACAAAGCCCCCAAAAGTAAGTTTTGCCTATGCAATGTCCAAGGAGGAGAAGCTTTCAAATGCCAGTAAGGTTGGACACGCTTACCACGCAGTGTGTCTGGTGCGCGAGGGCACAGCAGCCTCTGGGCTCCCTGTGTGCCAACGTAGGAGTCTGTATCCAGGACAGATTTGGTGACTCCATAGGAAATGCTTTCTTGACATCAGGCTAATTCCCTGACCTTCCCCTCCACCCTCCACTACTATATACAGTTGCTGGCTATTTATATATGTGATGAATATGATTCAGAATTAAGCATGCCAGGAAGACACTGAATCTTTCAACCTAATAATTAAAAAAGGAATATAGCATGATTGCTTTGTTTCACCACCACATGAAAGAGAACTATTTATTTTTATTGTGGTTAGCTTAGTAGTAACAAACAAAATATTTTATTCCCATCCATGAAAAGCAATCTTGCCCATCTTTATGGGCTTCATCCAAAGCATGCTGGAGTCAGTAGTATTATGCATGGGCTTTCAGTTAGCACGTGACTGCAAATGTAGTGAGCCACATTAGAGCAAGAGTGCTCTGGGGCTACAAGGCTGAGCATTGTACAAGACTTGGACATCCCGAGAGGGAATAATGCCAATCTGTAGTGAGGGTCTGTACGGTGCTGCAGACCTTGGGAGGCAAACCCTTCAGTAGCACAGCTGAAGCACCCTGGCATGAGTCTGCTGCTGTGGCTGGACGTGTGGAGCGAGGGACATCGTGAGATTTTTGTGGTGTCATTAGATCACTGCTCATGTGAAACTGAGTGATAGATGGTTTACATAGCCAGCCTTTTAGCAAAGTTCACAGGCATGGTTCCAACTGTATGTATCAAGGCTAATCTCAATTACAACTTAAAAATGCCTCTCTCTTTGTCACTGTGGGGATGGTCTGGAAAGTATCGACTGATCGCTACAGCTGAAAGCTTGTCATGTTGATCTTTATCCCACCAAAGATCACAGTTCATTCAGCATTCGCTGCAACCATTCCACTCTGATGGCTCTTTCATTTTTCCTGGTCTTGTTGTTTGTCTAGGCCTTTCATACAGCAGTAATCAAGGGAAAAAAAATCGATTTAAAAAACAGAGACTTGGATTCTTTTAAAATGCGATAATAATGAGGAAATTCGGGAATAGTTGCACTGGCATTCCTTTAATATCTTCCCAACTGGGAAGAGGGAAGATGGTATTCACGTTTATGATGGTAGTTCAAATCACTGCACAGTGGACAAGTTTGTCAAATCTCATCAAGGAGGATTTCAAAGTGGCCAAGGACTCTCAATGCAAGGAAGGAGAAGGAACCAGAGAGGCCACTGAGGTCTATGTAATTTACATTTTTCGCATCATTTGCTCTTGGAAGTCCTTTTCCTGGGATTCTAATCAAAAGCTGTTGGAATCAGTTGTTCTGATCAAAATCTCCTAACAGCTCTTTCTTCTCTTGCTAAGTAGCCATGAAATGACTTTTGCTTCTCTGCCTTTTTTCTTCTTCCTCAGCTCTTCTGGTCCATGCATTTTGAGTTTCATAAATATAGGAGGAAGACTGAAGTATCATGTAACTTAATGTTGAAAAAGGAGGGAAGGAAAAGAGAAAGAAGAGGGAAGAAAGGCAGAAAAACTTACATGAGGAAGAGACATGGAAGACAAAGGATGACAAGGGGGAAAGTAACCAAGAGGAATAAAGCATGGGAAAGAATTGGAGAGACCAGAGCAAGGGGTGAATATCACAACAGGTGGGAAACGGAAGAAATGGGAGTTACAGACAGTTTTTTATATTCTTTCCTTATTTCTTGTCAAGAGGAGTTAGTCAGGAATAAGTTCCACAAATGCCTCTGAAGGGGCTGAAAAGAAAAACTATGCTGAGATGGGTGTATGTCTGTCTTTAATAATAGATATGATTGCAGCGGGTGTAAATAATTTGAAACAGTACCAGGTAACTTGAGTATCAATAGCAGTAAAAATGCAGCAGCACAGGACCGCCAAGTCTGTGTCCTGTTGGTATCCAGGGTAATGGATGGTTTTGAATAGGTTATTAGGGAACTCACTCAGCTTGTGTACTTTAATATTATATGGTAATCAGCTAGAAAAGCAGTCTTGTAACAGGGATTGAAATTTAAATTTCCCTCTCCCAGCTAGATACCTTAGTTGTTGCACTGCAAAGTGATGCCTTGCTTCCCTGGCCCAATGAATGTGCATTAGTTTGTTTGGAATAACAGCCTTTCAGCAGGCACAATGAAAGGCATTCCTCCCAGCTAGCCTCTGGCCTGGTGACATCCTGGGAAGTGCTGGCTAGGGATTCAGTGTTGTCCTCAGGACTCTCCAGGTCTAAGCTCTACCTGTTTAGCTGCTGAGGGGACCTCTCCATCCTCCAGCCATGCTTTTGAAAGACGCCAAAGTCTAAATGCAGACCCTGCTCCAGCGTAACTCAAGAATTAAATGCTTTAAATGCCAAGAAGGTTATAGTTGTGGTGTCAGTAATTGGCAACTCAGGTGCTTCTCACACTGGCTATTAGAGATTCTGGTCCAAGGTATGGATGCTTCTGATGTGGTGGGGAGTGGGGGCACCTGGCCCACAGCTGGGGGCTCCTGGCTAGGAAACCAGCGCCAGAACTTGGGGGTTGCAGCTCTTAACACTGCAACAGCTTGGCCTGTGGTAGTTTATAGTTTGTGGTAAGTCTTGTCTTGGCTGTATCTGGGAAAACACCATGTTGTGGATTTGTTCATGCTACACAGCAGTGTGTTCACAGGTAATTTTTGGCATCACGAGGCTGACTTCAGTCAGGTATAATTCCAGCAGTCCAGAGGTTAATGTACTCTGTTGTGATTTTTTTTTTTTTTTTTTTTTTTAAGGTGGGGAGAGGGCCAGTGGAGACATGTAATGAATGTGATAACTGCATTCAATTTCCTTGGCAAGTGGTAAGTACTGTTCCCCTTTGTTTGCTTATGCAGACTACATTTAAAGTACTGCATAAAATAAAGCAAACCTTTCTGGAGGCCAGTGCCAATTTTGGTGGAAGAAAAGTATAGCGCTACAGTTGAAAGTCTTCATTATCTTCTGAGGCTCAATTACTAATGAATATTTAATTTTTGCTACCACACACTTCACATTCATATGACTTCTTTTCTGCCCAAGGCCTATTTGAATAAAATTGTATACTTCCTGCTTTGACAACATACTAATGATGTATGCTAGAGAAAATCATTAGGAGTAGTCCTGCTGAAAATGTTGAAAATGTCTTTGGATGGTAATTTGGGCTGGATCTTGTAATTTTACTGGTGATTGTACCTGTAATGGCTACAAGTAAAATCATTCTAAGAATCCTTGGTATTTCTCCTCCACAGTTCAGAAAAGAATTAGACAGACTGTGGGTATCCCCACAAAAAGTATTGGTGAACACATCACAGATCTCTGGGCTAAATTAATCCCTTAAGTGATTTTTTTTTTCATATGCTTTCCACGAAAACAAGGTTCACTCCTCTACTTACAAGCAGCACTCGTGGAGAACTAGAAAATACTCCTAACGCTTTAACCATTAGACTAATTGTAGTTCACTTGATTCCCTAATGTAATAAAACTCTTGCTTTTGTGGGCCATTATCTGTTAGATAAACCCCTACATTGTATGTGTTATTAATTATTTATTCCTTCCATTATTCTTAAATGCACATTAAAGAATTGACTCATGATTTCTAGCACAATTCATAAGAACAACTCTGTTCAATAATTTTTGGAAGCGTTTTCTTACGGCAAATAAATAAGGAAAACAGTTTCATCTTCTGTGGAGTTCAGATATCAGTTTAACAGTTTTATTCCTATCAATATTTTGAGAAATCTACATAGGAGGGGTTTTTTCCTTCCTGATATTAGTGATTGAGAATTTGTATATTATTCTTCTAGACTATTTTAGTTACTTTTCTATTTTTTCCAGTTAGAAAAAGAATTGACTAATTTTTCCCCCTTACTTCTTCAGTGTCGTTTCAATAAGCTTACATAGCTATATGCAGAATGACAACTTTACTGTTCTGTACCTACAATTGTTACCCCTTGGTGTTTTCCACATATGCTGTTTCCTAAGCAAACATAGTTTCACATAAGCGAATTTATGCAAAAATACCAAACATGGCTATTTATCTATTCTGAGAGGAAAAAAAGAAGATTGTATAGTGAACATGACAGCCTAGCAGAGTTATCTTTAAAATGGTATTTTCAATCCATGTAAGTACAATTGAGAAGTTAATTGCCTTTATCAAGGCAATGGGGGAGGGATATTACATCAAAGAAGATGGCTAAACCTTGAAAAAGGTTACTGGCTGGGAGGCTGGCTGCTAGGAAAGGTTAAATCATAGATCATGTGAAGATGTTTGAGAGATTCATATATTGCCACAATGTGAAGATTTCCAGCCAAACCTGCCCACTTCCTAAGAGAATATAGTGGTGTTCTTTGTAGATGTCAAGAAATCACTGAACAGAAAGAAAATCCTGGTTTTCAGTCATGTTGAACTGGAGCTGATGTTTAAATAACCACAAGAGCACTAACCTGATGAATGACTTCATCAGAGGAAAGAGAGAGAGGAAGAGACCTGTGAAAAAAGTGCCTAGCTATGCTAGCTGGATCTCTTTGCAGGTGGGACTACTCGGTGCAATAGACAGTGGCTGACAACAAATTTCTGTGGCACCCTGTAGAAAAATAGAGGAGAAACTGAAGGAGCTTTCCCCACAAGATGCTGGCAGATGAGTCAGAAGCTGGAGGAGTGGGAGGTAATCTAGCTATTAGAGACAGTGAACAGGGAGTAGACATTTTCAGTCTTGAGTGCAGGATGAAAAGCAGCCAGCACCACACATTCTTACTTTTTTTTTATTACTGATTGTTTCTTTGCTTCTTTTTTTTCTTTAAAGGAAAATACCCTTTCTTCTAAAAGTTGTCCTTTCTGTTCAAGCAACCATCTGTGGGAAAGAAATGAAGGTGAAGATAAAATTCCAGGAAGATACTTGCACAGACCTATTTGAAAGTGTTTATTGTCAGGAAACAAGTGCTCCTGAGCCTTTAAGGGCTATGTCTCTGCAACAGCTCCAAAATACGCTTGCCTTCAGCTATATAAACAGTGGTTAACAGAGGAAGAATTATTTGCACTAAGACTTATTTAAGGGAAACTAATAGAAGGAAAAGGTTACACAACCAGTTTCTTTTCCTACTTTTCAGTGGTTTCATTACTAGCTCACTACAGACTTAATGTTTTGAAGAAATAAAATTTTGCTGAAGTAAAACCAATTCCATTCTTATCTGTAGCAGGTCAGCTGTTTAAATGGTGCTGAATATTATTTGCTTCTGTGACTTTTCTGTGATTAAGGAACAAGTAAATCATATTGCTATTGCAGCATCTCCCCAATGTGAGGCTTGGATGTGAGATTAAGTTAGCAGGGTTTAGTATCATTTGCACAGTGGTAAATGTGGACATGGGGATGAATAGGCTCTTAGCCAGCAGCAAATACATGGTGATGTGACTTGTTCTGACAGGAGAGAAGGCTAAGCTAACTTCCACACAGTTTGCCTATAGCAAATGCAAAGTAATACACTCTGACAATTTCTGCAGACCAGCTGATGCATAGTAAGTTGTTAATAGGTGCTAACTTGATGCTGCTTCTGAGCTCACAAGACAATGCAATGTAGTGTACCACACTGCTCTTTGCTTAGGCTCTGTTCTATCAGTAATGGGATTTTTCTGGTCTTTCAGTAAGCTTCTGTGGGTTTCAGATCTCTGTGTATGCAAATGTGTATTGCATTAGACACACAGCACCTTACTATTGCACGTTATGCCAATGTTCATATTAGCTGGAACAGTCCGGTTTAGAAGGAGGCATGGTATATGTAAGTGGACAGAAACAACAAAGAAATTAAGAGTAATTGTGATAAAGGTAGCGGGTACTAAACACAAACTTGTACCAACAAAATAGAGAGGAAAAGCTCGAAACTGGTTCTGTGTGACAACAAGATGTCCCCATCTGAGCGTTGCTGGGACAGGGTAGAACAAAACAATGCTGTGAGGAAGATGTGTTGCAGCAGCCTATGGCAGAATTTAGCACTGACTGCTCAAAAGGAAACTGCTAAAGGTGAAAAGCCATGTAACTGGAGAATGAAAACCTTTCCTCTTTTTCCCCATCCTCTCCAATATGGACAGACGAATTCTAACATTAATGAAGGGACAGCATGTGCTTTTGATTTGGTGATTGAAACTGAATGCTGTTCTGTATGCGTGAAAGGTTACTGAATGGACAATGAGAGACTGGGGGAAAACAAGTAAAGAAAACACAAAACAAGCCTTTTCTGCATGTCATTTTAAAGAAATGGTATGCATCCAATGGGAGCAAGAAAATGAATGTCAATTTAGGATTTTTTTCCCTCCTGGGTGGTAACACAAGCCAAAGGGAAGAAGATGAGAAAACACATATGGAATTTAGAGTGAAAATAATCCAGTAGGAAAAAAAAATATAAATTTTCTTATTTGTACTTGATGTGTTTTAGTCCATGTTTTCCACTGCACACAGATCACTTAGAGGTCTTACATGAACTCATGTCTAAACCGACCCTTATTTTCCTTAGAACAGGTCTGATGTATTATTTCTGCTTCCCCAACACTTGTTCTAACCGACCAAATAAACTTTGCTAGGGAATAAACCCCACAACTTAAATGCAACAGCCTGCAAGACTGTTGTTCTTGGCATAGTTTTTGATGACTGGACAGGTCTTACATAAGAAAACTTAGTCCTGTCTAGGGTTCAAGCCATGTGACTGTACAAATTGGACAAGATTACTGTTGAATCAGGTGCATCTGAAATACGAACAACATTATTTTGTTGGAAAACTGCAGGTGAATGAGAAAGGTCACACATGTATTATGTGTCTACAGCACTCTTCACCTGGGATGTACTAGGATTTATCTGTGAAATTGTGTGTTGTTGATATTTCATACTGTAAAGCCATTGTAAACAAATGAAGTTATTAATAAACCAGATAAATTTTGAATTAATATTTTAGATGTGTTATTTTGGCTATTGTGCAGTCTAAGGATTAATTTGAAGTATAATGAACTGTATCAAAAAAGAAAAAGCCAAACACACAAAGTTACAAAATCATTAACACTAACATTGTCTGGGTAATCTATTTTGTTCTTTGTTTTCACTTCAGTTCCTTCTTCTGATAGGTCAGTAGTCCTGGATAGTAGGAGGAAAAGTTAAATTGAAGTAGGAATGAACATATTAGTTTCTTCATTGCTAGCTACTTGCTTTTTCTTAGCTGAACTTAAGGCTAGCATGTAGATAAGCCACCAAGATGCAGTGTCAGAATCTTTTGAAGGCAGAAGTCAGTTTATTTGCACACAGGATTCTAAAAACATATATGTTTTCTATTGTGACGAGCTTCTGAGTCAGAGCTGGAATGTGCAGCGGAAGAGTAGTCATCTCTGCTGTCCCACATGGCGCCCTCTTAACCACAAGCTCTTGCTCAGCCTCCTGTTAGTGGGCATTTGTCCATTTTTATAATTTTCCACAGTCTGAAATGCAAACTGGAGTAACAAATAGCATTTTCTAAGCTCTAAGAATTCTCCAAGGAATCCCTGTATGCCTGTTTTTTTTTCCCTACTTTGTATGTATCACAGAACACTGACTGAAATACCATACTATGCACATTGATTTGTCCTTCTGGATTTCATTTGCCATTTACGATGAGCAGCTTGCAGTGTGTTTAAAATGGCTACAACAGGCAGTGCTCTTATTAAGAGTTACCGATCCTGTCTCTCTCTGTGAATATTGATATAATGGATGGTGGTGCCAACGAGCTGATTACTTCCTGCTCTTCAGCACTGCTATCTCTATGGAAGTTGAAGCTGCAGACTTTCTTAATTAATCATGCCAGTCTAGAAACTGAAGACAATATGTGCTAAGTATAGTGGAGCCTTCTGCTATAGTCAGCACTTCTTTCCTTTAAATACACAGCTTGGATGTAAACTGGCAGATGTAATCTTTCAGGGAGAACTCTGAGCATTTTAAATATACTGTGAAATACTTGTGCAGTACACCTTTCCCAGAGACTGAATTCATCACTGTGGACAATGCTTCTGAAACGGAGCCATTCTACTATCTTAAACCAGTATGCAGACAGTGCACAAAAGCCTTAACCTCTCTTCCTATGTTGTATATAGTTTAGAAACTGCTGCTAGTAAGGTTTTATCCAAGTGAAAAACCTGAAGATTCCTGATTATAGACAGGGATCAGCCAGAACTAGTAGCCTAGGCTAGTAATAGAATAAAATGTAGTTCTTGAATTACATGTTTCCTGAGGAGGTTTCAAAGTGCTCTGTAAAATGGTTAAATCGTATTTCTCATACATAAGAAGAGTATCAAAGAGTTCAGTGACTTGCTACATGATACAGAGAAAATCAGAGGTGATGGGGGCAAGCATTCATTCTCACTCTTACATCTGTGAAGTCCTGGTTCCACTTCTTAAAGTGAAAATGCGTACATTTAGGTTGTATTCTTCTTCATATTAAGAAAATTAGATCCATGAGTCAGAAGGGTTCCAGATTTTCCCTGCCTTTCAAAATCTGTATGTCCGAGAAAAGGGATTTTCATTTTAGTCACTTGTTCTCTTCCCACTATGACTGGACTCCTTGATGGTAAAACAGGCAGTGAAATAAACAGTACTTTTTTCTTTCAGAGACTAATAGAGGCTTTGCTTGAAATATTTGTTTTTATCATATAATCGAAGAAATGCATTTGTAGCTGAAGATTTATGTTATAACACTTCCAATAAGCAGTCTGGTGAAACTTCTTTGGTTTTAATGTGTAAGCATAAATACACCCCAATGAAGGCTTTCTCTGGTATCACATCAGAGTTGCTTGCATTTAAATTAGTGGGTCAGCAAGAAAGGACAGTGGAACCTTTTATTAGCAGCTGACTTCTCTCGAGTCTCATTTTACATTTTTGGTTCCAGCACTATTCAACTGAAAGGAGATACTGTAGGTAAAAAAAAAAAAAAAAAAAAAAAGGTGAATAACAGAGACAAGGCAACTGCTAGACACCAGCTTCCACTGTGTTCTTCAAAAATATCTGTATCCTCACTGATATTATAAAGAACCATAATGTGGCATGTTTCCTTGTGTATTCTCTGGTAAGAGCTTTTCATGAGCAAAGTCTATGATACAGAGTTCAGTATTTTTTTAAAGCTGTCTTAGATGAAGAGGCTGCCCATCAAGTAAGAAACAAAGGTGAATATCCACATAAATTATATTTCACCTGCTGAAATCACTGTGATAGTGCTGTTCTCTAAGGAAGTCCATATTTTTCCTGCAGACACTTTGCGATGTACCAGGAGACTTCAAAAGTGAATTTGATAACACTGTTATTACTTCTGTCAGGAACTCTTCATGTGTTGGACAGCATGATCATTCCTCGTCTTTAGTGATGGTGTTCTTTGAAAAGCTGCAGGATGTCTCAATTTCTCTCAAATTTTGGTTTTGCGGGTTAATTAGTGTACAAATGAGATCTATATAGATAATGTATAGCCTGTTATCCCATGCATCAACAAGTAAGTCTGAGATGTCATGGGCAATCTCTTTCTTACTTTCTAGCTCTAGCTCTTTCCAGCTCTAGCTGGACGTAAGCGCAGATATTTTTGTTGTTCTGGTAACACAGGAGAAGGTTGTTGATCATGAATTACAGAGCACATACAGACTTACAGGGCTACACTACCTATAAAATGCTATATAATGAATATGGCTGATAACCTTTTTAATGAGAAAGTATTAGAATAATAGAAAGGATTTGTTGTTAAAGCTGTGTTTTCTTTGGGATACAGTGTAAATGATCTGCTTGAGCAGCAGATGACAGGCCTAATTCATCCCCAGTGTAACCCTTCTGGACTGAGTTGATTTGCATGAGATTCATGTTGTTCATTCTTTTGGGGAGAGAAAAAAAAAAAAAAGAAGTTGAGAATTACATAGCTAGGAAGGTGTCCAGTTAGTATCTTATATATTAAACTTTTATGCCAGGTTTAGAGGCTCAAGTGCTTTAGTTTAATGCTGGGGAGTTAAAGATAAATATAAAGTAGAATTTATTGTTATGGATTACAAATCTTAATGACATTTTTTTGGAGTTGTGTTATTAATGACTTTTTTTTTTCAAGTTGTGTAACCATAAAAAGGAAGCCCTTCCCTTCCTTCAATACTCTAGAACTTTTTCCTTAGAAATTTTAGGTTAAGAGTGACTTGTGTTCTTCCAGATGGGTGTGATTTTTCTGTTTTCTTTTTTTCTGTACTCAGAGGGGTAGTAAAACCAAGTCAGAAGCTTAAAGCTCCTTGTTAGGAAAAGTCAGTAAGAGGAGTAGTTGAGAACTGTGCTGCTATCTTTAATTAAGCATGCTGCGTAACAGAGGTAGAGAGGATTCAGTGTCAGAGTACTGGAACAATTTGAATTAGCATTATTTCAGAAACTTCCATAGGATATTTAAAATAAGTCATTTAAAGTTATTATAAAATAAGAAAAAGGAGATGCATTACAAACATTAAAATCCCCTTCACATCTTGCAAGTGTTAATAATTCAAACTTAGATACTAGCCTACAGAGTGACTTTCTAGCAATTACATGCAGCATGAATTTTACATTTGCTGAGTACCGCATGAATAACCCACTGATTTCAGGGAGGGTGCTTTTCCCAGATGGGTGTATGGCATCTTGGCAGGAGATGGATTTCCTGCTCTCCCTGCAGTGAATTCACTATGGCACAAGCACTTACTTCATCCTGCTGGTGCCACAAGTGTTCACAAAATCTCTGTTTCCTGATCATGAGTAACATTAAAATGCTTTATTATTTTTGTTATGATATAAAGATGGGCTTCCCTCACTCCACTAAAGTTCCCTTGAATTTCAGGGTAGTTGAGATGTGAAAAGTAGAAAGAGATCCCATCAGGGAAGAGCAGTAGAAGAATTGTAGCAGGAATACAGTATGTTAGTTCAGGTAGTGTTTGGAACTTGCACAGTTTTGTTGCTGTTTGCTGATCAGCAGAAGATATGAACTACTGTTGTAATGCAAGGCTTTTTAAATTAAAGAGCCCATAATTTAACTGCCTAAATGTGCCATACCTCAACATAATTAGATGCTGTGAATTTCCGTAAGACTTGGGTAACCTTAGGAACTTATGTATGATTTCAGACGTGAGTTAAGGACTAAATTCACTTAAACATTTTTTACTTGTTTTCTATCATTTAATAATTAACTTAATCTGGAGAAACGTTTGTACTAGTTTACAAATGTGGTATTGCCTAAGAAAATACATGTACAGAGCACCATCTAGTGCAGGATATCACCAACATAAGCGCCTTTCTGCTCATATGTCACTTGTCTGTGTTCAGCTAATTTAATATGAACTATCGGGTTGCAGAAAGTGCCAGCCCAGTGGCTCCTGTGGCAATATAATTTTGCAATTACATGGGAGATTATGGATTGAAAATTATTTGGGACCTTTTGCAAGGGCAACAAAATTGGATGCACTGAAATTCAGGTAATCATTTGTGAGAACCATATACTCTTAAGAGGAATCTGCTTATTTTCCTGCCCATGGTGTTGGGTGATATATTCATTACAATAATTCAATGCAATGTGATTATAAACTAGGTTGGACACTGATTCTCACAAGAGATTTAGAGATCCAACTGCCATTTTAGGTGCCTTAAGTACACCATTTAGCTCCTCCGAGCCTTTGCTCAGCTTCTGCAGAACCTCAAAGCTACCCAGGTTCCTTAAGCCAGGCATTCACAGGTATGCAAAACATGACCAATGGGCAAGATTAAAGATCCAACTGTCATTAAGAAGGGAAGAAAAGAAGGAAGGAAGGAAGCTTAGATTCTATAGGAAACAGGTAAAAGAAACTTATACACAGGTATTTATGAGTTGCTGAGGAAGGGTGGAAAAACCGAGCTACAGGGTTGTGGTTGTTTTGCAAAGGCCATGTTTTGGTTCTTCTGCAGGCAGATAAACATATGAATTTGGCCCCCGGGTTGTTTAATCAACGTTTGGATATCAACATTACTGTTTTGATGCAATCTTTTTAGCATTAGGGTAGCATTAAGAGGAACTGTCATAGTTAACTGAAGACATAGCAATGACAAGCTGGATTTCATCCTGCACTAAGCAAAGGTTAAGATGGCCCTCAGGTACTTGGAAAAGATGATTTTTGGATGAGTACTATGTAGTCAACAAGAAAATAATTAAGCATCAAAGAACCACTATCACTGTAAAGTTCTACATTCTCTTTGCCAAGCACTTTAACAGAAAATTATAACTTTTCTCTCTCTGAGCATATATTGCATAAGGATTTTGGCTGAATGCTTGAAACCTTGCTGACTTTCCAATTCTCAGACCTGCTCTGAGAAAACAGCAAGCATATGCTCATACTAATTTCAAAGTACCTCCTGGTTTTGAAAAGCTAAATTTTTTGCTTTCTAAGTTGACCTCTTAATAGAGAACTAAAAAAAAACCAAGACAGAAATAAGTGGAAATTTTTGAAAATTTAGATACAGAGTACCTCCCTGGATACTTTTTCTGCTCTTTCTACCTCCTTCACAACTGCCAAAGAGAACCTACTACTGAAGAAAAGAAAAAAGAGGGTATGAAAAGCTGCATTTTCATTCTTTTTGAGCTAATGAGGAGAAAACTGTTCACAGACCTGGTAAGCTGAGGTTCGCTTCCCCTTTCTGGGTATACCATTTTGCTAACAGCAAGGAGAAGTAGCTTTGACAGAACAAAATGTAGTATTTTAAAAAGGGGTTCAAGAATTTGTGTCAGGAGTAACAGTTTTGGGAATGGTGGGGAGAGGTAGGCTCTAGCTAGGCAGTAGCGCTGAAGAGAAGAGTCTCCACTGGAAAGCAGTACACCAGACTGCAGTACCTCAGCTCTGTCAATGCACACTAGACGTTTTAGGGAAAACAAATGTTGTAGCATATAAGGTTCTTTTACTGATCATTTAATTCACCTGGACTTGTGGTTTCCATTCTTTCAATCTCCAAAATGTTTAGCAAATGGAAGAAAACAGAAGTAGACAACTCAAAATGTAAAGGTGTTTCCCTTGAAAAAATATTACAAACATCAGGCATTTTTGATTACACGTTGCTGGTAGCTATCATTATGTTCTTTATTAAATCATGACTGACAAAACATTTCCCTTGTTATTTCCTTGATTCTTATTCTTCTTCTGTTTGGTTATATGATTTGTATCAAATGGTATGTATTCATTTTAATCTATTTGGGAGTTACTATTCTGTTCTGTCTAATGCCTGAACAAATAAACTGGCTTTTGTTCTGCTGTCTTGTAAGAATAAAGAATACCTTATAACACGTTCATACCTGTTGAGGAAATAATTTAATATGAACAGGCCAGGCCAGGCAGAGAAAAGAATTCTCTTCCAAGCTGTACTCTCTTTTCTAGTAGCTATTTAAACTTGCCATTGGAAAATAAAGGGTTTGTTTATTTGAGAACAATTATATGATCATTTGGAATTACAACACTTCCACATGTTTTTCATGTGGCCAAAAAGATTTATTACACAAAGAAAGGCCATAGAAAGGTGGTCAGAATTAAATACTGGATTTGCATATTGCTAGCAGTATGCTAGATGCTTTTCAGACAGCTAGGATATCAAAGTCCTTGTTCTGAAGAGCATTCAGTCCAAATAAACATATAAATGTATTGTAAGATGTATAAAGAAAGATTTGATCTTCCTTCATTTTATGATTTCCAGTAGAGAAAGGGAGTCAAATTTTACATCAGAATATGACAAAAGCACCCTAAATCAGCTGAAAGATTTCATTAGTGTTCTCATGGATTTATGCTGCAGCAAACAAAAAAATTACTGCAGATTTTATGAGCACAATCTCTACATCTTAAGAGTCTTTTTTGTGTGCTAGAGATCCAACTTTGCTGTACTTAAATCCTCCATGTTTTTTCCTTAAATTATGTGAAATATTATTTGTCTTGATACTCTCCAAATACATAACCCAATCTCTCCATTTTCCTGTGAAAAACTAAGGGTGTTTTTACAATGTCTACATAATGTCATCCATGTTTTTGCAAAGAATTAAATCCTTCTCCTCTTGGAGTAGCAAAAGATTTTGAAAATCATGATGGGAAATACTGTACTTACAACATCTTTCTAAACCTCTCCAGAACTTCCATCATATTATTAATGACCCATACCTCTAGACCTGCTCATGGAATTACACAGGAACCCATTTTAAATTCTGTAATAAAATTGGATAAAAATACATGTCAGATGTTCTGTTTTAATGTTGAATGCTGAATACATATACAACTGTATATAAGTATATACGTATATACATACACATATAAACATAGGCTGGTATGCCTTCCTGTCAGACACGGAATTTAATTTGGTTTAACTGATTAAACTAGGTCCCAAATAAGCAGTTGTAGAGCTATCCACTGGTCCTCTCATGCAGGGGTACAGGGATGTGCTCAAGACTAGAAATCTCTAGCACAGTATCTATCAATATATCAAGAAAAAGATTGGATTATCTAGAATACCTGCTATTACCTAAAAACCACAGACCTCAAGACCTCTATACTGCAGATGTTTATCAGCACCATTTTTACATTATAATATTCTTTTTAGCTGCCTGAACCCATATTTTCTCTACTTATTTCCCTTTTTTTTTTGTTTAGGTGTAATCTGATTTATCTTATTGAGTGAAACTGTTTCATGTGAACCTCTCCTTTTGCCCCCCAGTTGTTCTACACATCCTCCCTCCGTTATTCCATGCAATTCTTTCAAGAATTCTTGCCAAACTTTTGGTTTTGGAGGATGGAAATGGAAGGGAAAATGGCCATGCAGGGAATTATCATTCAGCTGATCTGTATTCATATCAATGTAGTTATGAATTGACTGATAGATTGCCAAAAGTTAGTTTCCATTATGTTAAGCTTGACTGAAACTGGCTGCCAGGTTCAAAAACTGTATTTGGACAGAGGGAGAGAGACTGACAGTTCAACCACAAAAGCAAAATTACTTTAGGGAACGAGGAAAATAAAAGTGCCCAAGTTTGGCTCAGATTCATGTGCTTTTTACAATCTTCATTTGCATCTGCTCAGCAGAAATAGATTACATTTCATCAGATAGCTTTCTAGAGAGTGCTCCTGACCTCTCCATGGCAGCAAGCACTAATCAACGATTCTTGTTATTACTGGCAATTGAAGTCTATTGTGGTGCTAGGCACAAAAGCCAGAGGTAGGCAGAGTCTCTCTTACAATTTTTCTTGTACAAGAAAAACGTGTATCTGCAGCTTGAGAAGGGAGAAAGCCCAGGGAGCCAAGACAAGGATGTAGGAAAAGGAGAAGATAATAGGCTTAGAAGAAGAACCGCTTTGAAGTGACTGAACAAGGCATTTGACTAACAGATATATAAAGAAAGTAAAGATTTATAGAATCAAGCACTAAGAACCTCTAAAATGTCAGATTTTAGTTGCACATGAAATACATTTCCCTCTACACATGCATCATGATAGCCTATCTTCAAAGTGGAGCTGACATTAAAATTAGTTGCAGATTTTGTTATTTAGCCTTTTGGTAAAGTCCAAATGTCAATATATTGTATCTACAGATTCACAAGCCAGATTGTCTTCTCATTTACATCTCATAAAACTACTGGTTGCAGAGGAATTATTCTGGATTTATATATGCATAGATGAGAAGCAAAAATCTGCCCATCTGTTTTAATCTGGATTGATTTGCTAAAAGATTAACTAGATAAATCGTCTTAATAAAATACTTAAACAATATTAGGTTCAAAGTCTGCTGGTCTGACCTTCATGACAACAGATTTCAGAGAATACCACCACCCATGCCAAGTGTACCAAACAATCCCGTTGTCTGTCTTGGCAGTATACGGGCCTTTGTAGTACAAACCGTTCAAGTTGGCAGAGTGACACCTGGTGGAAAAGTAAAGGAAAACAGAAATAAGGCCTCCTGTCCAAAAGTTGTAAGCACCTGTAGTTTCTGTGTGAGTCAAAAATTTCGCCATGTTGATAAAAGCCCAGTTTGACAGCTGCAAAAATTTGCATTTGTGGACTTAAGTGCACCTAAACAATAACAATTTAATTAGGGCAGAACTGCAAGTGCTCTTAGCTTCTTGCAAAACAAAAGGTCTTTTTGTTCTTTCCACACATTTTCTGATGTTACTAGCTCTCTGAGTTTTGCCTACTAATCTGTTTCAGTGGAGAATTATTCTAGAGTTGCCCAGGTCACATGTGGCAGCAGGGCATACACCAAGCATAACTCTGAGAAAGAAACGCTGTTCTGCTTTTTGGTGTTCCAGAGTAGCCCCTCTGAAGTTTTGCAGTTACTCCACATGGTGTTTCATATGACAAAACCTGAATACCACTATCAGTTTGCCTATTCACCTGTGGACTTCTATTTACAAATAGATGAATCTGACAGCTAGTTAAACATATGTATACCAATTCACTGGATCATCAGAGCTGGCATTTTATTTGACTATATGAAGTACATTTTTTTTTTTTTGTTCGTTAACACACTGAAGCAGAAATGCTATTACAGTTTATTAAATACAGTGGTTAAAACGAACAAACAAACCAACCCCTAGCAAAACCCAAAATTCTTGAAAAGGTACCAGCACAACCTTGATAATCAGTTGGTTTCTACAAGAAAGAAGTTTAGATCCTTATGTGACCATATGGAGAGCAAAACAGGGTTTTTTTCTGCAGCATATTGTAATGAATTGGCTTAGTTTATCTGCCAGTCCAGTGCTTTGTTTTAAATGTTGTTAATATCTAGCTGTCAAACACCATGATGATTTCAAAAGCAGACTTCAGAAAATAAGCAAACAGAAAACAGTCCAAATGAACCTTATGGATATTATTACTGGCAAAACTTAGTCTCTTTGGCTTTGCTTACACTTCATTAACAACAGTTTTTGAGAACTGAAAAACTGTAATAAAATCCACATAGGAAAATTCTCATATATATATAGGCTTATTTATTGCTTACAATTTTTAAGCTCAATTTTGGTAATGTGTTGGTTGAAAGCTTATAAACTGCACATATCAAAAGTGACTTTGTGGTTGAGAATGACAAACTTATGTATCAGAGCTGACATAATCTTTCTAGTCATACAAATTCTGCATTGAGCAGGCACTCTGTCCACTTTGAATCAAAACACAGATTTCATTAGAAGAATCATAGTTGCTAAGAGATACTTAGATCAACCGAATCCCTTCTTTTACTTCCTTTGATGGAAGCAGGCAAAACATGATTTTGTCAACAGCAACATGAGCCAGTAACAACTCTTAATTAGTGCCCGAGGCACTAATAGCAAAAATATACAGTACTAGATGCTGTCTGAAGTAACTGGACGTACTAAAGAAACAACTGGTGTGTGATTATTGATATGATATTCTGAAGCAACATTCATTATTCACAAGTCAATAAGCACCTTAAAGTTAGCCTATGTTCTTTCTTTCTGATAGGCTAATTTTTAAAGTAAAAAACTGCACTGCAATAGTTTCAAAAGTACAGTCAACTCTGAATTATCTGTGGACATTTTATCTGAATTATATATTAACTGTGTGACAGATGCAGAGAGATAAGAGTTGGTTCCCTGAAGAACTGTTTGAATTCTGCCTGGACTTACTGACTCCAGTACAGCCCCAGATGGATGTAGCTATGTTGTCCCGAGGATGATTGGTGAGGCAGGAAGCCTGAGTTAGTGAGATCTGTGGCCCCAACTTGATGCCTCACAGATCCACTGTGATCATGCATGCATGGTGTAACTAGAACTGGGAGTGCTGGGGAGAGAATAAGCTCATGTCCAACTAGACTTGTTAGCTCTTCTTTTACCAGTTATAAACCTACTGACCTTTGCAACACACTAGATGCAGGAAAGCTTATGACCTGGGTGTAGTACCAGAGTGAACCCAGCTCTGTGGATTTGCATCCAAGCTGAAAATCTCTTCTAGAGCTTTGATTACAAAAGAATGCAGAGAGGCCATTTTTCAACAGAAGTCCAGGATAACAAGTGCTGAGCTGGAACAAGACCAGTGGCTTTAAACTAGTTCTGAGCTACTTCCATGTGGTCTCACTTGTGTCACATCCCTTGGTATTCATATTATCTGGGTGTTTCTGTATTCCATTAGTCCAGATAGCATAGAGCTGTCTATAAAAAATTCCTTCATAGCTGGGAGCTCCTGTACAAACCAGCCAAGAGCACTAATTCCTTCTATGTGTGCTAATCTGTGCATGACAAATACGTGTTCTGAGTGCTTTCCTTTCTCTGCCAGTACTGTTCTTTTGGGTAGGATTTAAGGACACTGACATTTTCTAGTATTTTGCAGGATTCAGTTTTATGTTAGGCTTAACATAAAAAAGTCACTAGCAAGGCAGTGGAATAACACTATTAGTAACTAATTTTCATTATCTAGATAGACTGTCACTTTAAGAGCATGAGCTACACAGCCATAATAGGAACTAGTCTGGTAGGAGACAGCTATCTTTAGTAGTTATGTAGCACCAACTACAAGGTATTAATAACTGTCAAGTTCTGCTGTACAGCTACTTTTGCAAAGGGATCATTCTTTTTTCCAGACCAATCAAATACTACCAAAAAAAAAAAAAGTTTTAACAGGCAAAAAATGTATGCAATTGACTAAAAGTGATTGCTGATTCACTCTTAATGAACTCCATGGCATGGTATCAGAGGTTTATGCTACTTGAGGTCTAGATATTCCTCTAAGTCCACAAAAGTTCTGATTTTATGGGAGAAGGATCTCCAACACAATTGCCTTTCCCTTTTATATCTTACCTTTCATTAGAACTGCAAAAAACCTTTGTATACATGTGATTTTTTTCCATGTGTCTCAAACATTCTGCTGACTCACCATCCATGCAAATGAATTAAAATGTATTACAATAAGTAATTAATTGTGAAACATTGAGTTAATAGCTACATCATATCAGCTAAGGTGATCACAGGCTACTTATGGAAATAGAATTTGGAAAATGAGGAGTTAAAAAACAGAAACAAAGTATGACACAACACAGAGAAACAATGGAGTTGATCCAGCCTGGCAGCGCTTGCCAAGTGAACTGAGATCACAATGAGAGTAGTATGCTTCCCTGAGTTGTATTTTAAACCTCTCTATTACATAGCTAGATTGTATAGTTTCTTTTCACGGCTGTATTTATCTAATTAATTAAGGGAAAGAACACAGCTGTCTGTACAGACAGTGCTAAGGCTACCAGTTTTATCCTTTATTTTTCAATTGGTATTTTGTACGTAAGCAGGATTTAAAAATTCTTTTACTGAACCCTATTTAAAAAAATCTTCCTCTCAGTCCAGCCATACTCACTGACAGAAACTGGGTGGACGCATTCCCATCTTGATATAGAAGGAATAACAAGAGTGAGATGCTGTGATATGAGGTGAAAAAAATGAAGCTTAATAAGCTGGCACTAGCTTAACTTGTCAGCTATTCTGCAGCACTGCCACATCTGGTCTAGTGCAATGCAGGAGAAATGCAAGAATGAAGTACAACAGGGATACATCTGCAAACTCTACATGACCTACTTGCGTAAAAACTGGTTACCTTAAAGGGGCAGAATTGTCTTCTCCTTAATGTCTGATAACAAAGACAACCAAAGTCTATGGCAAATTACCATTATCACAGACCAGCTTGAGCTGTGCAGTAGGTGCTGTCCCTTCTAAAGCGAGTCTCAGTATTACCAGCACTGAGATCTCTGGCAGGGGTCAAGGACAGATTGCAAATGTAATAAACAATGCCAATCCTATCTTCTACCATATATTATTACTGTATGAATATGCGTGAAGCAGAATAGTTGACAGTACTGATATAAAGTCAAAATACCTGTTAAACCACCAGCCAGCCTTTTCCTCTTCAGCACAGTTCCCTTCATAGTTGTCATTATCCCTGTCTCTAGTACTGAATTTCATTCCTCGATGATCAGCCCACCATTTTACGTCAGGATGAAATCCACCAGTAAGGGAATCACCAGCGGTACCAGAGTATTCACCACAGCTCATCTCATAAGATTGCTAGTGAAAAATGTGAAGAAAGGGAACATAAAGTTCCAATATGTCTTTAACCTTTAGCATGTCAGAAAGTGAAACCACAAAGAGGAAACTAATCTGTTTCATTTGCTACTATTTTTATGCTCAAAAATGTCATACCATTTAAACATTGTGTAATAGATAATGAAAGGGTGTAAAGATGCTTACCGGTGTAAAATCTGTTAATAACCTTATGTATAAATGACATAATAAAACAATATTAGAGTTAGTTTGCAGTACATATTAACAAATCAGAACTTCATGTACCGTTATTGTTGGTAATATCAACAAAAATAGAAAAACACTTTTATCCATGTCTGCTAAACCAAATGATTCATACATCTCACTGAAAGTGTAAAACTGATGTATCAATGTAAACCACTATTATTACATATTTGAAAATTCCAAGCATTCATTAAGAAAGTAAATATGATAAGTTCTACACAAACCTTAATGAAAATTAGGAATCCGTACATTTATTGTCTATCTACAGAATCCATATTTACATTAAAATCTCTAGACATTATTTAATATTTTATTACCTCTTCACCTGCAACTCCAAATCTTGCATATTGTGCAAAACGCCGTTCTCCTTCAAAATCAGTTAGATCAATTCTTAAAGTATAGTTCCCTTAAGAAATAACAACAACACAAATTATCTTCGTTAAACTAGCCTATCTCACTACTTTTCAGAACAGAGTATTATAGTAGAAGATTAAAATACTATGTTTTTCTCATTAATCTTATCTCTATCATCACAGCATATTTTATGGGGTTTTATCTTCTTTATGCATATTAAAGCATGTCTTGCTATTCTTTGTCTTTATTCACCTGATTCAGCTTAGAAAATTTTATAATTATTCTAATGCAGATTTTAGAGCATAGACAAAAAATGTCTAAAAAAAAGGCCTTACAGGCTTTATATTTTAGTTAGGTATTTGAGGTGGTAATGAAAAGACAGTGAGAATCAATCAATAAGCGTACATCTAAGAAAATGAGATTTTTATACTCTGAAGATAAAAGAGTTAAACTAGAACCACATCCTGGTGGCACTGATTTCCATATGAATTAGCTGGCTAAGTCAATGGGTAAGTTTTGTATATGCAGCATTCTACAGCAAAGCAGAACTTATATTGAGTGACTATCAGAAAGATGGAAATAGCTTTCTAAGACTAGTCTCATCCACAGGACAGGCCTAGATTTACCTTCATGTAATAGCCTACGCAGCCATGTAAAGCCCTGACTAAATGAATTGGTACAGCACACTACCTGACTCTGGACTGTTAGTGATGCTGAATGAAATGGGTGCCGACAATTCTTTTAAGGTATACCTATACAGGCTACTGTTGCCGCTTTTCAGGGGGTCCCTGCATGCCATTGGCCCAATGACAGTTCTGAACCTTTCGTTAGAAAACATATATTCAAATGTGTTTTGTTCCGAAACTTTGAGAAATTCATGAAGACTAACAGCAGAACTCACGATTTATGCTAAAAAAAAAAGGTAAAAAATGGCCCAGAAAGAGCAAAGAAACAGAAACAATAGAAGACTATTGTTACAATACAGATCTTACCTTGATTAGTCAAATAATGAAGATTTTTATTTCCAAGCCAATATTCACCATTTGGCAAAACAAAATTTCCAAAGCCTTCTTCATAGTCAGTCCAGACTCTGAAAAAAAATAAATTACTAATTTATCAAAAAACCAAGTTTGCTCGGATGTTTATTTTATCATACAACCATAGATCACAGAATAATTCAAATTGCAAAGAACCTCAGGAGTTAATCTAGTCCAATGTCCTGCTCAAGGCAGGGTCAGTCATGAGACCACATGAGGTTGCTCAGGGCTCGTCCAGTCAGGTCTTGAAAACCTCCAAGGATGGAGACTGCATGTCCTCTTTGGGCAACCTGCTGACTGTTCTCACGGTGAAAAAGTTTTCCTTATATCCAGTCTGAAGCCCTCTTGTCTCAACTTATGTACTTTGTGTCTCGTCCTCCCACCAGACACCACTGAAGAGTCTGTTTACTCAATGAGGTCTCACACTGCTCTGTTTTCTTAGTGACCTCCTTGTAGGTAGATACAAGCTACTATTAGGTTCTGCTGAAGTCATCTCTTCTCCAGGCTTAGCCTGTCCTCATAGGGCTCCAGCCCTTGATCATCTTGGTAGTCTTCTGCTGAACTCTTTGTAGGTTCATTATATATTGGAGCAATAATAAATATTTTAGACTTTATTATCTTATTTATATTGTTGATCTTCACAGAATTATTTCTATTTCTCACATGTGAAGGGCTGAATCCCACACTACACTGGTCACTGAATCCCAGTCCAAAGAGTAGTCCTAAGAGGTACATTTAATGTTAACAGATTTTAAGACCAGGAGAAAACACATGAGCTCAGTCCAATCTCTGGTATAGCACAATTTACCCAAAGTGAAAACATTTTTCCTGGTTAAACCCAGGGGATCTAAGTGAATGTGTAGGCGTATCACGAGCATTGTTTCTTTATTTTCTGTGATTTGATTAAGCTGTGAAAGTCCTGCAGCTGGCTGTATAATTTGTAAGCTGAGGTATTAGCTAGCAGTTTTCAGCTTTGACTTATTGACTGATTCTAACAATTTTTTAACTCATGCTGGTGCAGAGTTTCAAGAATTGATGTGTATACTGAAAGCATTGAATCTTTTCCCTGTCTACACTGGCTTTGAAACACTTTCTCAGTGGTTTTGGTTTCATGACATGCTCTAACAGAGACAAAAATATGATCTATTTCCTTGATGAGAAGCAAACATACTTCAACCAATGGGTGAAAGTATTAGGCTGTGGACTGGCAGTCATAAGAGAAAGCAGCCTCTGTGACTTAAATAGCTGGTACTCTGGCGAAGAAGAAGAATGGGTGATGTATGGTGGTAATAGTTGTAAACTACTAAAGATTGCTTCTGTAGCTTGTCTTGACCATATTTTATAAAATAAGAAGAGCAAAGTTTTCTTAGCTCGATTGCAGTTTTTCATCCTCTCTGGGGATCGCTTCTCTAGTTCATAAGGGTATTGTAAAGTTAGTTACAGAAATTATAAAGACAGGTAAGACACAAATCCACCGAAGGATACAGATATGTGAAAAGTAAATTGAGAAAAGTGGAGGTTCTAAAAACCTTCTTGTGGCTTCTAATATCTGTAAATATTTGTGGTCTTTTATGTTCAAGTCTCAGAGCACCAAAGATTTCACTTCTGGAATTTTCCCAAAAGTGCTTGACTCCTGGCAAAGGCAAGGAGGTTAGGGTCCACAGATCAAGTTCTCACCCATTTTACCTTTCCTGGAGGCATTTTACCATGAGCTATAAATTACTCTGTGGTGGGTTTCTCTCATACTTGTTTGCTGATGGTATTTTAGTTCAAGCAGACTCCTTACATTTTTATTTTTTAGATTTTTACTATTTGCCAAAGACAAGGTAGTCCTTTACTTGTCATTATGAGTTCTTGCTCCAACAATTGTTAATGCATTTGACATTGAAGTGTCCTCATGTAAAATGCACAAGCTGTCAGAAAAAGATGTCTCCCAGAAGAGAGACAGAGCCAGAAGTGGTATCTCATCTGGAGGCTACCCCACCCATTTATCTGAGATAACAATTTACTCACGTAACTCTAAAGTTAAGATTTAACTTAGCTCCATCTGGTTTAATGTTTCTCCACTTTATTTCCAATTTTAATGACTAAGTCTAGTACCTACCTATCAAAATTTTGGCTGCCATCAGAACGTCTCTGAAAAACAGTCCAACCACCCCCTTCAGACATGTCACAGAAGGCAAGGAATTCAGCAGGGCTCTGGATAGGTTTCATTTTATAAAATCCACTTTGCTTATGGCCGTCATTGTAGATTTCTGCACAATCTGTTTACAAAACATTTATTGGACAGGTCTTTTAGTCCTATACTTACTGGCAAAATAAGAAATCAAGTCAGTAACAGAAATCAAGTCATGTCATACAAGAGTCACATATGAACCAGGCTAATACAGGTGAAATACCATTGCAAACACATTTTCATGACTTTTGCACGTTTACTTCTATTTGTGTTGCTTTAAAACTTTATTGAGCTGTAATTATTTTCTTTAAAAGAATCTTTTTCTACCATAAAATACTATCATTTTTGTTTTCATTTGACTAGCAAAATGATTCCTCTGGTTTAAGTGGTGTCACTTCTAATTTACAATGGTGTAATCCACATTAGAATCCTGTTACAATCATATAACTTCTGTACATACATACTGTTCACACAGTAACCTTTAAAAACAAACGTGTACTTCTATGTCCAGAAAGTCCACAGGAGAACTGCCAAAAACAAGAGTAGGGAATCACCAGTGTTTGAAAAGGGAAACAATTGCTGGACCTGCTACTCTTGTCCCTTGTACCAAAGAAGTGCAAAAATATATAGAAGACTATCCCCAAAAAGTGCAGCATATGTGTAAAATGATACCACTTCGGTTTGATACCATTTACAGTCTGCTCTCCATTGGTGTTAATGACTAATCAGCATTTACAGCAATGACAAAATTCAGAGCTCATGAAAATATAACAGCAATGTAATTGTATAATCTTATCTTTTTTCCTCTAAGAGTTAAGAAATGAAAGGAGTTCTTTGTTTATATGTAATCTACCATCAAGCAGTCATACAGGAAAGACATATAATTTTCAACATTTCTGTTTTTCCTGGCGAAGGTAGGGCTGATTAACTGTAAGATTTTCCCTGAAACATTTATGAACGTGTTGGCTAAACTTCCAGGCCAGTCTGGAACTTTCTGAACTATTATATTTCTTCTCAGTGAAAGTGTCAGTGAAGATTAGACATAGAAAATAAACACTTCATACTGGAAACAAATAGCTATGCCAGGATTTGATTAAACTCTAATAGAAAACATGATTTAAATAACAGCTAAGTTGTCTTTCTAGAGAGTGTTTGATTGGGTTATAGAAAATAGCTTTTCTTGTTCATTATTTTCTTAGTAGGTTAGCAAAACACTTCATCATATTTTAATTTTTAGCAGGTGTATATAGTGTGGAATTTCTCCTTCACTATCTAACCCCAAATTATCCAGCTCTGTTGACATTAAAATGCTACAGCAGTTTGAATGAAATAATGCAGTATCAACAGGGAAAAGCATTTCCTAACCTATAAGGAAAGTTGAAAAAATAATGGGAAAAAAAGTCATCAGAAATCAGAACAACTTAGATCTGTTATTTAGAATCACATTTTAAGAAAATAAACTGAGGCATATGTTAAGAAAGGACAAATACCTTTCAGCTAAATGTGGTTTTAATAATCTTTTCCAGTAATAAATGAGTCAGTCATAATAATAAAAAAAAGTATTCCAGGATGCTGAATACATAAATAAATATACAGCTAAAATTTAAAGTCAGACTTGCAACTGCTTTTAATTTCATTTTAATGGTGCTTTATTATATTTGATGCCTTGTTATATGTTGTGATTTCCTCTAGCAGTATAAACACTACAAGTATATTCAAACAAGGCTATTAACAATTATAGAAGTTTAGACTCTCTAGCACTGGACAACTAGAAATGAACACCACCCAAGAATCAGACCCCCAAATTGCATTTTCAATCCAACCATTGGTTTGGATGGTGTTTTATTATTTTAAGAGTTTGGGCCTCACTCCATCTACTACAGGCTAAAACACTTGGCCTTCTTCCACTGCAGAGGGACCAGCTCACTACCAGAATGCTGGTGAGATTACAAAAACAACTTAAAACCAGTATTTTAGAAGCTGAGATGTCCTGAGCTGAACCTAACTCAGTCAAAATGGTGCAACATATAGAATATTATTAGTGAGATGCAAATATCACTATGCCAGGCTTATGCATGTAAATATGGATGTCTCAGGGACTTTACAGATTGGAACAGAGTTGGTGTGTGCTTGTAACCCACGCAACCCTCTGAATGTGTGAATGTGAACTGACTCTGTGTGTTAGAACTTTTTGAGATTAGTCGAAGAAGGGTGTTTAGAAATCTGTAACTGTTTATTAACATTTTGTAAATGTCTGTTATTGGCTTTTATCTGTTGTATTGCTCATATTTATTCTGAATTTATTGTTCACTCTTTTTTAATTATGCGCTACTAATAAATCAATAAACTGCTTCAATCCTGATTTGATTTATACCATGTAACATTAACAATTTTCCCTGTGGCAAGCAGGCCTAGGTAAAAGCTGAACACTGTGTTTTAAACAGACAATTTTCTATGAGCTTTTAAAACAATAAGTCAATGGGCCCAATTGTGCTAAAGCTTCTGCGTATCATTACAGTGAATGGAAATGAAAAGAATAGCTTCATTTCTAACCTGAATACTGCCTTTTTCCTCCCAAGTCAATGACACTGTTTTCATCTCCTCTGTCACTGTACTGAATCTCTTTCTTCTCTAAAAGCTGTACAACTTTTAACTGCTGCTGTTTCACACGATGTTCCAGAAGCCTCACCTGGCCCTGAAGTCGTATCTGCTCTTGAAAACAGTTCTGTAGATCCTGGTGAGGAAAACATATCTTATTGTAAAACCATCATTTTTTTGTCACGTTTAACATGTGACACAAAAAAAAAAACCCTAAACAAATCATAAATAAAATTTAACTTGAATAAAACATTTTGGTCACAATCTCCTAGAGACACTATGTTGACTTCTACCTCAGTTGCTACCTCTATTTAAAATTATTTCGTATATTACAGAGTGACCAAACATATAACTGCTTTGCAAAGAGACCTTCTCTTTAGTGGCTGTATCTACCAGCTCTCACTGCAAACATGCAGAGGGGATTTTAGGGAAAAAGAGACCCTATCATAAAGATTTTTTACAGACCCTATCATAAAGATTGCTTGTTCTCTATGACCTGCCATGTACAGAGATTTACTATCCAGTGAGGCCTCCTACTAACATTGTGAAGGTTCTAAAATCCCAGAGTGTTAAACAGTCCACATTGATATGTTTTCAACTACATTGTGCATTCTTCAAATGCTTTTAGATTACACACTTATGATAAGAATCTTAACATTGCCAACATAAATATTGTAAAGTTTCGAGCTCATTTTTGGCATGCTAAAATAAATAGTCCCTAAGAAGCTGCGAATATACATGAAAAATAAAAGTTACAAACTTAAAGTCAGTATTGTGCAGTTACTTGTACACTTAATTTTGCCATGCAGAGTGGGTGAGAAATGTGGCAATTCTGATATGGTGATGCCTAGCACTCATTTTACCCTGGTGCAAATAGGGACACATGACAAGAGAGCTGGAATAACTATTCCAAATTCTGACATGCTGAATGTACACAGAGGAATAAATAATTGTTTTTAGATTAATGACTATGGTAAAATAGCCAAAGTGAACAGAACCCAATCTAGGGAGCTTAAATTAGAACAGCCTGTACAGTTTCAAATAGATATTAAAGAAGTTTGATTTCAACATGCAGAAAAAAGCCTTTGGAGTTTTATCATACATTTTACAAATCTGACATAAGGTTTTGCATGAGTAACATTGTGTCTGCAATTTTATATGAGCAAGCAGAGTTTACTAGCTATGGTGCTTGCATGGTAGCACAACTAGCACTGTATAAAGCAAAATCAGAGGGCAACCTTTTGAACATCTGATATGCAAGATCAAATATGCAATAGTTCTAAATTGGTGCAACATTATTCATATGGTAACATTTTTTACATGAGCTAAGGATGTAGACCTGTAACATTTGCAATCCATATGCAGGAGCTGATATCTTAGAACATTGCCCTATCACACTGAACTACAGAGAGATCTGAAGTGACATACTGATGTGCATCTCCAGTGACATCCGCATACTTTAATTTGTATCATGCTCAGGCTTCACCTATTTTCCATGAACACTCCCCAAAATGTTTCTTGTCGCCTTCTTTCTGCAGTGATTTTAAAAAATTTTATCTGAAAAGCTGATACCATTCTGTATGTTTCTATGCAGCACAAACACAGCTTTGGTTAGAATGACTACCTTGCAGTACCATTCCCCACAACTCCAGGAATAAACTTTGTGAATTGAACTAACAGTATTAATTAGAATTTGCATTTTATGACTCTGCTACATGCAGCTTTTTTTTTGTAATTGATTTGTGGGACTAATTAAAAAGCAGAGGAACTTCTGCTACTGTCAAGGAACATCCATATAAACTGTGTCATGACTATGACCTGTTATTTCTGATAGAAAGAAGTGTTGCTGGCCCCTTTGCTTTTTCACTAGAGAGGATGCAATTCACTTTCAACAAATACACAAATGAACTAGAGACATTTCAAGAGAGTATTTGAAGATAAAAGAATCTGTGTCCATGAGTTCAGTAAAATGGTTCATAGCCATCATGTTCCATTTTAGTCACACTGGAAAATCTGATGATCAGACTTTGCAGAACAATTCCTGAACATAGGCCTCTGCTTTAAGTATTTCTGAAGTGTATCAGATGCTTGCTTTAATTCATACTTAACTGCAATCTAATATACATGGTGGAATAAAAGAATGGGGAATATACACGTGGCAGGACTAGGCAATTTGTCCTTGGCCTGTTCGAGAGAAGAAGGTTCAACTGCCTCTCTGGGTTTGGGCTGCCCATGTCAGGCTGCTTTGACAGCAGGTGTGTCTGCAGACTCCCAACTGTCTGCTTGCTACTAGGTCCTGAGAAACCATTGAGATACTTGACCACAAGGAGGAGCTGTAAAGTAAGAGGCACGTTTACCAAACACTAACATTTTTAGAAGAACAAACAAAGCAGCCAATCATTTAATATCCCTAGAGTCCTATCTTATTTAAGAATACTCCCTTGAAAATCTTTTTCAGTTGTTGATAGCTATACAAGATCCCTAGCATACCCTCATTTTCTTCTAGCAGGAAACAAGAGAAAAGAATACTTAAAACATCTGCGCATACAGAGACAAACTTGCTGCAGTGGCTTAAAGGGATGTTATTTGACCATAAGCACTGGTTAATGTGTGACATGTTGCATATTACAAAGAAAGGATGCACTATTATGCAGTCTCTCCAGGGTGGTTGTCTCAACTTTTATCTGCAGCTTCATATAAACCCTTCACAAAAGCTGAGTTGAATTGGGAAATTCAGAAGAGCCTTCCTTGACGGCCTCTGAAAATTCTCAGACTAGTCCCAAGTGCATACAGAAAATTATGGAAAACTGGAGAGCTGCACAGGTGGATTGAGAAAGAGTGAATAAATAATAAAAAAAAAATATTTCCAGGCTCACCGTGACAAACTAATGCTAACTATAGAAGTAAAGCTGTCAAAAAAACCATATTAACAGTCAGAGCAAATATTAATCCTAAACATATTAAGAGTGATAAAGAAGCCACCATGCCACACTTATCAGTTTTACTGCAGTGTCTGTTTATTGAGAAGGTCAGCCTCTACCAGCCTTAACTCAGTACTCCCAACCTTGGAGAACATGGTAAAATACAATAGGAAAGACCTGGGTGGCCCTGAAAATGGTGTCCCCTGTCATCAGGCCCTTATAATTTCATAGGCAAGGCTTCAGGTGGGTACTCTCTTTAACACATGGCAAGGTCTGAGCCATGAAGAGCTACTTTCAGTTCTGGAGAGAGCACAAGCCTGCCCTTTTGAGGAGAGGCAGCTACAGGCAGCTAAGTGTTTCCTTCAGGTGTAGTGAAAATGCATCTGTCACTTCACCTATTCATACTGCTAAAAGCCATTCTCCTACTGTGATTAAATTATGTAGTAAAAGTACAGAACTTTTAAAAAATTATCGTATTTTAGAAAAACCTGATATCGAAGTTAGACACTACTTCATATACCACCATAGAAGGTCCTGTCCTTTGAATCAAACACAAGTCTGCAACAGGCTACATCTCCAAATATTATCCTTACCTTTGTATTTTAAATTTATCTTTTCTTTTTGTTTACTTAAAAACTGTGAATTAGTTCATGAAAATTAAAAACTAACATTGAGCGGGCTGTCATCTGATTTATAGTCAATACACTCTTATGTACACTCTTATGGGGTGAACAATAATGTATCTACATTACACATAGCAATCTCCTGATGAAAAGGATTTAAGCTCACAGTGCTGATAAATAGTAAGTAACAATCAAGAAATCACCAGCCATACTGAATAACTACACCATAAGAAAGAAATGGCTGAGCAAACATAGAGTTTTGAAAGTAACGCACATGTGAAAACTCTGGATATCTGATACATTGTTTTCTCTCCCTGACTCCAGCCTCCTCATTGACATCTCTTTCTGTCAACAGACAAATCCCGTTACATTTTGTTGCTGCACAGCAAAACCACAATTCTCATATTTGGAATTCCACACCTCTTTTCCCATGGGACAATCACAAGTTAGCTGTGTAACTTCAAGGTGGATCAACATGGCTTTTAGATATCCAGGTTACCAGACTATTCTTTTAATGTACTACTACACTTTTTCACAGGATAACTCTTTTAAAATCATCAGAGTTAAACCAGTGCACAGCTAGAGTAATATAGAAATAAAATGTAACCTACGGTTATAAGAGTCAGCAGCTATAACATATTGTTATTCCTTTTGTTATATATGGACCAAAGTTAAACTATTACAATGTTGAAACACTCAAAAAAATACGAATTTGATTGTGTCTGTCTCCAGTGGACAGCAGTGCCCACTGACTGAAACCAGACTGAACATAACCTGTTCTGTCTGTTTCAGTGAAGCAACTGTTGTACTACACATTGAGAAGCAATTACCTAACAACTACTGACAGCTCTGCTCTTGGACAGGCGGTCCCATATTTAACCAGCTACTGCAATTAATGTGCATTCACAATCTTTATTTCATTATTGTGTGAATTATTTAGCAGCTAGTGACCTTCCATTAAAATTGATGCTATAAATTAGACTCAGAATACTTTATGAAAACTATAAAAATACAAGATTTTTACTTGAGGTGTTATTTCCTGTATTTTTAGAATTTAAATGAGCTGCAAAAAATCTCTAATGAGATTAGTGCTTTAATGAGATTAAAATGCAAAAAATTAGAGATTTCAGAATGTTCCGAATTTTTATTCACAGGGTCAGCCAAAACCCCTAATATTCCAAGTGAGAAATCAAAAGAAATCACATTTCATTGTAATGCCTTTTTCTCAGTAGGCTTCTATAAAAATTAGTAATACTTTTCTCCTCTGAGCAGAAGTGATTACAGAGGAAGCTACTTCCTATTCTGCTGCTATAGAGCTACTTATCTGAACAAAAGGCTTCCATAAAATAATGTATGCCACAAACAATGATGCTCACCTAGTTCTAAATTAAGCAATTATGAATTAACAATTCAATCTCCCAGGTTCCTGCTAGTTAGGACCTGAATATCAAACTAGGAAAGACAGCCAAGACAGGCAGTACAGGACTGGTGAGGTTAGAAGTATTTTAAGCAGCGGAGTGAGAGAGAGAGAGAGAGAGAGAGAGAGAGAGAGAGAGTGTGTGTGTGTGTGTGTGTGTGTGTGTGTGTGTGTGTGTGTGTGTGTGTGTGTGTTGGAGAGGCAGAATACATAACAGAAGGTTTTGGGAGCTAGAAATGAAGGAGCTTTGATCATTGCTTCTGAGTGTGAATTATAACAGAGTAACATGGGAACACGTAAGAATATGAAGCTGTGGATCTTACTTGAGAAAAGGTTGTATGACAAGTGGACAAGGTAGAAAAGGAGAGAAACATTCTTCAGAGTGTCAATGACCAGAAATACTACTGCTGCAGCTACCGCTTAGGAGTTCCTGCCTTTTGCCTTTCTGTAGGTATACTGCTCAAAACTAACGGTGTTATTCTGAGTTAGCATTACTCCTGAATGGTAGTAAAACTGTCTTGTGCCTTCTGTACAATGTGCCTGTTAATGCATCATATGATACCTTTTTTATCTAAGATATTCTATCGCCTCCTATTTCATGACAGATCTAGTAACAAACTGACTGGATTAACTTCTTCAGTGCTATTGCCCAGTCATTTATCTTCCATTGTATATTCATGCATTTTTTACTTCTTTCCTCATTGGAAACTTGTCCCCACTGAACATCATTTGAGGTTATTTCCCCCGTCCTTCAGTTTTGTTCTGAATTCTGAGCTTTTCCATCAAAGGTTCTGCCATCCTGTGTAGCTGAGATACATTGTAAGCACTATGGAGGACAAGGTATGAAATATTTAGAAGAAACTCTATAGGCAAATTTAATTACTAGAACTTACAGAGCTGCCAATGGCATCCATCAAGCCAGCTGCAAGGACAAAATCAATCATTATCAAAATCTTCATTCTTTGGAAGCTGTGAAGTAGAGGAACAAATGAAATACTAGTTAACTTAAACATTAAAATGAAATATTTGAAAATATTTATTTGAATGAAATTTTTATTATTAGAAATAATCTATTTAACCTATAATGATTTTCTTACATACTGTAAATATAGCGCATATTTAGGCTTCACTACAAATGTCTAAAATAGTTTGATCAAGAACAACTCCAAAACCCAGTAAAACCAGAATTTATCCTTTTAGGCCACTTTGTATCAGAGCTCTCTATGTATTTTAGGACAGCTATTCAAGATTCAAACCCATGCATTTTATTGTGAAACAAGACAAAAACAAAATAGCATTTTAAAATGCTCTGAAAAGCAGGGCAATGTTCCTTGTTTGTCCTTTAAAGTTGGGAGCAAGCTCGCTGTTATATTCAAGTAATTAAAATCTGAATTGGGCTAGTTGTCCTTGAACTAAGGATTTGTGCAACTTCTGTGTGCCAGGAGAGGATGGTGATAATTTTACTGTTATAGAGTAATTTTTAGGAAAAATGCATAATAGTTACCAGCTTTTATTCTAATGGTGACAAGGATGACAACTTTCAACAGATAGCTATGCATATTTTGTACTGTATGACCCATAGCATTTTAAATCCTATTATTTCATATGAAAATTATTTAAATGCCAAAACAATCACCACTGTATCTCACTGCCTTGCAAACATTAGCTGATGTAACTCCACAATTTTCTGTAAGGCAGATGTACGCTTTTCAGCTCACAGATGAGAAACCAAGGCCTCCAATTACTAAAATATTTACATAGATTATACATGAACCAATTCTAAATTGACTAGTTAAACTGCTGTGAGCTATTGAGGACTGTTTCTTTTTTTTTAACTTAAAATATTTTCATTTAACATATGCTAACGCCTGTTTGAACCAAAGTATGTGTCCACTCTGCTTTTTCTACTTATTAAATTAAATCATATTAAAACATTCATGTTAAATTAAATACATGTTAAAACATTCATGGTTAGACAAAGCATAAAACCTATAATAGAGATTAATGATTCCATGTCAGCGTGTATTATTGAAACACCAACTTTATGGACATTTCCACTCACATTTCTACAGTAATTAATACAAAACACCAGTGGAACTTTGGCAGACTGAGCTTTTTACTGTACAAAAATAAGTGCTTATGTGAAGTATGTTTTTAAGTTCTTGTAAAATTGGACAAGTCCAACTTATGATTTTCACCGATCTCTGAAAAACTCATGCAAGAGTACAAATTACAGCCCAGACAAGTTTCAGGTTTTCAACACCTATCTATAAAATACTTAGGATGCTTTTTAAAATTACAGTTACCTTATTTTAAAAAGCAACATTTTTTAAAAATTTTTAGTTCTGAGTTTTCCTGGTTTGAAAGCATCATATTTGAAACCATAGAGTTGTGAGGCCCAAGTATATCTGTATAAAGCTCATTATACCACTTCTTGCGCTGGACTGATGCAGACACAAGGTGTTGAGGGTACTTGGTGCCCACTGATTCATGTTACAGACAGCTCAGAGGGTTTTTTAAAGCATTTTGGACATACAGAACATCTACCATTAAGCTGCAAACCACTATACTAAGCTGATATCTATCTCTAAGGATTCCAAAGGAATCCATTAAAAATTACCTATAAAATGCTTCCTGAGTAGAAAGTGTGAACTGAAAATCTTAGGCTAAGGTATTCTATGCCATAAAGTTTCTGAATTTTAAGTTATAAATTGTTCTTCATGCTAAACAAATAAATAATGTATCATTTGAATTAGAAACTTTACCATAATTCAACGCAACAAGTTCTGCTACTGTTCGAATTAGTGAATCCTATGAATTTCAGGCTTAAAAAAAAAGGGGGGGGGGGGGGGGGAATCTGCAAGAATTGCCTGGCATTGAATTCTGTTATTAATTTAGATTTCAGAGGTCTCTGCCATAATAAACCAAGCATTTTCACCTTATGACAGTAGTAATTATGGCTATTGCAGCCACTACTGTTTTGAAAGCAGCTGTTGCCATCTGTTGCAATGGCACTTTCTGTGAGAGGAGTGACCAAAGAGTACGTTAGCTATCTGGACAACCTGCAAATGATCCATCTCTGGTAACTGCTGTTCCAACTCCATGCATATCTTAAATATGTTATCAAGGGAAGAAGGGACTATATTTTTTCACTGGAAGATTCATATTTAACTGTTCTGCTTAATTCTCTGTTATTTTCACTATAAAAGTACACTGTTCTCCCTCACATTAGTCCTAATATTCAAACTGTTCTATCAGGATTTCACCGACTATGAATGCCTGAATACCGCAATCAGTCTTAAATGGGTCACACAGCTTTACAACTACAGCATTCTTGTTTTTTTAAAAAAGACTATCAAGTAAATCTTGCATACTATTCAGAGAAATTTATGTTAGCTAAAAAAAAAAAAAGACTATCAGGCACAATCAAGGCAGATCATGTCCCTTGTGTGAGCTACTACGAGCAAGCTGGACAAAAGGAGTGAAGAGTTGAGGAGTGTAGTGTGTGCAGTTGGTTTGGTTTGTCATCTGCAGATGAAGTCACCTTTCTGTTTAAAGGGTGCCTCTTTCTAAAGCGTGTTCCTGTTGTGGGGAACTTCATAAGGGCTGCACTTGGAAAACAACTTTGCGTGTATCGGCTTTAGCACTGAACTAAGATATGTTCAAAAAACATAACAAAATATAGGAATAGTGGCATAAATAAAATTCTAAATGTGATGATTTAAATACATTTCTCAAGATATTTTAATCCTGGAGTTTAGTTTTTAAGAAAGTTGGACAGTAAACCCAAAATGGATTATTGATCCTGTAGTCAATCACAATATGAGTTCACTATGATCGTAAGAAAATTAAGACAAGTATAAAGAAGGAGAAACTGAGAGCTCCATTTGGCAGACCTGTCAGTCAGAAACAGGGAAGACATTGAAAGAGAGAGGACACAGGAAAAAAAGAGGGGACCTGAAGTAAGAACAAGGGTTGGCAGGACCAAAATCTTTGTGCTGTTGTCCTCCCAAAAAAGGAGAAAGTCAAGAAGACTAGGATGAGACATGAAAACTCATGCTCTGAAAGGAAATAGCTGATCTAACAGTGTTTCTCTGCTTCTGTCACTGCCCAGCAGGGAGACCCAGATGAGGTAGGGGACAGTGAGCAGTGTTGATCCTGGAAGGGGCAGTACCTTGTACCTTTGAGCCAATTTCTCAGCAGGTATAAACTCACGTAGTTTATCTGATCCCACAGCTTCACTGACATGAAATTCACTGAGTGGTCAACCCTACAGCAATAAGAAAAGTGGTAAATAGGGTCAAGCCCCATATATGTTCAAAGTGCTTTGCATACACTAACTGAATCAACAGGTTCAGTCTTGGAATTACTGTGGGTAACTGTTTACTTAGTTTTAGACATTTCTATAAAAAAATTCAGAAAAGGTTTTATTAGTAACAGTTCTCTGAAAGTGCACATCCATGCTCTTTGGTAATATGTAAAGTTCAAGTTCTGTTCAAGGGAAGCTTAAAATCTTGCTCAAGGAAGAATGCTTTGAAAGTCAATTTCTTAAACTAATTTCTCCACTCATTTATCTGGTTGTTATATAGCTATTTAAAATGCATTATCCAGAAATGTACGTGGAAGGTAAAATAATTAAAAATGCAGAGAGAGAATACAACCACTGATAAACATTCACACACAATGCAATAAAAACATTCACTCCAAAAAACTACAAACAAATCACAAATCTTAATCCATGTCACAAATGAAAACAATTGCATAATTTAACAACTATTTTTGTGTTGTTGATGCTAGTGAATCCGAAGAGTTAATAAGTGCTGAGAGACTTCCAAGACTTTTGTTATAACACCTGTGTTAGTTTAACAAAAACAAAAACCCCCAGATTTGTGCAGGGAAGATTCCTTTCCAGGAAAATCTTAATCTCAGACAGTAGACACGCATCACACAATCATGACAGAGTGAGAAAAACAGTGTAATATTTTCAAGTTGTAAACACAAGCCCTTAACAGTTAGCTGAAAAAAAAATCACTTTCTGTTTTAATAAATTGAAGTTTAAGGGCAACTCTTGTGAAACCTTGAAATTTTATCCATATGAGATTACTCATTTACTATTCAAAGTTTCTTAAAATTCAAAGTGGTTTTAATGATTAAACTCCAGCACAAATTTTGCTTTGTTTTAATTAGGTAGTGTTACAAAAATTGCCCTATTTTCCTCATCTGAAAAACTGACGATAATTCGTGATTTGATCTACTTTTAGGTTTAAAAAGCAGCCTTGCTCATACAGCCATACATTATTATAAATTTAGAAACTACTTGAATATGAGTTTTACTAACTAACTAGATATCATAGCAAAATAGCTAGTTCCTGCTAAAACATTAATACATTGTTAGCAACATTGCACCAGTTATATGGCCTTCAAAAACATATTACTTTTAAACCGTAACTATAGCAATTACCCCAAATTCTTCCGTCTTCCCTCACAGGTACCTAAAACGTTTACCTTTACCCTCTGGAGAGAACTCAAAGTTGTTAAATCTTCTTAAACTGATGTAAAGAATTCCAGAGCCCCTCCCAGGCTACGATTGTTTTTGCTATTAAATTGTGTGGAGTTGAGGCTTACATCTGCTATGAGTCACTGGTCAAGAATGCAGGAATGTTACTGAGAAGTTGCAGTTATCAAGACTACATTGCAACATAACAAGGAGAAGATGGTAATTCTGTGCCTAACACAACACTTCTGAAATAAAAATAGACCAAAAATAACAAGGGATCATCCATGTCCTTTCACTGCTCCGACCCAGGAAATTGCTCTCAGCATCATATTCAGCTATATAATCCAGTGCTTTCCAGAATCTGAGCCTAAATCTCTTAGCCTTCAGAGGTATAGAGAGAGCATAATCGACTCAACTGATTTAGAAATAAAACATAATCACTCAGACTAGAAGTTACATGTTAGAGGTGACAAAATAAAAAGAAATCTGCTAAAAAAAAAAAAGGAGGTAGCAAAGATAGTACAGAGAAAGCCAGAGGGAACAAGAAAAAAAGGACAAAGAATCTTGTTTGATGTAAGTCAGTATTTTTTAGCTAAATTGGAAGGCTCTCAGAAGCACATAATCTCAGTGACTTGGTTAGACAAAATCACTTTCTATACAAGCTTTTTAGAGCCAGATGAATACATCAAAGAATGTTTTAAAATGCGTTTTGTTTTGAGTGTTTGCCCTCCTTCTATGTTGGCTCTTCCCAAAAAGTTAAATAAATGAATATGCTTAAAGGAACGCTTCTGGGAAAAGTGAACTCTTAAGGAAATATTGAACAAAAGCAGTAAAAGGAGTTTTACATTCCACAATATTCACACCATCAACTTCCTTCTGAAGACTAATACTGGTTGCACACATCCTCTGAATAACTTCTGGTGTATTATTTGGAATCTGTTACTTGGCAGTATTTCTCTTTACTAATTACATTACATCAACTAATTAACGTCCTATTCTAAATTTCAAATATTTAATAATTGCAATAAATTTCTCATGAGTAGCCTACACTAAGAATCATTCAAAAACTCAAAATCATTCAGCAAGTAATTTTTACTGGGAATCTTACTATGGATAATGACTTCTGCAATGAGGGAGATACCCATTCATAGTGTGACTCTTAACTCTTAACTGATCATTACTCAGTGGGTGGGCTCTGAATTTAGAAAGTGGAAAAAAGACATGGCATTTTAAACTCGGATTTATTAACCATTTAAACAATTTATTGAGGTTTACAAGTAGATTCTCCATCACTTGAAGTCTTTAAACAAAGACTAGATGGCAAAAATGTATGGCTGTGGTTCATTTAAACAAGAACTATATACAGCGTCAAGTCAGAGATTTGTGTTACTCAAGAAGTCTATAGGCTATTCATCATCAGAATGACTTTGCAAGAATAAACATACTAAATAGAAGACCCTCAAAGTATACAAATGGAAGTCATATAAGCACAAAAAGAAGAGAGAAAGGTCTTTCTTAGGCCTGTTGGATATATCCAATACCGAAAACTGGGAAATGTCATAGACCTTAATACGGCCAGTAAAGACCTGGCTGTTCACACAAATCTTATTCAGATTTGCTGCTCTTGGGAGAGTTTGCACAGAAGTGAAGCAAAATATGGCAAGGATCATTAATTTCTCTTTTATCATTTTTTTTATAAAAGTATGTATAATTGCTGTTCCTCACTTCTACACTAAATCAAGATGTTTATTACTCCCTATAAGCAAGGTAAAAACAGTCAGCTGAATTAAATCCATTTTACATGTTTTGTGGATGTTTAAAAGAAATAGTTAGCACAAGAAATCAGTGGTCTTTGTTCTCCTTATATTAGCACTGTCAGCTGAGTACCTCCCAGGTAGTTTATCTGACAGAAATTTAACAGCTTTGGGCAATCCCAGACATGGATACAGGCCAGGCAACGAGTGGGTTGAGAGCAGCCCTGTGGAGAAGGACTTGGTGGATGAAAAACTAAGTATGAGCTGGCAATGTGTGCTCACAGCCCAGAAAGCCAACCGTATCCTGGGCTGCACCAAAAGCAAGTCGAGGGAGGTGATTCTCCCCCTCTACTCTGCTCTTGTGAGACC
Organism: Strix uralensis; assembly: GCF_047716275.1. NCBI lineage: Eukaryota > Metazoa > Chordata > Aves > Strigiformes > Strigidae > Strix > Strix uralensis. The sequence continues at coordinate 34,289,552 of NC_133975.1, forward strand.
CCACCTGCAGTACTGTGTCCAGCTCTGGGGTTCCTGACATAAGAAGGACAAGGAGCTGCTCAAGTGGGTCCAGAGGAGGCCACAAAGATGATCAGGGGGCTGGAGCACCTCCCTTATGAGGACAGGCTGAGAGAGTTGGGACTGTTCAGCCTGGAGAAGAGAAGGCTCTGGGGAGACCTTATAGCAGCCTTCCAGTACTTAAAGGGGGCTACAGGAAAGATGGGGAGTGACCCTTTATCAGGGAGTGTAGTGATGATTACAGGGAGTAATGGTTTTAAACTGAAAGAGGGTAGATTTAGATTAGATATAAGGAAGAAATTCTTTACTGTGAGGGTGGTGAGACACAGGAACAGGTTGCCCAGAGAGACTGTGGCTGCCCCCTCCCTGGCAGTGTTCAAGGCCAGGTTGGACCTGATGTAGTGGAAGGTGTCCCTGCCCATGGCAGGGGGGTTGGAACTAGATAATCTTTAAGGTCCCTTCCAACCCAAACCATTCTATCATTCTAAAATCAGCAAACACAAGATAACATGTTCATAATATCATCCTTTTATCATTCAGACTCAAAAGAAGTTGCAAGCACAGAAGCAGCTTTCATAGTACGAGGAACCTGCATCTTTTCCCTGATAAGCTGTAACACAGGTGCTAAGAACCATTTATAAAATATACAGGTTTACTTTTTCTCCTGTGAATGACTTTTATCCAGGAAAGTTCTAAATCACCTTCAGTCGTCACATAGAAATATGGAAGGGTCAAAGCTTGTACAACCACAACATGGTAACTCTGTGTTTGTCAAAAGGTACTTGCATTCCATCTGTTACAAATTAATTTGTTTATGCTCTTTTCTGTATTGTTTTAGTTTGTGTAATGCTAAGGATAAAATAGAAAACATGTAATGGACTCCATTCTAGGATTGGCTGAAATCACGTATTTGAAAATGTGCATTCAGCATTGTATATCCAATAAGATGACAATTAAATGGTCTTTTGCATATGCTAAACAGTAACAACAATAAACTGAAAATACCTTTAAATGGAATGTGCTGCTTGGATTCATAACTTAGACACTAGACTTTTTTCTGAGAGGAGAAAATAAACAACCAAAAATAACCCCTAAAGCCCAACCTGACTAACTCCATCAGAATTATGAGAACATGTAACTTTTGGGGTTTTTATTTTTTTAACATATAAAGTAGTAGCAATGTGTTACTTCCATAATAATATTTTGTTACTGAAACAGAACAGAGCTGAAATCAAAGATAAGCCAAACACAGCTTCGTAACTAAAAAATCTCTGTATGTCCATGTTTTTAAAGGTAGCCTCCTTTCCAAAAGTAAGTGCATATTTTTTAGTAGACTGACTTAAGAATTGCATGGTATGTTTACAAGAAAATCTGGTTAAGTAGTTATTATTGACAATGTGCCAGTTACCAGACTACTATTATATCTTCCCATTGTAAGTGTATTCCACAAATAAAAACATTCTGTCAGAGCTTTGCACACACAATGCTGTGGGTGTTTGCATAGCTGATTAACATGTTAAATGGCTTCCAACATTCCAGGGCAGACTACTTGATGAAAGTGAGTACAACTCTATCTGCCTGAGTGGAGTTACTTCAGATTGTTCAACAGTTCACTTTAGCCATATGTACCTAAGAGTTGGCCCACATTTCAAGACAATAAAATGATCAAAAAGCTACACTGGATTTAGTCAACAGTTTGGACTGCTGTAGAAAATTATATCTACTAAGCTTTTGAAAGTCAAATATAGTTATTAGCTGTTAGTATTTTATGTTTATTTGGAGACACGTATCAAAAACCAGAGTATGTCGTACTTAGTCCTGCATTAATAGATTCTCAAGGTTCCTTCTTACTAAGGTAATCTGGCATTTCAGGATTCCTTTGGAATAATCTATGCCAGTTTAACATGAGTGCTACTTAGTCAAATAACAGCAACTCTCTTCCATGGACTGTCTCATTTACATACAAGAAGCTCACACCAAAGTATTAAAATAGCTACAAAACAAGATCAGAGTGACACACTCTTGGCAGTACAAATCCCTGAACTTCATGAGATGCTTGTGATGGACCTCCTTGATGCAATTCTGGTTATTCACAGGGAAGCATATGAAGAAGTCCTGTTGTACTGAACACAGCAGAAATCAACAAAAGGAGGCAGCATCACTGTTCACTATTCCAATTCTCCACTTTGTACTACCTTTTACTGAGGGTTACTGATTTCTTTTGTCTCTCTTTATGACACTGTTGCCTTCTTCCTGTATTTCAGTTTTCCACTCTTTCTTTCCACTGACATGCATAGTTCCATGAGGTGATATCCAGTGTCACTGCAGTAGTCTTCAGGCATGCCACCTTAGTGTTCCACCACAGGCTTCAGTCTTTGAAGCAGACAGTGGCCATTATTATTTCACTTGCCTATTCCTTTAAGGAATATTGTGCACTTGCTTATGTGTGACATTTAGCCATCTCTCTCATACAATTTATTCGTAATATTTTACTTTTTCAATGTTGGATGAGTTAGAATGCTCCAAGCTTATACTTTGTTTACTTTTGGACAAATAAGAAACTTCAGATATTTTAAAGCTCTTGATTCTTTTAAGATGCTGTCTTCAAAATGCTTGCCATAATCCTAATGAAAGCAGTGGTAGAAACAAATTATGCCGAAAATACAGAAGTCCATCTATAAACTTACGAAGATTTCACCTACTGTATAAATAGATTTCACAGAGCGACCAGGGCCTATGACTGCAACCTGAAGCATATGAATAACAGATCTCTAAAACTTGCATAATTGCATGATGAATTGGAAATGTTAGGACAACAAATGTAATTCCCTAATAAGGCAAAGAGATAAGCAGAAAAGAACTTCCTACTCATTCTGAAATGACAGAATGAATGCACTGTCTTTTTTGGTGTATGGATATAATATGCAGCAATAAAACCGTTTTTAAGTAATTCACCTCATTTTTGTGTCGTATTCTAAGAAACAGGTGCATAATTTAGTCATTTCAGTCATTTCATAATCTTGTCATTTCAGATACACAATACAGAAATCAGCAACACACCTTCATTATCATGGATAAGATCAGCAAATTCAGCATATTTAGACATTATTTTATCACACTCCAAATATGGCATCCCCACAATTCTTATTAGAAATATAAAATGAGAAATTAGAAATATAAAATGAGCACTCACTCCCATCTTTTTCAATAGACAGTAGCAAAGACAGCATAGATATTACTAGCATAGATGGAACCCGTCACAGAAGTTAAAGATCTAACAAACACCTCGATCTGTACACATGTCCTTTGCAGAACATAGAAAAATGGTGGATTTGGTGAAGGCCCAGAGTAATTTTTAAAAAAATTATCACAATAAGTTCCATTGCTGGTGTCTGTCTTTTATTCGTTAATCCCAAGAACACAACAAACATGAATTAATGACTAGGGCACAACGATGATGAAATAGTAGAGTTCTCTATTCTTAGAGAGGCCAGGAAAGGGCTAAGCAGGACTGACATCCTGGACTTCCAAAGGGCTGACTTTGTCTTGTTTAGGCACCTGCTTGACAGAATCCCTTGGGAGATGGTCCTGAAGGGTATAGGGGTCCAGGAAGGCTGGGCGCTCTTTAAGAAGGAAGTGTTTATGGCTCAGGAGCAGGCAGTCCCCAGGTGCTCTAAGAGGAGCAGGCGGCAGAGAAGACCACCCTGGCTGAACAGGGAGCTTTGGCTGCAACTCAAGGAGAAAAGGAGAGATTACGGCCTTTGAAAGAAGGGGCTAGCCACTCACAGTGATTACAAAGACGCTGTGAGGCTATGCAGGGCGGAAATCAGGAGGTCCAAAGCCCAGCTGGAAATTAATCTGGCTTCAGCAATCAAGGACAACAAGAAATGTTTCTATAAGTATGTCAATAGCAAAAGAAAGACCAGAGAGAGTCTCCATCCCCTGCTAGATGCTGAAGGAAACTTGGTAGCAACTGATGAGGGGAAGGCTGAGGTACTTAATGCCTTCTTTGCCTCAGTCTTTAATAACAAGACTAGTTGTACTGAGGGAATCCAGCCTCCTCAGCCAGAAGACAGAGACTGGGAGAATGAACCCCCGCATTCCAGGAGGAGACAGTCAATGACCTACTGCATCACATAGACACACACAAGTCTATGGGACCAGATGGGATACACCCAAGGGTGCTGAAGGAGCTGGCTGGGGTGCTCACCGAGCCGCTTTCCATCATTTACCAGCAGTCCTGGCTGACCGGGGAGGTCCCAACAGATTGGAAATTGGCCAATGTGACACCCATCTATAAGAAGGGTCGGAAGGATGATGCAGGAAATTACAGGCCTGTCAGCTTGACTTCGGTACCCAGGAAGCTGATGGAGCAGCTCATCCAGAGTACCATCACACAACACATGCAGGACAACCAGATGATCAGGCCCAGTCAGCATGGGTTTATGAAAGGCAGGTCCTGCTTGACAAACCTGATCTCCTTCTACGACAGAGTGACCTACTTATTGGATGAGGGAAAGGCTGTGGATGTAGTTTACCTTGACTTTAGTAAGGCCTTTGACACCGTTTCCCACAGCATTCTCCTGGCGAAACTGGCTGCTCGAGGCTTAGATGATTGCACGCTTTGCTGGGTAAAGAACTGGCTGGATGGCCGGGCCCAAAGAGTTGTGGTGAACAGAGTTAAATCCAGTTGGAGGCCGGTCACAAGTGGTGTCCCCCAGGGCTCGGTTTTGGGGCCATTCCTGTTTAACATCTTTATTGATGATCTAGACGAGGGGATCGAATGCACCCTCAGTAAGTTTGCAGATGACACCAAGTTGGGTGGGAGTGTTGATCTGCTCGAGGGTAGGGAGGCTCTGCAGAGAGACCTCGACAGGCTGGAGTGATGGTCTAAGGCCAACAGTAGGAGTTTCAATAAGGCCAAATGCCGGGTGCTGCACTTCGGCCACAACAACCCCCAGCAGCGCTACAGGCTTGGGGAGCAGTGGCTGGAGACCTGCCAGTCAGAGAGGGACCTGGGGGTGTTGATTGACAGCCGGCTGAACATGAGCCAGCAGTGTGCCCAGGTGGCCAAGAAGGCCAATGGCATCCTGGCTTGTATCAGAAATAGCGTGGCCAGCAGGGACAGGGAAGTGATCTTACCCCTGTACTCGGCACTGGTGAGGCCGCACCTCGATTACTGTGTTCAGTTTTGGGCCCCTCACTACAAAAAGGACATTGAATTACTTGAGTGTGTCCAGAAAAGGGCAACGAAGCTGGTGAAGGGTCTGGAGCACATGTCGTACGAGGAGCAGCTGAGGGAACTGGGGTTGTTTAGTCTGGAGAAGAGGAGGCTCAGGGGAGACCTCATCGCCCTCTACAGCTACCTGAAAAGAGGTTGCAGAGAGCTGGGGATGAGCCTCTTTAACCAAGTAACAAGCAATAGGACAAGAGGGAATGGCCTCCAGTTGTGCCAGGGAAGGTTTAGACTAGATGTCAGGAAGCATTTCTTTACAGAACGGGTTATTAGGCAGTGGAATGGATTGCCCAGGGAGGTGGTGGAGTTCCCATCCCTGGAGGTGTTTAAGAGTAGGGTTGACATAGCGCTGAGAGATATGGTGTAGATGGGAACTGGCAGTGTTAGGTTAATGGTTGGACTAGATGATCTTCAAGGTCTTTTCCAACCTAGTTGATTCTGTGATTCTGTAAGCTATATTGTGAGAAAATGTTTATGGCATACAAAGGACTTGCTCAAGATCTTCGTGCAAGAGCCAAGAAGACAACATAGTCCATAACTTTCTGCCTTACTCGCAAGAACAGCTTACATACCCTGCCTTCTCCTGACTGCCTCCTTTACCCATAAAGCTTCCCGCTGGCCCCAGTTTTCCTTTTGTTCTCTCCAAATACATACTTCTCCTATATTCTACTTTGTGAAAAGTATGTAATCTCTTTGGAAAGGTGCACCAACTAATCTCTCTTCCTCGGTATTTATCCGTTTAGTGTTGTTATCCATCTGTACCAACCCTAATCAATAGTGTAACTGAAACCACTTAGCACCAAATCTCTACTACACCTCTTATCATCAGAAAAAAAGAAAAAGGAACCGTAAAAGAAATTTTATTAGAAATGTGACAGAAAAAATTAATTACGAAATTATTTAAAAACCCTTCAAAGTTACCCTGATTTAAATGCTTGCATATATATATAGTCATTGGACATGCCAGGTCATCATGCTCACTCAGCACTTCTGTATTTGCAAAAACTGTATCAGAAAAGCAAGTATCTATTTCGAAAACATTATTGCCAAAGGATGAAATGCAGTATATCATAAAACTAATCAATCCTGTGTAGCTACAGTGGAAGTCTTTACGACAACTTTTTTATAAAAAGTCAACACATACTAGATTATGAATGTAAAGCCATGTAATTATTAGGAAATTTGAATCTTTCTGGATCAGATGTTCACTATCAAACTGCATAGTGACTATAAAATGACCTACAACTTTGGCAGATTTTTTCCATTTAAAGAAATATGAACACATATGAAAAGAAAAATTAGGTGGGTTTGAAGAATTCACTGTAGCTTTTTTATGCTAACTATTTTCATGCTGATATGCTTGCAACATAACTGAAGCCCTAGAGTGTAGAGAAAGCACTTAGTTATGAAGGAATGACACTACCAGATATATTTTAGTTTCTAATTACAAAGGAAAAAAGTATCTACAACCTTTTCCTCTTAGAATGAACTCTCAAACAGTCATACAGTATCTTTCATTCTGCACACTCAGAACCAAGGAAAATAAAAAATAAAAAATTATTTCATTGTAAAATGGAAAAAAAATATTGGGGCTAGGCAGAGAGGCGTGAGAATTCTTGGTTCCTAATCTTTCTTTATAACGTATGGTAGGGTTACTTATTTCTTTCATATTCTTTTCCTTTCATTCAATTCAGAGAGGGAAACTTATGTGGTATTTCTAAGCTATGTAATCATTTTATCTTTCTCTTGCTCACTTTTAAATTTTTTTTCTTTCAATGTAGCACATACTAAGTTGTGACTCCAGAAATCTAAATAATGTGGAAGTGGCTAGACAATATCATGATATAAAATGACCATCCAAGATTCTATGAATTAAAGGTTGTTCCTTAATCACCTTTCTAAGGAATCGGCAGATATGCCTGTTTAACTCAAACCTGTCTTATCAGAACAACCAAAGTATTTTGTTTCTTCTTGAACTGCTTTTGTTAGTCAAGGAATAAACTGAAGATGTTGTGACTGGACTGGAAATAGAAAAAAAATGAACTAGATGAGACTACATACCTAAAAGTACAGTGTATCAAATAAATGTTGAACTAAACACCAAAGAGGGACATCCAGATTAAGCACCATATTTGTACGTTGGTTGTGAAACAGGATCTTAATTTCTTAAGAGTGAAATAGTACTTATGATGTTGCTAACTTCTGTGCTATAGAGACCTCTTTTAAAATGGTTTTCAAAATCAGCTTTAATGAAGCCTGACTTCAAAGGGGACAGTGAGAAAAATGTGGTCCTAGGGCTTCTAGGCAGGGCAACAGTGGTGTTCCTGATGTGTTTTGGTTGTGTGAAACAAGCATGCTTAAAAGAAAACTGATTATGCCTTGTGGCTCTGTCCCATTTGATACCAGTCACTAGTATTTTACTAGAATGTAATACCTTGAGTGCGTATAACAGCAAATATTACAGACTGATGAGATAATAGTAGTATCAAGAGGATTACTTTCCTCACCCCTGCAGATGTGGGGAAGGTTTACAACAGGGATCCTGTCCATTCTTCAGCTGAGATTCAGGCCATTTTCCAGGGTCTGACCAGGTTAGCTAATACCTAGCTCCCAGTTACTCTCCTTTATTACTTCTGATGGCTATTATGTTTGAGCAGATCATCAAAAATTGCTTTCTTCTTCAGCGGTAGTGAATTGGCTAATCCTTGGCCAGCCTAACACATGGCTTTGGAGTCTTAAATGCCTGTGCCTCTGCCCTACATCTGCTTATGATCAGACTCCCACAAGGATAAATGGACACTTTATCTTCCTGCAAAGATCAACTCAAAACTCTTTACTAATGCCTTAAAAGATCTTTCCAATCTCATGTCACACAAAGAAAGAAAAACTACCTTTAATATAGTAGCCTGATAGTCACTGTGTAGCCCTATTATGGTAGACCAATCATTTTTGGACAGTTTCATTTTTACAGCAAAAACCTCTTTGTCACAAAATCAGAAAAAAAGTGGACAATTACTATCTGTACCGAATGCCCTATTAATTACTGCTCTTGTTTCAGGGCCTTTAAAAGTATCTCCCCCCAACTACTCCTCCTATCTCCTCTGGCTCAGTAAAACTTTATTCCTTCCCTTCTTGTCTCTAGCCCTTACATGCCTGTATTTTGTTTGCCTTCTTTCCTTTCACTCTGGAATAATAAAGTGAAATTAACAAGATATAGCCAGCAGATGCACAAGAAATCATCACGTCTCTGACATAGCTTTCAATCCTAATTAAATTGAGCTATCTTAATCCATTCAGTTTCTGTGAGGGTTCATTCATTAGCATGTCTGCTGATGGAAGCACCTATAACAGATCTTTGTAGGAGGAATTAGTTACTGTCAATCTAGAAGCTCATTAGCGTTGACATAGGACTTCCCCCCAAATATTTTTTTTTTTTAAATTAACAGGACATTCTTTAAGCCATATTAGTTTTGGCTACAGTCAATCCCAAATCCAGAGATACTATTTTATAACAGTAGTGGAGAACCACCTACTGGAAAGAATGCTTCTTGCAGCACAATCCATGATTCCTTAATGCTTACTGTACCTTTTTTCAGCTCCCATACCCAATGAAAAATGTCTCTGAGGAGCTGGTACTGATTTATTTCTTCGGAGAACTTTTTTTTTTTTTTTAAAAAAGAACAAGTTTGCAGCCAATTCCAGAAGAGGGACAGAAAATATAAGAGAAAAATCGTCTCACAAATGTCAAGCAGGAATCAGAGTAATGATGCTGTAAGCTCCTATGAGAGACATACTACCAATGTTGACATTCTGTGGTAAGGAAATATGCAGTTATGACATACAGAGGACTGCAGTAAAGACCTTGTTACTAAAACATGCTGAAATCTATTTAATTTCTAGTTTTTCCTTAACAGTGTATTATATTTTTACGTACTTTTTTTTTTTTTTTCCTGTGGGAAACAACGGGAATGAGGGAGCTGTATTTTAAGAATAAATCACAACAAAAATAATGACAGTCATTGTATTAAGGCACTATTTTCTCTTAAATTCTGCCTCCACCTGCTGGGCAGTGGGAGATACGCCACTGTGACAATATAAAGTGTCTTGCCAATAGCAACACTGCCAATATCGTTCTGAATATCCAGACGTGGTACCTGAAGCTAGGATAAAAGGGCATTACTTGAAAGTATAATTTTAAAAAGCTGATAAATGAACTTCTTTATTAGCTGCAGAATTGCAATAATATATATTCAATACATAGAGAGCTTCCATCAAGTTGTTGCAGATTCTTTTTAAAGCAATTTCAGTTATGGATATAGTCATGTAGCCCATGGTAGAAATGGGATAAAAGTGCTGCTATAACAGGCAATCCTATGTTCACCTCTTTCATGCACTTCATATTGTCCAGAACTATTTCTTTGATACAGGGGCATCTGCTGGAGAAAAACTGGATTTTTATTGAAACATTTTTATTTCGGTTTCCCAGTAATTTAGTTCCTTTTCTAAACTACAGATAGATTAACGTGTCATTTATTTTTTGGTGGAGTAAAATACATTGGTAAAAGTACTGATGTGAGAGAGATGGGGGGTTAACTACATTTACCCGTAGTACCAGTAGAACGTTTCTCACCCAGGATTATTGTGAGGCCTATATAAATATTAAGTGCGTCTGCTTTAGAAAATGAGTGTAATGAAAATGCTGAAAATGGTAATTCGTTTTTCCCATTCTGACGAGGGACAACCCCCTCAAATGAAAGCAATATAAATTATGTCAGCTTTACTGAAACAGAAATTGAAAATACTGATTATATTATGCAAGTCCAGCCCCCTGTGGACTAACAAGAACTTCTGCTAAATAACAAGTTTATCTGCCTGGAACAACTGGGTGATTGGAGCATAACAGTAAAGCAGAGCACAAGTATCACTCACAACTATTTTTAAAATGCTAAATCCTCTATTTTTTTTTCCAAAGGAAAGTTTAAAGAACCTAGATCTCTAAACTCCAAGCCCTAAATCAAATAGCAAAACACGAATAATGGCATTGCAGAAAAAGAAGGAAAAAAGGTAGGACAGACTACAATGATTTCCACCTCTTCACTGCTGTGTTTTCAGCTGTGACTTCTCCCAGGAGACCAAAAGCAGGCAGAAACAGACTCTGCAAGTCGATACTGCTCCAAATGGGGCCGGGGCCAGGGCCTGATCCTCGCCCATGCCCGGGGCTTTGACGTGATTTCACTGGTCTTCCAGCCAGGTTAAATCATTTACAGGGTTCATCATCGCTTCCGTGTTTTATTTTACGAGCCAAACGAGCAGGCCAGCGGCGGGCACGCGCTCCCCCCATCACAGGGCGGGGCAGGGCGGTGCCCTGGCGGGAAAAGCCCCTGTCCTGGGCGGCGGAGCCCGCGCCTCGCGCGCTGCCCGCTGGGATTTGGAGTTTCGGCCGGCCCCGCGGGCCGCCGGGGCTGCACGGGGCGCCCGCCAGGGGGCGCCCAGGAGCGCGGGAAGCGCCGCCCTTCCCGCCCTGAAGTCAGGCGGCCCGGGGCCCAGGGCGGCGCTTGCGCAGCGCGGAAGGGCATCGCTGGGCGGGGGTTACCAGGTAACGGAGGGTATCCGTCCGCTGGGGGCCGCCTCCCTCACGGAGCGGCGGCAAAGATGGCGGCGGTGGTCGTTGAGGGAGGGCTGTGAGTCCCGCCGCCGGCGCTCTTCCGCGGCGCTGAGCGAAGCGGGGCCGCTGCTCTTCCCCGCTGCCGGACGGCGGAACGCCCGACTGGGCAGCCCGGGCCTCGCGGGTGGCGAACAGCGGTGGAGGAGAAATTGGCCCTGGCTGACCCCCCCTCCGCCGCGGGGTGAGCCGCCCTCTCCCCGCCTCGCGCGGCGGGCTGCCCCCGTTCTCTCGCGGGCAGCAGAGCGCGGGCGGAGCCGGGGGCCGCCGCTGGGGGGGGGGGCTAGGCCGCTGGGCCTGACCGTTGCGCCCCCGCGGGCCCGTGTGGGTGGGCGCCCGGCCGCCAAGGAGAGGGTGTTAGCTTCGCTGCCCGGCGCGGCGGGGAGGAGAGCTCGGGGGCGGCGGCGGAGCCAGGCCCGCAGGCCCAGGGAGGCGGCGCGGTGCCGGCGGTTGGGGCGGGCCGCTCCCCTCCGCCCCGGGGAAGGGTGCCTGGCTCGCTCTCTGAGGAGACGCCGGCGGGGCAGTGGCAACGGCCGTGCTTCTGCCCGAGGCGCATTGGGCAGCGCCCGCCCGCCCCTCCTCCGTCCCGGGTTTTGGCGCCGTGAAGGAGCGGGCTTCCCGCGCGCCTCCCGGCCCGCCCGGCGCTTCCCCCGCCTCCCGCTGCAGCTCGCCTGGCAGAGACGCCCCGGATCGCTCCACCTGCCGGCCCCGTTGGCGGCGGCGAGACCCGCCGGGCCTGGGCTCGGCGTCCCGCCGTGGGAGTGGGCCAGGTTGGGACGGCAGCCTGCGGGGCGCCGGGAAGGGCGGAGGTGCGCGGCTCGGCCCGGGCCTGCGGGCTGGGGGTGCCGCGCGATCCGCTGTGGTCCGGGTGTTCGAGCTTGCGGGTCTCTTTCGCGCGTTGCTCGTGCGGGGGCTGCCCGGTGCAGCAAGGGAGGGCTTGCTGCGCTGTGTGTTTCTGTTTGATGGTACTGTATGGTTGGCAGTACTCGGCAGGCGTTGAATGAGTTGATGCTAAATTAATGCTCAGTGAGGGGCACGTGTCTTAAAAACTAAATTTAAAGACATGTTTGATCCCATTTGCAGTCTTTATAGCTCTGTGGGGGTTTTTTTACTACTTTTTGTTTTCCATTTTTAATTTTCAAAAGCTCTGCAGATTTAAGTGCTCTTCAGAGCTCTTGCAGTTCACATAAATGCTATAGGAAAAAATGTCACAAACAACTGCTGTAGAAAGAAAAGGTCTTTAAAAATATGTATCTGGTTCATTAGTATGTTTGGTAGTGATACTTTGAGCAATTTGTATGTTACTATTACATGTACAAAATATGTTTTGACTGCAGTCTTACATGTTTTGACTATAATCGTACATGTTATCTTAAGTTACTATTTCTGTAGAAAATATAGTTGACAGTCTTTTTTTTTTTTTTTCCAAGTCCCTTAGTAGATGTAAGGCAGTACGCACATGCTCAAATAGAGCTTTTATACAGATTCTGTAATGTGCAAGAATCTGAGATTGGTAATGGGTCGCTGGATGCAGAAATAGCATAATGGGAGGATACCAGAGCTTTTATAAAAGGATTTCTTCTGGAAATAGCTGGTAAAATGAAAAGTAAGGAAAAATACAAATTAGTGAAGTATGTGTGTGGAGGTGAAAAACACAGCTTTGTAGGGGAGAAATTCTTCTTTAAGAAGAAACTTGGCTGAACCTCTTCATATTTTTTAACTAAATCGAAGGGATAAAATATCAGCATAGCTCTGTGATCTTAAGATCACTTGAATATAACTTGGAAATATGAAGACTATAATGTTTAGAAACTTGCTGTCTGGGAAGGACACAGTTCTCTTGGAACACTTTAAAATTCTCTTGCTGGAAGTAATCAGGATATTGTTATTTTTGAGCTGTATTTATTAGAGAGCATTGGTGTCTGCATAGTGTCCTTGTTTGACAATATTATCCAGAATATTCCATGTGTGACAGTGAATTTACTTCAGAGGTAATCAGAGACTCCTACAGCAAAGACAGTTGAAGACAGCTTTTGTCAAAGTTTTAAATCAAATACGAATAGTTATTTCTATTACGTAAAGATGAATATTGCTACTTCTTGTTTTTACAGTACAAGGTAGGGAAAAACTACTTTTGCCATGGTTTTAGTAGAATTATATAACATGAGGAGAAGCAAGTGGCTTACTGAATTGAAGTGTAAACCCAGATGGCCTCTAATCTTGTCAAGATGAACTTGTTATGCGTAGTGGTGTCAGGCAGGCTAGAGTGCCACATGAAATGTTGGGTCTTGTGCATCAGCAAAGCTGAACAGTTTATCTGTAACTGAAGAAAGTTCTTACAAAACATAGCTGTTTCTAAAATAAGCTAAACTGGTAAGTATGTGTTGGCTTTGGATGCTTGTCATATTTACCTTGAGTTGTCAGGAGAGCTTCTCTTTGAACTTTTCACAGGATGCTTGTGCTTCTGCATGAAAACAATGAAAATGTGAAAAGGCATTGTCTTCTTATTTTCTAAATAAATCTCACAGTTCACCTGGCTGAAAGTTGCACAGAAGGTGTGGTTTCACAGTTGATGTGTCTGGGTTTCACTCCGCCTGATGACATTGTTTTTATTTGCCTTCCTTGAGCCTACAGATCTTATATAGTCATAAGGTTAGCCAGACCAGGGAGCTTATCCAGTTGAGATCTCATCTGGGTTTTTTTTAACTTCAATTTTGTTTGTTGGCTACCTGGTTTGTAGATGGTACTCTGATTGCATGGCCTAGTGGACACATCTGTTGGGACGAAGAAGGGAGTGTGAATGAACATGCAAGGACAGCAGGGCACAGATCTGCCAGTTCCCAGAGTAGCAGGCACTTAATTATACCTGTGTTACGATTTTGATTGTGAGATGCAGAAGCTGAATTATTCCTAACTGTGTTAGCATGACTTAGGTTGGTACACTGCCGAGTGGAGATAAGGTATGGTATAATGAGCATTTCCTTAATGGTATCATAATAGGCTATGTTTGCATAAAAATACTGCTTTGTGCCAGTGCACCTACTGGGAGGGCTGTACTGTGTGATTTTGACTGAATACTGTACTTAAGCAGAAGAGGTGTACTAGTACAGCTTTTAAACTTAGTTCAGGGTTAATAATTTTTTTTCTGGAATTGATTATAAAAAACCCCAACTTCTTAGATACTTCTTAATCTTGAGTTTTAGGCTATTTCTTCACCCATGCTGTGTGAAATCTTGGTGTGAAAATTAATAGTAGATAGGTTGCAGTAAAACGTTTAGAAATAAATAGTCCTTTTTGATTCTTTTCCATTAAAGATAAAGCTAGGATCATGTCTTAACATAGCAGTTAAAACTAGCTGGAAAAAGTAATTCTCTGCAAGACTGTTTTTCTTCTACATTTGTAACGGAACTTCATAGCTGTTACAAAGCAAAAGTTAGCAGCTTTGTGCAATGAAACTGTGCCAGCAGCACTTAGGCTACACAGGTTTTATTGCAGCCTAAGAGTATATAGTTATGTATTCTTCACCTTTTCAAACAGGCTAATCTAATTTCACTGCCATAAAGGAATACTTCATTTCTGATCTTGCAGATTTAACAACTTTTTTATTACTACTGTCAAAACTAGAAGTGAAAATGAAAACTTTGGCATAGAGATTGCTTTATACTGCTCGGAATGACACTATTAGAGAGCAGCAAAGCTCTAGGAAACCCAAATCATTTGGGGTTTTTTTGCTAGAAACTACATAAGTAGCACGTCATTCACTGCTTAAATAACTAAACCTGTAGCAAAGACAGTAAAAGTCCTTTTATTGGTATCTATTTTCTATGTGTTGTATCAAGTATTCCCTTCAGTGCTCTGTTGTCAACATCTTAGTATTGAAATAAATGTGAAAGTTTGTCATAGTGAATATCCAAAGTCACTTACTGTATTGAATAGACATCACCCTGGACCTGAAAGTGCAGGCTTTATGAATCATAAAGCAGCCTTTCCAAGGACTGTATAGTGTGTTTTAAAGTGAGGAAAATTGAGAGCCTAAGAAAAAAAAATTTCTTTCTAAGAGCAGAGATTAAAAAAAACCCCAGACTCAATTGTTTAATTTTTAATGCCAGTATCTGTGTTCTCACAGTTACATTTTTAGTAACATGGTTTACTGAACAGGGGTTTTAGTTTCCTAGAACAGCCTTGCGTTTGCATTTTATAAAGAATATGTAGTTGTCATCTCAGATTATGAATCTTTAAAATGTTCTACATAAACTGATTTCAATACAGCACATTTCTTTCAACTATTTCTTTCAGATTCATTTTATTGATTGCTTGTCATGGCAACAGGAGGTGGTCCCTTTGAAGAAGGCATGAATGATCAGGACTTGCCTAGCTGGAGCAGTGAGAGCCTTGATGACCGGCTGAACAACACGGTATAATTAATCTTACCTTTCAGTTGCCATTTTATACTGTACGTTAAAATTACCAGGTAGATTCTGTTAGTGGCAGGTAACAACACAAAACCCCTAGCCTTGTCAGTACAGCTTTACAGGTAAGTATCTGCAAAAACAATGAAAATAATTGAGGTAAATGTAAGCAAGCAACAAGGTTTGGTAATTCAGAGGTTTGGAAGTCTGTAGATGTATTTATGGGAAGTGTTTTAGGTAAATAAAGTAGCTAGACACAAAAGCATTGCAGGTGTCATGAAAGTGAAAACTGTTAATTTTAAAAGTTCTAATCTGCTGAAGAGTCTTCAGCAAAGAAGAAAAATGCAATTTTAGCTTCATTTGAAATTAATTTAATGCAGTGTAGGGTGAAACGGGTTTAAAATTTCCTGACAAGCTTTTTTTTAATTTATGCAGTGGAGAAAATTGTATTTTGTAGCATGACATTTGCTCAAGAAAGCTTAAGTGTATATTTTGATAGTGGTTTTTATTTTTACTTCTAAAATGGAAGTAAACTCTCTTTTACTGAATTGAAACAGTTGCTTTTTATCTATGTGGATAACAATTCCGACTTTTTTTTTCTTCCCTCTCCTTCCCCTTAAGGACTGGGGAAGTCAACAGAAGAAAGCAAATAGATCTTCAGAAAAAAACAAGAAAAAGCTTGGTGGGGAAGCTGAAACAAGGCTTACTAATGATATATCTCCAGAATCCTCACCTGGAATGGGACGACGGAAGACCAGAACTCCTCATAGTTTTCCTCATGCTCGATACATGACCCAGATGTCTGTTCCAGAGCAGGCTGAACTAGAAAGGCTTAAACAAAGAATAAACTTCAGTGATCTGGATCAGGTTTGTGTGAATACTAGCTCCCATTCTAAATGTGACTACCAAATTTATTCAGCTATCTTTTAATAATTTGACAGATGAATAAAGCAAGCTTTCATAAGTGATTAAAGTAAAAAAAGCTTATAGGCGCTATGAGAGCCAAATCAAAATTCTGGTTTTGAACTCAAGAAAATTATAGAAAGTTCAGGACCGTGGCTTTTGTATGCTTGAGAGTATGCTAGCTGTTTTCACTTTCTTCCTCTCAATCATTAACAAATTCCTGTGTCCTCAGATCAGTATTTCTTATTCATCATACTTGTCTGCCACTCAAAAATACTTGTTACCTTATTTTGGAAGTCTGTTCTTGAAGTGCCAGTTTGCGATTCTGAATATGGTGGATTAAGTAGAAGAGTAGTGTTAAAAACTGCTCAGTAGAGTGTAAAGCAAGGTATGGCATCAATTCCTGAGCCATAACTGCTTCTTTGGGAATATGGCACATTCATCCTTTCCTTGTGCAAAACAATGAAGAGCACGAGGGATTAATTCTTTGGTAACAAGGCATAAATTTGTTCTAACAGTTTCAGAATAGAGGCTTGTTAATCTTTGCCAAAGTTTATTAACTTGTTTGGGTTGTGAAGATTCTTTCAAATGTGATTCATTGCTTTGGCTTAGAATATAAAGATTGGGCATAACTTCCTCCCCAGATGTATGTTACAGCAACAAGTTGCTATTCATAAGGTTGTAAAGAAAAGCTGAAGTTATGAGGTATCATATTCTGCAAGTGAATATGTTGCTTTTTTGTTACTGTTATTCTCTGAAACGTACCTGGAGAAGTAGGGTACCTTTCACTATAGTAAAGGTGAAGGCCACAGCTGGGGTGAGGAGCTAAGCTTTGAGGAGTTGAAGAACCCTTTTGTTTCTCAGCTGTTCTGGGAGGGTGGGCTTGCTTTCTGAAAACTCCATGGCAAAAATCACCAGCACTGCCTTTAGCTAGCTTTTGGTTAATCAGTGACTAAGGTAACCTTAAAATCAGCCTAATAATACTGCCAAACTGATAATCCAAGCAGTGAAACTGATCAGTGTTGAGAATATATTGGAGGAAGAAAATAAAGCAATTGTTCTTTTATTTCTTTATAGAGAAGCATTGGAAGTGATTCTCAAGGCAGGGCAACGGCTGCTAACAACAAACGTCAACTTAATGAAAACAAAAAACCATTCAACTTCCTGTCACTGCAGATAAATACTAACAAAAGCAAAGATCTTGCCTCAGGATCCCAAAAAAAGGAAAGTGGGGTATCAGTGCAATGTAAGGAGTTGTTTGGAGCTGCTGTAAGCAAGGATTTCTTGCAAAATTGTCAAGTCTCTGCTCAAGAAGATGGAAGGAGAGAAGCAGCTATGGATAGTAGCCAGGTATTTACATAGCCCATAAAGTCTACAGAATATTGACTCCTAAGAAGGGTTTTAATTACCTTGTTACTTTTCAGTGTATCTTCCTATATTTTCCAGAAAGTATAAGCGTTAAGTCTTTATTGGAAATACTTATCTTCCCACTGTTCTAAAAGCTGACTTGAGGAAAATGTGAAAACAAACTTAGTCATGTATTGTTCTTTAGAAGTCTGCTTATTGGTAACAGAAGCAGTATTTTCATCTTAGAGGCTGGTTCTTTTCCGCACAGTTCCAGAAAATACTCTCATAGTTCAATGTTTTCATATGTTAATGAGCTCAATTCTGTTTTAGCCTATGTCGACAAGAAGCCCCCTTGCAACTTCATGCATGCGTAAATCTATCGTTACAAAAGCTGTTCACTTTTAACCACTTGCAGAGGTGTGCTTATAGGATTGAAAGTACTAGTATGTCACCCCTTTAATTACTACTTTGCTGTTGCTGTCACCATGTCTTGTGCATTAAATACATTAAAGCTGTAGCTGAATGCATTCAGTAATTTCAGTGTCTTTACAGATTGTGAGCAGACTAGTTCAGATTCGCGACTATATTGCTAAGGCCAGCTCCATGCGGGATGATCTTGTAGAGAAAAATGAAAGATCGGCCAATGTTGAGCGTTTATCACACCTTATAGATCACCTTAAAGAGCAGGAGAAATCCTATCTGAAATTTTTGCAAAAGATGCTTGTAAGTTTGAGAACATAATATATTTGTTTCTGCACTGTAAGTGTTTTAGGAGTTGACCATTGATGTTTTGATGGTGCTACTGGGGGTGTTGGCTTTGATATGTAGTACCTTCCATAATTCATTTTTACCTGCCCCCTTATATAGCTTTTGATTTATGCCAATGAAATATTTCAGGCTAGAGAAAATGAGGAGGATGATGTTCGGACTATAGATTCAGCTGTGGGATCTGGTTCTGTAGGTGAGAGCACATCGCTAAACATTGATGTGCAGTCTGAGGCTTCAGATACCACGGTAAGCTGCCTTTTAGTAATTAAGGTGCTAGAAATGAAGAGTTTGTTCTGGTTTTGTTGTGATTGTTATGATAGTGTCATATCTTCAGTTCAGTTAAAAAAAAAAACATCCCCAAATACTCTACTCAGAAGGTATTCATGCATGTGTGGATATTTTTTTTTTTAATATGGGGGGAAAAAACTAATGATTCTGTCACAACAAAAATGTGTCTAATTTTTAAAAAATCTTTAGTCTTCACAGTAGAATGAAGGGTTAAATGTTTGCTTTGGCAGAGCATGCACTGGATTGATATAGGAAAGACTAATTTTCTATACAATTTTTCATTTATAACTTTGTTTCTGTTAATGGGGAAAACTTGCTGGTGTTGGGTGAAAAGAGGTTTAGAAATGAGTCATCAGTGGGCCATTGCTCAAGCATCTTGCTAGTGATATGATAGAAATATTGGCCTGACACAGAAGTTTCTCTCTTTGGAGACATGAACAGCTTCTAGAAAATGTGTTCTGTAATTAGTTTGGAGATACACAGACAATCTTCCTTTCTATTTATAAAAGCTTTTATATTAACATGGTAAACAGTTCTTGTAGTAGATGCAAAAGCATTTTAATAACAACTTATGTTTTACATCTTCCAATACTACTATACTGAGGACAGTATAGCACCAAAGAGCTAGTACTGTTTTGGCTAGTTTAGTACACTGAAAGTTCTCCAGATGAGGACAATTTACGTGCTTGGAAGTAAAACAGCAGTTAAAACATAAAAATTACAAAAACTTCTTTAGGTTTGTAAGAACTTCTATCCCTCTAAAGAAATAAAATGATAAACACAAAAGACATACTTTTAACTTAAAAAAAAATTGGAAACTAGAAAGAGACTAGTACAGTTTTTTAAAAGTATGCGTGTAAACTTGCATTTTTCTTCATCTTTGCCAAATGGGTTTTACTTCTATTGTTTGGCTTGTCATTTTGCATCTAATTTCTCTTTACATGCAGCTTGAATATATTACATGTAGAATGAATGTTTCTAGTCTTAATAGGTTGATTGCTATATGGAGCCTTACTGTTATGAAAATCCTAAGAATGACTAAAAATATCTTTGCTCTTTAGTAAATTTTATTTTATATTAGTTTTCATTATTTGACAAGATATAAGTGGATAACTTAAAAGGGCATGCTAAGTTGAAGCACATGTTTAAAATCTAACAGACTAAACTATTTAATGAAGGAGGTATCTTTTAGTTTGAGCATTCGGCCCCGCATTGAGGACAAACTAGGGAATTCAGCTTCACAAGAACAGGTTACAGTAAGCCCTAAAGGGAAGAGTGACAGAGCTACTCTGAATGACAGGGAAATCTGGCCTTGTAGGATTAATAGCCAAGAACATGGATTGCCTTCAAAGGTACACTTCAAAATATTACTTTAGCCTCAAATAGGGTTTATACGTGCTGATTTTTTTTTTTCTTCCTCTTCTTAACTGCTTCAGATGTATTTGTTACTTACAGTGAATGTTTGGCCTGCTTATCTGTATCCAGCTATCTTTTCATTGAATGAATCTTCTTTGCCTAGACTTTTTTCCCTTTAAATAGAAATTTTGACAGCTTTCTCTTCTGAACTGACAACACTGAGAGAGAAAGTACTACATGTAACTGTGCAGCAGGAGTTCTGATTTTACATAGATGATCCTTCCAGTTTTGCCGTTCTCTTTCTGGAAAAAGATACTGTAAATGTGACTTCTAGGCACTTGTCATGTTAACACCAACAGTCTGCCAATGCAAATTGAAGCTAATACCACATAGAGAAAATAAATTAGGGAAAGCAGCCTTAACTTGTTCCACAAATGTTTTTGTATAGCTGTTTATATAAATACTTGGTTGGAAGGGGAAAGACTTAAGGGGCTTGGAGTCTAAAACTTCTTCTGTTATCTGTTACCAGCTCTTCTGTGGCTTTGTCTCTTACTCTGATATTTTTTAAAGGTTTGATTTAATTTTTTTCCATAAAATAAAAGGCTTGAATGTTTTGTCAAGCTTATTAGTCTAAATGTAGAACTAAGCTTAAAAAAATTGTGATTTTGATGGACTCGAGCAAATCTGGTACTTCAGATAAAGCTATATAGGTGAGGAAGACTGAGAGACATTCCCTTTTTCCCTTGCTTCCACTCGTTCCTTCTTGTGTTGATTTCATTGCGTACTCTGTTTTGACTTTGCTTTTTATATATAAGATGAAAGTTTAACAGGAATGATCAGTGCCAGTTGCAGTGCATGTTTTAGTGACACTTTGAGAAGTTTAGAATTCTGGACGGGCTCTCCTTCCTCTGCTGGAAAGTTGAACATTCCCTGGTATCCAGAACTAGTTAATAAGATGCCCACTTCTATTTTGACATTTGGTGCAGAATTTTTGGACTGAGAGAATTTTGTACTTAAAGAACTCGGCACTATGTGGGCAGATAATGCTTTTAAGTTAGTAATGTTCTTTTTAAATATTTGTAAACTCCTAATGAAAAGGAGGCAATTTTTTCCATGGTTTCATCTGCATAGTGTGATAATCCAATTTCAAACAGGGTCAGAGATTTTAACTGTGGATATCTCATTAATTTGCTGACAATCCTTGAATAAAAGTTTTGAGACAAATCTTCAGCTTTTAATAAGGATAGGATGAGGAAAATAACTTAGTTTTAATATATTTTAACTGCTCAACATGTTTTCATTCCTTCAGATCTATTTCCATGTGTTGGAATATATGATATAGAGGGGCTTCTGCACATTTTTTTGTTTTGAAATTGGTTTACCTAAATCTGGTCTATTCTAGTATCTGTGGCATAAATACAGCATACAAAACTAAACACATTGTAGGTTAAAGGAAAAAAAGCTGTCCAAAACTTTCTGCTGAAAATCTAGATGTTTTAGGCCAGTAAATCAATCTAGATCTTGTATTATATACTCCATGATACTATGCCTTATCTTGCTTAGCTTTACCAGTCTCATACCTTAATATCCTCTTCTATGATTCAAGAGACAGAGGGATGCTTGGGTTAGTTTTTGGGACATTAGGGCAGCTGAGTGGATTTCTAAAGAAAACGTAACCCCCAGAAGTGGTAAGCATGTCTTGGTGGTACAGGCTTCTCCCTATGGGATGTCTAAAATTTTTAGACTGAAAAGGACTACCGGAAAGGTGAAGCTGTTTCATTTTCACCTTTTTACACTAACCAGGCTGTTTGATTCTATTAAAGTCCTGCTTGTTTAGAGGCTTATGTCACAGTACTCAACAAATGTATTGTCATGGTTATGGTAATGTTCTTCCATATCTTGCAGGCCAGAGATCCTCAACAGGAAGCTAAAGAAGAGTTGGAGAACTTGAAGAAGCAGCATGATTTATTGAAAAGGATGCTACAACAGCAGGAGCAATTGAAGGCTCTTCAGGGAAGACAGGCAGCTCTTCTTGCTTTGCAGCATAAAGCAGAGCAAGCAATTGCTGTCATGGATGATTCTGGTATGTGGAATGATGGTGTCTTTGATACCGTGTTAGCGTGCTGATTGAATGATTAAAGCTGGAATTGTGGAATACACATTAAAAGGTATTTTTTACTGCAATGCTTCTATTTCTGAAAAGAGTTGGCATTGTAACATTGTAAAATGTGTGGTTAAGCGTGGGTTTTTCTCCTAAGAATTGGTCTATGACCTCAGATTAGGGGTCTGCCTCTCATCTCCATCTTTGTACCAGGCCTTTGAAGGAAAGAATCAGAGGAGGATATAGAGTGTTCTCTCCCTTTCTGCATCCTTCTGGCTACAGGCAGTTGGTAGTTTGAGTTTTTGTTTGCTTTTTCATGGGATTTTGGTTTTAGTGGCTGGTTGCTTGGCATTTTAATAGCCATTGGTAGACTAATGATTTATCCAGTAAAAGAAAGGAGGAAGTTGCTAAAGCAGTTACATAAGTAAATATGAAACTAGAACTCTGTGAAATTCCATGGCGTGTAAACTGGGGACATGGTTCTGATAACAGAGCACCATCATTATGTTATAACCTTCAGTTTAAAAGCATTCTACTAATTCTTATATTTCCAACTCTTAAAAAAATATCTTTGGGACAGAGACTTCCTTCTGATATCTGCTTAAAGCTTGTTAGCAGAGTTGTTTTCTCAGGAGTTCAGCCTTAAAAGGGAGATAGTTGTCCTTCATTTGTGCACTGTTGACATGTGAATTATCTTCTGTTGGAAGCTCGTCCTGCACCCCCCACTTCCCTAAATGCTGTTCAGTTTTCTTTGGAAATAGGGTACAGTTATGTGTGCAGTTGTAGGGAATGACATTTTTGCACTGAGCAAATACAGATTCAGTCTGTGTTGCTGTTCCATGACTCTTTCCCGTAAGAGTTGCTATTAGGCTTGATTATTATTACAGTTAATTTTTGTATTTAAAACAGCTTAATTTGTAGCAATATAAGCATTGGTTTCTACATTTTACAAAAGGTCTCTTTTTAAGATTCCTTGTTCTGATGAGTTCCTCTTTCTGCTTTTTCTCCTGTCCTTGGTTTGATAGACTGTAGGAAAGAAGGTGGAACTAGTTAAAACTGTAGATTTTAGTGTAGGAAGAGAAGCAGAGCAATTAGTAAGTAAAGAGCTTTTAGAAAGCTATCACAGGAGCAAGAGAAGCAAGTGTCTTACGGAAGGTGTTTTCTTGTTTCTTAAATGGTTTTCAGTAATTGCTTTTCTCCCACCTGCTCTGTGGCAGTAGACCTGTGATGGAATCTACTTTCTCTTCTTCCCTCAAATATAGAAAACTCCATCTTGATGAGGAGTGGGTAGGTGAAGTGGGTAGAAAATAGGATTACTTATGATAAATTAGAACTTTTTTTTTTAGCTCTTTGGTGTTGTTTTTATTTGTTTTGTATTTCCACTTGTGTCACTCATAACAGTTTTACTGCTGTTTGTGTTGACTTCCGTAAAGATGTGGTATGTGCAGGAATTGTAGAATAGGAAATGTAAAGATTCAAATTCAACATAGGGCAAAAAAAAATGGTTTTAAACTTGAAAAATAGTAAAACTTTATTGTGCAGGTAACAAAGTCATGGTCTGTGGGGAAAATGAGTAATACTTGTGCTTGATTTTCATTATGAAGTGTTGGTTCATGTTTAGGGAAACAGTTGTTATTTGGATCTCTCAGTTGTTAGTACTGCTTGAATCTGAGCTTACAGGGAGGGGGGAAAAAGCTGTCTTAATGTATTCTTCTCATAAAGCTTTTTGAAGGACAAACCCCTGTTTGCAGCTGTAAAGATTGCCATTTATACCAAGATGAAATCTTGGTGTCCTTAATTTATTACTTTAAGGAAATAAAATTACATGCACTGTTAGTTTGGCTATACTAAGTAATAACAGTTTTGTTTCTAACAAGCAAAATGTTTCCATCAACCCTAGGCAGCTTGGTGGTTTTCATTTTGCTCTGACTTTTTTAGCAAAACACAGAACAGACTTATAAAGTCCTTTTGCGTGGTTCTTCACAAAGGAGCTGTGAGTTGGCTTGTTAGTATTTCTGTAATGGAAGTAATCTTTCAAGAGTAAAGTTGGTGGGAAGGACACAACATTAAAGAGGTGCAGTATATTGATGTTCTTGAGAAACCAGCCATTTTCATCAAATAGCCTTTATTTCATCACTGTGGAAAAGTATTTACATTTTCTCCTTCTTCTGCATGCCCAGTTGTAACAGAGACTACAGGTAGTGTTTCAGGAGTAAGCCTTACATCAGAACTGAATGAAGAATTGAATGACTTAATTCAGCGCTTTCACAACCAGCTTCATGATTCTCAGGTCAGTCCTTGGATTGCACTGTATAAGTTTTGCCATTGTCTGTTTCTTATTATTTTGATCAGAGCAGTTAAATGTTTGTCTGCTTATTTGCATGCAATTGCTAGTGGAGTAATTAGGTTTCCCCAAACTTGAAAGCTCAGCATCTTGTGTTCTTAAGAGTTATTAGCTGACTGATCTGTGCTTTCTGTCTCAGTTTTCTATGAACTTCCAAAGAAATATTTTCTCTATCGCAATATAATTATATATTAATTTAATATATAATTGGAATATCATGAAAGTGTTTTCAGTATCAGTTTTACTTTATAATGTTGTTTGTTCTGGTGTTGAGCCTAGTAAGCCTGTAAGAGGGCTTTTTGTTTCTTACCGTTTATTTGGCTTTTTTCATAGTATTCTGAACAAAATGAAATTACTCTTTGTAGACACACTCTGTACCAGACAATAGAAGGCAAGCAGAAAGTCTTTCACTTACCAGAGAGGTTTCACAGAGCAGAAACTCTTCAATGTCTGAGCACCTGTCAGATGAGAAGGCGCAGCTTTTTAACAAGATGCGAATGTTGCAGGGTAAAAAGCAAAAAATGGACAAACTGTTAGGTGAACTTCATACGCTTCGTGACCAACATCTAAATAACTCCTCCTGTAAGTAAATAGAGGCAGAATTGTATCTTTTCAGAAATTCAACTTTTTTAACATGCATGTTTGTAACATCTTTCATGTTGCAACTGGTTAATGAAATGCAGGTGATAAAGCTGTGCTGGAGCGATATTATGTAAATGGTTTTTAATGCTGTGTAAGTTTCTGGCTTAATGGAGAGCTCTGAGTAATTATGAGTGTTTTTGCTAGTAGCACTTCGGTTTATAACATTATTGAAATGGACTGATGTGAGGATGTGGTGACGGGATATTTTTTCTTCAAGGCTTGTCTGACACATCTGACTTGTGGAATGTACCATATGAACTTGAACTTTCTGTATTTTTATCGCAGTACATCTGTATTTATGTTCTTGGCACTTCAGATGTGAGTAGTTCTGTGGTGTTATGAGGTTTGCTTGTCTGCTGTCAAAAGATTTTCTCATACAGTAGTCGCAGGGACTTTGATCATAGGCCATATCAGAGGAACTTAACTGTCTGAATGAACTGGAGTTTGGGCCTGTTCCTTAGCCAGCTTTTTCTTCTCCTTAAAGTCTTGATGTGGGCCTACTTGCTGCTCTTACTTTATGTTTCTAGAAATACATTTGTACTGGTGAATTGTACTGGTTTGTCCTACAGCTGGAAACTTCTGAGGGGTGATCACAGTGTATTCTGGTTAATGTTAAGAAGTGAGGCACTTAAAGCATGGTCCTGGAGAAGGGCAGACTGCTTTATTAGTTACATTACTATACCCCCATTTTTCTACATGTACTTAATGCATATAATATGAACATATTTGGATATGATTTTACATAGCTGGAAAAAGCAAGTGTCAAATGTCTCATGGGCGAAAGAGCTTAGCAGAAGAAAAAAATTGATAGGATTTTTTTTTATCATGTTGAAATGTTAAATTTCAAAAAAAGCCATTCAGCTGTAAATAAACCCTTAAAAGAACTGTTCGGGCAAATTCACAGCATGAAAGCTTCCACTTCTGAAGTTTGATAAAGCTAAAAGGAACTTACTGAAGTATTGTTTACAAAAGCTACTTATTACTCTCTGCCTATTGTCATTGCATACTGTGTAACTTAAGACGAAAGCATTTGTTCTTCTAAGAAAAGAAGTTATTAACTGCTGGTTTTCTTATGTTGATAATATTTTCTGTAGTTAAATTTTAATACAGTTCAGTGGGTTCCTTTTTGAAAGCTGTACTTATGAGCTCTATTTCTTTTTTGTAGTTTTTCCTACTTCAGGTTCTCCTCAAAGGAGTATTGATCAAAGAAGTACAACTTCAGCTGCTTCTGGTCCTGTAGGCATAGTAACTGTTGTGAATGGTGAATCGAATAGCCTGGCATCTGCTCCCTATCCTCCTGATTGCCTGGTTTCTCAGAATGAGAGTGAAGAGGATGACAATCTAAATCCAACAGAAAAGCTTCAGTAAAAGTTCTTTTTTTTTCATAATGTGCTTTAGTGATTTTGAGTGTTACTCTTAAGTTCTGTGTCAGGAAACAATTTCCTATTTTAATCTACTTAATTTAGTATATAGACCATTTAGTAGATGATCCAAGACAGTTAAATGAGTTCAGAGCTTCAAGCAGAAGATTCTTACAGCTAGGAAAATGGCAGTAAACTTTATATATGTACTTTTCAACTCTACATAGATTTGATTAATACGACAAAACACTTGGCATATTCTTTTTTTCCTCAGGAAGCTAAATGAAGTTCGTAAGAGACTGAATGAGTTACGCGAGTTAGTTCACTACTATGAGCAAACATCTGATATGATGACAGATGCTGTGAATGAAAACACTAAGGAAGAGGAAGAAACAGAAGAATCAGAAAGTGATTCTGAACATGAAGATCCACAGCCTGTTACAAATATTAGGTTGTCATATTTTTTGTCATTATAAATCTTTGTAGCTAAGTTGTTGCAGGTTTCCTGAAGCAATACATTATTTCAGTCAAAGAGCAGTAACTTAATTCTGGGATTACAGTAACTTTCCAAAATGTTTCATTTGAAGTAGCTTTCTTATACAGATAACTATCTTGTCCTTGGTAACTTATGTAGATTGGACATTTAGAAAATCACTGTAAGAGACTTCAAATTCTCTAATTCCTTTGGGTTTAAGCACTGAATTATGTGTATGGAATTGCACTAGAAGTTTAACAGGCCTAGACTAGAGAATTGGAATGAAAACAAACTTCAGTTTAGGGAGGCATTTGCAGCTGTAGCCCAACAGGGCAATGGTGTGCATCAAGGATCTTCACTGTGCAGAAATGAATACTAATTTAGCTGTGAATCATAAAGCTTTTATAATATAAACATATACCTTGAAAGCATTTTGTATTGTAGATCTGGCAGGGGATAATGCATAGCTGCTTCTGACTGCTTAAAAAAAATAAAAAGCTTTTGGAGAGATGGCCATTGAGAAATTTCAGGTGTCTGGACTGATTTTATACGGGGTTGAATTTTTTAAAGGGTCAGGACACATAAAAGTCAGTTAATAAAATGGCTGAAGTAAAATTCCATCAATATGAGTTCTTTAAAAGTTAACATGAGTAATGTATTTTATCCTAGAAACCCTCAAGGAATCAGTAGTTGGAGTGAAATAAATAGCAACTCAAATGTACAGTGTGGAACTAATAACAGAGATGGAAGACATCTTAATACAGACTGTGAAATAAATAACCGATCTGCTGCTAATATAAGGACTCTAAAAATGTCTTCTGCTCTAGGTATGTTCTAAAGTCTAATAATAATTTTAAGTCTTAGTGCAGATAATTTTGATAGCTGCACCAAATTTGGGAGAAAACTGTTTGATGAGCAAAATGTTCGAGTCTAATCATTAAGCTGATTTTTTTTTCCTAATGTCTAGTAATTACAGTGGCCTTTAGAAGTTCAATAATGTGTCGTTGGTACTGTTTTGTTTCCTCTCCCCATTTCCAGACTGTCATAATAGGGAGGATGACAAAGACGCTGACCTACCCCAAGGTGAAGATGATGAAGTGGAAGAAGATAGAGTTAGCGAAGATTCCATATCTAGTCACAGAAGCAGCCTGGGTGATGCTGCTGGAGACGCTGAGTTTGAGCAGAAGATCAATAGGCTTATAGCTGCAAAACAGAAACTTAGACAGTTACAAAACCTTGCTGCTATGGTTCAGGTATTTTATAAATATAAACGTGTGCAAAAAAATGTAGCATTCATTATTTCATGTAGTGTGTAACTTTGGGGAAAAACACTCCGCTTAACGTAACATTTAAAATGCTAATTTTTAGGCTGGGAGAAAAAAATACTGTTTGATTTTTTCATTGTTGGAATTCTCTTGCGGGTTGCTAACCTAACAGAAGAACGGCCTTAATACTTAACCTTAGCACTGGATTACAAAATATTACCCAAGAAGTGTAATATTTTTTTTAAGCAATACTGATCTACATTTTAAAGTGTATAATGAATATTCATCAGTTTTAGGTTTTGAACCTTAGGTTTTGCAACACTGTTCAATCAGTGACGAAAAACTACTTGGTTTTGATTAAAATCTTTGGATGTTGCAACATGTCCAAGTTGGGGTATTTTGGTTTGGGGGTGGTGTTTTTTGGTGTGTTTGGGAATCTTGAGAGCCAGCTATGAGTTGAAAGTTTTTTTTAATTCAGAATATCTCATACTAATTTAGTGATGTTTATTTAAAACATATTTTCATGTATCTAATGACCCTACAGAATGCACACATTTGAGCACCATCTAATGTAGTGTCTGCATACTGAATACACATAGGTGTATCAGAAATGTAAAGGCTCTGTGTGAGAACTCTGAAATCAATCTCAATTAGAACATACGTTTTACAATAGCACCAGTATAAACACTATCTTGTTATTTGAAGAGTATACTGCTATCAAAAATTTCTCAGCATCAAGATCAGTCTTGTTTTTTATCATCACTGTAGAGATGTTAACAGAATTAGAGATGATACAGCAGCTTCCTTAAGAAGTAACCTAATTAATGGCATGTCTTCAATCTTTCCTTTGTATTTACAAGGCTCGTATCTGTATGTACTCAGTAATGGTACTGTAGGACTGCGTAGCTGTGTTGTACATGGTCACTCATCATGATCTCTCCTGTTAAGCAGGTTCTGTATTAAGAATGATCGTGTTGGAAAACAAAAGAAATAGTGGCTACAGCTTTAATATTTTTGATTTAAGTTGAGAACTGAAAATACAAAAACTATGGAAACAAGTGGAATATAGAACCACGTAGAAAGTTTCTAAATACTTTAAATTTAACTTTCAAGAGTAGTTTTTTTTATTTTAAGCTGTTAATAGTAATATTTAACTTCATGGCTACAGTTATTAAGCAGTCTTGTTCACCTCAGTCTCCTTCTATTCTTTTCACCTCCCCTTTGTTTCTTAACATGCCTGTGTGTTTCTATCCGCTCCATCAGGCATAAAAGAGAATTCAACTCATTTATGCTCCCATCGTGAGACAAGTTAACTTGCATTTATAGTGGAGGTTAAATTCACTCATTGATTTATCTTAGTCATGACGCCATGAAGATGATGACTTCGTAGTTTATGTGATCTGAACTAAAGATAAAGCCATTCAGACTGTTTAGTTTTGAAGAATTAGTTTGACAAGCAACTTGTTACATTTTGTGTATCAGCTTGAAGATAGTCTAACTGTCTTTCTGACATCCTTCCAGGGTGATGATCCAGAACCTCAAGCAACAATTGCAAATGCATCTAATATTGGTGACTTGTTTTTGGGTGAGATGGAAGAGGCAAAGCAACAACCAAACAATGTCCGAGCTAGTACCAACAAGTTACAAAAAGATGTAGGACTAAATGAAAAAGCAAGGTATGCCTTTGTCAAAGGATAGTAGAATCATGCTTTAGGCAACTTCTTGCCAAGTAATACGTGGATAACTTATTTGCACAGAGAGAAGTTTTATGAAGCTAAACTTCAGCAGCAGCAACAGGAGCTTAAGCAGTTACAAGAAGAAAGAAGAAAACTGATTGAAATTCAAGAAAAAATTCAAGTGTTACAGAAAGCTTGTCCTGACCTTCAAGTAGGTAGAATGTATTTCTTTGCTTTCTTAAGCTGTTGAGCAACAAAGCATAAGATACCTTTCACACCATATTTTCGCTATAAAAATTTGAAAAAAATAAAACTGGTGATACTTGTATACTGTAAGCAGCTGGACTTCTAAGCCTAGAGAAGAGCTCTGGTTATCTTATTCCACTGTAGGTTCCTGCACAGTGATTTCTGTATCAAGCTTGAATTTCACTGTAGTTTGACCTCAAAAGCCTTGATATAAAGCCTTCAAAGACAGAGAACCTTCTGTCTTATTTTTAACCTGAAATGCGTCTGTCCATACCTGCTAGTCACTGCACCTTCATTCTAAGTAGTCATTTGCAGGGTCAGGTATTTTGAAACAATATTGTGTCTTACAACTATGGTCAACACCTTGTATTCAAACTTAACTGCACAGTGCTGTACTGTGTCTTACTCTTTGAAGATGAACTTTTTTCAATGAGCAGTAAATTATCAATACTGTGCATCTACAGCATTATGTAACATTATATTACGTAAAAATAAGTTTTGTTGATTCCTGGCTAAGTTCTGAGAAAAATATTTAGCCTTGATTTGGAAATCCCTTTTCACTGAATACTAATTCTTCTACCTCATAAAGCCTGAACTGTGTTGCATTTTAACAGAAGGTAAGTTTTAGAAAGCTATTCTACTCTATTTTGCCATTTTGCTTTCTCTTTCAGTTGTCAGCTGGCCTGGGTAACTGCCCAGCAAATAGGCAGAGTTCACCAGCAACCTCAACACCGGCCATGAATGAGTGTAACGCAGCTGGCAAGCCTTTACTTGAGTTTGATGAATCTGTACCAGTAGGCAATGAGGTATTTCATACTTGATGTTCTTTGACTTAAAAAAGGTTTGTAAATGAAAAATGTTCTAGGTAACATGGACACATTTTTAAGTACTTGACACGGGAAGTGAAGTAGTAGCCATTTTAACAAAGTCTTTCATTTCTGGAAAGAAGTAAATACTGACCTGAACTGGCAAGAGATCTTTCCGCAAGTATAGCAGTTGTTGCCAAAAATTAATGTGGAAGTTGAATGAGTTTTGAGTTTGTACTGTGAACATTGGATAGTGTATACCACATGCAAGACATCCATGAAGAAAATGATGGCAGTATTTGAAATGTAGTTTATCTTCTATGTGTGTTCCTTCCTCTTTTCCCCTAAAATTTGTGTTTTAAATAATGATCTGAATATTACTCAGTCCTTCTGAAAATTACGCTAACATTGATAGGGGTAGAGGGAAATGTGGTGAAAAGTGCTTCCTGGCTAGATTAGATGTCAGAAACAAATATCTGAAAAATACCTTTTTTAATAGACTTTCTTTGTAAGTTGCATCAGCATTCCTGTAAATTTTCCTTTAACAGATTAGGTGAGGCTGATTTGGGCAATGCCTGTACTGTTGTCATTAAAAGTCAAATTTTCCTTCGCCAAGAAGAGAATTTCAGAACTTTGACATCTTCCAAATAAGCATTATAGGACAACTTGTCTCTTTTCACTAAAAAAGGTCTAAATTCTTCCTGCTAAAAAGAAACTGTCTGTACAATGAATATGCTCATGCAATTGCTAACAGTCTACAAACAGGTTGGCTTATTAACTATCAAAATATGTATGGATTTCTGTTGGAAAATGTTTTGGCTCTGCCACCACCAACTCATTTGTTTGCTTTCAGGCTTGAGTACATTGTCACTTGCCTGTCTCTCAAGTCTGTGTTTTCCAGTCTAGTTAGCTTACACAATTGGTTTTGTATGTTATAGTATTACGTTATGCTGTTTATGTGTTTGTAAAAGTATCTTGCTGCTTATGCTTTCAGTGTATCTAGCCTAATGTAGGTAAAGGTCTCTTTCTACCTATACCTTTCCCTTTATGTGCTCTTCTTTGTAAATCATAGCTTCCTTAGGTCTTGTTCAACAATACACTGCAACTTGAAGCTTCTGCAGGTTGCAGAAAATCTTTTTGTTGTATTCTGTACTTGGTTATGAAAGAAGTACTTGGCACAATTTTCAGATTTCTTCAGAGGGTAATATTCTGTCATGCTATTTAGAGCTAACTAACAATGCATAAATTATGTGATAGAAACGGTGTTGAGTGAAACGTGCGCTGTTTTTCTTAAAAAATTACATCCTGTAAAGTTTCATTACTTTATTAGATGTTGCAGTATTTGAGATAAATAGTAAATACAGAATATATTTTTGCAGCTTTCTGTGGTGTGGCTTCAGTTACAGTATAATACCGATGTCTGAACAAAAAGGTATCAGTGTAGTATCAAATACTGAAATTTTAACATGCTTTAATATTTATTTTGTTTATATTCTAATATCTTTCATTTTACTGTGAACAGTTATGGTCTGAGATGAGAAGACATGAGATTTTAAGAGAAGAGTTGCGACAGAGAAGAAAGCAACTTGAAGCTTTAATGGCTGAACATCAGAGGAGGAGAGAGCTCACAGAAACGATATCTACTGTTGCTGCATCTGTTAAAAGTGAAGGATCAGAAGCTCAGCATACTCCACAGCAGAGTAGGACTGAAAAGTAAGAACATGAGTCACTCCGTGGTAGTTGGTGGGCGCTTCTGTTGTTTAGCGAGATGTCAGTCTTGGGGCAGTTTCCTGTTTTCATCTGAGCACTGAATGAGATGATAGAGCAGTAAATTAATTTGTTGACTGCTAAAGTGACTGTTAGTTGGTAACTTGCCAGTTTTATGGGTCTTCCCAGCATATTTAGTCTCCCCTGCTCTGTAAGTGGTGAAAATCACCTAAGGAGAGGAGAGCGGGGGGAAAATGCCAGATGATCAGAGTAATTTCTCTTTAGCTCTACACCATTTTTAACAATAATAAAGTAATAATTTTCCAAAACAGTAAGTAATTTTAATTAACCGTGCCAGTATCAGAAGAATACTAGTTTCATTTTCCATTGGTGAGATGTTTAAACTAATTTTGGTGCAGCTTGATTAATTGAAGATAGACTTGTAATTGTCAACAGATTTTTTTAATAATTTATCATAAACTAAAGAAAAAAAATACTCTTCCCTTACCAAACACCCTTTTCTAATTTTTTTTCTTTTCTCCAATGTTCACTAGGACAATGGCTACCTGGGGAGGTTCTACCCAGTGTGCACTAGAGGAAGAGAATGGAGATGAAGATGGTTATCTCTCTGATGGAGTTGGTCAGGCAGAAGAAGAGGAGGAAGATGTGTCAAGTTTGAATGACAGTTTCTCTATTTATCCCAATAACAACATACCAGAAAATGCATATTTTGTTAAAGAAAACAAAGATAGGTTAGTGGCATTACTTGTTGATATGATGCTTGTCAGAGTATATTTGGAAGGGGTGGGAGAAGCATTGCATTAACTACAAGGCATCCTTCTACAGCATAGTGAAATATTTTTCTGCTTGCTAGGGAGCTGTGTGTAGTGGCACTTCCTTGTCTGATACTCTGTAGCTGCAGGGTGTATAACTGATTATTTCTTCTGGTTTTGGTCATACTAAATGTCTGCCGTTGAGCTCTGCAGTTGTGTTGCAGTAGCTCCTTATGTTACCATGGTTTTATAATCAGCTTAAAAGATAACCTGTATGAAATTTTTGCCATGATACTGATTGGTCTCTTCAGAAAAAGTAATTCAGAGAATTAAACTAACTCTGAAATTTTTGCTTTCAAATTGTTGGCTTTTGCAGCTTTGAAAACTATTTCTTAAAAGATA
Organism: Strix uralensis; assembly: GCF_047716275.1. Taxonomy (NCBI): domain Eukaryota; kingdom Metazoa; phylum Chordata; class Aves; order Strigiformes; family Strigidae; genus Strix; species Strix uralensis. Next base: position 34,323,337 of record NC_133975.1, read on the forward strand.
TTTTAATTAACATGAATATTTTTAACTCTTGCTTACCTGATTGATTTCCTTAAGCTTTATGTGACTAAATAAAAATGCCACATTAAAAGTAATGTATATCTCTTCAGTTGACTTCCTCTGTTTTGATACCAAAATAATTTCAGTAGATAATGGCCTTCTAGTCAGGAGCTGGACCTCTTAACTCTTAGTGTATTATGTTGGTGGCCTCTGTTTTCATTTGAGTACATATAATGTATCGGTAATGGATGATACTAAAAACAAGATCCAGAAACATCCTTAGCAATTCTTTTTTGACGGTGGTGGTCAGTTGTGTGGCTGTTATCTTCCATTTGTTTAGGATAATGTTGGATTGACAAAAACACATGGGTGATTAGGTGGCACGCTGAAATGGCCTGAGCCAAGTGAGTTGTTAATGTACAACTGAAACATAATTTGAATAATGGAAGTATCCTTAGAACAAGTTGTTTGAAATGTCAGCTTTTGCCCTCATTCTTCCTTTTTTTCCCACCCAGGTGGAAAAATTGCCGTCCTCTTTCAGCAGATGGGAATTATCGCCCATTGTCTAAGGCCAGGCAACAGCAAAACATAAGTATGCGACGTCAGGAAAACCTTCGGTGGATGTCTGAACTTTCATATGTGGAAGAAAAGGAACAATGGCAAGAGCAGATCAATCAGTTGAAGAAACAGCATGAATTTAGTGTTAGCATTTGTCAAACTTTGATGCAGGATCAGCAGGTAGATATGAAGCGCGGTTATTTTGCTGTTCTTTGTTGTTGTTTTTTTTCCCTCTAAAGCTTTCCAGCAATGACTTCTGGTTTTGGTAATATGGTCACTGTCATGTATTTTCTTTCCACAGACTCTCTCTTGTCTTCTACAGACTTTGCTTACAGGCCCTTACAATATGATGCCCAATAATGTTGCATCTTCACAAGTGCATCTTATTATGCATCAATTAAACCAGTGTTACACTCAACTGACTTGGCAGCAGAATAACATCCAAAGGTTTGTATTAGTGTTTGACTGTGGAACTTGAAATGCCTTCAGTAACAGAGAACACAGTTATGTAAATAAAAGATTACAGGTAATAGTTAAATATGAGGCTACTGAACTTCTGAGTCAATTACAAGCTTTTGAAATTGTACACAGCATTTTTGGTTGTTTTTTTCACCACTGCTTTAACGCCTTTAGTTCTTTTTGAGTAATCTCGAGTGAAGAGAACTGAAAGGTATCATCTCTTCCAAAAACCTATTGCGATAGCTTTATTTTATAGAATCATAGAATCTCAGGTTGGAAGGGACTTCAAGAATCATGTGGTCCAACCTTTCTAGACAAGATGGCCCAGCACCCTGTCCAGCTGAATCTTAAGTGTCCAGTGTTGGGGTATCCACCACTTCCCTGGGGAGATTATTCCAAAGGCTGATTGTTCTCATTGTGAAAAATTTTCCTTGTGTTCAGTCGGAATCTCCCCAGGAGTAACTTGTACCCATTACCCCTTGGCTTTTCCATGTGACTCCTTGTAAAGAGGGAGTCTCCATCTTCTTTGCAACCACCCTTTAAATACTGGAACATGGTGATAAGGTCTCCCCTAAGCTTTTTGGCTTTTCTGATGTAGACTTGCTTTCCTTGAATATGTTTTTATGTCTGTAGTCTTTGTTAGACTACCTGGCAAGATCGTGGATTCTGATGGTTATGGAAAGATGGGCAAAGACTTTTCATCCTTTCTCAGTCAGTCAGAATTTATGCTGACTTATGCTTCATTCGGATGTACTATTTCTACCTTCTGAACAATGATATTTTTCAAAAAAGATGCAATAGTAATTTTAATTCCTCACATGAAAGTTCAGGCTCTTCGTCTCTGTGTTTGGTATGTGGTATATAGTTACTGGCCTCATACAACATTTTACAGTAGTTTTAATGCTGCTTCTGCAAGTATTTTGTATCTTATTTAAGTTTCTTTATCAGCCTGCTTTTTTTTTAGCATCTAGTCAATTTTTTGTTGTTCTTTGTTTAACTTCTAGAAAAATGACTGCTAGTACAGAGTGGTTGGTTTTAAAACTGTTCCTATCTGTTGCTCGGCAATAAATATGAGGGGTTTTTTCTTATTTTTTTTTTTCCTAGCTAAATGGAGCAGTTCTTTATGTACATTACGTGGGGCAAGTGAAATAATATTAATTTCAAATTACTTGAGTATAAAGTTACAGCTTTCCCTTAGCATTCTTTTTTTCTCCCAAGTGTTTATTTTTCCTTGTTTTCAAGGTTGAAACAGATGTTAAATGATCTTATGCGCCAGCAAGAAGAACAGTGTCAAGAGAAGCCATCAAGAAAGGAGAGAGGCAGTAGTGCACCACCACCTCCATCTCCTGTTTTCTGTCCATTCAGCTTTCCTCCACAGCCTGTGAACCTGTTTAATGTACCAGGATTTACTAATTTTTCTTCCTTTGCTCCAGGTGAGTATTACTACAGGTGTGAAAAGTAATACGAATTTCAAAAATTTCTGTTCCCTCATTTAATTGAAATCTTAATGTGAACTTGCTGAAACTCTGGGACTTTTGCTTTATATTGAAACGGTCTTAAACAGTACTTGTATGAGTCTGTATTATCCTAGCAGAAGTTTGTTAATGTTTATTTCTGAACAATTGTATATTTTGACTTCAGTATGAAAAGCAAGGCTTTCCCAATAAGAAGTTGGTTATAGTTAAGAATAGCCACTCCATAAAGTTAACATTTTAAATGTTCTTCATCCAACATGTGAGAAGCAACCTCTGAAGCTTTTACATATCTTCAGCAAGCCTTTAATAGTGTTCTAAATCAACCCTCTAATTTTAAGTTGGCACTTTGTAATTACTTTTCTTTCTCTTAGAAGTTCGAGCACTCATTTTTGTTTTAAATCCCTGTAAATGGAGTGTGCTACTAATTTTTGTTCCTATAGAGTAACTGTTGACTTGGATACAGTGTTCCTAATCTCATTACCAAACCTACTTTTACTGTTGAATTTGAAATGGAAAAAAATACAATAAGTTGTTAAAGCTGTCTTAATATTTTTCAGGAAACCAGGGAATAGGCATAGACCTAGATTGCAGCTTTCAGATTCTAAAGTCTGTTTTCTGTTTAAGAATATATTTTAAATTATAGGGAACCTGCACAGAAGACTATTTAGTTCAATTTGCCATTACTGTAAAGATTCTGAAGTTAAAATAAGTATTATGGATTTTGCTTCTTTAACTCCTAAGAATACTTGTACTGTTGGAATTTTTTTGTCAATTTGACGGTAGTTGAAGTATTGATAAAGTCTTCATGCAGACAGAACTCTGCCTTTTTCGGAACTGATGTCATTTTTACCTTCACTTGTAGGAGCTCTTTACTGGGGTTTCTTGGAGCATCTTCGTCTCTCCACTGATGGGATTGTAGGGGCATGTGTATCCAGTAATGTTTGAAACCTGCATTTAAGATAAATTCTGATTATTGCAGTGCTTTCAGGATGAAAAGTTTTTTTTCCCCTCTTTATTTTTGCTTCATAATTTTATGTTGCCACACAGTATGTCTCGAATTTGACTTCTACCACACAGATAAATGAGGTAGTATCTTCTGACTCTCTTGTTCACTTTGTAGGTATCAACTATAATCCAGTGTTCCCTTCTGGTTTTGGAGATTTTTCCCACAATATTTCCCCACACAGCAGTGAGCAGCAGGAGCAACAGCATCCTCTAGATCATAGTGCTTCTGGGAAAACTGAGTATATGGCATTCCCCAAACCTTTTGAAAGCAGTTCCTCTAATGGAGCAGAAAAACAAAGGTATTTCATGTCACGCTGCAACTCTCCTTTAATAGTTTTTCTTCCCTCTCTTCTCCTTTTCTGGGGCTTGTGGGAATTCATCACTGCTTTAGGGAATTAATTGTAATAGAATTACAAGATGGGCTATACTTTTGTAGTTTCTCAGTTTAATTTTTTTACTACTCAGCAATTTTTAAACTTTTTTCTGTGTATTAACTAATGTATCATTTCTTTAAGATTTGATTTTAAGATCAAATATAGTGTTGGAGTGGTTTTGTGATACTTTTTGTAAGTGGAGGAATATTTCATTTCCATGCTTTTTGTAACAGCTGTTTGAATAACTAGAGGATATAATTTCAGTGAATGCTTATTTTTTGTGCTACAGTAGACTGTATTGAATGCTGTTTCAAGAAACGTTTTGTTCTGTAGTACAATTTGAACACAGTAATAGCTGTATAAGTATATTCTGGTTGAAATCTGTGGTAAATGAGAGTTTTTTCAGATGCCTTCCATTTTCCATTTGGAAGGGTTCTCGCTATTTTTTTTTTAATATTCAATTGGTGCCTAAGTAACTAGGGCAGATACCTTGAGTTACAGATAACGCTATTTGCCTAGTAATACATGCTGTTTCTGTCTGAGAGACTACGTGATGATATGTTGTGGTGTGTGTTTCTTTCTGACAGAAGGAGTCATAAACAACCTGAAGAAGAAATGGAGGAAAGATCAGCTTGGCTTAATGATAGCCAGGAAGTGAAAAAAGATGATCAATCTCAGCTGAAAGCAGGTTTTGCAGTTTCAGTACAAAACGTGGCTTCTGGTCATAAAAATCAGTCTGATATGAGCAGGAGAAGAGAGTTTGATGAAGAGTCTTTGGAGAGTTTTAGTAGCATGCCTGATCCAGTAGACCCAACTACTGTGACAAAGACATTTAAATCTAGAAAAGCATCAGCGCAAGCAAGCTTGGCATCAAAAGATAAAACACCCAAATCAAAGAATAAGAGGAAGAGTTCTTCTCAGCTAAAAGGCAGAATTAAAAATACTGGTAGGTTGTAAAGTAATTGTAGATACCATGGCAAATTCAACTTGGATTATAATCATAACATTCCAGGGAATTTGCTCTCCATAAATAGTACCTATACTATAATAATGAAAATAAGTTATTGAAATATTAATTCATTCTATGTAACTGCATAAGGTTTTTTAGTACTTCAGTAAATACAAAATGTAACTGATGAGGACATCAGGATTTGAATGAATAGTGGATGCAGATCCGCTAAGATTTGGAGTAAGCCACCAGGAGAATCTTTCTCTTCATCATCTTCACGTTCAGAGTGGATGGCTTGCTGAAAGGTGTGCTTCAGTAAAACACTGACTGAGAAGAGGGACAGTACTAGTATGTATAATACTGTTGCAGTCACTGAGGATTTAGTGCTACTCTATGGCTTCAGTGTACAGAGGAAAATTCTTAGCTAGGAAACATCATTGGTGTTTTGCATCTTTGAGATTGCTCTTGAACAAATTTGTAAAAGTAATAAAACATTTTGTAAGCGATTTTTTTTTTTTTTTTTTTTTTTTTTATTTCTCCCTTTCCATTCCCTCCCATTAGGTTATGAAAGTGCAAGCGCTTCTAGTGTGTGTGAACCCTGCAAGAGCAATAAAAGCAGACACTCTGAAGAGGTTGTTCATGCAAAGGTGTTCAGCAAAAGGAATCGGGAACAATTGGAAAAAATAATTAAATACAGTAGATCTACAGAAATGTCTTCAGGTATTATTTTCTGAATATCAGTAATTATTTTGTGAATTCCTCTGAGTAAAGGACCTCCATACTTAGTTGCTAGTGTGTTATTTAAAAGCAGTGTATTATGACAAGAAGACAATACTGTATATTTGGCATGTGGATTTTACTTTTTGATTTCTAAGGATGCTGTAAACATTAAAGTGTGTGTAAAAAAAACAAACAAACAAAAAAAAACCAACCACCAAAAACAACCTGGGTATTGATTAATTTGGGGTATTTTCTGTAGATTAGGTACTTGATTAAAGTAAATTAGAAACAAACCTGTTACTGTAAAACAAACGAAAACCTAGCCAACCAGAAACCTCACCCATTTGTTGGTGTTTTTGTGGAAAGTAATGCACAACAGATGAAACTGTTTAGCATTTAAACTGCATCCTGTACTGCATACATGTTTTCTTTCTGTTCATGCTTAAAAGGAGCTCTACCAAATACCATTCAAATTCAATCTTACAACATCACATAAACCCTTACATTTTTGCCATCTGCACTGCTTTTCTTGCATCTAGATCGTAAAAATACTCTCTTCTGTGTCTTTTTAGGTTCTGCCAGTATCTTTGTTTTGTTTGAAAGATGCAGGAATTATAGTCATTGTAGCACGATGTACAGCTTTGTCAGTGTAGCTGTGTCCACACTAAGAGCTGTTTATTGATAGATATAATAAAGTTTTACGAGTCAAGTTCTCACAATAAGCAGCTTTGATGTGGTTTGGATGACTAAGCAGTCTTCCTCCTGCTGTTTTGTATAGACCCTGTCTTTATTTCTGGTGCACATTTTTGTGTTTATCACTGTCTATCCCCACTTTCCTACAGCGCATGCTAGGAGAATTCTGCAGCAGTCTAACAGAAATGCATGCATTGAAGCGCCAGGTAATGCATTCACTGCTTAGCTTCAACAATGTCCTATTACTTTTTTTTTCTCTCAGCTTTGGTCCTATTAACTCAGACTGTTTAGCAGATGTTCAAAATTAGTACTATTGCAGCACCTTCTCTTTAAACAAGGCAAGAGAAGTTACTTGTAATTTGTGTGAAATGCAACAATACAAACTACTTGTGAATTATAGAATGTGTTTATCATGATCTTGGTTAGTTACAATTACAAATAGAAAATACACAGGTAGATACTACAACAAAAAACTAATTTCAGTAGGCAATTTAGTATGTTTAAAAGTTATTACATTTTATTGATGGGGAGGGAAGCTATTTCTGGTGGCTTATTAAAGATTGAAAAAGCTTGCTTCTGCTTAAAAGTACTGGTAAACTCTTTGCAGATAATCAAATTGCATAGTAACATTTGCTGTATTGCTAATAACTTCATTAACTTGAATACTAACAAATATGCATCTGTTAAACTAAGCTGAGTTTTCCAAATTTAACTTTTTTTCCATTCAGCACTTGCCAAAATATGTATATAGTAATGTAACTGTTGTGATGCAAGGGTAGTCCTTAATTTTCAAAGGAATGGAAGCCTTATTAGGGAACACATTGTCTTCTCATACATATGTAACAGGGCTTAAGGGTAAGAGGTTTTATGTGAGCCTCAGAATTTATATTAGACATGTATGAGAATGTAGGTTTTATGCTTGTGTGGGAAGGAGTGGCTTTCTTGAATTCAGTCTAGAGCTTTCTTAATGTTGTTGCTTGTGTTGCAAAAGTGCGGACTACTTGTATTATATGAACTTGAGAGCTTTGACTATGTCGTTTGAAATATCAAAACTCCATTTTCTGTGTTGAAACCTATTGTGAAAGCAACATTGTGGTGTGTGCAATATTCTCTTAAAGAATACTTTCTAAAAGTATTGTTCAGAATTGTGAATTATTTTTATGAATACTTTGTGTTTTATTTCATGTATAAAGGATTGCATAAAGTATTATTTCAGAATGTTTAAATCTTTGCCCTTCAGGAAGTGAGTAAGCTTTAAGAAAGCAGCTATATAATGGAATCTACAATGTTTGAGATATAATTTGTGTACCTGTAACTTGTATACCTAACAGGCAGTTGTCTTTCAACTGGATGCACGTCAAGGGCTTAATGAGTTCTTTTTTTTTCTACAGAAACTGGTAGTGATCTTTCTATGTTTGAAGCTTTGCGAGACACAATTTATTCTGAAGTGGCAACTCTTATTTCTCAAAATGAGTCTCGTCCCCACTTTCTTATTGAACTTTTTCATGAGCTTCAGCTGCTAAATACAGATTACCTGAGGCAAAGGGCTCTGTATGCTTTACAGGTATGCACAAAACTTTTCATCTTGTGTATGAATCAAACAAATCGTGGATTTTTTTTATAGTATAAATTTATTACCTTATCCAGGATATAGTGACCAGACATTTATCTGAGAACAATGAAAAAGGGAACTGCACAAAATCACTGAATGCTTCAACATGGATGGCATCAAATTCTGAACTCACTCCCAGTGAAAGCCTTGCTTCTACAGATGATGTAAGTTTTCAAGTTCAGAAGCTAGTTTACTGTAAAATTCTATCTTTTCAGTTTGCATGCATGCTTGTGTACTGAAATATTCATACTAGTGTTTGAATTTTCCTAAAATTAATATCAACTTAGACTTTTGTAAACAAAAATGCAAGAGAATCTTAATGCAAAATTGATTAAATAAGGTAGGATTCTTGACGCTGGAAATAAGTGATGTGTTGGGGAGGAATAGAACATGGAGAGGGGCATAAATTGGAAACTGATTCAAAAAGAGCGAAAATGCTGTTGCAAATAAGGTCAGGGCAAGTACTGATCAGGAGACTCCCAAAAAATGTTTGGTTTTTTGTGTTTAGGGAATTGCTGATGTCTCTGTACACTTTCTTATGTAGTTTATAGTTGAAGTATTTGAAACAAACATTCACCTGATGGATTTATATCCTGAAAGTAAGGTTGTTCCCCAGTCAGGCAGCCTGGTGACAAGTCTTGATACCACAGCATGTGGCTGAAAATAATTGCTGGCTTGTTGACAGATCTGTGAGAGGATGGTGCATTTCTGATTTGTATTCAGTTGTTTGGTGTTTTTTAGGAAACTTTTGGCAAGAACTTTTCTACAGAAGCATGTCAAGATTGTGAACAAAATGATGCAGACAATGGGAGTACTATGTCCACATCTTCAAATTTTGAACCCTTTGCCACTGATGACCTCGGTAAGAATGATGTGATTTACAATGTTGTAAGTGTTACTTCCTCCCTCCTAAAATGCCTGCAATTGTATATGCTCAAATAGTATGCTATTCTCTGATTTTTAGTTTGTAATCACATGTTCTATAAAACAACACTTAGAGAAATCAGCCACTTCTGAAACACTTCAAGTTGATCAGTATGTGTAATGAAATACTATAACTCAACTACAGTTATATGTAGACTTCAAAACTTGTGGCTTTGAATTCATTTTTATCATTGTTTACTTGTCTATCAATTGTAAATTTTTTATTTAGATTAAAAGGTGTTTTTATTCTAAATATAGGCAACACAGTGATTCACTTAGATCAAGCTTTGGCTAGGATGAGGGAATATGAGCGTATGAAAATTGAAGCTGAAAGTACCCTTGACTCTGAGGTCTGCTCTAGTCATTTTCAGGGTGCTTCTGCTGCTAAATTAGAAGGTATGCACATATATACATACTTTGCTTAGTTTTAGAAAATAATTTTTTCTCTAACTCTCAAGAATCATTTAATTGGCTGAATTGCTTTCCTCTTCATTTATATTGAAAATTTAGAAAAGTTTCAAAGTATATACTTCAGTAAATATGATTTATTTTTAAAAAATGAAAACATATAGTTTTGAAATTGCTATTTCTTTAATAGTAATGTTGAATACTTAAATGTGCTTTTTTTTTTAAACGAGGTCCAGGTACCAATGAATGTCTTCCTGTGCCACAGTCAAGCGAAATTTCTGCTGTTCCATGTCCTCGTATAGATACTCAGCAGCTTGACCGGCAGATTAAGGCAATTATGAAAGAGGTCATTCCTTTTCTGAAGGTAAGAACTCTTTTCAATAATGTGTGAATTAGAATAGGAAAAGGACCTGCATGATGGCATAGAAGAACATTATTTAAAATTGGTAACTTCCATCTTAGCAACAGCTGCCAATAAACATGTTAAGTTGCAGACCTTGCTGAGGATGAAGTAAGAATTGAGTACTCCAAGAGACAGATTCTGTGGAGTTTTTAGTAGGAGAAAGAAATGGTAAGGTTTCTAGATTGCATAGGGCTGGTGGACTTGATGTCAAGAATAGAGATTTCTTTGTTTGGAGCTGACCAATTCAAATAGAAATGTTTGAGAATCTCTTTACTAAAAGTACAGAAATACGACTGAGATAACTTTAATTAAAACTGTTACATACAATGTAACTTGAGATATTTCTGAAGAACAGCTCTGAGTTCTTGATTTTTAGCATTATTTTGTCCTGTTTACAAATCTCTTTAAAGTTGTTGAGAGCTTGTGAACTACTACTTGTAAAGAAAAGTGTGGCTAGCAGGTCGAGTCTTCCCCTCTACTTCGCTCTCGTGAGACCCCACCTGCAGTACTGTGTTCAGCTCTAGGGCCTCCACAACATAAGTAGGACATAGACCTGCTCAAGCGGGTCCAGAGGAGGCCACAAAGATGAGCAGGGGGCTGGAGCATCTCCTTTATGAGGACAGGCTGAAAGAGTTGGGGTTGTTCAGCCAAGAGAAGAGAAGGCTCCCACGAGACACTACAGCAGCCTTCCAGTATTAAAGGGGGCTACAGGAAAGACGGGGAGGGACTTTTTATCAGGGGGTGTAGGGATAGGATGAGGGGTAATGGTTTTAAACTAAAAGAGGGCAGATTTAGATTAGATATAAGGAAGAAATTCTTTACTGTGAAGGTGGTGAGACACTAGAACAGGTTGCCCAGAGAGGTTGTGGCTGCCCCCTCCTGGCAGTGTTCAAGGCCAGGCTGGATGGGGCTTTGAGGAACCTGGTCTAGTGGAAGGTGTCCCTGCCCATGGCAGGAGGGTTGGAACTAGATGGTCTTTAAGGTCCTTTCCAACCAAAACCATTCCGTGATTCTGTGAATACAGAACAGAAATGTAATTCTTGAAAGAATGAGAAACAGTCACAGTTCACTCTTCGCAAGGTTAGAGAAAAAAGTTCCCTTTTGTAGTGTGTGCTGTATATAAGCTTAAGTTTGTTTAATAAGGTACTTGGTTGATACTACGTTTAAAAACTGTATATTGCTGACATGTCACAGTCTCGGTGCCTGAAGACTTGTGTTTGCAATTTTAAGGAAGCTTACAACAGTAAGTATCTTCACATACACTTTAATACACTTGAGCACACAATATATGAAGACTTCTCCAAACATTAAAAGATGGCATGTACTGTATTTGAGAAGCAAGATAAAGCTTTGTTATCATGGCAAATCAGTCATCAGTGAAGTATGGTATCTGCTATAACTGTGGTCCAGTTAGTTTGTTTTGCAAGGTGGGTTAAGACCTGTTCATGGAGTGCTTGTTCCTTCAGTGGACAGGTGATTTTTTTTATAAATTAATTTCAGTATTTAAGTTGATGGCTAATTTTTTTTAATGGTAACTAAACTCATTCTGTGATACTTGTTTAGGAACACATGGATGAAGTATGTTCTTCTCAATTACTGACATCAGTAAGACGTATGGTCTTGACTCTTACACAACAAAACGATGAAAGTAAAGAATTTGTGAAGTTCTTTCATAAGCAGCTTGGCAGTATACTTCAGGTTAGTAGATTTTCAGTGTTGTTTTGCAATACTATTGCAACTTGGATAATGAGAAACAGATAAAACAGCTTCCCTGAAGTTATATTTTACAACTTTAGTAGCATAGCTGCTGTTCCCTTTAAGCTTTGATACAGCAATGAGGTGTATTACCTTGTATCCTGAAGGTAAAGCTTTACCATGCACTGAACTTCTTTTCCATCACTGCCAGATAGGGGTGTGTCCCCTGCCTGTGGCTGTCTTCAAGGAGAGCTCTGGTGGTGCTCTTTGTGGACATTTTGTGTAAATTTCTGAAAATAGGCTGCTCTTTTCTTTCTTCTGTTTTTAATCAGTAACTTGATAAGTTCTGTTATGTGACTAGAGATTCTACTTAAAATCTGTTTAAGACACAATACCATATTTTTAAAAAAAGTAAGAGCTATTATATACCTTACTGATTTTGTAGTACTGTGACAAATACTTAGAATTTGGAGTTTGAAAGCCTGTTTCAAGAACTGAAGAATTATTTCTCTTCACAGGATTCACTGGCGAAATTTGCTGGTAGAAAATTAAAAGATTGTGGGGAAGATCTTCTTGTGGAGATCTCTGAAGTGTTATTTAATGAATTAGCCTTTTTTAAACTTATGCAAGACTTGGACAACAACAGTATTTCCGTAAAGCAGAGATGTAAAAGAAAAATAGAAACTACTGAAGTGATACAGTCTTATGCTAAAGAGGTTTGTTCTATTATGTTTTTGAAAAACGTAGCTTTTCTGAGTTTCCTAAATATCTGTATTTCCTAAGCTACTTCGATTATCTTAGTTCATACATTGTATATTTATTCTTTTTTACAAATTAGTGCTGTGTAGTTACAATATTGCTGGTGCAGAAGCATGGACTAGTTTCGCTCATTAAGGGAGATGTCCTGTATTATAGATGAGTGTCTGTTACAGATACCTAACTGTGTAGACTTTGTTGGTAATTCAGAGGAAATGTGTTTTAATGGTCATATGTTCACATAGGAGGGAGTAGTCAAGTGTTGAAATAGTATTAACATCTGGGGCCATTGAGGAGTAGTTGTGGTTTAACCCCAGTAGGCATCTCGACACCACACAGCCACTTGCTCACTCCTTGCCTCAGTGGGATGAGGGAGAGAATTGGAAGGGTAAAAGTGAGGGAACTTCTGGGTTGAGATAGAGACAGTTTAATAGGTAAAGCAAAAGCCGTGTGTGCAAGCAAAGCAAAACAAGGAGTTCATTCACTACTTCCTGTTGGCAGGGAAATGTTTAGCCATCTCCAGGAAAGCAGGGCTCCGTCATGTGCAATGGTTACCTGGGAAGACAGTGCCATAACTCTGAATGTTCCCCCCTTCCATCTTCCTCTCCCAGCTTTATATGCTGAGCATGATGTCACATGGTATGCAATATCCCTGTGGTCAGTTGGGGTCAGCTGTCCCAGCTGTGTCCCCTCTCAACCTCTTGTGCACCTCCAGCCCACTCGCTGGTGGGGCGAGGTGAGGAGCAGAAAAGGCCTTGACTCTGTGTAAGCACTGCTCAACAATAACAGAAACATCTCTGTATTATCAACCCTGTTTTCAGCACAAATCCAAAACATAAACATGTACAAGGTACTATGAAAAAAATGTAACTCTATCCCAGCTAAATATTTTGACATATGGGGCGTTCCCAGTTTGTTATCTCTCCAGTTATGCCTACAGCTTTCCTTGCAGGTGCTTACTTAGGCACCATCTTTGCCTAACTTGAGTAAGTCCTGTGAAGTCATCAAATAATTGGTGTTTCGACATGTGTAGAAAGTATCACTTTCTAGACTTGAAGTATAACATATACGTATATAGATTTCTCAGAAATATTTGAGACTGTAGTACATATTCTGCTCTAACAAAGCAAGTTTTGGGTTTTGCACCATTTACATTATTGAAGATGTTGCATCACCATTTTTAATTTTTATTGCAGTTTTTAGGAACATAGCTTTTTTTAGTTACATGAACTGTTTACAAAACAAACATTAAAACATCACGTTTGTATACTTAAATCAGTCAGGTATCTAACTCAGTGTTTCTTCTTTTATAGTATAGGTATGACTTCAGTGTCCTTTCAACTTTCTTCTAAAAACACAAATACCAAAGAAAACCCTTAACTCATTCTTTCTTTAAAATCTCAATGAAAGATATCTTGTGGATCTGTTATAAACGATAAAGTCCTATAAGTAGTTTTTAAGCATATATATTTCAAGATAGTTCAACTTAGATGTACCAGTAATGTGGCTAGTATGAGAGAGACTGCAGAGTGCCTTGTAAAGAGGCCAAAGAAACACTTTGAATTTGGAAGGGTTTGGACATGACTTGCTATTTTATCTGAAGTTGCTTATTGAGCCTTTGTTACATAAAGTATTGGTTTATACACTGGTATGAGAATGCATGGAGCCACCTTAGATCTGGCATTTCTTTTTCTCTTCTGGAAGACAGAGAATTAGGGTTAAGGTCAATGTTTGTATTGTTGCTGTGACCGCAGTTCAGATTCAACAGAGCAAGAGATGAGCCAGAACTGGTAGGTCCTGGTTACTTTGTACAGACCTGCACAGTTATCTCTATATGGCCTTTTCACAGCTTTCAACTCGGGGATCCTGATGCAGACACATCTGATCTTGCTCAATTTTGTGGCTGTCTTGAGTCCAGTAATCTAACTGGTTTTAGATTTCATGCTGAAAAACATAGTGCTCTGTCTTAACCAGAGGTGGTATATCTTAATTCTTATACATTAAATATGATTCAACCACAGAGTGGAGAATTAGCCCCTGTAAACATAATTGTTTAAACAAAAAGGGCTATCACAGGGTTTTTTGTAATGTTTTGCAACTCTAAAATTTTGAGGACATCTGTGTAAACATCTCTCGTAGTGTAGAAGTCCCTGTGGCTTACTGCCATTTTGAGGTAGCAGTTCTTGGTAAGACTGGCATTTCAGCCAGGCTTTCTTGAAGCCCTAGTTTGGTTCAGTATTTCAAAGTTATTTCAGTTCAGAATTGAAGACAGTTTGTGTTTCTTCTAGGCAAAAAAAGGTCTCCAGGTGGGTGTTTGTTCATCTGCTGAAGATGTCGATGAGGACAAAGTATGTTTATGCTTCTCAACTGTCTTTATTCCTCAGATAATTTCACATATCACTTAGTCTTACTATTTTCTGTCATATAAATCCAGTATTTGTAAGCAGCCCATTTCCTAGTGTTTAGAAATTTATTAAACATCATGGATTTTATCTGCTTTCCATTACTTTCAGTGATTTATTGTATCAAACTAACTAAATTATAATTTCCCTTTTTTAATTTGGGTTGATGGTCTGGTTAATGGCTACCAAAAAATCTGTCTTCATCGATAAGTCTTTGTTATAGGCATTCAGTAAACACGACTTAGATATCAGTTCCTTGGTTGCTCTTGGTTTTATTCCTGTTTCTACTGCAGAGCCATTACCAGTGTAAAGCCTGTTTGATGCATTTCTTATAAAACATTATCTTGTTACCCTTAAAGAAGTGCATTCAGATCAACAAAGATAGTATTAAAGATGCCTGTCTATTTATTGTCAGTGACCTTTATGCAGAATGAGCTTTGCTTTAGGACTGACAATTTGAAAGTCTAAAAAGACTGAAGTTTATGTTGAATCCTACACAATTGAAATGGAATAATTTGTGATACTCAGCAGCTTTAGGGTAGGATCTTGCTTTTCCTCTTAGTATTCATTTTCTGTATTTTAAAGAAAAAAGACCTGTTCTGAAGGTGTTTATTGTAGGATTTGGTCTGGGGCCGTTGCCTGTGTTCTCAGCTCAGAGCATTGAGAATGTAGTCATTCATTGAAGAGTTCAATAAGAAGGACAGCTTAATTATTTTCAGCAATTAACTTTTTTTTTTAATGGTATGGAATAAGTTGTTTTACTTTTCATCTTAAGGAGAAGGCAGATGTTCTGAGTTGGGACATACGGTATTTGAAGTCCTCAGAGTCAAAAGTCTGTGTGCTGAGTATTAAATGTTAGCACCCAAAATGTCTCCCTTTTCTCTTTGTTTTGAAAACCACTAAAATCATTGTGTTTGGGGAGAGGTGTTGTATATGAAGTATTCTATTTTCTGCTGGAATGTTCAGCTTTTTCCAGCCAAGGGAAAGATATAGGTAATGTATTAAGTAGAATGTTGAATGCTTTCTTAAATGGGCATAGGTATATGCATAGGCATGTATGGGCACAGAGTCAGTGCTTACTTCTAGGACTTAGAGCTTCTGTCACACTGCTTTGGAAGTAGCAGTGGGAAGCTGTATGTCACTTGTTAGGTTTGCTGTAGCGTAGAAAAGTCCTGTCAAGCTTTGGAGCGAAACTCAGGGCTTGGGGCTCATATAGACTGAGCGGAATTCTCTCATTCAAGGTATTTAGTAAATCACTCAGCAGAGAAACTGCTGAGTAGTTATTGCTAAAGAAATGAGAAGCTGCAGTTAGGAATAGTCCTAATTTTTACTCTACATCATTTAAGAGAAGTGGGGAAGTTGCTAGAAGGTAATAATGCAGGTGTGTCTGTCTTCCTTTTGATAATGGCAAACCTAATTTAAAAAAAAAAAAAATAAGCTGGCATGCTGATCAGTGTGAATCTTTTCAGATAATGAAATAATCAGTTATGATGTCCTTCATAGCTAGTCTGAACAGTGCATGATCTCTTATAGTACGTTCTGATGCTGTGTTTCAGGAGTAGCTTTTCAGTATTCATTTCAAGGCCTTAAGGAGTACTTAACCATTTATTTTGAGTCTGTAGATTTTCTTATTTTTGAGAAACAAAGGTGACTTCTTGATGCAGAAACTGTAACTTAATCTTTAGATAAACAAACATGATATTGCACACTATTCCTTGTTCTCCTAGGACAAGGATGAGACTGAAACTGTTAAACAAGTGCAGGACTCAGAAATGTATAATGGCAATGGAGTTCCTGAAAGTCTTAGGTCTGATGTGTCTGATCAAGAGGAAGATGAGGAAAGTGAAAGCGGTCCAGTGGCAATAAGTAAGTGATTTTTGTATAGCTCATTATTCAGTGCTTTCACTGTAGTTTTGACCAACTAATTTTACAGCAGGATTTGCATGAAGTACTGCTGTGTAATGCCTTCTCTCACAGATTCTCCAGTGAAAGTTTCCCAGTACTGTGTTTACTAGTACTGTGTCAAGGGTTAAACATTCCAATGGGAGGAACTTTTTCTCTTTGTAATCAGTAGATCTGTAAAAACACATTAGAATCAGATTCATTGTCTCAGCTAAACTTGAAGTTCCTCAACTTTTAACCTGAATGATGTGAAAGCTGCTGAAATTTTATGCAGTTTTTAATGTAAATGATTCTTTTAAATATGCTTCTACTTAAGCTTGCATAGTTTTTAATAATTTTTTTTCCTGTTTGTTGTCTTACACCAACTACTTATGGCTTTATTTCCCTTGTATTTACATTTTTCACACTGACTTGTTCAATAACTTAGATATTTTACACCACACAGTGGTGTTTATTTGTGATATAGCTTATGTACAGTATGTGGATCTTTGAAAGTTAAGTCATCACTGTATCTTAACTTCAAAGAATGTTTTGAAGTAAGAATTGTAACTGATCATTGCAATAAATTCCCAAAAGGGATTTGGATTTTGCAGCCTGACTTGCTCTGTCAAGCTCTGTCAATATGTAAATCCAATATGAAGGTGGTTTTACATTGATTTGCCTTCAGGTTTATCAAAAGCAGAAACCCAGGCTCTGACTAACTATGGCAGTGGAGAAGATGAGAATGAAGATGATGAAATAGAATTTGAGGAAGGACCTGTTGATGTGCAGACATCACTACAAGCCAGCAGTGAAACAACAACTGAAAATGAACAGGTATCACCGAAGTTGTAAATGCAGAACAAACCTAAGTCAGTGCACAGCTTTTGAGTACATGTTTTTCTGTACCTTGGTTTTCCTTGTTGCACTGTTTTCATTCTAATGAAAGTAGAAGAGTGATACAAAAAATGGCAGGAAGGCAATAGCTACTACATACAAAATGTATCATTCCCCACCTGAATTTATTCTTGGTATAGCTGCTGTCAAAATGGATGGATGGACACAGGCAAAACTAATGTTTAAATCTGCTATCAAAGAGAGAAAATGTTAAGCTGCAGCAGAGAAGATAAACTTTCAAAAAAGCATAATGTTTTAAACCATTAATTGGTTCTTCCTCTGTGTTTGCTGACATTAAGTTTCAATTGAGCTTTCCTTTGCAGAATCCATTGACTCTTGTATTCTAGCATGTCTTTGTCTTTCCACTTCATCATACAACTTTTTCTAGAGCAATGGTGAAATGGCTGCTATTATCATTTCACTGTTAGTTTCCTTAAAAACATTTTGATGTTGTGGTGGTTTTCCTACCACCCAGGTGCTCACCAAAGCTGCTCTATCACCCCTCCTCCTCAACTGGGTAGGGGAGAGAATATAATGAAAGGCTTGTGGATTGACATAAGGACAGGGAGATCATTCAGCAATCAGTCATGGGCAAAACAGACTCAACTTTGAAAATGAACTTAGTTTATTGCCAACCAAATCAGAGTAAGATAATGAAAAATAAAACAAATCTTAAAACACTTTTCCCTCACCCCTCCCTCCTTCCTGGGCTCAACTTCACTCCCACATTCTCTCCCTTCTCCCCCGAGCAGCACAGGAGAATGGGGAATGGGGCTTGTAGTCAGTTCATCACATGTTGTCTCTGCTGCTCCTTCCACCTCAGGGCACAGCCTGCCTCACCATGGTCTGCACCACGGGCTGCAGGGGAATCTCTGCTCCAGTGCCTGGAGCACCTCCTCCCCCTCCGTCTTCACTGACCTTGGTGTCTGCAGAGGTGTTTCTCTCACTCCTCTCCTGGCTGCAGTTGCACTGGGTTTTTTCCCCCTTCTTAAATATGTTATCACAGAGGCGCTACCACCATCACTGATGGGTTTGACCTTGGCCAGTGGTAGGTCCATCCTGGAGCTGGCTAGCATTGGCTCTGGCAGACATAGAGGAAGCTTCTAGCAGCTTCTCACAGAAGCCCCCCCTGTAGCCCCCCTGATACCAAAACCTTGCCACACAAACCGAATACAGTTGTCAATTCTTTGATTGACCTGAAACTTTGGTTTACTCAACAGCTATTAACATCAGGCGAGGATGTAACTGGAACATTTTACTTAAAAGGCTAAAATGACAGATCTTTCAGTGGAACCAAAGAGTTTATCTGGGAACTACTATAATAAAAAAAAAAATTACCTGTTCAGATAAAACACACATATCAGTGTTTAATAGTTTCTTAAAGAGTTGTTGACTAGCTGATGAATACAGTAGAATTTGCTGTCTATTTCAAACTAGTGAAAAGACAAAAACGTAGAGCAAGTGTACAGTGTGTTTCTAGTTAGCAAGGAAGAGTAAATTAGCCAATAAGTTATGAAGCTGATGAGTAGAATTTGTTTTAACTTGTTTGCACCTTCCCCAATAGACTTCAAACCAAGAATTGAGTAAGACTAAAAGCAGTGAGATTTTGTCATCAGAACAAGAATCTGCTAATGTTAAAGGTAAGCCCTGTATGCACTTCTACATGAATTTGTGTACTGTGAGAATTGCCTTGGACAGTGCCTGTGATATATGTAATTAAGACGAAGATGATCAAATTTGCAAGAGTTTACTGGGCTGTTCCTTTTCATGCAGCCGTGTCAGTTGACTAGATATTTCTATATTGATATAGACACAGCAGACCTTTTAAAAAGGAAACCTGGAATCATCTTACCTAGGTAGATGTGGTTTTAATGCTTGACAACAGCATGAATTTCAGTTGTTTGTTGCAGCCCTTGGCACACAACTGTAGCGGAGTTAATTTGTCTGTTACAGTATTTAGATGTTTAGATTTGTCTAGTAGTTGCTTTTTCTGATACTACCATTTACTAGCAATCGAAATCACTTTATATTTTAAGGATTTATTTCTGGGAGTAATGCTGTGTTGTAACTGATTAAGAACTGAGAGATCATTTTCTGTCAAAAGACAGAAAACTACTGGGTGGTATGAATGTTACTTCTAATCTAACTGTTGTTACCACCTTCTTTTCCTGTGTTTTTCGTTGCAAATACTGTGTTAGTTCTTGGTCTTTTTTTTGTAGATTAAAAGCCGTATTTGAGTAGATCCTGTGTTGCACAAGACTGTGGTGAAATGATAAGGAACTTACTGTTCTGTATCATATCTCCTTATACCTAGAATGAATATTTTACAGTAGGTCATATAGTTCTGGAAGTTGGGCTTTTTTAAACCAAAACACAACTGTATTGTCAGAAATTTTTAAGTCACATACTGTCTTGTGATAGTTGCTGATACTTATATGTGAGAGTACAAATAACTGATGTTTTATTTTAGTCAGTTTTGTGTTGATCTGAGAGACTCTAATTCACTTTCATTAATTATTTGTAGCTTTGGATCATAATTTGTAAAAAAATCATCTGGGAATCTTGCATGCTCAGAATCTTTTACTGTCTCTACCTAGTTAAAATGTAGTTTTGCGGTTTTAGGTGAACAAGATGTGGCTACAATTTTGCCTCATTACCTCAACATCATGGAGAATGCACCACCTTTAACAGTCAATACACCAGAATCCTTTATAACAGCTGGTATGAAAACAGAAGAATCAAGCTCATCTTTACCAGTAAATGAAACTCAAACACTAGATACAACATGTGTAGGAAACAAATCTGCTGCAAGTTCTGAAAGTTCCATGGCTGGCAGCCCAGATACGGAGTCACCTGTGTTAGTGAATGAATATGTACGTATGTTTCAGTTAATATACATCCAAGAGAAATGAGAAGCTTTTTTTCTATTTCAGTATTATTTCTAGTTTCCAGTCTTGTTCAGTTTTCATCGGAGATTTGATATGGGCATTGTTTTTTGATGTACTTTATAAGAATAGTCAAAAATCTAGTTTTGGAGTGAAAATAAAACAAAGTAGCACTATTTTTCTAAACGTCATTTTTTATTAACAGGAAGCTGGTTCTGGAAATGTAAGTCAAAAATCTGATGAAGATGACTTTGTGAAAGTTGAAGACTTGCCCCTTAAGCTTGCAGTATATTCAGAGGTATTTTGCTATTGTTTGTGGGATGGCTGTTTAGAAGTGCACACCCTAAATCTCTTAATTATTTAGACAGCAGTAAGAATTACCCAGAGTTTTGAGTTTCACTTTATCTGTTACAAAGGCAGATTTAATGAAGAAAATGGCAACAGAGGCCCAAACCAACAGTTTGTCTGATGAATTACTGGATGGAGGTGGAGCTCAAGATCAAGAATTAGTAGGAGATGCCCAAAGTTTGAAAGAACCTGGTAAAGATTATTTTTTAAATCCTCTATACCTATTGGGAAAACACTCTGGAATGGTCTAGAAACATCTTGTTATCACTGATAGAAGCAAGCAGTTATCATGATGCTGAAAGAATATCTTTTTTTTGTTATCATGCATTTGAAAATGATGTATTGATACTGAAGGGATCTTGCATTCCATTCCTCCTATATGCTTCTGTTAGATACACTGGCTAATAAAGTCATAAAAATTAACATATGTAAAATGCATGTTATAATGTAATGATTTTGAAACTTATTAAAATGGAATAGTATTTTTGTTGCACAAGCTTGGTTTTAATAATACTGTGCATTCTAATTGCTATTATCTGATCTAATAATGCTCAATATAATTTGCTGACAGACTGGTCAGTGGTTTTGTATTATAAAAGTTCAAGAGACTTTTCAGAACAGTAAAGTATCTATTCAGGGAAAATAAAATTATTTTTCATATGAAGCATATAATGAGGTAAAAAAGATCAGTGTGTATGACAGCAATAAAAAATTGTCACTTTCATGAAACAGTATTTATGCAGCTGCAAAAACTTAATGGTAATGCAGGTCAGAAAACTTTTTTTTGACATTCATGTTGTGACACAACTTATAGTATTAGAGGCTTATGTTCTCTGGTTAGGCTTGTAGTTCTCCAGTGGAGGGTATAGTGACAGCATATATAAATGCATGAACTGGGTATTCTGATGGTGGTAGTTTTCTGCTAGTGTAGCTACCTATAATTCTTCAGTGTAAGCTGACAAAAATGCTTTTCTTAATGCAGCTGCAGTGACAGCATAGGATTTTCCAAAATAGAATGTGAAGAAAGGTGCATCTTTCCTTCCATTTCATTCTCTGCCCATCACCATTCTGCTTGTCACAGCTATGCTAGCAGAAGTCTTGTGTCAGCATCATCAATACTGATGCTTACACCTGGTGTGGGAGCAGTCTAGCTATGAATGCCATGGCACACACAGTTGGTAGCTAGCAACTAAGCCATTCCAAATCTGTGTATGGGGGCTGGCTGTAGTTGTTCAAGTAAGCCATGGCTCAAAATGCTTGTGGGGAAAAAAAGGTGAGGATGAAACTTTTCATCAAGGTGCTTCAGTGGATACTTATAAGGAGTTGAAATGCGATCAAGAGCTGTTTGATGGCTTGTAGCTGTAGGCAATAATGAGTATACTCTTTATTTTACAGAAACTTTTGGAGCTCAAAGTGCATGAGAATAACCTGAGGATACCTGCATTTATAAAATCCATGTATACAAATGCATATGGAAGATCAGCACTAATTTCCCAGAATTCTGGAAGTGTATAAAAATGTAAGATTTTTAACACACTGCCTCTTAGGATAGGTATGCTAACTTCTGCCTGTGGCAGTTTGAACAGCTGTAACTGAATTCTCTTCTATTCAGTTTTGCTGCACTGTTCTTTTTCTGTCTTAATCTTTTTTATTTTTTATTGTGACTTGTTTAGTAATTTTAAAATTGTTCAAAATGGTAGTTTCAAATAAAGTTTGGACTTGTCTGTAAATTTCTTTGGAAAAATGTTCCTGTGGCTTATAAAATGGTATGCACTCTGTTGTTGGAAGTTAACTGACATTAAGTGTCGGCCTGCTTGTAAGCAGTTTGTAACTCCTTCAGAGAAACAATGCTAACTTTCCTGGGACAGGAAACTCTTGTCTCACCAAGTTTCCCCATCTTCTACAAGTATGAGGTGTAGACACAGTACATACCTACATGTTGCCTTTATAGCCTAGAGTATAGCCAGTCTGTAAAAAAAAGGTTCCTGTTCAGGGCTTGTGGAATTAATTTCTATCAGCACATTTATCTGAGGTAAAGTAAATATCCTGGGTTTGTAGTTAACTGCAGAAAAAACAACTTTCTTTCTGCATTTTCTGTTCTGCACTTTCAAGGTGCAAAGGGATAAACCTGTCTGAAAATTTTAGTATCCTTTCACATGTAATGCTTAAAATTGCTGCAGTTGAAAGCCTGTAGAATCTGTTCCTAAAGTATTTGACTTTGAAGAGTTTTCATGTAGGAGGGAAGAAATTTTAAAAATTACAACTAATATTTTAAAAAAACAGTTAAAGTCAGCACCTAATGATGTCTGATGGCAAAGGCAGAATTAGGATTGTAGAAAAGTAGATTGGAAAACTTGAACCAGACTAAAAGTTTTCTTCACTTCAGAGTTACTAATAACAGTAAATTATAAAATTGAGTTAGAAATAGCTTGTTCAGCATACATGCTGCATCCAGTTTACCTTAAAACAGATGGCTTTTCTCAAAGTAGTTAAAAAGCATTGGTCATCTTTAATTCAGGATTGTCTTCCTTTTGAGGTTAGTGTAATAAGTAATACGCTGTGGGAGACAGTGAAGCTTAAATACACCTGAAGTTTGAATAAAATGTGATTTTTCTGTGATTTTTTTGTTTTGAGTGTCTCCAGGTTTTATGAGTGAATTTTGAAATGGCAGATTACAGTTCCATGCCTCTCATCTCCAACAATAAAAGTACATCAGAGGGTTTGAAGACAGTTTAGTTACTGTGCAGGCTTTAAACTCATGGTGATACTGTATGCAGAAAAAAATTTACAAGTTAGAGGACAGAGGATATACATTGTGACAAAGGCAAAACTGTGAAAATGAAATAAAGAATCATTTAGTAGATCAAAAAGGACATTTTCATAAAGTAGAACAAGAAGATCTGTGCATAGCTGAGACAAGTCTAGTTTATATGGTAAATCATTAAACTCTCAAGCTCCAGAAATAGCATGCCATTCCTCAGTTCTTGGCCTGGAATGGTGTTCAAGGCACTGGAATGGTATTTCTTTGGTCATACTTGCTCTCTGCCCTTTCTTTACAGACTGGTTGAGCTTGGTAGGGACCTCTGTAGGTCACAACCTCCAACCCCAATGCTCAAGCTAGGCCACTTAGAACCAGTTGCACAGGACTGTGCCCAGGTGGCTTTTGAGTATCTCCAAGGTGGGAGACTCTACAACCTTTCTGGGCAACCTGTGCTGGTGCTGTCACCCTCACAGTAGTGTTTCCTAACTTTCACTACTACTCATGTGTAGTTCAGGTCAAGTAGAATGTGTTTCTCCAGTG
Organism: Strix uralensis; assembly: GCF_047716275.1. Taxonomy (NCBI): domain Eukaryota; kingdom Metazoa; phylum Chordata; class Aves; order Strigiformes; family Strigidae; genus Strix; species Strix uralensis. Next base: position 34,347,079 of record NC_133975.1, read on the forward strand.
GTAGTAGAGGAGATCTTGCTTAAAAAGATTACAGGAGAGTGTGAGAATGAGATAGAAGCAGTATCTTCTGCTTGATCCATTGCTTGCTTCCTTACCCATCTAGACCAAAACAAATGTTATATTTACTGTCCAGTATCCATTGCACACTTCTTCACTCTAGGGACAGTTCTGTGGAGCAGTGAATACAAAGAATTCAGAAAATTATTTTTAAGATGAAAGTTAAGAGGCCAGAGCTGGTTCTCTTCTATAGGTAACATGATTTAGTAACAGTTCTTCCCTCAGAGGGAGATCACTGTATAACACCTGTCTGTTACTGTTGTACAGTGAATGACCTAACAAAACAATGGAATGCACTGGTATGGAGTGAAACCAAATCATGTTGGACTTTGACTCATTTTCACTCCTGGAGGTATTTGTTACTTCTGGTAAGAAGGCAAAATAATTGGTTTTTTTACAACAGATTGCAACACTGCCTTTGAAACTTTATTTTAATCAGATCCCAATGTATCCTGAAATGATTCGTGCTCCAAAACTAGTTACAGCATTCAAAGTCTAAGGATTAAGACAACAGAAAACCCATAATAACTTGGGTTGCTTTTGCTGCAATGCTAGTATTTTGAACTGTAGTTACCTACTACAGGATTGCTGTCTGCATAACAGCAAGGAGTTCAAACAAAACTTAACCCTTCAGTGATAAACTTTGAAGAACATAAGTTAACCTATTAGACTAACTGTCTTATTTCAAAAAAGCCTTCACCCTTTATATACAAGTTTGTATATTCATACAGTATTTATTCAAAGACAGACTGGAATATTTCTTGCCCCACTTTTATATAAGCTTCTCTCTCTTCATTTGTCATGAGAGACACAAGCTCTGGATTTTCACTAACTTCATCATATGAATGAGGCTGACCAGCTACTATTAAAATAGGACCTTGTGTTTCCTGTTCCTCCTCTTGTTTAAAGTTGCTGCCTGCTACTTTCATTCCTGCTTTTCCGGAGCGCTTGGCATCTTCTTCAGACTCGCTAGTATCACTGCCTGATTCAGGTAGCTTGCTTTTGACAAGAGAAGCCTGGTCTGTGCTAGACAATGACTTGGATTCATGGATCAGAAGAGTCTTGATGATGTCATTATCAGTGTTGGTTCCTTTAACACTTTCTTCAGAAGCATTTAGTCCTAATACACAATACTAAGTGTTAGAGGTATCAATAGTTTAGAGTTACCACAGGCATCCTACAGAAATTATTTTTTTTTCTACTCTGGATCTTTTTTACCCACACTAGCATTTTCTCAAAAGTGCTGGCATTTCCAAGAGCTTTCCACTTTAAAAATTACCACTAATGTTGCATGGTTAGAGCCAAAAATTTCAGGACCTGGTACCTGACCTCTGGCTTTAGGAATACTACCTAAATCAGTCTAAAGACTAGTTTTGAGAAACTAAGATCTGATAGCCACTAGTGAAGAATTGAAACACTATTCTGTATGCTAAACCAAGCTCACTAGATTTTCAATAGGAAAGCTGTATTTAAATGCACTAGGGATGCTGAATTTAAGTATTTGCCAATGCTTAAAACTTACCAATGCTATTGTTGGTGGCTGTTGCTCCTTCCACCGTGCTCTGTGACATCCAGATAGGTTGCTTTTTAGTTGCTTTTTCTCTTGTTTTCTGCTTGGTCTGAGAGTCTTGCATATCAATAACTAAGTTTTGGGTGTACATGTTGCCAAAAGAGGTACTTCTATCGGTCCATTTTTCAGGTCGGCTGCGTGATTCCAGCACACTTGAACCCACCTTCTGATCAAAGCTGAAAGAAATGTCACACATTTTGGACAGGTTAAATTCAGTCAAGAACCCCCTATTTCTCATTCAAAAAAAAGAAGACATAAAAACCATGTTTTGTCAGCAGACTGGCTTTAACAAGTGCTCTATATTAAAACAACTTGGATTCCCTGTTACTTCATCTCAGAGGCAAGTGGTTCTGAACTACTGATTTTTGCACAGGTTCTTCAGTAGCACATCTCTGGATGAAGCACACTGTGTTACTTTCTCACAGAAAGCACAATGAACATTAGCTGAAGGAGAAATCAAAAATTAATACAGCAAAAAATGAAACTATAAATGCATAACTAATGTAGATATTATAGGCTTCTTCATTAAGCAGCTGGCAGTACTGAACAAAGGAGAATGGAGTAAAAAGTAGGCTGCAAGTTCAGTATTGGAAAGATTTTACAACTGGAAAGTTGTGGGGTTTGTATGGATCAGAAGTTCTAGGGTTACATTTATACCTTTCAGATAATTCTGGTATTTCTGTTGGCTCAGGCTCCAGCAAGTCATATGGCAGAACAGTATCTTCAGTCTCACGCAGTAGCACAAAGATAGGTTCCATCTGCTCATTGAATTTTGCTAGCAATGTTCGAGCATCACGCTTAGGAAGCGCTGAGGCATCTTCCTCTACTTCAGTGTTGCAGTAAGTGCAACGGAAGGTCTCTGCAACATTATCCAAATTGGAAATGCTCATGTTCATAGGACACAAAAGATCAGCAGTACCTTGTTAAGAAATCCACAGCCTGGACAATTACCAAAATACTCTGACTTTATCCATTTGTTCACATTAACTACAGGAACTCAAGTTATAAAATCAAGCCTTTTTTTTTTTTTTTGAGAAGGACTGTTATTCACACACTTGCTATGCAAGAGAGAAATGTCTATATTGGGGGGAAAAAAAAGACATGGAGTATCATCATACCGTAAGGTTTATTTTTTTTCTTCTCTGATCTCATCTCTTAGTTCATAATGTAAGGAAAAAGACATTTGCAAGCTTAAATACCATCTTATTTTAGTTGTTCAGAGTTCTAAAGTTCAAAAAGACTCATTTAAAACCAAAACATATGCTAAAAACCTATATTCATGTCTTAAGCAAAAAAAAATTAAAGCATATTCTGTTAAAATCTATCACCAGCCTCAATGTTTGCATTTCAGTAACTTGACAAAGTCCCTGCATTTAGAACAAAGGGATGATTTTGCTAACTGACAGAACTCTAATGTCACCTTTGACATTTCCAGTTAGTCATATCAAGTTCATTCTCCCTGGCTCTGGATGTTAACACAGTTGCTGTGCTTAGAGTAATGTATTACAATATGATGCCATTTTAACTCATTTTGAAAGAGTACTCTCTATTTAGTTACTTTGATTTTTAGAGAAGAGAAACACGCAAGCTCTGATGCCCCTTTCTGTGGACATGTCGTGTTGCCCTGGGAGGAGCCTACCCTTCCCCGTTTCCTGCACAGGACTGACAGAAGGCCTCTCCTCTGCTGCCGGGCTGCAATGCGCTTATTACAGCAAGTGGCTGGAAATAGTTTTATCCATCTTGTCCAACTCTTGCATTAGAAGAATTGAACACATAAATGGATTAACTAACACATTCAGAACGGAGTCAAGTGAGTACTGTATTCTCATGTCCGTATGAGGGACTCACAAGAATTGGATGAGTAATCTTAAACCAGGTTAAGCATCTTGTTCATAGCAAAGCTGTAGCCTGACATCAGATTCCCAACCCCAGCTTATATATTCAAGATTAGAACAGGCCAAGCAAGAGGAAAAATAGACAGCTTTTTCTCTTACTCAACTCCCAGCTTCTCCTGTCCCAGGCCCTTGTCCACCGGCAAACAAGAAGTATATCTTAACAAACATGCTTTTATTGCAAAGTTCACACAGGAGCCAATTTTGTGCTATCACAGTTATTCTTTAAGATAAGAGCAAACAAATAATCTAAGCAACATACCTGTAAATACATCGAAGAGCTGATTGACTTCCAGGTCCGTGTAAGTGCTGGAGCAAGATGGACATTTAAAAGAGGACCTGGTAGTTGCATCCCGCTCATCTGCTTCTATTTTCCGGCGCACATGATCCAGTTTGTATTTTACCACATCCACCAGCACCTTGTAATTGATGTAATAGTAATTGTGCCTTGTGCTCTTCCCATTAGGCCCCGTTACAACTCGCATACGCAGCTTCACAAGCTTGTCTGCCTTGAGTGTGTTAAGGATAGCACGCAGTTGCTTATGCTCATACTTGAGCAACTGTAACAAGTCATCCTCTTTCACGCAGGGGTAGCGGATCAGTATATCAAGGGCCAGAGAGTACTCTACTCCATAGAAACCACGCACTATATATTTGGCCAGGCGCTTTAGGACTGCTGGGACCTCTCTGATAACGTTTTGTTCTTCCATCAGGAGCTGAACCACTGTTAGAAAGAGAAGTGCTATACAACAAACAGAAGGGAGGTGAGCTCTAGGAACCTTTCTTAGCGCTCACAGGCAGGTACAAAGCAGGTCACTTGCTGTGCTGCGCTTCTGCAACAGTCTTCACTGACTAGATTAATGTAAAATCCTTAACTTGCACCTGGGGATGGGAAGGTATCAATAGATATCAAAGATTACCTAATCTTGAAGTACAATGATTACACCTGAAATATTCAGGTCCTCATGTGTAAAATCCCACAGAAGATATCTAGCAAAATGGGTTACATGAAGTTCATACAATCCTCTTTACAGAAGACAGCACAGTTAACTTGCCTGTCTAGGTCTGCCTGAGGTATCTGTTTTCATTCACAGCCAGCCAGTGTTCTGAAGTGAACATTGTGCTCAAAAGTAAAGCTCAGGACACAAGCTGGGCAAGAAATCTTTAGCTTAGCTCATAACAATACATGAAATAGATGATACTGTATCTCCCTTTGTGGCAAAGCCACAAGAGGTGTTTCAGCACCTTTTGGCTTGCTCTCTGTGATTTTTCTGCTGGCTGCCGTGGTGAAACAAAGGCCTAGCAAGCAGGGGCACAGGATACTCCACCTTGTCTGGCACTACCCTCACTCAGCACAGGGTGCTTGGAGCTGTTCCTGCTTGTTTCACCACACTAAATCACCAGGGAACATTTGCAGCAGAACATTTTCCTCCTTACTATTCTCCCCTGTAGAAATAGGGCTTCTGGCAATAACCAATTCTTAATCCCGTTAACTAGAATGTAAATAATTTTAATCAGTCCAACTGTCCTAACTGTTTCTTATTTGTAAGGAGAAGAAAAAAAATTGAGCTATGTTTCAATAAAGCCACATCCCAATTCCCTTCTTTGAGGCGTGTTAAAATCCTGCAGTAGCAGTTGATACTGCAGTCTCTAGCCAGATTGTTTTGCAGAGAATAGTGGAACATGCATCCAAATAGAGCTGGCATAGCCACTGGATCAGAAGGTGGGTGAGTAGTGGGATGGCATGGTATGGCATTGCCAGCACTGGCACCCACTGCCGAGGCTCAAGCCCAGGTAATTGCATATTGCTACACAGAGCTTTCAGGTGACCTTCATCAGAAATCCTAGTTAAATGAACAAAACCTATTTGCAGTAGCCTAGTAGTTGAGACATAATTAAATTTGCATCTCACAGAGGAAGCACCAGCTTTTGCATAACCTAAGCCAAATGTCAACCTGCTGGTCTGAGGCTGAAAACCCTGAAGGCAATAGCACCAGAGTGACCAAAATTTCCCACAGGGAGGGCGAGGGAACACTGGAATAGGCTGTCCAGGGAGGAGGTTGAGTCTCCGTACTTCAACTGGACAAGAGCCTGCACAGCTTGACCTTGCTTCAAGACTAGTTGTGCCATGAGCAAGGGTTGGAGCAGATGGCCTTCAGAGGCACTGTCTAACCTAATTCCTCTGTTTTGTTCCAAGAGAGTTAAATTTAACCATAGTAGGAGAGAAGCTTTGGGAATGTCAGTCAGTTCCTTGACAGTCCTCCTCAGACTGTAAGAAGAGCACTTCTATGCTTTTTCACAGAAGCTTTGAAGAAACAAATTTTTTTCATTATTATTATAGTTTTAGTCTTTCACTTCTCCTTTGCCCTCATCCTCCAAAGAGGCATAACTACAGGGCACCTGACTCTCACATGTTAGCAGGGCAGCGTAGTTCATCACATGACCAAACAATATACCCTTCTGCAGGCAGGAAAGCACAGGACCTTGAACTTGTGTTCAACCGAGTCTCCCAGAAGCTAAATCCTGTTCTTGCTGCCAGTCCAGGCCTAGCAGAGGTATGACACACTGTCTGTGTACGTGTGTGCGGCTGTGTCTGTGGTGGGACAAGGACATACTCTAGTCAAGAGTCAGGAACTCCATCTGCTGAAAAGAGAATAGAAGTTTAATAAAATCTTTTTGACTGCAATCCCATCTCCACCTCTTTCCTTGATGGATGAACTGCCTCAAGTTGCCAGCACATTTTCTGCCAGCTAAAATCATAAGCAGTTAGTGAGCACAGTGGCCATCCTTGAGCCACTTGACCATGTTCATGCCACAGCTGCACTCAGCAGGCAATTTTTCTTTCCCCCTCTGCAGCAAGGGCTCTTTGCTCTTAGAGCTGAGTAGTCTTTCCTTTGAAGTTGGGATAAGGGTATGCAGAGGAGATGATCTATATACTGAGAATAGCCAAGAAGCTTCAGACAGCAGAGAAGATACCAGTGTGCAGGACAGGTTAGATTTACTGCTCTTGATGCAGGGCTATGGGCTGGATTCCCACATCTACTCTCCAGTGTTTTAACCCCAGGGGCGCTTGGGCATAAAACACATCAGACCTCCTCCACAGAAAAATATGCTAAATTATGCTAAATTATGCTAAAGTCTTCTCTTTCTTGCCTCACAAATCTGGAATTTGATTATGTGCAATGGCTTATACTCAGCAGGCAGGAAGGATGGACAGTGTCCTCAGCCAGCTCCAGAGATCAGGAGCATGGCTTTGAGTCTCCTCAGGCTCTGGAGAGCACTGAGCCTTGTCCTTCTACAGTGTGGGCAAACAGCCCACAGGGCAGAGGCACTGCAGCCTCCGGTACCAGCCCAAAGGAAAGCAGCCATGATGTGTTTCTGTAACCTGGGCCAGGCCCACTGAGGAGTGCTAAGTGCAGCCCCAGCATCTGTATCAGATATGGTTCTAGTCACATGCATTAGTCTGGGCTAGCATCTCAGAAAGGGCCGAGGTGCCCTCTATGTGGATTAAATGAACACCAGTTGGATTGTGACACTACCGAAACAAGAACAAAACTACTTCTGCATCTCGTCCTTGGCTAATGGGGGCAGAACCCCAGAACTTAAAAGGACTTGTATTAGGACCAGATCTCATTATTTTTTTTTTTACCCTAAGTCAAATACAGAATGAAATAATTTCAAAGGGAGTGTGATAAGTAGATAACATCATTAAGGAAGAAGTAGGACCTGAACTGTAAGACTGAGGTTTGCTGACCTATCAATTCTTAGGATGACTCCTTATCCCAGACTCGCATCACATACTTGCGTCTCTAAAGCAAGCAGTACTGTGCAGTGCTAGGAAGTCTGGACCATGCTGCAGTGCTTCCAAGCACCTTAATGTTAAAAGCTCTTCAGGTCCAGACTCTTACAACCATGTAAACTATTCAGGGAAAGAAAAAAGCAACCACCCACAAAAAAACCACCACACCTACACAACAGAACCACCCTATACATAAACACATAGTATAAATATCATTAATATATCCTGGGAGACGAGCGAGAAGCTTTTTCAAGAACAAATCCATAGAACCCACTTCCATTTGCAGTGGAAATTTAGGTATGCAAGCCTTTGGTTCAGTGTAAAAGGAAATGGCTTTCTTTTACAAGAATGACTGAATTTGTGCTGAATAAACAACATTCATGGAAAATACAAACCCTGCAAGAAGTGGTCTGTTAAGCTACAAAAGAACCAAAACTGTATGTATTTTACAGTAAAAACTATGTAAAATCAAAATGGGGGGAAGCTTTCTCTACAGTGCTTTGGTATATTTGAGGTTGTATTTCTTCAGTCCATTTTGAAAAACCTCTCCATCTTATAATTGCCAGATCTGAAGTCTTGCAATTCAGGAAAACTGCTGATTTTTAAAAGCTGTTGTATAGTTTTCAGTTCACAGGCAAAAGTTCTCCTTTAAGAGGAGCTTGAGACCACCCTTACCAAGGAAAAGAGGAAGAAGAGGAGCAGCTGCCTGCAAAGAGAGCAGGGCTTTAAGCAGGAGTTTGCTCTGAATTAGTCTGCATTAATGAGACAGGTGTTTTGCTATTCCTGTAGATTTTTTTTTTTTTCCAGCTGATAGCATGTATGGACAAGATGTCTTACAAGTCACAGTCTAGCTTATACCTTTAGCTGCTTTTAAAGTACTTATTTTTATAAGGGTAGGAGCTACCTTCTCATTACACTGGTTGTTTTTAAGATTATTCAGTAACTTAGATGCCTGAGAGGCCTTTCTGCTTATAGTTAATAGGGAGCCATTATAATCTTCAAAGGGAGAGGAATGCAAGGCCTTATTTTCCCCATAAGCAGGAACTACCTTTAAGATCCTCTTTTTGCTTTAGAAAACCTACACAGAGTTGTTTGTTGTGCTGGCAGGCAACTATCAAAAGCAGAATTTCAAGTTAACAGATGTCATATAGAGCAAGTTCTACAAGCTTTCTCTGAAGCCACTTGCTTAATTAACATTTTACTTGAGCTGCCTGAGAAGGCAAACTACCTATCTCACACTTTAAAAAGCACTAAACCAGAAAGATTTATTAGTCTTTTGTGAGACTTCATCTAACTCATATAAGGAAGTTAAAAACTGTATCATTACCTCACTTGGACAGGCAGAAAACTTCAGGCTGCTATTTATAGAAGAATCACTTCTTTCCTAAGAGCTCAAAGTAACTGCAAAACAAGCTTAAGTATTTCCCAGCCTTTTCCTAGACCTATCAGTGATAAGCCCTAATTACCACCCAGCTGGAGCAAGAGAGTCCCCAAATCACATTTCATTAGCAACTGAACGAATTCAGCCTTGTATACGTTGCATCATCATAAAGCTGTAAATCTTATTGCTCAATGAAATCCACCTACAACAGGCAAGGACTGAAAATGTTAAGTAACTGCAATCTTTGATTAGTGTTTTCATTAGCGTGACCTTAGAAGACTAAAAGTATCATAATAATTAACTCTTTTTTTGTTGCTGCAAACCAACTATTTAGTATGAGTAATTTACATAATTTGTGTTTAGAAGCTTTCATAACCAAACAAATTTGGAAACTTAAATATTTTGCAAAGAAAAAAGCTGGAATTTATATGTTTACTATTTTTTGCATTTTTACTTATTAATCTTTTCAAGTGGTATATGTGTTCAAAATGAAACAAAAAGCAATTTTTCACTGTATTTCTCCAGAAGATAAAGTTAGTATTTCTTTTATGGGTTAGACATCTGTGGTTAAAACCAATGTTGAAATAAGGTTGCCAGGCACTGTAGAGTTTAGGATTAAAATGCTGAATTCAGTTAGGATTGCAGTCATCATATTCCATCTTAAATCTATGTGTCTTTCATATGTTTTTTTATGTATGCAGAGTGGAGGCTAGTGTTTTACAGTGATGTGACTTGGGTCTTCTTGGTATGTGCTGCAGCATATATTGTGTTTTTGTTGGTGCTGTTTGTTGCTGGAAATCTGACTCTCCAACTTACCTGGCACATGGAGAGCCCCAAAGGTGCAGGCGCTTGTCTGCATACGCAGGTTGTAGGACTGACATCTGTAAATATCACTACAGAAGGTAGCGCCTCTGAGAAATAGTCAGTACCAGAAAAGAAACCTCATATTTTAGTATCTGTAGCAAGAATTTAGATTTGAAAATACTTTAGAGGTTTGAGACTGCGGTTTAGAAACTGCAGGAACAGATGACTATAAAAAAAAATCCTCAAGATTAGCTCTGCTCTTACTTGTGATTTATAGTAGTCCGGATTGGTTTCATGCCTTATGCTAGGAAAACCCATGCTACTAGTCTTTTTTGTTCCATTAAATAAGAAACTATTTGGTGGATACCCACAGCTGAAAAGTGTAATTGTGATAAACCTTCAACTGCAAACTTAAAATGTTCACACAGGTAAAATTAAGCAGATATACCTCACTCTATGTAGTGGTTCTTGAGCATGCTCCTTTGTTGTCATGTTACACCAGGAAATGCAAAGGAGCAAGACTACTTGCTGGTACCTGTTGAGTTTAGTCTGTGGGAAATGTTTACAATGAAAATACCTGTGGGTTTCCTCGCCGACTGTTTTGAACAGGGAAAGTGTTGTGAAACCTTAGTGCTGTGGCAGTCCTCAGCCTGTGTGTGGAGGTGTAGAACCAGATCACAAGAAAACACAGAACAACTTTCTAAATTAAGGAGAGCGATGGTCTGGCTGGTAACACCGCTTTGAGAAACAGGAAATCACAATCACCTCTGCAAGCTATGGCTGACGACACTGGGGTTGTTTGGCAAGGACAGTTAACCTCCATGTAGCAGAGGTAGATCTTGGTGTAGCAAAGGTGCTGTTCGGCCAGGTGTCTGCCTGTTTGGTGCTGGGAGGCAATTCTGTATGGGCTCATGCTGTGCTGCCTTTGTCCCGCACACTCAGAGCAGGAGTGAAAATCGGGGGGGAAAAAAAAAAAAAAAAAAAAAATTGTGGTTTGAGCAGGTATTTCTGACTGTGGGTAGCCCTGGTACTGAGGGCCGTGGGAAGCAGGATTTGTGCCGGTATGTTGTTGCGATGTTGTGTAACAGAGACATTACTGAAAGTGGGAGCTTGAAATGGGGATAGGCAAAGTCGCCTGGCTTCATTTCAAACCCATTTGGGTGGCTGGGATGTTTATCTCAAATGGTATGGGGATGCACTGCACTTGCAGGCTACTTGATGAAAAGGAGGCAGATAATCAAGTGGAAGAAATAAACACAGAGTCCAATCAGAGGTTGAAGGAGAAAATTAGTGGGTTGCTGCTTCAGGGGGCAAAGGTATAATCAAGATCGTCACAGAGCAAATGCAGTATGTTTTACCTGTTGGCAGAGGTTGGTGTAGATGGCCTGGTGGGAGGTTGCGATGTGCACCCTGAGTAAATGGGCGATATTACCAGTTGCTTTATTGTCCTCTCGAGGATGAACAGCTGCTGTTCTGCCTTTCCCTGGACAGGCATGTGGAAGCTATGTTCTTCTGTATCTTATATTCTCCACACTGATACCCAGCCCTCAGTTTAAAAAATAAAATCTCTAGCTGTCTAGCTCACACATTCAAGCACTGCAAAATAAGAAAACACCAGGATTATAGTAAGTGCCCATATGTAACCTGCTGCCCTAATCACACAGGGCTCTTAATCACACAATCACATCTCTTTTTTTCCCATGCTGGCCCTTTCATAAAATCTCTGCATTGTGGGGTGTTAATGTTCAGCACTCAGTGTGTGGTCCTGAGCCCAGCTTATTTTGTGAACCATCCAAACCTTGCATTGAGATCGTTCATTTTCTCATGAGTTTTCCTATGGTGATCTCACTGAATTGCTTAATTCCATGATCCGTGAAGGCATGCTGGTATCGAAGTAAATCAACTTTGTCTGAGGGCTTTGGACCTCTTTTTGGATTAGTTTATGTTGTAATCTTCCTGATATCTAGAAGGACAGAGGATATCATGCCTGTGTTATAGGGGCCCAAAGAGTTGTGGTTAATGGAGTTAAATCCAGTTGACGGCTGGTCATGAGTGGTGTCCCCCAGGGCTCAGTTTTGGGGTCACTCCTGTTTAACATCTTTATTGATGATCTAGACGAGGGGATCGAGTGCACCCTCAGTAAGTTTGCAGATGACACCAAGTTGGGTGGGAGTGTTGATCTGCTCGAGGGTAGGGAGGCTCTGCAGAGAGACCTGGACAGGCTGGAGCGATGGGCTAAGGCCAACTGTAGGAGTTTCAATAAGGCCAAATGCCGGGTGCTGCACTTGGGCCACAACAACCCCCAGCAGCGCTACAGGCTTGGGGAGGAGTGGCTGGAGAGCTGCCAGTCAGAGGGACCTGGGGGTGTTGATTGACAGCTGGCTGAACATGAGCCAGCAGTGTGCCCAGGTGGCCAAGAAGGCCAATGGCATCCTGGCCTGTATCAGAAATAGCGTGGCCAGCAGGGACAGGGAAGTGATCTTACCCCTGTACTCGGCACTGGTGAGGCCGCACCTCGATTACTGTGTTCAGTTTTGGGCCCCTCACTACAAAAAGGACATTGAATTACTCGAGCGTGTCCAGAGAAGGGCAACGAAGCTGGTGAAGGGTCTGGAGCACATGTCGTACGAGGAGCGGCTGAGGGAACTGGGGTTGTTTAGTCTGGAGAAGAGGAGTCTGAGGGGAGACCTCATGGCCCTCTACAACTACCTGAAAGGAGGTTGCAGAGAGCTGGGGATGAGTCTCTTTAACCAAGTAACAAGCGATAGGACAAGAGGGAATGGCCTCCAGTTGTGCCAGGGAAGGTTTAGACTAGATATTAGGAAGTATTTCTTTACAGAACGGGTTGTTAGGCGTTGGAATGGGCTGCCCAGGGAGGTGGTGGAGTCCCCATCCCTGGAGGTGTTTAAGAGTCGGGTTGACATAGCACTGAGGGATATGGTGTAGTTGGGAACTGTCAGTGTTAGGTTAATGGTTGGACTGGATGATCTTCAAGGTCTTTTCCAACCTAGATGATTCTGTGAGCTCTGAGGTACAGAATTTGAAATCAAGAGTGCTGGATAATTTTGAGAGCCTGAACTGAGATGTAAAAAATTAGGATACATTTTACAGTACTTTACAGGATCGCAGCAGAGCTCCCTCTGTCTTGATTGCCGTTGTGATCAGTACTTCCAAAATACAACCACGGGTATCACAGTCCAGGTACTGGCCAAACAACACAACCTACTGGGTTGCCTGTGCAGCACCTGGCAGAAAAGGGGTGAGAATTCAGTTGCCCCAGTACATACTTAAACCTCCCTGGTCTGTAACACCATCCTTTCTCTTGCAAGGCATTATCTTATTTACAGTCTTGAAAGCTGGAACAAAGCAGAAGCCTTTCTCCTTTATTATGCCACCCTCATTCATCACAAGAATGCAGCCTGTCCTGTGCAGTGAGGGAAACAAGGGATCTCTGTAAAAGGAATTTTGGGATCATACAAAGAGACTCATTCAAAAAGGAAAGGGAATGAGTGGCTGCTACGCTTGTTGGCTTCTGGATGCTTCACAGCCTTAGTATACTTCTAATGTAACTTATCTTGCTTTTAAATCTAAAGAACAGTGTTTGGGATAATATGTATTTTTAATTTCAATGTTCTTTTCTTAGAGGATTAGTTTAGATCTACTGTCTCTCAGCATAATTTGAAAAAATGTGGTAACAGCATCTGCTGCGGGTGGGGAGGCACATTTTGGTTGGGGTTTCAGATGACAGCAAAGGAGTGCTTAATATAGGGATTAATGGGGTCAGGAGAAGAATATACATTGCAGTTGCTGGATCTTCACAGCCTGCCACTCTCGGCTGTCTTCCTGTTCTACTTCTCTTTCCTCTGACATGTCCTGACACTCTGGCTCCTGCTCCTCTCTTCCCCCCCCCTTTCCCCCCTGTTTTCCCCTCTCCATCCAGTTGCTTCTGTTTCTTTTCCTCACCTGGGTCATGCAGAAAGCATACTTTCTGCAGCTGGACGTGGCTGTCTTAAGAGAACTGTTTCCAGCTCTCAGGGGATGGTGCATGTCCATCTCTTGCAGCAATGCAGATATAGCATTTTGGGAACTAAGTTTATGCAAATTATATATAGCTACTCAAAGGTTTAAATACTGGTGTAATTCAGATGGTGGGTGTAGCCTCAGAAAAGGCTATGTCTAATCCAAACACCTCTAGGTACCTGAATTAAAGTTCCGCTTAAAAACCAAGATGGCACTTCAGCACTTCACTACAACTCAATGCTTGTATCTTTTTTTACTACAGAGCAAAAAAATTTTTTTTTTTTTGTTTCTCTTTCTTAACAAGATGAACCATTTTCACTGAAATATGAAGAGGGAAAAGTCCAGGGATGAATTTTTTTCTACATTGGGTATCTGCCTAATAGAGAAAGCTCAGTGAGATTCAAAGACAGACAAGACTAATAGTGGAAAACATTAAGCAAGCCTTATGACTGCAGTTACCTTAAATCCAGAATACCCAACAAAGACAGCCTTACTAGTGGGATTCTTCTGTTGCTCATGCGTAACCCTTGACCTAGGAGAACACACTTTGCAAAATAAATTAGACTGAGCAAGATTGTCCTATATACAATTAATATAGTTCAGAGCTGATTCACTGTAGATCAGAAAATGTCCTGAGTACAGTGCTTCTCAGTATGTAAACAGACTAACTCCTTTATAATGATTGTCCTCTCCAAGTAACAGAGTGTGGGAGCAGACTTAGCTACAAAAGACGTTTAAAATCTTTGATACTGCAAGTTACGATGATCTGAAAAACTGGTAGGCAGACTTAGAGGGAGCAACTGCATGGTCTGCTTGCTTCTTGATCACAGTATTTAGCCAATTGGTATGCTGTGTTTCCAGACTCTTTTAACAGTCAAAGGCAGCTTCTTATAAAATGCATAAATATCTGGAGTTTTCTTCCTAAGGCAAAGTGTGGTTTCTGCCACTGCCTTGACTGAGCATTACTCTTTCTGGCTCATCTTGTTCTTCTGGTGCAAAGGATGAGAGGTTTTGCTGCTTTGGAGAGCTTGGGTGTGCCCTTCTCACCTCCAAAAGCAGAAGAATCCATCTGATGATCTGTGGCATAAGCAGGTCATTTGCCAGCTGTTGCCACTAAGGTGAAATCTAAGCTTTTGAGCTTTTTGTTCACACTTCTTTCTCCTTCCACCTGTAGCCCCACGAGCTGGCTGTGTAGGACAGGTGTTTGTGCTGGGAGGGAGGAGTAGTTTGTTAGTTGTAGTGCCTGCCTAAAGCTCTCCGCTGCTCCCTGTCAGTCCACTCTCCATCACGCCTGCTTGCTCCAGCTCAAGGCTTCTACTTACTCTTGCTGCCTTCCTTGCAGATACTTTCCAGGACATCTGTGGCTGCTGCTATGGAGTTTTGCTCCTAAGCAAGGCCTTAACTTGGAACTGACTCTAATGCAAACTCACTTGCATGTGTGTCCCAAAACTACTGCTTGCTTTTGATGAAATCAAATGCCTTTCCTGGATTGTCCTGTCCTCACTAGCTACCAACATTTTGCTTATTGACATGCGAGACACCATTCTTTCTTCCTCTGAAATGGTTTCGGGCTTCACTGCATTGGTTTCTTAAGTTGTAGGAGTGTAAAATTTTCTTGGCAAACTGACATTTTTTGCATTTAAATGTCAGTGCCCAAACAAATGCTTTGTCTTTCCTGTAATCCCTTATTTAATCAAGTTCAGAATAAACTGGATTAACTCTTTGTATTTACATACAACAGTAAAAATCTGCTGGAAGCTAAAGGACTGTCTTTTCTTCATAGAGCTAGACTACGCAGTAATAATAATAAAAAAGTATGTTAATCAAACCTAAAAAAGAAAAATCAGACCACCCTCTTGGTGTTTGTGAGGTACCTCAACTACGTGCACACCAAATGAAGAAACATACCAATTTTCATTGTGTCTGTTTTTTTAAAAAAAAAAGCTAAATTAAATCCTCAAATTGCAAGTGGCTGTATACATTTCTTCAGTGAAATGGTTTTAGCTTCCATGACAATGCTTAGGGCAGCAGCAGCAGGGGGGAGGCAGTAAACTGATGTTAAAAGTGGATGTCTATTTGTAACAAGAGCAAATTAAACATTTTGTTGGGCTTGAGGAAGACCTTCAGAACAAGTGCTTTCAGAGTTGACAGATGAAAATTAAATCAATAAGCAATCACATTTATCACTTTTTCTATACGAAGGCAGACACAGTAAGACACAGCTTGTTGGGGTTTTTGTTTTTAAATAGCTTTGTTTATTTTAGACAATGGTAGGCATAGGCATTCAGGCTCTGGACGGACATCCATGGGGTTTAGCTGTGCTTTTGCAATTGTAAAGCAATTTCCAGTGTGGAAATGTGGACTGTCTTGCACAAGGGACATACTGAAAGCTCATTAGTTAATGACTGTAAATAGTCTACACTGCCTTGCTCCACATATGCTTAAGTGGGACAGGACTAATTAAGTAAGTAAACTTATTTTTAAATGACAAAGTAATTTGATTATGGCTGTTATGCAACTAATTCTAAATCAATCTGAACAACCCCCTACCAGATTAAGGTTCAGACTCAGAAGCATAGGATGTGCTCTTCACGGTACAGACTGTAACATCTGACTTGGTTTAACCATTTTATATGAATCAAATGTCCCAAAAGCTGCATTTCACGCTATACATGCATTTTTCCCTAATCTAAATCATGCTGCTATGTTGATTTTAGTTTACATAGGTTCAACATTCATGATTGAGATTAAAAATGGATTCTGGTAGTACAATCATGCTAACATGCTTCTGCTTGCATACTGCAGTTAAAAAAAAATTAGACATACAACTAGACTAGCCCTTTTTTTTAATGTCAGTTTAAATAATGGGATGCTGACTTCTGTGTCCTCTCAATCTGTCAGTGCTTTACACCCCTCTGAATTGCTTCCTGCTATGCTACTACAGGCATTGTTCTAGGCCTAGAACATCAGTGCTTCATTTTCTTCAACCAGAAGCCATGTTTCTTTATCAGCTGCTAAAGTGTTTACGGAGGGAGACCTCTAACATGAACAGAGTTTGCTGTAAGCTGGTAACCTAGTTACTGAAACAAGGGATGATTAAAGGTTATCATCAAATACCAGGCTGGTGTTCAAGGATCATCTGGTCCAACCTTTCTTGGCAAAAGCATGGTCTAGACAAGATGGCCCAGCACCCTGTCCAGCTGAACCTTGAAAAATGGCTGATTGTTCTCATTGTGAAAAATTTTCCTTGTGTTCAGTCGGAATCTCCCCAGGAGTAACTTGTACCCATTACCCCTTGGCTTTTCTGTGTGACTCCTTGTAAAGAGGGAGTCTCCATTTGTAGCCACCCTTTAAATACTGGAACATGGTGATGAGGTCTCCCCTAGGCCTTCTCTTCTCGAGGCTGAACAAACGCAATTCTCTCAGCCTTTCCTCATGTTGCTGGCTTCCCAGTCCCTTGATCATCTTTGTGGCCCTCCTCTGGACCCTATCCAGCCTGTCCACATCTTTTTTTGTATAGTGGGGACAAAAACTGAACGCAGTATTCCAGGTGTGGCCTGACAAGCGCTGAGCAGAGTGGGATAATGACTTCTTTATCTCTGCTGGTGATGCCCTTGTTGATGCAACCCAGCATCCCATTGGCTTTCTGTGCCGCAGCAGCATGCTGTTCACTCATGTTGAGCTTGTTGTCCACCAGGACCCCCAGGTCCCTTTCCACAGAGCTGGTCCCCAGCCAGGTGGATCCCAGCCTGCGCTGCACTCCTGGATTATGTTTTCCCAGGTGCAGGACTTTACACTTGTGCTTGTTGAACTTCGTAAGGAGTTAGCCCACTCTTCCAGACTATCCAGGTCTTTCTGCAGGGTGGCTCTGCCTTCCAAAGTGTCCACTTCCCCACTCAGTTTTGTATAATCGGCAATCTTCATCAGGATCCCATCATCCAGATCACTTACGAAGATATTAAACAGTGTTGGGCCCAATATCGATCCCTGGGAGACCCGAGTTTGAAAAGGAGCTATTTACCACCGCCCTCTGGGTGTGGCCTGTCAGCCAGTTCCTCACCCACTGCACAGACCACTTGTCTAGATCATAACATGTCAGTTTCTCTAGGAGTAGGCTGTGGGGAACCATATCAAAAGCCTTGGAGAAATTTTAGTATTTCTTTTAGAAAAGGAAGCAATACTAAATAAATTTAGCCAGTCATACTTGGATGAAAGTTGACTTTGTATCTCAGATTTATAGGCAGTAAGTTGTTTCCCCTTCTGTAGACTTCTGTTAAATTTACAATTATTTAAAAAAATATAGTAGCCTTTACTGTTTGGAACACAAAACTATAGTATCCTCTGTTCTGAACTTCTGCACTACACCAATACCGTTCTGCATATCCTGGCTATCAAGAATCCCATTGTGACTGGATGTCATGAACTTGCAGGTTTTAGTTAGAATGCCTTATGCAATACCATCTCTGCAGAAACCAGAGACAGCAAACACTTCCTTTACACCAGTGGCAACTTTAAGTTAATGGCTCTATAGGAATATGAATTACACCTCTTTCCTAGGATGGTTAAGGAAAGATTACAAGTGAACTACCATATATACCAGCCCTTAAGCTTACTCTCCAGTGTCTTCTCTTTGCGCATTATAAAACACGAGAGTTGGCACTGGAAACTAGTCCCAGCAATGCAGACCATGACACAGATAAAACTACTGCCTTCTACATTATCTGCTTCCTAGTGTATTTCTATTTTTAAAGGACCTTTACTAATTTGAATTCTGGCCAATGGTGTGGTCTGATTTAGCTTCCCTCTCCCACTTTCCAAAAACCAACCAACAAAACAAAATCCCCCCAAACAACCCAACCATTATCAGTAGTTGGCTACTTCCCCTCACGGTAATAGCTTTAACTGTCAGTTTAAGAAAGCTATCAGCTTTTCAGACACTGTTAAAATCAGTCTATTTGGAAGTGAATGCCCTTTCTGCCACATGATATGTAACATGCATGGTGACTTCCACTGAGGTATGAGATCAGCGCATGTGTACTTTAGTCAAAGAAAGCAGTTCTTAAAAATATTTACTGTATTAGTGTTTATTTTTTTGAGAGAACAGAAAAATATATATTAAAAAAAAAATGTGTTAACAGGCCAAGAGTGAGCTTCAGCAAAAGATCTATAAATCAGTGAAAAGACATGTTTTGGCTCAGATCTCATTTTAGATATTTTCCCCAAGACCCTGTTTCTGTGACTAGGTATGACACTTGGTAGGTTATCTTATAACAGAGCATCTTAGACATATCCTCATACTGGACCAGAACACTAACAATTCATCTTAAGTGCTTCATAAAGAATAACAGAACTGTACTGTCCCAGATTGCCTTCTTATACCCAATTCTTTTTCATGCTTGGTAGGTGCCATTTTAACTCATGTGTGCTTTAGAAGTATTGTAACCTAAAAAAACCCCAACCAAACAACAAAAAAATAACAAACCCACAAACCAACAACAAACCAAACCAAGAATACTGTCACGACTGAAGAGATCTAGAGCTAACTGCTGAACTCATTTGGCAGAAATGGCTGAAATCAAACCAGACATTCATTAGGATACATTTCTCATCAGCAGAACTGCTGATCAGGAAGCAAGAAAGTCCACTGTGAGATAGGGTCCTCCACTGTTAAAAGCTCATTGACATTTCTATATAGCTACTGGATTTCTGAAGAAAGGAGTTAGACTGAGGAATCTTCTTCCAGAAGTACTTTTTCTTGGAGGACTTCCAATTCAGACAAGCAGCTTCCAACACAGGAAAGGTACAGGACTACCAAGGGCTACAGGGATCTGGGCATTCCCGCAGGTAAGTCTCTGTATGACCATTATACACAGCCATCAGCGTTGTGCACACAGTCAGCTAACAGGCAGGTGGGAGTAAGAAGGAAAAAGAAAAGGAAAAAAAAGAGAAAGCCTCATTACAGCAATTAGTGAAAAACTATCTCTGATATTAGCTGAACAGTTCAACTAAAACGAGCATTTCTCTTATTTAGTCAGTAACATGCAATCTTGTGTCCTCAGCCAAGAATGCTGCCTCCACTTAATAGAGTAACTAAACTTTATCACTTAAAAACTCTTCTCACCCCTTTAATCTTTTTTTTTTCCTAACACAAAACCCTCAAGTTCAGACTAAAACACCCTCTGTTGCAAGAAGCACATGCCTGTAGTATCCCTAAATCATCAGTATATTAACTTATTTCATGCTACTTACAAAGGCATGTATCACAGGTTAATTCAGGTTAGAAGGGTCCTTAAGATGCCTGTAGTGCAAATGATGCCTCAGACCAGAGCCAGCTATGAGGAAAGGGCTCAGGCTACTTGGGAGTTTTAAAGCTGTAGGGCCTTTAGAAAACAGCTATTCCAGCAATTACATTTTGCTTTTACAAAGTAATGTGGAATTTGTTTCGTTTTTACGTGCATGTTTTCACCTAACAAAGCCCTGCATGTACCACTGTGACCTCCTCCTCAGGTGTACAGTATTCAGTAGTCTGCCCCCCACTCTAAACTTTCCGCAGAAATAGAAGCATTACCTTATTGAGGACAGGCTTTGTGGAGAGAACATCATAAATTGTCGGTAAGGAGATGTTCTGAAAGAAAATAATACATTGATGTTAATGGACATGAACCTGTTAGTGTAAATGCTGAGAACTGTAACTTTTTTACTGCTCAATTAGATAATAAGACAAAGCTTTAAGAGTATGTGATACTCATACATCTTGAGATCAGAAGAACATGGGTTGCAAAAACTTGAGCAGACCAGATCTCAGTACAGCATGGGACATTCAAGTGTCAGTGTTTGCTGCCTGACAACGTGTGTTTGAATTTCACTGGAGAGAAAGCAGCCTAGGAAACACTGAAAATCTCTCTCAAAGTATGTCCAGGTTTATCCCCCTGCATACACAGCTGCAGAAAATGCTTGCAGGAAACCCACCTAGCTAAAGAGAAAGCCTAAAACTAAAGCACATTTGTGTAAAGAGCCAGCTGGTACTTTATTACCCAGAAGCACAAATTGTCACAAAAATGTTAGCCACTTCTGTCATTACAGCTGTGCTTGTAATGCCCTGAATGCTCCTGGCTGTGTCAGGTCAGCACTGTAACGTGGGAGTTTCAAAACAGCAAGATGAGGTATTCAGAGGATGTTTACCTCTTGCATTGTCTGGTTCAGGCATTTCATTGCAGGTGTTCTACGATTATCCAAGATTAGCGGAGGCTTCCAGCGATCGTAGTTTGTCTCTAACACGTACCACGTGCCTTTCTTGATGTCAAGGCTGGAAAAGAGGTATATATTTGTGTTTTGCTTCTCTAAGTATTCTCTAAGTAGTAAGTACATATATAGTATGTACTATATACAGCCGGACTTTTTTTAGGCTTGCTGTGGTATTTTTCAATGATGCTAAAGAAGCAAGTTCTTGCACAACAGGAGTCACAAGAAACATAGGACACAATTATTGGTGGAACCTGTCCTCTTCTGGAAGGCTGAATCAGGTGTCAGGTCAAGCATACTCACTCCCAGATATCCAGAGTAGCTGTCCTGGAACGAGTTATCACACACCCTTCTCCAGAATTTTTTCCACCCAGTATAAAGTAAGCTGGAGCCAGCAGTCTTGTTTTTGCCAGTTTCTCTTTTGCATCCTGGTAACTGCAGATAACAAAGTAGTGTTGGACTATTAAATGCTATAAATGGTTCAAGTACTTAAGAAGGAGTTTCACAGACGTAGGAAAAGTTTGGGTAGTTACTTCCCCTTTTATGCACATAGGAGGAGATTGTATCACAATGAAGAAACACCTTTAAGCAAAGCTCCTCCACTCTGTACTTCAAGAATGGTTGTTGAGAGGTGCTCTTTGCACTTTTTCTGCATTTAAAACAGGAATAAAATGATGATATGCTGTGTCATATTCCACTGAATTTATTTACTGCATGAGAGCTTTGTTTCTGTTTACTTCCTATAATATACTACTACCTGTTGGATGTGTTTTGATACAGAAAGTTGTTATGCATTCAGATACTGATAGGTTCATTAGGAGAAAAAAAAAATCTGAGAACAATTTGAGGGGTTCTAAGGGATCATGTGTGATGCCTCCTCCCCCACAGTGTACCAGCAAAATCAGAACTATTTAACGTTAAGGCTTCTAGGAAGATTCTCTATCATTAGATACTAAGCGTACATCTACATTATTCACGCTAGTTGAAAGCAAAGCAGATTAAAGCTGTAGAATATTTAGAGGGTGGGGGGGAATACCTTGTAGCATTTTCTAATACTGTTCTTGTAAGAAAGCCCATCCACATACCATCTCTTCTACCAAGAAACCATTCGAAGATTCCTGCAAAATATCACTGGTTACAATAATTTGTTTTCAGAAGGTTCACTCACACTATTCTAACTCTCACAGACTTTAAAATGAACTGTGTTTTGTCTTACTCATCTGCAGTCTTTTCACCATTTGTGTGCCTGTTTGTTAAGGTAACGGGTATGCCCAAGGTCTGGAAAACTTGTCCAGAAATAATGAAAGAAATGAGCATTACTCACCAACATAACCACCATCAAGACTGAAACGCTCATTCATTGTCAGGGTGAACAAGTCCTGAAAAGCATTAAACAAGCCAACCTTTATCCATCGCCAACCCATTAAAACCAGTAATAAACAAGAGGCAACATTGCAATTTATATGCCAATTGAGCTTCTTGTTCATTGGATTCTTCCCCTTTGAGTAATGGGCTGCAAGATCAAGCCCATGTGGAGAAGAACCTAATTTATCACTGCTTGAGTAAGTAGAAATGATAATTGACAGTTTTCTGACCTGGCACAGCAATGCAGCAAACCATGCTTTTATGCTAAGTCAAGCCTGCGGCCGTTTTTCTCTTGGTCCTTGCTGCATCACTGAATTACCAGTTTTCCTTCCCCTACTGTATACTCTCAGACCTCTGAATACTACTGTAGTCTGAAAGCAGATCTTTAAGTCCCAGTGCTAAGTACACCCTGATATGTTACTGCTGTTCACATGGGCATGCAGCTGTACACAATTCAATCCACACTACTTGCAACATGCAATTCAAACTCAAATCCCAGTCTTCAACTAGTGTTTCCTTCAGAGGAAAAGTGGAGTTCAGCTACACTGGATTATTTTCAGCATGGACTCTTCCCAATTCATTTGACCAGAAGACAAAAATAAATTGATACAATGCAGGGATTTATGTCAGAAGTGCTCTACTATGAAAAGGGCCACCTGTAACAGAGAATAAAGGCAGAGCATGTAGAAAAGGAGGAGTTGTGGTAAACTGGAGACCTGGTAAAGTTCTATAATGCTGTTTTTTAAGATGTAGATTAACCCCAGATTTCAGGTGCCTATTAAAAAAAAAAAAAAAATTAAAATCTTGCAATGCAGGACTCATTTTCCAGGAAGGATTGGAGAAGGAATTAAAACAGCACAAGTATGCCGTTTCACCTCTGGGATCACAGCAATATCTATTTGCTAGCAAGAAACTCCAACCACTTTAGCACTTTGTATTCACTCCTGTTCGTATTCAGAGTTCAACATCGTTTTTAAGAATTGTCCAAACATAAATATTTCATTTAGGCAATTTCCTTTTACAAGGAAGAGTGCAGTTTCTTTTACCTTTCTTCAAATAGCTATACTGTGTACCACAATTAAGAGGTCATTTATTAAAAACCATCCCAAGGCAGAGGTTGAAAGCAGGAAAATTTATATCTTAAAGGAAAGTCTGAAGCATTATTAACAAACCGACAAGACCCTCTCCTCATACTTACTGGTTTGACTCCAGACACCATGCCTATGTATCCTGCAAAATTTGTAGACTTGAATACTGTTTTGTTGTTTCTTTGGAAGTCCAAGTTTACTACTAGAGGCTTCAGTTCCCGAGTTAAAGTCCAGGAATTATTTTTAACATCCCACCTGCAGGAGACGGTACAGCATTTGAAACTTCCCTCCATCCATAGCTTTTGAAACTTCACAGCACGCAGATTTCCTGTGTGTGATGCCTCTCCTCTGATCTTACTCATGTCAGCCAACACCACTGCTCAGTAGTTACCTGAGCAGCACCAGCAAGGAACAGCCAGAAAGTCTAAAGGCATAGGCAGTCAGTGAAAAGAACCAAGTTTTGTATGAACCAAGAGCAAATATACTACTCAGTATTCAACAGCACCGCCATTACAGCTGGTTTGTTTTGAACACACATAACTTTGCTCTATTCCTGCTGCCAAAGGGAGGCTGCTACGGGTACTGCCTGTAACACCAAGCCTACTGTACCCTGAAAGCATGGGTAGCTTTTTCTGCAGCAGAATGAGCCTGTTCCCTCAAATTCTTACTTTTCAAAGGGAGAAAACAAACCATGTACTACTGGATTGTCTCTACACGAAGGGAAGTCCCAGTTCTAGTTTGTAAAATAAGCCAGAACAGTTTCTAGGCAAAAGGGTGCTAAAGAACACCTAGAAGACCATTAAATTCTCTGAAAACAATCCAGGTTTTGGGAACAGCTTTGAAAGTTGCCTTAATTTTCAGGGAGCGTGTTCCCAGTATTTCTAAGTGGAAGACGTTCAACACAAGCCAAATGAAGGGACAGGGGGAGTCACAGTTGACATCATCTGAGTTTTTGATAGGCAGGTAAGAATTTTAATGAAGATGGACATTTAAATTCCATCTGGGCATTGAGAGTCATCTGAATGAGTGACATTACAAAATATACTGGGATAATAAAAGCAAACACTGAACTACCTGATCATGAGGTACGAAATGAGAACTAAAAGAGAATCCAGTGCTGGGCAACAAACTACAGAGTTTGTATCCAAATGAATGACAATGTTAAATCAGTGGAATACAGACCACTGGCTTCTGAGTAGAAATGATGAATGACAGAAAGTACCAGTAGAGCACAGTACAGTAGCTGTGGGAATAATCTGGAAAAGAAACAACCACAAAACCAAGCCCGAATCCAATCTATAATTCACTGCATACACTAAAATTGATGCTTCTGTCCCATCATGTAAAGAACAAGATATACCGTATCTCAGAGGTAAGGTTACAGGGACTGTTCTTTGAGTCGAGACAGTTTTAACTGGAGCTGAGAAAACACTAAGTAACACTGGAACACAACTGTTTTACAAAGTCATTCCCAACACGCTTGGAGTAGTTTGACCCAAGATCAGCGGAACAATCCTTTTGTTCATTTTAGCCTTTTTTCATAGCGTGCAATGCAGAATTACTTGTCACAGTCTTAATAACAACCAAGTCATCATTTAGACTCAAAGAATGCATGTAGAAATTTCAAGTTCAGCTAACTTTTTCTTTGGGTTTAAAAAGAATAAAAATAAAAGGCACAAGTTTAGGTACGTACCCAAGAAAGAGTCCAAAATCCAAGTTTCTGGCATGGTACAGTTTCCCTATGTAACAATAAATAAATAAATAATCAAATACAATTTTCTAAAGAAAGAGACATAAATTTCATCTTACAAAACCAGGAAATGAGTAAGCAGGAAAAATACCTGGGAAGGTAAGCAGGGAACACACCATTGTCTAGTTCCCCTTTTCATAAGTACAGAAAAATGGTGGGGGTTTTTGGATCAGAGAAGTGTTTTGCCATAATTGAAATCAAGTAATTTTTTAAACTGCAGTCCATCTCAGCCTCAGATGCTTTTCACATTATCTTAACGCAACGGCAATACCTTGAGCTTCCTCTACAAGCGAGACATTTGTAAGCTCTCTGAGAAACCCTCAGAAATTTCCTAAGCTGGAACAGATGCAGATAAGGGCTGCTGAACTCAGTAAGTCTCTTTTCTTAAAACAGACTATCGATTTTCTCTAGCACCATACATTTGTGATAGATAGAAACTAAATGCAAAATGGATTGCACTAGAATCCCTCATGGCACTGAGAAAGTATCAGGTGTCTGGCTGGTGTTTCCTGGAAAAACAAATGCCACCTATTAAAAAAAAACCCACCCCAAACACCACAAAAAACCCTCAACAAAACCAAACCATCTTTGAAAGTATTTTTTCCTTTTTTTTTAACCTAAGACACCTATGAGTTCTCAATTCCCTTCTCAAGGAATACCGTTTATTATCGTTGCTTTTAGTCTCTTCTACTAGACATTCTTGCCTGTAGTTGAGAAGGACTGTTTGTATAATTGAGGCAGACCCTCTCCTACATAAGAGAAAACTGTTAACACTATTCTGGGATGCATTACCTGTTTTATCTTCCGCCACTATTGATGTACATACAGTAAAAATTTCATAAAAGATGTTAAAAATAACAATTTCCCCTAGAACAAAAAGAAACAATAGTTTGACAATTTTTCCATGAAATGGTTAGGAAAAAAGCGTACTACAAAGTTCAACATTCTATAATATTTCTCTTAAGAATTTCTGTTTAAACCTTATTCAATAACCGGTTCAGCAAAATCAAGCTTCCTGAAAGGCAAATAGAAGGATCAGAATCCCTTGGCCTTCTGCCTTACCATACAGAAAGCTGACAGTTATTGCTATCTCCTCCTCTGGAACCTTCAAAACAAGCTATAAAATTCGCTTTAAAGAAGCAAGCCACTCTGTGTACCACTATTCCCACACAAGAGCTGCTGACTAGCACCAGGTGTACTGCTCCTGTACGAGGGAAGCATATGGACCTTCTCAAGTCTCAATTCTGGAAGAATTCAGTGTCTACTTCTCACCTGGAATTGCATTCTTTTGCAGGAGGTGCGGAAGGAAGACAGCAGGATGTGGCAAGGATCACAAGGAAAAGAAAGCACAGCATGAAACTGAGCCTTGCCTTCTTGGTATGTCAACAGCAGACACAGCTGAATAGGAAACCAATGAGAATCAAGGATTCCCCCAAATTCTGGTGCACAGGAGCTGAGACTTGCTCCAGCGCCCAAAACTCAACGCCCAAAGCTCTACAGAGAAGTCCCAGCCTGATGAAAGGCTTACATGATTTATTGCCATTCTCCTCTAAAATACTGTTTTCACTTAGTGTGAGATGCAATTTATTGCTTTATCTACTTAATTTATTTGTTAAAGTCACAGATGACTACAACTATACTGCAGATTGGTACACATACTAATCTAAAAGGAGTCTGGATTTCTCATTTTCCACTATGTTAATAAAGTGTTGGAAACTATTACCCAAAGGAATCCCAGATGAATTTGCAATCCCTTGGAGTTCTTCATTGAAAGGATAAGGAAGTGTGGCGGTCAGATGAGCCTGAAACGAAAAGTTTTGGACGTTGTTTGTGTAAATTCACGCTATTTTTTTACTTAAAACAAACCTCTCCCCAATAGGTACATCCTTCTCATGACTGTTAAATTGAGTATTTAATTCCTCTGCAGCCTGTAGAACTTGAGGATATTTGTAGAGTACTTGGAAGACAAGTATATACTTAGGGAGAGTAAAAACAATTACTTATCAAAATACCGCCATGTGAGCAGTGGAGATTAGCACAGTATCTTAACTATCACGAGCAGCAACAGACGCAACAGAGTGAAGTAGGACTCTTACATGCTAAGAGCTCAACTGGAACTGAGCTTGACGTCAGCGTTTAAGGGAATCCCTAACTTTCACACATTGGTATGACTGTATATACTACCTTTACGTCAACCTCACTCAGGCACAGAGGAATACAAATGAAGAGTGGCAGCATGACCTAAGGCTGCTGTAAATAAAGATGGGGGGCAGATTTGACCTTTTGCTGTCTCTAGCACTACACGGTTGTCTCCCGTCCTGATTCTATGCCAAAGCCTATTTTAATTAGAATCAAATTATTTTTTAAGATGAGGCCTAGTCAAAGTTGTGCCTGTAATCAGACATTTGCTACAGTTTTCAAAACCTGATTTTATTCTGCTGTTTAAAAGGAGTTGAACATAGCAAAGAGAATTTCAGTGAAGTGTTTTGCTACAGTGACTAAGTCAGCACCGTACATGTCTAGCATGACTAAACCAAACTTGAAAAGATCTTAGAAAAAATTAGAGGAGGAAGAGACACATGGCATTTTAGGTTCAATGGTTTCAGAGGAATTCTGAGTAGTCAAGAAGGCAAAATTTCACCAAGAAGGGAAAATTTCAGAGTAACTCTTCAAAACAGCATTTTTGTTCTGCAAGTGGAAGAATTATCACTTGTAAAGTTCTTAATTGCCCAATTTAGTAGCATTCTAATTCTGGTAGTCAGAGCATAACAGTAAAAAAATAATGAAGCTGAAAATACTTACTATTTTGTTATCCACTATGTCAACAACTTTGCCACTGGGGAAGAAAGTATTTGCTATATCTTTAATATTCTGGACCACAGTCTTCAGCTGAAAAGAACAAGGGCTTTTATTGAATAAAAGATCTTGAGCATAAGAATTGCTAGAATACTAACAGAACTCCTTCACATACTTTTCAAAAAACCATTTTGCTGAACAAATACATATTTAAAGAAAGTGCTAAATGTGGTGTTCTTGGTGAGAAAAACACACCCAACTCCCCACTAAGGAGTCACTCTTCAAGCTTTATTCAAATAACTTTTCTAGATTAGCTCCACCATGTCCCTCTACCGGAGAAAACAAACTCCAGGAAAAAGCCATCCTTATCTTCTGCTCCTTTGACCACATTTTAATACTCTGCACTCAGAATTCTATCTTTAAAAATGTTAATTAAAAGCTCTGTGCTTAAGCGCTGATGTTCCTGAAGCCAAAAACACTCAGTAAATTTCTTATAAAAGCACATGCTTTCTGTTTGCAACATGTGAATGGCCACTCTATGTGATCTAACTCCAAAGTACATGTGAGATAAAGCCTTTCAGAATTTAAGGTGCAGCCTGAACCTTCCAACACCCACTGGCTTAAATGAGACTTTTAAAATAAATATTATGGTATAAAATTGTCTGGCTTTCAGAGTTGAAAGGTCAAAGTCAGCAGGGATACACCTGGCCTTTTTTGAGAAATTAAGCATTACTGAATTGAATTTTCAGCAACCTTCTGAAGAACAGCTGGTTTAAGTAGTATAAAATAGGCTCGAGTATTTTTAAAAATATTTCTGCTGTGTAAGCACCCATGCTGGAACCAGCATCCCTGAAAACGAAGTTCTTCGTTTCCCCCTTGCCATTTCATCACTTCATGCAGTGTTTTGAGAGAAGCAGGAATGTGCAGAGGAGAAGAGATGTTGCCTCAGTTTCACTTCAGTTTTCTGAGGCTGTCCCTTTGGTGTACTCCTCCCCCTTCATTCTGTACTACTTCATGACTAAAGAGCTTTGATAAATGAAAGGCTGCTTTATGCCACGCTGGTTTTTATTCCTCTACATCCCAAACATCAGCGCCCCTATACTTGATGCTGCTAGCTCAAGCATTGAACAGAAAAATGTTTTACTCATGCAATTATTCTAGTCTAGAGCCTATTAGAAAAATCAACTAGAAATATTATCCCTTTCAGAGAACTTTAGCATAAGTATTCCTCTCCAAACCTTTTCTCAAAATAAAAGGCCACATGCTAGTTTTATACCTGCTAAGCTTCAAAGTAAGCTCTGCCTTTCATACCTCTGTCTTTTTGTCGTGCATCAAGTTATCCCATCTTTTGCTGGGAGGTAAATCAAGATTTATGACGTATGTGGGTACATTCCCTTTGAACCTGAAAGATAAGTACAAGAGTTCAAATTTAAAGGCGGCTTTGAGAACACATTTGACAAAATAGGTGCTTCCCACCTGTAACTAGCATTTTCTAGATCTGCAACAGGAACAAGTTACAAAAAAAACCCTGTTCCGACTTGCAAATCACTATTTTCTGTAATTTGTTAGAAAAGTGGAATCAGATTACTTACGTTGGTCCTGAAGGAGGGTATGTTTTACTCCTGCACTCTTCTCCATACTGTAAAGATAGTGCAACATTAGTATTCAGCCTCTTTGTTAAAACACTTTATTATTCTAGCAGACTCAGTTTTGAATTAAACCTTTAGGACTAGTCAGCTAATTCAATTCATGATGATTTAATAATAAAGGAAGAGAAGGTCTTAGGACTTTGGAAAGGGTGCAGAGGAGAAGACAAGAGGTAGGGGGCAAACAGCAACTTCCCCGTGCTGTCTGACAGCCCTTCAGACAACTTGCCTAATGTAGTCCAAGGCAAACACCACAAGTTTATGATAAATATCCAAACCCATTTTTACTCAGTGTGATCCAAGGAAGAGCACTTCAAAAGCATATTCTTTAGACAAGTTCAGAAACCTTACATCTCAATACGGACCAGTTTTTCCGTTCGTTCAATTCACAATCTCATTTTATAGCGTCATTCATAATTATGCTTAGTGTTAAGCTTCATTGTGTAGCTGGGGCAGAGAAAACACACTCAACTTTGGGCAAACTACTCAGCCAGAGGAATGAGCTATATGGTGTGGCATTTTATTTAGTGTGGAAGAGCACTGCAGAACGGGTGGTAAGTATTACGGGAGGTGCATTTCAGGAATATAACTAAAAAGTAGTTACCTTCATTCCTGTAAGCATGGCTAGTTGCAAATGAAAGTTTGAGAACTATATTTAGGTATATTCAAAGTGAATGCAAGGGTGTTTTCCCATCAGTTACATAAAGCATGCATATACATACATAAACATATGCATCTACATGCCACAATTATAATTGCATGTTTTACCCAATGAAATGAAAGCAAATGCCTACTAGCTGCACTTGTGCTTCAAGCCAGTTGAGAGCAGACCAGTTCTGGTCCCCCAGCTATCTGAGCATATCAGTAAGCTCCTAAGAGCACAGTATGTCCCTCTAGGAAAAAGGAAAGGTACGCGTGCTGTTCTGGGAGCTCATACAAAGGCTCCCAAAGCACAAGCGTTTGGGAGACAGAACAGAAACAAAACCATGTCAGGATCCATCCACCACTTCCCCCCCTCCCCACCCTTGATTTCCAATATTTATTTGGCTGTACTAATTAGATTACAAGTGTGCCCTTATAATGCATTCTGGCTCCAGTAAAAACTGAGACAAGATTTCTAGCAGCTACCTATCTGGGACAAACAAGCTAACTAATGTGCACATTCTCTTTGGGCTAATCACATTATCTGTTTTTAATGCATTAACCTAGAAAACACAATGGCTTACTTAATGACACAAACTTTAAGCACTGGTATAATTTGTTAGAACTGGAAACAGGAATTTTAAAGTGGGATTGGTTTCTGTGTGTTGTGTTTTCTTTTTGCATTGTTTCCAGTAGCTGGGGGAAAGCATGAGATGAATTTTGGTTTTCCTACATGCGAGACAAAGGTATAGAACTATCTATATGTTTCCTAGATTTCACTGCAGTGCAGTTACAGCCTTTGCACAGCTGGAACAAAAGGTCAAACACAAGAGGCTGTTTAATTTTTGAAGTGAGGAAGTTTCAAAACAAGGAGCATAGGGGAAGATATCAGATGACTAATTAGTCAGAGGCTTTGTGCAAAGCCAAGCAAATACTTAACAGTATTAATGCAATTGTCTTGTGAAATTTTCCATCCTTCAGTACTAAAATCAATCAGAAAAAGTGACATTACATATAAATCCTACTGCAATGCATGCACAGATTTGGACCTTCAGGAAATATCTGCTGTCAAAATACACTTCTTGACAGGTACAGTCTATAACAAAAAATTATCCAAAATGGATGAAAGTTCAGTTAATCTGTCAGTATAGTCCATGCGTACACAAAGGAAAGAGCGGCAACTACGCAAACTGATTTCAGAGGATTTTAAGTAAGTGATATTCCACGTACTAAATGTTATGTCACTCCTGACAGATTCATGATTTTAATCTTGTATTTGAAGCTGTTTTTATCTTCCCAACCCTTTGCAACCTAAGCCACAAAAGGGGTGGGGAAAGCAGCAGTAAGGGAAGAGTTAAGGGAGAGAAACAGAGAAAATGTTCCCTCCTTACATGTCAGTAATTTTAGACTTCTCATCTGTCTATGTATAAAGCAAGCTAAAGAAACCAATAATCCTCAACCCGTACATCTTCCAAAACTGCTAGCACTGAGACATCTGAAGAAAGCCAAGATTATTAACATTTTCTTTAGGTAAACTATTGTGTGTTGGCACATGACCAGTAATTTAAAAAGATGTCAAAACAACCAGAAAACTAGCAGTGGTATTTTTTTGTTTTGTTTTGGGTTTTTTGCACAAAGTTCTAATGAGTAAGAAAAAATTGTTACCTTTTGCAATCAGCTAAAGACTTACTGCAAACTTTTATGACAAGGTAGAAAAAAAGACACCTAAAGAATTTTCTTACAGCAACAGCAAAACCACCAGGCACTATCACCAGACTGAAATAAGCAGCTATGAAGTTACTGCTGTGGTCAGCGAGATCCTCCCCTCTGCAGCGCCTTGACACTGGAAGAGGAACAATAAATGCTGTCTGAGTGAAGCAGGAGCAGCCTTCCAGCATGAGAGGATTGCCCTGACTTTCCAACATGACAAACCACAACTAGTCTCCTAGAAAAAGCCAGCAGAAGCTGGCTCCAAACAGGAGGTCATCACTATAAATTTGCTTTTCAAACATGCATTGAACTCCCTAGGAGGACTACAGCTATTCTTGAATGCTGGTTAAATGCTCCTTGTTTGTTTGTTTGTTTGTTTTAAACTGCCTGTTACTCGTAGGTTGAAAATTAATGCATGGTTTAATGACTGCTGAGTAAATATTTTAAAACCTAGCCTGCTTTCATTAATATGAAATAGGCTGAATGTAGCTTGTCCAGTCTAAAGAATGCCAGCAGTTTCTTTATTACCCTCAAAGGTATTTTTGAGGTGGACCATCTCTGGCATCCTTCCTTAGTATTCAGTGTTTCTCATCTTCATATTAATAAGTATCAAATGACCTCTTTGAGCTATGAAACACGATTCTACAGTTTAAGGATATGGCATTCAAGTTCTTTCTGACAAAGTAATCTATTACATTCGGCATCTTCTGGTCTATGAATCCTGTGGTGCAACACATTTTTCTTCCTTACGGGACGACGGCAATGCAGCATTCTATTGTGCTGCAGCAGCCCCAACACTGCTCACCTTTCTGAACATGAAAATAAAGAGTACTCTTGCAGTGCTGAAGAAATTGGGACCAAGCCAATTTAAATTACAGTTTGGACAAAAAGTTCAGTATGATCGAAGGGGCCTAACCGAAAGCTAAAGGGACTGACAGTCTGCACCACTGAGATGTAATTCATGGCATTTAGCTTCCGTGTTCTCTGTTAACGGAAAGAACCCAACCAGCTGTACGCAGGAAAACAACAATCATTGTTCATTCTTCAGCAAATGATGCATCCCAGCATCTCAACCCAAAGTAACATATCCGAGCCTGATATCTGGCTGCACAGCAGCACAACATGCAACCTGGACACCCAGTGGGTATTGTGCAAGTGTGAAGATGTACCAAGTACAATCAAATGCAAAATCAAGCTCTAATGATAGACTTTGCTGATAGATGGCACTTTCTCCCCCACTCCACACCCCAGGAAGCTTTTGGCTATAATTCTGAAGGTGTTTTAAGCTAGAGCTGGCTTATAGTATTGGAAAGCTGCTCTTGGGGGGGAAAGACGGGATGGGGTGCACAGAAGAGGGCCTAATTCTGCATAGGCAGAATGCTAAGGGAACACGGGTCATACAGATGTCCACAGTCCTCCAAAGCCTTTCCCACAGTTCTCCCCTCTCCCAAAACCCATAGTCATTTTCCTGAAATCAATATAATTTGCTAGGAAAAGTCTTAGAGACATCAAAGAATAAAGGAAGCAGTATGTTCCCAAAATATTTTAAGATAAATTGCAAAAGAATATTTTGAAATTCAGAGATATTTAAAAACCTGTCTTCTTCACAGAGGATGAGGAGATTCAGAAACGGAAGAAATGAAAGTCTGCTTTGCTGCTTCAGGAATAAAAAAATTCATCAGGAAGCAAGAACAGCTGTTTACATGCCCAGGAGATGGAAGCCAGCCTGTTCCAAATAACTCCCCACCCTCGACTTCACAATTCCTCCAGAAGTTAAATATTCACCCATACAGTTAAAAAAAAAAAAAAAAAAAAAAGACACCCCAAGCCCACCTGCTCTACACTTCTCCCCTTGGGTGAAGCTGTATCAAACACACTAAGCAGATTCAAAAGCATATGTACTTTTAGCTATGCCTTCTCAACTTTCCTTTTGAAAATCACTGCTTTGGTGTAACATCACAATATTTACATCATAGATGTATATGAAACTGAACGCAGGAACGAGCAAGGACTTGTAAAACACACCAGATAAACATCAGGACTTGTAACCGCGGCCACGCCGCTTGCCAGAGGAGCCATTTAAAAGTCACCAAGTCCGTGAGGGCAGCGAGACACTACCTTAAATTCACACGCGTGAACTTCAAAGCACGCTTGGCCCCCTGCGTGGGGAAGGGCGGCACAGCAGCCAGCTTCCCTCACACTCCCCCGGCCCTCCGGAGCCTCGCCAGCCCCTCAGGCGGGGCCGGCCGCCTCTCACCCCGCCACCTCCTCCAGAGAAGGCCGGGGGCGATGGGCTCCGCTCCGCTCCGTCCCCTCTCCCTCCCCTCACCCGGCTCACCGGGTCCGGCGCCCAGACGAGCTGCGCCACGACGAGCAGCGCGGTGGGCGACAGCACCGCCCGGCCCCAGCCCGCCATCCTCCTTCCCAGCTCGGCTCGGCGCTTCCCGGTGCGGCGGCCCACATGACATCGCCCCGCCCCGCCTGTCATGAGGGGGAAGGCGGCGGCGCGCCGCCGCCCCGGCCCTGCCGCCGCCGCCCAGGCCCTCCTTTTTAATTTCAATAAAGCAGAGGAATTGATTTTTTAAGTCGTACTTTCAAAGGAAGGAAGTTCTGCACGAGAAAGTCTGAAATAAAATCGCCTCTCTCAGGCAACACTAAGAGCAAACCCGTAGCACCAGTTTTCCCTTGGTAAATATTGTGATTTTTAATTACTCTATGTGTCCTTGGGAGATTTTACACAGGTTTTATGGTAATGTGAAATGCAAGACAGGTGCCTTCTTCAGGAAAAAGGAGTTTTCTCCATCTTGCCTGCTTGAGAGTGCAGGAAACAGGCAACTGGAGTGAGTCTCATAGAAATACAGGGTATGATATGCTGTGTCTAAGCACGTTGCCTATAATTTATTCACTTCCATACGTAAATGGTATATTTGTTGTAATACCAAGTACAAGCCAGCAGCAGAGTAAGGTGCATACTCCAAATAGCTTACAATAAAGAAGCATAATTTTAGTGTGAGCAAATGAACATATAATGATTGTATATGTTAGGAACAGTTGTTGGAAGCACCACGAATAAATACTAAAAACCTTCTCGGATGCCTGTGTTTTAGCTTGTGTCTTGTGTTTTATGCAGGGCCTGAGATATGTCACATTTTTCAGCACACAAAAAAGCAACAGCTTTAATATCATGACTTAATTGGCTGTGCAATTAATTAAGTCTCATAAAACAAACTGGGGGTGGCAAGAAAAAGAAGGGAAGTCCTTGGCAATACTTGACTGGAAAGCTGTATGGCACTGCAGAAATTATGAAACAGGAAAGGATAAAAGAAATGCATTGTAAGGTGTGAAAGCCTTGGGCAAAAGCAGGGTGTGCAGCAGTGTGTAGGAAGGAACCAGCCAGAACGTAAACTTGGAATTGCACACAGCTTTAGAGACCAAGGCAGAAAAGTTAAGCACGGCTGGAAGAAGATACAGAACCAATCAGGGGATTTAGGAAATGAGGAAAATTACAGCAGGAGAAACCTCAAGATTTTCATGGGAGCATCTTTCACAAATAGGAAATCAGGTAGTTTCTATAGGGCCCAGACAAACACCTGTAAGACAATGATTTTGTATTTACTTGCAGGTATCTGAATGTACTATTATCTACAGTAGGAAATAGTCAGATTAAGTTGGTCCAGTTATTTTCTAAACATCTGCAACCCCTTTTACTCACCTTTTATTTCTGGAAGAGACAGCTTTTAGATGGTTTACTATCTTTCTCTAGATGCTTTACTATTTTTAGGACATTTTTAACAATAGAAAATAAATGACAACTTTGGAAAATGAAAAACTCTTTCTGAATGCTCTGAAGACAAAATTATGCCATCATCACATTATACATTTACAACTTACTTTTCTGAAGCCTCTTTGTACTTCTAGTTTTCTTTCACCGGTAAAGAAATTCTCAGTTTAAGGAATAGTTAACATCCTCCAGTACCCGTATTTTTCCGACTATGGCTATTCTGCTGTGTTCCCATAAAGACACCTTGTCTGCAGGGTCCACACCAGTACTTTAGGCCCTCCATTTTGTTGTCTAGGTTTCTTCTGTCAGTTTTCAAAAATCTAAGTCAGAAGAAAAAAGGTTCTTAAGATGTGCAGTTTACTCATTAACTGTAGTACCTGACAGCTGGTGTCACTGATAACTAGTACTTAACATCCACCCTTG
Source organism: Strix uralensis (assembly GCF_047716275.1). Lineage (NCBI taxonomy): Eukaryota > Metazoa > Chordata > Aves > Strigiformes > Strigidae > Strix > Strix uralensis. The sequence continues at coordinate 34,383,045 of NC_133975.1, forward strand.
TGTTCTCATACTCATCTATCCAGTACTGTATTACCATACCCCAGATCTGTTCCTTCCTCCAGAGTAGAGGCTGCACAAATTCCTTCCCCTTTTCTCTCTGTTTCACTTAAATTAAAGCTCTTTGCACTTAACTGCCAGGACACAGTATCACCAAGAAGACCCCATGAATATCTCAAATGGGAAAATATCCAGTGGACTCCTTATAGCAACAGTTTAACTCACATACTGATCTTCACTGTTTTGTCATATCTTTGATTTCCTTTTCCTGGAACTCAAATGCCAGTGAATTCCCCAGATCTCTGCTTCTGTGTTATCTCAGGACACATTTTTCAGCAAGAATCTAGTGTATCATTAGTCCCAACACAGAAGGCAACCCCACTGCTACTACAATATCCTTATTCCCTGCAGGGCTGCCAGTCCCTTGCCAAATCCACTACTTCCTCTTGGAAGGGGAATCCAATCCCTCCTTGGGACAGTCTCATTTAATTTGCTCTGACATTTCTTCGCGTTTCATTTATTCCTAGCTCTGTAACAAACATGCCTCTCAGTTCCATTTTTCCTTTACTATCACTTATGACTACTTAACAGTGTCTACACCTTGCATTCTCCTATTTACATTGATAAATATGGAGTGGACTTATTTCCTTTCCACAGGTAGTTCTCAGGGTCTTTTTCAGATTCCAAGTACTCCCTTCAGCACCCTTTCCACCAGCATAGCAGATTCCTGCTTCCAGCTGCATCTGTTTTTGAGTAATCATTTTTATGAGTTCTACCAGGCATGATTTTATTTAAACAATATATTCTCAGAAGGAAAAACAGATGCTGTAACATCAGTCTACTTAAACGCAGCTGAAGTGAATGCTGATGGTTGAAGATTCACAGTGACTGTGGATCAATGACACCTGCAATGAACTCCCCAATAAATACTCTGGCCCACAGCCTGCTCCTTGTGGTGCTGCCCCTTTCCCAGTGTTTTGGCAGTAGGCCACTTCCAGGTCCATGACATTGCAATGATTGTCCATCACGTTACTTACATTTCTGGGGATGGACATGTAGCGTGGTACCTACAACTGGAACTACTTAATGAGCCCTAATCCCCAGTCCTAGACCAGGCTGAAGAGCTCTGGGAAAAAATGAATTACATTTTTTCCTGTGATGGTACAACCCACAGCTATGCTGCATTTTCATCCAAGAATTCCTCAGACTCTGGCCAGGAGCATTTGCCAACAATCATCTATTTATTTCCAGCTTTTGGCCTTCTCCCCACAAATTCAGTGCTCACACTTCTGTCAGACCTCCTGGGCATGCGCAATGCACCTTTTCCAACAATACAGGAACTTAAAATACGGCCTGTACTCACCATGGAAAAGGCAGCATAGCCCTCTTCTTTACAAAAATTGAGTCACAGAGCATATGGGCACACACTGTGATCCAAAAGCCTCTAAGCTACGTATACAATCAGCTTCACCTGCTTGACCACTTCTGCTACTGGTAAAAAGCCAACCACACACTATGCCTGCATGGTGGCTCTCTTTGATTGACAGGATATCTATTTTTATTTGAGAGTAATCAGGTTATATAGAGTTCCCTGGAGAAGTCAACTATTCTCTCTCAAGACCACTAAAAATCAGGGATCTTTCTCTCTGGTCTATATCATTATTACAGTCTGTCTCCCAGGGCTTAAGCTATATGGCAAATAGCTTACCACTGGTACATATACCTTTAATTTTTCTTGGAGCTGTTCCCTTAACACAAGCCAAATATTCACAAGTGATACAGTTAGTAAGATTTTGTAACTGGATTATTGATATGTGAGGGCATTTTAATATAATTCTGGAGATACTTAAAAAAATAGAATCAAAGAGTTCTGCTTTAGTTTCTTTTTGCAAATGTTTTAATGCAGAATCTCACTACAAACACCAGCAACTGCTTGCTTTGAAAAAATGTGTAGTTAATAGAAAGTGATGGGAAATAAAGATAATTTTCAGTCATTCCTGCTATGTGGTAAGCTTAAAGAGTAAACTCAAAGTTTTGTACTAGAACTAGAAATTAAATCTGTGAAAATTTTAAAATGAAACTGTTGAACTTGATAGTGGTAAAAAAGGCAAGCATTTGATCAGTTTACATGATAATCTGATACTATTCTATTTTTGTTAACAGTATGTTCTGAAATGTAGTAACTAGGTAAGTTATAGATATGGGGGAAAAGACAATTCTCATTTAAGAAGATCATTTAAGTCTAAAAAACAGCTACGGAGGAGTTTTTTGTACCTGTAAAAATGGAGGGAACAATTCTCATTTGATTTCTTTTCAGCAATTTTTAAAATTCAGCATAGACCTTGCTTTTATTTAATTTCTCTACATTCTAGTATAACTTCTCTCAGAATTAAAATACAGAATCTTATGGAGCAGCTGGAATGATAGGAAGGTCTCCATGGATTTGGCCACAGAAGAAAGTTACAAGCATAACTATCCCAATATAGTTGCACAAACCGCTTCCCAGAGAGGGCATTTTGATTTCTCATTTAGTATCAACCTCAGCACAAAAAGCTACAGTGGGAACACACTCATTCCAAAATAGCTATTCATACCAGGAACTAGTGAGTATGCCTATTCTTGTATAATACGTATTAATTGAACAGTAGGTTTAACAGATATAAAACAAGTAAGTTCTACTACCTTAGAGGGAAAAGCCCTGTAGCAAAAATTTCTGTACTCGGCTGGATAGAGCTGGGTATGGAATGCCATCAGAGAAAGGTGTGGATTTTTGTTTGCTTTTCAGGAAACAAACAAGTTTCTGAGAATCCTTATGTTACATCATGAATGGGCCCAGCCTGTGTTTTTTCTTCTTTTGGTTCCATAAAATCTGTATGGGCTATATCCTTATTTTGCTAAATTCTTGAAAAATAAATGCTTTATTGCTAACCTCAGCTAGCCTTCCCTAACCAGCTATAACTACTTTTCATACTGAAAAGTCACTAGAGGGCTTAAACAGTTATGATGTATTTAAATTCTTTATGCTTCTTCAAGACCAACTGCCTATGAAATTAGACGGATTTAAATTGCCATTACTGACCTGACTTTATTGGTCCATTCTTGGGCTCTTTTTAGACACATCATTATCTTGCATAAGCTTACAGTTTTGTACTATGTGTGCAGTTCAAATTGACAGCTAGGAGAAGCTCCATGGAGACAATTCAAATTATTACCATAGAATTCCTCAACACTGTTACCATGTAATCTTTATGATGCAATTACAGAAGCTGTGGAGAGAGTAAGCAATTGTTCTGACTGAGGTAGTTCCTATGGAGATGTTGTTACTGAAAAGCTTCTTGGTAATCAGAGCAGAGAGGGGTAACCATATTTTATGAGATATTAGGAATGCATATTATACTGTGACCTTAAAAAAAAGTCCCTGCTGTTTTATTAAAGTCCATGCCATAAAAAACAAACAAGTTTGCAAAATCAATTTTTCTCTCTTGCCAAATACGCAGCCTGCTAACACAAAAGAGCCATCCCCTTTTCTTACAAAGCACCTGCATTTTCATTTGTAGTAGGTTTCTTAGGACTTCTCAACACTTTTTTCCAGCATATGGATTATGCCATTTATCAACTTGAACTGTGGGTCTGTTCTGAACATTGTTTTATGAAGCCTGAATATTCTGACCCAGCTCTCACCTGATGCAGTGTAGAATGGCTCTGCAGATGTCGTCTTCAGGATCTGGCAGGATATGTTCCAAGGCATGCATTTTCAATTATTTCTTCTTGTTCAATACAGTTACATATTTCTTAATGGTTCAATGTATTAACATACTCTACTTTTGAACTTCATAGCTGTTCTCTTCTGCCCTTAATGTCTTCTGCCCTGTCTCTAAGCTCAGGTTCCTTTCATCAACCTTGGAAGATTCAGTGGGTCAAATTCTTTTCCATTAAATAATTATCTCACTATTTCAACAGCATGTAGTTCTAGAGTAAGCTTAATAGTATTCATTACTGAAAGATAACATTAGTTTGAGGCTTAATCACGGCTCTCAGATGATCCTTTAAAAATAATGTAATAAAAACTTCAGCAGAACACCTTCAATAAAATAACTATAAAACATTTTACTCTTGTTTTCAATTTGACTCTATCATCAAAGATGCAGAAGAAGATGGACCAGCTGGTTGTCACTTGCAGTATCTATCCGCTTTCACTTTTGCTCTCCTATATGGAAAGAGTAATGACACAAGATTAATACCAAGTAAGATTACACCTGGTTGTTTTATCTGCCTCAAAGTGTTAAGGAAGCATTGAAAGCAATTTTTCTTAAACTTGACTTCAAAGCACATATAAAAGCTGAACAACACTTTGGATTTGTTAATTTTGTTTTCTTACGGAGCTAAAACTGCAATGTCTCTCCCTTCAAATCATCATGAATTTCATTTTGTCCACTGAGAAATGGAATTCCATTTCAGTGTGATTTGAAACTGACACTCAATCTGTGATGGTCCAGGAATGTTCTCACATCACTTGCAATTATCAGAAATAGTCTTCTGCATTCCACCCACTGAATTAATGCAAGTATTTATACTGTATACCAATACAAAATGTTTTAAAAATTGAAGACAGTTTCTATAGTCTCAGCTCAGCTGGAAAAAAAATAAATATATCCCCACTAAATAACATGAAAATTATTCTTAGTAAATGCTATTTCTCTTTAAAAATGCAGCCTTCCCCTCTCCAAAATCTTCTGGTGCCATAGGTATTGAAAATGTTAAAAATTAACTTAATTTTTGTGATTAAAAAGATTCATCCTTCAACTCCTCTGTACAAAACAAACTGAACAACCTAAAGACTTCCAAAAGAATTAATTTCTGAGTAAATCCAAACCTGCAAACTTCAGCTAAAGAAGTGGAAATTCAGAATTAAAAAAAAAAAAAAGACAACCCCAGAACTCGTGGATAACACTGACCAGATAGGAAATGCTCAACACCCCAGCCCACTGAAATCTATCTCTCTTTTGTACCCCAGGTTTACTGTAATCCCATCTCCCAGTGGTTTTTAAATCAGTACATTATTTCTTGTACTTAGAAGTACCTGTCAAGCAGCATTTCATGAAAAGTGCCCTCCTTCCTGGCTTTTCTGAGGGCTTTTGTATCTTCTTTGCTTATTTTAAGCTTTTTGTCTTGAAAACTTTGGAATTTCTTTCTGTAGGGGGGAAGAAAGAAAATGTTAAAAAAAGTGTACGTTCTTTAAAGCTTTGTGTTTCAATAAAACAACAACTATGATAAGAATCGTAATTTCCAGTATGCAGTAGACAAGCGGCCTAATAAAATCCAGCAAACCATCACAGTACCAAATATTGCACCAAGACTTCTGTAGGTGAAAACTACTCAGGTTTTTTTTTGGCATTTGGAAATGAGCCCCTACATGATTAGCATGACATGGTTACAAGTTCTAAAGAGCCCCTTCCTCAGCTACTAGCATGCCAAGTCAAGGAGCAAAAGTGTATTGGGTGTAGGTGACAAAGTACTGGTAGTGGAGGAGCTGCAGGGGTGGGCTCTGTGTGAAGAGGCCAGGGGCTTCTCTGTGCTGGATGTAGCTGACTCCACAATGGACCACCACAGGACACAGCTGAGTCGCTGAGCAAAGCTGGTGGCACCTCTGAAAACATATTTAAGAAAGGGCAAAATGCCACACTGGCAGAGGGAAAAAAAAAAAAGTGCAAAATGGCAGTTTGAACATCAAGGACAGGGAAGGAGAAGGAAGAGGTGCTTCAGGTGGTGCAGCAGGTATTCCCTTCCAGCCCATGGAGAGGACCATGCCAGAGCAGGGGAAAAGTGGGAGAGGAAACGAGTGGCAGAGAGAAACCACTGTGTATTGACCCATACCTCCATCCTGCTTGGGGGAGCAGGTAGAGGAATCTGGAGTGAACCTGAGGTTGGCAGATGGAGGAAGAAAAGGTGTTGGTTTTAATTTTTGTCTTTGTTTCTCACTACCCAAGTCTACTTCAATAGGCAATAAATTGAATTAATTTTCCACAAGTTGAGTCTGTTGACTGTGAGGGTAGCTGGTATGCAATCTCCCTGTCTTTATCTCAACCCATGAGCTTTCTCATCCCATTTTCTTCCCTTATCCTGCTGAGGGGAACGTGAGTGAAAGGCTGGCTGGGAGTTTGGCCCTTCCAACAAAGGCAACACCAAAGAAAAGTGAAAAAAGGTATTTGAGCCTGTTAACAGCTCTAAACTACGTACACATAATTGATTTCACACTGTTTAACGTTTCCTTTGTCTTCTTGTGGAACATCATCTTTCTTCTTAGCTTCTCTTTCAGCACAAGTACGAATCTAGTCATTGAGAGAAAAAAAACAAACTCGAAAACATCTGTATTTTTAAAGCCAGAAGTTACAGGTTAAAGATGACAACATTCTTCATAAAAGAATGAGACTCACAGTGACTTTTTAAATTCACAGCTTTCAAGCTGGTTAATTCACAACTGGAGACAACTGCAATAGAAGCAAGAGCTACCTGAAATATGGTAAATATTAAGTGTAATCCTTGATACTACTGTAAGACATAATCACCTTCATATCAAAGAAGCACCATTATAGTTCTTAGTTTTAGCAGGGGTAAAATGACTTTTTCAGAGACTGACTTAAAAATATTATTGCTCAGACTAGTAGACACCTATCTCTATTTGGAGGCACACCTGTATTTTCCATGTCCAGATGAAGTCAAGATAGTCTGTTTACATTCTCTTACTTAAAAGATCGCCCCTCCTGCATCATTCTGGTAAACTCTTCTCTGTCCCTGCTTCAATCATGATTCATCTCTTCCATACGAAGCTGTTCTGAACTATCTGGATTATCATGTAGACTTGCCCCCCAGCATCTTGCCCTTCTGTAGAGGTAAAATATCTTCCTGTCTGTACTGGAAGCATTTCAGTTTATGCAGCCCTGGAGCTCATTTACCTTTCCTGAGGCCAAATCACTTGACAGCTTATAGAAAGCTATTACAACTGTATTAACAATAAATTGTAGCACAAAGACACCTGGGTTTTTTGAGTATTTGTGCCAATCCTGTATCAATTGTAAAAGTTGTAAGTTACCTTTATCATTTCTTCTTCCCCTGCAGTTTTGCTTTTGGCTTCTATGTCTCCTTCTTCATTACATCTAATAAAACGGCTATTTGCTGCTAGTAATGCCATTTTCTTCTGCAGAAACAGTATCACATATTGTTAGTATAAAGAGTTTGCATATAATCCTCAATTTTTAACATTTATCCTCTAAAATAAACCAAAAAACTCTGTAAATGCATTTTATTCTTTTATATACAGACACTTCAATACCTATCCAGCAGACTTGCTGGCTCCTTCATTCTTAAGATGCTTATAGCTGCCAAAATGCAGTAACTTGAAGTTATTTTAAGAACTTTCAGTTATAGTAAAGGCATTGCAGTTGGGAAAACAGAAGATTAAAAGTTACAGTATAGAAAAGACTGCAAAAGGCTTTTACTCCACAGACAAAGAACATCAATATAGATTAACTCAAAATACAGTCAAATGCTAGGAACACCAAATGAACTATTCCAAACAGCTTACATCTTGGAAGACAGGTTCCCATTGCTCTCTTGATCCTATTGCATCTGAACGTCCAACAACAAGTCCATCTGAATTTATACCAAGGTATTTGCCATAACCAGACTTCAGAGCAATCCTCCATGAGAAAATGCAGGAAAGCAATAATGAATGTTTTTAATTCAAGCAATTCACAATATTCAACACAAACACGTTATTAGTAGACAATGCATTTCAAGAGAATATTAAAACAGGTATTCACACCAGAAAGAAAGGTAACAAGTATCAAAATTTGTAACATTGTTACACAAATTACCTTGTATCAGACAACTTTACAGCTGTAAACTGCTCAGGAGGACTAGGACCTTCATCATCTGAAGAATGAATTTTCCATTAGTTACGTATGAAGTATTAAACATACAATGTTTTAGCCTGTTAATACTGTAGCTTCACAAAGAATTAAACACCGGCCATTGCTAAATACTATGGAAAGCTGCAATACTTTATTTCTTTAAAAATTCCTTTTTTGAATATTCACTTGTAAAAAAGCAATGCAGGTGCTCATTTATATTCATATATTTAGAGTGCTTAAAACAAGATACAAAAGAATGACAAATGTAAATTTACAGAAGGATTGAGAATGTTCTCCAGGTGGCTTTGAAAACCTTAAATCTCCTTGTTAATGTTATTTTTTCCATAACAAAATATATTACAGTTCAGCTACTCAGTATCCTAAAAGCTACTAGCCTCTCCATCTGTCAAAACCAAAATGAGATAATATTGCTGTTGTTGCTTTGATCTCACCCTGGAAGTGAAACACAGTCAGGATTCTGGAACAGTCCTTGTCTAACTGATGGCTCTCAAATTCAAAGTAAGGATGAGCTAATTATCCCACCACGTTAGTAGCCCACTTGTGCAGCAACAAAACAAGTAATTAAGGTAAGGATGCTGCAATAAGCCTTGCAACTCATGTGCCTTGAATTTCACTCTTCAACTGACACCATAAAGATTTTATAGGATTTAATAAAAGTTATACTGCTGTTTATCCATTAAGTGGTATGGCCTTTAACAGGTGATAGTCTCCAATGAATTTCAATTTACTGTACACATAAAACAGCAAGAAACTAGATTAAGTGAAACTGATTGGCAGTCATTAGGCTGAAGTCATCTGCATGCTACAGCTAGGATTATTGCATTATTTGTAATAAACTGTTTCTACCAGTAGAACTGCTTGCCTTTAAGAGATGCTACTTTTATGCCTTTCATTACTAAAACTGCTTATTTCCAAATTTCCTGAAACAAACCTTTATGTGGCGCTCCAAGAGTAAACAAGCCATTGTCGAGGGCATGGATGTAAGCTCCTTTATCCATTTCTATAGCTATAGTTCCTGTAATTTCACCGAAATTACTGATAGCCCACCAGCTTCCTAAAATACAAAACCATGACAGTTAATAAGAGTAATTACAACTTCTGATTACAGTAGTTCAAGAGATGATACTTCTGTGTCTTCTGTGAGATTTGAAATTCTAAAGATACAATTGCTATTGCTATCTCAAGATCTTTGTGCATTATTTCATAGTACAGAAACAATTTAATGGTGTTGCTGCTGAATCAGTAAGTCCTGCTGTTCTACCCACCCTGCCATCCCTAGTTACAGGCTCCTATGCTTCTTTACATTAGTCCATAGAGGAAGTTGATCCATTCAGCTGATGCAGCAATGGCACACCTTGCAAGGAAGGTTGGGGGTTTTTTTCCTTTGAACCAGCTTCCTGCAGATTTGGGGCCATATCCAGTTACTAGATTTTCCAACAGAACAGAAACAGATAAACTGTCTCATCTTGCTGTTAAATTACTTCATGTGAGCTGTAATCCTAGACTTCAGTTGTTCAAGCCAATCTGTGTTTGAACATTTGAGCCCCACAGAATTCTACCAAAGTTAAAGGTAGCCCAACCTATATGCATGATTTAACATTATGACGTTCATATTTTTTTAAAAAGCGACATCTTCTCCTGGTATACTGTCTTACCTGATTAGAATAACAACTATTTTTCATTAATCTGAACACAATGTCTTTTTTCCACATGGTACATTTGGCTATTCTGTCTCAAGCAGAAGTAAATCTTTCCCTATCTTTATACAACATATGGAGCTAATCATCTTGTCTTATACAGTCAGGGATCAAAAATCCATGTATGAATTTTCAAAATCTCTCCACTTTGAAACCTGGCTAAACTGAAGAATACAAAACATCTGTAACATTCTTCTAGTTTAAGACAGAACAGCCCATTTTCTCACATATCCGAATTTGTTTTAACACAGCAACAAGTATGACTTCCTGTTGCACTGCTTTAGCTTATGCCTATATACACATAATAGAAAATTACATTTATCTGGTAATGTGTGCTAATAATAAAAGTAACAGTAACAGAAAATGCAAATTGTTTACATAGAAATGCAATCATTGAATAACAGCATTACAGCACTAAAAAGTTTCTCCTCCTAAAGCAAATATCATTAAGGAAAAAAAAAAATCCAAGATGAGATTACATAAGAACATACTTTAGCTAAAATGATAAGTGGTGACACATCAGTGTCAGAAGTTCCATGTGGAGTCTAGGTAGATCCCAACATACAAATAACATGGTGTGAGAAATAGTTATAAATCTCTACAGGGACTATACTTGGTTTACAAAGTACTATGACAATCTCTTTAGCTTCTGCTACCCACTATAGTTTCCATAATTCCTGGAAAGCAGCTCACCAACAATATCAAGTTGCTCTGCCGCATCCTCTTCCCTTTTCCTTTTCTTCTCCTTGTGCTTTTTCTTGCTGCAAAGGGAGATGCAAAGAAATAAGAACATGCCTCCTACCGGCTCTTCCCCAGCGAGCTCTCTCGCACGGCCTCGCTCCTGAGCCCTGCGGGAGCGGGTCAGTGACACCAGCCGGGAGCAAGGGGCTGACCACCCGACAACCCCTGCCCTGGCCAGCGTGCCCAGGCATACCCGCAGTCCCCCGGAGGGACTGGGCGGCCCAGCCTGGCCTCACCCCCATCCAGCCTCCGACGCGACCCCAACGCAGCGAGAGGAGCCCGGCCGGCGTTCCCGGCCCCAAGCACTGTCGAGCTGGCAGCACGGCGGCTGCTGCCACAGCGGCCGAGGCGGGGAGCCTGGGGCAGAGGTGATAGCAGCAAGCAACTCACTCCTCACCTTTTCTCTTTCGCCCCTTTGAGGACGAGCTTGGTGGATTTAACGCAGGAATACTCCGCCATGTCGGGCTACGGCAAGCACGGAAGGACAGCCACGGCCACGCCCCGCCGCCTGGACGGAAGCCCCGGAGCGACAACCTTCGTCCGCTCCTTGCTGAGCGCGCGCCCGCTGCCGCCTGTGGGGCGTGTCGGCGCGCGCATGCGCCGTGGGGCGGGGCCAGCGCGGCCGCGGGAGGTCCGTTTGCCCTCAGCGCAGGGAGCGGGGTCGTGGACACTGAAGTTAAGGGGGGTGGGGGGAAATAAAACAAGAAAAGTTTAAAATTACGTTTAAGAGCATGTCTCCATGCACCTTCCCCTTCTAAGTCTGTCTGGGCTCCACTGGTTGCTTTAGCGCTTTGCAGGACTGCAGGCCCCTAGCGCTAAGGAATGAAGAGCCTAAGCTTCCTCTCCGGCATGTGGTACAACCTGTTCTTGTGTGTGTTTAACAGCATATGTAATGGACACACCGCAGAGCCCTGGGACCCGTGCCCCATGCCAAGGGCGGCGGGCTGTGCTCATGCAGGAACAAAAACTACAAGGGAAGCCTGTGAAGACAAATCGGGAAAGTAAAGCTTGTAAGTCAACTAGTGCACCAAGCTAGGGGCAAAAGGAAGTTCATGATGATTTTTCCCATCCTGTTAGCTGCTTCATATTCCACAGGGTAAAATCTACCTGAGGGAAACCCCTAGGGGTACAGCCACCTTTCTCCCACACAGTTAACTTACCACCTTCTCAACAGGACCACTATTCCTTCTTCTCTGGGGAATGGCCTTGCCAGTACTTGTGTGATTAGACTCCCAATTAGAGCAGTAATTTGTGTTTAGTCTTCTAGTCTGTTGTTTCTACTTCACATCAATGGAAGGAGTTCTGGGACAAAAAGGTTGTCTGCTGTTTTTATTAGCTGGTCAAATGAAAGATATCCCTATCAAATCTTGTTGTACATATACGCATACAGAGATGCTTGCATTGGATTGCTTCCTTTTTGGTTACTGATTTCATTACCTTTCTATGCTTGCAGGTTCTCAGCATCTCAGAGGTCTCTTCTACAAGTGAGAAATAAGAGTCTTATACATGGTTATGTTAAGGCTTTTAAAATCACTGAAATCATGGCCAGGTGATAAAACTCTGCATGTGTAATGTCCCAGTGGATGACCCTGGAGTTTGTGGATGACTGCAGGTGTCTTCACAGATTCTTTGGACCCTGCCACTTCTCACCAGAATGCTTTCAATTTCCAGCCTAACATGACTAACCCCATATTTTTATCTGTGAAGCTGGAGTGGTTGTACCTGCCATGTAAAATGAAAGTAACAGTAATGGACTTTTAGGAGTTTTTGGCAAGTCCCCCACTTTGGAGCTTTGGGGAGAAGATGGTTGGGAGGAGGCATAGGCTTGTCAGCAAAAGCAATACTTGAATCAAGCTGCTGGTGTGTCTAAGTACAGAATAGGGGTTTTTTTTTGGTGTCTCTGGCATGCTACTTTCTTGCTAGTGTCTTCAGATGTTGCAGTTTGTCAGTGAAAGTCATTTCCTTGATCAGTGTTTGGGAAGTGGATAACTTGAAGCAGAATGTTGCTGTAGTAGACAGTATGTGACTTTACTGATTTATTGATTTAGCAGTCCCCGGAACTTGCATCTTGCAATTAGTTCTTACAGTAAAAGCTGAAAAAATAGGCAGTATGGAAAGCTGCAGGCAATGATGGACAGCTTGCTGACCACTTCTGGTCTCTTCATGAAGCTGCAGCCAGGGAAGTATTGCATTAGCAAAGTCTTGTGTGCAGTCAGGTTGTGAAGGTCCCGCACATTTTACTCTTGTGTGAAGGACCAGAGAAGATCCAGATTTCCAAATATGAGATTGAGATACCTAGCCAGACTACAACCAATAATAGAATGGTTGTTCCTTAGTTACTTTCCTCCTTGTTTTTGGTGGTAGATACAATGGCTTGTTCACTCTTAAAACATGTTAGTCAATATATTCATATTTTGTTCTACATTCTCATGTCTCCAGCCCTTTGGAAATTAATTCAAGCTAACCTCAGCATCGAGCAGTTTTAGCAAATACAGTTCTAATTGACTCTCATTTTATCATTAAATACTTTTTTGGTGCTTCTAAACAAATATGCCTATAAGGCAAAAATTTTAGTAAAAGGGAATATGAAAAATGAGAGAGCAATTACATAGGAATTAGAAGAAAGCACAGAGGAAATGAGTGAAGTAAAAAGAATGCCTGTCAGCATGCCGATTACTCAGCCCTCCTTGTGTGCTAACTTGCCCTTCAGTGTTTTGGTTATTTTGGGGTTTTATTTTGAGTTCTTTGATTCTGTGGACAGTAAATCTGCAGGGGTTCTTTATTGTTTTCTTAACTCTGTGTTAACTTTACAACTTCATTTATGATAGATCCTATTTTTTGACTGCTTAACTGTGCAACCTTAGCATTTGTGGGGTATTTCTGTACTCTTGTCAAAGTGGGCCAGTATACACTGATACTCCATGACTGGCACTTCAGAGCAGGCAAGCACTTGCCTGAGAGGTAAGATGGGAGAGGAAAAGGTAGTATTTTGGTATGTTATGAAATAAAGATGCCTTGACCACTTTTGGTTAAGAATATAAAGCATTTTATAAGAGACATAATAACTTTAAAGTTATCAAGAATTACTTAAGTTAAATTATTGTTTTTTCTCATAAACTTTAAAAAAACCGAAAGCAAGTAAGCAGAGCTGTATTTTAAAAAGCATATATTTATATCATATGATGGAAGTGCATGGGCTTTATATTTCGCTATTTGTCCACCAGATGTTGCTATAGCCACAAGAATAAATAGAGATTAAGAAATTTGAAAAAAATGAATAGTTTTATTTTCATTACAGATCACCCTTACCTATCCTGATCCTGGAAAAGATTACACACATGCTTACATTTTTGCACTGGGAGTGGTCCCAGTGAGTTCAATTAAGCAATTCAGTCTGTGTAAAGTTAAGCATGTTTATGAGCTTTCTTAGGATGGGGCTATATCAATTATGTTTGCTATTTTCTTTACTTGCTGTTCTTTTTCCCCCATTATGGAGAGAAAGAGGGAAAAACAGAAGGACAGACATCATAAATTTCTAATTTTAAAAGCAATGTATATTTTTTTCAGGCTTCCATAGTGTAAAATACTTCTTCTTGTTAATGAATATAATTTTATTTAAAATTCACGTAGTTTAGATCTCTTCTTTAATTTAGTGACTCCAGCAACAAACAGGCATCACTACAGTATATACAGAAGACAGTAAAACCTGTTCCCGCAGGGCAAAGTGATGCCATGAATCAGAAAACTGTATCTAAAATGGTACCACTTTAGAAAAGCTATTTAAACTCTAATTTGCTAGTTAGTATTTTTGAAATGAAAACATTTCCAAAATGTGCTGGCTATGATTGCTTAAAAAAATATAACAGTTCATTTTCTTTATGGCAATGGAAATAAATGGAGCCTTTGTGTTTGCAAATGTAGAAAACAAATCACTTTTTTAATGACTGGATTTTCCTGCCAGCTTGGAATTTGCCGCATGTGCATTTTATTTTGAATGCCTAAAGAGTGAAATCATTTGCCGTCTCTCATGCAGATGGGGCAGATTGGCTGAGGTGTCATTTGCAAAATGTGCACTTTCGTCAGTCAAGTTTGAAGGGGATCATTACAAACAATGTTTCCTATAGACACTCAGGATTGATGAAAGTGGAGAGCTGAAACTGAGTATCCATGAATATAGCCTAGTGTCATAAGAGCCTAGACCAAAACTTGGGCACTGGAGTTTTCCTCTGTCTTGTTTATTTATGTTAGGAAATATAAAAATACTTCCCCAAACCAGAGAAACTTGAATTAGCTCTCTTGATAGCAGAGTTGACAGATAGTTTATATGCCTTTCTTTTTTGCTTTCATTTATAAGTATGGGGCCCTTGTGAAATATCTAAGCTGCTGACTGATGTAACAGCCAAGACTGATATAGTTTTGTTTACTCATTTACAGAAGGAGTGAAATCTGATGTGAGTTAGAACCAGAGCAACTATATTTTAATTTTTCCCCAGTGGGACAAAGTACATACACTGAAATGTTGTGGTGGTTTCTCATGATGTTCAGCAACGGTTGCGTGAGAGTGTTGAAGCATCCCCAGGACATGGTGGTGCATACCACAGTGACATGACAGATGTAAGTAAAACCCTAATTTGATTCTTGGCATTTTTAATACTACATGCTGAAAACGCTTATATTATAACTTCTAAATTTTAAATGTGACCTGAAATTACCTTTTTTTAAAACCTAAAATGTTATTGTTAGATTTATAGCACAGGTAAGTAAATATTCTCAAAATGGCATTTCTACTCCTCAGCTTATGGTATAGTGGTAGTATTTGCAAAAGGCTTTCTCAGGCTGTCAGGAGCAGGATGGACCCCCAGCTCAGACCCCCCAGTTCTCATCATCCCTAGTTCAGAGACCCTGTGTTGATTGTGGCTTCTCAGCTTCTTCTGCCTTGCCTGATCACTCCCTCACATTTCTCTGCTGGTGCTCTGTAAAGTTACTGTGGCTAAGTTTTTGTGGCCTTCTCAATATCTGCATCTCCAGATATTGAGACTCTGCTCTACAGTTTGGTGATGGGAGACAGAACACATACCCAAATCCCTTTTTGCTGGACACTGAGGGAATGCAAGAGAAATGAAAAGGCAACTGTGAATGTACCATGGCCTCATGCAGATTCTAATTCTGTATCATGTTTACTTGGGCTCAGGCCTTCTGGTTTCTGCTTGTCATCCCAAATGCCTTATCATGTGTACTTCAAATTATGTTATTCTTTTCCACTAATTGCTCTGAGTTTTATCCTGATGTACTAAGGAAATTTTTTGTATGCATATGAACGTGCTTCTCTCTCTGCCTATTAGTCTATATTTCTTTATCATTATTTTTTTAACTTGCCAGTTTTCCAATTTAACAGACAGGTGGAGGTCACAACAATAATTGAACTCTGGTGAGTTCTGAAACTGTTGTTAGGTAAGTAGGAAAAAGACCTATAACTTCCCTGATGGGGGGAAGGGTTGCAATATGAACTCCCATCTTACTAGAGATGGGAGAGAGCCCTCACGCAGAAAGGAGCCTGTGAGGAAAACCTAGTAAATCGTTGAACACTAATGAGTGAAAAATCAAACTGCATTACTTACAGTGCTTAAGAAGCAACCTATTACTACATACTATAATTTCAGATTTTATGGGATGGAAATTTGATTCTGTAAGTTGAGTGTATTTGATGGTTTTTGGCATTTTCTGACAAATAGCTAGCATGTTCGATGCAAATGTAGTTGAAAACCCATTCCCTTATTCACTGGTACTGGTACCGTACAGCAAATGTGGATTCAACTATAAATTAAACTCGACAAGATTTTTGTGGCAAGTTACCTCTTTGTGCTGTGTGTTCATATGCAGACTTTTCCCTCTCTGGGACACACTTTTTTCTTGTCTCCAGTGAGCCACGGTTCCCTTGTTATTTGTGGTTGAGTTTGTTTATCTCATTAGGAAAGCCACAGGATCCATGGGGAAAGATTTGCTGTTTCATATATATGTAGCACTTTGCAGTTGTTCTTTGTTAGCCTATAATCAAGTTTAATTTAAATACAGCTTCTAAATAGTGCTTTTTCTTTTTTTGAGTGTTTCAAAAAAGGTTTCTTCCTTTTTGTATTTCTTCTGTGACTTAGAAATAAACAGGTGGTTTTGCATGGTCTAGGAAGGGTGTGCTCACCTTCATAGCATTCCTTCTGAGAAGTGGCTTACAGAGGGTAATCTCCTCCCCCCCGCCCCTGCAAAAGTGTGTGACTTCTTTTTGGGCTATATATTTTTCTTACTCCATGTCCCCTGAAACTACATGTGTGTCCTTTATAATTCGAATAAGATATGAATTGGCAGTACTTAAAAAGAGAATAGGTCTGTGGCAGGGTGTTCATTTTCAGTCCTGCTGTCCTCCTGGCCATAAAACTGTACACTTTTTCTTTGTAAATTATGTTTCCTCTCCCCCAGGATTGCCATGTAATTTCTTTCTGCATTTTTTTTTTTTTCTCTAACAGGACTGGAGCATTTACCTGCTATGATTGTTTTCATTGCCCATTTGAATTTGAAGAGCTGTTCTAAGTGATTTTCCTCTCTTATCCTCCAAAGCTCCTGATTCTGTGTAATTTGTCCTGAATGCAGATGGTCTTCCACAAAAAGGCAATTTTTCCTAATGCAGTGGCAGTGAATGTCTTGTAAAAAATGCTTTTGTATGGACTTAGCGATTGTGGAGGTGGAAGGGAGACCTGTAGACTATTGCATATAGAATAGGTATAGTCTAGGCAAAGATAGATAAAACTTTTTTTTGCTTTGGAGGGAATTCTGAGCTATTTGTTATCCCTGTCCACTCACTTCCTTTTAAATGTGTAAAATGTAAGTAATGATGGTTCCACTTTTTTTATATTTTCCCCCTTCTTGGGCCAAATATAAAAGAGAAATAAATACACTTAACTCCTGCTCATTTGTGAGGGCCTAACTCAGACTATCCTACTTGTTTTTCCATCCAGAGAGCCTCCAAATGATGACAATATTAGATTCTGAGGCAGTTAAAGAGATGAAAGGCAAGTGTAGAACTTCCTGATACTCATCTTAATCAGGACTATCATCAGTATCTCATTGTACTTTTGTTTTTAATTTTGCCCATCACATATCTAGTAAGTCTGGTTTGCCCAGCTTTTTGTGTTAGGCTTTCTAAAAGCAGCACAAGCAGAACAAAACCAGCTCTGAGTTTACAATAATCCCCTTCTTCATATTTGGAAATAAAGTTTCTAACCCATAGCACAATATATGGAAACTGTTTTGAAATACGGCAGCCAGAGATGGCAGCATTCACCATCCTAATGCAGTTTTACTTTTTTTTTAAAAGCTTCAGTAACTTGAATGAATGAATGATGTCAGATTTTTAGCTTCCACTGAAAAAATACAATGCAATCCAGAATTCCAGTCCCTCATGGTTATGAAGAAGAGACATAGAACCTGATTGTAAGGGTTTAAAAATTTGAAAGGCAGAACAAAAGACCACATCTATTGTTTTTCAGAATATTGCTTTTAAAGCCATTGTTGTGAGATTTTTAGCCTGACTAATGATCGTTGAGTGCTTTGACTTGGCAACATCTGTTGGCTTGTGTCCTGTCACAGCAGGTAAGTGAGTGGGAGTTGAAACTGCTGATCTTCCCATAATCTGATCCTGAGAGAAAAGGAGAGGGAACATTTCAGTATGCATCACCTGCTTTCAGGCTGTTTTCCCCACAACATACCCTTAGTGTATGTCAGTGCTTTTCTAACAGTCTAGGTGAAGCACGAACTGTTTTTTCCCAATTAAACTTTATTTTGCTGAAGGGATCTCTCCTGCTCCTGAAAATCCCAAATCTAATTTGCTAAAGATAAAAATAGTCTTTTTGCTGTCACAGCTTCATGAAACTATGTTGTGACAAGGCATGATGTGGTTTAGATCTTAAAAGGTGAAGTCTGTGAGACTGGCTAAAGTGTTTCAGTGCATCCCAGAGTACAGGCTGGCTGAAATGGAGTCCTAGGGAATAATCCAGGCAGAATTTCTGGCATGTGCAATACATGGAGTGTAATTTATACAACTAACTTCTTAATGGAGCAGACCCATATCCATACTGTTCTTTGGCCTGTTTGGGGGGTGGAGTCCCTAGGGGTGTGTGTGAGGATCTGCTGTAACCGGTCCAGAGCACTAGGCCTGAAATTCTCCCAGACCTCCTTCAGGTGTTTAGTCCTGTGGTGGGAAGGAGTCATTCTTGGATCTGGTTACATTGGATCCAGCGGAATAATTCAGCGTTGGTAGGATCTATTGATGCCATTGTCTTTGTTGCAGATGACCAAGATCTAGCTCAGGTTTCATCACTGCCTGAGGTGTCCAGAATTGCCATATCTAGGAGGTACAAAATGTCTAGCTCTGCTAGATCCACAAATGGTACATGCATTTTTCTCCGGTATCCAGTGGAAACCCACAAGCAGTCTGCTTAAAAGAAATACCATACTTCCCTGGGCCTCAGCAGTACCAATGGCCAATCTATGGATCTACGGTCAGATATGTAGGCTATGCACACCATAGCCATACACCTCATTTTCCCCTGGAGACAGAGAGATTCCCTCTGTCCAGCAAGTGCAGGGGCCCCTCACCAAGGGACAAGATGCAAGAGCATGGCAAGTGCGGCTGGCTGAAGTTAGAGTGGAAAAAGAAGAGAGCAATGTTTTTTGGCTTGTTTTCCCCCAAATGTCATGAAATTCAGGGAACAGGCTCATGTTGTTTAAGTAGAGCCATTTTTTAGTTTTTCAGTGTAAAAACAGTTTTGGTAGTCTTGTGGTGTGAAGCAAGAATTGAGCCCTGCAAGCCGGGACACTCTTAATAGTCCTTCAGTGCTCCTCTGATGTGCTGGGACATTGAAAGGAAGAGGGGATGTTTATGCATAGGTCAGACTTCTTCTCAGGGGCTGATGGAGTGTGTAAAGGACAGCGCTTCTTGGTAGCTGTGTATAATAGTCAAGGTTCACAACCACATAATATTTTCAAATATTGTTTGAAACGCTGTTCATGGTAGTTTACTACAGCAGTCTGGAAAGCTTCAGTGTCAGTTCAGACTTACTGTAGCCTTATATCATGCCTGAGATGAATTACTCACAGGAAGACAACAAACATAAACACTGACCACACTGTGACCTGACTGCTAAAGGCAATGATAAACAAAAGCAACCTGTGGGATCAACATGAGTCCAAGGCAATACAGTTATTAAAAATCAAGGGTTTGTAGCAGTGTAAGACCTAATCTACCTGCACCCACACTTGCAAATAGAGCATTTGCCTGCCGAATGACAGTGACAACTCTAAAAAGGGAAGAATGGAAAGAGAGCTCTCAGGCTCTTGAATGCTGTGTGAAACCCCCTTCCTTGCTTTACCTAGCAACTATCTCACGCCTCTGACCTGAAGGTGCCAGGTCTTTTCTCCCTCTGCTTCTTGGGGTGTGGGTGCTGATAAGAGATGCTAGATATATTTTCAGGTGCCACCTCTTTTTTCCTCTCCTGCATGTGGAGGCATGTGACAAGACTCCCCAGATTGGTGCCAGTAATGTGTATTTTTGAAAGGACATCTAAAAAGCAATTATGGCTTCGAATGTGATGCTAAATTGAGAAGCAGTCATCCATTTGATCAGTTCTGCTCTTTCCAGCAGGTAGATACATATTAAGACTGGATATCAAATCTACATTGTCTGTGTTGATCTTGAGTTTGTCTCTATCAGATTTACTGCTATGACTACAACTTCTAACAGGTTGACTGCTTGAGTGTTTACCAGCTTTTGCACTTCACTCTGTTCTCCTCTGAGGCTGGTGAACTTCAGGGTAAATTAAGTTTAAGCCTTGGTACCAGAGATACTTTCACAGAGAGGCATGTCAGTGTGGGAGTGTGATTCAGAGGAAAGTCATCTGGAGGTGATGTAGTTTTCTAAAGGTTACCCGTGAGTCCCTTACTAGTGGAAAGAGGAAGAGTCTGGAGGTATCTGTTTTTTCAAATGACTCCTTTGATGTTGGTGACAGAGTGCTCATTTTATCTGGATGTATAGTACTGTCTAATGCCTCCACAAAGTGTCTCCCTGCAGAGAGGCTAGGGAATAATCCTGGCTGGATTGGTGACATGGTTTTGGCTACTGTTGAGGTGGTGGTCTGCTCTTGGCATGAGAAATGCAATGTAGCCATCCTCTCGGGTGATGTCTGAAGGGTCAGATCCTTGGGGTTTCCTGTTTCTTCCTCCTCCTGAAGAGTTTTAAGATTCCCTACGCAGGCTGCGTGCTGTATGGTGCCTTCATTCAGCCCTGAAGCATACTCAACCACAGAAGTGTTGCCTTTTATTTCTTCCCAGCTCCCATAAAAGAGCCACAGACATCTCTCTTTTATTTTTTAACATTAATTTGGCATGGCTTTTAAATCTGTTACAATTCTGAGAACTGCATCAGGCAGTTTCCTCAATTGTGTGCCAGTTTTTTGAGACTATAATGTGTCAGTCTGGGTCAGAGACAGAGCTGGGATCTGGGATTACGCAGTGCCTCAGGCTATTTGTCTCATAACTGTTAGATGGTATTGTGAGTTTATTTTTCCATGTACCATAGGATGTGATAGACAGGTGGGGATGGAAACAGTGTCAAAGTGAATCCACACCCAGCTCCATCTTGTGGGGAAGATACTGGCAGACTTCAAAGGCTGAAGTCAGTGAGCAGGTGGAGAGCGGAGTCATGAGAATACTAACGAAGGTACATTTATGGGGCTGTTTAGGTTCCAGTGAAATACCGATAATTTAACTAGAACATTACATGGAGAGGATTCAGCCCTTTAGTCATACCAGTAAAAATGATGTGGATCTTGAGGCAAAACCTGTCAACCTAAAATAGAAACAAGGAAAAGGACAGTATGTGATTGGGCTACTATTGCTCATATTTATGAGCTGCAGCTAGCAGCAGAGATGTTCACATGTAGATTCATATTTTCTCTTAAGGAAAGGTTGTAAAGGCAAAGAATTGTTTCTTGAAATGTTTTAAAAGTTCATGCAGAAGACTTCTTCGCCTACTGTGTAGCTAACTTTCTAGCTCTATAATTTAATGCATCACATCATGATTAAACAGGATAATGCAGACCTATGAATCAGCCCTATTTGTCTTTTCCTTTATTTCATTGACTGAACAGAGTGGGTATGTATTCGGGAAAGTTCAGATCGAAAACCTATTCTGTAGCATAGTTGGAACCCAGCCCTCTGGTAAGCACTCACTATTTTGCCACAGGTGGTGCATGCAGCTGATAGTGGACTGATTGGTTTGTAGTTCCTAGCATCTTCTGTTACCTCCCTTAGAAGACCAATAAGGGCGTTATTCTGTTTTTCCAGTGTTGTGCAAAGCAAAATGATGAATGTTGAATCAATAAAATAATCCACAGTTTGACTGCTCGAAGGCAAAGAAAAGCAATTTAAAACTATAAATTATTTACTTTTGTTAAAGCATTTTAGTGGCATCATCTTTTTGTGTTTTACTTGAAATATCATTTGTATCCTCTCTATGTGAAATGCTTTATTTGAAGCTTTTTTCAGACTTAAATTAATAGATTACTTTTAGTAGTGAGCCAGTTGGAGTTAATCAATTGAGAACAACTGTACAGAGGTTCTCTAAACTAGGCTGGATTTGAAGGGTTTAATTTTAATCATAGTCTGAGTGCTACAGCTGCTTCATGTTTGTTTAGTAATAGAGTTGATGAACAGCTAATTTGAAAGGAAAGCTCAGGCACAGGTGTGAAATTCCTCACGAGTATAAGAGAACTGGCCCTGAATGTACGAAGATGGTGCTTGAACATATTGCTCTACAGTAAGCCAAAGACTTTTTAAAAAAATATTTCTAAATAGCACACTTGATATAAATCCCTTGACCCAGACATCCTTCACCTTTTTATCATATCACTTAAGTGATCATCCAGTATGTCAGAGACCAGGATTTGATACCCTGCTCTGTCTGGTTTTGAATCGGTATCTCCTGGTTCCAGGATCCAAGACCTAGTGATAACAGTCCTCTGAGTATGGCTTTCATTTTTTCCATATGATGTTATTACAGTTTGCCTAGAAAAACCAATATCAATTTGATTTTAAGAGCACCAGTTACTACTGTCTGTTCTATATACATATAGAGGATGCAGAGGTGTGAATCCTCACCAGGGCTAGTTGCCTCTCTGGACTGTGCGGGAGGGAGGATGTAACTTCTGAGGAAAGGCAGAATTGAAAACACCTTCTCTGGCATTTCCTACTCACCAGGTTACGGACAGTGTGTTTAGTCCTAGTAAACACTACTCTTAGGTTAGTAAAGGTTCTGATTTGTGATCCCTGACATACTTGCTGGGATTACTCTAGTGCTTGTCTAGCAGTTACGGTGAGTCATAACTCACAGGTGAGAATACTGACTTTAACAACCATCTCTTTAACATTATGTGAGCATACAGGCTACTGAGTTGTGGAAGACGAGGAGATAACATGTGATTTGTTCTGTTCTCTCTGCTACAAGACTGGTAAGCTCTGGAAATGGTAGCTGTGGCAGAGGAAGGGGCTGCCATTCACAGATACTGCTGCCAGGGTTGACCACTTCTGCAGTTAGGCCTCAGGTGCTTTCCATGGGGCAGGATTCCCTAGGAAGGCAGGATGTGTGAGACAGGTGGTGTAATGCAATAGCTGTTGCAATGTGGGAGTTCTTTTGTGCAGCCAGTCCCAAAGCTCCAATTTACAGCAGGCTAACGTGGAGGAAAGAGCTGGATGAGATTCAAGAAAATGCCAGGAGAAGATTAAAATAGTCCTAGCATATTTTGACCAGGGGATATGTATAAAAACCAGAGCTGGTTCTCTAGTTCTGAAGGCCAGGGATAAACTCATGTAGGTAAAGTATTCTCCAAGTTCACACAGAAAGCAGGAAGATATTTTAAAAGTTTAGTTATTTTAATAATCTCTACATTTTCTTGATAAGATCATACGCAGAAATACTGTGAACTGCTATTCTAGTAAGAATTTCCATGTGCTCCAAAAAGATGGGCCCAGTCTTGGAAGTTCAAAAGAGTCACCAGACTGTGTGGATAATAAATCAGTTCTCTGGCTTCTATGAATTAATTAGAAAATGAAGCTCTTAAAACAGTTTATTATTAGTGAGGAATGCTACTGGCATTTCTGTTAGGTAATTAGATGTTAGTATCTATCTTATTACAGATGGTGCACAAGATGAAGATATACAAAGACATGAATATTTTGAGACTATGCAAGTTAGTGAGAAGGTGAGGAAGGGATGCAAAATATCCTGATTTTAGTCTTCTGTTGAAATAATCAGATTCACTGTATTTCCCAGTGCAGTCACGCAACTTTGGAGTTCACCGGACATTAATATTAACTGTATTTGAGATGAGGATGAATGGGCAGAGAGACTTACTTTTTCAATTATAGGAACCTGAGTTGCTGCTGCTGCTAATTGATTCGGTTAAAAAATACTTGCCTGCTCTGTAAGAGCAGCTTCTGTGATTTGAAACAACATATTTAGATACTTTTCTAGCTGTGCGTTAAAAAGGTGAATCATGGATTCCACAGTTCCTTCATATTGTCCAGCACTGATAGAAGAGGGAAAAAATAATATTTTTTTTTCAAGCTCTCTTGATATTTCTGGTTGTTACGGTTATTGTGCTGGCACAGAATTGATTTCATTTTACAGAATTTCCCTCATTTTAAAAAAAATGGAGAAACTGATTTTGGTGACATTTTAGTTTCACAATGCCTGCGTTTCTTAGAAAAAACCACTCTGTTGTGAAAGACATGGATGCAGTAGTAAGAATAACATCCTGTGCCTGGAAGGCATTGTGAGCCACCAGAATCAATCCAAGAACCTTATCAAGTACAAGTAATCAATCAAATGAAATCCATTTATCTGAACCGGCAGTACACAGATGATATGAGGAGTGCTCACTTAACCCTGTCAAAGCCAGCACAGCAGGAGGAGAAAGTTTTGGGTTTTTTTCCCCTATCAGTTTCTCTTGTATTCTGTATGACACTAGGTTTGTGGGGAGGGAAGGATTGTGTGCATGTGTGTTTCTTCTGTTTCAAATAGAAATATCAAAACTTTGTTTTTAATTAAGGTTTAGAGAACTAACCAACACACAAAAAAATGGTTGGTTTTCACATGATTTCTGACTACTAGTATAAAAATCAAAAACCAATCTTTGATGCTGTCTTAAATAACCCTGTCTGTATGTCTTACAATACAATACAGTGCAATAAGAATAGATGGAGCCTGTGTATTTTTGAAAGAATATCTGAAAAGCAGCTATGGCTTCAAATGTGATGCTAGATTGAGAAGCAGTCATCCATTTGATCAGTTCTGCTTTCTCCAGCAGGTAGATACATATTAAGACTGCATATCAAATTTACATCGTCTATGTTGATCCTGGGTTTGTCTGTATTAGACTTACTGCCATGACTACAACTTCTAACAGGTTGACTGCTTGAGTATTTACCTGCTTTTTGCACCTTACTCAGCTCTCCTGTGTTGCTGAACTTGAGAGTAAATTAAGTTTAACTTAGTTTGGATAGGACTTGAAGTGACTGTGCTTTTACAAAGCTCCAAACATCCTGGTAGGTTTTTAGATGCAGTACAGATGCTTTTCACTATGCTGTTGGTAGAGTAGAGTAGCTGTTTGGCTAGAGCCTCTAGGGTCTGGAAATTTTTTTAGCTATGACTAATGCTAGTAAACAACATTAATAAAAGTGAGTTTTATAGTATTTTTTATTAGTGCTTGAATTTCAGGACGTTTTTGCTGCCCAATGGTACTGGAACAATAGGACATTGTGTTATGTAACTTATTTTCATTGAGTAAGAGGGCATTGTGGTCCTGGGCAACCTGCTCTAGCTGGCCCTGCTTGAGCATGGGGTTTGGACTCAAAGGGCTGGATCTCAAGAGATCCCTTCTGACCTAAACGATTCTGACTATAAAACAGGAGGTCAGAGAAGGTAACTATGGGTTAAGTGATCATTAGTAAATTTATTTTAAATTCAGTGAAATAATAATAGTGGGTTTTTCAAACAGAAAATGCATAGTAGATTCAGCTATCCTGAAGAACTCAGGAACTTGAATATGGAGAACGCTTGTAAATTGCTGAATGTATTGGGAAAATTTATCCCAACTAAGAAGAAAAAACTTAGACATTTAGCTGGATGAATAAGCACCTTGGAGAGAATTTAGAAATTAAAAGGCAGAAGATGAAGACTTATACAGGTGAAGATAAAGGATCCTGTAGGTCTAGAACCCCAGAACTAACTGCATGCTTTCTCAATAAAAAATAGTGACATTGAGGTGAGAGGGATAATGGAAAGAGAGCATGTAAATTGCAGTGCCTATGAGCAGGCTAGAAATGTAAATTCTTAGTACACTCAAGTGGGATTGATGAGATAATTTCCATCTCAGAATTCTCAGAACTGTTGTAGCTTCAGTAGCAAATATTTTAAACAAAGCAAAGGGGTGTTCCAGAGGCCAGCAGAGTTAAAAATTAAGAAGTATTTGAGAAGCAGGCAAAAGTCGTCATGAGAACTGCAGGTCAGTAAAACTGTCCACAGTTGTCTTCAAGCCTACAGACAGAAATGCAATTTAAAGGCATGGATTAAAATGGGATTAAAATGCCACAGTGTTTTTTGAAAGGTTGCACAAAATTAATGTTACTACTTTCTTTGATTTGGTACCACATTTTCTCAACAAAGGTGATACATCAGATCTCATCTAATTGGATTTCATTATAGAATTTGATATAGTAACACTTAATGAATGATGGCTTAAATTAGAGAAGGATGTGGTTAACTTGAAAAGTGTTGCTAATGTAAAAAAAAAAAAAAAAAGATAAATTTCCACTCTATCAATCAAAACATATCCAGGAAATACAGGGAATGATGAATATCACTGTGGGGTTCCTGAAGAGGCGTTACCTGAAACATGGTGTGCAGTTCTGGTCACTCATATTCAATAAAGAGAAAATGAAAATTGAACAGGTGCAAATAATTGCTATTAGAATAATGAGGAAAATGGAGGACATATAAGAAGAAAGCGAAAGGGCTTGGCTTGTTTAGCTTAGCAAAATGAGGGCTGAAAGGCAGCTATTAGAGTTTTTTATTAATATATCAGGTGGTAAGCAGAAACGAAGAATTATAAAAGGTAAAGTTGAGAGTAGGTAGTGATAAGGTGGACAGTAATAAATGTAAGTGGAAATTAGAAAAACAACTAGCTGCTTTTAGGATGGAGTTTGGCAAATTTCTAAAAGGCACTCCTGGTGGGTATCAAGGGAATGAACTTAATGACCCTAGGTAAGTTTTTCCCCATTTGTGTTCACGTACATGATTCTGATGAGAATTTTGACAGAGAAATATCTCATTTTGTTTTCCAAATCAGTATTAGGTAGGCTGTTGGGCATTACAGGTTTGTTGCACAATTTTCACAGTTTAATCAGCAATATAATTTTGATCTGGTAACATCTACATGTATGATTTTGAATATGCTATAACATTTGACTTCTTCAGAAAGCAAAATAAGTATAACAGAAATTTAATTGTCCCAGCTCTAGTAGTTATTATTCAAAATGACATATCTTACTGTGTAATAAATTTTGAATAGACAATGGGAAGATGAGAAGAGATTTTCTGGTTTTATTTCTTGGTTATAACCAAGTCATAAACATTTGGAATGGGGATTTGGTACAAATAAAACACCTTCTAAAATTTTTGATGCAGCTGAGAATAATAGTATATATCCATAGATCATCTGTATTCAGTTAAAGAAATTACTTAAAGATTTGGATGAAATTTCAGATGCTCACTATTTTGTCCCCTCAAAGTAAGCAGTAAATATAACAAACGTGTTTGATGATGATGCAGCTGTGTGTAGCATATGTACAATTATAGGTAAAGCTGTATGGGAAAAAATGTTTGTCAAATGATGTAAATCAAGGTAAATGCTGAATATGTTCCAAATAGAAGTATCTAATGAATGAGAGAATATGTCTAAGGAGTATGCAGTAAGTGCCATTTCTGGGGTTAATCTCTATTGCTAATAGGAAAAGAAGGGTCCATGATGGTGAAGTGTCCCAAGAAACCCAGTCTGTAAAAGTCTTTAAGGACCCGTGGCAGGTTGGCCTTGGGTGACTGCTAGATGCCTGCCCAGCTTCTCTTTCACTCTACCTTCTCAACAGGACAGGGGAAGAAAATGAGATGTAAAAGTTAATGGGTTGAGATAAAGACAGGGAGATCACTTACCCATTACTATCATGGGCAAAACAGACTTGAAGAAAGTTACTTTAATTTATTGCCAATTAAAAATAGAGTGGGATGATAAGAAACAAAGACAAAACTAAAAACACCCCGCCCCCCTCTCCTTGCCAGGATCAACTTCACTCCTTCATTCCCCCCTCATCTACCTCCTCCCTGCCCTGAGTGATGCAGAAGGATGGGGAATTGCAGGTTTGCAGTCAGTCCAACAGAGTTTGTCTCTGCTGCTCCTTCCTCCTCACACTTTTCCCTCCCATGGGCTATGCTCCTTCAGGAAGAGATTGCTCCAGTGTGGGTCCCTCATGGGCTGCAGTTCTTGCCAGGAGCCTGCTCCAGCATGGGTTCTCTGTGTGCTGCAGCTTTGTTCAGGGCACATCCACCTGCTGCAGTATGGGGTCCTCCATGGGCTGCAGAGGCTACCTGCTTCACTGTGGTGCTCTTCATAGGCTGCAGGAAGTTTCTGCTTCACCATGGTCTCCTCCACAGGCTGCCGGAGAATTTCTGCTCTGGCACTGTAGAGCACCTTGTTTCCCTCCTCTGCTGACCTTGGTGTCTACAGGATTTCTTCTCACTCCTCTGCCTCACAACTACTGTGCAACATTTTTTATCCTTTCTGAAGTATGTTATCACAGAGGTGCCCCCAGCTTGGCTGATGTCCTCAGCTGTGTCCTATGTAGGGTCTGGAGCTGGTTCTGTTGACAACAGGGGCAGCCCCTGTATACTTAGTACTGCTGCATGCAAAGCAATTTTTAAACTAGAGTTTACTTAAAGTAGATACGAGACCAAAGCCATGTGTTTCACACTGTTAGGACTCATAAGTATAACTGACATACCAAACAGAGCTTATCCAAATGGCAGTGTGAAAGCCTCCTCACAGGGGCCACTCCTTGCCACGTAAAACTAATACAGGAACACCTCCTCAGGCCTCTGACACCTGAAATAAAACAAAAGCAACCTGGAATAATAGCCTAAAAACCAAACCAAACAAAAGAGACAACTGAAGTATGTAAGTGTCCTCTCTAGAGCTCCCTGAGTTTTGTTGATGCCACCAATGTGAAAATCAAGAATTAAAATAATTAAGCTGTTAATATGGTCCTCTGTCTTAAACTTTGCCACCCATTCCTAGTTTCTATACTGGCAATGAAGCTACAACACTTGCACTTGGGAATATTATGGTAGAAAAGAATATGGCATAAATTGATTTAGTCCCATTAACATGAAAGAAAACATACCATATTAGAGTAGCTGTAGAAAAAGGTGTTAAAAGGTAATACGCTGGATTACTGAACATTATTAGAGAAGTAAGAAAATTAAATACTTTCCCTGGTTCTTATTTCTAGAAACAAATTTTGGCATTAACCAGTCTCCATTCTTTTCTTTCCTGACAAAAATTATAGGTGATTTTTATTTGTTTGTACACAGGAATAGTTGTGAAGAGCTATTTTATCTAACACTGTCAGAAATTGCTTCACAATTTGTAGTCTCTTCAAGTCTGGGATCCTCTGTTTCTCTGTGGTGCTGTTAGAGTGTGTGGCACTTAAACATATAGCAATAATAATAAAACGAAGGGCTTGAGTTCTCTTCATTTGAAAGATATTACTTTGCAAATAAAATGCCATTCTCCTCCTGGTAACTTGTTTTGTAGATGGGAAACAGCTGAGACCACTGCAAGTACACACACAAACACAGTATGTAATATATATTTTCCCAAACATATTGCAGATTGAAAGAAATGTTATTTTTGTCCTTTTGGAAATATGTGTTTTGAAGACAGTTGGTATTAGAAGGCACTTAAAACTAATACAGGCAAACAGTGAGGCTTTCACACTGTCATTTGGATAAGCTCTGTTTGGTAAGTCAGTTATACTTATGAGTCCTAACAGTGTGAAACACATGGCTTTGGTCTCGTATCTAAGTAAACTCTAGTTTAAAAATTGCTTTGCATGCAGCAGTACTAAGTATACAAATTCTGAGTTAAAGGGAATAGTTGGTATTCTCAGGAGGATTACCCCCAAAAGCTCTCTGCTACCTTATGACACATCTGTTTTTTTCAGTCGTGGGAATAAACTGAAATGTTTGGGCAACAGTTTATTTTTCAGAATGATTTGTGAACCTGAACTATAGAGTTCAAGTATAATTTTTATCTTTCATGATTTTCTTGTGCTTAGGTACCAAACCAAAAAAAATCACTGGTTAGTTCTCTCTCTGACCTTCAGGTGAAATAACTGAAGACATACATAGATATATTAAGAGACTTTTAACAGATGTTTTAAAGCATTATTTTGCCGATTCTTTTTTCTCCCTAACAAGTCAGTTTCCCCCAAATTGAATGGTTGAGACAGAGGTATTTCCTTTGCTCTTTTATCAAGGTAGGTGGAAGTGATTAGAGCAAATTCTGTCATCAGTTCCTAGTATTATACTTTTATCTTCAGTCCCTAATAGGTTGGTCGTGTCAGCACACACTCTAGGTCAGCCCTTGATCTCTTCAGGCAGCCGTAGGCCACCCATGTGCTCAGAGACATAAAGTGAGGTAGAAAGGTTTTCTGAGACTGACACAGCATTTCTAACTCTTACCATGTCTGGTATTTTTCCTAAATTTCCATCTTTAGGAGTAATTTCAATCTGAGCTGTATTTTTAAGTAAAACTTCTAGTCCCAAGAAGGAGAATTAATATTAGCTGCTTTTTTAAAAAAAATAAAAATAAAAAAAAATTTGTGTTTTCTGGAAGCTGATCCCAAGTTAATTCCACATGTTGAGACTACTGCTGACTATATCAGAGGACCACAGTCCTCTCTGATAGCTGGGACATCTTTTCAAAGGTAGATAATTTGCCATGTCTTCTATGTCTCTAGAGAATAAGGATTTGTGTAGTGTTCCAAGAGGATTCCTGGAAAGGGAAAAAATTTATTATGTACTCATGGCAACTGAGACACGGACTCTCCATTGAAGCACAGAAGGAAAGACCCTTTATTTTTCCAATAGTACATACTTATGCTCTCGCCAAAGCTCTTACTTCATAGTTAACAAATCAGCAATTAGACAGCTATCAACCTTTTCTCCTATCAGCATAAGACCACTCTAACACGCGCTGTGCAGACCAATCACCTTCTTGTTCACGTGCTGTTCACGCGGCGGTAACCTCTCACAGTTCAGTACTTTTCCACAGTTCAGTGTTGCAGCTGTCCATTGTTTTTCCCTGCCACCTTAGCACAACTCCGCAATTTCTTATCTTTCTTCCAAGGCCTGTTTTTCATCAAAGCCTAGCTGCTTCTCAGAGGCTGTGCAAGGCTGACAGGCCAATGTCTCCCCCATATACCCTCTTTTCTTAGAATATATTTGTTAGCTTGAAATAACTTACTTACCAGGCTGCTCGTTTGGGATCATATTCTGAGACATCTGAGTTTCTCCATGTGTTATACAGGCAACTTAGCAAACAACCAATGAAACTTTATTTATGTAACTCCCAGTTAAATCAAGGGGAGTCAGGCACTCCCTTTGGTTCAGATTTTTGTGTGGGGGATCCAGTGCCAAATACTGCTCACTGAAGTTCCTTTATGATATCACTCTTTTAGGAAGCCAGTTTAATAAGGGCTTTATTGTTAGTTTGTCATCAACTCGACACATTATTGCTATATTTTTGTGTTGAAAATGAAGTTGCAAATTTTGAGGCTACACTGAGACACAGCTTAGACATTTGCTGAAAGTGAAGATATTGTTGGGGGAAAAGGTTTTTTTTTTATGGAATTAAAACATCCAGGTGAAATTGCTGTGAAATATAATGAGCATGCAGTGCATTTTAACATGGTGACAGAAGTTAGAAAGTGTTTTCCACAGATTATTATAAATGGTGCGTTAAGTACTAATTACTGCATACAATTGTTTCATACTTTTTTAAACATAGTCCAAAAATGATTGCAGCAAATTAGAAATATCTGAAAAATGCTAGTTTTAGAACTCTGATTTCATATGGAAAATGTAGAGCATCTGGGAACAGATTAGGTATTGATTTACAGTGATTGTAGAATGCACATCACCGTTGTTGCAGCTAAAATGTGCATGAAGTGGAGTTCACGTGCCACCATTTGGGTTAGCAAAGGCATGGATCTGTGTGAATAATGAGTTATTTGTTTGTTCCTTTTTGGTGCAAAGTTTGATTTTTGCCTAAAAGTTATGGAAAAACTTGTGAGATATATCATAGAAATAATTTAAAATCTGATAAGATTAAAAAGGAAGTTTTGGACTTTGGAATAGTTCTCTTACCATTTTAGATCCCAGTTATACATAGACATGTGTGCATACACATGCACGCACAAATTTCTACTGTACTAGGAAAATTAAAATGATACTGATTATGCCAATGCCATCAGGTGTTACAGGTGCCCTCAGACCAGATAACTCATGACATACATGCATGTTCCTTTTCTGACAAATATTTCTACAGTTGTCATTACCAGGCTGATGTACCTGATAATGATTAGAAAAAGAGGTGAAATACTGTTTACCTTAATCTATATGTATTTATAATTTATTCCATGTAACTTTACCTTCTTCATCTAAGTGATCTACAAATGTAGGTGTGATTGTAAAGAGAAATGCATGTGAAGAGAAATTCATGAGGTAACTTTGGAAATATATCTGATGCCTGTGCTGGAGATTCAAAGTAAACAAGCATTATAGCTTTTTGGAGCATGGTAGGAGTAAGCCAGAATTGATTAAAACAGTTATGCAGAAAGGGCAGAAATAGTAAGGAGGCCAAGAGACAAAAATCATAAATTGTTCAATTGCTTTGAAAGTTCAGTGTGTATACTATAAAAAGAGTATTTCTGAGTTCTTGGACAATTCTCAACTAATCTATACGATTTTACAGTTGACTTGCCAGCAGAGATATCTCACAGCTACTTTGCAGTATACTAGTGGGTTTTATCACTCCGAGGAAAGGACTTGGCACTGTACTGCCTCATCTGTAGAAGCAAGAGAAAAGGAGCTTGCGTGGAAACTGACTTGAGTCTTCAAATTTAGAATTTGAATAACTTTATTTTAAGGTGGTTTTAATCAAAGCACTGTATTTCATTTAGCCTGAAACAATTATCTTCCAGATTTTCAGTTGAACAAATTTTTGGATTTAAAAAAAATTCCATTCAGTTTCAGGAGTGACGATAAAGCTGACATCCTCAAAACCCTGAGAGAACGGAAAAGCCATTTCACACTGTGTCTCTAGTAACTGATTAAGAAGAGAAAATATAGTCCTAGTGTTGCTGTCAAAGACTTCAAGCTCTTGAGAAAATCACGTTTCCTCTTGTGTTAGGAGGCACCTTGTGGAACTTAACAGAAAAGTGATGAGAGTTTGGCTCCTGATTACAGTGGCCTGAACAAAGCTTGTAATTTCAGAACAGACATCCCTTCAGTTTTGGAGGTACGATAATTAATGAGAGTTTGGATATAATAACTGAGAGTAGTTCATGACAACTAGGATGCTACACACCCTCTAGAGAAACATGTAGACGCAGGAACAGTTGAAGAATAGGGATTACTATTATGAATAGATTGACCAGGACGTTAAAGTTAGAAAGAAATGTACCTAGAAATAATAGAATTTGGAAAATGAAGTGACTGCAGCTGAGAAGTATAAAACCAGGGTATGATTGGTGAAGATCTGATGCTTTGGCCCCATGCAAGATGAACTAGAAATACAGATGTGCCTTACAGCTGTATATAGTGTCACATGATGATTCCTGACCAGGAGTCCTGAACTAGACAAGGTGCATTATTTGCATTTATTGCAAATTTTTTCTTCAGTGAGCACTAAATCTTGAATATAAATTGAAATAAACTCATTATGTTGGAATATTGCTGAAAGTAATTAAAGACAAGAAGAGAAAATGTTAGAAAAGAATGGAAAGGAAGCTTGTGCAAAAGACTTGTCTTTGAAATTGCATTTACAGTAAAAATCCTCTAGCTCAGTATTCTGTAGCTGACTACTCCAGCTTTACTTTTCTATTAACCTATGGGTAATTTCTGTCAGAAAATTAAATGGGGAAGAATGAACGTTTAGAAATAAATCAATTTTAATGATTGAATGTTTGTACTCATTAGAAGTTAAGTAAATAACCATCCATTTCCAAGTTAGTGTTTTGGGGACTTGCATTTACGTAAACATTAGTTACAGGTTATTGTTATTAATAGTTGAAAGCCAACACTGTACAAAGTGCTTTATCAAAAAGGACAAAAAAGTTTTTTTAAATGCTTACTGTGTAGTTAGACAGTATAGAGTGAGAGGATGAATGAGTTACGTTGGGAAGCATTGTAAATGAAATTGAGCGGGTATTGCTTTAGAATTTTATGATTTAGTTTAGATTTTTATGTCTTTTTTAGTGTTGGTGGCTTTCATTTGTCTGCTGGTTCAGTCTTAACTTTCTTCTGCTCTGGAGTGCTATAAGGTGCAGAAAAGAGGGCAGGTGTTTATGTGAGCTTGTGAAAGATAAATATAAAGGAAGAGGTTTTATTTGTTGGGGTTATTGTACATAACTTCCATCTAGCTGCAGCCCATTTTGTCAAATATACATAAATTTGTTACACTTCAGCATTCCTGGACCAATTTCAGCGAATCTGTTACAGGAGGCGATTTAAACAAACGGAGACGAGCTGGCCACAGTAACCATGATATAGATTCAGCTTCTCTTCTGAGTTCCTGATTTATAGCCAGTACCAGCAGATACTTAGGTGATAAAGTGAGGAAGGTTTGGTCTTTAATAAAAGTGATCCAGGACTCTGGGTGGAAGGAGATTTCCTTTAAAAACTAAACACTTCAGAGCTAATTCTTGCAACGAATCTGAGAAACTGTCTCTTGCTGATTTCTGGTTGATAAGGATTTCTCTTTTGGCAATGAATCATCCTCAGAACAATCTTCTTCTAGTGCTGTAGCCATCCTTGGGAGTACAGTTAGAGCTTCTAAAATAATCAAATGTGGAATTTGTAAATCTTTGCTTACTTAAACACTGGAACTTTATTTTTTGCCAGGGATTTGGACAGTCCCATAGCATATGTAGCAGAGCATCCCTGTCAGAGTTAAACATCGCCAACATTTGCTTATGCTGGCAATCCCAGCTGTGTACTTTCAAAATGGAGCACACTGTGGGCCAAATCCTGCTTTGTTTGATGATCATGTCTGGGCCAACAAACAGGAACTGATAAAAGGCTTTTCAGAGTTAAACTGAACTGCTCCATCTTGATCACCAAGCTAAAATTCTGCTACTGGGGCCTGTTATCAGCTCATCTTTGGATGTGACTGATGTGAATCAGGCACAAAAGGGCCTGGAAAATACACTCTCGCCACTCATTCAGTAACAAGTATTCTAAACTGTTTGAGTAATGCAAACAGGATTTTGTCCATTGTTTACTTTTGTAGAACAATTTGAGTTAATTGATGTTAAAATCTCCCAAGGGTACATAATTAAGCCATTTGAGAAAGCTGCATAGGCGATGCAATAGGCCACAGGAGGGCTGTGGACTCTCTGCTTCCACAGCTGTCTCTGAAAACAAACGAGAAAAGGGACAATATTATGTAAGTGTAGGGATGCAGACAAGCTGTTACAATTGTACCTTGAAGCTTGTGTAAGGCAACTTTATTTTGTCCCTAGGAGATCAGCTGTATAGCATGGATCTTGGGGTACCACTGCATTAATAATGGACAGATACTGTGTAGCTGTTGTCACCCACTTTAAGTTTGTACCAATTTATCCTGTGGTAATTAGAGAATGAACAGTAGCTATATAAAGGGTAATGGTGTGGATGACAGCCTGATAACAACTAGCTCTGTGAAGGCCTCGTCCCCTTTATCCCAAGTGCTCCACACCTCCTTTTGGTACATTGAAGAATTTCTGCTACTTAAGCTTTGTGCAAAGTAGACGGAGCTTCATCCCCTGTGATCAGAGAAAGGCTATTCAGCCTATCCAAGCCTTTCAAAGATCACTTATAAAGCAGCACTTGAGAAACCGAGCTAAAGCAGTGATTGCTTCTGATTTAGTAATTTTCACAGCAGCCTACTGCTATGCCCTGTTATTTTTTCTTAGGCATAATTTGCTACTGGACTGAAGAAGCAAACAAAAGACAAATTCTCTCATTTAGCTTGAGGCACTGCTTTTAGATGTGTAGTACAGCAATGTGCATGTGCATTTAAGTGCGTGCATACATCCACATCCTCTAAATAGGTACAGGGAGTGGTTTGATACAAACTCTTTACCAGTTCAAGATTACATGTGAGAAACATGGAGGGGGAGGCAGTTTCATTTATTTATTTATTTATTTAACTGGAGCAAAAGGGTTCTTTTCTTTGCCTAATGTATCTCCTTTCCAAACTGTGCTTGACTTGGGAAGAAAAAGCTGCAGAGGTGAAAGCTGGAAAAGGGGAATATGAAGATGTTCCTCCCTAACATATGAAGATGTGTTTCCTATATGAAGATATAGGGAGATAATGACTGGATACCCAGTGCTTCCACTGGCTGATTTTATAAGAGTGGAAATTGCCAGGAAAGCTGGTGTGACTGCTGCTTCCAAGTGCAGCCCTTGGAGAGCTTTGTATTCTGTGAACATATGAATATTAGCTATAGTTTAAATGAGCATAAACTAGCCTCGGGGGGGGGAGGGTGAGCGAGCGGCTGTGTGGTGTTTGGCTGCCAGCTGGGTTTAAACCATGACATAATCACACTGAAAACATATCCAAGTACTTTTGCAAGGAATAAGAAATATTAAGAACACTCTGCAACACCAAAATCCTTCACTTGTGTTCAAGTCTTAGTTCATATAATACCCAAGCATCTTTGCTGGAAGGCTTCTGGGAGGAAAGTGTGTTGAGGTTAGTATTGAGGCTCTAGTGCTCCATTTGTAAAAATGCAAGATGGAGAAAGTTCTGAGTAATTGTGTGTATTACACATACCATATATGCACATACAATTACACTTAATATTTACAGAAGTAGTTTTCTATTAAAACACGTTAAAAATTACACTGCCATAGGAATATTTGTACTTGTAGCATAGCATGTATCAACATTCACATGTGTAGAAACTAATTGTATATATATGACTCTCTGTTGAGATGTGTTTTATATACTTGTGAAGCACTGTTGCATTTCCAAGTACGAGTACCCTCTTACAGGGATAAGAGCTTTCTCAGCCATGCATGTTCTGTTTTAGCAGGGTGGTGATGTGTGTGAAATAGGCCATGCAGTGGCAATGAAGCTTGTTTCCTTAATTTGTTCAGCCCTGCTTGTGCTAGCTATATTACATTCTTTTACATTTCCCCTGGATTAGGAGTGTTTTGAAAGTTAATGAATTATTGCAAAATTTAGAAATGTTACATACAAAATCCTCAAAATATTTTCTTCTTGGTGGGTTCATGTATCCTGTTTTCATATTTATGTGTATTTAGACTTTTTTTTTTTTTTTTTTTGTGTCAAATCCAATCACCATTGATACTAGATTTTCTGAATCTACATCAATACCCGAGGCTTGGAAACTGAAAGCACTGGGAAGGAAGATCACCTGTTTATGTACAGGTCCAATGTGAGGGAAAGCTGCTTAAATATCATAGTGGCCTTGTAACTTTGACCATAACTTAAAACTTCATCCTTTTTAACGTTGAGAAAACTGTTCAGTTCTAAAGGAGCCTCCCATTTAGCTGTGCTGTAGAGAAACTGACTTATGTAATTGGTTTTGAGATACTTTTTTTTTTTCTGTAAAGTGATGATAGATAATGAAATCCATTTTAGTTTGCTCTCTAGATGGTACATATCAGAAGGATAATGGGAATCTACTTGGAGAGCAATGTATAAGTAGAGAAATCTAATGATAAATGTGCAGTGATGTAGTAGATAAAAATATAACACAGGATCTCATTTCAATAGAGTGTAATCGGATATTGAAGAAGAAAAAATTCAAGAAGAACTTCTATTTCCCTGTAGTATTCCTAGTTTTCAAAGCAATTTTTGCCTTTGGTTTCTTAGCTCCTTCCTGGCTGATGTGTATTGTGTCCCATGTGTTGTTACTCTTCTCACCTGTTTCCCACTACTTTATGGGTGCATAAGGTTTGACAACACACGAGAGGATGAGCAGCAGCAGCATGTAGGGAAAAAAAAAATGGATGTAAATTATGAGAAAACTCAGCTTTTTATTGTTCACTTCCCCATTTGAGTCTTCAGTCTATCTAAACAGGGACAGAGGCAGTATTCCCGTCACACTCAACAATTCAGTGTTCATTTATATTTTTGCTTTATAGTCAGTTTTCCTATGTGGTGAATATGCCAACAATCACAGAGCTTCACAAAGCCCCTCTGATCTTTAGAAGTGGCAGGGTAATGTCACTAGGAATCAAAGCAATCTGTCTTTAAACTGCAGAGTTTAGTTTTACATGTCAGGGACACTTAAACACTTCTCTTTACTGCTTTTTCTTCCTCAGAACAATGCAAACATCTAGATTTCTCATCTATGGTACTTTAAACAAGTCCAAAGCTGTTATCTGACAACTCTTGTTGACAAAACCAATTGTTCCCACAGTTGTAATCTCTCGCTTTCCTTTGGTGAAAGATAATTTTGGAGGGGAAAGGCTTTTATTTACTTTCCCTTTTTTCTCTTCTGCCTCTTTCCCTTTTGTAGCACTTTTCCTTACCCCCTGCTGTTCCTTTCTGTTTGTCTCAAACCACAGGTAGATTTGGGAGTAGAAGTAGAATGGAATGTTTTCATTTCTGTTGAAGATTAAGGCTTGGATTTGAATAGGAGCTGACAGATAGGTGGGCTCACCACAATTTTTGGTAACAAGTTCAGTAGCTGATGTGCAGAGATTATCCTACACCCTGTGCCTGGACAGATGGGTTATAGCTTTCTCCACAATGGTGCTAATTTGTTGGGCATTTGGGACAAATGTATTCATTAAATCATGTGTATGGATAAAATGCAAATGCAAAAATAGATTCTAAGACTTAAATAGAGATAGTGAAGAAAGTTTCTGGTTTAGATTAATCTTCCATTCTGTATATTGATGTGCATGCTTATATGTACAAGATTCTTGTCATTGTATTTTGATAACTGTGGTTAATCTTATTTCCCCAGCAAGTATTTTAAGGTAGTTACCAGCAGCTATAAGTGCCTGCTTGCTTTCTTCCCTGACAAGTATCAGAGCAACATAAAACAGCAGTAGCTGCTTTTGGCATTAGATCTATACTGTAGGCAGCTCATCCAGTAATGCCAGGAAATGATTTAAGAAGGATGTTCAGGAGCTCAGTATCTGATTTCACTCTGAGTGCTCCCATATCAACACTGTACCAGTGTAGATCCATAAGCAGAGGCAGAGATGACAAACAGATGTTTGGTGAAGAAAATAACAGCTCAGCCAGATGAAATAAAACCACAGGAGCATAAGTAGCATAGTGTCACTGTGAAGCTACTGCACCATCTTTTCACCTTTGCACTGGATCAGTCTGAGTTTGGTTTCAGCTAGCATGTTGCTCAGCAAGTTGGGTGTTTTGGCTCAGTGCTAGATGGTGAGGCTGTCAAAGGTCTGGCTGTCTACTCCCACTGCGTCAGTAGCATTCTTTTGTAGTTTGCCCAGCATCTGTTGTCTGCACTATACCTGATTGCAGGTGCTCCTGCTCCTTCCTCCTCCTCCCATGAATAAATATTGATGCCTGGTGTTGTAACTTGCTCAGGGAGGCAGAAAAAAGCTTTTCTCATACAGAGGTAAGTTAGCTTCACTAGCATTTCTTCGCTGTTTTACAGTCTAATTGCAGTTGCAATAAGAAGTTAGCACAGAATATGTAAACCCCATGTGATCAATTCAGTCTTTAAGAGAGCGGTTTGAAATGAGAGAATACATGTCTGCCTTCTCAGTTATGATGAAAATGTCTTTACAATATTAATTGAACTGGCAAATACTTACATACAGGATGCAGAAAATAATAAGATATGTGCAAAAAGGTGCAGGAAAGATGTTAGTTTCTCTGGGTTAGGTGTTATGATGTCTGCATTCTAAACTGATCTCTGAGATGGGTTTTGAAATGCTTTGTTTTTTTCTTTAAGGCAGATGACAATGTTCTTTTCCTTGGGAGAGATTACTTCATTGCGCTTCTTTTTCTGTTCTGCGGTGATGGGCACACACACACAAATCTGTACTTTTGGCCTTTTGGCCTCTACATAATGAAAGATAGGTTCTCTCTCTATAGAACATAATACAACAAATGATAGATTTATTAGGTAGCTTTCTACAACAATGTCTTTTAAATTTCCAAACAAAGGAAATGGTAGTATGATGTAGAAACACTCAGTTCCCTTCACCTACAACAAGC
This sequence comes from Strix uralensis, assembly GCF_047716275.1. Lineage (NCBI taxonomy): Eukaryota > Metazoa > Chordata > Aves > Strigiformes > Strigidae > Strix > Strix uralensis. Next base: position 34,423,065 of record NC_133975.1, read on the forward strand.
TTTGTCCTCCACAGGGTGCTAGGAGGAGCTTTGAAATCCTGGGAAAGATTATCGCGTCAACAGCAGAAAGAGAATGGTATTAACCTCCTGCAGAGATGTAATTCTTTAGGTACTAATGAACTGCTTTCTTATTATAATGCAAGTAATATACAGAAGGTCTGTCAGTTTGGAAGAGCTATTTTAAGGTTTTTGACCATTACAGTCAGATAAGACCTATTACAAACAATCTTATGTCTGTATTGAAAAATAAGCCTCTCTCTATAGGAACTACTTGTTTATAAACACATGCTATGTAGTCCTCTTTCCTATATTTTGTGAAATTTTGAAACACTAGAGGCTGATAGAGTAGAGCAAAGGGTCTAGTGCCTGTAGTGGAAACAACAGATGAAAGAACTTGCCTTTTGAGCAAGAGGCAATTGGAGTACTTTCATTTTGTACTTGGCCTAACAAGCCATGCTGTAACTGTGGAGTGATGTCTTAGTGAAAGACTACTTGCTAATTCACTGACCCATATCGTGTTCATCAGACATGATGCTTTAATGATTGTCTAGATGAGGACTGTTAATGAGCTCTTGGGAGCTTGGCATTATTAACAAAAGAAGAATAAGTACTGCTGATTGTCGACACAGTTGTAATTGTAGTATCTAATTAATATTTTAAAAATGCTATGGTCTTCGATTTGCCTCATGCCAAAAAATAGTTAGCCAGGGAAAGTACTGTTTATGTCTGATATCAAGCACAAAGAAGTAGAAAGGCCAGACCAATGCTGTCTGAGTCTTCCAATAGTTTATACGCAATTTAATAGTTCCAAGGATTCTTCTGTAAACAAAAATGATAAGTAAAATACAGTAACATTTAAACAAAACAAGAGCGAAAAATGCGTGGAAATGCCTATCAAAGGCTATTAATATACATAATACTCTCCAGCAAAATACACATGGGGAGTTACTGATACAAGGACAGGGACACAATTCAAGGGTCTCGGTACCAATTTAGGACAAAGGATATTCTGAGAATTAATGTGTATTCTGAAGCTTAGCCCCTTTGTGTCCTGGGGTAGAAGTAGTGATTTTTCTATCATAAAACTCTGCAGAATACAGACCTTACTGAACAGATGTATGGAAGCGGATTCAGTACAACAATGTTGTACAATGTCTTGAACAGAAATTTTTTATGGTAATCATAGGAATGGATACTTCTTTGACAATCTTTTTGCCCCTTCTACTTTTGTCTCTATCTTCCCCCCCCCCCCCCCCCGTGGGGTATTCCCCATACCTTTATTCTTTATTCCTTCTTTGCAATCCCACCATCTTTCATCTCGGTTGCCATTTTACAGGGGAGGGTCTACTTCTATCCATTCCTCTGCCTTTTACCATTCTTGATAATAATAATAATACAGAGACTTTTGGCAGATATAAGTTGGAACTGGCAGTTTATAAGGTAGTTAGCTCACACCTTGCTCCCTTTACTACCTTAGGTAGATTGTGCTGTATGTACAATGTCTCTGTAATACAGTGGCAGATGACTGGGACATATATTTAACTACTACTCAGTCTTTTACTATGTATGTGTTTACAAATATTGGGTAGTAGAAACTGTGAGAGAAATCTTTGCTCTCCTCAATACTGAGAGACATTGACTAGCACAGAATTATTTAAACCTGGCTAAAGCTCCATTAATTACCACTGACTCTTCTAAAAAGAATAACTAAAATCTTCATGCTCACACTGCTAGGAATTGGACTCTTTGTTCCATTCTTATCAACAACATTATTATTATGGTCTGTTTTGTTGCAGTGAGTGTTCTCTCAAACACCACCAAGGATGTTGCAAGTAAAGAAATAAAATAATTTAGGAAATATGAATTTGGATGCTTTAAGAGAGTTGTTAATGCTCCATAAAGCTTGTAGTAGTGCGGTATATTTGTACACATTTTTGGGGTGCATAAGATGTGGCAGATCTTTTCATGCTTCTGAGGAACATGTTCAGATACCACAGCGGTAATGTATATTAGTATATAATGTAGACAAAAAAAAAAAAAGTTACATTTTAAAAGATGTTTTAAAGACAACTAAGATCTGTTGCACTCACTAGAAATGAATGATCTTCACCGCTGATACTGAAAAAATGAAGTGTTTGTGGTGATTGTTTCTCTTTCTCCTGTGGTGGTTTGCAGTGGATCTGTAAAAGTGCTTCTTTCTCCAAAAAGAGTGATTAAGGTTGTAAACTAAAGAGAAGCTGAAAAACGTACATTTTCCATGATTTCCATGTTGTGAATGCTTCTAACCTCAGATTTCATGGACGCTTCTCAGTTTACATCTGGACCTGCACAGCTGTATAAATTAGTCTAACTTGATTTAATTGAGCTATGTATGCTAACAGGACTTTCCACCTCTGTACAGTATGTTATTGTCACAGGTGTACTAAAAATGACAGAAACCTGATGGAGTTGCATCAATCAAATCTGACATTAATATTCTCTATTTTTAGAAGTACATAAGCATGTGATTTTGCAAACTAGCATGGAACCTAGCATGTTAACCTAACCACTACTGCCACAGGAATACTGTCATGATTTAATGCCAGTATATGTGACCCTGTGCTAAGCCAGAGGGACATCCATCCATCCATCCAACGCCCACTGGTAGTTGCTGTGCTCTGTAATTCAACTCTGTAATTCAGTAACGTTTAAAAAACAACTAAATAGTTACCACATGGTGGAAAATTAGCAATAGGGGACTCAAATTTTTGTGCAGTATTAAATCTGCACATGGAAAAAGTTAAATATCATCCTCAATGCTATCCATGTGTTTAGTCACATTGAATGAAATGCTTGTAAAGCATGACATTATTTAATTTTCATAAGGTTTCCCACATCCAGTAAAATTTATTGCAGTTGCTTTGAAAAGCTTTGTGCAGGTGCCTTTTGAGCTGAGCTCACTCAAGTCAGAACATCACACACACTATGTGCAGTTAGTCATTGGATACATAGTATGGTATTTAAGTAATCCCATAGTAAATTGATTGTAGTAATCCAATAGTTTGGTGGGATTGTGTGTATATAATTCACATGCAGAAATATTGAAATATAATCCTCAAAAAAGTGTGACATGAGATTTTGCCATGGTGAATAGTTTTTTGACATTGTGCAAGGGGGTCTGTGGTTCTCTGTAAGAGTGGTCCCATTTCCTTATTTCTTTTCTCATCTCATAGTCCAGGGAAATAACTTCAGGAATGCCAACATCTGCATAGGAAGAGTACTGGACATTTGCTGATCTAGGTTCAGGTCTATACTGGTAAGTGCTGGTACTGATACCTCAGGCATATTCATATCAGGAGTGAAGAGGGAATCACTTTTTCTCTGTTGGTTTTGAGAATGTAGCAGAACTTTCCTTTTCTCTCAATTAAAACTATTTGGTAAATTGAAGTAGCATAGTAATCTGCTGAGTACACAGGGCTGGGATGTCATATTAATCTGAATCTTCAAATCTGTTTATCCTTCATTGTATGTGATTTACATGACTTCCTTGAGTTAGAATTAAAGTAAGATTCCAGATTTTTCCTGTCACTGATGTGATTCATCATCACATAAAATACTACTCTCTCTCATGTGGGTATTCTGGTACATAGGTCACATTTGGGAACTTCCTGATTTTCAGGGATTGAGAATGAGACTGTGTGCCTATATGAGAGTGTAGTTTAAGTTATTTTCTTCACAAGCAATTGGGATTTGTTCCCAAACATTAAGTGAGGAGTGCTTCTTGGAGCCTCAAACTCAGTTCCACTGGGATTCATATCTGTGAAACTCTATCTACCCCTGAACAAAAATAACTAATGGTACCTGCTAAAGGAAATTCTGAAGATTATTTGCCCCTGTACAGCTGAATCCATGGCCAGACACCATGCAAAACTGTCCATAAGGAGGAAAGTGAGGTTTTTCTCCAGCCCCTGACTGACCAAACTTCCCTGCTTGCTGACTAGGGCATACTTAGTATTCCAGGCTAGACTTTCAGTGAGGCAGGAGGAAAAAGGCACATTCAGATATCAGTACGAAGGCAAGTGAGAGTCAGAACTGACTGCAAAAAAAATCTTTTGCTACTCTCAGTCAATGTATTTTGCCCCTAATACTGTAATGATGGTTATCGTGCGAATGTCTAGCCTGGTTAAGTCATAAGTGCCATGGCAGCTATTGACATTTTGTTAGAATTCTCTTCTTCGCTTGTAATAGTGAGGACAAACAATATGTTGGAAAGGAAGGGTGTGGCTATTTAAACAGGTTAATATATGGTAGGCTAGGTGCAAATTTGCAACATATCTTTTGTATCATGGCAAGTGTCTACATGCCTTTCTTAGATACCTGAAGTGAATGTAAATAAATTGCTGATCATTGGGGCACAGGCAAGTTATTTCATGTGCACTATAGGGAACAAATACCTTCCACTGGGACAATTACTGCAGAATAGCTGATGAGATCCCAATTCATGCTCTAGCTGACATTTCAGTAATTTATTTCTCTATCCATCCCCTGAACCCTGACCTGTCCCCTAGTCTCATCTTTGCCCATGGAAATCAGAGCTTGATCAGTTTTTCCATTGACACCAGCATGTTTTGGATCAGGATTTTACCCTTTTATCTGTGTTAGTTTGAGCCCTTGTTGGTCTGAAAATTAAGTCTGATGATAATTTTCCATCAAGTTTTAGTAGATCTATAACTTTGTAGATATTCAGCTGCTTGTAGTAACTGCTTTAATCTTTTTCTAATGCTTTCTCTAGTATTTACTTGTAATTCTTTTTCTTTTACTGCACATCCAAATCTTGGAAATGCTAGTAAAAAAAATATTTTAAATTGGCTAAAAGTCATTAAAAACAATGAGGACAGATTTTTATGTTTGTCTGTCTACTGAGGAAGAAAATCTGAAGCCTCAGAGGTGCAGTTCAATGTACTGCATTATGATCAATCCCCCTTGCTACTCTTGTAGTGGTAGTATCTTCTTCCCAGGAACTGTATTTGGCTGGGAGTGTTTAACCATATATCACCTTCAGGCAGGTGGCAGGTGATCAAAGCCTTGAAAAGCTGCTAAATGTAACTACCTAAGTGTCAGTGGTTTGGATTCTTTCTTTTTTTTCCCCAACCACAGCACTTTTTTTATTCCGAGTTTCTTTAATGTAAAAATAGAGCCAGAGCAGGAATTGTCAGAAAGCTGCACAGTGCAGTGACTGCACTTTTGAAGCTGGTTCTAAGATTTTTATAATGCTTCTTGAAAGTCAAGCAACCAGAGATGACTTCACAAGCTAGGCTACGACAGCTGTTCTTCACAAGCAGTGTTTCTGCAGTGTACTGACCTTTTGAATCATTGTAGGCACACATTAATAAGGAGGTTATTTCCAGGGGAGTCTGAAAAGACAAGTAGAGATTTAGTGACAATATTTTTTAGACAGCACTTTTTCAGTACTCATTTTTTGCTTATTGTGAAAGACTTCCCATCTTAGAATTTCCCATCTGAAAAAAATGGTTGGATGTGATACAAGGAAATGATCACCTACTTTGCAATTTATTTACTTATAGCAACTTATAATGATTTCTGAATGTTGCTTAATAATCCTACTTGCCCAGACTGTTCTGTGGAAGCTTTACCAAGGGCTACTGCTACTGTGTTCATCAAAACAAAGCAGTTTTCTGTGGAAACTTCCCAAGAATTACTATGTTCGGCAAAAATATGTTCCTTGTCCTTGGGAAGCAGATGTGCTCTAACTAGTTTAGTCTTTGTAATGGATAGCCATATATGGATGGTAGAAGTAGATACACTGGTACTTTTAGATAAGATAGAATGATTAAACCGGCTGAAAGCACTCTCGTTGTTCAAGAAATTGGCTAAGAGAATCTGCGCGTGCTCCGAGAAAAAGTACAAGGTGAGAAAGACTACGAGCCTTCCTCCCAAAGCCCCCCGGGAGACGACCGCCAGGAGGCAATGCGCAGGCGCAAAGATAACATAAACTGCTGACACCAGCCTTTCGAACTAACCCAGCCTTACTCATGCATATGGATATTTGTGTTATGTAATCCAATGAATATGTATATCCACGCTCTATAAGTTTTCGGTAAAATGTGATGGGGGTGTGCAAGCTTTGTGGAGAAATCCCCTTGCACCTCGGTGCCAGACTAAACATACCTGCTTTATAGTTTATAGAGTCTGTTTACACAAATCAGATGTAAAAACTGTATAAAGGAGAACACAGTAGGATATGCAAACTATCCTGGCCACTCAAAACCCTTTACTGAAAATAATAGACATCACAGACTGTTTTTTGTTTTGTTTTGTTTTGTTTTGTTTTTTTTTTTTAAAAATCAAGAGGACCTTCATGCCCTGGCAGAACAGGAAATGGTGAGTTTAGGAAACTGATATGCACAATGCAGGGTGAGAGACAGATGACAGCGTTTATTAACTAAAGTTCCTTGTTGTTACAGCAGTGTTGTACTGTGCATTCTCGTTATGAAAGTAATTGGATTCAAATAATTTTTCAAGCCCATCTCAGGGGCCAAAGCATTAAAGAAAATTGAAGACCTATGAAGTATACAGTATTTCTTTTACACTTGCAAGACAAAGGTTTTTTTAAAGAGTAAGGACTTGCAAAACTTGTAGCATTTGAATTCCCCTAAAAATCTTATGAAGGAAACACAGAGGCAGAGATAATCCAATTTCTGGGAGAGTATTCTGTTAGACTGGTTACCACTATACTCACATTATTTGTACTGTTACAGTTTCGATTTAAGCCCTGAAGCATATGAATTCTTTTGAAGAGACAGCCTCATCATACTGGATTTTTTGTCGGTGTTCCAGTAATGCAGCCTTTGATTGAAACAAATGGGAATGAAAAAATTTGTATGACAGACCGAACACTTTCATGCCTGTCCAGGACATTGTGCTGGGACGTTTCCTGTGAGAGCCCCAGGACCAGCATTGTTTTCAGTTGAACAGCCCTCTCACACTGGAGTATGGCCTCAGAACAATTCTCCCATTCCTAGCAAATGGTACAAGAGCCTGTGTCCACAGAGAGAGAGCATTGACTGCTGAGAAGGAGGCAGGAACAGGTCTGCTGATCTTTTCCACACCGCTGTGCTTAATTATTAATGTCTCTAAATTGCATACGCTGTGGAGGTTCACTGAATGTCTATTTATTTCCTTTCTTCCTTTGCCCTCACACCACTGTGGGTACTTGACAGAATAATGATCATGGACTTAATGTAAGAATTTGACTGAAAAGTTCCCTGGCAAGTGTTGTGGAGGAAGGTGGACAGGCTGGAACGCTATGTAAAACTTTGTCTTCACTGAAATCAGTGGACAAAATGATCATGTAGTGGGATTGGAATTTCAGCTTGTGCAACTGGGCTCTTCAGATTTTAATTTTCATCCTCTTATATGTGGAAGAAAATGTTCTGTGAACCAGCAGACCGATCTTCCTTTGTGGTTGAGCATATAAGTAAAACTTGACCCTCCCACCCACACAACTGTTTTTAATTGAGGGAAACAAAAAATAGTGATTATTTCAAGTGTTTTGTGATCTTAACGCCCTATTTCTTTAAGCCATGTCGCTAGAGGGTTATGTTTTGTAAGTGTGGCTCTTCACTGACATATAACGTACCCAGGTAAATACACAGGGAAAGAGTTAATCCTAAAAGATTTTATTTTTTCAGGAAGTTGCCAGTAACACTGAAAAAGCAATACAAGCTGTGCCAAACCTGTGTCTATACTGCCTAATGCAATTGTTCTAAAGTGAAGTAGTTGTCTTGTCTCTATGGTTCATCTTCTTTCAGCACCTGTAGGAATATTTTACAGTTAGACACCTGTTCTGTATAAAAGTAATGCAAAATTGATAACATTTCATTGCATTTGTGCCCATTCAAATCTCCACTGAAGTCCAGAGGGATTCCGCTCCTTTTAACGGTTGCTTGGAGCTATAGAGCCGTATGCCTTTAGTATTGCATGACTGGCTTCTTTGAAGAGAATCTGGTACTATAAAAAATTGAAGTGATCATTTAGACAAGACATAATTAAGTGAACAGAACTAATGAAACACTGCAGGAGTATCATCAAATATGAAATTCCAAATGCCCCCCAACGGGCACTTGCTCGATGAATGACTACCCAAAAGCACTGGCCCCATCTTTTGAGAACATGTATTCATTTATTTTATACTTCTTTGGATAATGGGACATCCATGATACCTTTACATATTTCATTAGCATACGTTTCAAGCTCAGAGTTGTTCACTAAGGAATCAAAAGTGGAGTCATTTTAGTACAGACATGATTTGTTCAGTAACTGAAAATCTGGTCTATTATTACAGGCTGGTGTAAAAGTTTTATTTCTGACTATGTGGCTGAGCTCCTTTTGTTCATGTCATTCTACAGGACAGGGTTATTGTCATGCACTGTTAGTAGCTGATTAATACTCCTCTTCTGGAAAAGGACCACTTGAAAGTATTCACCTCACCCATGCTTCTTGTGGAAATTAGTCTTTACTGTTGCACTACAGCTCTGTATCTGAGGAGACCTGGGAACAAGTAACATTTAAATGACTCTGGGCTTTGCTCCACTTATGTAAACTGTACCACGTCACAGTCAACATCTGTTAAATTGCAATAGAATAACTACAGCCCAGCATTGGAGAGAAGCTGGGAAATAAATTTTTCAGTGTCATTGTGACGGCTAAGATTTCTAGGGGGTTTTGCTTAGAGCTTTTATTTTAATTTACATGCAAAACTAGAAAAAAACCCCAGCCCTCAAAAGGGGAATAATGCAAACCTAAGCAAGATTCAGCTCATACAAGCTCCTTCATACTGATGCAATTATTGCACCTATCCATTCATCTTTGGTTGAGCTTCTGCCATCCTTATACTTCTTTCATTCTACCAGTATCCTTTCTAACAGGCAAAGACTCGTTTTAAAAACAAAACCAAAAAAACTCAAAAAACTTTTCAGAGCCATTTTGGTAGCATGCTGTGCCTGTCAATAGGAATGTACAAAAGCATGGCAAAGAGTGGGACAAGCTGCATGTGTGAACTGACACTTGGCATTTTCACTCATGAAGGGAAATGCCAGGGATAAAAATATGAAGATGACGCAATTCATGTCACTCACCTGTATCTGTGAATACAACTATTTCAAGAGAGGGCAATAGAATACCTAATAGCTGAGACCTCCTAGGACCTTTTGTTTCCTGGGTGATAGATCACAAGAGAAAGTAAATGTCATAACAGAAGCTAGTAATCATCTATTCCATGTATAAGCCTGCTATATATTTTTAAAATGTTTACCTTATAGACACCATTGAGGTCTGTGTGAGGAAATAATGTTAAACAGGACAACAGGAGTTACATAAATTTTTCAGCATAGAAACGAAGCCACATCTTAGTGGTTTGTAGTATAGTGCAATCAAAAGTGGGGAAATAAAGTATGTTTTGGTAGATGAAGAACATTCTGTGGAGATGGCTACAGATTTAAGATGCATCTGTTGAGTGTTTATTGATGGTTATTTTTACGCTCTCTTGGTGCAGTTGGAACTACTCTGAGTTCCTTATTCAAGCAGAACTGATGTTGCTCTGACACAGGATTTTACTAACCAAAGGGCATAGAATTCAGAAACAGGCCTTTAAAAATATGATCAGTAGAATTTAGCTGAGGAGTATCAAAAGCTGGAATTATTTGTATTTAAAACTTGAGTTTTGTTTTTAAGTAAGATCTCTTTCTCAGAGCAACATGTTTAAGAAGATGAGAAATTTATATTCTTAACTTGGTGTCAGTTGCAAAACCACAGCTAGAAACTAAATATGTGACATTTTTTGCATATATACAAACACACACATATACATGAAGAGTATGTATAAATACAAAGTTTTCAGAAGTAACTTCTGATAGAGGTGCCTCAATGTCTGCATGCTCATGTTTTTTTTAGAAGTCTTGATTTTAAAGAGTGTTGTTAGGCAGTCTGCTTTCTCTGGGAGATTTCAGCTTGTTTTTGGAAGCCCAGCATTGTATGGGTGATACTTAGCACCAATTAATAACATCATACAAGCACAGGAACCTTCAGTATTAAGTCCATCTGAAACATCAGGATTTACAAATCCTTCCAGGTGGCAGGACTTTTTCTCCTAAATATTCAGTGATGAATGAGTTTTAATTGTTTGTCCACCAATAGACAAACCCATGTTTGCTCTTGAAAACAGAGGGATTAAGTGCAATCAGCAGTATTTCAGTCTTCTTGAAAGAACAAGGAGTCCTCTTCAACACTGCTCTGATGCAAGGGAATTGTTAGCAACACAGTTTACACAGGGTTCTTATTTATTAGCACTTTGGCTGTAGTGATCAATCTGTATGTCTTGTCTCACCTCAAATGTCCATTTTCAAATTTTCCCTCATATGCTTGTATAAGTGTCATTGTATATATCGTGGAGATCCCCCTAATATTTCTGCAGGTATAGAGCTATGCAAAACTGTGAAGACATCGTGAGTTTTCCTATTGGCAACCTAGGAATCTTTAGAAAAATGTTGCATTTGATTCAAGCAGAGAATCTTGCTCTTCTTTTGCTGAGCTTAGCATTTCTGTTATGTATAACATAATCATGAATATACCTAAATTTGACCCAGCAGTGAAAGTTTCCTTTTTTAATTTTTTTTTTTTTTTTTTTTCAATGAAGAAAGGAAGAGCACTGATGTGCCAAGGAGCATTAGATGTTTTTTGCCTCCCTTCTTGCTGGTGTTTTAGGAGTCAGATCCATAGTTAAAAACTATGTATGAAATTAGTTTTGCAGATACCAATGGGGATTTGCATGTCATAAATAAAAAAAAAGGTGTTAATATGAACAAATCCTCCTGTGTCTTTTGGAAATCTCACCTTAGCCTTTTATAGATGCTTGATATTTCTGTTTGTCTGTGTTTACATTGGACTTCTTTTGCTATATTGCACACACATACACACATATTTCACTGGATTATCTTTTTACTGGGTTTCTAGGCATAAAATGTGTATAACTGAGAACAGGTCTGTCCCCTGTGAAGCGGGAAGCCAATGTGCAATGTAGAAAACTCTATTAATAGTGCATCTTCTGGCTACTCAGGTGTCAAGAAGTAGATTGTTTTAATCTGAATGAAAGGTAATGGTGGGCTAGATGGTGGCATTGTATACAAACAGTGATATGATGTCTCTAAAATCATGCAGGATATTGATTTAAAAGTCAGGCAATACAGTTAGTAGTCCAGATGCTGGATTTTGCTTGTGCTAAAGGCATGTGGCTCTTTTCCTGCTAAACACAAACCTCATGGTCCCTTCATAGAAATAAAAGTAATGTAGTGAGAAAGTTAATTGATTGCTCATTTTCTAGTTCATTATTACTGACATCAGTTGGCATTGAGAAATCCTTTAGGAAACTCAGCGACAGATCTCCCTTCCCGAGAAGCTTAGAGACCAAATTAGGTAAGATGTGAAGTTGACTTAGATAACACTAATAATGGTTTTCCTCTTATTTAAGTATAGAGATGCCTGAATAGCTAAATTTAATGTAGACAATAAGACAAAGATGGACCTCAAGATATGAATGAGTTGGGAGTATTGTGTATCTTAACATCTATACAGACATGCAGGAGACTGAGACCATATAAGAGTAAAAACAGAGCCTCATTTTAGCTGAGGAGAGGAGAAATTTTTCTTACCATGTTTTCCCCTGAGTGGCAGCGGGAAGCACTAGTGTTCTTTGGGGAAAAGGCAGATGGGTTTTGTAAGAGATTAGTCTAGAACAGTGCTTGCCAGATATGTCACTTACAGTGGCAGAAGGGAGCAGCAAAAGGGGATTTGACACCAACAAAAGAACAGACATTTCTGTTTTAGGATGTTGGGGTGTTGCAGAATGTCCTGTGCGATATCATACTGGCAGGTTGAATGATTGGAATAGCCAGATCAACTAAAATGTGAACAAGTTAGATTGCTTCCTGCCCAATCTTTGCTCTTGGATCTGAATCCTTTCCTAGATTATATGTGCTATATTGCCTGCTTTATTTTAGAAGACAAGTATACTTTTTCAGGAGACTCAAAATATTTAACTGAGGTAACAAAAGCAGTAAGTGTTACTCTGTTTTCTGTCCTTTTAGATTCTCATGTGTGTAGACGTACACCAGTTGAATGTCTCCCAGTATGGTGACTTGGAAAATGTCTCCGCTGAAAACAGTCTGACAAAAAGAGATTGTTTTCTTCCTCCCCAAATGCAGATCAAACTGTCAAAATTGTGTGTCTGTCAATGTACATCTGTATCAGGCTCATTTGTCAGCCAGAAGATAGCTGGACTTAGAGAAAGTAATTTCTGCAAGTCAAATGAAGAAACTGGAATGCGGACAGTGTGAGATTCCAGAGTTAGCTCTGGGAGTTGCTGTGTATGAACAGAATAGTTTGTCTTGCTAGTGGAACTGTAAGGAAAGGTTGCAGAAAGAATCAGATAGTTAGAGTGACCATTTGATCAAAGAAATACAGTGGCCCTGAGAAGACAGTCCTTGGGAGGAATGATGACTGATTATTTCAAAGCAGTAGGCAATCAGTCACATTTGAGCCAAGGACTATTCTTTAAGCCGTCACAAAAGACTGCAATAAGGCATATCTAGTAAGTAGAGGAAGGAGTTCCGACTGACATTTAGCTTAGTTGGAAAAAGCAGCAGTGGAAAGTGAAGAGGTGTGAGGTGTTAAGAGAGATTTGTTAATGTCAAAGTATGGAAAATTTTCTTTTTTGTTCTCTCCAAAAGCTGAACTGAAGAAGAGAAGTGTGAAAAAGAAAGGCAGTATGGGAGAGGGGCCTAGGAATGTCAATGTATTAGAGGAGGCGGTAATGTCTTCAATGTGTTTTCCCATCTTAAAAATGAGGTGTCTACAAGTGTCAAGCTTAACCTTTTGCACAAAACAACTGTGACTTATAAAAATGGTAAAGAATACGTGTTACAATGATGATTCCACAGTGGTTCGTGATATTAACAGAGAGTCCTGTAGAAATGAAAAAGTATAAATATTAGCTGTTTGTGTGCCAAACCCAGTGTTACTGACTTTAAACGTACTTCATAAGGCAAACACTAATTTATTTTTCTTTTCAAAGGGTGTGACCAATAGTGCAGTGATTGTAGTTGAAAAGCTTACTGACAATGTCATTGCTACTGGAGTGGGGGAAATTCTTCCTTCATCACGTTAAGGACACTGTATTTTATACTTTGGACTGCATATGAGGTCCGAAAAGAATAAATTACACAGCTTACAGTTGAATAATGGAAAGTTTGTTGACACTAAAGGGTAATTTATGCTTGAAAAATATCTGTGCATACAACATTGTTTCTGTTGCATTTGTGATTTCAGTTGTAAATATTGCCATTGGAGTAAAGCTAAGTTCCCAGAAATGACAGAAATACCAGCAGAGGAGGTGACAAGAGCAAACCGAGAAAACTACTTCTCCTCAAGATTTAGGGTCAACTAAAGAATTTAGGCTTTGAACACTGTCTTGTCAAGTCTGCTAATAAATGCATTTGAAGCTAGATCAGGTATCTCTACATATCACTGTGTAGACATGGCCCTAGAAACAGGGAAGTCTTAAAATTTAAAGCTTAGAACTTGTGACATGTTTATGTCTGTGTCAACAAGGAATTATGTGCCATCATGAAAGTATGTCTGTCTGCTTCTGAAAACAATTCCTCTTCTTCATTAAATATGCTAGTATCAGTCATTTAGTGAACCACTAATGTCTATAGCCTTTATAGAGTTATTAAAGATAGATTAATGGCTTTGAATTCTGCATCAGACAAACAGAGTAGTAGGACAGCCACATGTGCCACCGCTATTGCAATGTTAAGAACATGACAGTCTGTCATGATTTTTTATATGGTGCTCATCAAAATAGTAACTGAATATTTCACACAATTTTGAACTGATACATAGCATTTTTTTTAGTCTCTTTTCCTGTATTACTTGCTTAAAAAAAAACCCTAAACTTTTCTTTGCATGTCAGAGATTTTCCTGCTTAGGAAGTTTTCCCTTGTGCTCACTTAGTTTGTTTTATGAAGTGAGATTCCTTCTACTCCTCTCTCAGTGCCAATTTTCCTGATTAGTATAGCTCCAAGTGCCAGGAAGAAAAACACTCAGGGGCCTCATGTGGTTGGACAGGACCTCAAAAGTTGTGTGTCAGTGTGACTCTACAGTGGCCCTTTGGATTCAGTAAAGATGAGGACATTACAACAAGGCACTGCCTGAGCACATTGGCCATTTCAGGGACCCCCCCCATTCTGGCAGTTGTCCTGCAGCCCTGTGAATGGCAACTGTAGTTTGGGGATTGGTCTGAATGGAAATTCTGTTCTCAGGGAACATTTGCCTTATCATCCATATGCCAAGCCTGACGTTTGATGTGAAGAAAAGGATTTGCATGTTAGTGTCCTACTTAGACTTTTAAGTAAACAAAATGCTGTCTCAAAAGAAGGGTTATCAAAGCCTGAATTTTGATACTAAAGAAATACTGTGTGGCTGATGCACAATTTATTTACCAGTTCTTCCTGGCTCATTCCTCTTCATTTTGGAAAAAAAATATAAGAAAAGTACAGAGTTTTGAAAACATATTTAGCAATATTTATATGAATTTCATTACCTTGAGCCAAAGCTAATGACTGTGTAGACATGTGGTGAAAGGGATTAAAAGCAACTGATTTTTGGTTTGGTTTTTGGTATGAACTTCACTTTGTTTCTTCTTAAACCAAGACTGATTGTGTGAAACAATACCAATGATAAATTACACAGTATTTGTTAGAAAGGGAGTATAACCTTTCAGATCTTCATGATCTCATAGTCTTGATTATAAGGTCTTTCAACACATGAGGTCTAGCACTATTCTACAATCAAAGTATACTAAAGTCTTCATAATTTTCTGAGTACATGTTTGCATTGTAATTAGTAACATTGCAGAAACATCAAGTAATATGGTGATTAATGATCTGTTGCAATACTCAGTGCCAAAGATGTTATCATATTGATCTCTGCATGCTTAAATTATAGAATATAGTGTTCCTTCCTGAGCATGTAGATTCTTAGCTAGAATAAATTACAAGCCAAATGCAAAATCACTCTCAGTCTGAGTGTCTGCTAAATTAATCACTGGAAAGAAAAAACCCACGAACAACAAATAAACTTCAAAGACATGGCAACTGTGGGATCTGGTGAAATTAGGAAATTGGGACAGCTTGATAGGAACAAAAGAGATGGAAGTTGCTTTGATGCATTTCAGGTCAACTGTTGGAAAATTCTGGAAAGAAATCAAACTCTCTGTTCTAGCCTAATCAGATCAAACAAGGTCCTATTTGTATCTGTTTGGCACATTTTGAAAACTGAATTAAAAGAGCAAAAGAGAAATGTAGTGACTATAAGATATGCATAAACACATGCACATGTGGTAATATCCATTGTGGAGAAGTTCTTTTCTGTAAGTAGCCACATGATAAACTAGCAAACCTAGAAAGGCACTATTATTTTTTTCTTTTTAATTGATTCAGCCTCATCTGCTAATTTTCTTCCTCAGTCACTACATTTGATGTACCAAAGTGATGAACATGCTTAAAGAACAAGTACAAAAAAAATCTGATTTGAGGAGCCTGACTGTCTGTAATTATTTGCGCAACCTGTCTTGGATGAAAATATGAAAGCAATTATATTTTAATCCATTTTTGTCAGTGAGAGAGTCATAGGGCTTGGTTCGATAAGGAACCAAAGCATGTGCTTACTTTTAAGCATGTGATTAATTCTGTTTATATGCTTAAAGTTAAATGCTTTGCAGGTTAGGGTCTAAAGTATCTAGGCTGCATAGATAGAAATACTGGAAAAACAAAGCAATGAACACACTGTGTGCTTGTTTGTATCCAAATACGTTTGTTTTCTCTAAATCTCCCATTCTATGACCTCTTAACCCTTTCTTCCTCCAAATAGTGACAGAAAAAACCTCAACTTTCATAAGAATGTGGCATAATCAAAGGCCCAAGGACATGAGTAACACAAGTCAAATCCTTGCCACACTTGTGGCCTTACTACTTATGAGCAAACAAACAACTATTCAGAGTTTATGCCAAAAGCGCAAATATATTTATGATTATTAGAGGAGCATCTGTTATGTGTGCTATTTCCATATTATGCATATATTAGAAAACAATATGATAATATAAGATAGCTTACATGTGCATTTCATATCTCATACTCAAAAAATTCAGGGAAGTAAGGCCATTTGATACTGGCCAAATCCTCCCTCAGCTTACTGACTTCAGAAGTAGCGGGCTCAGACTCTACATGCTGAGAGTAATCAAGGTGACAAGGACAACATTTTTTAAAAGTCAGAGAAGAGTAGTGAAAAGGATGATGTCAGAGGGGCAGGGAAGAATAAGGAAGGTGGAAATGTTGGAAGAGAGATTTATCTAAAGTAAGGTGGAAAGGAAATTATAAAAGAAACTAAAGCTGTGAGCCCAAAATACTGGCAAAAAGCCAGAATAAATGTGGGGTGAATTAAGGAAAGATGAACAGAAAAGATGAGACATGTTGTTGCTTAAAATATGAAATTTGGTGCCAGAATACTGTGATGACATTTGAAGTGTGAATTAGATCTCAGAAGGTGTGGCTGTATTAGTAGAGGCTGGATGTTTAATCATGGTCATCTTGAATCCAATGGACAACTTGCACAGGATTTTGCTCTAGGTATTATATATAAGATAGAGACAAAGTCTTTATGCACAAGGCATAGTTTGCTGTTACATTTTTATATGGTTGATGTTGAGATTTTAATATCACATTCTGAAATGCCACAGAAAAGTTAAAGCTCTGATAATTTTTAAGAAAATGTGTAAGAATAATTCTGGCATTTAAAATTTTATAAAACTTAGAATACCTTTTTTAATGAAATTGGGTGAATTAATGGTTCAGAAATGGTTTCAAAGACAAGAGTAGTTTGCCATCTACATCAACCCGCTGGATCATAGATTAAGCAATACTTTGAGAAATATGAGATGACCCACATTTGGGAGAAGTTATGAGTATTAATTAGAACTTAAAACAAAGAAATAGAGGGACTTAGGCTGTGGAAAAAATAGTATATGGAAGTTTTTGTTTGGAAAAGGAAATCATGCTACATGGTTAAAATTAATATAAAATGTAAACTCTGTAAGACGTGAAAAATGATACATTTCCTAATGCTTGATTCCAGCTTTCTATCCTTTGCAAACTTCTAAATTATGGAACAGCTGTTTGATATGAATGCTACCATGTTTCTGCTATTCTGAAAAAGTTTAGGAGCTTGTTTCACTATGGATCTCTCAATTACTTGCAACTGTGACAGCTTCATGTAGTGTATTTCCTAATGAAGTCATAAAAAAGTTTTTTGATTTTCATACACCCATAGATTCACACTCCTTTATCAGCCTAAATCAAACAGCTTATTTTAGGCAAGATGCACAGATTAAACAAAATATTTCAGCACAGCACTAAGGAGCTGCTGCATTGAAGAGTGTTATTTAACAAACCCAAAATTACTATAGCCTGAAGAGGGCAGTAAAGATAAAGCTTTGTTTTTCTTGCCTTTTCACTGTTTTCGTTGTAGATTGTATTCTGAAAATGCATTACTGGACAGCACGTATTTACAGGCGTTACACATTTCTGGAGTTATGCTGCATAAAATATACTGTCAGGTCAATGAAATCCTTTGTTGGGACTTATCTGAGGATCTAACTCCTTCACATGACAGTGCAGAACAGGAAGGCATGTCCGTCACTTATGAAAGTAGCTTGCAGATAATGAATTGCATGAGCCAGCCTTGCTTCAGCTGGGACATCCTCTTAGAACAAAACAACATTGAGTTCTGCAAGTGGGTTAAAAGAATAATTTTGCAGATTGCCAAAAAATGAGATGTTGTTTTCATATTTTGCCTTAACCATTTTGGAGAGGCCAAGATCCCTTCAGAAACAAGCCAGTGCGATTTTATAAGAGGAAAAGAGTTTTATACTTTTCCCACTCATCTGTCTTGGGAGCTTCCTGATAGCCAGGCTTATATTGAAACTTAGGTCATTTTCCTTGTGTTAAGGGACAGTGAGTTTTATGTGGTAAAAGATTATGCAGGTGTTGGGAGGAAACTGCAATTGCAGAACAGCAGATATCTAAATTGTTCTGAATATTCAGTATGTTCATTTCTAACTAGGCATTGTTATTCCTCAGGAGCCTGCTATTTGCTTTAACCTCAGGAAATAACATAGCTTTTTAAAGCTGAAATAAATGTATGTGTTTGCATATTTTATCTGTATGGATACATACATACAGACATGGACACCATTATGAAACTTATTTTTAAAGATATTTTGTACATACAGATGTAGTGGGCTTGTGTGTGTGTATACATATATCTGTACAGATAGAATATACTACCCGTACCCATTAGGAAATCTCTTTGAAGAAATTTAGGCATAGCTAGGAAGAGAACTTGATTTTTCCCTTTGGAGAAGACAACTGGCAGAAGATACTGATTTAGTCAATAACTGTTAATTAAGAAAGTGGTGCTGAAATGGATGATGATGTTCCAGTAGTAGAGCAACGTGAAGCCAATATTAGGGATGAGAGTGTAGGATTCTTAACATTTGTTGACAGTATCCCAAACAAGTCTTGCAACACCCAAAAAAGTAACAGCTCAGATTTTCCTCAGATCCCTTCTCTAGACAGCAGTACAAGAACTGCCAGCTACTCTGCCCATTACTAAGTAGAGCTGTGTCAGGGGTGAAGAGGTTCTTTAGAATCATGGTAGAGAAATAAGGAAGGGAAATACTTGTTGAGGGGACAGTACTGAGAGCTGAGAAATAAATAATTTTCCTGCTTGGCAGAGAATTCTGATTTTTCCTTTCGAAAATAGCAATCTTAAAATTTAACATTGAAATCCTTTAGTTTGTGAGAAATTAAATATTTTCTGTTTGTGGCAGTCTCTTAAAACTTGTAAATAACTGAATTATTTTTAGTTAAAAAATTCAAACATTATTTTCTGAAAGTACAAGAAAAGAAAAACATTTTGTTTTGGAAAGAGACAGCATTTTCGCTAATATGCTCTTTTGACAAAAAATCCCTACCCTGTAGGGCATTTCCCTATAAAATGTAGGTCAATCATGTTCAAAGTCCTCAATAGATTTTTTTTCATAGACTTTATTAAGTAAGAATCTTCCTAATCAGATGTTGGAGCAGGTACTGAGCAGGTACAAACTGGAGTGGCTTCATTGAACTACAAGCATCAGCTGTCTGAGACTGGTAGAGTTAAGCACATTTAATTGTTTGGAATGGCTTTAGTGTACTTGAGATTTAGCATTGGAAAAATTATAGGGCAGAAGCTGAAAAAGTCCTTTCTCAGCCACAGTTCAGTGAAACATTTAACCACACGCTTCAGTTCATCCCTATTTAATAACGTACTTAAGTAACATATTTAACTTTAGTCACGTGCTGAAGTCCATTGCTTTCCAGGGCTTTTAAACAGAGCTTTCAGTTTTACCTGTATTAAAATGACAGAGTTGTCCACTTGCAAATATGTAACTAAATGATATTTCTATTTTTAAAATGAACCACAAAGACATAGGAACCACTCACTCTCTTCTGAGGAAGCATAAAATAACACTGGAGTAATTTCTTCACAACCCAGAATTTCCATTTACTGTATTTATTGGCTGTACATTTCAGGTGCCAATAAATAGAAACAAGTACAGATTTGCTTATAGTATATCTAACACATGTGCACCCTGGTCACTTGTGTGGCAGAATGGTATTTCTTCTAATGATAGCGTGTTAAGATGTGTTTTGGTGAAAAGTCAAAAAAGGTAGCGCATGTTAACCCACTGGAAATGTACTGGTATCTGTGAATAAATTGACAGGCATATTTTTTCTGAGTAGTTTAATCTGTATGTTGCAATTGGACTTCTTGTGGTTCTCTTCTTTTCTGAAATCACAGATACAACTTTGTGACAAAGAGGTGCCTGGCAACAGTGATGATGGCAACACAACTCATATGTAACTGAGTGTACTAACCCTAGGCACATTGCCAAATTAACCAAGATCCAATTAATCTAGGTAACAGCTTTTTGTCCTGCATGCTATGAGCCTGTTGACAATTTCTGTCTTTCAGTTATGCTGTGCATAGCCTGTATCCTTCTGGCTGGCATTTGCTATAACCTGGATTATTGCCAGACTGAAAATAAAAGGGGTTACTTTTCTTTTTAGCTGAAGTAATCTGCTGTTGATTATACCTGACCCCAGCAAACTTTTATTGTAGCACTCTTGTGCTTACTGTATGTCTGGTCACAAAACGCATCCCAATTCTGTCGTTTAGACAGAAGATGCACACATTTAAAGCATAGAAAAAATTAACAGTGATGTACTAGATACACTTAGAGTTTGCTCTATGATGCCATGCTTTTCATCATTTTGATTTGAATCATAGAATGGTTTGGTTTGGAAAGGACCTTAAAGATCATCTAGTTCCACCCCCCTGCCATGGGCAGGGACACCTTCCACTAGATCAGGATGCTCAAAGCCCCGTCCAACCTGGCCTTGAACACTTCCAGGGAGGGGGCAGCCACAGCTTCTCTGGGCAACCTGTGCCAGGGCCTCACCACCCTCACAGTGAAAAACTTCCTTACATCTAATCTGAATCTACCCTCTTTCACTTTAAAGCCATTGATTGAAGTAATCTCCATTCATCGTTTTCATCTAGAATCTAGACTTTTATACACATTTTATTAGAGTCATGCTAACAATAACTGATATTATATTAAAGACTTCTCTACATCTAGACAACTTTGTTTACAGAAGTTAGGGCAAAGACATCTTAAAAAAAATCAGAGTGAGTATCTGTTCTTCATCATACCTTTCAAGAGCTTATTAACAGTAATTTTTTGGTTCTTAGAAGTATAGCCTATACTGCTATGAACCAAACTGGTCTCTGATGCAGTCTTCTGTCCCTTTTTGCATTGTCTTCTGGAGGCCCAGGCTTAGATAATGTTCAGCTGCTAAGTGTATATGATGTTAGAAAGCATGCGCTAAGATGTTTTAAAATAGGACAGTAGGCATTCCTGCAATATGGCAAATCTCTAGCAGACTTCAGAGAAGCTTTTTTTAAGATTAAAAAATTATGAATTTTTTTAAGCTCTCCTATTAGGAGCGTGATATATATTTATAGTACCCTCAGGTTCTGCACAATAAAAATGGTTAAACCTTTAGTCCTTTTAGTAGTTCACAGTTTTATTACAGAAGTTATTTTGTAGATTTTATGCTTAGAGCAAGGTCAGTGTATTGCACTGTATAAATTATTCTAAGTAATTGCTCAGTTATTTTATAGCTTAGTCACAGGATTTTTTTATTATTAAACATAGTCTTTTCTTTAAGGCTAGGAAGAGAAGGTCACTATAAATCACATGGCAGCTTGCCATTTGGGGTTTCAGCTTTACCTGTGATAAGGATTTAATAACAATCTGGCCCAGACACCAGTTCCCTCTCAATTACCTTTCCACATGGGCATTAGTTCACACTGTTTATTAAAAACTCCCCTTGTAGTTGTTTTAATGGAGTGTTTCAGATTAATGGCCCCTGTGGAGTTTAACTTCATTGCACTTCATTAAAGCTAGATTGTACAAAAGGTTACTTCAATTAAATCCAGAACTCGACCTTAAATCTGTATGGATTTTTTAGAAAATGTGGTAAAATTGCTATGCCAATCCTTTGAGATTAACCGGGCAACATCCTTCTTGGTGACTGAAGTTTGTGTTAAATCTGTTCTGAATTTGCTTGCAGATTAATATTCAGATTTCAGGAGATTAGAAGATGAAGGCAACTGAAGAGTGTATGATCTATAAATGAATTGGCTAAGCAGTTTTGTTAGAAATAGGACAGCCTAGGGAAATGCAAGCACTTCTTCTTTCCTGTAAAATAATTTGCTGGATGTTTCACAAAACTTCTGTGAGGAAATAACCATTTATCCGCACTGCAGGAGAAAGTGCTTCTATAAACAAACCCCTCATATTTTCTAAACACAAGCCCCACAAATGACTCCCTCTTTTGCATTGCTTTCCAGTGCAAAAATCTTTGGTGTTCTCAGTTGCCCGTTTCCTTGTCAAATGTCTTTGGAACAGCAAGTGTTGGGAGAGGTGTTCCATAGTGAAGTGGAAAGAAAAGTAGATGCAGAACTTTCCTGGGAGTGAGTCAGTTGGTTTGGCAGGGAGAGAAGAAACAGTGGAGTGATGTTCTGTAGTCTTTCTGGAAAAGACAATAGTTTTGATGTCCTAGGAAATGGGGTAGAGATACTAAATTTTGTGGATTGGGACATTTTAAGAAAAATAGTATCATAGCTAGTTTTATTGATTTTACCCAAAGTCTAGGTAAGATTTAAAAATAGGCTCTTTGTGCAGCAGAGAACAAAAATATATGTATATGTGTTCATATATTTTATGAATTTTATAATTTATAATATTGTTACTGTGGTGGACTCCAGATGCTTCAGTCTAGATCTGGTTCTATTTTGTTTAGGATTATGCAAACTGTGAAATGAAGTGAGATTGGCTTTACATAGTTTATAGTGTAGTTGAAGACTGTGCAACACATGTAAGTGGCAGAGAAGTTGTGTATACAATATTTCTAATTAGGACTATTGGCAACAAGTGGCCTAGCTCTTGTAAACAGTTGGCCATGCTGGGCAATGGATATGGCCTCCTAGTAAATTGGGATAGACTTGATACCAAGATCTACCTGGAGGTAAATTAATTTATAAACTTTAAGGTAATTTCTTGGTTAAATAAGACTGTTAAAGATTTCTTTTCCAAAAAGTGACTTGGCTTAACCAGTGAGCTAGTATATTAAAGAAAAATTTCTGTCCTCTAATGAGATGAATCTGGAAGTCCAGTCTGTAATATTCCTATGTATAAAAGGAGATTTATTCTACATAATCTAATTTTTAATATATCCATGATCAGTCTGGGTTTGCTTGAGTGTTGGGAGGATTCGGTGTTGCTATTATTATCAGTTTTCCCTCTGAAATACTCTGTTCAGTTCTTGTTAATAAATTGTACAATAAGTCTCTAGTTTAGCAGTATAGATGATTTTTGAACTAAGAAAGTTTGTAGCAATCTCTTGTTAAAGGAAATAAAAAAGGTGTAAGGGGAAAAAGGAACAAATCACACTTCTATCATGATCTAAATGGAAATATTTAGAGTCTTGATATTTGTTTCTGCGTATGTATAGAAACAGAGAGCCAAGGTTTATGGCATTCCATAGATTCAAACATACATCCTGAAATTGCTGAGTTTAAGTAAAGATCTGAATGTTTAGCATTAAATGCTCTGAATTTATTTTTAGATCTGACTTGTAGCAGTTACTAAATGTCATACTTAAATATATTTCTTCAGGCAAATTTTATACGTTTTAAAGCAACATCTTCTGTCATGATCTTTGAGGGCTAGAATCATATGTTCTTTGGTAAGGGGAAGAGTGTTTCAGCTGCAAATGATTATTAAACATGGATTTTACATGTATCACAGTTTCAAGATAGAATATTGCCCAGCCTGCATCCGAAGTTGTGGGCACAAGAGAGCTGTTACATATTGCAGGCTTTCTATTTCAAGATCATTACGTTCTTTCCAACTAGTCACATCAAACACCTTTTCTCCTAACCCTTTTGGGTAAATTTGTGGAACTAAACAGAAGAGCTTTTGGCATTAAATCTTTCTAAAGTACTGAGTGATCTTGTGGTCATGACCCCCAATCTGGGGTCAGACCATCCTGGTTAGTATTGTGAATTTTCTTTCCCCTGTAATTTTAAAAGAAAGAAATCTAACAAATGAACGAACTGGCTTGCGCTTGCCTGACCCACCAAGTCCTCTCTAAGCTATCAAATGCTGTGTCTCTTTAAGATAGCTGGTTGAATAAACACATACTATTTTTAATCAGATAATGTAAAGACCTGTTCGTAAAACCCCTAGTATTGCCTATATTCTGAAGCATTCACCTTCTAAATGAGCCAGCTGGGGCTGAAGGGTGAGCTGGGAGGACAATATGTCAATATAAAATCATAAATGGTACAGATGCAGGAAAGTCAATAAGGGGAAAAAAAATCTTTCTCTCTATATAGGAAGTAGAGGACATTCCATTGACAATACCAAAGGACAGACTTCATAGAAATGAAAATATGAATTTTTTTCACCTGACCCATAGTCAGGTTTTGCAATGCACCAAAAGAGGACATCATGAAGAATAAATGCATTTAAAAGGAGATTATACAAGTTCACGGAAGAAAATTTGAATGTTGGATGAAACTTTCAACTCATAAAGTCTTCAGACTGTGATTGCTGGAAGGTAGAACTGCACAATGGGGAAAGTTTGTTCTGTATGTCCCCTTTTTATGCTGTTCCCCATAGCTTTTGCTACTGGCCTCTACCCAAGACAAGCTGCAGTGACACTTGTGGCTGTTAAGCTCACTTTGAAGTCAGGGCTTGGCTATGGTTGTGGAATGGCATTAAGATAATTTCAAGGATGGAATCCCCAGAGAAGGGAGTAGTGTGTGTGGGTTTTTTTGTTTGGTTTTGATATTTTGTTGTTGTTTGTTTGTTTCTTCTTCTTGGTGTTTTGGTTTTTTTTTTTTTTTTTTTAATCCTTCATCTTTCTGTGTGCTTATTACCTTTACTATGGTATTGCTTCTTTCCTTATGCTTTGTTGTGATTACATAAAATGCTGAGGCTGGAGCTGTCATCACATGTAGGTGGTGAAATGACTGGTGTAGCAGCTGTCTTTTCGGCAGGACTACAGTTTTATGTCTGACTTGCTTCTGCCAACTCTGTGGCTTCCTGCTGATCTCCATCTCTGCACGGAAGACATCTGCCTTCAGCTGAACACAAGCATGTCAAAGAGAGTGTGGTAAAATCAGGGTCCAGTACGTCCTCTGCAAAACGAATCTATCCCTGTTTGTCAAACTGCTCTGCGAACTAGGAAATTAATCTTTTATTCTCAAACCACTACACACAGAGCTCATGACAGAATGAGAAATAAATTTGTTTCACCTACAACTGATCAGAAATTGTTTATTAAATAGGAAATCTATTCTCACTCCGTCTGCTTGAATCTGCAAAAATGAGGGATACTGTGCCAATCCAGCAAAGCTTTTAAGTGTACGCTTACCTCCAAGCACAATTTAGGCCATTGATGCTAATAGTACTGTTTATATACTTACATTAGAAAGTGAGTAAATGCTTTGTGACACTCTGAACTGGAGTATTTTGGCACTATGCAAGCTCATCTGTGAGCATGTATCTCTGATGAAGACTAAAACAGTTTTTAGGTATTTCGGAATGTAACACCCTGCTTCTTTCTAACTGCCAGTCCATTACGGTACATCATATTGATACTCGCCTCACGATTCTGACTCCTCACAGGATGCTATGTTAAATTCAAGGTCATGGTGTTAATCTTCAAAGTTCTTCACAGAATTGGTACACGTTACCTCAGAGAATCTCTCTTTGTGACTACAACCTCTCCTGACAGCTGTGTTCCTCAGGAATTATGAAGCTGTCAACCTCAAGGGTGAAGCCTGAGAGGGCAGAAGACAAGGCCTCCTCAGCAACACAGCCAAAGCTTTGGAAATCATTATCAGAGTAGATAAGAATGACCACAAATCTCTCTGTCCTCTAGGCAAAGTATAAAACTCACTACAATTTAGCTCCCACAGGTACAACTAAAGACAATAAAGATAGAGGGTGAAAAAAGTTAACAGTAAGAAAAAGAAGAGCAAGATGGGAGGAGGAGGAGAAAAACTGCTCTCACATTGCCTTCTGAAAATAAAAGCCCTAGTTCTGATCTGGGGACAAATAATGGGAGTATTTCAGATATTACAGAGAAGGCATTTATATTTGTTCATTAGACATTATATTTTATTTTAAATTTCAGTATATAGGTATCCATTTGTGTGCTCCTAAGCTTATCTCATTTCCTTTTAATCTAATATTAATACATAGTTAATGCATATTAGTAATGGAGTACATACCAGAACATCTGTATAAGGCAAATAAAATGACAGGTAGTTCCTTTTAATTATTAAAGGTATGATTTTTGGCAAATCATATAAGAATAGGTCAGATTTCACTAACTGTCTTACAATGTATAAAGGTTACAAACTGATTCATCAGGATGTGAATGTTTTATGTGCTTGTAGGTAAGAAAAATATCAAACCCACTAGCATCTTGAGATCTGCAACCATTATGACAACAGACTGGCTCTTCATCTTTCTCTGTGTTTACCTGGGATTGTCTGCTTTTGACTTTAGTCAATATGCATGGCTTTTGCAAGTACTTGCAAGTCTTGCAAGGTGAAGATTTTTTGTCCGTCATGTTGGAGTATATCTAATTTAAAAAGATATAAAGATCATGTTTTTTTTTCAAAACTGTTAATTACTTAAATACAGTGAACTGGGCATGTCTCTCCTTCTTGCCATACAGTCATACAGGTTAAATGGAGCTGATTGTTGATGAGGCTGCCCTAATCCTGCTACTGCTGACAAATATATTTATTACTCAGAAAACTCAGACTTGGGTTTTTTTTTTTTTTTCCCTTCAAAATGGGCTCTCATGTTGTTAGGGTGAAAACAGGAGCTGTAAAATTATATGCTGTTCTGTGTTTGTGTGTGTGTGATGGGGGTTTTTGGTAATGGAGGAGGAGGCTACAGTGGTAGCTCCCTGTGAGATGCTTCTCAAAGCTCCCCAAGCTCCAATTCAGACCCACCTCTGGCCAAGGCCGAACCAGTTAATGATGGTGGCTGCACCTCTGTGATAACATATTGGAGTGGAAGTTGTGAGAGAAAGGAGGAGGAAGGAGGGGAGGTGCACTAGTGCAGTTTCTGCAGCCTGTGGTGAGAGGGCAGGCTGCCCCCCTGCCACCCATGGAGGTCACTGGTGGAGCAGATGCCCACCTGCAGCCTGTGGAGGACCCCATGCCAGAGCAGGTGACTGTGCCTGAAGAAGGCCGGGACTCTGTGGGAAGAAGCCCCACTGTTGTAGTTCAGTGCTGAGAGGACTGCAACATGTGGGAGGGACCCATGCCAGAGCAGCTAGACAAATGCTGTGGCCCATGAGAAGGACACATGGAGAAAGTTCGTGGAGGACTGTCTCCTGTGAGAGGGACACCATGCTGGAGCAGGGTAAGAATACGAGGAGTCCTCCCCCTGAGGAGGAAGGAGTGGTGGGACTGACCGCACCCTCCCATTCCCTGACCCTGTGCTGCTGCGGGAGAGGAGGTAGAGAAATTGAGAGCACAGCTGAGCCTGGGAAGAAGGGAGGGATGGGGGGAAGATGTTTTTAAGATGGGGCAATGCTTCTCACTGTCCTACTCCATTAAGTGTTGCTGTTGTTAGTATCTGAATTAAATTGATGTTTTTCTTTTTCTTCCCCTAACAAGTCCGTCTTTTGCCCATGACCATGACAGGCGAGTCATCCCTCCCGGTCCTTATCTGGATTTCTGAGCCTTTTCTTTATTTTCTCCTTCCCATTCCTGAGGGGGAAGAGGTGAGTGAGCAACTGGGTGGTGCTCAGTTGTCCTCTGGGCTAAACCACAACAATGCTTCTGGTTTAATTACAGTGATGTTAAATACAGAATACAAAACCTTTTGAATAGATGCTTGGAGATAAGTTTTATCACACTAGAAAAAGAGGAGGGAAAGGGTCAGTCCAACAGACATCATTGGCAGAACTTCCACCTGCTGTCCTGGGGATGGGACTTTGTTTACACCTGCATGCTTGCTATTAGTTCAGATGGGTATAATTCATTCTTCTTTGTGTCAAAACACTCCAGATGTTGGAAGTTAACAGAGTTCTCATTCATCTTGGAGCTCTTCTCTTTAAGCAGAAAGGTGTGGGTTCCATGGGTTATGGTGTTCTGCAAAAATGGCAGCCATAATGTCATAAATGGGCAGGCGCTTCTTACAATGTTTTAGTATTGTGGCTACGCTTTTATGTAAAATAGTCAAATGCGTGATTATGGTTGACACTATGACACTATGAATAGTAAGAAAATGGTACTTGCTATGGTTTTGATTAATATGAAGTGGGTCACTTCAAAAACATTTGCTGGTACAGTAATTATATCCTCTACAGCTGGGAAATGTTTGTGTTATTCTAGATATTTATACATAAAATACTTGACTTTTTGCATTTTCATTCTGTTCTAATGCTCATAAACCTCTAGTGCAACTGTACATCACAGAAAGAGAAAAGTAAGCTCTCGGTGTTAATGCTGTGAAAAAGAGACCTATAGGAACAGGGAAAAAATACCCCTAAGTGGTATTTTTATGCAAAGGGAATCTAGTGACACTAGATGTATGGCAAAGTCTTCTGCATGTAATGCAGTCAGACACCTACTGATTAAAATCCAAAATCTGTCCTCCCCATTGGAAAACTAGTTCTTGAAACCAGATCTTTAGTTGTCCCAATATAAGTACTTGTAAGATATGCTGTTCCTAGGTCTTAGCTTATGTAAAACCTGTGTTTCTGGTGACTATTACCTGTTTTTAAGCACTATTTTACCGAGATGAAGATATGTAGAGGATCTCTTGATGCTTTAGTCCAGCTTTTTCCAGACATCGCTGCTGCTTTGGACCTGCAGATCATGCTTCTGGTTGGCAGCAGTGGCAGTGCTGTCTCTTGTGGTTCAAGGATATTTGTGCCCATTTGGCATCCCCTTAAAGGCTATGATGTAGCCTACTGAGTTGAATGAGATTGCTGCTGCTGACAGTATTTGGCTCTTAGTTAGTGCTGAATTTGATCCATTATTAAGGAAAAACAGGGATAACATTATAAATTTAAATACCTCTTTATGAGCACGGAGTAATGCAAGTTCCCTGCCTGTTATGATAAAACATAACAGAATCAATAAAAGTCATACATTTTTTTTTTTTTCTTGAAATAGCTTTACTGTTGACATTATAGCTTCTGGAGAAACTGGCTGCTATCTTCTTTCGTCTGCAGGCAAAACACCTGCTACTTGTAAGCAATTGTTAGTTAAATCACTTAAAAGATTGGCATTTGTTTTAAATGGCAATTAAACTATTGCATTAAGTCACATTTGTCTCTACTGTACTAAAAGTTCAATAATGTAGTGTACCTTGATATGTACCACATTTCATAGTTGCAAGCTACAGGTCAAATGTAAAGACACTGTAATAGCAGGTAATAAAATACAGAAATAGCCTGGCCTGTCAAGGCCTAGACATGCAAAGCGATGCAGGACTGCTGGGCTTGTGGCTCTTGCATTTCTGTCAGCGCATTTCTGCTTGTTAGTTGTAGGTATTAAAGACAGAGCTAGCTGAATAGAGAAACATAATTGTGACCTGTTCTCCATTTGGCAGAAAGAAAAAAAGGTTCTGAGTAGCTAGTATAATGACTATTTTTGACTGCTTTCAAAGTTGATTAACAGAAGAAAATGTGCTTATGAATAAATAGCTTAGCAAGACATAGAAAAAATTAGTCAAACTATTCACAAATAATGTTCAACCATCTCAAATTCAGATTGCTATGACCACTCATGCAGTGCTTTTTAGCTAAGAAGAGAAAGTGACCTTTATTAGGATCATGGCTCCATATATATCCTCTCATTTTCTATACCTTTTAAAAAGTAACACATCTTGTCCTATAAAAATGCAAGAGTGCAGCTTTCCTGAAATATATTGCACATGTCAAAGGCTTGTATGAATTCCGTGATGTCAAGGTCAGTGAGTGGTACAGAAAGAGTTAAGCACTGAAGAGGAGAATATAGATTACTGTGCTGCAGGCATCTATCTCAGCACTGGGTGA
Organism: Strix uralensis; assembly: GCF_047716275.1. Lineage (NCBI taxonomy): Eukaryota > Metazoa > Chordata > Aves > Strigiformes > Strigidae > Strix > Strix uralensis. Next base: position 34,452,945 of record NC_133975.1, read on the forward strand.
AATAAAGTAAGTTCAGGAAACAGACATTGCTTCCAACAGAAAAACAATCAATTTTGGATCTATATATAACACAGCATATATATTATTGCACTAAAAGGCATCTGTCTTCCAGTCAATACTTTTATAAAAACTATGCCATAGAAAGGTTTCTGTAAGAGTGGATAGTTTGTGAATTGCACTGTTGCAACTGGTCAGGGGTCTAAAGTATTTGTAAAATGCAGTTAGTGTTTAAGATGTACTCATTTTGATCAAAGAGGGTTTTGGACTGACTTACCATGCAGACACACATCTGTTAAATGTCAGACATTAGGTAGTAGTACCTAATAACTCCCGAAAGAATCATTTTGCATTCCCCACAAGTCATGACTCGCATCATATTCAGCTTTCTGTTGCATAAGGATTTGTTCCTAGCAGGTTGTATATATGTGTGTGACAGCAGGGACAAGAATGATTATGATGAGTGTTGCTGTCAAATCATTATTACTCTTGCTACCATAAACAGGCGTACAGCTCTAGCACCTGCCTGCTCCTTTCCTGTAAACAGCCGGGATCAATTGAAATATATTCTGACAACAAGACCTAGATTAATAATTACTCTTGTTATATATGCAGAGTTGTGGCTTGCTTATCTTTTATGAATGTGGTGCAGTAGTGCAAAACTCTGTGTTGGCTAGCAGGCTGACTGTAAACAGATCAAAAAGCCCAGCAGATGAAAATTGTTTTACTCTTTTCTGAGACTGAAACAACATTGAATGAACATTCTAGCAGCTGAGGCTTTCAAGGAGTAGCAAACACCATATGTTAATTGACCATTATTTCTCTGCCATGAAGATTAAATCAAATAAGATTAATTAGATAACTCATTCCAGATTACTGACTGTGTGTGAGATGCAGGCCTGGTGGCTTTTTTAATGTGTTTGCAGGTGAAATACTCTGGATTTTGTGTAAATGCTTGTGTTTCCAGACTGCACTGAGCTGTTGAGTAGCCATAAAACAGTGGTGAAAATTCTATATCCCTGTTTTTTCAAAGTTGCAGTTCTTTACATTTTGTTGTGTGACATCAGAACAAAGGCTTTTATAGAGTTAATTGCAAAAAGGAAAGAGAAAAAAGGGACTGGGGAAAAGGGACAGTGACAGGTTGTAATTGATCTTTTTTCTTCTGCTCAGTTTAACAGAGACAGTTTCTTGCCATGATTCCGTTTATCAGTCTGTGTTTTCCTGCTCTGATCAATCTGCTTTCTCTTATATTTTTGTAAGAGAATTTTGTCTTCATTCAAATACTATAATGAATTAATAATTCCCAGTGTCCTGTTTATCTGCATGAATCTATGGTCAGTAGAAAAACTTGGCTGCTGTTGAAATACAAAGTGATGCCCCATTGACTGTAGTCACTAGTAAACACGCAGGCACTGCAGTGGTCGACAGCACATTCATTGTAGGGCAGCCTATGTACGCTGTGGTTAACTGGAAACTTTGATTTCCACAAATTATCCTTTAACATAACATTTTAAAGCTATCCTTTAACATAAATTCTGTTTGTGCTTAGATACATGTCATTTTCTTTCTGAGATCCACTAAGTTTGTTACATGAAAGACATTTGTGATAGTCTTTTGTGTAGATTACTTTGATTTTTTTCTTGTTAATAAAATAAGTGACCAAAAATCAGGTTTATCCAGAGAAAATCACATGAATGTACTTTGGCAAGCATTTCTGCAGGAAGTAAAGATTTTGTGTTATCCTTCGGGATTAGAACTCTGGATTTGTTCTTCCATGTGGTGAATGTTTTCCACGCCACCTATGATGACTAATGTCGGAATCTATCACGGTCACAGTTTTACTGTGCTTTGGGTCCGAGGAACTTGTGGAGTCCATATGTTAGTCCAATCAAGAAGCACAGTGTTTTTATAGAGTCAGATAATTACCTCCTACAGTTCTGTTTTTACCTGGCAGAAAGTAATTTTTAAACAACATTACCTGACCCCCAGGTTCTAGTAATTTTTAGGTTTTCTATCAAAACCAGTCTGTTCCCAATCCCTTCTGCATGTAGTTAATTCTTTGGTTCTAATGACCCAACATCTGTCATGGTGAATGTGACAGTAATTCAGAAGTGTTATAAGAAGCAGCAGTCACATTATAAGTCACTGAAGATAAAGGAACTGTTTCTAAAATTAGATCAATTACTTTGATATTTAACTGTAAATAGCTTTATATGGAAAATCTTGCTTTTTAACCCTTTAAAATGAAAACTTATTCTCTTAATTTTGCGGGATCTCTTTTACTGCTAAGAGCATGACTGACTGAGTATGTAGGGATTGTAGTGAAGAATAAGATACAAAGGAATCTTACTAAATGGAAAAAGTGTGTGAAGTGAGATAGGATTAAGGAGAGGTGGTTATATTCCTTCAACTAGAGATTAAATGGAGACAGACACAACCATTTTGTTAACTGGGCTGTACATATATGCTGAGATATAATTATTTTAACATTAAAAATTGCACATGGGAAAATTTTCCTTTGGAATGGAAGGAAAGTTTCTGCTGCCAGAAAAAAAGGAAGTGGTGGTGATAGAAAAACATGAAAAAGATTCTCTTGCTCACTGACCTTTCCCTTTTTAGCTGTATCAAGTTTAGATGCACTACCTGCCATCACTTTATAGAACCTTGTAAATAACAGAAGTTAGGAGACCACTGAACTATTGGATGTGATGAACAGAGGGTTGAGCAACATAGAAAAGATGGATTGAATCTCTGTCTAATGACATGTTAAGCATCATAGTAATTAATGAGAGATTTTTCATCTATAGGTCCATATTGATTTGAGTAACAAATGCCACTTGGAGTACCTGTAAGTCCTCTCTTGTCTCCCAAGACATAGCCTTAGCATATTGCTGTGTATTTTGGGCAGTGTGAGACACTGAAGTCTGAAATGTCTAATTCTCCTCTTGCGCTGATGCTACTATATTATTCTGGTAGATACCACTTCTGATTCAAACCAGTTTAAGGTATAAGTGAGAAGAGAGTAAGACTCAGTGACTTCAGGAAAAGTTCATGGGCAAGAGTAGTGTGGTATTCAGTTCAGCCCCAGGACTTCTGCATAGCTCAGTGAATACAGTCATCGCTTATGTCACTTCAAGCAAGGGAAGTTAAAGTGTGGTAATGTTAATTATCATTCAGTGGGATCTTGTTAGATTGTTACTTTTCCTTGCTAGAGATCACTGCCACTCTTTTCTCTCATTCTAGGAAAAGAGGAAAGCTTGAGGGCAGAAGCCCAATTTCTTCTCAGCAGGTAAAATATCTCTTTAAAATATTTTAACAGGAAGTGATTGTCAAGGGGTGAGATGAGGGTGATGGGGAAAACTGTAGTATAGAGTGTATTCCTTCTTCATTAAAAAACTGTAGTCTCAGTGTTCATTTAGGCAAATGGTTTCTTTTCCACAGCAATTTACTCCAGTCTCTGCAAACCTTACTTTTATATTTGGAATGAAAGAAAAAACCACCAATCCCTCACCATTTAGCAGACATTAGGTTTGCTGGATGCTAGGTTTGTCTTTTTCATGCTGTTGTTTGTCTTGCCAAACTTGCCTTTTATGCTAGATCCTGACCTGCGGTAAATGGACAATATTAATAGAGCTCTGTCAGCATACACAGGATCCAGCTTTGGCTCACTCTTCACTAAAGTACATCAATAATTTTTATATATAATACTAGTAAATTTGTTTATACATTTGGTGAAGGCTTGAATTCTTGTCGATACTGACGCTATGTTATCCATTCTCTCAATGAGTGGATGAGGCTATAGAAAACAGGAATGATGGTCTGTCATTTTGAAAAACGTGGCAGTTTTTCAAACTCAGGCTCATAATGTCAAAGTTCATTAGACTGTATAAACAACTTGGACTATATGTTTACTGAAGATGTCAAGCACCCAAATCTCACCTGTTTGTGCTTCAGGGGCTAATTCAATGTTGCATTACAAAACCTCTGCTTATCTTTCTTGCCTAATTAAGGACAGAAGTGCACTATGTTTTTATGTTAAAATTTCCCAGGAGTCTGAATTTTTGCTCATTACCCTTCCGGATAACAGTCTGTAACTGCTTTGGTCCTTGGAAGCAGCTTCCCTCCTCAATGGTATGTGGTCTGAATGTGCTCTACTAATTGGGATCACTAGAACAGACAGAGAAGAAGGTTTGCAATGGCCTCCTTCCTTCATACAGTAGCTCACTGTTTAGAGCTCTTATTGATTAGATCTTGTTTTGTCAGACAGGATCAATTCCTTCCTCTGCCTTGAAAGGTGTGAAGACAATTCAGGTACCTCTCATGCCCCAGAAATATTCCTTAGCATCTGAACTTCATCTTTTTTCAAAGGGAAAAAATATCATCTTCTCTTTATGAGTGAACATAGAGAACAGTTGACCACCATTTATTTTACAACAACCTTCTAAATATTCTAATTTTCTTTTTCTTTTTCTAGAAGAAATCAAAGAATGTCAATATTTTTCAAGCTTTAATCTCAAATAACGGTTTTTCTAAACCTGTTTGTATTTTTGTTGGTCTCCTTTTGGACTCTTTTGTGTAGCTATATGTCCTTGTTAAAGTAATTATCCAGGACAAGGCATATTCTTTTTATCTGAGAGCTCAAACCAGTAAGTAAAGTGGAATAATTATCCCCATATTACAGTTAAAATTACAGTTAATATATTTGAAGCTGAATTTCACTATTTTACAGTGTGTTTTCCATTGTTAACTCTTTACTCAGTTTATGGTTGATTCGCCTAGTACTAATTTAGGCAAATCTTCCCAATTTCATATTTGGACATTGGATTTCTTCACCTTAAGTACAGTGTTACCTGTCTTAATGAATTTCAGCTTCTGATTTTGAATTATTTCTGCAAATGTTCAGAATTATCCTGAAAATATGGGAGAATACAAAGTGCCTGCAACACTTTTAAGCTTCATTATCTGCAAATTTTTTATTTTCTCTTCTCCCTGCTCTTCATGTTCCATGTTGCCTGTCATTCAGATCATCAGTGAAAATATTGACTAGGAATAGGTTTTTTTGGTTGTCATTGTCTGTTTGAAATGTCTCTTAATTTGACATAGAATCACTGAAAACTCTACTTGTGAGATTTTTCAAGCAGTTGTTCTCCCATGTTACAGGGAATTAATCCAGACCAGATTTTCTTAGTGTGTTTATGAGACTGCCATAGAGAATATTAAAAAAAAAAAAAGTAATGTTAATGTTTATCACATCTATTGCTTCCCTGTTATCCATTAGCTCGCAACTTTGTCAAGGAAATAAATTATGCTGGTTTGATACAACTTTTTTTCTTGACAAATCCATGTCATATGTTTTTTATCATCTTACTATTCTTGAGGTGCTTATAAATTGCTCAATAATATGTTCCAGAACCTTTTCAGGAATCAGTTAGGCTGTCTCCAATTCCCCCTTCCCTTCTTTCTCTCCTTCTTAAAGATGGTACCATGATTATCCTTCTCCAGTCCCCTGACACTTTCCAGTCCACTGTGAATTTTAGAAAAATTCATTAAAGTTTGAGAGACTGTTTCAGCTGGTTTACAGGGTCCTCAAGACTGAATTTAATCAAGCCTTGCAAACTAGCGCACATGTAATTTATCTAAATATTCCTTATCCTATTGTTTCCCTAACTTGTCTACCACTCCTGTTCACTTTTTAAATATCTGGTAATAATTCACCTTATTTTTAAAGAATAAAGCTATTTGATATGTCAACCTTTTCCTTATCATCAACTCACCTGCCTTCCCTATGAAACAGTCAACCTGTATTTTCCTCTGGTTTTGTCTTTTAGTCTATTTATACGATCTTTTCCTGCTTCTTTATTAGTTGATTGGTATCTCAGCTTTTTTATTTCAGCTCTATCTGCTTGTGCTTTATATTCATAGTACATTTTGTATAGTTCTTTTTGACTTTCAAAGTTCTTAAAGAAGTCTTGAATTGATCATTAAAGTCTTAATATTTTTCTTCTTACTGAAGTAGTTGGAAAATGTGATTTTAATATAGTGTCTTTCAGAGATTTTCATTGCTGTCAGTGTAGTGGATGCAGTCCTTGTGAAGGATCAAACACAGCTTTTATTTTAAATTTTGCTGTGGAGAAATGCTATTTAATTGCATTTGAAAGCTTAAAGCCATGAGTTCTGTTATGAAGTGATAGATTCAAACTGTCTTCCACTTTCTCCCATCAAAAAACTCAAATTAAGTTTTGATTAGATATGGGCCATTTTTCCCTCCTTTTCATTCTGTATGCAATTTCTATATAAAAAATCTTGGGTTGAAGTAATGACTTGTGTGGCTTTGTCAGCATTCAGGAACATAAAAACATATATTCTCCTCAGTCTCTAGAAAATAAATCAACTAATTTACTTGGCCTTTACACAGTATCCAGTACTCACCTAAATTCCCAGCTTGTGCTGAATCATTCGGTATTGCTGGTTTGTTTTTTTGTGGTTTGGGTTGTCTGTAATTACTTTTAGATCTATTGCAGATCGCATTCAAGGCTTCTTAACATGATAATCAAATTGAAATGTGCTGTCTCCAAAGATGAAGGTTTTGTTGGGGCAATTCCTGGGAAGTGGATAAAGTCAGAAGTGGAGGTATGATGGGGTTCTGTTTGAAAAGCCCTGAAAATGGTGTCCTTGCCTTTCCTGCTGCCAGGGAATTCCTTTTTTATAGGAAATACAAAGGATGGAGGGGGTTCCTCGTTGGTTACAGACATAAGGAATTCCCTCAAACACTCTTCTTGCAAGTGGTACTACTACCCTACATCCTGAGGCAGGAAAGGCTCTAGACAAAATAAATAGAAGGGTATAGTTTTACTTCTTTTTAGCAATTGATTGTTTTAGGTAGTTTTCTGCATGGCATATGCCTGATGTGGGTTAAGCTTAGTCAGAAATATGTAGGTTATTTTCTTGTTACTTTAGATGTGCTGCAGTAGATTTCTCTGTAGAAATAACTGTGGCCCAGAGTCAGTCAAGCATATGAACATGAGTGTGACAGTTGTTCACTATAAATAGGTGCTTTTTTGTAACTGGAACCTGGATTTGTGTGCTTACCTTTTTGCAAACTGAGTCCATACCAGTGACCACTGTAAACTGGATGAATCATGAATTTTCCTATATTTATGCTTGCTGCTGTTTTCTAAATCAAATAGCCCAACACTTCTCCTATTCTCACATTTCGTTGTTAGGTTGGCATTGTACACTACAGTTGAATATTCTTTTTTGTACATCTTCTTTAAAAATGTCCTGAGATTTTTTGCCTTGAAAAAGTTCTATACATCTTGAACTTGTTGTTGGGAAAACTTGGTGCCATGAAATTGATGCAGGGGTCAACTGTTTCTAAAGATTTAATACCAAAGGGATTTTTTGGAAGGTAAGATGATATTAATACACTAGATTATGTTTATTGAGATTCAGCAGCTATTAGAATGGCTAAATTTCCTTGGACATGATGATAGATTTATTACGTCACCTTTACAGCAATTTCTTTTGCCTGCATTAAATTTTAAACATTTGGTTTGGGAAGAATAGGCAACTGTGTCCAGTTCCTCTTCACTACTGGGTGGAAAATTGCTGTCCTCATCCATTTTGTACCTAAAGTCAAAGAACTGTAGGGAAATTGTTAATTGTCTGATTAAGTAATTATCTTGGGCATTTAAAAATAAAAGATGTCTAAAATAGCATGAGAGTTGGCGCTGACCAGATCCTTTTCTAAAATACTTTATTTGATATAGCACTAGGTGAACTCTTATATATAAATGGAAACAGAGGGAAAGATCTGCCTGGACAGATCAGCTTGAAGGGTTGAGGTCTATAGTTCAGAACTTCAGTGACATTTTGGTTTCGTTAATTCAACTTCACCAAGTCCACAAATAGTCTTCACAGATTGATATCCAACAAAACAAGACAATGCCCTTTTCCTAGGATTCTTCTCATACTTTTACCAGTGGACACTGGATGATAAAACAAAACAAATAATCCAGTGTAAAAGTACTGAAAGAAGAATCAGATCTTTTCTAATTCTTGTCTAAAACTATTCATGCATTTTTATTTGGGTCATTACCTAGTAAGGATGAAGATGTCAGAAATAGGAAATGCACTTCAGAAAAAGTATCCAGCAAGGCAGATGGGGAACTGAAATGATGGTGAGAAGCGGGATCTCCCAGCAGTATCAACAGGTATTGTACTCGTGTCAGCAATGCTATGCATATCCAGCTTTGATGGATTTTGCTCTTGCTGTTCCTGCCATTAGTGGAGGTTGTGGTTGTTGTTTTATGGGAGAAAAAAAAATTTCTTTGTACAACTGTCTGCCTAACCCTTCCTGACATATCTATGATTTGCTTGTACTGAAGTATTAGAGGAACTTTACATGTTATAGGTTGATATGCACTTTGTCACTGCTTAGAATTTGGCAATTAACTGTCAGTTTGCAGCATCTTCATTTTTGCATTTTAAACTGAAGGGAAGAGCGAAAGGAAAGACACAGTTAATATAACTAGATGAATTAAATATAGGGAAAGCATAGAAGAAAAGGGGGCAAGAGACTTTAAATATTTATGAACTCTTGCTTTATACTGCTTATTTTGAGGTGAGTTCTTTATTCTACATGAGTAGGCCACACACCAGTCAAAGAATTTCACTTACATTGATAGGTTTTGATTTTAATTTTTTAAAAGGCTTTTTCAAGAACAATTGGGCTTTGTGATTTTTATACATCTAGTAGAGTGTGTAGTATGAATGGTCCTTTCTTCTTTTTTTTGAAAGAAACTTACAGTAGTAAAAGCAGGTGTAGATGGGGTACGCAGAGTATTTAAGCCATGTGTCATATCCTGATTAATAAAAGAGTTCTATCTGTCAGTTTACCAAACTTCAGATTTTATTTGTGTGGTGCATAGCTTTTGAGTTGTTTTTCTATTTTGCTTACATGCTAAGTGAGCTAAACTTGCATTCTTCAGCGAGACCTGCAGGATAAGCTTTCAACATCAAGTTTTCCTTTGCTTATCCTGGTAAGAACTTGAAGCCAATTTGTCCGACACAAAATGTGAAGAGCAAATAAACAAACAGTTATATAGGCTTTTATTCTCCACAACTCGTTGTAGATGCAGTTTTTATCAGATAGGTATACTGCTTCATGGTAGCTAAGGAAAAGTCTTTATCCCATTGGGTAGAGGTATAATCAGGATCTCCATCTGGAATTTATAACTACAATAAATCCTTAATATATGGAAGGTAAGTTAACAAACTTTGGAGGAAAGATTTTTAGATCTCACTTAGGATACTACCTAACTTATCTGATAATTGGACAAGCCTCTTCAGTTTTTTAGCTGTTGCATTTCAGCTCAAGCCTTGCAGATTGGATGCAGGGTTATTTCAATGCTTAATTGCAGGCACTATATTGCGTGGCTCACTGCCTGGTGTAACTCTATCATGGCTGAGACTGGATTTGCCCTCATTTTACACCCCTGCTTGTCATCGTTCCAGGTCTTACAGCCTTTTAACCACCTCCTCTTTATTTCTACCATTTCCACTGTTTTCATTGTGTTAAACTTTCAACACCCCCCCCCCCCAAAAAAAAAAAAAAAAAAAAGTTCCATAATGGTAGCCATAGCATGTGTGTAGTGTTGCAGTATGGCAATGAAACATTAATATTTAGCTACTGCTCAGGGAATTTCTTTTTCAACAGAATCCCTTTGAGTACAAGCCTTTCCTGGGAGGCAGAGCCCAAGCTGAAGTACTGCATGACCTAATCTGCTCAGAGCTTCCACCACACCCAGGGCAGGACATCTCTAAGAGAGGCGCAGCAGCACTATCCTGTGAATGCTTAAAAATCTGGGCACTGTAGCATTACAGGGAGAAGCCATGGAAGGAAAAGCTTAGGTATGACTCAAATTAAGGAATCTATAGTTACTAACTTCATCTTCAGACTGCATCTTGAGAACCCCTTCCTTACAAGATTTTCACAGCTTCTATTCAAAGTAAATGTAACTTGTGTATAGTCAGGCCTAATAGTACAAAAACTTAATTTATCTTCAGTTTCACCTGAGGGTGGGGAAAGCAGCTGAGCTCACAGGTTCCCATTTAACACTCTTTTGGTTAGTACTGGGTTAACACCTCCCATTACAGCATCTGTAGTCTGGGCTGAATTAACAGCATTAACCCATCGGATCTTTCTAAGCATTGGTTTGCTTTATGTTGAGAGGAAGATGTTGAATGGCTTACAAATATTTTGACTTCAGAGTCAAATGTTTCAGGGAGCTGAGAATGTAAAGAGAACTGGAATTCCATTTTGAAAGAAAGAGGAGAATCCTGCCAATTATTGGCAGAGCTACATAAAAGGTAACGTGCTTGGAAAAATGGCGTACCTTTCTCCATCAAAACAGAAATTACTGTAGTAGAAAAAATGTAGAATATTTGTCTTTTTCCCTCCACTACTTTTTGGTAAACAGGCTAAATGGCCCAAATGGGGAAAAACCCACAAGAAAAGAATTCCCATAAAAATAATTTCAATAAAAATACCTTCACTCAGTAGGTATGATCTCTAGTCTTTATCTAGCTCTAGTTTCCTATTTAGAGGTCCCAATCTCTTCTGCTTAACACTTGCTGTAGCTCTTTACAGTCTCTTTCATCCCTGTGCTTTTGTACAGTAATGGTCTCTCTTCGTCGGATGCCTAGGTTTTTTTTATGTTCCTGATCTCTTTCAGATAATCACTTCCAGGGCCACAGGTCTTTTAACAATATACCTTTACAGCATACATTTACTACTTTTCCAAGTAGAAGAGGTTGCCACTAAGCAGGAACATAATGCAATTTGTCAGTTTTCAGTGGGTATCTTGGGAAATCTTTTTTTTTGCTCTGTAGGTAATATGTGTCTCTTTAAGCAACAGTCTCCGCCAATGAAGCCTGTCTTCCACCTGATAATTCACTTCAATGAGAATTGGATGTTCTGAGCAGAATGCAATAGCACATATCAGGCTTATAAGTCTGCTACCACAGATGCTAGAGCAAGTAATAAAAACAGCAAGATGGAATGAGGGCAGGAGAAGGCCTATAATTTTCAGAATTTTCAGTGTATTTTGGATTGATCTAATGGTGACAAAATTGTTCTAGTAAAAAGCAATCTGCTGTGAAATGAAAAAGGATGGTTTTCCCGAATGTAACAATGCCTTGTGAAAATGAACCCTGTGGAATGAAGTTGGAGTGTCAGAACTTCTTAGACATCCATGTTTTTAACATAAAGAGAGCCCACTCTTGCCCCTTGTTTAACAAGCGGGATTTTAGATGGCCAACAGCTGTCATGCATGTTCTGAGGAGTAAAGAAAAATCTTTCAGAAAGGGAAGGAAAAATGTATTTTTAAGACCTCCCTGGAAATAGGAATTTAAAAATCCTTCATAGAAAACCTAACAGCACCATCTCCTTTTCCTTTTCTTGAAACCTTTTAGAGCTTCCTGCAAGGGATAAAACTACTGCAGAGACTCCCAGCATTCCTGGGCTGTGGCACAGTTGGAAGCCGGGTTACACGTCAGTGTTATCTCATCTGGGAACATGCATGTTCATGGGGGCTTGTTGTGGTCTCACCAGAGGGTGAATGAGGCATCAGAAAACCGTACAGATTTGTAAGTCTGAAAAAAACTACATATTTCTCTAAAGAAATTTCCAACTGGAAAACTTTTTACTACCTTTACATATGTGGGAATAGTATTGTCGCTCTACTGTAAAATAGATGGACCAGATGTTATCATATGTGCTTAGCTGGCACAAATGACTGTCACTCTAATTTCAGAGTAAAAGGAGAAAGACTGTATTCCTCACTAATAATATGCCTTCTTTCTTAAATTTTTTTCTAATAGTTGTAGTCCCAGCTTTACCACCTGCTATCCTTACTCAGCTGTAATTACAATATATGCTGAGCAAATGCAAAAGAAGACAGTGTGTCCTACTTTAATGAATGGCAAGATTAAGTTCTAATTTTATCTTGCTTTTTTCAACCCTCTTACAGGGACTAAATCCAGGGGCTTCCAGAGACTTCTGGATTATGGGTGCCCCTGTTTCATACCTCATTTTCAGTAGTTTTGCATCTGTATTAATATAGAATGAGAGTGGGATGATTTTGAGTGTCCTTATATTATCCTGGGTTATAATTAATTTACTAATCTGCCAAATGAATATTTTTTCATGCTGGTTGGTAGCTTTAGTTCAATACCCTTTATGTTTAAAGTTTGCTCTGTCTTCTTCGTATTTTATGTACATACTGGCAACTGCTCAAGCTGAGACAGATGAAGGAAATTTTAATTACCTTGAGGGAGTTAAGATTGCTTTTTCAAACATAATAGACTATCACTTAAACTGGATTATTAGGCTTTCCATTTTATTTTTCAGAAGGATCAGCTGTGGTTTTTAGAGGATATTCAATTCTATATTACACCATTATTATCCAGACTTACATTGTGCAGTTTGCATTCTGTCTTTAAATTTTGGCAGCTGTTTTAGATTTTTTAAAATCATTATTTTTTTATTACTTGATATTGCTGAGCTTGATATTTTCTAACAGCTTTTGTCAAATACAGAAGGTAATCCTTTCAGCTTTTTATTAACAGCTTTTTTTTTCTTTCCCACATCCATGTTGTGCAATCTGGTATTTCTTCCAGTGTTGATGTTCAGTGAGAGCATAAACAAACAGCACTTTTCTTCTCTCCTCCCTCCGTCTTTTTTGCAGGTAGGTGTGTGGAAGAAGAAAAGAATAGTTCTCCTGGCAGTACTATTGTATATGACAGCAGGAAAGACAGAGATAAAATGATACACACACACCAGTTATTTGAACAATAGAAGAAGAGAAACAATGAATTTCTTTTAGCTGCCAGGGAGCAATGAATTTGTGTAATTTGACTGCAGATAATATTTCTGATGTAGTCTTGGTTTGAAAAAAATATTTCAGACCTGGTGTATATGCTCAGAGTTTGAGGTTTTGTGTCTTTCCCACTCAAATCAGCATAACCTTTTCTTAGATCAAACAGTGCTAACCATAGACAGTTACAAACATGTTTGGAATAAATTAGCTCATAAACATTTTATTCCCATCCCTTAATGGGGAATGCTTCACAATGCACTGTCAAATATGATGAGATTTCTCATTTTATGGCTCACTTTATCTACAGTCTAGTAATTGCACTTTCAATGGCACAGTATTTGTGTGGAGCAATGGTGACATTCAGTGCTCAGTTAGACTACAACAGGATTAATCCTCTGCATAAGTTTCTTAAGGGTCTTATAATTCGTATTCTCTTGTTTTACAATGGCAGGTATGAATTCAAGAGAGAATCTGAATATGCAATAAGTTCATCTACATCAAATATCAAGTTGCTTGAAATACTGAATGTATTTTCCAAAGATCTGACTGCATACAAATGATCTGCAAATATTTTTCCACCTAGCAGTGCTGAGTATTGCACCTGAGGGTATGGGAGTTTATACTGGTTTTGGAAAAAATTGGGAAATGAACTGCATTATGTGGTATGCAAACTGGAGTACTGTGTTCAGCTCTGAGGCCCCCAGTGTAAGAAAGACATGGACCTTCTCGAGTGGGTCCAGAGGAGGCCACAAAAATGATCACGGAGCTGGAGCACCTCTCCTGTAAGGACAGGCTGAGAGAGTTGGGGTTGTTCAGCCTGGAGAAGAGAAGGCTCCAGGGAGACCTTATAGAGGCCTTCCAGTACTTAAAGGGGCTACAGAAAAGATGGGGAGGGACTCTTGATCAGGGAGTGTAGGGATAAGATGAGGGGTAACGGTTTTAAACTGAACTGAAAGAGGACAGATTTAGATTAGATATAAGGAAGAAATTCTTTACTGTGAGGGGGGTGAGACACTGGAACAGGTTGCCCAGAGAAGTTGTGGCTGCCCCCTGCCTGGCAGTGTTCAAGGCCAGGTTGGACGGGGCTTTGAGCAACCTGGTCTAGTGGAAGGTGTCCCTGCCCATGGCAGGGGGGTTGGAACTAGATGATCTTTAAGGCTCCTTTCAACCCAAACCATTCTATGGTTCTATGATTCTTTAAGGGTTAATTGTAAAAGCTTTATTGGCAAGCACTTGAGAGCTATCTAGTTAATCAAGAGTCACACACATGTGATAAGTTATGAGTGGATTGTATGTTAAACACTTCATAGAGAGATTTTAAAGAAAGCTACATTTTAGCTGGGGAATCCCGTTCTGTTTAAGTGAAACAGAGAAAACAGTTCAACTCCACTTACCTCTTGAATTAGCCTGTGAAGTTTCTTGGAATTGGGAAGGAAAGATGTGCATCACTTAGGCCCTCTTTGTGGATCTTGCATGCGATACTCTTCTAGTGCTTAAGTCCCTCAATGTTCCAGGTAAATCTAACATACTTTGAAATGATCATACACTTACAAAACAGCTATGGGTGCTGCCTTTCTGAAATGCAGCTATTGGATGGGGTTGTGTATAATATCCTCTTGGTAAGGATATTTGCTCAATGTGTGGAATACCAAAGTTCGGTGCTTCATAGGCCCAAAGATACTCAGATTCCAATTTCTTACTTACCAATGTAGAATCTTTGTCTCAGACTGTATAATGGATGGAGAAGGGAAAACACTTCTTACTATGCCAGAGTGCAAAATGTCTACTGGGCAGGAAAAATTCCAAAGAACATAGTTTCAAAAGCTGACTTGTGCTTCAGTTCAGCTTGAGGACAAGAAAGGGCCTTGAGGACACTGTTTACCAATCTATTACCACAAAAATAGCAAAAGATTTTAATTTCTAGCTTTGAGATATCTCTTAAATATTGTTTTACATTCCACCTGGGTTACCCTCCCTTCTTTAAAACACCTTTGGATCCTTCAATCTTTGCTTACTAAAACATATTCAAGATTGTGTACTTTGCAGGGCAGCAGCAAAACTTGAATATATTTAAGTCATTAAGACTCTTCTATCAGGCTCCTCATGCTTCTCACCTCCCCCAACAGTGCTTGGGATGTATTGTACATTTATCACACTCCTTCCTCTTCAACTCTACAGGCTAGGTTGCTTTCCGGTTTCTTTGCTAACTGGGGGCTTTGTCTTAAAGTCATGGTCTGGTTTGCATACTTGGATGCGAACATCAATAGCCTATTAATCCCAGTTGTAAATCAGTTGAAATCAGTAGAGGGAGACTGGTTTAGGTTTAGCTCCTAATCCATGTTATTGGAATGAATTATTCTTTTACAGCTGAGCAGCCTTGCTGATTTCTGTTTGGCAACTGAGGGCAGAATGTATTTCATGAAGTCTGTTGGAGATGCAGCTACATGAGCTAGCAACACCAGACTGCAAGTAGTGGCCTGAACTTTTTTGTGATGTGATAGCTGTAAGAAGGTGGGTCAGCTTCTATATTGTGTGGCTGATAGTTTAATCTGGTCACAAAGGACCCTCTTACTCTTGCTGCTTAGTTCAGTTCTTGCAGTTGCAAAAGGCTTGTGCCAGTCACCACCACTTCGACCGCCAGTTTGCAATCACCCGAGTTGCCCGTTGTCTCACTGTTCAGACCCCATCCCTTCTATGTGGTCTAATTTCCAGTATTGTCCCCGGCTTTGTCTCCCCAGACTGACTTCTTACTGCCAACTCCACAGACTAGTGTCTAAATGCTAGTCCCACCATGTGCTCTGTTTCTGGGCCCATATGCAGCCTGCTGCGTTGGTTTCATGGGCTGAATGTTATACCTGCCACAGATGGAGAGTCTATGTAGCAGGTGCTTTTCTCTGTTGTCTCTGAATGGATGTTTTACTTTGGACGTTTGATTAATATCAGATTAATTTACTTTAGTAGCATGTGTTAGGATGTGTTGCTGACCTGTGGCTGCTATTGTATTTGCCTTACTCTTTTTAATAGGAGTGTTTGTCTAGTGAGTGGAAACTTATTGAAGCCTGTAGAAGACTATCAACTTCCTCGTAATTTATCACATCAGTAAGAGGTTAATTTTGATGGCAATTAATTTATGGTAAATATAAACAACAACCAAACAGTATTTGTATATTAGTGTTAACTACCGTGATTCAAAGGTAGCAATTAGCTTAACTGACAATTAATAGAAGCAAATTTTAACAGTGAAAACATGAACAAAATTCATTCAACCCCTCCAGTTTATTTAATGTAATAAAAATATACTGACTTAATTGATCTTGAGCTGCTATAAGTGAAACTAATGACGTGAAATGGAGTTTTAGATATTGGCTTCAGGGGATGATATTTTCTCATGTAATAAAATACAGTGAGATGCACATAAGTAAATACTTTATGTTCACCATTAAACGAATGATTTACATTTCACTGTGGCAGGATAAATACCTTTAAACAATTAATATGGGGAAGTCTCCCTGTTTTTAAAAGCATAATCTCTGCCAGCAAATGCAATGGGGACTTATATTGCTAAATTAAATGGTTATGGAAAGAACTTGATAGGGGATTTTTTGTATGTTATCCTTTAACTCATCCTTCAGGGCACACTCAAAGTGTCTTTGGTATCACCAAATCAAAACTCTAGTATCTCTGTCTAGTCTGGGGTTTATTGATAATCTATGTGTCGTTATTGATAACCTGACCTTTAAAGTGTTTTAAGGGACCACTCTTAATGTGTTTGGGTTTTTTTTTGTAATTCTATATAAGAAACACTGACTGCACCATGAAGACCATTTTAAATACCTTTTGAAAAACCTTGTTTATGTTCTATTTTCTGTTAATAGTTATATTTTTGATGGGGAAAAAGTCATGATTAGGCAAACATAAGACATTCAGGCAGTCACAACCAACCTGGGCTATGTTTTGTCACACAACAGGAAGCCGAATACCAAGGGAGGTGGTTAGTTGCCATGAATTTCGTGTGCGTGTGTCAGGAGATGTATTGACATTTTCTGGAGTGTAAAGGAAGAACAAATTAATTTATCGAAAATTGTGTAGCACCTACATAAATTCAGTAATTTTATTTACACACAATTCAAGCACAACTTTCTGTCAGAAAGAAAATGAGGAAAAAAAAATCCTCTCCGTTATTTCTGTGGCTTGTAACAAGCAAGTTAAAACCAAATATATCATTAAAGTAAAATCATTGTGTTTTTCATTAAACTAACAACAAATGTAAGTATTTTAGGTATTAATCAGATTTGCAATTAAAATTAAATAAATGAACCAATGAACCAGCAATGATATTAGACTGAATCATCAGGTGGGCAATTTTACCCACTCAGTATTGTGGCTAACGACACTATGTGGTAATGTCAAGAAATCCATTTCTAAACGGAAAGTTAACTTGTTTCCCTGCAGCCTAACATACCAGAAAAGTATGGCCATTAATGGCACTTAGTATATTTTTCTTTGGTGAATTTATTTGGTTGCTTTTTGAAACCTTTTATTTTTGGATTTTGACTGTAATACCCTGTGCCAATTGGTTTCATAGTTTAATTATGCAGTGTGTGATGATTTAAATGGATTTTTTTAGTTTGTGGTTTTGTGGTTTTTTTTTGTTTGGTTTGTTTGTTTGTTTGTTTGTTTGTTTTTTCCAGAATCAGATGAGTGCTTAACTGTAAGAATACTCATAGCTGCTTGGAATCTCCTGAATGTTATCACACCATCATACTTAATGACTAAAGTTTCTGTTTACTCTTGAAAAGGTAATATTCATTGGTTCTGTTTTAACTGAGGTTGGTATAGCAAAATTGTTACGAGAATGGTTACACTTCCAGTTTCTTCAAGTCTACCTCTCCATCATAACACCTGCCTCTTTTATATTGAAAGAAGTGCCAGCTTAGTTGACAGTTTGGTTTCCCACTATACATGTGTGTAAATGCAAATATTCATCTCTTAGGACAGCAGTCCTGCTGTACCTCCTGTTGTTTTGTTAGGTTATTTGACAAAGATGAGTCAAAAATTTTAGGAATAGGGAGATCTTTCTGTGGCCAAAATGTCTTCCACGTAATATGCTTTACTGAGTGGTATAAATCTCAGTTTCTCCAGATGATGGTGACAATTCTGTGTTAATCTTATTGCTTCATAGCCAATGTCTCTCTTCTGGGATTGGCTTTGATCCTACTCCTGGAAGAGCTACATGTAGGAAAGTGTCAGTCATAACTGGGATAGACTAAAACTGAGGGCTCTGTCATGGGGGCACTAGTTGCTGGTCTGAAGCTCTCCGGTGTTGCTCAGTCCATGCAAGTGATTGGAGAATTTCAGTACAGATTATTTTCCTTCCTGTTCTTCAGAAAATCATGGATCTACCTTGCTATTGTAGAAAATCCATGAATGGACATCTGATGGAAGACAAATTTAGCTGCTTATGAGATTTCTTTTTTTCCTCAGCATTTTCTCTCCAAGTACAAGAATAGTCATGCTATTGTCTGTAGTCTTCATCCAACTTCAGCCAAGGGTTATCATTCTCAAATAAATTACCTGTCTCTTCAAGAAGTCAGTTAAAAAACTTTAGATAAAACTGCTGCAGTGCTTTCCATACAGGCCCTACATGTTCTTCAGGGGGTTAACATAAGCAGAGGATATTGTGCATATAGAAGCAATTTACCTCATCGGCAAGTTCTCCAGAGCACTTCTCTGTACGTTGCTGAAAGAAGTGTGTGGATTTATGTATTTGAATGGGCTTCCTCCTTAATTTGGGCTCTGCAAAAAAGTTTGCATTCTTAGGTTCTTTTTGAAGAGCAATATGGGTCATATGCCTATATTTGATACAGAATTCAAGGCAAAATATTAGAGGTAGATTAAACAGCTCAGAGTGGATAAAGTCACCTTAGATTCAGTGTAGCATCAATTTCTAATAACCCAAGTGAATGTCCAATTAGCAGGCTCTTGGCTTTTTATTCTAGGTAGATTCTTTCAAACCGACTGGTTGGAACTGCTCCACTATATATAAATTATATATGTGTTGAAGCTACTACTCTTGTTTCTCACGTGTCTTTATAGTCAATCATCTCCTTCATTCTGGTCCAAGAAGCATTAAATTAAATTGTACAAAGTGGAAGAACTCCAGCAGGAGATGTGCAGAGTGACTGCAGAGGCTGACAGGAAAACATTCACACAGTTTAATGACAAAGCAGAGACTTGAGATTTTAGCAGAGATAGTAGGAAGAATATTTCTGTACAGGATTGCTCCTGTATAAAAGTGCAGGCATTGGTCAGGTATTCTCATTTGTCCATGCAATACCACAGTAACAGTCAAAATGTCATCACCTAAGCTTAATGGAAGCAGGAGCAAATGACGTGACTTCCAATAATAGCTTAAAAAAATCTCCTGTTTATAGTAATTCTTTGAATTTTTCAGAGAATGTCTTTTAGTCATTATTTCTGTGACATTGACTCCAACACATTTTGAGGCCAGTGGTCTGGAAGTTGGGAATTGTAGAAACATGGTATTATGCAGAAGTTCCCTTTTCAGGTAGTAGTAAGCTTTATCCTAGCTGTTGCTTGGATGCTTGATAGAGTATTCAGGGTATTCTTGGTAAATTAGAAGTAGTGCATTTAGATTCCTCTGTGCTATCTTGTGATTTCCCTGACAGCACCCTTGCTGATAGTTTCATTGACCTGTGTCTCATGCAGTGATTGCATAAAATTTTGTTAGTTGCCATAGTACGTGTTGCCTTCCCCAGCTGAGATTCTTTCTCCACCTTTTCACTCACAGTGGTGTGTAACTGCTCAAATCAGATCGCATTGGAAGCCTGAGCTCCTTTTGAGCAAGTCTCTAGTGGTATATGTTGTCATTCTGTAATAGTGTCAGGAATTCATGGAGGCTGCTTAAAAAAAATTTAACAAGAACAGGATGAAATCTCAAGTTAGAATCAACTTACTTGAAACAGTTCTTTCTATTTCAGATTAAATCTTGATCGTTGTAGCTCTTGTGCTGCTATTAATAGCTGAAAATAGAGTTTCATTTTTGTCAGTTTTGTTAACAAGATCTTAAATACTCTCTAGTTTCGGCAAGCTTTGATCAGTGCTTTCCCTACAAATAAGCTGGAGGCTTACTCCTGGGCAAACTTCCCTGTTTTCCTTATTTCTGTTTCAGTGTACCCCTTTTGAAAGCAAATTTCCATTTGATAAACCAAGCTGCTTAGAGCTTATCCACTTCTTTCTTAGGAAGTTGCCAATTTGCCTCTTATTTGAAAGTCCTTCTTTAAAATTGGTTCTGCTTTTCTGGAATAAGATAGCAGATTTTCCACAGGAGTTTGTTTTTTAATCCCTTCCCCGTTTTCCAGCAAGCATATTTCAGCAGTTTTAATTTGTCAGTAACCCACTTCTGATTCAGCTCTGCTTTATTTGCTTAAGTTTTCTTTTCTTTTGCTCTATCAGAAAGATGTAGAATCTCTCTCCCTTTAATTGTTATAATGTAGGTAATTCCCAATCTGCCAACTCTTTTTGCTTTTCACTATCAAAAGAATTTCTGAAAGGGGGTTGATTTAAATATAGCTTTTTGTTGCAATTTAATTGTGACTTTTCATACAATGATTATTAAAAAAGTTCATCATCTTCTATTACATTCTGCCTCCTACCATGTAAGGGCTCTCTTGAGGGTGTTTTCAGCACTGTATCTCCATGGAGGCAGCAGGTGGGAGTGAGTTTATTGCACTCATGTGCTGTGAGTCAGCTCAGTCTGAGAGCCAGAAATTTATTTTTACATGACACTAGGCCTGAGCTAATAAGCCTTGCTGGGTGCAGGATACGTTAGTTCAGGCCCAATGTTGTCTTAATATCACTGAGCTTCTGGACTGTGTCATCTCAGTGTGCAGATAAAGAGAACCTCCACCCAAGTGGAGTGAGTGCAACTCTTTGCACCTGTCCTTGGAAACGCACACTAATTCTTTCAGTGAAAGTGCCGGTAGACCAAAAACTCTTCCTTACCAGCTTTTCCCAAAGCATCTGAAGCAATTTCTAGGTTATTCTGTTAGAGTCCAAATCTCTGAAATTGAGCCAGTTCTGGCTGGTTTGACAAACAAAATTTTTTCAGACCAGGATAATTTTAATATTGGAATTTCATCAAACTTTATATCAAAACTCAAACACAAGACTTACTGCTTTGGATTACTCTTCAGAGTATGAGAAATACTGTGAATGTAGCACACCCCACTCTCACACCTGTGTCCTTTGAATCTCCTTGCTAGGCTTCTTTACAGAAGCAAGACCAAGCTGAATATGAGCTTGAGTGTTCTGGTTTTTAAATTCTAGAGATATATTTAGCCAGCACATAACAGTGTCTTACACTTGATTAGACTATTGGGGAAGTTGCCAATTTTGAATTAAAAGCTATAGTTTGTGGTCTCTCTTCCTCAAGAATCAAAATAATGTTTTACATTTTAGTAGCACAAACACCATTTTACTTCATTCAGTGCATTTTTTCCAGACTTTGGAAATCTGGCCCTTACTGGCTTTAGCCAGATTCCTGACTCAGAGGAAATACTCCCATTAAATTTAATTAGAATCTATTCCAATAGATTACTGAATTAAGGGAGAATGGGGCAAAACTTTTTACTACCTTTTTGTAAGTAAGAACATGTTACATATTACACTTGATAAAGTAAGTATGAAGTTTTCAGTCAGTAACAGTAGAGTTACTCAGTTCGAGAGAAGTGAATATCAGATACAAATACTGTATCTGAGATGTGAATATGAGAGTGCTATTGGGATCAGCTTTAAGATTTGCAATTTGTTAAGAAACTTGGGGCAAATGTTTTGGATGTGTCAACTAGGTTGTCAAAGCATTACTCTGATCTATTTTCTGTAACACCTGGAAGGAGAGACCATGAAAATTTTATAACCTCAACATAGCAGCAGCTTAGCTCAAGTTCCTGTCAATCCTGCCCAATAAGCGTGACTGCAGGTTCATGGTACTAGGCTGGAAGAAATCCACTGGGTGATGTTTACCTGCTAAAAATGTCTCCTGACAGTTCTGTACACTGATAGTTACAGTTATCAATAAACATGGGATACCATTATAGCAAGCCTGTGATTTTTATATATATATATATATATATAAAAATATGCTTTGTCTTTTAAAACCACACTATGAACCCAAATGTTGAGGAATCAATCTTTTTGTAGCATTCTGAGCTCTAAAATTAGCCTTCCCTGTATTCAGAACTTGTAGTGGAGGTTATTCTGTGGTTTTGCTCAGCACTCACTAGGCTCCTTGGAGAGGGTGGAGGTTGTCTTGCAGTGGGGAGAGCATTCCCACAGGTATGTTTTAATTTTCGTGCACACCCCTGAATGGGCATGATTTAGCTACCGCATAGAAGAAAGGGTGGGTTTTTAACTGTGTTAGGGGCAGGAGGTCTTTCATAATACCTTCATAATCCCTTTCAGCTGACTTCTCTAATTGTCCAGTTTTTCTCATATAAGTCAGAAATATATTTGTAGTTGATTCCAGGCTAAATTAATCCATGTCTATAAATTGCTTTGAGATCTTTCAATAGGAATCATCCTAGAGCTACAACGCCCTTTTCTTGATAATTTAATTTTTATGGTTAATTTTCAGAAACAAGATAAAACACTGCTTTTAGATTTTTCTCTACAGTGCTAACAAGGGTAGCTAAGGAGAAGACCTCCATATTTAATCACTGTTTCAGGTTTGCTCTGTTTTTAAAAGGAGCTAAAGAGCTGAAATTCATCAGTCTTTACAAGTGTAAAGAGCAATTCAAGTTCTGTGAGTGACATTTCTCTAAGGCAGGCTTTTCAGTGTGAGTCTGCAGATTTCACAAAGTCTTTTGTTGTTCTACGGTCAAGGTCATGCAGCCTTCCTAACTGATGTGTAAAGAAATTCTGGCACATATAAAATCAACATAATAGTTGTCTTTGATGCCTCTAGGCAGTAGTAGTAGTTGGGTATAATTTTACATATCTGACAATTGTTCCATTGTGAGGTCTGGGAAGAAAGGCTTTCTTCAGTGCTTCTTCCTTCTTCTAAGCATTATTGTTTTAATGTTGTATTATTGTAGATTGACCTTCTTTTTTACTCCTTATAATTATTCTGTCACCTATTGATATTGAAAACCAATCCGTATTAGTACTGAATGGTGGCTTCTACTTTGTCTTGTATGCTCAGGGAGAGCAAATGGTTTTGGACTATCACTGTATGTTCATGATTGCATCTTTTTATCTGAACCATAACCAATCAGGAAAAAAAAAAAGCCTTAGTTACTGCCAGTGTTAATCCATTCATTAGCTGGCAAGGTTGATGAATGAGTGGTCTCTCTAGAAGATGAGCATGCTGCCTCCCCAGTGTAGACACAGTGACCTGGTTATAACCTGTGTGATTTGAGTGACGGTTCAGCTTGCTGCTGTACTTCTAGAGTTGGATCAATGCTAATAAAGGGTGGAATGAAGAAGGGTTATAGATGCAATAATGATCTCACTGAAGGCTTTCAGGGAGTAAAGAAAAGCACATTTTTACTTTCATCTCTTCTCACATATTAAACTGATAGTTGAGGTAAAGAAAAGCACATTTTTACTTTCATCTCTTCTCACATATTAAACTGATAGTTGAGTCACTTTTTCTTTAAACTGAGAATAAACAATCTCTGAAGTGCACTATGTACTTTGTCAGATTTACAGTCTTAGCCTTAGTCGCCTAAAGACCAACTCTTAAAAAAACAACTAATCCAGCAGTAATCCTCCAAAGTGTTAGCTTTGTAATGTCTCAATAGGACACCTCTTACGTACAATTAATACCCTAAAGTCAAGGCTATGTTTTACAAGATAAGAGCACTTGTGACAAGTACATGTGTGACTAGTGACTAGCTATCTAGAATGCTCAGGGGATGATACATTTGTGCCTTGAAATGTAGGTAGGTTTATAATAAATTATTATTGCCAGATTCAGCAATCCTTACATGTACACTGAGTTGAATGCAATTATTTATACAACACATGCAGCAGAGAAAAATAAGGGCTTCTGTTACAGATCTGCACCATGATTAACAGTATAGATCTAGTTAGGTAACATTTGAGGAGTTTTCTGTGCTATTCAAATTTCATAACAGCTCTTTCAAGGCTGTTATTTCTCCTTGTTGTCAAAATATTTCTATTAATGTGGTTAGAATGAGCTGCTGAGATAATACTTTTAGCAGAGAGAGTATGGTGGTACCATAGTTGGTCTTAATTCCAGTGTGAAACAAAAAAAATCAATTGGCACAGACTCCAGTAAAAAAAGATACATGCCATTTCAGTAATTGTTCCAATTTGTAGAGGTTTATAAGGATACATTTATTGTGTGACATTCACATCTACTTCATGTTTGCAGTTTAAAAATAAATAGAATCCAATACAATATGCTATTGTAAGCACACTAATGGAATTAAATAAATAGGCGAAAATAGTTTCCAGTGTAATTGCATTGAGTGCCATGGTATTATACTGGAAATGCTATGTAGAATTTGAAGCACACAGAAGGAAATATGCCAAAAGCACAATAATTATGCAATAAATTTCTTAAAATCATCTACATTATTGGTGCTGAGAAGAAAAAAAAATTCTAACCCCTCTGGTACTGTGAGAAGATTCCCCTTCTGCTTCTCTCCTCTCTACTTCTGTCTACATTTCTCCCCCTTCTACTCTCTATAGGTACTGCCAGCGAGAACACTCAATACAAATCTCAGGTCTAGCAAGTCCTTACTGTGGACATCAGACCTATGCTTTTCAGGAATGCTAAGTACAAGGTCTCATTCAGTTTTTCAAGTTCCAGCATGAACATGTCTGGTAGTGTGGGAAGTCTCAAAAACCCAGAGAATGTAGATTTGTTGATATAATAATTTGAGGGGCATCCAGTTCCCAGCAAACTATTTTCCTTTTATTTCTAAAATACAGCCTCAATATAACAAAGGCTTTCTGCAGTGTACCTTTTCTCTGCTTGCTCCAACTAGTAACTCATTACAGGTTTAAAAAGAATGAAAATAGCATTATTAATTAGTATACCAAGCCCTAAACTGAAACTTTAATTTTGTCTTAGTGTGTTAAGGTTGTCTCTGTTTTCTAGCTCAACAGAATTTGGAAGCATTGGTTAAAACAATACAAACAACATAAAAGTTAGTTATAAAAAGAATTGACAGTTTAATTTAATTGGTTTCACCTTTGCATTTAGAAAGGCAATAGAGTGACATCGTCACCTGTAATTACTGAAATTTAATTTTGCTTACTAGTTAGATCATTTTCAGCTCATACTACCTGTCAGAAAGGAGAAAAATGGAAGAAGGTAAGCAGCATTTTAAAACTCAAATTTTATTTGAATGTCTATTTAAACAACATTGTGAATATTTGAATGCCTTCAGGATGTATAACGGACTTTATGAGACATTGCAGCATTTAGGATTAGTATTGGATTCATAGGCCATCGAAGAAAGAGAACAGTAGTTCGTTGTTAAGAATGAAAAATGCCATTGTGTCACATTTCCCACATTTTTGTATACCGTTTCCTCCACCATCTCCTACCTTAAGAAAATTCAACAGCAGATCTTGTTAGCAAAAACTATGATAAAACAGATTCAGAAAATTAGTGCACTAATGTCATAATCTTAAAAATCAGCTAACCTTGATTTCTTGAATTTTCAAACCTGCAGCACAATTTGGTCATCATGCAGGTTTGAGCTTTCCATGTGTACAGACATATGACCTGAAAATCTTAAATTAGAGTATCTTCTACCAGAAGAAAAAAAAAAAGTAAAATCTTAGGAACCTGAACTTTGCCACCCATCTCCTGCTTGAATCTGGATTTAATTGCAATTCAAAGAAGTTTTGATGGTAAATACTAACAGGTGTTTATTACTAAACAACAGGCAGTTAAGTGTTGGACAGCATCACTTTTCAGTCCCAAAATAAGAAATAGTTGCCAAGACTGTATTAGTGAAGTTAGCATGCTTCAGCAGAGCAAGAGGAATTTCTTTTGAATTTTCTGTCTGCAGCTGTTTGCCTCTAACACATATAGAGTATTGGGTACACTTTAACTTTTTCAAGCACCACTATCATTCATTAACCATAATGGAATCAGTCATAAAGCAGTGTAACCCAAACATACTTCTCATGAGGTTGTGAAATTCTAAAGGGGAGAATATACTGTGCTATTTAGAACATGTTGCCTTCCTGAAACTTCAGACCTATTTGTTTCAAAACCAATGAAAACAATATCTCTGCTTTTCTCCCATCTGTTCCACCCAGTAGATTTTTGAGTGCTGAATGCCATGGAGCCTGGGTAATTACCTGAAAGTCCTCAGCAACCCATTAGTTGTTACTACTATTATTTTTTGAGAGAGTCCTGTTTTCTGATGGTTGTGATGCCATGCTCTCTGAGATATTTGGGGATATACTGGTTGCTAGGTACTGTTTAATAATGAATGAATATGATTGTTTCACACACAAGTCTTGCATATATTACCAGTGAGAACAGAATTTGATTCGTAGATTTTTATGTTCATTCTAATGCAGATTTTCTGTTTTCATTAATGCTTTTCTCACTTATTGGTGAAAGGGATAGCAAGAAAGAATGAGTATCTTGGGTAAGAAGATTGGATTTTGTTTTGATTCCAATTTAGAAGATAAAGTTTATAGAGTCAAGAGTCTGGGCATTTGTTTGTGCCATGGGACCAGTCTTAAATAAGGCAAAATTATTAATTGCTGTTGAATTTGATGTGCTTTTGTGGTAAACTTTTGGAAAGTGTCTGAAGTATAGATCCTTTTAAATTGGAACGCTAACCATCTGAAGCCTAGAGGAGATTAAGCAGAGACAGGGTACACTTGTAAGCCCATCTTGTTCCCATTCTGTACCAAATGTGGTTCATAGTTGCACAGTACATAGTCCAAATGTAGTCTTATCCTAGAGTTTCAATTTAATGACAGTTTAAATAGCAAAACATTAAAACTCATCCTAAGCTCTTCATTATTACCTGGCTTAGCATTTAACTAATAGGTTTTCTCTGTCACACCTGTGTCTTCTGTCTCAACTGCATCTTTATACTGTAGCTGGTGTTAATAAGCTATAATACTAACATGAGGGAAGAATAGCTAATGTGGACGACTGGCTTGCCAGAGAAGCTATACTGTTCTTTGTGAAGCCCTATAAAATCAGTGACACCTGATGTCCTGATCCAGGTTTTGAAATGCATGTATGCATCTAAAAATTACATATTACACTAGAGTTCCTTCTAGTCTGGCATATAGGCTCCCTGTACTGCGCTTCCTGCTGTGCTCCATCGGTGTAAATCTCTGGTGCTTGTATCCTGTATTCGCTAGATTTCTTGAGGTATCAAGAAGCAGCAACCATTTTTAAAGGTGGAGATTTAAAGGATTTACATGCTTTATCTTATACATGCTCCTACTTAAATATTTTGGCCAAAGCTTTTATTGTTCTTTGTTAATGTTTAAAATAATAAAAAATCTGTTACTTTCATGGAAATGAAAGTTTCATTACAATACTCACTCAAACTGGAGGCATGCCAACCCTTTATGCCTGAATCCTTGCTTTTGAAATATAAGTATTCTTCCATCGTTTTCCCCTCTCCAAATAAATTATACTGCCTATAGTGTTGTTTGTTAATCAATCAGTTTAAAAATGCACTGGCACCGTGGCTTGTGAAACCTTGGCTGCAGATTCTTGCACTGATACACTGGCAACAAGAAAGCTGACAGCTGGCTCTTTTTCAGGAAAATATAGTCACATTTTCTGATCACTTGCTCCTATGGCTGTCTTTCTACATGTAAACCAAGGGACAGATTTGTCTCAGCTACACCATTACAAATATGAGAATATCAGTGGGTGTCAAAGGAATTCTTCTGAACTCGGAAGTGTAAATCAGTGCACATGCTGGTCATGCAGTTAATTTTAACATAAGGGGAATAGTTGGAAAAATTGCTTTTTGTGAAATAATCCTGCAATGGTTTTGTATTATTTCAAACATAAATGGATGCTTTATCAGATATTTCATGGTTGGAACTGGGATTGAATATCTGATGCAGATTTTAAAGTTCAGTGACAATTCCAATATTGATTTAGGGAAAAAAAGGTTTATCAGAAAACTATGTACCCGTTTGTACATTCATTCATGCTTTTATCTTTGGATTAATATATCCAGTTGGCTGACATATGATAACACGGTGCAAAGTAATTTTAAAAAGTGGCTGTATGATTCTTCAGTGTTTGAGTGTTTATTTCATTTTCAGTGAATGGCAGAAATATAACTTTTAAGGGAAGCTCAGAACAGGCTGACTTCATTAAATGGGGCACTGACAGTGAAATGAACTGCTCTTTGCTTCATATGGATTTAATCCAGACTTACAGGAGAGTTCTTATTTTTTATTTACATTCCAGAACACTGCAACAAAGATGTCTGTTTCATATTCT
Source organism: Strix uralensis (assembly GCF_047716275.1). NCBI lineage: Eukaryota > Metazoa > Chordata > Aves > Strigiformes > Strigidae > Strix > Strix uralensis. The sequence continues at coordinate 34,481,328 of NC_133975.1, forward strand.
TTATTCATTCTGCATGCAGGATTTGCATATGATATCAAAACCCAGATCATATAATATATGTAATGAATTGCAGTGTAAAACAGTTATGAGAATGCAACCTTCAGAGCAGTTTTTGGGGCACATAATTTGTTTTAGAGCCCTATCTAAGTGCCTAAATAAATTCTTGAATTTTCAGAGCTTCTGAGCAGACCTAATTTGCTTTGAAGTCAGGGAAACTGCAGAATAGTCTTGGCACACAGAAATTGATAAAGCTGAGGACAAGACTAACTTCATTTCCTGACTTAATTCTTCAGCCACAGGACTATCCTTTTGTTTCTACTATCACACAATCAGAACCAAACATACTAGATGGAAGTGTTGTACTTGAATAAATTAAAAATGAAAGGTGTTTCACAATTCTATTATTTGTGACATTGCCTGCTGTATGTTTTTGTACTTTGCTGTAATTTGCTTGTTTATAAGGCTGGTCTGTGACAGCCTTTGTCATACATATATCACTTTTTCTCTGCAGGAAGTCCCAGTGATTTGTAAAGAAAGGGTGGACTGCGTGGGTTTTACCAGTTTAAAATAAGTGATGTCATAGAATACAGATGTTAGAAGAGATAGAGGAGACAGATAGAGGTGAGAGATTTACAGCTAATTCATCAATCTACTAAATGCGGTATAGAATACTTTCAGTACTTTATGGAGAGTAGCTGTCCATGGCTTTTCTATGAAACAAATTCCATCATTTTCTGTGGAAGATATCTCACTTACTGGTAATCTTATAGGGAGAAATAGATTGCAGTCTGCTGAAATAAGGAAATGAGCAAGAGGCATCAAAGTACTTTTTTTTAAATGGAGACTTAGAGAGAGGGTGAAAGGGCATTGATGATAACCAAATAAGGTTGTGAAATCTGTCTTCATGAATGGAATAGTGACCCAGAAGTGGCATTAGCAAATGTTACTGTTCAAGAGTGTCTTCATGAATTGAGATGAAAAAGCACTGCCATTTTATTATCTTTGTGGATTCTATCTATGGCACTTGGTAATTTAGGGTCAGGTGAATTTTGCGCTTTTAATCAGAGATTCAATCTCATGCCTACTATAGAGCAGAAATTTTCATTGATACAAATAGCGAAAATAAATAAGCTTTTTCTCTACGTGGGTTACAAAACAACTGCATTAAAGGAATTGCGTTAAGACTGTGAAGTCCAGATCTGAAAAGTTAGGAAATGCCAAAGTAAAGACTGCAGGTGCACATATGTGCATAATCTTTTCCTTGGATCACACTGCCCACTTACCAGCTGGAATGCACACTGTGTGTAAACATACAGTGCTAGATCCAGCTCTCCTAAATTCTCAACCTACACTGAGGTTTAGACACTTGAATACTGCTAAAGTGTACAGAGCAATCAAGTTGTCTCCATGCTAGCGCTACTTAATCCAAAGTGTTTCAGGTTTGGCCTGAAAATTCTAAGTTGTTTAAGCAACTAAAATGCTCAGAAGCACCTTTTTGAGGAAGAAATGTGCTTATTCTGAGCCAAAGTTCCATTGCCATCTAGGTTTACAAGGGAGAGTTGCCTAAATTCAAGTAATGGAGTGGCTTTTGAAGATGGAAGTTAAGCCCAGAAAAAGTGTTCTCAGTATTTGCAGCTTGAGGAAGTTGGGACCTACATGTGTCACTGAAATATGGTAATTCTAGAAGGTAACTTTGCAATGAAAAAAGCAGGAGAAATATTGTGGTACAATATGATATAAAAAGGCTGGGAAATCAGCATTTTTTTGGGTTGACCAGATGGTTGATTTATGACTTTGACAACAATTTAAACAGTCCCCAAAAAACTATCATGCATATCTCATTTGAAGTTGGAGTTTAAAAATCTATGCTGATTACATAGCTGTATACATTTCAAGTAAAGTATTTCTTCTGAGTTTAAAACATAAGTAAACCATCATGAAGCTGTGTGACTGAAACTAATTGTGTCTCTGCTTATTACATGATTTCTATAACAGTTCACGTTATTTAGACTAAAAAGGACTGCGAAATAATATCCAGTGAAAAGTTTCAAGCAGATCTACATTAAAAAAAAGTTGCAGTCTGTGCGTCATATGTGTCAAAGTATACTTCTCCATGATGTCTCAAACTGGACATCCAGAAGTTTGAGTTCTACTTATTGAAATATTGATTATTCTTTTTCTTCCTTTTCATTTCATTTTATTAATAATCCTAAAATAAGCATTGCTAAAATAGAAGCTTGGGGTTTGTCTCTGGTTGCTTCATATGTATTTATTCTTACCAGTGAACAATTTTTATTATCCTGTCTGTTGTTTTCATACTCTTCCAAGTTCATGCTTTGCTGGTATGATTTCCTGTTAATTTTCTGCCCTGCTTCTCATATGCTGGAAAAGTATGTTGCACCACTTTTCTCCTTAGCTAACCTAACCTTCCATTTCACGTCTCTGATAGATTTTAATTGCTTTTGGTGATATTTGAGCTCATTCTACAAAGCTCCTTACAAGGGATATTAATTGCAATAAAAAAATCCCAATTTACCAGTTTGACATAATAATCTATAATGCTTGAATGGGTTTATAAAGAATACTGAAAATATGAATGCCGGCATGACCTACATGTGAGACAAAAGCTATTCCCTTAGGGAATGGAGATAATTTGTTTTTGTCTCATACATTATGCATCTCTTCTTTTACACCCCACTTCCATGAAAAATATTTTTTGTTATGTATCAAAGACTTGTTAAAGTTGTGAGTGGAGCATTAGGCTCAATTTGTTGGGGCGTTAACATTCTGCTAGGATTTCTGCAGTCTCGGTTCTTTGTTTCCTATTACCTATTCATAATTTCTTTTTTCGGTCTTGAATGCTTTTCCCTGAGTATTTTCTGCATCCTCCTTTATTCTTTGAAAAGTGAATGCTGCTGATTCCTTTTTATTGGGGAAGATGCACAGAAATGGGAGACTTTATAAACAGAAAATATACTGTCAATATTTCATTGGTGCAATCAAGCCAGTGATTAATAATTAGCCACATTATGTTAAAAATTCAAACATTATTTAGTTCTCACAAATCTTTCCAAAACTGAGGGATTCCTTGACAGGCAGAGAACAGGGCTGACCTCTTATGAAGTACCAAGTTGTTTCTTCAGACACTCTGCAGGATTTATGAGCAGAACTTGGTAGTTAAGGGAATAGTTCAAGGTACAATGGATATTCAACCCTATAAGCAAGAAATCATCTCTGCCACAACACTTAAAGAAATCATCCCTTTTCAGCTACTTTATACTGAGGATAAAAAGATACAGATTAGCACTGTGCTAATTTGTTAGTGTCCTCTCTAATTTGTGGCATATTGCTTTCCTTTTCTAGGTTGTAAAATAAAAGAAATTGGGCAGAGTCTTTGACGGTCATAAATCTCTAAATCTGCATCCCTTGGTCTTCTGAATAGACATGTATTATATGGGCTGAATAATAGAGAACTAGACAGTTTTATAGATAGGAACATGCCACTGATCTCTAATGGAAATATAATATAGTAGGTTTCTTGTTAGTCTCTCTGAAGGTAGCTCTGAAGGTATTTATTTAATATAAACTTTTGTTGAGGTGCCTTCAAATTAAGCTTTTAATTTAAAATCTCACCTGTATCTCACCATCAAGGATACTGGAATGAAAAACAATCCATGAAAAATAAAATATTACATGACAGTTTAATAAGCTCTGCACACAAATGATGTTCAGATGAGCCAACTCCTCCTGAATGTCTATCAAGTTTACTAATTACTCTGTTACATATTTCAGGGACAGTAATAATTTTTTTTAGACAATTGTGTTTATGGTGTATTTATTCTTAGGTTATTTATCATTCATCATTTTGCAGACAGGATAAGAGTATAACTGCTGTATATAACTGTGGACTGAAAGACTGATTTCATTTTATTCTGGTGTTATTTGACAATATTAATCTGGATGTCTTATTTGCATATTTACATTTTTATATTAATAGGCAAGTATTTTTTTTCAACTGTCAGCAAAAAGAGGCATTGATGTCACTTTACCTTGTACAACAGTATTTATAGCATCTAATTTACCACAGAGGTATCAAGTTTGATCATTATTCAAATCACAGTATGACATGTTTTATAGCAAAGGACCCAAATGGGTTGTTATTACAGTGCCATTGGCTAGCATGAATGCTTTAAAATGTATCGCTTGTGTATTAACCAGAACATGCGAGAAAACACTGGATTGTTGGCTTGCTGTGTGAAAATACAGAAGCAGCAACCTGACAGTGTGAGGAAAGGGCGAAATCAGCAGAGAGTGGCCTGTAAGGTTGTCAGACTCTGAATAATGTTTGAACAAGTGTGAAGCAGGAATATTGTTAGATGATGCATGTGATGTATGGGAGCCTTATGCCACTTATGGCATGGAAATAATCATTTTTCTATCAGATGAGTTACTGTGTGAGTCTGAACCCTGAATATCATTCATCTGCACCACACTGTGTTAACTGTGATGTGCTGTATTTGCTGCCTTAGAAATTCTGATGAATATTTTATAGGGTTTTTTGGTATCTGAAGTTTAGTTTTTACTTTTTTTTTTTTTTTTTTCTTTTTTTCAGGCATTGCCTGTTCTGGCTAGCTTTACCATTGGGATTATGTGAGAAAAGCTAATGAGGGAAATAGCAGCCACTTTTCTTCTTGTGAGAGTAACTGCAGTATTTACAGTGGCTAAACACACTATATTAGAGAAATTCTTTAAGGGCTAATCCTGATTGGCAGTGCTAGCCTCTAACAAGGTGTTAAATGCTACAGATTCCCTTTAACTTTGGTGGAAATAGTATTTATGCCTTTAAATTGCACCAGAGCACTGAGTGCAGAAAATCTGTGGTGATTATGATCAGGAAGGGGTATCACTGCTTTGTCCTTTTTACTGTTGAAGATGTGAAATTCTTACTGAAGGATGTATTCTGTTCCCAAGGGTCTAATTCCAGTGTTGTGGTGGTTTTTTTTAACTTGTTCAAGATTCTTGTTACTGCATAATCAGTCATTTTAACTGTGTGTTTCTGATGTATGTCTCTTTAGCTCTTGTGTGTATCTGTTCCCCTGTGCTTTTTCACACTTCATATTCTTGAACATCCTCTTTCCTCTTATGCCTAGCTTGCTCTCATTCTTATTAAAACTTGTTGTCTTTGTCAACATTATTACAAGTAATCTATAATCCAGCCCTCTCTTCTTGCTCTTGACAATTAAAACACAAGGGAAAAGCAGACCCCATAAAAAAAAGGACAGAAAACAAATGACGTGATATACTCACTTGACAAGCAATCACCTCTAAAGAAAAATATTCCCTCTATTGCTATATCTTGTCCATTCTTATTCCCTACCATGCCTGTTGTGATTATTTATGGTTATTATGACTTTCAAATCCTTCAGCTCCTGTCTACATGAAAATAGGAGAGATTTTCAAAGACACAAATGGTGGATACACACCCAGTTCTTATAGAAAAGATTGATTTCTGCTCCTTATGGGTACACAGTCATCATGAGCATGTGCAACTCTTTCTCATTGTCAGGAGGGATTTTGCTGCTTTGAGACACTAAATTTCAAGAAGATCCCAGTAGGAGAGGATGGCCCCCCTATGTCTGTATCCTTTGTTAAAGGCAGTTTGTTACTATAGTTTGCCTATAAATTTACGTTGTTCTGTTTATGTCAGTGTTGTGGTTTAACCCCAGCCAGCAACTAAGCACCACACAGCTGCTTGCTCACTCCCCCTCCAGTGGGTAGAGAATCAGAAAGATAAAAGTAAGAAAGCTCATGGGTTGAGATAAAAACAGTTTAATAGGTAACACAAAAGCCGAACGCACAAGCAAAGCAAACCAAGGAATTCATTCCTCACTTCCCAGAGGCAGGCAAGTGTTCAGCCATCTCCGGGAAAGCAAGGCTCCATCAGTAACAGTTACTTGGGAAGACAAACACCGTAACTCTGAATGTCCCTCCCTTTCTTCTTCTTCCCCCAGCTTTATATGCTGAGTATGATGTCATATGGTATGGAATATCCCTGTGGTCAGTTGGGGTCAGCTGTCCCAGTTGTGTCCCCTCCCAACTTCTTGTTCACCCCAGCCTACTCGCTGGTGGGGCGAGGTGAGAAACAGAAAAGACCTTGACTTTGTGTAAGCACTGCTCAGCAATAACAAAACCATCTCTGTATTATCAACACTGTTTTCAGCACAAATCCAAAACAACTATATACAAAGTACTATGAAGAAAATTAACTCTATCCCTACCAAAACCAGCACCATAGGCCCTACTGACAAGAGTAGTGTGAGGGTAGGAATACAATGTCTACACATACAACTCTTTTTGTGAGATATTACTACTGTATCTCAGCTTTATTTTTAAGCCATTTAAACTACTACGCATGTCTATCCTATCTCCCTTTTTTTGTATGCTGTGCAGTAGTCTTATGATTTCCCTGGTAAAATGCCTCATTTTGGTAAATCCAGCTCTGAATATAAACTCTAATTTGTTGTTGATGATGGTTAGCCTTAGGTGTTGTGAAGCATTGCCAGATGTGGAAGTTAGAATCCTAGGGTTTATTTTGTTCAGTTCAGCTTGACTAGCCAAGTAACACTCAGTGCAGGAGATAGGAACAGGGTTGGAGAGGTGGAAGGTGACTTTCAGATTACAGTTATGTGTCCTGACTTGGATCAGTTAGGGCTGCTTTGCTCCCTAGAATTACCTGAAACAGTTTTCAGTCTACTTCTGCTCATTCTGTGGTCATAGGATACCTTCTTGGGAAGCCATGAAACTTGCCTCATCAGTACTTTCTTTTCTCCAGTCCTATTAAATGCAGCTGGGAAGAACTGTTAATTTTCAAACTCAAAACCAGGAGGCTTAATTATATGAGAAACTGGACAAATGGGAAGAAATGCAGTGAATGGTCTCAGAACTGAATGACTGCCAGCACCTTACCTTGAAATATTTCCATTTAGAAGCATCCATTTCCAGAGTGACTGTAGTCGTAAAAGTCATACAACAGTGGGCACTATTAATAAGTACGTGGAGTGGAGCTACCACTTCAGAAAACATTATTCTGAGGAGCAGCATTACAGACCTATGACTAGGTGTGCTTGAAGGTGGGCCACTATGCATATGTGTAAAGAAATGTCAGAGAAGAATAAACTATGTGATATCTGACAGCAAAAGCTAGGAAGAGCTAGAAATGATTTGAAGTGTTTGAAATTTTGTTTCAGACTGCATTGACACTAATTAGAAATAATTTATACTAATGCCTTTATGCTGATTTCTTAAATATTTTAGTGTTACCATCATAGTTAAAGTGGGAATGCTATTTTTAACATGATAACACCTGACAGCTCAGTTATTAGCAGCACTTACCATCTGATTAGGTGGTTATAGTTCAGAGGCAAAATTATGGGTCATTAAATTTTTGATGAAAGTCCTTACCTATACTAGTAATCACTGTTTTGGAGCCTGTTATCATTGGTATTAAATTAGTTATGCTAGTTGAAGTGGTGCTGTAATTCGTGTTAGTATAGATCCAGCAATGCAAACCGATATGTGTTATTTTTGTGTTTGTTCACAGGTGATCTATTACCTAAAAATGGAATAATTGTGTTTTTATCTATGTCCACTATTTTTTATTGAAGCAGAGAGTGTTACCGATTATCGTGAATTTCTATCCAATTCTGACTGAATGAAGAATGGAAGAAACCTTTCCTGTGTAAAATACCTTCTAATATTCTAACATGAGTTGCAAAATAATAGCAAATTAATTGTTCTGGAGAACTCAAAATCTGCTGTGTGTGAACATACAACCCTGAAAATTGGACCGGTTTTGCTGATACATTATAAATGCAATGAAAATTTGGCCTATTTTTATTAATTTTCCATCTATACAACTTTGAAGACATCCTTAATGTGCTGTTGGAATGGTATGGATTATAGGAGAGAAGGAATCACAAATATACGTACTGTAGAATCTGCTTTGATAGGAGCTTTTGTACCTGATGTGATCAGTGCATTTCTAGAGGAGGATATTGCTGCTCTGTTGATGTCCTTTGTTCCCTAAAGGGCATTTAGTTCGTAGTGGTGGGCAGTAACTCAGTGAATTGTCCCACTGACTACGTCAACAGTACACCTTTGAGTAATGGTTCACCAGCAGGACTAAGACAGTCACAATCTTACCAAGTTTGAAAAGACTTGATCAGGGCAAGAATATGCCCAGTTATAAAGCAGTCATTTTTACCTCATGCTTGTATCCTGTTAAAGAACACTACCTGCTATGTGTAGACTTCATTTTATCTTCCCAGCTTTAACAACCTTTGGAGTCTGCCTCTTTGTCTGAAACAAGATTGTTACAGTTGTATATAGAAAGAACCTAAGGATATTGGAACAAACTATCAAATGTCTGTTTTAAAGAATCTCTCTTACTTGGACTGTATTAAGAAGTCCTTCCTACTTGCCATGTGACATATGTCATGAGCTGATGATATGCCACTTTCAGTCAACTAATTACTTGTGTTTCCTCCTACTCCTCAGGTAGCTTGAGGTAGCCATAAACCAACTCCTAGTAATTGGTGAAGATGGTGCTGACAGTGTAAAATATTTAGAAAAAGAGTGGTGTTCACACAGGTAGCAAAGCTTAAAAAATGGAGATTTTCAGTGGTGTTATATCAATTCAATTTAGACAGAGAGCTCCACATTCATTCAAAGTACTTTTTCATACTAATTGTATACTCTTCAAAGGCTTAATTACCATTTTGAAATTACTTTTGTGTGCCGGATAGAAATGCTAATATCTTCACAACCATATGCTTTGTAGATGGCGTAGTGTTTTCTAATATTGCAAATATAAGATACAGGAAAGTACTTCCTACAGACAAAAAAAGTTCGAAGGAAAAAGAGTTCAGCACAATTTTATTACTGTAATTTCTGATAATCTTCAGTGTGATGGGATCTTGCTATACTTTGACAATACTATTCCCACACAGCTCTGAGTGTTTAGAGAGCACATGAGAAAGGCAAAAATTTTGTTCAGGGGACGTGACTGCTCTTTCACAGTTTCAGCCACTGAAGAATGAACTGAAATCAGGAATAATCATAAAACAACCTTGTGCATATGTGTGTGTGTGTGGTGAGAGGAGGAACAGCATCATAAACTGTTGACTGGGGATCCAAAATATTTGAGGATCATGTTGCCTATGTGCTAAGCATCTGCAGCAAGGCTAGGCATCTCTGTGTTTGAAGGAATAACTTTCTACCACCTGAGCTGAAAGTTTAATTTCTCTTAGTCATGACTCCAGCAGCTCAGGGCTGGGTGTAGCTGTGGTATAGCTGGACAAGAGGACTGTGTGGCTGCAGTATTGCCCTAAGAGAGGAAAGTGGAGGAAATTATAACCATTTTAGGCCCTCTGTCCTTTCCCGATAAATCTGACTACAGGCTCCTCTACAACTGATTCGTAATTTTGCACCTATCAAAAGAGGAGAGAGCACAACAGTGAATAATTATAGGAAGTGTAGATAAAGTATTTGTGCATAACTTTATGTGCTTCTCTGCTTTTGGATCTTAGCACACAGAGTATGTATGTTTTAATGGGCACTTTATCCCAAATCATCTGCAAATGATGATGACTGTAGCCAGTCAGAAGAGTGTAGTTTACATATTACCTGGTCACTGTTTTCACAGGATACCTATCTCTTTCTTTTAAGATGACATTAGAATGATTTTTCTCCCAAATTTTGGATTAATCCCATTCTTTGACTTTTGGAAGTAGTCTGATTTTCCTGCTAATATGTCTTAATTAAGCTTTAAACTTCAAAAACAGTTGCACTTTATGAAATAGTTGGAAGATTGCACTGTAGTTGGACTGCAACTACACTGTAGTTAGTGATTTTTGAATACTGCAGCTGTTCATCCGTTTTATTGACAGGTTTAGCATAAGACTGAATGTTGACTGTGTGTGTTTGTAGGAATGACTCTTTAATTACCATAGCAAAATGAGGTTTCAGAGTTTTGGCTGGTGGCATCCTCAAGAGTTTCTTTCTGGTAAGCATAACTCCTCTCTGGTTAATATACAGATATATGCAGTTTTGATGAGACATGCTTGTTGGTGGCAATTCCATTTTTAAGGCATCTATATTTTTTTCCGAATGGAAGAGAGAGTAGGCTTTCTGAAGAAGAGGTAATCCAGCAGATCTGGGTTGTTCCTTTTAGGGTTTCATCAGAGCCAGTTAGATCTTAATTGCTTTATTTGGACTGCTTAGTAGTTTACTTAGCAGGTAGGTTATCCTGACCTTAATTGAAAGTTCTTAGAAAAATTTCCAAATCAAAGGAAATAAGCATGAGAGAAGGGGTCTGAAGGTATAGAATTCCTATACAAACAAAACAGAAAATTTGGTGCTCTAATCTTCCTTTTGGGGTCAAAAATGGCCATATTCCAATACTTTTATTCCACAATGACTAGTACCTTACTCAGTCATTTTTGGAGGTGGAGTAAGCAAACTCTTAAGATTAGTGAAAGTGAACTCTGGCAGAAAAGGTATTAAAGTAGGACATTCAGCTGTTTCATTAGCTATTTTTAGCTACGTTGTGACCTGACCTAATTAAAAAATACATATTTATTAAACATGCTTTTCAAACTGGGAGATGGGTATTATTTGGCTGTCTAAATATAAGTGTATCTACTCCCCTTTGTCAAATGGAAGTTATAGAAGAGGAAGACCTGCAGGTATTGACATTGCTACAAACCGTTAAAAAGAATTTCTTCTCCCTGGAAATACCTTCTGCTGAATAAAGACTTTTTAATGAAGTTGCAGTTGCTTTAGCAGGGGCTGTGGTGACATATCATCATACTGTGCCTACTTCTTGGTGTACCTGTGTGCAAAAGCTACACCTTGTCTGTTATTCCTGGGGACCATTCTGTTCAGAGCTGTAAGGTCAGCAGAAGGCTGGGGCTAGAATAGGGAGTATTACTGGCTTGTGATTCTTGAGCAGGCAGGGGGAAGGGGAAGGAGGAGGGCAGCATGCAACATGCCGCAACAGATGTAGCCCATCACAGGAGATTTTGCTGCAAGGTGGCAAAGCTTATGCAAATAATGGAAATAGTGAGTGGAAAAATAAACACTCACACTGAAGCTTTCTTAACAGACTCTTTGCAATACGCACAGTTTTTCCATAAATTATTACATACTTCCTGAAGTACATGAAATGACAGAGGATTTTTGGCTACTTTTTTTCTTGGGCTTCCAAAGATTTCCTTGGAGACTCTCTGTAGACTTTCTGCTGAGTTCACATCAGCATTTTTTGCTAATTGTTCCTGATGCTTCTCCATATTGTGAACTTTTTAACAGGAAAGTAGCAGCAGATTGCCTTCCCTAGAGAGGAACAAAAAAGTCTGTTGATGTGATCTGAAAAGAAAAAGGGGAGAAAGTACTACTTAAAATAAATATTTCCATTTCAGTGCACACAGAATGAGTGGTTAAATGACACCACTGAACTTAATAATTGAATGAAAAGACACATTTCTTTCACAGTTTCTCCTCTTAACTTGTCTGGATTTTTGCTAAAACTGGATTACTACTATGAAATTGCTTACCAGAGAATCTACTTTTGCAGTGGTGCTGACGAACTCTGTTTTGCTATGGTTAGAGCAGTGACAAGCTGTGAGTCTTATAAAACAGAGGTTGGTTACCTTCTCCTGTCAATCTGTGCTCACCTGTTGTATTTGTTACAACAACCTATCATGAGGGTTCTAATTTTTCTTGAACAGGTTCTCCTTGTCACATCTCTGTTCTCAATCAAACATAATGGAGTTGCTGGACACTATTAAAGTACAAAAAGTAATGTTCATATATTCAGAAGGAAAAAGAAAATAGGGCTAGAATTGTTCTAAGGCCTGAAAGAGGCTCATCAAGTGGTTTCTATAAAACTGCTAAAAGTCTATACCTACTAACCATTCTGGTATTGATTCATAAAGCTGACATTTTGTATTATTGGACAACATCAGGTTATTCACACTTTGGGAAAACAACCAAACAGTTAGAACTAAGTAGGTGACAAGGTTGCTTCAGCTGAAAGCTGACCATAGGATGGAAGTGATCCTTTCACATCTGGGAACAAAAAGAGCAAAACCAAAAAAAAAGCAGAATCCTTGTGATGCTTTTTGATAAAATATATGTAGATATCATGGTCAGAATTCAGGCCTCTGTATACAAAATTTGTGAAGATCACTAACTAAGTTTCAGACTGATACAGGATTTTGAACTCTCCCCACCTCTGCCTCATTTCTTAGTATTTTGAGCTGTAGCAAGGTCTGATAGCACAAGGTAGAGTTTTTGGGTCATCTTCCACAATGCTTGTTTATCGAGATCCTCCTGATTTGGGGTTTTGGTACTATTTCTGTGGGCAGCCAAGCACTTTATTGAATCTAATCCTCCAGTACATGCTCCAGATGTAGCATCTGCCACAGCTTCAGGGAACAGAAACTGTATGATATGTGCTACTGTGCATATAGACCCCCCAGCTGGATACAAAGCAAATTGCCTAGACCCAGGGCTGGGGATGTAGAATACTATTTTATGCTTTCACTTCACTGTCACTGTGCGGTTACTTTGAAGTGTTTTTTCTTTTCAGTCAGCTGGGCAGAACTGCTTATGCAGCTTTCCTCCTGAACTTATTTTGTGGATACATTAAGAATTCACTTAGTCTTGTGAAACCTTTCATGACCTCAAATGATGCACCCAAGTTAAAGCTCGCACAGGGCACAGTATTATACATGTTTGGAATCTCTTAGAGGGCAACCCTTGCATGTGTTTTTCATTTCTCCAGGAACTTCCCCATGATAGGGTGAGTTGTATTATTTTCCGCTGATGTGCCAATTTGCCAATTATTATGCCCCAAGAACGATTTTTCATCATCATGTTGTCAACTTTCATTTTTATGCTGATGATACAGTTATGAATGTCTTTGAAACGTGACATCTCTGGGTCTTTTTTTGTCTGGTCCGCATTAAATCATTAATGCTTCAAAACATTAATGAACACTGGCAAAATGGAGCTGATTGTTGACTGGTTTCTTAAATTTGCTGAGAAATATCAGTCCTATTTTTCTAACCTTTGATGACCTCCAGTTCTACTTCAAATGGGTATCTAGTGGTTACCTTTGATTAAGAATTTTTTCTTGTGGTTTTGTATTTATAAGGAACTGCCTTTTATCATAGAAATCTTGCTAGATTGTAGGTATTTCTCTCTATAATGAGACAGAGGCACTTTTCACCCCTGACATAAATTTCAGATTAGATTATTGGAGAATACTTTATTTGTAGCCTTTCCAGAACCTTGAATATTCTGGCTGCAAATATTTCCCTAATCTCTTTCTTGCGTTTTTGAATCATGCAATACATCAATATGTTAGTTCTTCTTAATTAGTAATGATTGCCTAACTAAGCCTAGATTGATTTTTTTTTTTTTACTTTTCTGATTTTTTAGCTATTTTTCACCTGCAGGACCTTTTAAAAATTCTTCCAAATTGTATTTACAGGGTCACTTGATGATTATAAACACAGTTTTGCTCTTCTTAAAGCTTTAAGTATAAAATTGACTACCTTTTTCCATTATGATATTCACAAATTTTATTAAAAGTTTACTTTCTCAATTTAAAAAAATAGTTTTGTTAGGCTGGTTATTTGCAGAAGACAGGCAATAGGTGGAAGGGTATTATCTACCCTTGAATAATCAGAGAGCACCTGCTAGGAATATATATCAGTAGGAATATTACAGCAATCAGACATTCATGACCTGTGAACTTCACTGAGAAGCTCTCAGCTTTTTGATTAAAATGAAATGCAACATTTCTGCCTTTTTTTATACTAGTTCTCATCCATTTTCCCTTCCTGTTCCCCCCAAAAACTCAATTTCCTTGTACCCCAGTAACCACTGTCTCTTGCATATCTTCACTCCTACCAACCAATTTCTCTTCCTCACTTGACTCTTGATGTTTGTTATCATTTTGATTAGACCTTCTCAGTTTCTTTTCAGTCTGTAAGACTTTTTTTTTTCTTTCTTTTTTTCCCCTCTGGCTAGTCCACTTATTCTTGGCATTTTCTCCCTAGGGCATAGTTTTATCTTTGGGCAAGTATACACAGAACCTTTTCCAAAAAGCTTATTTTGAGATAACTTTGCATCAGCAGTGAGCAACATGAAAGTAAACTGAGTCAATGATGCCAAAGTTCAAAGTTTGGTTTTGGCAAATGCTAGAGAATATGAGCTCATGGCTTCAATAAGTGAGAAAACCTCTCTTTCTGGCCTCCAGCTAGCAGAAGCTTCTCTCTTCCTTCTGTGACACATGTTATAGCTAGCTTTAGAGTAGTTTTCAAGTGAGGCCTGACAGTCTTTCATTCCTGCCGACTGATGCAAGGCAGTAGTCTTTAAATGGTAAACATAAAATATGAAATCCTGGTTGTGCTGAAATGAATGACAGGAATTTCTACTGACTTTGCCAGAAGAATGTATAGGGATTGTTGTTCCTTCTGACTTTAGGGAATGCAAAACTGGATTCTGGAATAAAGAGAAAACACTTGTATACATTGTATGCCTTTCAGACCTTTGAAAAGCCAGAGCTTACTGATGTTCTTTTAATTACTGGACGATGTTGTACAGGAGTGTGAATCTGAGGTACTAGTAGCCCCTGGTGGGAAAGATGCTCAGCCAGCTGAAACTGATTTGTATTGCACTTTGAAAAGGCAGCATCAGAGCCAGCCTGGCTGTTGTTAAATCTCTTTCTAAAGCTACTATTGTAAGTAGCTGGCTGTTCAGCTACTGAAGAATCAGTCTGTAACCAGGGATTCGCTTTTATTTTTCTGAAACTGGTTCAGACAAACCTCTGTAATTTCCCTAGAGAAATTCTTTATGATCATATTGTTCACTCCAGGTGCACAGCCACAGCAGTACACCTTACTTCCTCACAAGAATTTACTATACATGTCAGCATTGGCTTTGCTGCTGTGACTGAGATAATTTGTTCTTTCTCATGAAAGGGAAGTCGAGAATCAAGGATGGTGGAGAGAATCTCATATTACATTCCAACTAAAACCCATAGGGATAGGTTAATATTATACAAGACTGTCTAATTCTGATTAAAAAAAATCTGTATCAATTGTAATTTTTCCCTCACAACAGCATCTATGAGCTATCTCACAGAAACAGTGTGATTCTCACAGGGAAGAAGAGGAAGAGATGGATTACTTCTTTTTGTTCCTAGCTTTTGTGATTCTCACCGTCTCCTGCAATAATGATGGTAATGATGGTGACAAACCCCTAAGCTTTGAAAAGAGGCAGCTATGCTTCTGTATACAACATGGTGACAGCTTTAAAGTAAAACATTTTCCTCATGTTCAGATGGTACATTACGGACAATCTCTTTCTTGTCACTTCTCTTGCCTGGTTGTTAATGGGATTTTGATGCTTGTTTTTTTGGTAAGTGAGGAAATATCTAAACATAACTGAGGATATCTGCTTGAGTGCAGAAACTTGGACAGATAAAAGGGAGTTCTGCCTTTACAGAAGAGGGGTTTTGACTGTTTCTAGCTTGTTCAAATTTATTTTAGCATGATAATAACAATGCTAGTAGAGGTTGTTGAGAATCAGTATTTCTGGCTTCCAAATAATTTTTTTTTCCCAAATTTTTTTGTTGTGTCCAAACATGAGTGATGGATATGCATATATATGCATCTATACATAAAGTCAAAATTTCCTCCAGATAATAAATAAGGGGAAAACTTGTGTTAGACCCTGAAACTCCCAAGTGGGTCCACTAAGAGCCAAATTAGTCCAGCACTTTTCAGATTTTGTGGCAAACAGCCAGAAAGCTGGCTCTGGGTAACCATGGACACCAGGATTCCGTCTTCCTTCGCCCTATGGCATTCCAGCTCGGCTACCACCTGTGGCTTCGAGGTCCTGAAGGCACCAAAATTTAGTCCTTCTTGTCATCTCCAATGGTCTGTGGTAACTTCATCGTGAGTCCCGTTGAAAATGACTCAGAACGGTGCTGAACCTGAAACATTTCAGCGGAACAGTTTGGGCTCAACAAAGTAACGTTTTCTGATCAGGTTTTACACTGATCTGAGTCTTAGAATTTAAGCTCCACATTTCCTGAAGACTGACTTTTGTGAAAATAATTTAACAATATCTTTAAGAAACCTGCTGCGTAGTCTTTTCAAGTTTCTGTTCACTGTGTGTGTGCAGTGTAAAATTAAGCATAAAACTTTAAATAGTTGTGGGCCCTCTAGTGGTGTACCTAGAGTTGCAGGTTCAGAAAATTGCGAGACAAATGTATTGCCTAGTTTATGTGTTCCAAAATTTGCTGGTCATACCCAGCAACATGAAGTTGTTTGGAATCCATTGTGTCTTCTGATTATTTATATTATGGAAATAGAACATTATTATTATTATTATCTTTATATTGTGCCCAAACATTTACAAATTTTAGTTTAATTTTATTTTTATTACTGTTATTAAGCTCATGAAACTGAACCTGGTTGTGCCGATGTTCTCTAAAACCAACAAAAAAACTCTACTCCAAAGATCTTGCAGTCTAGATTTAAGACAAATGTTGGTCAGTTGTTTTAGTCCACCAGCAGTCAGCAGCCATAGATTAATGATTTTCCACAGCCAGCAATAAACTGGCATTGCTGCTGACAGAAAAAGTCTCACCTTCCCATTGTCCATGATCAGTGTTTTTATTGCTCTGCCATCAGCTCTCGTACAGGTACAATGGACTGGACAAGGAACTGATGCAGCAAAAAAAAAAAAACCAAACCAAAAAAACCCCAAAATCTTACTATAATCTTCTATAATACACATCTGCATAAAGAAAGTATAAGACTACTCTAAGGTTGACAAGAGTGCTAACTGAACGTGAGTTACAGTTAACTTCCATTTATAGAACTTATGGGATGTATCCTTGAAACAATCTTTTTATGTAGAGATAACAGACTGCTCTTTGACAAAGAATGATGATGTGATTAATACTGCGGTAGGACTTTTCCATTTGATCACCTACATGAAGAATACCTTTCTTCCTACAATCCCATTTTTTTTTCTAATTTTGTTTGCTTTCTCTCCCCTCAAAGAATTCCTGCCAGAGGAGAGTGCAAGAATGCCAGCTGTAGTAGAAAATTTGATTATGCAAATGTAGTTCAGTTTGTACATAGTTACAGAAGATTAACAATGTGTGCTATGAGAAATGAATGCAGCTTCTTTTTCGGGATGAATAACTGCAAGCTAATATAGATCTGTGCATGAAATGTTCAGGTAAAATCAGCAGTTTTAGCGTTCTTCTGCCTTTCTCCCTCCAGTTTGCTTGCTTGTTTTTTGTTGAATACAAATCTCCCATTTTCCAAGATTCTGGAGAAGGTGATAGACATGTATAAAATCACAAGTGACATAGATATTTGAACAGGGAACAGGGTTCATTGTCTTTTGTTATACAGGACCTGGAAGGGATGAAATTGTAACAGCAAGTGGCAGGTTCAAAGCAAGGAAAAAGTGATACTTCACACACTACATTGCAAAGCTGTAAAAGCTTATTGTCCCAGGATTTTCAGGATATTAAAAGGTTCAAAAATTGATTAGATATGTTTATGAAAAGAAAATCTATGAAGGCTGATTGCCTGTGGCTCAGAAAGTCTGGAAGCCACAAATCATATGAATTGGAGATGCTTCTTCTGTTCTTACATTCCTGTCTACATCTGCTACTGACTGCTGTCAGAGACAGGATGCTGGGCTAGATGGACTTGGCATGATGTTCCTGCATCCTCAGAGAAAATCAGGTTTTGTCTGTTACATTTCAGTTTTGTATTTCTTTCAGATCCCTGCTTCCAGACGAGACTCAAACCACAAGCACTAGGTTATCCACCAAGGATTTCTTAATATCATTTCCATCATAGCCGAAACCAGAAGGAAGCATAAATTTCAAGGAAAAGTCTTGCTGAATTCTTTCAGACCAAATTAAAACAACCAGCTTCCTCCCCAGCTCCCTTGCCTTCTGGAAATAACAAACCACTGAAGGAAGACAAACACCTCCTCATTGGTCCTTAAAGATTTAAACTTTTCCCTGAATGAAGATAATGGATCTTCCTTAGGCAGGATATCTTTAGGTTTGGGTATTTTGTCAGGCTACAGGCTTTCTTTTGGTATGTGCAGATTGAACTATCTGTGTCCTTCTTGCTTTCATTAAAGATATTTTGTGCTAAGCACAGTTCTCCCGTGTCCTTGTGAAGTTTTATCTTTATACTTTTGTAAAGAATCAGTATTGTTTTAGGTGTCAGTCCTATTATATTCTGCCATTCTTTTTTCTTCAGATCGCATAAGCTTTTACCTTCTCCCTCTCCTTTAAAAAAGACATGCTTTGTTTTTGTTATCTGATTTTATAAGAAAATCAGGAATATTGGGTCCTGTTATGCCAGGAATGCTATTCATGTGAAAGCTGCTGAGTCTTCATAAAACTGGGTTATGGTTCTTCATGATAACATTTTTCTCAGAACTTGTCAAACATTTGAGTAATATGAGTTGTAATAAAAACAAATGCATGATTTTCAAGCAGTCTGACTAAACCCCCTTGCTTTGATAGCTGCTGAGCTTTCATTTTTTGGTGTTTGAGATGCGCAAACCTCTGTATTTGTATGAAGAAGAGATCATTCAGAACTATATATTTTATTTTATTTTTTTTTTTTTAAGAGTATTTGTGGTTGGCTTAAATTCCTGCATAAAGTAGCTGCATGATTCAGGGAAGACTGTCAGTGTAGCATGATGACCATGTGAATTGTTGAAAGGAACCTTTCTGATTCCTGTTTCTTCACAGTTTATAGGATAGTCTTGAGGAAATGCTTTAATGTCTCTGCCTCAGCTTCCATGTGGACAGTGAAGTTTTTTGATGATAAACTCCTTAATGGTTGGAGATGTCATACATGCTGTGCATTCAGGCACAGAAACACGTTTTTTTTGATGACTTGTTGCAGTTTTTAGCCTCTGACTTCCTCCCCCCATAAGTTTTATAAATATATTTTTCTACAGCCAGGAGGAGTACCTGATAGCAAAATGAATACCTGATGCCAAGTGACTCTCTTCATAGGAAATCATTATTCTTGAATGTATTTGTGTTCATTTTTGAAAATTCCTTGTAGACTAAGTAGTAATTTTTTTTCTGAAGGATTTCACAAATGATATTAAGTAAATCAGCCCTTCTGTGAGTTTTTCCTGTGTGGTAACAAAAATTGCCAGTGCTGATATGGATCAGGTCTAGTATCTCCCGGATTTTATGGGATTTTTTGACATTCTTATCTAGTTGGAGAGATAAGCATGATGGTGCCCCCCCCCCACCTGGCGTACCCTTGAGATAAAAAATGGCATGACTTTTGTTATCTTGAAATTCACATTGTCATTTGATCTTACTGAGAGAGTATGTAGTGTTTCAGATAGGCAGATTTTCAAACATAGGCATATATAAAAACTGGATGCATTTATGTGTGGCCTTACTGTAAATATGGAGACTAGTGCATTCCATATTCATTGTACTTGGAGTATATCTGCACATACACTCTAAGTTTGGTCATAAAACAGGTAGATCTTCTCCTACAGTGCACGGGAAACAGGCTACTGCTAGGCTGGCAATGTGCTGTCCAAATTGATATCGTGTGTAGGACTGCACATGTCCATATGCTGTTATTGATTGGTCAGTCAGTAGCTCCGATTCTGCACAGTGTTCAGCGGATCTGTACCACTTGATCCCAGGGGACCGATGGCAGTAGTGTGCAGAAGTAGTCACAGCACAAACTGGTAGGGGAGGATGTGGCAGGTGCACCCGCCCAATGAAAGCAGAGCTTCTTGGCTGCTGAAGGGTAGCAGCTCCTGATTGCCTTTGTTCTCAGGGCTTTGTGGTAATTGGGGCCTTTGACCAATGGGAGCTGCTATTGACTACAGGTCAGATTCGGCCTGGGTATAAATGGAGTCCCCTGGGGAGACATTTTGAGCTCGTTCCCCTGGAGCAGCACACTGCAGTCGAGGACTCTCCCCTTGGGTCAGGACGCCGCCCAAGGAAACTCCTCGAGGTGCCTTGGGTCGGGACGCTGCCCTGAGCAGGTCCTCGAGGTTGAGAGTCCCCACTGGTTAGGTGAGTGATAGAGCGTTTTGGGTTGCTGTTAAACCCTAGAGAGTGGGGCTTTGTTTTGCGTTTTTGTTTGTCATCAAACCCTAAGGAGTTGTGCTTTGTTATGCACTTCGGGTTGCCATTAAACCCTAGGAAGTTGTTCTGTTTTTCTCTCACAGACATTCGAACCTGTAATTTGCGGAGGGCTAGTTAATTGTGTTAGTAATAAATTTTTAATTTTTGGTGGTTTGTTGTTTATTTAAGAGCCTCTGTAACAGCGGAGTCGCAAAATACCACATTTCTAGATCTTACTTCCATGGCTGTCCTGAAACCATACAGGCACATTGCCTCCCAGCTAAACCATGAAAACAGCCCTGTGCAGCTAATTTCTAACCATGGCTGTTGTTTTATTTCTCTGGAAAGCTTGAGCCATATCTTTGGTGCTCATAATTTAAAAATAATATGTAAAGAAGAACTGTGATAAGGAAACTTGGTGATGGGGTTGTTTTTGCAAATTTTTTAAAAGCACTAATGAACGTAAAATCTTTATACAGAGGCAAAGGTGAAAAGCCAGCAACATCAAAAGCTAAGAAAAGCTGAATGAGAATGGAAAACATTTGAAGAACTAAGGATTAGACAACTAGCTTTTTATTGTCTGTGAAAATATTTAATTTGGTATTTATGAGAACAGTTTAAATGGTCCCTTCACCGTATGGAGGATTTATATGTATAATGACAAAGGAAGAGGAGAAAAGGAAGGAGCAAGGGTTTTAGAAAAAGTAGTCAGTAAAGTGCACTATTGTGTTCCTCCTGCTGAGATAAGGACTTGTTAGATTAAGGGGATGTTAGTGAAATCATAAGAACACCTCCTTTACTGTAAATGACCATGAGCACTATTTTATTGTTATTATGCTTTCCAACAGCGTACACAAACGATTAATAAAGGGTTAAACATTTTAGAGGGCTGTATTTGTAGCTCATGACTGTCTTGATGATAGAGGGAGCTGTGGCCTGACTGCCTTGAATAATAAGAGATCTGATTCTTGCTTTCTTGAACTTAACCCCTTTGCCTACTATGACAGCTAAAAGAGACACTTTTATTAACTCATCTGAACTCCTAAGTGCCTGCTCCACTGGGGAGCTGGGGCCATGATAAGATTGGGTCGTAGGTCTTCTTATGGCAAGGCATATAGTTATAGTGAAAAGAATTTCCTGATAATTGCACATTAGGGATCTCATCTGTCCATTTTTGAATCTGAAGCAAAAACCATTTTTGCTTTGACTAGTAATTTTTAAGGAGCCCTCAAATTGACAAGAATCCCAAATGATAGAAAGTTGATTAGGAAATGAAGGTGATGTTTTGAAAGCTAAAATATTTTGCATTGTAATATGTTTCTTAATGCATAGAAAATTCAGAAAGTATTGCCTGCTTTCTCCAACTTTTTCTGTATTTTTATTTTAACTATTTAAGTAGTTAAAAATTCAAATACAAAATACTTTGTTTCTCCTTGTGGATTTTGACTGGTGAGAGAATTTACAGGACTACAGTGTTCTCAGTAGATTTTTTAAATAATCAGAGAATTAAATGATCGAGGAATTTACATTAACTATGTGGTTGCAAATTTTGGTTTATTGTCTTTTTGGTTTTATCCTTTGGTTTGATGCCAAAGATTTTATGCCATACTACTGACTCTCTAAAGGGAAGACTGGATTTGATATGCCTGAGATCTCAAAAGAAAAACTAAAGGGAAAAAAGGAAAAAAATGTTATCACCTATTTATCTCTCTTTTAGGAATAAGCATAACCACAGATCTCAAAAATGCCCAAATTTATGGGTTAATATATAACCTAGAGGTAGAGGGCAATCATTCAGTTCCTCTGGCTATAAAATCCCAACGTGATAGGGTTATCTCATTAAAGGACATTAACTGACATTGAGAAGTAGAGACCTAAATAAAATGTAGATAGAAACCACTAACTCACTTCACTTGAGCCACTGAAAGATGAACTTGTCTTCTGACTTCCTATGTTGAAGTTTCATTCATAGATGAGAGTAAAACATGTCCCAATCTCCATACATCTGAACTAATGTTGTACTACTAACTAGTTTGGTAATAGCTGCAAGACAATTCTTGGCTACTTTTTTTTCATGAAGACTCTCACAAGAGTGCAGGTTTTCACAGGCAGTACTTGTTTTGCCAAGTTCTACAACAATCTTTTGCTATAAAACATAAAAGTGTATCTGAAGACTCTTCATTTACCTTATATTCAGACATATGACGACTGAACCAAATCTTCTGGAAATAGCATCCAGGCCATTTTCTACCACATATTTCCTAGTTGTTCTGCAGGATCACTCCTGCAAAACGGATCTTGGGTGAACTGTTCAGTCTGTAGGCGATGACATCTTTTCTTCTTTAATATTTGCTAGCTATATGTTAAAGTTGTTCATAGTCTTTTGCAAAGTTTTTTGGAATTTATTTTTCATAGACTTTTTTTAAATTTGTTAATTGCTTCATCCAGTTGAACTCTTAAGTAGACTCCACCAAGATCATTTGACTTAACAATTACATTTAGCTAAACTGTGTTTTTAATGAATAGTAGCAATTTTAAATTCAACCCTACTTTGTTAGTGCTGAACAGGCAAAATTTGTTTTATTTCTAATTATATTTGTGTTAACAGCTGTATGCAGGCTAATGCATATATAATATGTTCACAAAGTATTATTGCTTATAGGATGCCAATGCTAATTCTCATTATTTATTTTTTGTGCCATTTGAGTAGTTTGTAATCTGAGTAATGTGGAATTGTTTATGAACGGAAAGACCTCAAAGGAAGAAAACTGCCCCCCTCTTTGACTTTTCTATCAGTTAATCAAAGACTAAAATTAATTCATTGATAACTGAGAGCTGTTTGGCTAATGCTGACAATAGATAATATAATCTTACAGAAAATCGTGATTGCATCTTATGAACAAAGGCTTGCCTAATCAGGTTGCTTCAGTGCAATCATGACATCCAGTTGCTAGCAATTTGGTAAGGCTACACATTAACAAAAGTCAGATAGGGTGCCCTAGCCTGAACCATGAGCCCCAGATGCACCTGTTTTTTGAAATTAGTCACATTTTATAAGATTCCTTGATTAACAGTAACCTGAGCCTCAAGTCCTCACTATAGACACCAGATCACTGTTTAAATGTTCAAAGTCCATGTCTCATATAATCTATCAAGTATTTGTATGTACTAGTGGTTTTTTCCAGATGTGAGGACCTATTGTATTCAGAACAAAGTGGAAGACTGTTCTGTACATAAGAATTCCCATTTTAATTATTAATTAAGACTGCCAAAACTGAAACAACTCAAATAATTAACCTATAATTTGTTTTAGAAAATTCCTTTACATGACAATGTGCAGAAAAGAGAAATGTTACAGCAAACAGAGACTTAACAGTTCCAGTATGTTGTCTCAAGAGTTACCAAGTGCTTGTTAACAATGTCTAGAATATGAAAAAAAAAATATTACAATATCATGGCAACTTGTCATTGAAATAATTCTTTACAGTAATAAGATAATGGACATTATCAAATGGCAACATTTTTGGCAGTACATATCGATTAATTATCACCTTATAGTCCTTGCTGATAGTCATATTCATTATGATCAGCTGGTAAGGTAAGTGACTATGGAATGACTTTGCAAAAAGTGAACATTTAAGAGATAATGTTACCCAGTAAAATATCAGATTAAATGTCAGACCATCCTTGATAACTCTCTATGAGCCTGCCTGTGGTTATTCGGGGAATCTGTCCTTGAACAGAAAATCTTCAGATGTGCAAACAGCTGCTTTACTAATTAAGCTGTAGTAAATGAGACTATGATGACGAACTTACGTACTATTTTCTTAGCTATAAGCTCTTGGAAGTTCATAATGATGCTGTCGTGGAATCTAAATCAGGTTTTCTTGTAGACCGTGGTTTTTTATCTAACTACAATAAAACGCAGAGGAGTAAGGAACTGAATTGGTGTGAACTGACACAGTCATCTTGACTTTAGTGAAGGTATGCCCATCTGTTTTGGATGGGTGTGACTTAGGGGTTGCAGGTCTATTCTTTGAAATTTCTTGCACATTTGTTTAGATATGAGGTGATGACCAAACACCGGCATTTCAGATTTGGAGAATTTTATACCCATTTTTAATTAATTGTTTCATCTACCTTCCAATTAAAAGAAGTCTACCCATTGATTGAGTTTGCAGTAGTAAAAGCAGAGAATTTTTACAACAAATTTTGTCAAATTTATATGACTGTGTTCGGAGAAGCCCAAGAGTTACAAGCAAAGAAACTATATGATTTTGCAAAACAAAGCTTTGAAGAAGGTGAAGAGAGATGCCATTTATCCTAGCAAGTTAACCTAGCAGCATAACAGACCTGAAGCACTTACTATTCTCCTGCAGCCATTATTTCCTGTTCAAATTGCCCATAACATTGAATTCTTAAATATGGAGTTAGGTGCAGCAAATCTCTTTACCTATTCTAGAATATTAAATAGCAGATGAATCCTGCATCAGTGAAGTCCAAAGAAACATAATTAGACCAGAATTCTAAGGTATATTGAATGTGGTTGCACAATTGCTATAACAAATTCCTGTACTTCAGTTTTTTGCTCCTTTTCTTTTGGTGCTAAAACTGTTTGTGGGACCCCACAGAAAGTCCCATACAGTTGGCCACCATATGTAACATTAGAGTCAATCTTCACCTGTGCTATAACACATCAGACTTACTGCATATGTGCTAGTCATCTGTGCAGGGTACAGAAAGTAGCATCAATGTCTTAGACTCGCCGTGCCTATGCTGATGCAATCAGCTTTGGTCCTTTAATGAGAAAAAACAAGGAAAGGTTTGATATTTGCTTGCTATTACCTATACAAGGCATTGTCCCAATAACCTTTCGTTCAAACACTCTTAGCAGTAATTAGACTTCAGAGACCTTTCCAGTGACTGATCTAAGGCAAATTCATTCTGCATATTATGAATACTACATTGTCTGTGGAAGTTGCCACTTAAAACAGTTTTCTCATCTCAGTGCATGTTACCAGTTTACCTCCAAACCTAAGTTTAGTCTGTATCTGGACCTCAATTTTATCCCATCTTAGTGGAACAAATTAAACTAGAGATTTCTAGGTAATGAATGATCATGTTGTATATAGCATTGGACTGCAGTGCGTAGCAAAACCAAAATAAACTATGAATTGATTACTTGGATTTTTCTCTTTAGTCTCATAAGTTCATTCTGAAAGCAATATTTTAACACAGATTTTGTGGTTCCTTAAGTAATTGAATTTGATATATAGTTTTTCATTATCAATTGGGTTTACAAGTTCTGGGCTTAATTTTCTCATAGTTAACTGTAGATAATGACATGTAGCTCAGAGAGGATTCAGTTGACATGAAAGTTACTTTAATGTGTTGTGAGTTATTCAAGGAGCATATGTAAGTGTGGCTCATTCCTGAAAGAAGATGCAGTCAAACTGGAAATGAAAACTGGCAAAATGACAGTGAAGATAAAACCTCTGTTAACAATCATATTCTGAAAATATGGAAGATGCATTTTTGTAGCAGTAAATTTCATGGAGATGATGACTGTTTAATTACAGGAATGCTACAGTAATGAAATATAAATCTGATATTTTAAGGATAAAAAAATCAGTTGTACTTTAGAGACAATACATATATAAAGCCCCCTTGCAGCTAATCTGAAATTTATTGACAGGTTCACATATATAGAGATCTGTTGGATACACAAAACATAGCAAAGTACCTTTGTTAAAAAATTGTTTTCAATTAGCCTACCATATTGAGATGTAGTTTAATTCTTATTTTCACATAAAACAAAGGATTAACTTGGTGAATGTATAACTTCTTTTCAACTGAGTCATTCTTCACATGGAATGTATGATTAGTAACCTTTCTGAAGATATCCTGGTTAGTAATTGACATCTCATTATATGCTTTCACCAAAGCCTTTGTCGCACCCTGTAATGATGTCTGAAAAATGGGCTAGTTAATTCTGCTAATATAGGTAACTGATTTTGGAAAGACACAACAAAGACATTTTTTGGTTAAGTTGGATGAACTTTATTCATTTTTACAGTGATATTTTGTGATAGTCTCCAAGGATTTGCTTTGTCTGGGGTATTCCTTATTTTCTGCCTCATGCCTAGATGTATCTAAAATTTGGTTATTATTATGAAATGGTACCTAATAATTCTATACAATTTTCTATAGCTTTGGATATGATAAATAATACTAGTTGTCAACAGTTCTTATTCAGGATGGATATAGTTATGAAGATTGTTGTATACTTTATGTCTCCAGAAGCTTTGGTTTTCTGTAAGGGTTATTATGTTCATTTTGAAGAACCTTTGCTTGGCATCTAGGTTGTGGTTAATGGTAAGAGCTTACTTCATTAATAAATACCTACTTCATTAATGAATACCTTGAAGTACAGTCAGCTGAACATTCAGGAGGTTCCTAGCATCTGGACATTATCTGGATGTGGTGGGCCAGATCTGAGCTGGCTGCCAGATGCCCATCCTGCTGCTCTATAACTCCCCCTCCTCCATGGGAGAGGGGGTAAAATAAGATAGTAAAACTTGTGGGCTGAGATAAAGACAGGGAGATCACTTACCAGTTACCCTCACAGGCAAAACAGACTTGACTTGGGAAAAGTTAATTTCTTCCCAGTTAAAAATAGAGTAGGATGGTGAGAAACAAAGACAAACTACAAGCAACTTCCCCCCATGACCACCTTCCCAGGTTCAACTTTACTCCTTCATTCCTGACTCATCTACCTCCTACAACCCCTCCCTCAGTGGCACAGGAGGATGGTGAATGGATGTTGGGGTCAGTCTGTAATAGTTGCTCTGGTGTTTCTTCCTCCTTATGCTTT
The DNA here is from genome assembly GCF_047716275.1 of Strix uralensis. Classification (NCBI taxonomy): domain Eukaryota; kingdom Metazoa; phylum Chordata; class Aves; order Strigiformes; family Strigidae; genus Strix; species Strix uralensis. Next base: position 34,508,435 of record NC_133975.1, read on the forward strand.
TCCCCTGCTCCAGCATGGGCTCTTCATGGGCTGCAGCTTCCTTCAGGGCATATCCACTCTCTCCAGCATGTGATCCTCCATAGGCTGCAGTGTAGATACCTGCTCCAATGTGGTGGTCTCCACAGGCTTCAGGGACAACCTGCTTCATCATGGTCTTCTCCTTGACCTGCTGGGTAATGTCCACTCTGGTGCCTATGGACCACCTCCTCCCCCTCCTTCTTCACTGACCTTGGTGTCTGCAGGGTTATTTCTCTCACTTTTTTTCTCACTCATGGCGCTCACAGCTGCTGCCCAGCATTTTTTTACCCTTTCTTAAATATGTTATCACAGAGGCATCACCAGATTCACTTTGGCCACCGGAGGGTCCATTTTGAGCTGTCTGGAAATGTCTCTGTCCAACATGGGGACAATCCTTGATCTTTTCTCACAGAGGCTATACCTGCAACAACACTGCTGCCAGCACCTTGCCACATAACCCAGTATACTGGAAGAATAAAATTACACTAGCAGTGTACACTAGTAAACCTGATACACTAGTGAACAAAATTAGTCTTAACATCTGGTAAAGAACATGCTAACGTTTAGGCCTAAGATGAAGGAAAAACTGTTATATCTGATTTGTTGGAGGTGGAATGTAAGGTGGAGCTGGAGTAGCAGTCAGGGAGGTTTAAAAAGCGGAAAAGAAATAGCTGATAGCAACAGCAGGAGCAACAACAGGAAGACTTTGAAGGGAAGATGAGATCAGGACTAGCCGTAGTTGAAAGAAGGTGTAGGGCTAATGATTCACTGAAGAAGTCTGCAGCTAGGAAGTCTAGTTGAAGGGACATAGTGTTCTGGAAGAAGATGACCTTAAACCCTAAAATAAAAAAAGGCAGAAAATACCATAGACATGGTTTATTATTTTGTCCATGCAAGTATATTGCGTGTGCTGCCTTAAAAATGATAGGCCTGAGACTTTTTGCAGAACAGATGTCCTTCAGGGATGTTTCTCTGAAAAAGTGGAAGGTTCTGTCGACTAGTCTAAAACTCTGGAAAAATCTGTGCTTTAATAACAGTACAGTGTAAATTTTTATTAATTTCTGAACTGGAACTTGGAAAGACCTATTGAAATACATTAGAAAGAGTTATTGTCTTTTTGTGAGCTTGTGACCTAATTAAATTTTTAAAATAAATTTTACTTTTCTTTCTCTGTCTCACTAGGAATATGAAAAGGTGCCAAATAACCCTTTGGCACATGGATTGAACTGTACTTTTAAAGGCTGACTTGTACTTGCTCTCACTCATATTTTTGGTCTTCAGTCACTCAAATATAACATCTGCCATTTTTGTGGATCAAAAGCTTTCTGTACCGTGAACTTTGTCTCTGTTGATTTTAATTGTTTTATGCTGCATTTTACAGTTTGTGCCTAGAAGACAGATGGTAGATATTTACCATATATATAAAGTTATTATTATGCTGCTCACATCACATGCCAGGCACCACTGATGTAAGTAAAGAAGGAATGCCTTGATCTGCATAAATTTGTTGCACACATTTCCGGTATCTCTTAATATATTTTTTCTCACCCTTTCTTCTTCTCTAGTTTTGTATCATATTTTATAATAACTCACCCTGGATATTCCCTTTTCCAGCTGTATATTAGCCCTTGATTAAGTATGTGTTGCTTTGACTGGATGCTTCCGTTGCCAAAGCTACACCATTTCAAGCAAACTGAGGTAGCTCAATTCTACATTCCAGTATGTGTGGAGCCTACATATCCTGACAGATGTCATCTTGCAAGTTTCAGTACTTTCAAAAGTAAAAATTCAGACTTTATACAGTTTCAGAAAAAAGCTGTTGTAGTGTATGCACTAACCCAATGGCTCATAGGCCCTATGTATACATACTCCTAGTAAGAAAGTGGTTTGTGTTGAAGCCTGTATTCAATATGTGTGTCTTATGTTTCCATGTATGTTATATGATATATTGCTATCATGTACAGGTCTGTTCCTACCTTTCATATTCTAGGGTGCATTGTATTGCTCCAGTATCTTTCAGCTATTGTCCATAATACACCTTCCACCTTGAGTGCATGTTAACAAACATCCTCTCTCATGGTAGTAAGTTTTTAGGATATGCACATCTGTCCAACCACATGTGGAGAGACAGCAAACTACTGTAAATGCAGTCAACCAAATACCTCATTGATAGTAGTTTACAGTAACTAAATGTATCAAGATGAGAAAGGAAAACAACAAAATAAAGTTCAGCCTATGGGTCCTTGTTCATAGAGCTCATTTCATTTGGAGATAGTCTTTCCAAACACCTCTGGTTATAGCTGTCTGCCAACTAGTGAGCCCTTTTGAATTCTACTTCTCCAAACGTTCCATATCTTATTGGTGTCGTAACATGATAGTATCACCAGAGTTATTAAAGCTCTGCTCACCACCACAGTGTAAACCTTTGAAAAGCCAGCGGGCACATAAAGTGTGCATTTTTTAAGTTATTTTATTTGCAGGATTTCTTTTTCAATGTGCAGCTTTACAGATATTAAAAAGTACATTTAATCTGTTCAGTTGGTCATCTCTCAAGTTGCTGTTCCTATTTAGTGTTGCTACTTGGCTGAGTTTTAAAGCATTCTTTGTTCATGAAGCAGGACCAAAGCATTATGGAGCTAATATGATATGAGCAATAGACACTCTTAATATGTGTTCACATTTTGGAAAGGTTGTAACTTGGATAGCTTGTCATGGCCTAATTTTAAACTTGTTTATTTCACATGCTGTTCCATTGACTTGGCAGAATTCAGTTCACTAAATACAATTATAAATGTGTATCTGAAATGGAATATTTCCCCTTTTGTCCTGTTTCTGTTCTCAGTTACTTGTGCATCGTTCGTACAGCCACACAAGTACGGAAGTAATATTACTGTGAACAAGTCTTATTTTAAGGGTGGCTACTGAATGTTACAAACACAACTTGGTAGCTACATAAAACACATATAGAAATACTTAATGTGTAATCTAATATGGTGGTACATTGGTTTCCTGGACATCTGTGGCTCTGTACCAGTTCCCATGGTAGAGGGAGTTTTGCCTGTTAGTTCCACTGCTATGCTACTACCTTAGCACTTTTTCACTAAACTGTTCTTTATGCTGTCGTGTCAACTCCTACAATATTATAAAGGGGCTTAATGAGTGGGTGAATTATCCCCAGGGTGACTAACATTTCTCTTTGAGGTAAGACCCATATACATACATACCTATATATGCATATGGTAGTAAACATTTTTGCTTTAATGCAAGCATACTTTCCAGGAAGAAAGTTATGATTTCTTAAAATTTTTTATTTTGTTTGAAAAAAATGGATTGAGAGAAAATGGAGTGTTTCTAAGGTTCAGTGCAATTGTGCTTGATTAAAGCTTTGGCATTCAAATCTGCACACTTTTAGGGAAAAAAAAAAAAAACTTTATCTTTGGTAAAAATGGGTTTTGAAAAGTGAATTTCTTAGGTTTCGTGGGGTGTTGTCAAAATAATTCAGCAACAAATATGTGTAATACATCAATTACTCCCTTCTCCTGTATTTTCCCTTAACTTACTTTTCATTACATCTACCTGCAGCTGAAGCAGCTGATCTAGGTAAATGACTATTTTATGGCTAACAATTGTCTGTTGCAGGCATCCTATTGTTTAGAAAGTTCCTGTACAGAAGCCTAACATGTCTGGAGCCTACAATCATGACAGCTATACAAATCCTAAAGAGTGGGTTGAAAATTTTTACTTCTGATATGTACTGACAGTGATTCCTATGATCTAAGTAATATGGATGTGTCCACGAGTAATATTTTGCTTGAAATCATAAGCAGATCCAAAGTAAATGACTAGCCTGGATGGTAATAGTTTTAGTATAGTTATGGCCTCAGTAGAACTTGAAAGATGTAACAAAACCACCAAGACAATAGGTACTATTTGGCACCTGGTCACGATTACTGCTATGACTTGTGGAAGTGTGGCTGGAGAGCTGTCTGGAAGAGAAGGATCTGGGGGTTCTAATTGACAAGCAGCTGAACATGAGCCAGCAGTGTGCCCAGGTGGCCAAGAAAGCCAACAGCATCCTGGCTTGTATTAGAAATAGTGTGACCAGCAGAAGTAGGGAGGTGATAGTCCCCCTGTACACTGCACTGGTGAGGCCACACCTTGAGTATTGTGTCCAGTTTTGGGCACCTCAATACGAGAGAGATATCGAGGTGCTGGAGCGAGTGCAGAGGAGGGGGATGAAGCTGGTGAAGGGCCTGGAGAACAAATCCTATGAGGAGTAATTGAAGGAGCTGGGACTGTTTAGCTTGAGAAAGAGAAGGCTAAGGGGAGACCTCATCACTCTCTACAGCTACCTGAAAGGACATTGTAGAGAGACTGGTGCTGGTCTCTTCTCACAGGTAATTAGTGATTAGTTAGGGCTGATGGTTGGACTCGATGATCCCAAGGGTCTTTTCCAACCTGAATGATTCTGTGATCTCCTAACTCTGTGATTCTGTGACTGCTATGGCAGTACTGCCTTGAGCTATCTCATTTGGATCTGTCTGAAGATCTGTGCCACTTTGGATCTGTCTGCATAAGTTGTGATGATGTACCTTCAGTGTAGTTAACTTTTCATGATAATCTATGATTATCATGAGTATATATCTGTCCTTTATGCTTTTCTCATTGTGAAGTCTTCCACTCTGCCAAATTACATCATGAGATAAAACACAATGCTTACAAAAGATTTGGTGTTTACTTTTATTTTCACATTAATAGTGTTGATAGGCAGTCCTGTTCTGAAGTGGAAACCTGTCTCTTACTTGAGTAAAGACCTATTGATATTCCTTAGACTATCAAAAGAAACCCCTTATACAGTACGTTCTGTTGAGGTAAAGTATAATCTTATCACCTTGTTTAAGTACTTTGGTAGCGCTATTTAGTTAGCACCATTGCATAGAAGAACAAATTCTTAATAATTATGAACTTCCTCTGATGCTGGCAGAAAGTAATCATTTTATCATGCAAGTGGTAGATAATAAGAAAGGGCCAAAAAACCCCATAGAACAGAAAGTGGTACTAACGAAAAATACAACGACTGCTCATTATTTAATGTTTCTTCAATGCTCACTGTTTTGACAGCTCTACAGTACTGCTACACATTGTAAAAATCAGAGCAAGTACTTCATGAATCTTATTTTAAAAAAATCCAACATGTAGCCTATACAGCTTCAATTTGATACATTACATGTCGATGTACAGATCCAACAATTGGAGGCTTTAGTTGATTGCAACTTTGTATATTTTGTATAGGGAAATTTGATTGATCTATGAAAGCATTCATTTCTTATGGCTACCCTTACAGTCTATTTTAATCTACTTCATAATAGAAAACCCAGTTTCATACTTATATATATACATAAAGTATTTTAATAATAATTTATTTAAACATAGTTATTAGGAAATAGATTTTATATCTTAAAATATGTAAGAAAATATTGGAAAAAAGGGTATTAAAATAGTATTTCTAGAGAGAAACACATCATGTATCAACATGGCAATGGGAGTTTCATTATGTATGATAATGCACACATGTAATTTCTTTCAAGTCTTTAGAAATTTTCCATTTATGATTTATGAAGTATTCATTGTCAGATTCTGCAAGTTACGTCAGTGGCTATGCTAATTGTTGGTTCATTTTTCCAGAATAGAGTCCTTTGTGGAGATTATCTTACATTTAAATTGCAATAATTGAAATATTAAGAAAATTTTATTTAAGGAATCTCCTTTTTCTTTTCCTTTGTCACCTCATCTTTCTTTTTGTTTTAAAGCAATATTATCAATAATTATTATTGTATTATCAACAGCTTTTATAGAATGATATTGCTTTTATAAATAAATCATTGTCATGGTATGGTATTTTTTTGTGAAGGGGATCAGGCAGATTCAGAAATACATTTAGGTTCTTCCTTTTCTTGTTTAGATATGATTCACCATGTAACAACTCAGTGATTAAAATAAATCCAAATCATCTATTACCTGATTCTGCAGTCATTACTTATAAGATAGTCAATGTGTCAAGTCATTTGTGTGTGACTCTGTTAATTTGAATGAATTTGTCCCTAAGAGACTACAGTGACCATTAACAGTTTATTTAATTGGTGATGTTGCTTTATTGTATTTTATATACTCTCATTTGCCCTCATTCTCCCATTAGTACCTTCCAGTAATTTGTTGAGATGCATATATTCTTCTTTGTCATCCTCTTCTCTCCCTTCTGCTAAACATTCTGTTTTGATAAGGCTTTTCATTTTGTTTATTTGTTTATTTTTGCTTACAATGCATATTGCCATAGCAAAGAAATACAACTGGCATTTGTAGCAGAATGTTTGTGGGATATTGCCATCAGCTAGATAAAATCTGTTGGGTGCAATAGTCCTGTTTGCAGTAACTATGAATTCATGGCAACTGTGAGCATTTTGCACCCTGAAACATGAAGCCTCAAAGATGTAGCAGGGAGCACTTAAAAAGATAGTTGACTAATATCTGCATGAGAGCATTTTTTTAGTATCCTGAAAATAAGTGAGGGAACACATGAACTTCTGCAGCAAATGTGCAAGAAATAGACTGGCAACTTGAAGTATTACCTCTAGCTTTTTAGCTGTTACGGTAAAATGCACATTTTTTTCATTGTATATTTTATTTAATGATCCTTTGCAGAAATGTCTGTGCAGGGTCTCTGCAAACGCAAACTCAGAACAAATTACCTGACAAAAAAAGACATAGCTTCCTCTATTTTTGGGAAATCTTTTCTTTCTGGGACTTACATTATGTGATGAAAGAAATTAGGTATATCTTCCTGCACCCCAAAATCTGTAAGTAGCTGTCTTTCACCTAGGTGTTCCAAAGAAGAAAAAAAAAAACCAACCCAAACCAATGTGTACTCAGAAATATCTTTTGTAGTAATGATGCAATATTTACTTTAGTACTTTACTAAGGACAAAAGTTTGCCTGAATCACACTTCAAATAACGTCAAAAACTATTAATGGTCAAACTATCATGATATGCACTTTAGATCTGGAATGAATGCCCTAAGAGAGGACATTTCTCCTTTAAGAAATCAGGTATGTCATCCTACTCGCTTCTTCATCACAATTTATTTGTTTGATATGATGGGACCAGGTGTGTTGATGGACACTGTTTTGAATCATAAACAAATTAACTTTACTATTGGAAAGATCCCTCCTCCTTTATTACAGCCTGTCATCTACTCACCATCTAAAAAAGGTGGTTTCTTATTTTTTTAGGACACACAAATAGTTTTGATATGATTTTTTGATATGAAAATGGAGAAAATCAGGGTCAGATACTTATGAAGCCATTCCAGTTCTGATTGGAAGAAACATTATTTTTGTGTGCACTTCATATTATAGTGGTAAAACAGACAAAAATGGTATGAATTTTTCTGAGTCATGGGGATCAGAAAAAGGAATGCAAATTTTGAATTTGGAAAGCGAATGAAAAACCATTCATGTCATATTTCTTTTCCACTTTGCCCAAAGATATAACAAAAGTAAAGTAGTGTTCTCACATAATGGTTTAATGAACAAAAGGGTCAGAATTCCTATCTGATAACCATTTACAGATGGATGTACAATGGCAATACTTCAAAATGTAAAAGATAATCAATGTGAATAAAAATTGGGCTTTGAATACTTTGCTGCAATGTTATTACTTCCTCTATGTGGTGTGTTTCCAATTTGGAAAAATAAAAACCCAACTGTGAGCAGGAAAAAAATATATCCTTCAATAGTGACTGCATTTGTTGAGAAGATCTAATGGTTTTATTTTCATGCTTAATGCCTGTGAAGTTCCACAGACCATAATTTCTAAATCCATCAGGAATACCACTGTAGTACTGTTGCCCTCAAAACTATCTGTAATGCATTGCTTGCTTTTGATTTGTAGAGTGACATGGCAACCAGGATTAACTTTCACCCCTCCCCCTTCAAACATGTATATATTTTAGACTCCATTAAAAAAATTAGAAGGGGAAGTCATAACTGGTAGATTAGATCATATTTTTGAATTCTAGACTGTAAGATCCCTGCACCCAGGCTGTTAAAACTAGAAGATTGATACTTAATGATGTTTCTTGCCCTTTGTTCCCCCGTCTAAGCTATAAAGCAGATTTGACAAGCTCTTTTAAAAAGTGCTTGAAGAAAAGGAGAAGACAAATGAGAGAAGGGAGGGAGAAAATAGATTCTTAAGAGAGGCTTTGGCATCTGAAGAGTTAGGGAATGACTTCTGAATTTGGCAAGTCCACAAGAGTATCTTACAATACATATATTTGACAAGAAAAAGTATTCTTATTTTGATTAAAACACCAAAGTTAGATGCAGCCTGAGTTTCATACCTAACTGTACATACATTTGCTTCTATCAAATCACATTTTCTTCAGGTGGAATCTTTGAAATTAATAAATACAGAATATAAGATATCATTTTAGGCATGAGATGAAATGAGGAACTCATCAGAAATAATTGTTTCTAAATTTAAAAACAGAGTAGTACTGAGTAAGATTTGGAGGATTAAATTGCTTTTGTGTTTGATGCAACATCTATTAGTGTAATATATTCCTTTATGATGTTTAAACCTTATTTTAAAAAATTTTTGTTGTCCAAAGAAGAGCTAGGAAATGGTTTAAGGAATTATAAAAAAATATTTTGTTGTGTGGGAAATCACAAATGCAGCGTCTTCAGTTTTTCACAAAAGGCACAATGTAGTGGAAGACTCTTCAGTTTAGCAATGAGAGTTGTAGTAAATCATACAGCTAAAATTTGAAATCAGAAAAACTGAGAAACTAAATACAGAGTTTTCATTAGAAATACTTAACATGACCCACTGTGTATTCTCTGCCAATTAAAACTGCAAAATCAAGAGGGATTTTTAGGTAACCTTTTTTCCCTGAGATTTAATTCAAACACAGATGCTGGACTTGAAATGGATATTAATTTAGGGAAGGTTGTGGTTTGTTTTATGCAGGTTAAAATGAATGATTGCACAAGTTCCTTCTTGCCTTAAAATTTGTGATTTGGAGTTGATTCTTCAGTCTGACTCGGTTTTTTATGCTGGCATATCTTAATCAGAGGAGGTATTTCCTAGGAAGAAAGAAAATAAAAGGCAAAGAGGAGAGCAGAAAGTGCAGGTGAAGAAATTAATCTATTGAAATGACCTTTTCTTTTGAGTGTGGCCAGGTGGAAGAATAGACTAAGTGAAAACTTTTCAAATGGAAAAACTTAGCTATCTGAGCAATCTCTCTCCCTATGCTGAAAAGCCTGTTACCTAAAAATGCTTAAATGCATTAATAGATTTTTCTTCCTGCCTTTCTGTGTGTGAAACAGCACAAGCTTGAGTCTACTGTCAGCAGCACTTTATTCTGAGAACTTTGGATTTGCCCAATTGTTTCCAGGGTCTTAAATCTGAAAATCCCAGACTTTGTTCATCTTGGTTAGTTTCTTTTTCTCTTTTCAGGTCAGGAGGTAGTTCTAAATTGCTCAGTCAGATTTTCTATTAATTCTAGACTCCTTAATCTTTTCACATGTTCCATAGATACTTAATATAATATTTCTAGGCAATATTCCAGATCTTCAAGATGTCATCAAAATACAATTTTTCTCTGGGTTATCTGTCAGGCATGAAAATATAACTTGGTTTTTATCCAGTATCAAAAGCTAATCCAGTTGAAATAACCAAAGTGATGGACTAACACTTCAACATAATTGATTTGCATATACACTTTTTTAAAATCAAAAGTGAATGTGTATTTGGCCTAGATGAATTTACATCCCATGGACTGCAGACTTGAAAAAATGAGATAACCTTTTCTATACGATTAGTGAATCATTATAATACATCAGATAATTAAAAGTTGCTTTAATAGTTTTCAAGGGAATTTAGTAATGATCTTCTAAAAAGATAAAAATCTCCACTATAGCTTTCAGTGGGGTGTAAAACCTGGGCTACTTGAGTGGCATTTCAGTTTAGCAAAGAGCAGTAAAACTGAAAACAATTTAGGCATGGAAATGAAAAGAATTTTCTATGTTCCTGGCTGTCTGGTCATCGGTTCCCCTTCTGGCTGAAGGATAATTAATATATTAACAGAAGAACCAGAAGGATGAAAGAGATACTAGTAGTATCCCTACAGAGAAAAAAAATCACTGTGTGAGCTCAGTCCTTATTAGATGACAGAAACTTCACACATGACAGTGACTTCTGAATAACTCAACTATTGGAAAAATTACCATCATCCCTTAGCAGGCACCAAAAATTCACTCCTCGGTTGAGTGTTCTCCTCCTTGCAGTTTTTCTGACATGAAATCAGATGGGAAATTCCCTTGCAGTTATGACATTCTTAACAATACTTTCGATGTGATTTTTCGGATGTCTAGAGGAGGATGAGCTCCTTCTGCATACTTAGTATAAATCAATTAAAACATCATGGAACAAATAAGCATAAATCTACCAGAGATATGACATCATTATTTCTGCTGATCTTGTAACAAGTATGCCTAATTTAGGAACCACAAACAGCAGCAATTCTTCAGTACCCAAAATCTGTTCCGTGAACACTTGACACCTTTCTAACGATGCCCAGACCATGTGGGGCCTCCTTTAATGGGCAGTACTGTAAATTAGCCAGCAGGTGTTTTTTTTTTTTTTTAAAGTTTGTGTGAAAACGATGTATAATTGGACAAGGACAAATTAGAATATATAGAGAAGGAAGTCTAGGAAGGGGAGACTGGAAGGAAGCCATGTACCCCATAGAGTGATTTACTCCTTCTGGAAACATTCTCAGTGATAGTTTGCAAATAGTTCTTAGTGAAAGGATCAAGGGGTTAGCCAAAGTTGGAGTTTTAAACTCCTATGTGAAAAAATTGCAGAAATATATTGAGGTTGAACCCTAGCAAGTGAATCATACCTTTCAATGCCTTTCATTTAGAGACAAAATAAATGCAAGAAGTTCACAAGGTCTTTTTATTTTATATTTACAAATAGGATTGGTTTTATTCTGTTTTCTCAGAGATGGCCCCAAATTGAGAAGCTCTTTTGATGTATGTTTTAAGAATTCCAGAGCTCATCTCTGCTTGTGTGAAATGTATTTTTGTGCTTCTACCAGTGTTTTTATTGGGGGGAAAAAAAAAAATTTTTCCCCTCTGGTACTTAATTTAGACAAAGCCCTTTTATTAAATTTTAAAAATTTAAACCAGCTGCAGTATTAATGTGCTAAATGACAACTGCTGCTGCAGTGGCTTTATCATGAAGGTTGTCACAATATGTTTAAGCGGTATTATGTGTGTTAAGATCCAAAGGAGCAACAATGGCATGTTGAATCACAGAGTACTTCTTACCCCCCCTGCCAAACCCTGTAAAAAGCAAACACCCCTCCCCACCCCAGATCCCCAGCTCCATACAGATTTATGGGACTGTCCCAGAGGTCCTGAATTAATAATATGTAGCAAGTGCACAAGAATGATAGATGGAACAGGAATGGCTTATGTCTCTGTTAAATACTGCATTGTTATACCAAACTACATTTGTGAGACAGGTCCTATTTCTCTTGCTTTCCTGAAGTTTGCTAATCTCTTGAGCAGATAAAGAAAGTGGTAGATTCTGAGGTTTTGCATTGAAGAACCCAGTAGTGTACTGCATACTTTGAAGGGAAGTACTAAAGCACCATTAAATTTTAAAATACAGTTCAGAAGCATTACGTTTTCTTATACCCTGCAGTTCTCAGTCCAAATGATTGAATTTTAGATTATGGAAAACAAAAAAACAAAGAACAAAACAAGTGCAAAGCACCCAGGAGTGCAAGTGGGAGATAAGGATCATAGTGATTCACTCTGTAATATTCCATAGCTGAAAAGAAAAGTGACAACTGCCTTGTTGCAAAGGCTGTTTGACATTTAAAAGTGAAGATTATATAGAGAACACAGGAACGGTCTCCTTTCCGCTCCGTATTCAGCTCACAGAGAGAGTCCTGTAAACAGGGAGAAACAATTTTGGGAATGTCTTCAAGTTTTTAACATTTCTCATCATTGCGGGTAGGATAAAAAATTGTAAAATTTTGAATGGTGAAACGAGTACAGAAGGAATAATTTCAGGTTGACTTAATTTCATTTTCACCTCTTATAAACTGTAATTCTATATATTCTACAAAGTCACTTCAAATGGAAAGGCACTATGAAATGGGACAATTGTAATGTTTATTCCTAAAATGTCAAGATAGGATGTTTTAACATTGTTACAGTAGTATTTATTTATTATTAAATGCTATTTACACCTCATTCTTCAGTAAGAAGAATACAGAGATCACTTGGAGAACCAGGCAACCTGCAGAGTGTCTTTGCCAGGAAAATATGAAAGACTAAACTACCTGACTATTCAATATCTTGAAGGTCACTCCTAAATCAGTCTTCAGTCTCTGACTTAATTTGAATAGGGATTCTCAAGGTGCTGTGTCATCAAAACCTTCATGTGTGGCAGAGATGGTTCAGCAGGATGGACTTGTGTTTGAACAGAAGTTGCGTTATTAATCAGTTACTGAAAACAGTAGGTTTTCATAGCCTATTTTGGAGAAGTTGAGCTATTCTAAGACATGAGGACCTTGGGCTCTCAGTTAAGCTATCATATAGCTGGGAACCTGAAAACACAGGTCACGGAAGTCTTTTGACAGTGTAGAATGGGACGTGGAGGCATAAGACACCCTGTGCTCAAACAAGCTTGTAGAACCCCATTCTAAAAACTGTCCAGAACAGTTGAGTGAATCTTCCTGGATTCAGACAGTGCAGAGGCTGAGTCACAGTAGCCATTTGCTGGATTTTCTTGCAGAAGGGTGGATGAATTGAAAGAATAATTTTTCTTTTCTGGGGAATGTGAAGGAATGCACCAAAACTTTGTGTATTTTGAGACAAAAACAATTTATTTTCTGTATGTGTAGTGCTAGGGCCTGAATAATAGGCCCTGAAACAAAGTTGACTTCTAGATGAACCTCACAACCAAATGTTATCCATTATTAGTATCTGCTAATTAGTAAAATCTGTATTAACATTAGCAGTTATTAACGATCATTAACAAAATATGTATGCTCACTAGTGAAAGATGTAGCTTAGGCAAAATGTAAGCAGTAGCGAAGATGAATTGTTGTGAGAATGTGTATCCAACTTCCCTCATTTAGCCTTGTTCAAGGCTGAGAACCCAAGTGTTTGGCCTTGTTAGAAACTCCCTTGGTTCTCCCCACCGAGCTCTGGCCAGGCTTTGGGTGGAATCCAACAGGAGGATGAAACCAGATGTTTCCGTTCAAAGGAAAGTGCAAGTCATTCTGACTTGCTGATTTTTGGTATATAAGGCTGGACCCTCTTGCTGCGACTTTGGATGCCTCACCTATGGATGGACACATCGCGTAGGAATTCCCACCTGCAGGGAAAGGCTCTCCAAATCCTCGCTGCAACGGGGGCTCCCCAGTGTCTGCGGATGTGGATGTTGGTAACGTATGCAAGTGGTGATGTATCTTTCTTAATCACTATTCTCCCCATCGTGTAGGAATGATTAGGTGCATTACCTTGCTTGTTCTTATTTTCTATAATTAACTGTATGTAGTAATAGTTAAGTGTACTATTCTGTATTTTTCTTGTTGCTTATTTTCTGTATTACTTGGTTATATCCTTTAATTATTAACAGTAAAATAAGCCTACTATTTTCACTCTGGTGTCTGACTTTAATTGGCATCCTCGATCACCAGAACAGTTTGGAGAAGTGAAGATTCTGTTTCTCTTTCTCCTGATATGAGAACTGACTTTTTTTCAGTGTCAGAACTTTCTGGTAATGTGGCAGCTTGGTCAGTTCTGTCATTTGGTATCAGTCCACTAACGAATATCTTGATTCTGTGTTTGAGATCAGCCTTCAAGAACAGATGTTTCTGATGGCATAGGTAACAAACTGAGAGGTACAGAAGCTAGACATGTAGAACAGAGAGATGTCTGTAACAGCAGTTTGTCATTTGTACATAAGAAATATAGAAAGTGATAGTGTTTTACGCTAGTTACTCACAGTCCATATTGAATGTCACTTTGTGCTGAGCAAGAGCTGCTGGAAATTGGCTAGTAGATTTTTCTTGCTCAGTATGGCCAAATCTATTTTTGCTGAAGATCAATATGGGAAAGCAATGCCAGCAGGCATTGAAATGTAATAGATGGCAAGAGTGAACCACCTTTCAGACTTGCAGACAGTGAAATAATGCATACTGATATAAGCCACTTAGTTCTCCTGAGCTCATCTACAATCTGAGACTGTGAGGCTTCTACAACAGGTTGTAAGTATCTTTCTAATTACATTTTTATAGTCTTACACTCTGTATCATTTTAGCTTGAAATTCAGTATTCCCTTTGTTCTTCCTTTTCCACCCTATAAGCTGTTATCTCCCACATTGCTGAAGTACTGGGCTTCCTAGGACAACTCAATTACCTGCATAGACAGATGTGCTAAATGACAATGTAAGGATGATTTGTCGAAGCAGATTTGAAAGCTGACATCTGATACTACCTGTGGCACTGTAAAGAGAGGAGCACTGTCAACAAGCTGTTAAAAATGACTTCTAATAGCCAAACAAAGTAGATAAAACATCAAGAAAATCTCCTTGTTCTTACTGATTGCCTAATTTAATTGGCACAGTTTTATTGAATTTTTTAATAGAACAAAATGAGATTTTAATGTAATCTCATTGAGGTTGGTTCTAATTAGATATATTAATTTATTATGACTTTCTTGGTTAGAAGAACTCAAGCAACTCATTAATTTCTTTTGTACGAAGTTATTTTAGACAAAGTCCCAGAACCTTCCAGCTGTATGTGAATTCTTGGTCATATTGGTGGATACTTAGTTGTGAACCTACAGAAAACTGTGAAAAGACCAAATAATTTATCTTACCTATTCTGCTGAAATTCAAAGTCCAAAATCAAGTGAAAGTATTGAAAACTTCTGATATTTTGTAGATGCGACTCTGTAAGCTTTTCAGCCATTGATACATCAGTGGTATCAACCTCTTAGATTGCTGTCATAAGAGTGAGACAGAGCTATTCAAAGGCCTAATCATCTTCCAGTTTCATGTTGATTCTTGGTGGCTTAGAAACCCAGATTGGAATAGAAGATGTTAGTTTAATTTTGTTGGATAAGATGTTGAGGGACTTGCAATAGAGTGCATTTTTGCTTTCAAGCAAGCTGCTTGAAATACAGTTTTGTACACTTCGTTACTACAAGACATTTTGGATCAGGAGTAATCTTGAAGTCCTGTTGTATCATCTAAATTTGATCATTTCCTTCCAGGTTTTATGCATTGACCATATGGGCTTTATGGGACCATGAGGAGTGAGGTGGGAAGCTCATACATATTCAAAAGGGCTGTTCTATACTGAGTTTAGAGAAGACTTTGCTGCCTGCTATTTGGTGTTAATTGTAGTATAGTATGTACTGGTGAGGAAATGCAAAGCTTTGGTAACACTGGACATTTTTTGATTCCGTGTTTAAAGTTAGAAATATTGCGGTGGTTTGTTATGTATTCATTTACCCTTAAAACTTTACACAGTTGCTAACCACGTCAAATTACAGTTGCTAGATAACTCTTGATTCAGTGTTTTCTCTTTAACAGTGATTGTTATACAATATTGCAAAGTGCTACAAATGTCTCCATTACATTTTGTAAGTGAATTTGCTGCTTGTGAAAGTGAAATTCCAAAAGTACCTGTTATGACCAGGAGTCACATTGATACCATGCCATGGTACTCGAAAAGGCCTAAAAAAGTTTTCCCTTCCCTTTATCTATGAAAATATAGCTATAAACAGTAGCTCCCAGGATTCTTTGGTTGTAGTATGGTATGAAACATCCACAGTAGACCATCTTAAGCCAATAGAGAAGTATTTTAATCAGCATTTTGAGCCTCAGTTTTCAAAATTAATATAGAAGTCTAAAATACGAATTATTCTATTGTGCAATCTATCCTCAAATATCACTCTAAGTATAACTCCATTGTAATGCAACTAACAATAACCATGTTTTCACAACAGTAATCTGCATCTTACATGGAAAGTATGGGACATACCAGTGACTGCTCAGATAACTCACGTGATTAGATGGCCCCTACCCCTCTGATAATGAGATAAAGGAACTGTTGAAAGAGAAGAGATGAGGAATAAACTTTTTTCTGTCTACGCTAGATAGAATGACACTGTCTGAATTTTAGTGGTACTTAGTATTTTTTACAGAAAGGTTGAGTTTTCTCTAGTAAAATTTCTGTGGTTTGTACAGCTTTGTTCATTTAGCAACACACATGAAGTGACATTTTTACTGCCTTTTAGTCCTTTTTGAAAAGAACCAAATGGCTTAAGCAGAATTTCATGTTCAGGTATATAATTGTTCAGAAACAATATATTTCTCTAGAAGTTTAATGCAACAGAGGCATAGGCAAGGAATCAGATGTCTCTACCTAAATACCTGCTATGTAATGCAATTTCTGGAAATGGGAAGTAGATTGGGAAAGAGAAAGGAAGATTCTCTGTCTCTGTGAGAGACAATTAACTTAGTGTGAATTCTAGTTCTCCACATTCACCGTTGGAATGGCTGATTCATTTGTGCACTGATAGAGAAATTACTGTTGACCAATGTATGTCAGAGAGGAGAATGACAGGCTGGGGAGGTCACTAATTTGGAGCAGTGTTTAAGGTGTTTTCTTTGCCTGATACGGAGCTGGTGCACAGACCTCAAGGAGGATTCAGAATTCCCATTCCTAAGCACTGTGTTAACTCCACAAATCAGTAAGCACCTGAATGCTGAGGTTCAGACTGCTGTATCCACCAAAGCAGAGACATCTGTCTATGCTCTGACATGCCATGCATAAGTAGCAAAGGAGAGAAGCTGGCTCCAACTTTGAATCATTTTGGTATGCCTACAACTAGTGTTAGGTATTGAGTAACATTGAGATAGTTAAAGGAGGTTGTGTAGATAAGGGCCTTAGCTTCATTTGGATCAACTCCTGAAATGTAAAATACCAATAATAATAGGGGGCTAATTCCCAATTTCATAGAGATGTTGTCAGGATAATATGTTTAATAAGTCTGTGGGTATGCTAAACCTATTAGTGTCCTAATAAGATATTATTAAGATTGCAGCAGTGTTCTGTTACATCTTTTTCTTTGAATCTTAATTTTTATTTCTCAGGCTCACACTGATAAGAAAACTATGCCTGTATGATCTTCATTTCTCAAGTCAGATTTCTTACATTTTTGCTTGCAGAACTTGTGTCCCGATCCAATGTCGGGGGAGGTTTTGATACGATCCCAAGAGCGAGATTAAGACACAAACAAGGTCAAATGCCGTACAACCTTTTGAACTTTATTCCCATAACAAGGGGTAACAGTGATAGGACAGAGAGAAGAAGAAAGAAAAAGTCAGAACAACTAAGCAAGCAAACAGAAGAGATGCAGCAAGATCAGATACCACTACCATGAATCCAGTGCCATCCCTTTGGCTTGGTCTTGGTGCAGGTGATGAGGAATTCCGAGAAGAGAGTTCAGGTGATGTTGAATTCCCAAATTGCAAACTCTGCTGAGAGTACACAGTCCTTTTATTGTCCCAGTCCCCACGATTTCTTTGAAAAGTCTGCCCATTTCCATGGAGCTCATTGTCATACGTGCTGCCCTGTGTTCCTCCATGCGCGCATGCCCAGGTGCTTATGGTGGTTGTGCCAGGGGAGGGTGGTTCACCTGTGGCGCCTTCAGCCTCCGCATGTCTTCCTCACCCTGATTTCCTCTCCACCCGGCCTTGCGCGCAAGCACAGCTTGGTAGGCACTACTAACGATGTTCTAGCTTTGAGCGGATATGGTGGTTTCTTTCAGGACATTTCATCTCCTTCTGAGCGTACTCCTCCATGGCAGCAGGATGTTGAGGCCAAGAAGTGGTAGTGGTACAGCAGCAATGTCAAGACAAACAGAGTCAAACACAGTGTCTTACAACTTGTCCACAGACATGTAAGACATAGAAAAATGGTAAGACAGACTTTGAGAAAGGAAGATTGTCGATTAACTCTTCAACTCTTTGTAGCCATTCAAACAAAACTCAGAAAACAATGAAATACAGCTAAATACAAAGACTCTAGTTGGCAGTAACGTTTGTAAGTAGTTGTTGTTAACATACAAGGAATGTGTCTAGATTTCTTGTTTGGTAATGTTTTATGGTACTCCATGAACCCCAGTTGATGTTTGCTTTTCCTCCTGCCTACCACTCTCTAACTTTATTGAAACCTGCCTCTCTGTCTTTAATAGGTACTATTGAACATTGGTCTTATAGGGCATTGTTCTTGTTGCTTCCTTCTTGCATTGTTTGGAACACAATTTAGCCTTTTCCCCCCTTGTACTCTACTAGTGAAATGAGCCATATAGGGAGATGGCATGAGAAAGAGTTTGATAGGTAGAATTAAGAAAAAAAAAATCCTTATGGTTAGCTTGAGCTCTTCTTGCATGACACAGAGACAACCTTCTGCTAAATCAGACTTGACTGAACACTTGCAACAGGCTGTGAATGCCCTGATGCTTGACAGCTCCTGTTTCAGGTTTCCTACATGAGAGCATGATTCACTATCAACTGATCCACCCCTGAAATTGAATCTTAAAGCTTTCTGCAAGTACTATGCTACACTCTCGTCATGCGGGAGGGAAATAGTCTGTTGCTCATTCTGACTGTGAAATGAGCCAGTGCTATATGATTACCCTTCAGTTGGACTCTGGGAAGTAACTTGAACCTCATCAGATTATGAGTTGTTTGGTTTCCCTGTGTAGGTGCACACTCTTTTCTCAGGCTTTCTGAAGTGTTGCTGTAATTGCTGATTTGTGTTGATTTTTCTTTTCACATAACACCATATGCTGCAGTTGAGAGATGTGTTCATAACTTGTTTTCACACAGACTGAGTCCTGAATCACACACACATTTTGTTGCTGCCATTTCCTTTGACAGTCAAGAAAGCCTGTTACAGTTGTGGACTCGTTAAAAGGCTGACTTGTGAAAACCAGTAGACAAGAGTCTACATAGCCTAAACAAAGGTGGAATAATATAACAAATGTGTAAATGAACTTGTGGTAGTTTCACATTTGTGTCAGTTCACACAATGAAATAATAAAGGTTCTCTGAAAAAGGAATTAAAAAATGCTTTAGGTGAAATGTTTCCATTTTCTTGGAGAAAGAAGTGATATAGTAGTGGCAGTGGGAGAAAATTATTGCTTCTGTGAAAAAGAATAGAAAAAACTCCTAAACCAAAAAAAGTTCTCATAAATTTGCAGGAGGATGAATGTTTATGGATAAGGATACCCAAAATGATAGGTAAGCTTTAGAAGAGCAGTGTTTGAAAATGATTCCAGTTCAAAGTTTTAAGTCGGTTTCAGTCAATAGGGAGAGATTTCTGTGTGCGTCTGTCTCTGCTGGAGTTTTAGAGAAAAATAAAGGACATATCCAAAGCTAGCCACTGTCAGAGATGGGTCCCAAGGCTAGAGTTAAATCCATTCTGACATTACCCACATTCCTGTAGCTCTCCTGCATTCTACCATTCTCTTCATCATTGTGTAGACACAAGCTATTTTCTTTAAGTCAGGTCAATACCTTGGCCATTATCAAAACAACTTGATGAGCCAGAAAGTCATTTTACAATGCTTTTTCAAGCTTAGAGAAATAAATTCAATAGAAGTGCCTCAAATCTTTTGGGAGAAGTGACAGTCTATTCATTTAAGCAACATGTTCATTATGAAACCCCAGAACATGTCTCACTGGGGGCAGGATGAGATATATTTGGTTATTGAGCTTTCTTTTCTTCATGAATTTTGTCAATATCTGTATAAGCAGAATGAAAGTGTCCATTATTGTGAGACTTACTATGTAACCACGGTGTGCATGATAAGGGTAAGAGTATACTTAGCAGTGGAAGTGATGTTGATATGATTGCCGTATAAGCAGTGATAATTTTCTCTGCTTGGTGTTTTAGCTTCCTTAAATTCACAGAAAGCTCAATTAATTTTTCCTGAGGTATGAATAAAAAAATAATTAAGCACAATTGGCTAAGTTATTTTCAGTTATTTAATATATTACCATGCTTTTTGCTTTTGAGTATGTCACAGTGATGCAGGTGGAGATGATGATGAGAAACTCTGTTCCACTTGGGTACAACATTGCTGATGTAAGGATGTGTAAAAGTGAACACATTGCTTGCATTGTTTACTTGTTAACGTTGTTAAGTCATCATATTTTCAACTGAAAGGAACTTTTTAGGCAGTTTAAAACTTGGACTCCATTTCCCCAAATTCTTGTTATCTACCGGTCTGATTCATCTTGTAGGAATGGGTGGCCTTGTAATCTCTGAACCTCCAGCTCACTTCGGTGTCCTTACTTCTGGAGTAGCTGAAAAAGTCAGTTCCAGTCTGAGTCTCCTCTACAGGAGGACTTTATGGCTGTAAAGCATAGGACTGATCCCTTCTTCTTGCTCCTTCTCTGAAGTGAGCCTTTTCTTGCATCTCAAGTGCAGTAAGGGAGAGAAAGGACATTCCATTTTGTGGAGAATTTTGCTACTTCAAATATTTTTTCATTCTGATACAGTGTTAAAGCTCCAGCTTCTGAAATTCTCTGTGAACAATGAAACTGCTGTCTGTGGCTTGGAATAGATCACAAGGCTGATTGGTAGGGAGATGGGGGTCCTGGAGTGTTGGGGAGCTGAGGAGTTGGGTAAGCAATGAACACTGAAGAGTGCCAGAAGTGCCCCTTCTGCAACAGTCTGCCACAGGGAGGGAGGCATATTTTTGGCATTTGTCATTACTTTCTTAGAAGGATGATGGGTGCTCCATGTATGAGGGTTGCAGCAAAAGTGACTGAGGACATTCTCTTCCCCTCCTCCTCCTCCACTCCCCTCAGTCCCACAGGGAGAGTACCCAGACATCTCAGTTGAAAATGAGTTGTGGTGCAAGATTCCCAGTCACAATGGGAGAGGAGGTCAGAGGCCTGGGGCTAGCTACAGCATGTACTGGCCCCACAACGTTGAGGTAGCATCAGATTAATAGCAGTCATCTTGTAGGCAGGTAGTACGACGTGTGTGCATTTTTATTTCTGCAAAGTGAAATTGTTTTCCCAAACTGGTGTTTTCTTCTCGTGGTGGGTATTATTTATAGAGACAGTACTTTGCTCTTTATTAATTTCTTGTGATACTGTCCTGTGATACCTTAAGGCCACCTTCATGAGTAAATCAGTTCATTTTTGACTTCCAAAAGGTGCAGATAGGGAATGCCTGCAGTTTTCCATTTCCTTTTAGTAAATTTCGTGAAGTTACTAAGTTAACCTCAACAATATGGTCAGTCATGATGGTGTTGTTTCTGACGTGTTTCTGGTGTTTTCTGGCATAAGATAAAAGTTAAGGCCAGGTGTGAATTGTCTCCTAAAATAAGAAAAGCCTTTTTAGGCGTGATGTCTGGTTAGCTGTTTACTTCCTAGGAATGTATATGATGAAATATCTGTAGGTACTGTAGCATACATACCAACTAACCTATATCTGTTATACTATCTGATAAATTCAAGGATATCTAATCCAAAATCATATTCAGTCTGAAAGTTTATTCAAGATATTTTTCAGAAGAAATGCAATCTTACTACAGGATTTAAACAACTGACTTTCAGCTCCCAAAGAATGTTGTGCTTTTGAGAATTCCATATAATGAAAAGCAGAACTTAATTGCATACTAATGTCACATTAAGAAATTCTGAATAAAAATCACAGAAGTTTTGGTGTAGGAAATGTGGACAAAAGTTGAACTTTTTGCTCATAGGAGTTCTGATTTTTAATGCCATTGTACTTCTTATAGCAAATTTATCATCTGCTAGATAATATTGCATTCAGGGCTTTTCTAGTGCTCGATTTATCAAGGAGACTAGCACTGAATTATTTTGTATTTTATCCCAACTGCCATGAGGGTAAAAGAGACAAGGTTTCTGTCATGGACTGACTGCTGCCAAATCATAATTCATGACTCTGCTCATTGGTTTTTTTTTTCTTTTTTCTGGAATTTTTGTGTTCTCTCTCTCAGCTCATATATTTTTTAACATTTAAGCAGCTCCTTCAGAGGAAAGCCATCATATTTTCTTCTTGGCTTTCTATATGACCTCTGGCAGTCGCTTAGCTCTTCTGTTCCTTGGTTTAATTACATATAGAAAGTGGAGATAATTACCTTCATTGAGAAATATTTTAAGAATTATTCCTTTACAAATAAAAAAGTTTCAGGGGGTTAGTGGGGTGAGTCAGAAGGGGGCCAGCCTGCTGATTAATGAAAAAACAGAAAACGACCCTGCCGGATTGCCAGCTGTGCAACTTCACTAGTGGTTTACTGAACTTTCCAGTTTGAGCAGAAGGTCATGAACATATGAAGCTGTGAATGGATTTTGAATTGTGTCTCAAATATTCTCCTCAGATTCTGCTGAGATTGGGTATGGAGGACCTAGTCACTAGTTTCATCTGTGGTGCTTTGTAAGTTTGTTGTGATAAAGGGCCACTTCTGCTTTCTGTTTATTCACTTTACATGAACCAACCAGGAACCATAGTAAAACAGTCTGATCTTATAATTTCCCCTTGTATTATGTTTAAGTCAAAGAGTGATTCAGTTGGTTTAATTTAGCTTACATTTAATTAGAAGTTACAACCATATTTGAGGCTCTGAGATAGGCTTGTGTCAACTTTGCCGCTTGAGCTACTGGCAGTATAAGAGTGAAAGAGAAATTAAAAGCAATGATGAGTCTGTAATTTGCTATGCAGTAGCCTTTTGCCATTTGTGTACCTGGGCAAAAACAAGACCCAATTTATGGCTCTAAAGTATTCCTGAGAAAGCAGAGAGCTGTTGACTCTGCAGAAATAAGAGGCTTTTTTGAACATTTAGTTAGTGTAGTCGTTAACAGATTGGCAAAATGTAAATGTAAATGATTGTTTTAATCCTGCTAATCATTTTCTTTGGCTGAACTCGTGTATTTCATGCTAAAATTGATTTTAAGCATGAATACAAGCAGTCAGCTCCTTCCAGATCACTGCAACTGGTACCTTGTGCAGGAAAGGGCATATACAGCAAGGGCAAGAAGAATCTGGGCTAGATATTGATTTTTGACTCTGTCTTCTTTCCTAATAATTGATCAAGAAGAAATGTGTGAAAAATTCTTCTAAGTTGTTATTATGAAGTATTTCTCATACGAGAAGAAAATACCAAATTTTGTTTAAGAGAGGGTTTATTTATTTCTTTATTTTTATAAATATAGAACAGCTGCTTTTGGATAACAACCCAACCTTATAGATTCTTCCCAAGAATAAAATGTGTGGGGTAAGGGGAATATTATGGGTGACATTTTCAAAATGGGCATCTACCTTTTGAAACCCAAGATTCAAGGAGCAGCTATAGTATTCAAACTTTTTGAAAGCACTATATGACTAATATGCTTAAAGGTCTGGACATAGGAACTTAAACTGCCTATCTTGCCCTTGCAAAGTAGATACTGATGGTATTTAATTTAATGTTCTTCTATTCTTCTTACTAGACTTTTTAGTGATGGTATTTATTTAAGCTACTCAATTATTGCCCAAAGTCATGAGAGATGAGATAGCTTTGCTGTGGTTCTAGGACTTTATTTGAGAGGACTTCTGCTGGAGGTCGTAGTGACTATGCTTACTGCTTTGGTTGTACCTCTGCAAAAGTGATTTGGAAAGTAGAGATGCCTGTGGCTAGTGATCTGAGAGGTGAAAATAGACTTCAGACTCTCTCCATGTTTCCTAATGTGTAATGAACCTTGTCCAGGGCAAGTCTAGCTAGAACATTTGATGGCCAGCTGAATACTCATGATGTGTGGAGTTTGGTAATCTTCTGGAGTTCCCTGCAAAAATGTGAGTAGTAGGAGGAAAGCCTGCCTAAGCTAGCAGTGTTCAATGAAGCAAAAATGATCTACTGGTGTTTTCTATTCTGCTTTCCAGAAAATTGAGAGTGACTTGTGGCATGAAACATGGCCAGAAATGAACAACTTCTTCCTTGTGCTCCTGAGTGCATCTGTCATTTTTTGGGTCCCAAGGAGAATGTGCAGAAAAGTCTATGCTATATCTCAGATGTCCAAGGTTGTGTACCTGGCCTTGGGAGAGCTGGTGAGAATTTTCACTGTACTACAATGTAAAGAAATCAGGAGGAAGGGTAGCTGGCAGTGCAAAACTGCAGCCTTAAGGGACAACTGCATGTGCTGACTGGGCTGAGAGAAGAGAGCTTCCTCCTATAATGGCTTGACCACTGCCTATCGAGTAAAACAGGATATTGGTTGCACTGTGCGGGCAGGAAGACTGACCTGCTGGCTGTTTGGTTTGATGGGTGCTATAATGCAGTAGTCACTTAGTTTCATCAAAGTTTATCTAGGTCAGGCTGTGCACCCTGTATCTGGCCAGGTACCTTTAGAATTTTATCAGTTTGTATTAAAATAGTATAGCCTTTTTTTCATCCACTAGTTGTGTTTTTGAAAGAATTCCCTTGTAACCACCTCTCTGTGGTATAAGTTAATCCTTCTGAATCCTGAGCAGCAGTTATGACACCTTGCCTCTTACTGTGACACAGATTGCTTTGACACACAAATTAAGCAAGTTACATGGAGTGATGAATGGAGTGTTTTAATGTGAGTCTCCTGCTATATCGTCAGACAACAGTGCAAAACAGTCATTTACAAACTTCAGAAAGATTCTCCAAAGCTAGTAAGGTAATAGTAAGTGTAGCTTTTCCACAATAGTTTTGGTTGAAATGTTTTTGATAATCCACCCGCTGCAGGTGGATTTGAACTTGTAATAAGACATGATTATTCCGTACTGCTGTTGAAACTATCACTTCACAGAATAACAAGAAAATGTTTGTTGCTATTTCTGTTTCTCTAAATAGAAAAAATCTGTTTGTCTTGTGTTAGGATGTTGATTTAGTATTTAGTGTATTGGGATATTTAAATATCTGATGTTCATACCTTTACATTTTATTGCTATTATGACATGTTTTCTGAAACATATTTATTTTGACTTATTTTTAACCTGCATAGGCATTTACAGGATTTTGGTTATACATTTTAGCAAAACAACCTGAACTTCAGCAATACCTCTGGAACATGCAGTGGGTAATTGGTAAATTTAAATTACTTTACCAGTGTGTATTTTATAGCGTATCTACACTGATTTTCTTTAAAGTTAATTCCATGTGGATTTGGACTTATAAACCCCTGGCAGCTGCTGTATTATCATGATTCATTTTTTCTTCTTTATTAGTATAGTTACTATTTTAACATTTTAAATTCATTAAAAGTGAGTTTAAATTGCCTGTTGGTCACTGGCTGTTGTGCAAATAAACAACCAGGTCTTTTCCCCATCCCCTCTCTCCCTCCCACTCTCTAAGTCCAACTATGTGGACTGCAAGTATCTGTTGTTTTGTTCTACATTCCTGCTTAACATAGGGGATATTTTCCATGCCTAAGTCAATTGAAAAATTTATGAGTATGGTTGGGAGACTGTACTGCAGTTTTGTCTACCTATTTGAGTTGCACTTAATGATTTCTTTGGTGAAAGAGAGTGTAGGAATCTAAATATTTTCAATTTGGGGCTAGATTTACAAAATAGAGAATTGCTTTCCTTTCTTTAGTAATCTGATGATCTTGGGAGTAGAAAACCAAAGGAGTGTCCTAGCCAGTGATATGTGGCACCCTTGATTTGGGAAGGCTCTTTCAAGGGCTCAAAAGAGAGTTGGCAAAAGTTTTTTAAAATGTTTATTTGTTTGTTTTGGTTCACACACCAGGTCCCCAGATCTGCAACTCTCCTTGTGAATGTTGGATTTTGGGCCTCTAGGAGATGAAAAAGCTGATATTTCTAAAGCATTGCAATGGTCCTCTTTGTGAGTGGAAGCTTTCCCTTTGACGCAGCTGTGCTTAGCTTTTAATGCTCATTTAATGAGCAATTTAATGCTGACAGAGTCATATTTGATGTGAGCCGCCTGTTTTGCTCTGATTTAGGGAGTACACGTGTGCCCTGCATGCTTTCTTGCTTGGAAGGGCAACATGGCCTTGAGAACTGAAGCACACCAAGAAACTTGCCAGAGCAAAGCAGGGCAGACATGCCATTCAGGTATCCCACTGGAGACAGCCACACTCAGGCTGTGTTAGAATCATTACAAAGGCTTAGCTGGGAAGTCTGTGGCTTTTAATGCCATTTCATGGTAATAAAACTTGTTGTCCCACCAAGCTAAAAGAGTTGGTGTTTTAATAGAATAAGCATTTGATTAATGAAACAACATGTACTGTACAGAAGAAATGATCATAAAAAGCTGCTTTTTAACTGCCTAAAGTACCTTTTGCAGCTTGGAACCTTTTATCACCTTGTAAATCGCCCCTTGAGATGAATAGTTGAAGTTAGACAAGGCACACTTCCATTACCAGCATATCCTCCTTCGAATATTATTGTAGAGCTTGGGCTGCAGCTGCTTCAAAGCTGCCCTTCTCACCAACACTTTCTTACATCTTGCTTTCATTATGCCAGGGGCACATTCTGTGTTATTGCAGTGGCTTTGCTTTTAATAATCTTCTTGATGCAAACATTCAGACCTGAGGGAGGTCCACTATTTCTCCTCATGGCCACATTCCTTCTCTTACAAGGCAGTGACTGTTTTTTGCCACTTTCGTTCTATTTTATAGATAATGTTCAAAGGTGCTAGCTAACAAAGACTTAAACTTACTCAGGAGGAGAGGAAGATGCATAATAAAGCCTACTGTAACCTGAATATAGGAGAGAAATAAAGTTATGTCATTTTCTTTATGGAGGATTGAAAACTTCTCATTGCTTTCAGTGGGAATATAAGTAGGAAAATAAAAGACATGACCCTAACAACAAACAGATGGCATTGCCTTTTCTGTGATTTTGTACACTTTTGAAGTTGTAGAGGAACTGCATAAGCAGTCATGTTTTCAATTATTTTCCCTACTAACAGAGGCAGACACAAAATTTATTTGTTCTTTCTGACTGATTACTCTTCCATTCCAGTCAGTGTGTCTGAGCTCTAAATTCTCTTCTGTGAAAGAAAGAGAAATAAACTTCAGAAACTTTTTGGCCTTAAAGCCAAAGGAAATATTTGACCAAGTTTAAATTCTCATTTTGCTAACCTCTCTTATTTTGTCCTTCTTAGGAATTAAAATGGAGGCTGTAATGATATGCCTTCAATTTAGTAGAGATGAGCCCAGAAAATCTGCTTTTCCATAAGAGGCATCTCTCCACAGAAAGAATGGAAGAGCCTTGTAATTTCTTTTTCTTCGCTTTCTCCATCCTTGCTGAGAGATAAAATGGACAGCCAGATTTAATCCTTTCCCTTCTCCACAGTAATTGTAAGAAGTCTGTTATCTCATGTTGCTGCTAACCTGAAAGCATAGCCTTATAAATAGAGATGTATTTGGTTTGTGTGGCAGGGTTTTGGTGGTGGAGGGCTACAGGGGTGGCTTCTGTGAGAAGCTGCTAGAAGTTTCCCCTGTGTCCAATAGAGCCAATGCCAGCCGGCTCCAAGATGGACCCACCACTGGCCAAGGCCAAGCCCATCAGCAACAATGGTAGTGCCTCTGTGATAACACATTTAAGAAGGGGGGAAAAAAACCTGTGCAACTGCAGCCAGGAGAGGAGTGAGAGTATGTGAGAGAAACACCTCTACAGACACCAAGGTCAGTGAAGAAGGAGGGGGAGGAGGTGCTCCAGCCGCTGGAGCAGAGATTCCCTGGCAGCCTGTGGTGCAGCCCATGGTGAGGCAGGCTGTGCCCTGCAGCCCATGGGGGTTAACGGTGGAGCAGAGACCCACCTGCCGCCCGTGGAGGACCCCACACCAGAGCAGGTGGATGCCTGAAGGAGACTGTGACCCCATGGGAAGCCCGTGCTGGAGCAGGCTCCTGGCAGGACCTGTGAACCCATGGAGAGAGGAGCCCACGCTAGAGCAGGTTTGCTGGCAGGACTTGTGACCCCGTGGGGGACCCATGCTGGAGCAGTCTGTTCCTGAAGGACTGCACCCTGTGGAAGGGACCCACACTGGAGCACTTCATGAAGAACTGCAGCCAATGGGAAGGACTCATGTTGGAGAAGTTCATGGGGGACTGTCTCCAGTGAGAGGGACCCCATGCTAGAGCAGGGGAAGAGTGTGAGGAGTCCTCCCCCTGAGGAGGAAAGAGCGGCAGAAACAACATGCGATGAACTGACTGCAACCCCCCTTCCCTGTCCCCCTGTGCTGCTGGCAGGGGAGAAGGTAGAGAAGGGAAGGGAGAAAGGAGGGGTGGGGGGGAAGGTGTTTTAAGGTTTGGTTTTATTTTTCATTATCGTACTCTGATTTGCTTGGTAATAAATTAAACTAATTTCCGCAAGTCGAGTTTGTTTTGCCCATGATGGTAATTGGTAAGTGATCTCTCCCTGTTTTTATCTTGACCCACAAGCCTTTCATTATATTTTCTCTCCCCTGTCCAGCTGAGGAGGGGAGTGA
Organism: Strix uralensis; assembly: GCF_047716275.1. Taxonomy (NCBI): domain Eukaryota; kingdom Metazoa; phylum Chordata; class Aves; order Strigiformes; family Strigidae; genus Strix; species Strix uralensis. Next base: position 34,537,053 of record NC_133975.1, read on the forward strand.
TAGAGTGGCTTTGGTGGGCACCTGGCATCCAGCCCGGGTCAACCCACCACAAGAGGATATGGTAAATCCCATAAAGACTCTAAAATGGAAACACAACACAATGTCAAAGCAGTCAAAATTAAAATAATATGTTCCCAGTATGGCTTCAAAATAGCTATTTTGTTTCATAGTAATGATAAGCTTAGAAACAGGAGTATTTTATGTTTCCCTATACTTTCATGCAAGGGTCTCAAAGCACTTTACAGTTGTAAATTAAGCAGTGTTATAGATGGTGGGGGAAGGAAGTCACCATCTTGCAGACAGAGAAACAAAAATATGGAGGGGGGAATATAACATAACCAATAGTTAGAGGCAGAAGTAGGAAGACAAGTGCATTATCTTGATTCATGTATCTAGATTCTGTGAGCTTGATAGTCATCCCTCACAACACATATTTTCATGTAGTTTCAGAAACTACTCTGCAGCTACCTGTGACATTATAAATCAATGGTCATGGGAAAGGAAATGAGATGATTCGCTTGAATTAGATTTCTGACTGCTATTGATTTGCTAGATACCTATGTCTTAACGTAGCTCTGTAGTTTACTCATCCTTTGTAAACTTATGCACTAATATCCTTGGAAGAACTAGATTAATGCAAACAGGTTTCTTTCTCTACTGAAGATACTAGCTGATAGCTGTCACATCTCTGTGTGCAGGTTCTTCTCCTTCATCATACTCCACAACTGATGATTAAGAGCTGCATCCTGTTGTTTCAGAATCCAGTGGGAGTTTTTCAGCAACTCTCATTGGCTTTTTTTCAGACCCCCAGGGTACAATGAGATAAGAAACAGCTATGGATGTATATCCATGTACAGCCCTGTTTGTAAAAAATATTACAGGAAGCCTCTTTACAACATGCAGAGTGATCTAATTTCTTTTTTGTGGACACCAGAGATGGTGCTAATCTGCATATACTGATTGATTGCTTTTACATTTTAGCTAGCTACTATAGGCCTTGAAATGACACACATCTCATCCTTGTCCTAGGATGTCTAGGTTAGCTCTAATGAACTGTGCCTTCTCATGTCATAGAAAAGAAGACTTGAATGACTGGCTCAGATGTAGTCATCTACATTGTATCCCTCCAAAGTTCGATTACTCCAACCAGCTCCACTCCGGGATGACATCTTACTACTGGAAAACTGGTTTATCTGTAGGTCTTGGCCAGAGGAGTTAGAATCCCTTTTCCCTCCTTTTGGTGAATTTACCTTAGTTGAAGTCCCAGGGCAAAACCTTCAATATCAAGCATTGTTTCCCACAGAATGCAAAGAAAATGAGTTAAATCTGAACTGAATGACTATATTCCCTGTGCTTTATAGCATTTATAATACTGCAGTTTCACCAAGCAATGATTTAATAACCCAGACGGGCCATTTTTTTTTTTTTTTATGTCAGACTTTTGTGTGAAGAGCCACTGAAACCTCCCCTTTCTTTCCTCTTTTTCTGTTCCATTAATTTCCAGGGTATTGCATCCTTGATCTTAGAAGTATTTCCAAGAAAAACTATGTAACAGAATTCCCTGTAGTGAACCTTCAGTAAAACCTTCCCATCCTAGTCAACCACAGTTCCTAATTAGAAATAAAACAATCTGTTTCACTTTCATTAATTTTTCAGTGCAGTGTTCTTGCTCTGCTCTTTATACATAGTGCACTCTCTGAAGTTTCATGTTTTGATGATCACAAATAGTATTTCAGTAAAATGCTTGCAATTTTTTCTGAAATGTAGCATTATTCTTTAAGCTTCAAAAATAACTCCCCGCATGCTTTTAGACATTCTAGTAATCAGTTTGCAGTGTTAATGACATTGGATTTAGAAATGGTCCAAAGAGAGATATATCAAATATGGATGTAATGAAACTGGAATTTTGAAAGAGAATTTTAATTATTTGATTATCTTCTAAGAGAACTGAGGGACAACTTCTGTGTTAAAGAAGTTTTGCTAGAAAAGCAGAATTGGAGGTAAGGATGTCTAATGCTGTTCACAAATTCAGTGTGTTCCATTGTTTGACACTCTGCATGTGTCGCAGAGTTAAGATCTAAGCAATGGGTTTCCCTTATGGTGTTGCAAATGATGTCTTAGTCATAATGTTTCTTTTCAAAGGAATGAGAATAACTTGGCTATATCAAGAGGTAAGGTACATCTAATAAGCTTTTTTTTTTGTTGCTTTAAAATACTTTTCATCAACTACTGGGCATGCTAAGTACCTTAGGATTTCTGTATTTGAGCAACCGGAAGACTGAAAAGATGTAAAAACATGGTATATCTCTATTATGAGACTGTTCAAGTTTTCCCTGTTACAGCTGGTAAGGTTGATGTGAAAAGACATGATAGTTGTAAACTAAAAAGTTGATTATCTGTCTAGACATTTCAAAATTTATCTTGCATATTCAAAGTAGCAAGCCACTTGGGACCTCAGATGGAGGTCTTCCTTTTGACTGAAGTGGTCAATGGATCAGGCATTTTGTACATTTTCCCCAGTTTCTTTAAATACTAGCGGAAGAAAATAATTTTTTGTCTCTCCACAGCATGAATAATGTTTGTTGCTTGGAACCGATGAGGAAAATATTGATCTTATAATTTCAGTAATAAAAAGAATAGATAGAAACTTCCACAGTCACTGAGAGATTGATGGTCTTGGTCTCTGCTGGGTTCTCTGTATTCTTTTTGGGGCTAGCTCACTCTTTTTGAAGCAGATCCTGCTTTCTGATTATTCTTATATGGTTCATTCTTTTATGTCTTTCTCTCTCTTTCTTTTTGGCCCTTGTCTTTTCACGTGATGTTCCCCAGCATTGTTAGCTGAGAAATTTAAGGGAGTTGAGTGTTAAATTCAGAGGGTTTTGAACACTGGGCTGCTGTGGACATTTCAATTCGTGATGTGTACTATAGTTCTGCATTTTTTTCACACTTCTCTTAACTCATTGGAATTATTGGTATATTTGCCCTTGTATGCAGCATACACTTTGCGTATCTTGAAGATGCATAAAAGTATTAGAATTCAAATACCTCTTTTTTTCTACCTCAGGAAATTTGAATGATGTTTAATGTAAATGTTCAGTAATTGCTGTATAAAGCAAAAATAATACATATTTCATGTTTTTGCTACTGTATTTAAAAGCAGATTGCTGTAAACACTAGCAGCCAGTGTATTAAGTGCTGTGATTTCTTTGGCCTCTCTAAGAACACATATTTTCTTAGTAGCTGTTGAATGTTCATTTCATGCCCTTCTCTAGATTTGATAAAGAAAAACTGGTGGAACCAATTTAAATTAAATTTTTTGAGAGGAAAAATACATATTGCATTTGAGTTGACAGCTTGTAGAATAAGTTTCAAGCTTATGGGATTCCACATACTTGATTTTTAATGTCTGTAAAATAGGGAATTTGTAGTGGAAGCAACCATGGCACCAGAAATACTGCAGTGATGCTGCTAGTAAGACTGTAACTAACTGAAAGATGTAAGATAATGCACTGATACATTATCGTAAAAGTACTGTGAACTCGTGACTAGCTTGTTTTTGAAATTCTGTTGTTGAAATCTGACTCTATTCAAGAAAATCATGGAGTGTATCAAGAGATCTTTTTTTCTTGATCTCCTAGTATTTTGGGATGGTCTTTTGAGGTAGAAATGATTGTCCTAACACCCTGAATGTCTACAGAAAACCAGACGAATGAGTATCCAGTAGCTTGGACTTGTAGCTTTCTCATAAAAAAAAAAAAAAAAAAAAAGTTGTCTCTGATAGATACAGCCCTACCAAGGTTGGCTGCAGCAGATTTAATTTGATCTTTCAAGCACGGATTAAAAATATTGCTCTTGTTCCAGTTAGAACATTACCACTTAGGTTTCAATACAAAAGGGACTTTTTCATCATCCCGAAGCATGCACTCTCAAACATTTTAACTGACAGCGTTTTAGTATTTGCATTATCTTTTCGTGCTTGTGCATTTTTCACCAGTGACAGATGATAAGAGTTTATGTGAGGAAAGATCTGCAGTAACATCAAGAAAAGGCTTCATATTCCATATTACTGGGGACTGCAGAAGCAATTGGTGATGGCTAGAAATTGCATTAAAAATTATTACATTTTCCATAAGTGAGCATTTTTGCATATTTGGCTGATGCTGCTGTTTTGCAAGGAGGCATGCAGCATCAATCTTGTTTTAATATTAAAGCCAAAGTTGTAGAGTTGTAAAAGATTCTCCAGGTATTCACGGACCTTAGGGGATGATTTTGCGTGGATTAAATGTAGATTTAAAAATTCATCCTGTATCTGTAAGTAGAAGTAAGTACACAGATGTAAGATCAATTATTTGAAAACAAATAAGGTGACTAATGCCAGACCCTAAATTTATTTGCACCTGATAGCTTTGCTGACATCCCCAACGGTGCAGAATTCTAGCAGCCATATCTAAAGAACACATCTGCATTCTGCAGTGGGCATGGCTTCAAGCTTGAGGAGCTCACATAATAATCCTTCTTTGGTAGTGAGTTCATGCTGTACCAGCTGCCTGAGGGGGCCACTGCGTTCTGTTGTCACGCGCCCCGTAAGGCAAACTGATCAAACTGAGAAGGTATTCTGAGCATTAGGCAGTATGTTATAAGACTCAAAGTGTCTCAAGTTATCTGGGTTGGTTGGTATTCCACTCCTGTTTCTGTGTGATCAGCTGGACGGGTGGGAGACACGTGGAAGTGGCCAGCCAGTCTAAATACATTGGCTGTCTAAAGCTTGCATATTGCAGAGCATGCTATATTTCACAGAATTTATTAGGCATTAAAATTTCAGTATCTCATGCCTGTGAAAAAGATTGTACTGAGAGCTAAGACAGTACTGTACGAAGATTGCTTTCAGGATATGAGATGCTAAGAATTTACCCCTGCCTAATTGTAATAGATTCCTTTGTCTGTGGGCTGTAATGTCGCGCCCCACTAATCAAAAATGGTTTACAGTAGAAGCATCAAATCTGTCAGAGAAGTAATCAGTGTGATTGTATGGCTAAATTGTCAGGCCCGCAGAGAACTTTGTATGCACAAGCAGAAGCTTGTGCACTCTTAGCTTTTAAAGCCTCCATCCAAAATCCATTGTATTCAGTGGAAGAGCCATTGCAGCCTTCTGTGAGCGGTTGAAGAGAAAGCTCAATGTGTTTCTGATAAACCCTGTTCCTGCCAGAGGTGCCTATGACAATGGATCACTGAAAAGATTTGTTTCCTGCCTAGACGGAAAGTTTTCCATACACAAATTATGGTCAACTGTCTGAAGTTGTTTGCCCATAGTTCTGTCCAGGGTATTACTCTTATGTGATTGGGATAGTCTACAGCAACAAGTAGAGAAATGCAATAGCAGCAGCTCTATAGAGCAAGAGAATTGATCTTGAGCATCTGGCATTTATGCTATAGACATTTCAGCCATCTTAGATCAAATTAACTCAAGCCTGTTCCGTGGGTGAGAGCAGTAGGTGTGCTCCTAGACTTGTCTCCTCATTTAATTCAACTAGAAAGGGTCCAAGTGCTCTCTGAGACCACTCTGTTGTGCAAACTGAGGTATGATACATGGTGAAGGTGGGAAATACACACGAAAAGCACATTCCTGATACCAAAACACTTCTTTGGTACATTCAGTGTTGGCTTGATTTGAATTGTTACTTGATTGAACAAGTCAAGCCTCAAGATCAAAATAATTGATTAAAAATGGCAGATAAAAAATAGCCATTTGATTTATGGATTATGAAATTTTACTCAGAATTCGCAGAAAATTATTTCTGAAATAGTTTCGGATTCTCTCAGTTAGTGGAGAGTATTTGTCTTACTACAGGTGCTGGCAACATGTATTGTAGGTGTACGTATTCCCATTTAAATGAGAAATCTGAAGATGATGCCAGGTGAGAATGTTATTTAAGGCATGTGAGCAACAAAATCTGATAACAAAGGAACTGAGTTTATCTGGATATTGAGAAGAAGTACTTGGAGAAATTTAGTGTGTTTGTAACGTGAACAAGTGGGCTAAGAAATGTTCATTACAAAACTTTCATATGGAAATATTGGTCATACAGTTTATTTGTCTTCCTGGCCTAAAAAATTATGATCCCATTTCTCAGCTTCAATCCAATTTGACAGTAGTGGAGGTGTTTCAAAGATACTAAATTCCTACAAGTTCTGTGAAAGTGCGATCTTGGATAGAAGAAAGATGCTGTCTGAGCTGGGGGAGGCTGCAACTGAGCCCTCATTAAACAATTCACAGCAGAGGAATACAGGAACTGTTTTGATCTAGGACCTTATTAGGCACAGGAAAATCCAACTGAACATAACAAAATGGTAATCAATTGTTTTGTTTAACATGAAAATTTAATTTACAGTAAGGTTTTTGTTTTCATCTTTTACTGTGAAATGCTAAAATTAAGAAGCTGGAATAGATAATTTGTATTACCAAGTATCACTAGGCTATCTGTTCTCATTGATTTAAATGAAAGCAAGGTTGTTGCATTTTACTGTTCTATAATTTCTAGCCTATTTGTTTTTGTGGTTCACTGAAGCAAATCCACAAGAGAAAGACAACTTAAGTTGCTGAAGCTGTGTGTAAAGCGCACAACCAGTAATCAGAAGCTGCAGTGATGCTGTAACTGAAATTTACTGTTGCTGAGAGATGCTGGATGATGCTATTGCAGGCTTGCTGTTTCATTATCTACCCATAGCAGCAATGTTCTTTTGAAAACAAGTGTTTAATGTCATCAGTGGTCACTTGACAACTCTGCTCTGCATGAATCTCAGAATCAGTTTTAGGAACAGCAGGTTAAATGTTCACATTTGCACAAGTTATTGGACAGCGCCAGCTTTCCAAAACTACTGCAGTCTGAAGATGTTTACATTCTACTTCAACACGAGGATCTCCAGCCACCAGAACAGTTTCCAACATTGATTTCACTGGGAAATGTCTCATTCAGGTATCCTTATTTAATTTCCCTGACAATTGTTGGCTGCTTTCCTTAACTAATGAAAATGCATAGTCACCAAAAAAATGTCAGTAGGGATATAATTTTAAGAATGACTTCTGGCTGGAATGACATTGTGTTTACACCTTGATTTATTAACTGCTCTGAAATGTCATCCCAGAAAGCCGAAAAGAACATCTTCAGTAATAATATATGTTCTTACAAGATACCGTTAAAAGCATCTGCCCAGCTGGGGAAAATCATACATTTGTAACAATGCAGGGCTGCCTTCCCAAACACATACCTGTGTATCTGCTATCGTAGTACAGGAACAGATGAAGGGGATTTATCTCATTTTGCTTTTAGGCATAGACTCTCAAGATCTCAACTTTCCCACTCATTTATTGGATGAAATTACCATCTGTAAAAGTTTTAATTTTTCATGTAAGCATTGTGATTTATAATTTCTCAACAAACAGGTGGCTAACACTTTACACTACAGTTTGCTTTATTTCACTAAAATATGGTTCCTCACTTGGGTACTCATCTGTAAATTATACCCAGGCCTGAACAGATCTATAAATATGAAAAAGTTATAGCACTGCCCAATACTTAGAATTGGTATTAGTTTAGTCTAGTTTGGACTGTGTGTCATAAACCTCTCAATGATAATAAACATCAGGTGGTCCTGATTGTGGTCTAACTTATTCTGGTTTTGCACCAGCTCCCTGACTTGAGTAGAATAACTTTTGAATTATACCATTATGATATCAAATTCAGGGCTTCTGTGGATTATCTTCATTTAGTTAAATTAAAATGAAATTAATTAAAACTGGTTCTGATATTCTTATCAGAATACTACATGCACAGTACTATTCTGTGTTATAGAGTAGATTTTGTACCAAAATGAAAGAATGCAGTTTCATTAGTTCTAGCAGAGAAATTTTGCTTAGCCTAGAGTTTAATTTGGCTAATGTGGAAAGCAGTGTAAAATTTCAGATACTTTGTGGACATTAGAAATTCCTTCTGATACAGTGTATGTGCATGCAAGGACATGCAGATTAACTGACTTAGTTTTATGTAAATTGTGATGAACAAAATTTATCCCATTGCTACTAGTTTTCAAGGTTTTATGTATTCAAGTAGTTCTACAGAAGCTAGCAGTGCTGGTTTTTATTAAGGTTTTCAGAACTATCCATTCTACTCTCAGTAGTTGCAGGCAGTAATCACCATCTCCATTTTAGAGGATAAAACTAAGACAGATATTACAATATTCTGAAGAGCAGTCTTTTCTTTATTAAAAGTCCCTTTTTGCTTAAATATTAAAAGGTTACTAAATATTCTCATTCATAAGATCAGTATGTTTAAAACTTAAATATTCTTTAAACATTGTCCACTGTTTGTGAACATCAAGCCTGTCCATACGTAGGAAAAAAACCTAAGGGCTGGATTGTACAGGATGCCATAAAGAATATGACTTTCCAAAACTATGACTTGGGTGGTAGGATGATATCTGCACTGGATGTAACAGTACCTCCCTAGCAAACAGCAGAAACTTATGGTTGATATATAGGATATCACAGCAACAGAAGATTAAACTGGGCATGCTGACTCATTTTTGCTCTCCAATGATAGTCATGGGGTAGAGTGCTAAATGTTGTACTCAGGAAAATATGAGTGTCTAAAATTCAAGTGCTACATTCTGTAAAATCTTCACTGAAACAGTTGAGTCATTCTGTAGTTGAAGAGCAAGAAAGATAGGAAGAAATTAGATTTAGAATAATTAAAACTTGATAGACTTCTGTTTAATCTACAGGACACATGTTAGCTGAGAAATAGAAAGTATTTTCTTCCCTTTTTAAAAATCTTGGTAGTGCCTATGTAAAGATAATTATGTTCACTTCATGTTTTATGCCATTTCATGGGTTGGAATATACTGGCAGTGGTGGACCTTTGGTCAAGACAGGTGTCAACAGTATGGATATTCCCAGATCTGATGTTGATTCAGTGTCTCAGATCTTTCTATGCCTTATTTCTCCCTAGACCTATGAAATGGGGATGATGAAATAAAGATTTTTTTTAGAGTTATGAGAATGCTAAAAAATGGTACATAGTATATGCAGTAAATACTGCAGTCTTGGGCCAGATGCCCTTACACCTACTGAATATTCTTCAAAGTTTGGAACAGTCATACTCAGATTTTGAGCAGTGTAACAAGAATTTTTTTCTCTGTAAAATATTTTTTAAAATAACAGAGTCCTAGAGTGCTCAACAGTTGGCCAATTATTTTATTTAGTTTAAATCAAGGGTTTAAACCAGCAAGACTATTTTGATTGTAAATTTTATTTAATTTAGATACGTTTTTCTAAGTCCACAGAGGTTTTTCATTTTGTATGGGTGAATAAAAACTTTCAGTCAGCAAAGTATGAATGATTAAAATTGAAATGCTACACTCTAAAATCTTCAGTGAAACAATGAGTTATTAATTAGTTGAAGAGGGAGAATGAGAGAGATAAGGTTTAAAATAGTTAAAACTTGACAGACAGACATTCATGATTTGAAATCTCTCGATATGAAATCAGATACAAGTTTGGCTTTTTACCTGCAAGTGTGAATCATAGATAAGAATGTTTTTATCAGTGAATTTTGCTTAATTTCTTTCTGATGTCATCAAATACTACTGTTTAAACAAATCTGTTCCTATTAAAAGATAGATTATAATCACAGCATTTCCTCTGCTGCTAACTTCCAAAAAAAGACATTAGGGATTCTTTGATTTTTGTCTTTGAAATTTGTATTGGAGTAAATAAAGTCCACGGTCATACAGTAGTTATATTTTGAAGTTAATTTGTATTGAATTTAAGGTGAAAGATAGCTATAGTCCCTGCTGCTAGTTATTTATTTATTTAAGAATTTCAATTTTTCTTTTCAAAGATGTTTACAAGTGCTAATTAAAACTATGGCAAACACAAGGAACACGGACATATTACCTGAGGTTCCAATATGACTTGAGAGAATTGGGAAAATATTTCAAGTATACTATATTCTGAGTGATGAATTACATCAGATAATTACCATCGCACATGTAATAGCATATTAAATCAATTAAATCAGATCTGGAATAATTGTAATGTTCTGATGGAAGTGTAAAAATCACATTTTTCTAAATTTATTTTGTAATATCTACCTGCAGTTTTGTGACTTAAAGAGAGACCAATTCTAACCAGAAGTTTAAGTCGATAGTGGTTTCCATTCAGGACAGGAGAGCTGGTCAAATATACAGCTGATGTTGGCATGAATGGAAGAGTCTTGCCATGTATATGATAATCCAAGAGTAATTGCTGCAGTTGTTAGGACTCAGAAGTAAAAGGCCCAAGAGAGCAAGAAAGTCTGACACTGGAGAATACTGAAATTCAAAGGTATGGTGAAATCTTTGCTTTTCTCCTCTCCTTTCTTCTAAAGCAGAAAGACAGAAAACCCCCTCTGCATTTGTGAATGCAGCTTGTCCCAGTTAATCAACCAGTGGGGAGATCCTTCCTGCTCCTTTGTGTTTTCCAGAGTTGAAACATGGCCTGTGTATCTAGCAGGCACCAGAAGTGTGGGTTTTAATTAAAAGATTCTGGGACTTTATAGGTAAAGTTAGACCCATTTCTTCGTAGTGCTGTGATTCAGTTAAAAAAGCTAAGACTGGAAATGATGAGCAAGTAGTAAAAATTTCTAACTGCCCAATAAAAAGAAAGATCTGTATCATTTTTACATTAGTGAATCTTAGGTTGTCATAAAGAAAAAATAATTATATTAAAATCTCAGCTATTACATTTCAGAAATAATCTTGCAACAGAAGAGGAGGAAACAGGAAAGATTTTGTGAAGCAGGTACAATTTACTATACAGTTCCTGGAAAATAGATTAGGGTTTTTTAAAATATATAAAGGCACTTTTTTCTAACTCCAGCATATAATGTAGCCAGAGTATAATGCTAACTAACATCCTGGGCATTATAAAATTTGGAATCTGCTTGCCACTGCATAATTTCTCACGGCAAAGGGAAATCAGGAGGGATTAGTTCAGCCCCTTTAATTTAGACTTGAAACGTTGTTACCAAGGTCCCCTGTAAGCCAGCCTCTCCTTAATCTTTACCTATGGGAGATAGTTGCAAGCAAAAAACACCTGGCTACCTTCCTTTCACAAGCTGGTAGACTTTTTGATGTGGCACCAATGTGTCCACATAAAATGGCATGTGGTAAGCAAAGTCTAATGTATCAGGAGCTGCTGTTCTTTGTTTTAGGTTATCAACGAGAAACCAGAGTAAAAAAAATCCAACCCAAAACCCAACCCTTCCATTCATTGGAGGTTTGCTGGTAGCAGGGCTTGACTTGTTGGGTTACTAATCTCAACCAGTGTAAGGAACTGAAGGAATTAATGCCTCAAACATTCATCTACAGAGAAAACCTCAAGGACAAGATGTAGCCTTTGTGATTAGTCTAAGGAACACTGCCCAAGGAATTGTGAAGTGTATCGAAGGATACACATCCCCACTCCCTTGCAGTTGTATTGCCAAACTCCTTAGATAAGTAGCTGTAAGAAGTGGAAAAATATTAACAACTGTGAACTGGGAATTGTAGCCTTGTAGCCCATACAAATGTTTCTCATCAAGCACAAGGACTGCTAAACATTGATTCCATTGTGTAAGCCTGATACTTTGTATGAACGATGCAGGCCTTGCTAGCGACTGTGCCCTTGAAGAGGAGCTAAAAGTCTGGTAAGAGGGGAACATCTGCCCCAGAAGGAGCCAAAAGACTGGATGGTTGTCCAAGAAGCATGAAGTCAGCAAAACTGGTGGCAACTGGGGGAAAGGTAAAGGTGGCAGGAGGAGATTGTGACCACTGACTCAATTGGATGAAAGGGTTAATGCACCCCAGCCCCCTTCACCACATGCACAGAACCCATGCTCCATCTTCCTTCGTCTCATGCTAATGAGTTCATGGAAAACCTGCCTCTCCTTGTCTAGTATGCAAATCAGCTGATAAGATGAATTTAAAAGGTGACAGAAAACTGCTGCGTATGCACCCACCACCCAAGATTACCAGACCTGAGGCAACGCTGGAACCTGGGGTGGTGATCTGGATTTCTTTGACTCTCTTTCTCTCCTTTCTTTTTCTTTTCTTCCCTTTCTTTTCTTTCTTATAGAATTATGAATAAGAGACCACATTGCTTATTATTCTTTTCCAAATTTAAGTTGTTTCTACTGCAAGTAAAACATTTTAACTGGTCGTTTGGTGTTATTTCACCTTAGTTTACCCCGAGGGGATCACAGAACTTTTATGGCTCTCTGGGCTCCCAGTCTGGGTTGTAACAATCAGTGATCTCACACTTATTGTTATTTCATCTACTTAAAAACAGATTCTTTTTTTAAAGAAGACTCATCTAAAATTATATATCTATAAGTATTACAGAATCACAGAATCATCTAGGTTGGAAAAGACCTTGAAGATCATCCAGTCCAACCATTAACCTAACACTGACTGTTCTCAACTACACCATATCCCTAAGCGCTCTGTCAACACGACTCTTAAACACCTCCAGGGATGGGGACTCCACCACCTCCCTGGGCAGCCCATTCCAACACCTAACAACCTGTTCTGTAAAGAAATGCTTCCTAATATCCAGTCTAAACCTTCCCTGGGACAACTTGAGGCCATTCCCTCTTGTCCTATCGCTTGTTACTTGGTTAAAGAGGCTCATCCCCAGCTCTCTGCAACCTCCTTTCAGGTAGTTGTAGAGGGCGATGAGGTCTCCCCTGAGCCTCCTCTTCTCCAGACTAAACAACCCCAGTTCCCTCAGCCGCTCCTCGTACGACATGTGCTCCAGACCCTTCACCAGCTTCGTTGCCCTTCTTTGGACATGCTTGAGTAATTCAATGTCCTTTTTGTAGTGAGGGGCCCAAAACTGAACACAGTAATCGAGGTGCGGCCTCACCAGTGCCGAGTACAGGGGTAAGATCACTTCCCTGTCCCTGCTGGCCACGCTATTTCTGATACAGGCCAGGATGCCATTGGCCTTCATGGTCACCTGGGCACACTGCTGGCTCATGTTCAGCCGGCTGTCAATCAACACCCCCAGGTCCCTCTCTGACTGACCTCTGCATAGTATCTGTCACCCTTTAGACTTTTGTGTTATCATAGCAATAAGAAATGGGCAATCAAGAACTCCAGGATGAGGTGTAGATGTAAGAGGTTTTTCCTACTTGTATGTTGTCAGGGATGTCTGCTCTATTTTATAAGGAGCCAAGTACAGAGGTGAAGAGAATTTCTTCCTTCAGGAGAATAGCCCACAGACTAATGTCATCTCCATGTGCAGGTAAAAAAATGCCCAGAGTGGTAGAAACCTATTTACTCCCTGGTTGATTTACTTCTCAGTTAGGTAGAATCCTGAGTCAGAGTGACATGAAAACACTTTTCACTGTAACAGCACATATTTTGCTAAAACAGAAGGTCTACGGGCCCTGGTAGCATTAGTTTTACTGCTTGGCTGTGAGATCTACACAAGTACTCTTAACAATCTGTGGTTTTGTTTTGCTTTTGGAAATAAATAATTCTTTAGCTGATTGTCCTATCAAATAGCCACTACAAACTGACATGAGAGTAGGAAAATGAACTCATTTTATATGCATATAATATTCAGAGGGTCTAGTTTTACCAAATAGCTTAATGTAAAATCTCTTTTTTCCCCAATATCCATGACAAAGGCAGTAAAATAGTGAAGTCTGTTCTTCATCAGTTTTACAGTATGCTCATCACCATACTGTTGACTATGCACTCAGCTAGCTAATCAGTGTATTGGAAAATTAACTCAGGCAGAGCACCGATTCAACAGACCTTGCTTCTTACATATGCATTTGGTCTGATTACTAAATTTGCAGAAGCAACTGGATTACTGTCTTCATGTGGACAGCAGGAGTTTGTAGAACATGAATATTGCTATATATTTGCAATCTGTGTGGCATTGCAATCCTACTTTAAAAAAGATGGCATGGTATCAAACTTAAGCTGTTACACAGAAAATCAAATTAATAAAGGAGCCTTATAGCTGCTCTGTGAGAGCTGATTTAATTTTGAAAATTCACACATCTTTTGCACTTCATTATATATTACTGTAGTACAAAGATATTCCAAGCTAAGATCTGGCCTGACTGCCATCTGCATAGGAAACATGCTAATGGATGTTTTCTTCTACAGAGAACAAGGTGAGGTAAGTATTATCCTCATCTTACTGGTGAGAGCCTGAGGTGTAGAGATATGTCTGATAATTGTTCATGGTTTCACTGGAAATCTGTTACACAACTAGAAGGGGAATCTGGATTTTCTGAGTCATTGTCATGTTCTGTACTGACAGAGCATGCTTTTTTTGCACATCATTCTACAGTGATGCTGTTCCGACTTTTGCAGTTCCATTGTCAGTGCCTCTGGAAGTCTCTTGCCCTGCTCTCTCTCTTTAATAGCACTGAACCAGATTGACTGTTTAAAGTCTGTGACAGCAGACTGGGAAGCAGGAGAAAGATGCTCTCTCTGAAGGTGATATGCATATGTTGGGCCATGAGGGAACAAATGTGAATGAGTCTCCATTGGTTATTGGTTCTTGTGAATATTTTATGAACAAGACTGAAGCATTGCCCTTCTGTTTCTTTGCTTGTTTTCCCACTGAACTTGCCAGAATCTGTCCATTCTTCTTTGGTCTTCAGTTTTCAAATAAGTATTTATTCTTAGTGGTGGCAACAAAAAGTCAAAAGTTTCTTTAAGAATCCTGAAATAGTACATAATTATTTCTGCTGAAAGTAATATTTTGCATTTCACTTTAGACATTTTAATGCATAGTCTGTTTTATGAATATCATATGTTCTTCAGGATTTCTGATTCTGTTCTTGTTTGCCTGGATGATGAAACCCCCCAAAATTTCTATCAATAACATTTCATCTTGAGGACAACCTCAGGAAAATAAGTTAATTGCAAGGATATATAAAGAACGATAACCTAGGGAAAGGTTTATACATTTATTAATAAAATGATCACTGATCATTTTTCTACAGTTTTCCCTTAACTTTAACTGATACAGAGCCTGACTAAAAGTAGTGCAGTACCAAAAAGAGGTCAGAATGACTCCTCCAGGAAAAGAATTTCTTTGTTTTTACTTACACATACTTTAACTGCTAATAGTGTCGATTAATTTGCTTTATTTTATGCAGTTGCCACTTAAACAACTTCAGAGGCTCCAAGCTTCAATTTACCGCAGACAGGCAAGTGGCCTAGAGACCATCTTCAATGTGATGAAAAATGCATTTTAATTCCTAAAGCAGTTGGGTAGAAATAATTGTAAAATAGTAGAAATATTTCTTAGCAGGTGGTGGACACAGGGTTATTGAAAATGTATTTTTTACGGATAGCGGAGTTGCATTTTCTTTTCTGTTAATTCATTCCCTTGTGTGAACTGCACATACAAATAGTTCTCTTGCACGATTTCAAAGAAATCGTATTCCATAGAGTAGCTTTGTTTTGGCTGTGCATTGTGGCAGTTCTTTTACATTGTTTCCTATTATGCCTTCAAGCATTGTCACTTGGTTCATATAATGTTAATTACCTCTACAAGATCCCTCTAGCCCTTCTTAAGAATATGAGTAATTTTAAATGCATTAAAATGACTTCCATCTTGTGTGCATATATTAAAAATAAATACACTTGACTGAGGAATTAATCAACAAAGAAGTATGGAACAATGAAGTTAAATAGCTTTTTTTTTTTTTTTTCAAGGCTGCATTGTGTATATTTTGGTCACCGCAAAGCATTTTTTTACAGCAACAGTAGTGCCATACATATGGCACTAAGGATGTTCTCTCTTGATGGAAATGTAGCAGTTTAGACTGAAGGGTTTTTTCCACCTAAATGTTATGCTTTGTTTCATGCAGGAATTCAGGTTAACCCTATGACTATACTACAGGAACTCAGAGCAGACCATCACAGAGGTCCTGCCTGAACCCCTGAACTGTGTGTCTGTGTAACTGATGGATTTTAAGTATAAAGGATGTTATTATGAACTTACTGAAATCAGTGAGTATACATGTGAAGTCAGTACTCCTCAGTGAGATGACAAATGCTCCATGGAGGTTGAATCTTCTCTCTTGGACACAAACATTAGAGAGAGCCTTCAGGCTCTCCTGAACTGTTAGTCTTTCAAGGCACCCTGGACCGTTTCTTCATATGTGATATAGGACCCCTCTTTCTGCACATGGCTGAGCCATCCACTGTGGCTCCTGTGGACCCTTCCATAAACATTTTTCTTCCAATTATGTGAGTTACTAAGGAAACCCCCTTACTCCTTTCTTTCTGCAGGGTCTCTCTTATATGGTTCTCCTCAGCTAGCAGCTCAGGTGTCCTCTCTGGCCCTCTCCCTGACACTGCCCTCATGTCCTGGAGCCACATATGATTTCCTTGCCACCTTGGTAGTGACTGATCTGCACTCACTCTTCTTTCCTTTGAGGAAATCCTGCCCTTTGGAGAGATTTAAGGATGTAAAATAACCTCCTATTGCATAATAATTTAGCTTGTAGTTGTTAATACTGCTTTTATCAAGATGTCTCCTAGAGCAGAAATTCATTCCTGCTCAGAACACAATACACCACATAAAGGATGGACATAGTATTCATAAGTATCAAGTTCATTTTGCCATACTTAGTTTCAATATTTGATTAGTGTTTGGCAAAACAAATATATGTAAATTAACCTTCTGACTTTTAATTTAAAAGTGATAGTATCCCTGTCTGTAGAATTCAACAAAACCTCACAGTGGGACTAAAGTAGACTGATACTCCTAGTGTAAAAGCCAGGTCTGCAGAATTGAACAGTACTAGCAAAGATTTTAAGTAACCAGGATTCCTCTCCATGTATGCAAGGGGACAGAAAGAAAGAAACTTTATCCTGGGAGTAGGGGAAGGACAAGGGGGAGGAAGCATAAACCTATTCTTCCAATATTCTTTATATTGTAGAAGTGTTTTGAGGTCTACCAGGCCAGGTTTCTGCTATGTGCAAATTCTCACTTACTTAGACAAAGAAAGTCAGTACCTAAATACCTACCATCTACAATGCCTTGATACACTGACTCTGACTTGTGGGAATGCATCTGTAGTATCTCTGTATAAAGAAATATGTCAGCTATTGCTGTTGTATCTTTCTACATGGTGAAGTGAGAAGTTCAATCTAGTGTACTCTTCTTCTTGGTACTGAATCTAGAAGTTTAAATAACACTTCTTTACTTGTTTTATTGGTGAGGTGTACTAGGTCCCTGAGAAATTTTCCTATATAATATGGCACTGAGAAAGCTGGCAAAAGGATTACACACTGGTCTTGTTTACAGGCTCTGATATAAGTGGTGCCTGTTCGAATATGTTATGGCATGGAAATTTTCTGCTTGATAGGGAATTACAGAAAGCAAAAATTAAATAATTTCTTGAAGCTGCTATAAATTACACTGGGACAGAGGAGATGGTATATAGGGAGCACATAGCTATTTGAAGTTAAATTTCCCTTGCACTGAACCCCATCCCCTATGTGCCTCCAATAATCGATTGAAGTGAGAGGATGTGTGTAAATTATGGTTTCCAAAAGACATGTGAGATTTGGGCCAACTTTGGGCCAATTTTTACCCCTTTAATGTGTCTCATTTGAAGCATTCAACATCTTCAAACGATCTTCAAACGATGCATGGAAGATTGCATGCAAAGTAACTGAAAATCATCCCATTTATTTCCATTTTCAGGTCTCAGCAACAACATTTCCCTTGATTCTCTCCTGCCCACAAGAAACTGCTTTCTGGAATAATAATTTTTGTGGCTTCCACCAGCAGACACATACACTATTGCTTCCAATCTCTCATTTAAAATCACTGACTAACAGGTCTGACAGGAACAAATAGCAGGTGAGTTGATAGATATTGTGTTTGGATTTGCTTTAAAGTGCTTTTTATCTCCCTTTCTCCTCCTATATTTTTTTCTGGTTCAGCAACTTTTTCTATATAATTGTTAGGATCACAGCTTCCAGTTTGCTGGGTATATAGTCACGGGTCACTATACTAATATTATCACAGCTGAGGATATAATTTTGTGTTCTTCCCTTGAAATATCATGTGGTCTTTTTTTTTATATCTCTGTATCATATTCCTTTAATTCATTTACAAAGGAATTTTTTTCAGTTTTCTTTCCTTTACAGTATTGCAGGATAGACCAGCAGCATGCCAAATGGCTTCTAGATCTCTTGCTATTTTAATTCTCTCCTCAATAGGTGCACTTCTGTAGATACCAATAGATCCCATCTGTGCCTCAGTTGAAATATTACAAATGACGCAGATTAAGATGTTAGCAGAAATACCTGGGGAAACTTGGGCAGATCTGCTTTTATAGTCCGCTGGGTTCTCATTCCAGCCCAAGAGATGGGGCAGCTGAGCAGACCATAAATATCCTTGGCTTCAGAATTTTGTCCCTCTGTGCATTGGCGTAGAGTTCAGATTTGGGAAGTGAGTTCACAGTTGTTAATATTTTTCCACTTCTTACAGTTGCTTTGTTCCTGATCATAGGAAAGCTTGCTAGAAACATGATAGCCTTATCTCTAAAATGAACATATTTTTCCATGTATTTGCTGATATCCTTTATTAATGAAGGAAGTACAACTGTATCAGAGATACCTTATGTAGAGGTAGGTGTGAGGCATAAACCAGTTACTCTGAGGCTGAACTAGGTCAAGAAAATAGACCTTTTTTGTGCAGTTGCCAAAATCCATCAAAAATTATAAAAAGACACAAAATATAAAAGAATTAGTAAGACCTAGTATTAAGATCTGCTAATTACAAAGCACTTTTTTGCAACAGCTGGTGAAAGACCTTACCTGGAATTAAGGATTAATATCTCCATTTTGCAGAAGGAGGAACTGAGGCAGAGACATTTAACTGGTTTCTTCAAGATGACAGAATAAATCAATGACAAGAATTGAATGCAGATGTCATCCTACACAGAGGTCTGTCTCTATGTTACTGGGATTTCTGACTGTGGAATCTGCCATAGAATGAAAATGGAATCTTGTAATTTTTTGATGCTTGGAGGTAATCATGGTCTTAGTGCCTCTGTGAGAGAAAAAAGAAAGAAACTGGAATATGCACCTTGAGACAGTACAAGAAGATTATTTTTACTTTAAGTTTACTATTTATTCATGGAGAAATTGTAGTTTTCTGATGTGAGTGTCCATTTGGGAGTCTGTCTGTGTTGTGTCACATCTTGTTCCTCCTTGTCATTCCTTCAGCAAAAGCCAGAAGATGCATGAAGGTCATGCTTGTGAGTTGTTTCAGTTCAAATTGCCAGCAATGAGGAAGTTAGACTCATGCATTTTTCATTGCTATTCCATTGATGGATTACCTTCTGCTCCAAATGTGTGAAGAGGTTATTTCAGAAAGAGACTATTTTTTTCTAGATGTTTAACAGTTCCAGGCATTCCATATGTAATAAAATAAGTCTTCTTCTTCATCATCATCATCAGGATGAATCTGTGGATTTTAGCTTTGTGAGAGAAGTAGGCTTGAACTGTAATTCAAAATAGTGTAGTCCTTTCCCTGTGGCAGAGGGGAGGCTGCAGAGGAAGCTCTTGGAGACCCTTGGTGGTTTGTTTTTGCTTCCTTCCTGCTTTGCTTCTGTTTGATTGGAAGGCCTGGCATGTCTTTGCTTATTCATTTTTAAGGATCAGTTAGTGCTTAAAGTGTTAGAAGTTCAGTTCTAAAACCTAGAGGTGATAAGCTAGGGAGATGTAGCAGTGGGTTTATGCTGTCCTGTCAAAATCAGATGGAGGGAGGATGAAATGGAAGAGTAACGAACCAAAACACTTTCCTTGAGGATGGAAAACCTGCTGAAGTGGGGAAGGGTGGCAGCTTCCTTGTCAGCCTTCTCCCTTTAAGGAGGCAGATCCAGGAGGGAGTTGGACAGGTCAGTGTGTGGTAAGGTAACAGCGAATTGTAACTGTGAAGAAAGGAAATCTGAAAGTTTGTTGATGGGGTAAGGAAGAAAGAAGCATAAAGTCTAGATAAGGACCAAAGTTAATATACTTATCCAAATCTGTGAATCTGCTGAGAGTTCACCAGCAGTTCATCTGTCAGCATCTGCCTAAATCCCTTTCTAGGAACTTTCATTGGTATAGATAGAAGTTATGTTAACAAACATGGCAACACTTAACCCTATCAGTATTCATGAGAAAGTTCACTCTGGGGAGAAGCTGTGGAGAACTCTTTGGGGTAATTGACTCTGTTGGAGAGTCAATGGGAACAGGGTGTTTGACTTCCCTCAGTTGTTTTGAGACACCCAGAAGGAACTGCTACATTATTAGTAACCTGCTTGCAAAAATCTGATGTTAGAAGGATTTTTAAAAATAGCAGTGCTATTTAAAAATAGCTTTATGCAATAGCATCCTCCCTGATACAGCAGGAATGATATAGAATCAGCAGTTGCAGAAAGTGAGACCCTTATGCGATCAAATGTTACTAAGCAGATAATGGGCATTTGTTTCTTCATTCTTTACAATGGCATCTTACTTTATGTTGATTAAAAAACTATCTGTTATAAACTAACTATATATGCACTTGTGAATGGAGCTGGCATAGTTTGAATACAACTATTAATCCAAAAAGCAGTTGTCATTAACTCATCACATGTATTGGTGGACTCCACAGACAGGTGAAGCTATATAAGATGGACATAATGAGGGAGACCTACTAAAAAGTAGGCCAGTGCCAGAGAAGACCACCCTGGCTAAACAGGGAGCTTTGGCTGCAACTCGGGGATAAAAGGAGAGTTTACGGCCTTTGGAAGAAGGGGCTAGTCACTCACAATGATTACAAAGATGCTGTGAGGCTATGCAGGGCAGAAATCAGGAGGTCTAAAGCCCAGCTGGAAATTAATCTGGCTTCAGCAATCAAGGACAACAAGAAATGTTTCTATAAGTATGTCAACAGCAAAAGAAAGACCAGGGAGAGTATCCATTCCCTGCTAGATGCAGGAGGAAACATGGTAACAAGTGATGAGGAAAAGGCTGAGGTGCTTAATGCCATCTTTGCCTCAGTCTTTAATAACAAGACTAGTTGTACTGAGGGAATCCAGCCTCCTCAGCCAGAAGACAGAGACCGGGAGAACGACCCCCCCGCATTCCAGGAGGAGACAGTCAGTGACCTACTGCATCACATAGACACACACAAGTCTATGGGACCAGATGGGATACACGCAAGGGTGCTGAAGGAGCTGGCTGGGGTGCTCGCCAAGCTGCTTTCCATCATTTACCAGCAGTCCTGGCTGACCGGGGAGGTCCTGACAGATTGGAAATTGGCCAATGTGACACCCATCTATAAGAAGGGTTGAAAGGATGATCCAGGAAATTACAGGCCTGTCAGCGTGACTTCGGTGCCCAGGAAGCTGATGGAGCAGCTCATCCTGAGTACCATCATACAACACATGCGGGACAACCAGATGATCAGGCCCAGTCAGCATGGGTTTATGAAAGGCAGGTCCTGCTTGACAAACCTGATCTCCTTCTACGACAGGGCGACCCGCTTATTGGATGAGGGAAAGGCTGTGGATGTTGTCTACCTTGACTTTAGTAAGGCCTTTGACACCATTTCCCACAGCATTCTCCTGGCGAAACTGGCTGCTCGTGGCTTGGATGGGCACACGCTTTGCTGGGTAAAGAACTGGCTGGATGGCCGGGCCCAAAGAGTTGTGGTGAACAGAATTAAATCCAGTTTGAGACCGGTCACGAGTGGTGTTCCCCAGGGCTCAGTTTTGGGGCCACTTCTGTTTAACATCTTTATTGATGATCTAGACGAGGGGATCGAGTGCACCCTCAGTAAGTTTGCAGATGACACCAAGTTGGGTGGGAGTGTTGATCTGCTCGAGGGTAGGGAGGCTCTACAGAGAGATCTGGACAGGCTGGAGCGATGGGCTAAGGCTAACTGTATGAGTTTCAATAAGACCAAATGCCGGGTGCTGCACTTGGGCCACAACAACCCCCAGCAGCGCTACAGGCTTGGGGAGGAGTGGCTGGAGAGCTGCCAGTCAGAGAGGGACCTGGGGGTGTTGATTGACAGCCGGCTGAACATGAGCCAGCAGTGTGCCCAGGTGGCCAAGAAGGACAATGTCATCCTGGCTTGTATCAGAAATAGCGTGGCCAGCAGGGACAGGGAAGTGATCTTACCCCTGTACTCGGCACTGGTGAGGCCGCACCTCGATTACTGTGTTCAGTTTTGGGCCCCTCACTACAAAAAGGACATTGAATTACTTGAGCGTGTCCAAAGAAGGGCAACGAAGCTGGTGAAGGGTCTGGAGCACATGTCGTACGAGGAGCGGCTGAGGGAACTGGGGTTGTTTAGTCTGGAGAAGAGGAGGCTCAGGGGAGACCTCATCGCCCTCTACAACTACCTGAAAGGAGGTTGCAGAGAGCTGGGGATGAGCCTCTTTAACCAAGTAATAAGTGATAGGACAAGAGGGAATAACCTCAAGTTGTCCCAGGGAAGGTTTAGACTGGATATTAGGAAGCATTTCTTTACAGAACAGGTTGTTAGGCATTGGAATGGGCTGCCCAGGGAGGTGGTGGAGTCCCCATCCCTGGAGGTGTTTAAGAGTCGGGTTGACATAGCGCTGAGGGATATGGTGTAGTTGGGAGCTGTCAGTGTTAGGTTAATGGTTGGACTAGATGATATCCAAGGTCTTTTCCAACCTAGATGATTCTGTGATTCTCTGAAATATTCTGTCCCTTGTAACCAGTTGTCACAACCTGCTTTGAAAAGCACACTGGGTACTCCCTCTGTTGTGCTTTCTAAGCCAACAGGGTTAAATAGTCAACCATTTCTGTCTTGGTCAAGCAAAACGCTTAAGCTCAATGTTTAATGTTATGAGGAGAGTAATACTGAATTGGTTGTATTCACACCAGGATGTGCAGTACCTCGCTGGCCAGAGGATTTATGTTGTCTGTGTGATATTCTAGACTTTTCCATGGTGACCTTCACTGAAACAGCACTGTAGAAAGAACTTTTGAGTATTCTGTTTATTTATTTAAAAAAAAAATATTTCTTAGGGTACAGAGAGATTCTGTGAATCTTGTTTGAATGATTGTCTCCATTGTCATTAATATCAGGATCTGAGGGAGAGCGATAATAATGAAAAAATATATTAGATCTGCTGTATTGTCATTAGACTGTTGTTGTGTATATATATATATGTATACATGCATGTTTGTGAGTTTAGCTGAGGATATCTTCACTTAACAATTACTAGACCTTTTAAAAAATGTTAGTGATCAGAGTCTCCCATTTTAGTGTCCTCATGACACAGAAAATAAAAGCTGATGCTGACAGGTTCAGAGGATAACAAGGACTCTAGATCATAAACCATCAGATTCAAAGCTGAAGTAAAACTTCAAACCAGAAACTGCAACATAAAATAGTTAATTATTTTTAAAGTACTTTAGACTCCAATAAAACTGTATAGAAGTTCTCTGGAACAATATAGAAGTTTTTGTTTCTTTGCTAACAAAGATAAACATTTATATTTAGTTGCTTTGGCATTTTTTCAGGGCAGTTTGGGGCCATCTTATTAACTAAGATTGCAGTCAATTATCTGCTTTATTGAGTATTTGTTTTCATTTGAGTGATCTTTGTACTGCTTGCAGGATAATTTTTATGTGGTGAGGAAACTCATTAGAGTTTTTACTATACCTGCTTGCTACAGACTTACTCGTCTGAAACTGAAAAATCCAACTAACGTGATCTGAATTTGATTGGAGTTGTAAACCAGTGCAGCTACGTTTGCTTCATTAAAATGTGGAAAAGCGTGTGCTTGTTTTCATTATAATTTATAATTGCTTCTTTTTTTTGCTGCTTGATGCAAATTGGAACTGGCCTTTATTCTGACATAGAAAATACAGCATCAAATCAACAACTTTATTTTATCACATGAAACAGATGGTGAAAATCACAGAGATTTCCAAGAGAAGACAATGTAATTTCAGTGCTAAATTACCCTTGCTGAAGGGCCTTACCTCCAGGAGTTAATAGGGAATACAACTTTATGGTGCATTTCTTGTTCAAGTCTAGGTTTAGCTCACCAGAGGCTAGGAAAGATTGAATCTTTGCTTCATATTGTTGTTTAAAGTGTCAAAATCAGGCCATGGTGTAATCACTGGGAGCTTCACAGCTGATTTTAGTGGGCCTTCATTCACTCAGTGGTTTGTGCAATTTATTACTGTGTATAAAGTAAGTGAAGAAATAAAGTGATCAGATGGAAAATTCCTGAGCTATTGAAGCCAGTGACAAAGCTCTCCCTGATGCTCCAATAATAATTCAGCCCTCTTCCACGCTGTAGTGCGACAATCATTCTGTGTTTTCAAAGGTATTTCTCATTTTAGGAGATGATAAACAACAGCTTCTTTTCCTTCGGTACAAACAGGAAAGTAGACTGTGTACAGCCAAGCTTTAAGGCCAACAGAATCTAAGTCTTTCATGCTGTGAAGTGTCTAGAATCCTGATCTCAGAGTAAATGGAGTTTGTATTTAAGCATGTATTTTTTTAACTGCTAGGAAGTACACACTCTAATGTATGGGTATGGGTAGGTTCATTTGTTCTTTTTTTCCCCAAGTCACCTGAAAAAGTTAAAAAAAAATGGATAAGTGCTTAGACATAAACATCCTGGGAAAGTGAGAATTGCAAACTGTACAGCAGTTGGTAGTAGAAGTGTATTCTAGAGCCTCACAGAAAACCAGTCTTGTCATGGGGAAAAGAGTTGCTTTTTAAAGAGAGGACCTAAAGATTGCAAGTCCTCAACTGCTGCAGAGGACATTCAGGGAAAGGCCATAAATCAGAAACTAAACATGCACTTTGTTAGAGTTGTGCTCAGATGAGGGACCACTGTGTGCTACAGAAGAATCAGTCAGGTGGGCACCTGGTCACAAGATGTTTTCTCTTAGGTGCGCACCAGTCTGGCGTGTTTGTCAGTAACTGGTAAGAAAATGTCAAAACCTGTCAAGAAACTTGGAGATACCGCTGAATCCAGTGAAGTCAGCCTATATGCACTCGGCTAGAATACTGTTTGCAGCTGTGTCTGCAAATAATTACCCTGAGGACAGGCCAGGTTGATTTAAAAACTCCTCTGATGGATTATTGCTTGTGGTTTGTGATGCATCGTGTCTAACTGAAGTAGCATGCCATTTTCAGTAAATCATGGTAATACTGGGTCATGTAAATATAAAAATAAGGATGCACCAAAGAAGCAGTTGTTTGTGTGTTGGTGGCTCAGTTTTTGACACTGTTCCAGCTGAACTTTTTAACCAGAAACCTGCCGGGGCTCCTGCCAGTTCTTCTGCCTTACCTCCTCAGCAGGCTGCCTGTCACCACTTTGGAGTGGAGAATTCCAGGTTTCCAGGTCAATGGTTCTCAGTGCTTTATCCACCATTTTTGTATTGAGAGGTTGTAATAATTTGCCACAAATTTATAGACTGACTTAACTGGAATTTTCTGCTTTATACATAATTTTTTTGAAACAGAATGAAAGTTACATTTTTTGTTGCATCTAATTATAATTAAGATTGACTTTTAGAAGTCTGCTGGGGATCTTTCTACATTTGCATAAGTGAATTTACTTTTCTAGTTTAGAGAGTGTGTCCAAGAATTTCCAAACTCAGTTTGAATTTATCCAGTTTAACTTCAGGCAGTTAATTGAGTCACCTAATTTAGAAGCATCATCTACCTATCTCATAAAGTTTCCTTTCTGGTTAGCATAGACAGAGTCCAAATAACATCTGAATTGCCTCTGTATTTGGATCCCTTTCTTTATTGCAGACGCAGAGAAGCCTGGAATGAGATTAAGTGACAGAAGTTAGGAGGCATGCATCTGTGCCTAAAATCAAGTTCTTGTGTTTAGATTTAGATACCTGATTTGCTAGTTTGATTTTTCAGTCTGCTGAGCACCCAGTGGTTTGTAGAGGTCTTATTTTCCTGTTCTGACTAAATTGGACAAACATTTTCAACTAGTCACTTTGGTATTTCTGCAGCAAAGCTGCAAAGAATGGATGGCAGAATGACCACTTTTGAAAATCAGACCACTGACCTCTTTTTAAATGGTTTTAGAACCTTAGCTTTATTCATGTAGCTTGGAAAATCTCTGATAAAGTTGCAGTTAGTATGTGTAAAGAGGATCAGATTACATACAGGTGTGTATACGATCACATCGAGTTGAGCAATAGTTTCTTTAACCATTTCTTTCAGTGGTACGATTTTGTTAAATGAAGTGTGAAGTTGTTCTTAAAAATTATTTCCACCTTTTGCTTGACTTTACGTGATGGAAATAAAAAGATGACTTGTAGACATTTCTAACACGTAAGTATTTTCTCTAGTCTTTGTTCACCTGCAAAGGTGACAGGGTTGCCAGTTACCTTGCAAGTACCTGGTCCAGTTTCTGTATCTGTTAATTTGGAAATGTAACAGTCAACAACAGGAGTCCTGTTGGGACTACAGGCAAAGATGCTATTTAATGCTGTATATGCTCCTGCAATGTCCTTAAATAATAAGTAAAGTTCTAGGGAATATAGGATTGATTTGAAACTCCTGAAGTTGATGGGAGTTTTTCTATTGACTTAACTGCACACAATTTCAGTGACTGAATGATAGTGAGTCTGAAGTATGAACAAATGTGTCTTAAAACCATTATGAAGTACACGTGCAGTCATTATTCCACTCCCATTCGTCATGGGCAGTTTGCAGTGAGTAATGTTTTTTTTGTTTCAGTGGGATTTCTTGTGGAATGGCATGTTTAAATTGTAGAAGGTTGGCAGCAGTTCTCTGCAAGTTGCTACCAGACAACATGGTTGCATAGTTTCAAGGCTGCTATTTGAAGGAGATTGAAGGTTTGCTGAAACTAAAGAGAAGTTTAGTGTAACTTCAGTGGGATCAGAAGTTTCTACTCCATTCTTTAACCTTTATAACAGCTATTCAGTTTATCAGTGATTTTGATGAAACTAATGACGGACCAAAATTCTAACAATCATGTAATTCGTATTTACATTACATTAGTATTGCTGTTTTCTTCTTCTTTACTCTGCTGCCAAATGATTAAATTTCTGTAGCTATGGAGTCACCACTCCAAGGTTGCATGCTATAGACTTAAAATGGCTTTTTAGAAAAAACAACCATATGAATCTCTTAAGAGTCTAATGCATTACACTGTAACCAAGTCCAAATACATGTACTTTTATGGGATAATTCCAACAATAGGTACCATCTGCTTAATGTGTTCATAAAACCAAATATTAATTTCCTGGTAAATCAGTTGTAAACCAGAAAGTATTATTATTATTGCAGTAATTTTTGCATAAGACAAATGTCTCAGTGGCTCATAAGGTTAAAGTTTAGAATAAGAGCTGGCATTTACTTTTCTCTGCAGTTTGGCTAAAATTAAATTGCCCTATCATGAATCCAAGTCATATTTTATCTTTCATTAAAGTAGAAAAGACCTGGAAACAATCTGTAGACCACCAGGATGTCTGAAAGTTATTTTCCAGTTATAAAAATAAACTAGACTTGAATTTATTCACCATCTGTCAGTCTTCGCTTTCTACTATGGAGCTGAATTTTCAGACAGGTTACTCTGCAGTGGTAAGGAACAGCTGTAGGAAGCCAGGATACCAAGATTGCTCTAATTATATTAAGACACAGCATGACTTTTGGAAATTTGCAAGAGTTCAGTTACAGTGTCTGGGGAGGGATTTAACGTTTTCAGGATTCTCGAGAATGTACACATTTTCTGCCGTGTCTGCACCTCAAAGGGTTCATTCAGAGGGGATGGAAATTAACAGAGTGACTTTCCCTTGTTTAATTGTCCTCTGCATCAGAATCTGTGTGCAGGGGTGGGACCAGTACAAGTGAATCAAGAGACAGTGTTAATCTTATTAAGGTAACACTTGGTGGCAGGAAGAATGTTGCTTTGCCATCATAACCTTTGGGGACCTATTGACTTTAACTCTCTTATTAGTGGTATGCCATTCTGTTTGAGAAGGAGAAGCAGAAGGTGATTTTTAGTACATGAATGAAGTGATGATGATTGCTTGCAGGTGAGTGTGCCGTGTCACATGTGTGTACGAAGAGGCTCAGATTTAGCAGGAAGTTATCTCTCACTCCCTTCAGGACACATGAGTAACAAGATTAAGGTCACCTCTATTGCAGAGAGGGACATAATCAACATGTTTGCATTCTGAGGTACTTTTTGTCTTATAATTATTGTAAAGATATGTCAGTGTTAATGCACTCAATATACATAGTGGTAACTGCATTCGAAAAATCCCAAATCTTATTTTGACTGACTGGGATTCTTATTGATGCAGAGAGCTAGTTCTAAAGTGGCTTCTCTCAAGAGCGAAACGGGCAAAGAGAAGGCTGAAAGGCACAACCGAAGAAGCGTCTCTACCTGTATCCCACAATGGATTCGACTTCAACATAATAACAAATTAACAAGCCAAAAGGCTTTGAGACTAAAACTATCTGACCTTGAGCTGTAAGAACGCCAGGTCAGATCTGCTTGGAAACCATTAGAAGCATAAATGGAAAGCCTATTCCCATATCGCACACTTACCTAACAAACTGGAGAAAATTGCTTTACAGAATGAATGAAGTGCAAGGATAGTTAAGGAATTATTTGAATAGTATTTTCAGCTTGAAGAAAAATCATTTTTGTATATGTCTTTAATCTTAGTTCTTTTATTTGAACAAAAGCAGCTTAAAATTACCATGACATATTCAGGAAACTACTGACAGACTTCAGGACTTGCTACACCAGAATATGGAAGGAAAAAAGGAGATATGAAGTATGAAGTCTTGATGTCTGTCAGACTTACAGAAAGACTGGGGCTCGCACCAGATTTATTAAACAATGCAAATAACTTCCTTACAATAAAATTGGAAGGATATGTCAGATTTTTCCTAAACATTGTAAGTATGCTCTTTCCCAAAGTTTTGTAGCACAAGGCTGTCAGTTCCACAGCTTCAAGTACTGTGCAGTTGAGAATATGTATGAGGAAGGACTATATGGCTGGCAAATAATATATTCTCATAGAGTTCATTTGTGCTACTGTTACTCATGGTTCTGCTACACAAGTCATCCTGCTCGCAGCAGAGGACTCCTGTGAGTATGCAGGCACAAAGGCTGAGGAACTGTATGCCTGACGTTTTATAAAAATCTAAGAGGACAAGTCATTGTTAGTCCATTAGATCTACATCTTTGTTCTTCAGTCCCCTTGATATTGCTGCTTGGCATGGAAATTCTGACCCTATTAACACTGGCTGAGTCTGAGGTTTATTTTTGGAAGCTTTTAAAACACAGCTGGGGAGTATCTTTCACTTTTAGTCATATACTGCGGCTTCTTTTTCATGTCTTAAAGTTGAAAAAAATCCCAGGGCTCTCCTTGGCCTTATGTGACTTCAATATTAAAACATATGTGTTCCTAACCTTATCTACTTTTTGTGGGAGATAAAAATGGCCAAGTGGTACCTCTATTTGATAATTTTCAAAAAGCTTGGTTTGTATCCCAATTCCTCTTAAATTTACCGCTTTCAACTCACAGTTTTGCAGCCTTCGCTGGAAAATTTAAAATGTATCCTCAGTCTTCATACTGTATGCAGTAGTTCATCACAAATAATGACACCATGTCTAGCTTATTGCTGAGTGTTCAGGTGTTTTTATTGTGTAAGTCTTTGGGATGAGGCTATCTGAATTTCTGAGTATTGTACTACAGAACTCCACATTAAAATGCAGGTATTCTGTGCTAATCCAACAGATCTTTGCTGCTTTCCCTTAGAATTTCCTTCAGGAAAGAAATAAATCACTGTGTTACAACAGGACCTTTCTTCCTGAAATCTTATACTCACAAATCAGGTTCATCCATTCAGCTGCTCTCAAACCTCACCCATACTCATGTCTCCTGTATTTATTTTTATTTTTTACAGATATAGAAAAACCAAGTTCAATCAGTTCACATCTTGTGGTAGGCATGGCTATCAGGTTTCTGTATTTTCTGTTTCCATTCTAGTTCCTTGCTTTCTGGAGTGCTGCTTCTAAACTGTTATGCATGACCAGACTAATGCACGTACAAGTCTTTCTTGAAGTATTAAAAAAATAAATTTTTCTCTTTTTAATAAAAGTGCAAAAATCTTGCTGCAGGAAAGACTAGTCTGAAAGTATTATCAGCTAGCTTGTGCTAATCCTAGTAATTTGAATAACCCTTAGATTTATCATCTGATTGTATGAAGCTCACCTATTAATAATTCATAAATTTTCTTGGATATACTTTTAGCAACACCACTAAATGGGAAATTTTCTTGCTAAAAAAAAAATAAATAGAACACCATAATCTCAAAGGAGCAAAGAGTTCCTGGAACCAGCTTGCTGGGAAGCAGCTGAGCAGTAGACAAAATTGATTTGTTCTTTATATTTTAGTACTCTGAAATTCTCTACCAGTCAAGATAGCTTTGGTTATACTTGTTATCTTTTAACATACCTATGACAACTTCAGATGACATTTTCAGAGGTGATAAAAGAAATGAACTGCTCAAACACCACTAATTTGTAACAGGATTTATGGGAATCCAAGTGATTTTTTTCAGGAAACAAGCTTTTCTTTATGAAAACTGCCTAGATTGACTTCAGCCTCTTGAATTGTTCATTTTTTTGACCAATAAAAGGGTAGGGAAAACCTATGTATTTCAGTTCAATTTTGTCAAAATGAGACATACGTACCTTGGTTTCAGAATTCTGCTTCATTTGAAAAAAATCTAAATTTATTTTTTAAAGCAGAATGGATAGCATAATCCAATATTTCCTTTTTAATTTTAACAGATGTTTCAAAGTGTTTTGTTTTATTTTATGGAATCAACCAGAAACCTCCCCAAAATAATTATCCACACAGCTCAAGGAATGTGTGCCCAAGTCATTTAGACCCACTGCAAATGTCCCTGGCCAACAGTAGCTGCTTTTGTTGGAAATAAAGTTACTGTGTAAGGAATATTGTTGATTTACCTTAATTTCTTTTTTGGCCTCACTTTACAGAAGGAAATAAAAAGGAAAGAGTGCATATACAAAAATCTCTATGACGTTTCTGGCAAGATCAAAAGACCAGTGACTGGAAGCCTTTTCTTAGATAATGAACACATGGATACACTTGAATTCTTCTAAAGGACCAATCCTGTGGACAACAGACATACATATGGTATAAATTCTAGAGTGCTCCTTCTGCTTTCCAGTTCAGATACCAAGCTCCTAGCCAACTGGCAATGAAGAATTGTCTGATAAGGCTTATCTATAAAATCAGTACTCAGTCAGATGAAAGTAAGGCAGATTTTCTTGTTTTGAATGGGTAACTTGTTACCCATCTTGGCCAGCCCTAATTTATTGCAACTTTTTATCTGGCAGAGCTTATTGCAGATTCTTTTCTCTACCAGCTCCTTCAAAAAAATGTTTCTGTTGACTGCGCCTTTCTTCTACTTGGGTTACACAGGCTTCCAGCCACCCTCCAGGTGAATTACAATTGAATGATATAATTTACAGTTGGATTTGACCCCAGCAGCCTTTCTGATTTGACACTTGATAGTCCTAAATCTCACAAGGAGTCATTTTGATGGAAAATACAATGAAGTGGAAGGGGAACAAAAAGGTTGTCCCAGATTTATTCTGAGCTGAGCCAGATAGGGTATAATGACTAGTTTGTGCAAGTATAATTTTAAATACTTTTTCAAAAAGGGCTTCCATCAGAAAATAGTGTAGTAAACTCCATATAACCAGGTATTTTTGAAGATTCAGCTTCATGGTGAGCCTATAATAATATTTATTTATTTTGTGGAGAAGTCTGATTTGATGGTCCACACTGAATTGTGGGTAAAATTCTTTCTGTACATTATTACTCACTCAATGCTGAGGTCTTTGATGAGTGTGCTGAGAAGCCTAGTCAGGATGAGAAAACACGTGAAAGACTATCCTGCTGCTGCAGAAGACAAATTTGTTCAGTTAGAAAAGATTGGCCAGCTAAGTCATTAAATGATTGCACTCCCATAACTGCCTGGGAAAGGCCTGCTATTGCTTCATGGCTTTACGTGTTTTAGGACAGTGGTCTAAATCAAGGGCACTATAAAGTTTTTACTAAGCTTGTTTTAATGAGACATTGTTAGAAGTTAAGTACTTGTTTTGTTGCTCTATTTATACTTTATTGGATCCTGTCCTACTACTAGTAACAAATTGACAGTTGCTTTTTTTGGTTTGTTTCTTCTCACCATTGTTTTTCCTTTGGCCTCACTGCTCAGTCATTTGGCCTAAGATCAGGAAATGTATGTGGAAGACATTGTTCAAACTGGGCCTTTCGTAATAATGGCTTAAGAAGGAAGTACAGTCCTGACTTACAATTTATAAGCTGAACATAATAGTTACGATCCAAAGGGGAGATTCACTGATGCCACTAGTTGATTGCAGTCTCCATATATCTTCTTTCTGCTCTGAGACACTTCAAATTTGTCAAAATCTGTATCCCTTGTTTGTCTTTTGACACTGTACTGTTCCCTGTTAAACTTCTATAAAGAACTGATACTGACTTCTGGAGATGATACTTTTTCTGTCTTTCTTTTAATCTGTTTTTCTTTTTAATATATTTAATATAGCTGAGGTGGGGCAGAAGGAATTCCATGCTTTTGGAAGTTGTGATTCAGTTGTGCAATTTGAAAGAAAAAATCAACCAACTGACTTGGACAGGAAAACAATGAGAAATTATTGAGACACTGCAGGTAATTTAATTAAAAATAGGATTTTTATGAGTAGTGTTAATGTGTGCTACCTCAGCTAACCTGACAATAAAGGTTTTGCAAGCTACAGTGACATCTGGCAGAGGATCACATGTAGGAATTATGCAGAGGCAATAAAAGGCATTTAATTAACATTGCAAATAGTATTCCAACATTTATGAGATGTCTGCAAATTTGCATACAGATACGTAATTACATAATTTACAGCTGCTGTGTTTGTTCCATAAGACCTTGCCACTTTATTAGTAGAATGTATAAATCAGGAATTAATCCCTTTTATCATCTACTTTTTTAGTAGTCCAAAAATATGTGGCAAATCATGGGAACTTGCTACAGGTCTTTCATGTGTACTTTCTCATCTTGCCTCAGAATGGCGTGGAAACAAAACTGTATCCCCTGGCTTACTTAGCTCTAGTGGTCTTTTAAGAGGTTTGTAAATGCATCTCATTTATTATCATTTTTTTCCTCCCCATTCATCTCTGAAACCTTAGTTTGCAGGGTCATGTTGCAAATCTCTTTTGATTTATTCTCTCTCAGTTTTAAAGAGATTTAAGTTAATATTTGTTCTCATTAGTACCTTTCTGATAAGAGTAGTTATCTTGCGTTACAAGTAAACAGAGAAGGCTGGGAGGAAAGGATATCTGACCAAAAAAAGTGCTATATGGGTAGGTTATTAAATTCAAGGTGAAGCTGGGCAACTCAGATGCCTAAAAAGCAAAACTGGACCAAATGATTAGCTAGAAAAAATATTGCTCAGTATAACTTCTTATAAATCCCTAGTGTATAAGATTTCTTCTCCTGGATAATTTTGGACAATTTTCATTTACATACCAATAAAGACATGAAAAATGTTTATCCGAACCAACTTTCTTAAAATATATTTGAATATTGACTTTTATTGTGTTGGCTATATTAATACTTTTGTAGTACTTTTCTTGTATTTAGGTCAGGGGAGGTTTGCAGGGATACAGTCAATTAACAACAAATAGTTTTGGCTACAGATTTTGAACATACCGTTAAGCCAACTGAAGTTGATCTTTGTTTTTAATTTTTAACATATTTTTTCTTGCGTGTTTTGAAAGTGCTTTCACTATAATCATGCCATTGTTCCTTCCACATAATGGAAATTTCCTCTTATGCTTGAGTCCTGTAAAGAAAAAAGGGGGGAGGAAAAGCGTATTAGAAAATGGTGATTGTGCTCTCCTCCAGGAGAACTTTGTTGTATGTAAGTTTAATTTGTGTTTGAAAGTTGACTGGATTGTGGACTGACAGTTCCTTTAACGCTCTTCCAATAGATGAAAGTGGTTTATAGTAATGCAGCTTAAAGTATATTTTTATTGACTATGTAATGCTTTCTCATTATTTTTTCTTGTAATCTAATTGACATGTGCTAAATGACAATCTGTTTACAGAATAATTAACAATTAATATCTTTAAGAGTTTTGTTGGGTTTTTGTCTGAGTATGATAATGAGAATTACAAGTGAAATCTTTCTTCTCAGAATGACTGATCTGCCTTACAGACATTGCCAACAATAGTTTTTATGGAGGAAAGGAAGTTATAGTAACTGAATGAATAATATAATGAACCTGCATAAATGCACAAGACAAAAAAAGGAGCAACAGATGTTTCTTTTTCCTTAAACTGAGTGGGTGAACACAAGAACGAATGTTGTTCTCTCTGCTGACTGCTCCATCAGAGTGTTGCTGCTGGTAGTAGCTCTATTGAAAACAGAAAGAATGAAAAAATCTTGCTTCATATTGCTGTAGCTAGACCTGATTTCTTACAGTCGATCTTTTTAGAGAGGAGTTCATTAAACAGAGGATGAGCTGGTGTCGGCAGTGCAGATGGTTCTGAGTTTTCTCTGCGCCTCTCATTGCAGAATGGGAAGTTGTGGAAGACTCAAATTCAGAGACAAAAATCCCCATGACTCAAACCTAGTGCAGCCTAGATAGTCTAGGCTGGCTATTAACTGGACGTAGATGGAGCAGGTGTCTTATCTCAGTGTCTATTTTGCTTCTGAACACAAGCTGCTAAGGCTGCATGGTGTTCCACTGGGCCCTAGAGTTACCTGTTAAGGTCTTCAATAACTTATACATCTCCAGATGAAGCTGAAACTTTGGTGTTGTCATCTCTTCTGTCCTGCTCCATGCACTGTCCCTCCTTACCTAACTGTAGGTCTAGTGCCCTCTGTGTGGATTCCATGTGCTCGGTCTTCAATCATCTGTAAAACATCTTTTGCCAGAAGAAAGGTGGGGATTGGTGCTCTGTCATGGAGAAAGAGTTGTTGTACACAAGTGACAAAGT
This sequence comes from Strix uralensis, assembly GCF_047716275.1. NCBI lineage: Eukaryota > Metazoa > Chordata > Aves > Strigiformes > Strigidae > Strix > Strix uralensis. The sequence goes on from NC_133975.1 coordinate 34,572,217, forward strand.
TTGGGCATGCGACAAAGTTTGGGCATGCTGCACACTACCTAGGCAGGGGCTGACTTCATGTTTGCCTGCTGTGCAGAGCTGAGAACACAGGCCTTAGTCGTGGACCAGGGCTCCAAGCTGCTGCCTTGACACAAAAAAAAGGCCAGAAACATTCCTCAAAGAACTCGTGTGGCTGTGAGTCTTTCCCCTTTTTCATGTGAGGTACAAATCTTCCAGCACCAGATAGATGACAATTAAGGTTATTTTTTCATCTTTTAATGGTCCTTCTGCTTTTGTTTTCTGGTTGTTGTAGCTACAGCTACTAATAGGTACACTCACAGAGGACATTCCCTTGAACTAAAGGTCCATGGCATTTTTTCTCCTAATTAAGCTGTGCATTTTTGAGACATACAGCAGAGCTCTTTTTAAAAGTAGGGGAGTTTCTAGGAGTTTGATCCATTTTCTGAACTTTTTTACAACTTGAAAAAGATTCTTCTGAAGATTATAACTGATTTTGTGTCAATGCTGTGCCACATCCCAAATGTAGGCCAAACCAATTAGAAACGCATATCTTTTGTCAGCTGAATAAATCTGGTGCAACAGAGTGAAAGCCTGGAAACTCAGACTTTTGCAGGCAGCAGGCTGCCTAGAGGAATCGATGACATAATGTCTTCTGCAATGCTGAGGCCAGACAGGAGTTGGCTCACAACCTGTGACCATGTGCCTACATTTCTTGGGGCTTATTTAGAAATTTCAGCTTGACAGAGGCTATCCTGTTCTAGCCATGACTTTTTTTCTCCCTGGATGTTCCTTTGCTATTAATAGTAAAGGAAATGGTATATACAAAGTCACTTTTTATTGAGCTGTTGAAAAGAAACTGTAGTTACATATGTTTCTGCAGCAGCTGGCACAGTTCTGGTCTTGTCTGTCATCTCTAGATACTGTTGTTATATGAAACACTGAACTCACGTTATGTGAGCCAAAGAAATAATTTCCTTGCTTTCAGTCAGGAATAGATGGTGGAGAAACTCCACTATCAATTTAATTCATCAGCTTCACTGGCTGTATTTCAAATTTAATAGTTTTCAAATATATTTCTAATTTGTTGCTAAGAAAATTAAAATAAAATTCACAAATGCCTTGCCAAAGGCAGCATTCAATACAAACTAATCTGCACCTCAGGAAGGGATTCAATTTTTTTTGTCCATAACTGCATATAATTAGTGTTTCTGCAACAAGCATGTAATTTTTATTATCTGTGAAGAGTTTGGCAGGGGGAATACATCATTACCTGCACATCTAATAATGTGCAGTGCTACAATTCATTTTCTGAGATGCCATGTGTACTGAAGAAAAACATTGACTTTATCTCTCTTTTTGTTTTTTCATAGGCATAGCAGAAGTCATACAGTCTGAAGCAGATAAAAAATAAAGATGGACAATATGTTGAAAAGACATTTATGTAAGCAGTGAACAGTAGTGAACGACAAAATCCAGTCCCAAGGTCCAATGAATAGCTGCATGTTTCAAAGACTCTGGGAATGTCAGACAACAAAAAAAGTACATTCTGGTCACCATCCAGCAACCTGGAATATATAAGTGTGTTTTAAAATAATGTAAAAAAAATGGCAGGAGACTGGGACATGAGTAAACATACCATTGCTTTTTACTGTTAGCCTTTGGGCCAACATCTTACAATCTCTTAAACATGCAACTTTACTATGAAATGGGGTTAGTTATTTTACTAAATTATGGATGTAACTGTGGACAGAATCATTTAAAAGAAGTAGCTATGGACATAGACCAGCACTGAGAATCACTCAAATTCATGTAGTTACTTGAAAAAAGGAGATTTTGATAAGGAGAAAAATATCGGGTTGAACAGTATGATGGGAAAGGGTGTGTGAAGAGCACAAAAATGAAGAGGAGATATTTTCTCCATGAGGAGATGTTTTCTGAGAGTAACTAGGAAAAGAACTAGTCTTGTCATTAGAGAGTCCCTCTCTCTGTTGGGTACGATTCTTCAAAACACTTTGCTTCAAGGGACCAGCAAGCAAGATCTACCTGACCTTTCAGAGGCACTTCTTGGGTCTAGATTTGTTTTTCTTGCAGTTAGTGAAGCTCAGGTCTGCTCCTGAAAGCCCACCTGGACCGTGACGAACCCCCACGTGCAGACTGCTTGTCATCTGTGAAAAAGCATCTGTACAAGCTGGAGGGTGGGTGTGCCAGGAAGCACACTGTGAATATGGCTATTCCTGCATTCCCTTGAATATAGCATAGATAGACACTTTGAATTTGAGCCATGTATGTAATTTAAGCAGAAAAATGCAATTCAAATTATTACATTCCTTCTATCTGAAGGAAAAACAGGTATTTCTGGTGCTGTTCTTGGTTGTTTTAAGCATTTCTTCCTCACAATTGCTCTGAATATGAAAAAGAGGAGAGGAAACAACATGACCTGAAAATAAAACGTGTCAAGAGCACAATTGGACAATTCCATGAAAAGGAAGTTCTGTAATTAAGTATTTGAGATGAAATACTAAAAACTCTTCAGCTGTCTAATATCATGTATTAAACTTCAGAGCTGGAAGTCCCTTTTTCAGGTGAGGAAGTTCAGTGGGTCCAACTGGATCTTCATGAGACGAGTGGTGGAAATCGATCTTCCAAGCTGGGGGGAATGTGGATTTCTCCCATAGACAATGACTGTTCTGTGGAATCTAAGGTAATGCTTTTTTGAGGAACATATAATTTATTCCTTTGGGTTGCTAAGACTCTTTTTAGAATATAAACCAAATTCTGCAGTTATCTTACTATGAATGTAATGAGAAAGTAGGAATTTCCCTTTTCTGTCTTAATGGGTGCTAAAATAGTATTTCAGTGTTTATAGGAGTACCAGAAAAAAAAAGTTTATCCAGTTTTGTTAGATGAATTGGCCACTTTCTTCCATGATCTACAGTGGGACTAGCTTGTGACTTTAATAATGTGTAAATGGTTCCATAGTCTCCCAGAACTTCAGACAGAGAATGTAGCTACTTATACTATTGGTACGTATGATACATATGATAATGACTGTTAATATATGTTGGATGTGTATAGTGTAACTTTTTTTGTTCTGGATATTTTTTGTAAAATCTGATCATGTAGCAAAAAGAGATCATATACAATAATATTGTAAGATAAGTATCCCCTTTAACAACTTACAGTGAAAGCTTTAAAATAAAAGCATTATGCAAAATTTGAGATAGAAGAACCATTTGTTCAGGAAAATATCTTTTATGCTCATAAGAAAATATGACCTGATTGTCTGAAATCCTCTACTGATTTCTACTTCATGTGTACATTTTTTCCCCCTATTAGAGATTTCATTCTTTCTTTATATTAATTTTTATTATGGGTATCACTTGGGACTAACAATACAATTGCTGCAGTTTTTGGAATTATCAGTTGTGATGCCTAAGCAACCTGATTTTTACAGGCCGAATGTTTTACATTAGGAACTAAAAAAATTGCAGTACTCCAAATAATGACTTGCTATATAAAATCATTGCCTTAATTCCCATTTCTCTTTGCTCTTTCAAATGTTTCTTTTCTTTTTCATTGACTTCAAACGTTTCCCAAGTTTTGTCAGAAACTGAAATTGTGCTTAGGAAATAAAGATATAAAGAATATTAAAGCTATATTTATTAAAACAAGAAAACAAAAATCCTAGAGAGCTCTGCCCTTTCATTTTTATTTTTTTTTTTTTTTAATTTGCTCAGCTGATGCAGTTACACATGAAGATTAGAAAATGCAACATCTTTAACTAAAAGAACCCACTACATATTGAAGTTTTACTAAGGGAAGTTCCATTAATGCATAACTAGATACTAGGTACTTTTCAAGGACTTCAGAAGATACATTTTAATCTGAACTTTCAGTTTCAATACCTGAAAGGGGAGCAGTTATTTTGAGGTTTTAGACCAAATGCTGTGCTTGAAAGGAACTGTGTTGCAGAAACTCTTAACTACTGGTAAAACCTCTCAGTCAGAACTGAAATTCAGAGAACTATTTAGTGAGATAAATACAAATAAACTACAAAATTACAGCCCATTCCTCTGAGATTCTATGCACCAACAGTTAGTCTTAAGTGATTCAATCATGACTAATTACATATTACCACTCCTGATCTTTAACATTTCAATCAACCTTTAGTTGTGCTGTTTATACATAATTTGTCTCTGTTTATGGTTTTATGTGATAACTGTACCAATCTTCATTTCATTAAAAATGACATGGAGATGGTGGAGGCTTTGCCACATCACTTTTATTTTTTAGGTACATTGATACCGAAATTAACTGCAGATTTGAATGTTGAGAATTGCTGAAAGCTTAACTTCAAGGCTGTTCAGGCACAGTCTGTTTGAAGGTCCTCTGTGGCCAGTGCAAAGGCTTCTAGTGGTCTTATGATGTCGCTAAAACCCCTATTTTCTTTAATGACAAAGCCTGTTTAAGATATTTCTCTCTCATTCTTTGCTCCACCTGCTTGTTTTTGCTCTCCAGCTCCTTTTTCTGACTGCCTCTGTGTAGTTAACTGTCTTTTGTTACGCTGCTGGGAAGGAGAAAGGGCAAACCAAACATCTCTGCATTCCAAACACGACCAGTGGGGTTGGGCAACCTGGAGTAGTGTGAAGTGCTGGAAGTATATGACATAGCTGTGATAACCAGCAGTAAGGCAGCCAGACACTGTTCAGCTATATCAGCCTCATGCTGCATTTGAGCTTATGTTACGTGTCAAGAAGCAGAGTTTGTTAGCTTGGATGGTACTAACTCCGTGCTATTGTGACTGCTTTTTCCGGGATCTGGGAAAGATTGCACTGTGCTTCCTTGCCCTCTGAGATATGCCAGTCTCTTTGGAGACAGCTCTGGGGTCAGTGGATCATCTTCGCTGTGTGGAGCAGGTACTTCCTTAAGCCACCAAATCCATGGCTGTGAATTAAACATGCAGAGTCCTCATACAGAACATGGGAAGAGCTAGATACCACAGAGTGACACCAATAGGAGCCACTAATAGAAGGGGGGATTTGCAGAAACTGGTAACCCAAGATGTGTTATTCATCTGATTCTCTCACTAATGAATCAGAGTTGGGCACTTTCTTGCATGTGACAACCCTCAGACAGGGTTGCCCATCTTGGAGTTAACCTTATAAAGCATGTCTGTTTTTCCAGTAGTCCATGGCCTAGAGACCCACACTTTCTGTTTCTTCTTCATGAGCAGTATCTCTTTTAGTTCACCATTCCTTTCTCTAGCTTCTGGCTGTAGTTTGTGCAGGTGGTATCCTTTGCTTCATAATCAGTGTCACAATTCCACACTTCTTTTGGTGAGGTTGATAGATATCAAGTCCCAAATGCGTTTGGAGCATGCTGACAAGTTCAGACTCTTTTAGATGAGATAGCTGTTCCCAGTCTAGCTAAAAATTGTAGAGGGACCTCTAGACTGTTGGTTTGTGCTACAGCTTTGCACAGCTGTTTAGGAGTAGAAGGGGTGCTTTAACAACACCATACAGTAGAAATAGAGTCGTTTAGAAATCTTGGAGTATAACACTGGAAGGACACATCTGAACTGCAATTTTCTGTTTGACTTCAAGCATGTTTACATTTGTGGGTGCAAAATTGGCTCTTGTTGATTCTGGATGGAAAAGTGCTGAGTGGCCTGGCATGGCAACTTTGCTCCTGGCAGCATGCACAACTCATAATGCAAGTAACTCTGCTGTTTGAGCTACTTCTGTGCTGTGCTCTTTTCTTCTTCATGAACTTGTGTCTTGGATCTCTGTGCTGCACTCCATTTCATGATGTAGATATGCTGCCAGGATTGCCCATCTCCATAAATCCAGTCCAAGGTGTCTCTTTAAAACATTGAGTCCACGTCTAGAGCCAGACTTTTTGTTTTAGACTCCTTTTAGCATCTACTGAATGTTAACTATAGTCTGAATGAATGACTCCCAGCAGTGAATGTATCGACTGCAAGATGAACCGTGAAGTAATTCACTGCAAGTTTCAGACAGAATCTAAGTTTAAGGAAAAAAAAAGAAACAAATAAAAACTGTTTTCTGACTGAAAAGATAACCTCCCACTAGGGCTAGAAACCATGCTCCTTAATCCATGTTAATGTGCTTGAGTCATCTGCCTTGATTTTCAAATATCTTCTGAAAACATCAGCTTTAACGGGAATGGCTGGGTACTGAGCATTTCCAGATACACTCTGCAATATAGGTTTCTCATGACAGGTCAGACAACCCTTAAGAAAAAAGGGCCTATATTTTTGCCTTTTTTACTGTGAAATTACAAAGCACATATACTGTTTGAACAACATAAGTGCAGGCATAAAATATTACCAGATGATTATTGATAGAAACATTTCTGGTAATATTTGGGGCAGTAATACAAAATGTTTTCTACATGGGAGTAACTCATAGTTTCTGAGGTTGCTCTAAAACCAACTTGTTTTGACCTCGTGCTGTTTAAGCCCAGTGGCTCTCATTTTTGAGTTAGCAATAGATAGGAAATTATTTCCTTGTGTAAAAAAAGATACTGGATTCTGTAAGGGATGCATTTTGAGCTGTTAAAATAACTTCTGAAAACCAGTAGTTTGTGCTTGTGCAGTGCTCTCTCTCAACTACTACTTTTATGTGAAGTGAGTTTAGGCCAGGTTTGTTTTCCTTTCAGTATGCTTGGCCCTCCGTGTTGAAGAAATGCAGGAAGCATAACATGGGACTCAGTATCACAAGAAACTTCTGGAGCTTTGTACTGGCCTTTCAAATCATAGCAAAATTGCAGCAGGGCAGCCATAATTCATTCTTCAACATTTTACAGTTATTAGTACTAGATTATGCATACATATTTTTGGAAGTAATATGCACTTGGCTACTGAAGTAGCCTGGTTTTTTTTTAGAAATACTGGCAATGAGTACTAAATGCCACATTATACCAATTCTTAGATTTTTTTCTTGTTGCATACCTTCTTGAGGACAGAAATAGTTTATACTTTGGATCTTAAACTATATTTTTTTCCTTAAAAAAAGAGATATTGATACATTATACATAAATGTGAAAAGAGGTGCAACACATTGTGAACAGTCTGCATTAAAGTTTATCACAGTTAGTCTGTATCAGTTTGCTGGGGTGTAAAGTAATGGAAAAATGAATTCTATTTGAACTGATTTTAGTTCACTTATGAAATTCCTCTTGGGCTAAGCAAGTGAGTGCCTAGAAACTTATGTTTGCAGAGCAAGTGGGAATCTGTTAGAAATTACCTCTAGATAAGGTGTATGAGCTGTGTAATGAAATGCTTTCAATAGCACAAAACATTTGTTTTTAATATAAAAGTAGTTGATCATGAGGATTGTCTCCCTAAAATAGTTCTTGGACAGGTGATTTCCTGCCAGTAAAAATGTTTTCTAAATTTTTATTGAATTGGTTTCCAGTTCCTGCAAACTTGTTATTCTGAAGTATGAAAATCAATTCTGACATTTCCATTTTTAACATTTACCTTAACACCTATTTTGTAAAAAGAAAAGTAGCAACTTCTGCATGCACATCTCTAAAAGCCTAGTATCTTGTCTTTGCATGTGGTGAGTAGGGGAAAAATATGAGGAGCAAGAAAGGTGTGGATTGGCTCTTCCTCTGACCTAACAATTTCTGGCAAGCAGAGGGAGATGGCAGCCACACGGTTCTTTTGAATAGCCACCAGTAGACATAATATTCATGAAGTTGTCCTACCTTTTTTAGAATGCATGTCAATATTCATCTTCCACAAAGTTCTGTGGCAATGAGGTTCACTATGAAGTGTGGGTGTTGGATGATAAAAACATATTTCCATTTATTTGTTTGTTCTTCAGTGCTCTGTAGTTTGTCTTATGCTGAAGAGTAAAAGGTTGTTCCCTGTTCACCTTCTCTACACAATTCATGGACTTGCAGACTTCCTTCGTATTCACTCTTCATTCATTTCCTGTCTAATAAATATAACAGCATTAATCAGAATGGGAAAAGTAAATGAGAAGACTCAGCATGCACAGGAGTGTTGTGTGTTTGGAAAAAACCTAACTATAGAGTTTTTTTGGCCAGCAGTATAAAAAAAATCCTACTATTCACCCTAAAATCTATTATTTGTGTTGTGTCTAGTAAAGAAAATGTCTCTTCCAAAAGGAAATTTGACTGCAGTCATGCCATAATTTTATTACCATAGTTTTCTTAATAATTTAATCACATAGAAATGGCTTGAGAGACTTGTAAATATGAAATTGAAAAATTGTCTCTTTTCATATGAGACAGAGAGTTTATCAGTGCTGAGGCTGCCTGTTTAGAGTTAAAATCGCCAGTAGTTCTGTAACCTACTAGATTTCACTAGAGAAAAATCCTAGGTCAGATCCAAAAATTCCATAATTGCCCCCAGAAGGTCAGTGAGTAAAAAAGATCAAACTCAAAAACATTCATTTCTCAGTCCTGCAGGGATTTACCACCAAAAACATTGATCAGTCTTGCCCAGATCTGAACTAACAAACCTAGAAAGGTTGAAAAATTAAGCATAGTGAAAAGGGTTATTCAGATAAGGACAATATTTTAAACAAGTTTGTTCATTACCTAAATTAATCTCCTTATGAAAGTTTTACAACACTAAGATGAAGGAAAAAAATTCCTTTGTCATAAAACTTTAAAATTTAACATTCAAACTTAAAGCATAGTTTTTCTCCCACCATTCATTTACGGCTTTTCCTCTTCACCCAGGAAACCTATGTGACAGAAAGGAGTATCTTTCTCTTACTAAACTTTAGTAGTTTATGCTGGTGACTTAAGCTGAGTTTGTGCTAGTGTCCTGTTAAAAAATATGTTAAGAATCCAGCAGTATTTCTTGACCACCTGTCTCTTTCTAATGGTCAACACAAAACTCTCCACACAGAAACACAGAATTTCAGGCTTGCTTTTTGTATTACAACATGCTCTATTAAGATGGTGTGGCTCATAATCTGAACCTTAAATCTTCTGTGTCAACCTGGAGAGCCAGAACTGTGGTCTAGGTCACTGGCATAATATTCAAAGAGTGACAGAATTTGAACTCTGAAATTAAAGCTTCAGGTGAGATAGAGACCTTAGTTTGCTCAGATAAGGACAATATTTTAAACAAGTTTGTTCATTACCTAAATTAATCTCCTGATGAAAGTTTTACAAAATTAAGATAAAGGAAAAAAAAAATTTGTAAATGGTTACTAGAGAGCTGCTGTTTTATTTTGTTGTACAAATCGATGTCAGTGCAATAGTAACTTCGTGTTTCGAATCCTCATGCAGAAAAGCATAATAGCATAACAGATGGACTTCTCAGGAGATATATTTGACAACCTATAGTCAGATAATCAGTAAAATGCGGTTCCGTTTATCTCTGCAGATATACAGAAATATAAAATGCTATTCTGATATCGCCTGCTCTCTTTCCTCAGCTCAACAGCTCCCTATGTCAATCCAGTCTCCAACCACACAAGCCCATATGGTGGCAAGCTCTAGAATATTTTGCTACAAGTCCACACAGCTATTGTGGTAGATTTTTATACTTGAACTTTAACCATAGATAATGCTGTTGCCAAAGTGGTTAGGAACACAGGAATGGTATGCATCTCCAAGTCACTGAATCTAGTCCTCTGCTGCTTCAACAATAATATAATCTGATTGTATCTGAATTGAAGAGATTTTGTTTAATCCTATTTCCTGCATTAGGAAGTTGTGCTGTCGGCTCAATCTTTAGAGGTAAAAAGCCTCAGTCTTCCCCTGACCTTTCTAACTCTTCCCTGATCCTGATTAGTGGTTTGATGATGGTAGAGTATCACTGATCTTGCCACAGTAGTGCAACTCTTATTTTTTTTTCCCAGTTCTCTCTTGGAAATGTCTCTCTTACATATTCCACAGCTGTCTGTTGTCATATCCAAATAATGCCGCTGTCTCACTGTCCTCCAATGATTGCATAATATAGTCAGGTCTGTTTCCTTCTTATGTAGTTTCAAATATAAGATGAACCAGCTTCTAATGAATAATAATTCTTATTAGCCCTCAGCTGTATAATCTTGCATGTTTTCCAATTGCATTTCATCCCATATTTACTGCTCCAGTGTTCAATATCATTCAGTTCTTCCTTTGCGCTGTTCTGGTATCTTTTTGTGTAGGCAAAGTTTTCCTATCATTTTGTCACCAAATTTCATTGGAACATTTCTCTCTTATCCCTTTTTGAACCAAGTTCATTAGTGAAAATATGAAAACAGGAGTAATAGTCTGAGAATTCTGTTGGTAATCTTCTAGCTGTATTTCACCACTACTTCTTCCCTCAGTTTTCATAGAATCATGGAATGGTTTGGGTTGGAAGGAGCCTTAAAGATCATCTAGTTCCAACCCCCCTGACATGGGCAGGGACACCTTCCACTAGACCAGGTTGCTCAAAGCCCCGTCCAACCTGGCCTTGAACACTTCCAAGGAGGGGGCAGCCACAACTTCTCTGGGCAACCTGTTCCAGTGTCTCACCACCCTCACAGTAAAGAATTTCTTCCTTATATCTAATGTAAATCTACCCTCTTTCAGTTTAAAACCATTACCCCTCATCCTATCACTACACTCTCTGATAAAGAGTCCCTCCACATCTTTCCTGTAGGCCCCCTTTAAGAACTGGAAGGCTGCTATAAGGTCTTCCTGGTGCCTTCTCTTCTCTTAGCTGAACAACCCCAATTCTCTCAGCCTGTCCTCATAAGGGAGATGCTCCATCCTCCTGATCATCTTTGTGGCCTCCTCTGGAACCTCTCAAGCAGGTCCATGTCCTTCTTATGATGGTAGCCCCAGAGCTGAGCTCAGTACTCCAGGTGGGATCTCACAAGAGCAGAGTAGAGGGGGAGAATCACCTTCCTAGACCTGCTGGCCACACTTCTCTTGATGTAGCCCAGGATACAGTTGGTTTTCCGGGCTGTGAGTGCACATTGCTGGCTCATAGTCAGTTTTCTGTCCACTAATAACTTCAAGTCCTTCTTTGCAGAGCTGCTCTCAATCCACTCATCACCCAGCCTGTACTTGTGCATGGGCTTGCCCCAAACAATGTGCAGGACCTTGCACTCGGCCTTGTGGAACTTCATGAGGTTTGCACGGGACCACCTCTCAAGCCTGCCAAGGTCCCTCTGGATGGCATCCCTTCCCTCCAGTGTGTCGACCACACCACACAGCTTGGTGTTTTCGGCAGACTTGCTGAGGGTGAACTCAATCCCACTGTCCCTGTTGCCAACAAAGATGTTCCCAACAGAACTGTTGCCAACACTGACCCCTGAGGAATGACACTTGTCGCTGCTCTGCGCTTGGACATTGAACCGTTGACCACAACTCTTTGAGTGTGACCATCATAGAATTCCTTATCCACTGAGTGGTCCATCCATCAGATCCATGTCTCTCCAATTCAGAGACAAGGATGTCAAGTGGAACATTGTGTCAAATGCTTTGCACCGGTCCAGGTAGCTGACATCAGTTGCTGATCCCTTATCCACCGATAGTGTAACCCTGTCATAGAAGGCCACCAGATTTGTCAGGCATGATTTGCCCTTAGTGAAGCCATTTTGGCTGTCACCAATCACCTCCTTAATTTCCCTCCATGTGGCCTAGCACAGTTTCCAAGAGGAACCACTCCATGATCTTGCTGGGCACAGAGGTGAGACCGACTGGCCTGTAGTTGCCTGGGTCTTCCCTTTGTGTCTTTTTAAAAATGGGGGTTATGTTTCCCCTTTTTTAGTCAGCAAGAACCTCATCAGACTGCCATGAATTCTCAAACATGATGGATAGTGGCATAGTCACTTCATCTGCCAGTTCCCTCAGGACCTGTGGATACATCTCAGGTCCCATGGACTTGGGCAACTTCAGGTTCCGTAGGTGGTCTCGAACTTGATCTTCTACAGTGGGTGGTTCATCGTTCTCCCACTTCCTGCCTTTGCTTTCTGCATCTTGGGTGGTGTAGCTGGAGCACTTGCCAGTGAAGACCGAGGCAAAAAAGTCATTGAGTACCTCAACCTTCTCCATATCCCAGGTATCCAGGTCTCCCATTTCCTTCTGGAGAGGACCCACATTTTCCCTAGCCTTCCTTTTTTCACTGATGTACCTACGGAAGCTTTTCTTGTTGCCCTTGACATCCCTGGCCAGATTTAATTCTATCAGGGCTTTGGCCTTTTTAATCTGATCCCTGGCTACTTGGACAATTTCTCTGTATTTCTCCCAGGCTACCTGTCCTTGCTTCCACCCTCTGTAGCCTTTCTTTTTGTGTTTGAGTTCATCTAGGAGCTCCTTGTTCATCCATGCAGGCCTCCTGGTGTTCTTACCTGACTTCCTCTTTGTCAGGATGCATCGTTCTGTTCCTCTGTCTTCCTTAGTTATTTTATCAATCACTCTATTTTCCTGCTAAATTAATAATTATCTAATCTAATTAATAATCTCATCTCTCTGGACTTGGCAGGCATTTTACTTCCCACTTAATTATTAATTAATTGATAGACCTATACAATCTCTGATGGGATATGAGTCAACTTATCAAAGAAAATCAACTTATCAAACAAAGCTTTCACATGAGGATGATGTGATTCAGTTTCAATAGATACTTGCTACATTCTGTTCATCTAATGTGATTGAAGACAGCTCCTTCAGATCACTTCAATCCAGGGTTTACAGGTTATGGACAAGCAAGGGGCAATGGAGGGGTGAAAAGACTTGTCAAAACTGAAGAGACATAAACTGAACTCCCCTGGTTTGTGTATTATTTAGGAACTGCAAACATGACTTTTCCCTCTTTTTTTTTTTTTTTAATAGTTATTTCATGGACATTTATAGAGCTATTGTTTTTACAGAGTGAGCCCATTCAACTAGAAATCTTCATCTATTTTACTCATCAAGGTGATACAGTCAGCGTGTTTTTCTGCTTTATAATTTTTTTGATTTTAAGACGTATCTGTCCAAGTAGCTGTGAAGCATGCCAGTCCTGAAGGCATCAAAGGCGTGGGACATTTTCTCACTAACTAATTCTAATTATGATGGTGTTCTGTAGTTTTGGCCTTTCCTTTTCCATCTGGCCTACTTTTGACTTCTGCATTGTTATTATCCTCACATAAAATGATTGGTTTCAGCTGCACTGATCCCTGCTCATACACAAAAAAGCTTCCTGGCTACTGTAAATCTTCATCACCAAGGCTAATTCCCTTATAAGTATGGAGCTTCTGTTTGGATTAAAGCACTGAATAACGATTAAAACCACTTATATTTATTCATTTTTTCTGCTGCTATATTCCAGTCTAGGAGGCAGCTTTGGAAAGCTGTGACTACTTTGATAGCCTGTCATTATATTGTTTTGATTCCTCATGTACTTCAGTACTTAACCTGATTATTATTTATGTCAAAAGCAGTAAATGAACAGCTTTGTGTTCATGCTTTTAGGACAGCTTTTACAGTCTGACAACTCAGACTGTATTCATGATTTCCCTCTCCAGAACACTTACTCAAGTGCATATTGAAGGGAAATTCATGGTAAGTTAGCCAAGAAAATAATGTAACGATAATGGCATAATTTCTTCTAAGGTAAGATTTCTGAATATGTAGGTTTAATACTTTAAGGTGTTGGATCCTTTGACTTCCATAACTTAAGAGAAATTTAAGACTCAGCTCTCCAAAGAAGAGTCCAGTATCCTGCAGAACTGGAACCTCAGTGAGCATTGTTTTTTGTGTTAGTCAATTTATTTTCTAACTTTATGCTTTCTTCATTGTCTTCTTGTCTGGATTACCACCCGTTGCACTCTCATTTCTCTTTTTATTCTAGGTAAAAGACTGTGTATCTCCAAATATGTCTCTGGTAAATGCATCTACTGACATAACCATGTCAGCTAAGACTGAAATTGTGTAACCTCTGAGGCCAACTGGGACTGTTAGCATAAATGTTGTTACAACAACAGAAGTGAGTTAATTTCACAGATATGTGGGGCTTGTATTGTGATACAAAGCATAGCTTTCTTGGCATAGCTACCTACAGTCATGCTGGATGTGCTCTGTTGGTATAGGGTATTGTTATAATTCCTCACCTATAAAATGCAGTGCAGTCATTACTCTGATGGTTCTGCCCAAATCAAATAGACTGTCTCCATAGTCTGTCAGTAATTACTCCTTAGTAGGAGTAGGAAAGGCCCAGAGAGTTGTACAAACCTGGGCCTGTGAAATACACTGTTCTTTTGGAGTGTGGAGACTTAGCAAAAAGTTTACTCCATTCACTAGCAGGAATGCTAAGTACAACCCATAAAAATGTTGATACTGGAGTAAGGGACCACAGTGATTAACCAGCATGGGCTGTGTCCAGCACTTTAATTAGTACCAGAAGATATGGGCATGTAAGCTTCTAGGCCTATGATGTGGTTGTGGTTTTGCAAAGGCCCTTGTTCAGTGCTGAGCTTCATCACACTTTGGTGATGAGCATCTGTTAAAGAGAAATCTCTGGTAAATTAATATTAATATGTGAATAATAATCTTTTGGGAATAATAATGACACTTCCATGTATTCTCTAGCTCAGGTGGTGAGGAACTAGTTAGACCTCTCTGAGCCTTCAGGAAGTTTTCTTTACCAGTGCAGTAGTGGGCTGGGACAGGTCTTTTCTTAACTCAGTTTATTTCCCCTTAAAGCTTTCTGGTGAGCCAAGCTCCTCTAAGCATGACACATTGTCATGAAATGGATGGTAGAGATTTTCAGCAGATGATCCTGATACCTGTAACGAATGGTGATGCCCCACCAGCAAGGTACCGTGCTCTTCTGAGCCACCTGACCACCTGCCGTGTGGGTGTGTCACAACTGAACCCTTCCTGAGTAATTTAGCATCCAGTGCATTTTATTATTTTCCTTGTGCTTATTTAGATTCTGTGCATAACATGGGTAATAATATTTAGTTGTTGCTGCTTCTGCCTCAATTTCTAATGTATTCCAGTCTGACCTCTCAGAATGAGCAGCGTAAAGTCATGCGTTCCCTAACAGCATCTCACCATCCCTGTTCCTGCTATACCAGCACACCAGGTTTGCCTGAAAAACACCTGTCATGTGGAGCTTGAAAGGTTTGTGGCTGAGGTTAAAGCATTTGTTAAGGATTATACTGTCAAAAACTGCTGCCAAATACATTTGCTTTAGGAGGTCCTGAGGAGCTGGAGAAAGCTCTTTGATTCCAGTTGCATGTTGTGTTTTCATTGACACCTCATTAAGGTGAAATGGAGGGATATAGTTGATACTTTTGCACATTTGGTGTTAAATACTCTGTAAAACTGTCTGCTGGAAGGGTATGTTGACTTATATAAAGAGTCACATAATGCAGGATATACATGAAATGAGATTACTGCTCTAATGGCAACTGAGTACTGATGGACATGTGATGGAAAAATTTCCCAGATTATTTCACTGGACGTGATGTAGAGTGTAACAGGGGAGGCAAACAGACCATGGTAGTATTCCAGAGGTGCAAATTTAAAAATAAACCTGTATATCATAATAGTGAAATGAACTGAATGAACCATTCTTTAAAAGTAATGCTTCCCATAGTGATATGAAACGATTAAAAGCTGTTAATGAATAGAAAATGTGATGCTGCCATGATTATCCTTTAAGACAGTATTTACTGCTTGTCTTCTTATTTTTTTTTTTGTTTTAACCTGCACTTCACTTGTCTGTCTTCATTGCTGAATCCTTTGTAGTCTATGTGGATAAATATGTTAATGATGCCATTGGAGAGGTCTGTGAGTAAATAGAATGGGGCCAAGGCACCAGCTTAAGCACTGGCCTAATGCCCTGCTTAGTTGTTAACACAATTATTGGCATGGTTTTTGGGCATGCCATTTAACATTCTCCTAGATAATGCATGAATATAGTGTGGGCCAGTAGAGTTTTTTCAGTAGACAGTTTGGATGCAGCCACTCTGTCTTGGAAGAGAAGAGAAGCATGTGCATATGAGCCAGACCACAGTGCTTAGTCTCAGAGACAAACAATGTTCTTTAGCTGATTTTAGTTATTTGTAAATATGCAGGTCCTAGTTCCAAGTCAAAATCAGAGAGAGATTTGCTAATTTTGCAGGGCATCTTTCTTCTCAATTGCTCTAATCTGTAGATGGAGATCTTGTCTTCTAAAGTAGTGGTAGTAGAAGAAAGAGGAGACCAGGTTTACAGAGAAGAGGCAGGTGATGTACACTTCTCCTCTCATCTATCTTTCTGGAAAGTTCCAGGGAGAAGATATGAAATAACACATGGTTTATAAAGGATGATAGGGTCATAGGATACTCCAGATTTGAAGAGACCTCAGATTCCATCCAAGCAGGGTCACGTGTGAGATCAGACCAGGTTGCTTAATGCTTTACCCAATCAGGTCTTGAAAATCTCCAAGGATGGAATTGCATAGCCTCTCTGGGCAACCTACTTCATTGCTTGACTGTCCTCATGGTGAAAAACATTCTTCTTGTATCCAGTCTGAACCTCCCTTGTTTCAATTTAGAATTATTGTCTCTCCCCACCATGCACCACTGTGAAGAACCTTGCTCCATCTTCTTGATAACCTCTCTGAGAATACTGGGGGGCTACTGGTAGATGTCCCCCAAAGCCATCTCTTCTCTACACTCGAAAGCTCCAGTCCTGCAGCCTTGTGCTCCCAGGATGAGTGCTCCAGCTCCTGACCAGCTGACTAGCCCTGTGCTGAACTCACCCCAGTTTATCAATGTCTTTCCTGCACAGGAGAATCCAAAACAAAACATGATGCCATCTAATGAGTGCTGAGTAGGGTGGAATTAATGTTACCCTTGATCTACTGTGTTCCTTGTAATACAGCCCAGGTTGCTGTTGCCCTATTTTGCTGTCAGGGCACACTCTGGGCTCATGTTAAGCTCACTGTGTGCCAGGACCCCCAGGGCCTTTTCTGCAGGACTGCTTTCCAGTCAGAAACCTTGAAGAGGATTGCTTCTTTCCATGTGGAAGCTTTTGCATCTGTCCTTGTTGAAGAGACCTTGAGGCCCATTTCTCCAGTCTGTGTGGGTCTCACTGAATGGCAGCCCTGACCTTAAGTGTATTGGCTGCCCGCAATTCAGTGTAAACTTGATAAGGAAACACTCCATCATCTTCTCCATCTCATTGATAAAGACACTAAACATGACATGTCCCAGGATAGATCCCTGTGGTCCTTCACTTGTCGCTGTACTCCAATTAGAGTACGACCTGTTAGTCACTGCCTTATGACTCCTATCATCCCAAAGGTACTACAAAATCTCTGTGCAGAGGGAACGAACTTTTTGTGTAATTGCAGGGTTTTCTGGGACACCATTTCTGGTTCAGTTCCAAAAGTTTGGGTGAATAGATAAATGTTAATCCATTGTACCTTCCCCATGACAGAGGGAAATGATCAGAATTACACAACTATATAGACCTATCATGAAGCTGTTCTGCTTGAATGGAACTTGATTCTGAATAATCACTGGTCACACTGAGTAGTCTCTAGTGAAAGTCATTGTTTCATAATGTCTTTAATTTTTGCTGCTTATCTTAAGGTGGAATGTAGAAAACTAGATTTCATCCTGCTTTGTGTGTGTGTTTGTAGCTGAAGGATGTTTCAGAGAAATGATCACATTGTTTAGTCACATTATGCTGTTCTCTTCAATTTTTGCTTGCCTTTAGGACTTCTGTTTCAAAATTCATATACTTCAGAAGTCTTAATTCCAAACTTTATTGCAAAACATTCTGTGAAAAAACAAGAATACTTTTATTTCAGCATGCATGTTATTTTTCACTTACTGCAACATCTCTGTTCTCCCTTTTAATGATTCTTGGAGAGTCTGTTAACAAACAGATGCATCTGCTCCTTCTTGAGATGAATGGCTTGATAACAGCAGTTTGATTTGGAACCAGGGCTTGTGCACCGTATT
Source organism: Strix uralensis (assembly GCF_047716275.1). Lineage (NCBI taxonomy): Eukaryota > Metazoa > Chordata > Aves > Strigiformes > Strigidae > Strix > Strix uralensis. The sequence goes on from NC_133975.1 coordinate 34,590,150, forward strand.
TACCTTTTTAATGCTTAGTCCCACTTGTTGATATAAGTTATGTAACTAAAAAGCAGGCAATCTATGTGGTTTTTGCATAATCTTTTATGAGCACACTATGATGATCACATATTGCATGAACAAAACAAGAATTGTTTTTAAACTGTAGTAATTTGAGACCTGATGCTTAGCTGACTCCCATTTTGTAGCTATCCATGATAACAAAACCATACAAAGCTGTCTGAAAGTGCATGCATTGACTGCTACTTTTGTGCTTTCTAAACTTTGTCAAGAGTTTTTAATTTCCATCTATGATTAATAATTCATTCAGCTTCTTGTTGGGAGTTGAAGCAAGCCCATTAGCTGTTCCGAAAGCAGTGCTTAGTATTATAGGGGAAGAGAATATAGCACTGGTATAACTTTCTTTAACTATCTTTTGGCTATCTCTTTGTATGTACTATATTCAGGAAGGAGAATAAGAGGAACATATTTGTGTTCAAGAAAGATGGATTAAGACTGGGACAGGTGAGAAAAAGACTACTAGGACAAAATGGAGAGCACACCATAAGCAAGGAAGCTGAAGAGTTGTGTTAACCTAAAATGAAGGGAGGCGATTAGAAATTATTTGTCTGTCCACATACACACATATAAGCTTTGAACAACACGAAAGCTGAAGAAAAACTCAAGATGACAGTGTTGGCACTTGAACAACTACATTATTCCTGGATATTAATATCCATTATATCTGAAAGAGTCAGGTGTTCCAGAGTGGTAGATCAAACTCACGTTTGATAAAACAGAACTTCAAAACAGAGCTTACCATATTCATACCACATGGTTGTTTACAAAGTTGAAGGGCTGGACTATTTGCTCTCTTGCATCCTTATGCTTAGAAGTTATAAAGTCAAGAATGTGAAGGGTAGAAAAGGAACATGTGTGTTACCAGGGAAAGCATAGTTCAGCTCTCTTGTGTGTCCTGAGCATACACAGATTGCCTGAGAAAAAGCGAGGGGAAAAGGTAGTAGTTTCTTATTTTCAAAGATAGTGTCATTGTTTATACAGATGAGATGGCCAGGTTAATTTTGCTCAGGCAACTGTAAATCATCTGGTAGACATAATCTTGCAGCCTAAACCTATCTTTTTTAATGCAAAGTTGTCATGCAATTTTACATTGCTATTAAAAAAAATAAATTCTTCCTTTACAGAGCAACAGCTACTTGTCCCCTGTGCTTGAACTTCATCCCCAACTGTGAGATAATGAAAGAAGGACAATCATCATGCTAAGAGGAGAGATAGGGACCAGCTTCTTAGTCTGGGAGGTGTTTGGGGAGCTTGGCATAGCTCAGATTTCCCTACTCAACTTGTATCTTGCCTTCAGAAGAGGTAGTTCTAGGTGACACAACTGGGGAAGTAGTGAGGGCACCAAGCACCTCTTTAAAATACTTGTGTTGTAGACTTTCAATATTTTTTCTGGTCTTGCAAGTGAGGGAAGAGGAAATAATCACAGATATGTGTATCAGGAATATCACTGGAGAAAAGAAAAGGCATTTTCGAATAAAACCTGGGAGGTTTCTTCCTCCCAAACAATGAATGCAAATGGACTTTGAAAACGTGTACAAGAAGTAGGAGAATAGCAGGCAACGTATATTTTGGAAATGTACTACCAGTCCCATTTCTAATCACAAATCATTTTAAAAAAAGCCCCTATGTGCCAGTGAATGACAAATTTTAGATCAGTTTGCCTTTAAGAATGATAATGGAATATGCCTTATAGTTGACGACAAAGATTTTCAAAACCGTGAAAGGAACCTACACCATTTCCACTTCCTGGAAAGAGAATTGAGTATTCAAATCCCCTAGAGGGAGTAAAAAGCTCAGCTTGTTTTGATCTGACCTAAACTGGTACATTTTGGGCATTTTGTTTGTACACTTCCTCTTGCAAACTGTTTAATTTTGTGCTTTAAAATCGGCACTATATTGTCCTATTGCCTTCCGCCTTTTTTGTCTCTCCCCTTTTTATTGCATACCCTATACTACTCAGGGTAATCTAGTTTTCCGGGCAGTATTTACTGGGGGAGACTATCCACTGTAGACGTTTTTTTAATATGCATTACATTCTCGGTGACATGTCAGCTGATAAGTATTGCTTGAGATCAAAGGTGCCTGATTAAAAAAAAGTCTAATAAGTGACACAGTGGCCTTGACTGTGGGTTAATGGTACTATCTAATCCTTGTCAGTGAAGGCAGTCATAAGTATTTGTAAGAGATGCAGTAGCTGGCCAAGAATGAAGGCCACAACAAAAATGTATGTGGAAATGCCTGAAAGAGAAATTGTCTTTCTGTCATGGGAAAAGAAACAAGCTTTTTAAGACCAAATTGAATAAACCTTCCTTAGTGTCCTGAGAGAGTTTCTAAGATGTTTTATTTACAAAAATACAACAGGTCTGCTCTTTTGGTTTCCAAGTGTAAAGAAAATCAATATTAGGAAGGATGTTCTATTGTCTATAGGAAACTTGATGGGTATATGATCTAAAATAATGGAGATACATTTAGTTGTTTTAGTCCTTTAATTGTTGTAAAATATACAGGGTTCAGCTTGGACCATGTGAATCCTGTGGCATACCATTTCTTTTTGTTCTCCATGTGGAGTAATTGGACAGGTCATCCCTTGCTACAAACTATGGCTGTGAGTCACCTTACAATATGGACCAACTCTGTGCCTGTAGTAACTACTGAAACTAATACAGTTAACTGTTGGGTGAGCTTTTCTATTGTTTGTAGCCTGTACAATTACTTCACTAGATGGTAAGGACTTAATTAACTGACTTTGAATTTTCAGATGGTTTCTCTTTCACTTCAAATAGCTTTTCTGCTGATCAGTAACATATGTGAACATTGACCATGTATTGCTAAACTCTGTCTTTCTCTTTTTCTCTTTCCTGCATGGTATCCCTTTAAATATCTAAAGCAAAAAAGCATATATCATTGCATCTAACGTGACCTCTTTGTCCTTTTGTTCCCTTCCTCACACAATCATTTTGGTACATTCTGTCCTCCAACACAGAAACGTGAGGCATAAGCATCTCCTTTAGCCGTGATGGGAGAACAAGTAATACCCATTAACATTAAAGGGATTTCAACATATGGCTTGAGGTTTCCCCAGGGATACTATAGAATTTTAATTGAGGTCATCATTAATTTTGATGCTTTCCTTCAGCTGAAACCTCAAGTTAAAACAACAGCCTTCTCTTTGAAATGCCTGGTTTCTGCAGATGTATATTTCAGCTGTCTTTTAATTAATTCATTTTCTCCCTGATGAAAAAAGTATGAATTGGAGGGAATGGGACCATTTTATCAGTGGAAATAAATACATAGCATACTTCTGAGCTTGTGTGAGGACTATGTGGCACCCTGGGTAGTCAGCAGTTGGAGGGATGGATTTAGCTGCAGTGATTTGAAACTTTACTGTTCCCAGTTGTCTGTTCTGCCCTTCTGCCAGACATCACTGCCTTCTTGGCAGAAGTGGGAGAATGGGCCATTTGCCTGCGCTTCAACCAGTCCAGACTACAGTTCAGCACTTCACGTTGCTGATGGGCACAGTTGGGCTGGGATGTGCCCTGGGGGTGCCAAGGTGCAGTCACATCTTCTTCTGCCTCTGTCAGAGAAAGTTTGGAGTAGTGTAGTCAGAAGCAAGAACATTGAAGAACTCTGCCAGAGTCCTTTAATGTACATTTGTAATTGTAAAGAAAAAGAAGTGTTCTTAATTTGTGTTGGCAAATCTGAATTAGCTAACTCACATAAGAACAGCAGAGTAGATAATAAAGTTGAAAGTAGAAGTGCTAAAATTTATAAGGGTGTTTCGGAAAAATAAAAGTAGGCTGCCAGCTGAAATTAAAGCCAAGTTGACCTAGTTTTCATTGCTCTTAGCAGTTGCTAGTTTACTTGGTTTAATCAGAGTCTGAGAACTACTTGGATTAAGATTGACAACGTTTTGTTTTGTTTTAGTGTACACATATATTTAAAGAATTGAGTTTGCTTGGTTTATGATGCAGTAGATTTTTGACTTTTTGTATAAAAAATCTGACTAACGCTGTATAAGTATCTCTTGGGGTAGAAAATGTGTAATAGGAAAAAGGCCTTTAAAACAGCAGATAAACAAAAGCTCAGTAGAAAGCTAAAGCAAAACAATTCCAATTAGAGGTGTGATTTTAAAGGAACTAACAACTGGAACAAAATACTGTGAGAACTGATAGATTTTCAGTTTTCATGTCTTCAAATCAAAACTGGATGTTTTCCTGGGAGATATGTTTTAGCTCAACACAAGTTATGTTTTAGTCAAGTGTGAGTTACAGACAAGCTTTTTCAGTAAAAATAAGCTAATCAAGTAAAATTTAATGGCCTAGTACATAAAGTCACAGCAGATGATCTAATGGGTTATTCTGACATCAGCATTTATATATGTGTGAAACTACTTAGAAAATGGAGCAAAGCAATGGGAAATTATAGCATTTACACTTTTATGAATAAACACCTCTGTTTATGTTATGATAAACCTCTCTGAAGTATGTGCAGCTGGTCTACTTCTAATCTCATTTACACCCATTAAACAAACCTGATTTACTGTCTGGTGAAACCAGAAGAAACCCTGTTATTCCCTGCTGATTTTAATAAGCATCGTCCACCCTACTGATGTTGATGATATAATATTGCATATCAGATAGGCAGGGAGCATTTGGTATTAGTAGTTTTTAAGTAACACTTCCAGGAAGGTAATTCCAGTAAAAAATTTAGAGTTTGCATGCCATGAAATAGACAGAGCAATCAATACCTACATGTGCTGGCTGGAGCTGTTTTTTGGTTTATGGGTACTTTCCTCTGCATGTTCAATATTTCTGAAGTTTCATAAGTCTCCAGCTCATCCAGGATTATACTTATCAGTGACACCGCCACCGCAGGCAGTGTTTCATTTTCAGTGTTCCAGTGTTGTTGGAGTTGAGGTTTTCTGTTTGATTTTTACAAAAGGCATATTTCATCTGATTTCATCCACTGTACCATATAGAGTGCTGCTACTGCCTGGCAAGGCACACAGTTGGCTCCTAGATGTACTCCCTCATCTCCTACAGTGACATTATTGTCATGAAGAAAACATCCCTCAATGAGCAGATCCTTCTAGTCTGAGTTCCAGATTACCACTGGTTGATACATCACAGCTATATTAGCTCTGCCTTGGATCTCATCTTGTGGCAATGCAGGATTGTGAATTGCAACTATAACCCTTACAGTATACTGTACAGCAGTACGTACTGTATAGCATACAGGCTCAGATATGTAGTATGTTATTTTTTATTTACAAATAACAACCAGGCTTGGACATTTAGCATTTCTAATGGAATAAGTTCGCCTCTTTCTCCTTGCTTCATTCTTGATTGGGTTAAGGGTAGTAATAAATCTGACCTCTAATTTGTTTGTGTCACATTTTCTGGGCCGAAGTGCACGTAAGATTTAACTGTTTAAGAAACAAATCTATCCTGATATTACACAAATTTCTCCAAATGAATCTCATATTTTCTTAGATTCTCTCTTGAAAATTTGGTATTTTAGTTTTTATAGTCTGTTGCTTTGTCAAATTATTGTAAAGTTTATGAATTAAGGACATGAAAGACCGTGATTATGTTCTATTTATCATACTGTTATACCAAGAGAAGCGGAAGTAATGAATTTACAAAAATATCTATGAGCTCACAAAAACGTGGGCCATGCATCAGGCCAAGATAGTGTAGATAAAACTTGATGTGATCACAGATGTTGGGAAACACTTGCAGGTGAGCTCTGGTCAATGAAGGCTGTGGAACTAAGCATGCTGTGGTTTTGTGCCTGTGTCTGTTCAAGTTACAAATAGTATCTTGTCCGACTGCAGCCTACCTTTCTAACTTGGTCCAAAAGTTTTTTTGATTTACTTAGCTCAGTGCTTAAAAGAAAAAAGTTGAAAGGGTAAACATAATGCCACATTTTTAAAACAAATAAATTAGATTAGGAAGGAATCGTACTCGTATTGAACAAAGATATTCTATTTCTGAATCAACAACTATGTGGAGAGACATCAGGTAAATATTTCAATCGTCTTTGCCTCAGTTTACCTATAATCTAAGGGATCATAATTCTTTAGAACAATGGTTAGTTTTAAGGATGTTTTTGAAAGTATTTTTATATGATAAGGTTATTTCTTATCCACAGTGGATATGTTGCAGATTAAAATAATTAAAAAATACTAAGCAGGAGTTACCTAATCTAAAAGAGATTGTTCTAAATGGGGCCAATGGATGATGGTGACTTTCAGTCTTTGTCATTAGTGTATCTTCCAAAAGCTCATACAGCCAATGAAAATTGTGATTTTGCTACTAGTTGCCCAAGTGAATCAGGTTTATTTAGGAATCGGGTTCATTTAATGAAGTGTATGAAAATGCTGCATCATTTTGTATGGCCACAAAACAAACTTCAAGAACGATCTCTTTTTTTTTTCCTCCTTGGACAGTGTCAAGCAGCAATTGAGCTGTTCATGTTACCATATATCACACGTTCATATTACCATATATCATGGTCCACATCATGATATAACTTAGTAACAAACTTCTTTTTTAGGCAAAAATAAGGAACTGTTTCTTGACAAAAGTTGTTTCTTTGGAACTGCTTAAAGGGCAGTCTTGTATTGGTTGAGTAGGATTTCCCTACGTCTATTTTGTAAAAGCTAATTAAACCTTTTCACAAATGCCAGTAGTCCTCAACTCTGAACAAGTCAACCCTCCAAAAGAAAAAAATGCTTTTTAAAAAAGAAGTAAATGCCAGGGTGTTATTTCATTTGAGTGACTGCTTTCCGATATCTTGCTGTTTCTGCACCACGTTTTAAAACTACAGATTTTTTCCTCAAAGAACCAACAGTCCTTGGAATGACTGCTTTTGTAACAGAATGATACAAAACATCTTTTAGATTGTGCTAATTTTTCTGACTTACTGGTATTGTTCAGACCTGCTGAAATGCTAATTATCAGTTAACTGACTTAACTGCTTTGTCAGCTGATGTGCTCAGTCTTCACCAATGAACTTCACTCAAGATGAGAACTGTAATACTGGAAAAAACATTTTTGGGTTATTTCAACAATTGGCTACAGTGAGTAAAATGTTTTAAAATGTCTGTTCTTGCTTCCTCACACACTGCAATCTCACAGTAGGACTTAATGAATAGATGTGAAAACACACTGTACTTGTTGTATGAGTGAGTCTGGACAGGCTGCCAAAAAATTTTGGCAGAAAAAGTCTTAGTCTTTCGTATAGGTCAAAAGTCAGTTCTATTGAACATTGTAACACATTGCAAAAAGCTGCTGTCCTTTAAAATTTCTCTTGAATACTCCTGTTGCCTTAGACATTTTAATGGTCTGAATAAGTGAGTAATGGCATAATAATTAATTACCTCTTATGTAAGGTATTTCAGCCAGAGATTTCAAAGTCATGCTTATGTCAGAAACCAAGTACATTAAACCCCAGTGTGGATTCTTTCTTTGAGAAGTAAAGTAGCCTGAAATTATCAAGGCTTAAACTAAGAAGGATTGAACTGTAGAGAATCAAGGCCACTTTATTTCTCTATGAGAGCACTGAGAGAAGTATGTAATGTGCTTTACCTTGTGCTCCTCAACTGCATACCTACAGTGAACATATTTTAACACTCCTGAATGCCTTGTGGGACAAAGAAGCAGAATAGTATCTCAAAGTAGGGAGCCTGCTTTTTTATCTGAGAATAATTCTGTAACAGGTTGTTGAAGGTAAGTAGTTTGCATTCACTTTTGGTAGATTTTCTATTTTATGGTCTCATAAGGAGGTTCTATGAGTTAAGAACCATCGGTTTCAGTGCTCTAACAGCAGTAGGCTCACAGGGCTTGTACATGACAGATTAATTTAAGCAGTTATTAATGCTTTTGTAGAACCAGAAGCATTGTAATATTAATAAGATAATATTGAAATGTCACAGTAGTGAGCGAGAGAAACAGAATGGGATACACAGTAGATGAAATCAAAAGTTTCTGGGAAAGTCAACAGGTGTTTTCTTGTTCACTTCAGTGCTGTTTGCTTTTGTTCCACTTAAATGAAGCTAAGTTTTTATGTAATTCCTGCAAAATATCCTAATTAAAATAAATAAATATTGGAGAAAGACCCTCTAACCTTTAATGGCAAATGCCAGCATCAAATTGCTTTAAAAACCATGAGAGCATACATAATCCATTAAAACTAGGTGAGAATTCATATCTCATCTCCATATCTTCTTTCTACTTACATTTTTCCCTCTGAGAGCAGAAATGAGTCAAGTACAGCAAACTAAACAGTGCCACATTCTTCAACTTTTCTCAGAAGACTGAGCTTACAACCAAGAACTTGCTATTGCGATATAAAAGGTTTATTATCTCCAGAACACAAGAATCTCTGAATGCCAAACACACCTTGTGTAAGGGAAGTGTATTTCTGAAAAAACCACATGTTGCTTCTGTAAATACAGGGTTATCCAAGCTTCCCTCAGATACTCCTGCAAGACAAGCTTATCTCTGTTTTCTCCATGGAAATTGTCTCCAGCTATTGCCAGTTATCTCTTGGCAGCATTTATGATACTGTGATGAACTTAAAAGGCTGACACTGTATGTAGTACTATGTTTCTCTCTGTCCTACCGTAAAGAGACACAATTTTCATATTTGCAGAGAGGCTTTTAAACTTACACAGGGAATGGCTTACTTCCTAAAACATTATTTAGCTTACTTTCTGGCTAAACAGCAGAATAATGTATTTAATCTTTGAGTTTTCATGAAAACAAAGCTAAAGTATAGCTTGAGCACACTTAAGTAGACAAACATGACTAAAATATGATAGTCCCATTTAAGGTTGCTGGTCTATAGCTTATTTTCAAGAATAAGTAGTGCATCTCTTGTGATTTTTTTCCACACTAAAATGATTTCATTTCAGATGCTAAACATCTATAGATCCCATTAGCCTCAACTATGGATGTTCTGTTTTGAACAGCATTTTCCCCAACCTTGAAGGTCTCCTCAAGAAATGGAAACCCTACATTTGACGACAGTTAAAACATGATTTTCCCAACTGGCAATGTATTAAAAATGCAGCCTCCAAAAGATATATATAGTGCAGAGCTATTAGAATTTATGGCAAGTGAATCTGGAAGTGCTTCTTTTAGAAGTGCCACAAGGGGTTTCAGATAGAGTGGTAAGCCTTTCATTGCCTTGTGAGTAGTCTGCAGCACTGAGGAGAGGATGAAGGGACAGAATAGAAAATCGTATTCATTTGTGTAGTCCTTAATGAAAAACTTTTAACTGAAGACTTTGTAGGCAAGAGTATGAACAATTTAAAACTACTTAAAATACTTTTCCAAGGTTTGCATGACAGAATATCAGTTGATTAAGAGCAGAAATTGGTATTTGTAAGATATGTTTACATTCCCTCTGGTTTGCTAGTTAAGGAAACACAAATATACGTGTGTAGTTGTCTTACACCAGCAACCTTCTGTGAATACTCTATGTGAATTTTGTCTACTTGACTCCATTTCTCTTTCCTCTTTCTAAGTGCTAGTAAGGTCATGGTTGTTCCAGACTCATCTTTCCTGACATGTGCACCAACAGATAGAGTGGATAGAGCAGATAGGAAGATATTTGTGGTAATGTCCTTTTTTACTGTAAGTATACACCAAATTATGCTCTAAAACTTGTCACAAGCACAGACTTCATACTGATGTAGCCCTCTTCTGTAGTTGCTTCTAATTTATACTTGTGTGAAGCAGAGCAGAAAGCAAAGCCAATGATTTAGTTAAAGGACATTCAATTAAACATGAATGTTATTTGACCTTTGTCAGTCTCTGAATCATGAACAAAACTATTTCACCACACAGTACAGTTGTTTTCAGACTTTCTGAGAAACCCAGGACTGGTGGTGGTGTTCCTCTCTTAGAATCTGAAAATGCAGGAGTAGATTATTCTTTAGGTCACAGAGGAGAAAAAAGACACAAGGTGATGTTAGTTTTAGATTTGTTTCTGCTTTAATTCTTCCTTTTACAAATGTAATACTGCAACTAAGGAACAAGCTACTTGCTTGGGAAGTTCTGCTCAGTTACTGAAGTACAACAGAGACAGCAGCAGCAGTTTTTCCACAATACTCTGATAATCTCAGCAAGACTTTGGCAAATAATCTTTGATATATTGAGTAAAACTTTTGGTGTTTACAACAAAACTAGATGTCTAAGCACTCTGCTATGGCAGATACCGAGTGATAGTACCATGTTCTGCAAAAGCATCAAGGTCCTTTTGATCCTTATGTTCCAAGTTCTTCACACTTGAAGACCACGTACAACAGGTAGCATTATCAAGGAATAAATTAAAACCTAAAACCATATGAGTAGATTCAGGATAAAGGGCTTTCTTACAAGCTGTTTCTTGTTCAGTGTACTTCCAGTGATGTCAGTGAGTACAAACTTCATTGTCTTTACAGTGAAAAATCAAACCTTTTTCTTCACCTTTGCTTCCCCAAAGCAGTATTGTCAAAACAGAGTAACATAAAGTAAATAAAAAGCTGTTTGGGGAATGAGGTGAGAAATGTGTGGGATTCTTTTTGTGTTCACTTTAATTAGAATGTGTTGGAACCTTGAATGCTGCAATGATGAACATGTTACAAAACATGGATATTAGGGGGTTATAGGTTTCCAGTAAATCTGACTTCATTCTGTTCACTGAATTTGTAGCCTTCCTGCTGAGCTGGGTAACAAAAGTATCTGTTAGTGTTACCAATAATAATTTTTGTTTTACCAAGACTAAAGATAGGGCCCTGCTTAGACTGAATCAGGAACCCAACAAAGTTGTCAGCATTACTTGCCACACTTGGATCAAAAGCTTTTTGTGGGTTGTGAAAAAAAGTATTTTTGTTTTTCTTATAAACTGAGTCATTGTTATTGCTGTTCTGTAATTCTTCATTTGTATGGATTTCAGAAATCCTGAAATAACACTTGTAAGGCTAGTCTTGTGATTTTGGTTAGCCTCTGGTAGGAAGCAGTAAAAGCCTGATGTAAAGAAAGGGTTCTATTATTTTCAGTCTAGTTTCAAGAGCTCTGGTGAAATATGCAAACATCTAGTTCAGCAGGGTACTTACTGACACTTCAGTCCAGCCTGGTCGTTAGTCCGAGGAATGATTACATTCTGTAGGTATATGTCTGATCATGAAATTAGTGGACTAAGCATAAAATAGGCAAATAAAAATGGGGGAGCTGTTAGTTCACTGAGCAGGGTTTGAGAAAAGATAAAGACTGCTTAGGTACCTCTTCACAAAGAAATTTTAAGGAAAGTTAGTCACTGGGTCTCCTCTTAAAGGAGGGAAAATAAAAATACATGAGTGAGATCATCTGAGCAGAGGCATGTGAGGAGTTCTGCAGGCAAAGAGAACAAAGCAAATTTTAAAACTCTCAGACACAGGGCAGTATAGCTTACCCAGCAGAGACTTTTGGAAACTTGAGGAGAAACTGAACGTTCAGGGGAATTAGTAAGTCTGTAGACTTGTAAAAGAGAACTAATTTGAGAGTTGCAAGAGATGATTCCTAATTCCCATCTTCCTGTGATCCAAGTAAGAATGGTTCTCATGTAAATAGTAAGATGTGTTTGTGATTGCCAAGAAAAGAAAAACTGTAGGTGATGGTAACTTGCAGTAATGTCTGTTGTGTTGTTCCTCTTACACTGTGTTTATTCAGACCAAACTGGATCTTTAGCTATTTGTTAATAGTTAACCTTAGTTGTTATCCTTTTGTATAGAAAGGATCTAAGATAGCTGGCATACTAGACATCAAAAATGGCACAAAACTTAATTTTGTTGAAAACTAGTTTCAATAATAAAACAGTAAATAGGCATTCATCCATTGTTTTTCTCTTGTTTCCTTGTAAGAATCCTGTAAGATTTGTGGAATCTGTGGGCATGTGTACATCGGACAAGAGATATTCCAGAATTATGGTGATCTATGCCATTTTAAACTGATACATCTGCATGCCTGTCCCGATCCAATGTTGGGGGAGGTTTTGATATAATCCCAAGAGTGAGATTAAGACACAAATGAGGTCAAATGCTGTATACCCAAAAGAGGTTTTTAGTATTAGAAAAAAAAGTGAAGAGGGGTAGTGATAGAACAGAATGGAAGGAAAAGACAGAAATAAAGCAAGGATGCGGGATAGGGCTGCAAGAATAGTCACCACCATGGATCCAGAGGCGTCCCGTTGGTCCTCAGTCTTCAGTTCTTTGGTGGTGGGTGCACACGGATCTGGCTTCCATGGTGGATGCACACTGAGCAAAATTTTCTGCTGCCTTTTTAAGTTCATCACATCTGCTGATTAGCATATCTGCCCACCTTTAGTTTTTTTTTTCTCTGGTCCCACAGGTTTTGTTGCATCTGGCTTCAGGGCAGGAACGTTTGCCTCTTGTCACCATTAGCAATGCATGCATGGGGTCTGGCGTACACAGTAGAGTCACAAATGTCTACACAACGGGGCCAGCTCAGTCCATGTCTGCCCCTTTGAGGCTTATCTAAGGAGTCCGATAATGCAACCGCAAAGAAGTGGGGTGGTGGTGGTGGTGGTGTATCCTTCAATAGACTCCCGCTTCCCTGGGCGACATCCCCCAGACCAATTCACAGGTGGCAGCAGCTTGTCTTGGAGGTTTGCACAGACACAAGCAAGCTTTGAGACAGTCATATGACATTTCAGTCTCTCACAATGCCTCAGTGCACTGCTTAGAGAAGGTATCAGCTCAGATCCCAAAGGTGAATGGATATATCAAGGTAATGCTTTGCCTCTGCTAAGAAGCAGACACATCTTGCAATTCTGGCATGAACTCATCTGTTGTTTGTATGGATGCCTCAGCACTGTGTTCTGGTGTGTGGTTTTGACACATCCTTCATGTTTCTTCAGGCCTGAAACCCATCTTGCTTAGTCAGAAATAAACTTGCATAAAAACCAATAGAGTATAGAGGAGATACTGTATAGCTATTGCTATCTGGTATTTGAAGAAGAAATGGGTAAGTTTAGAAATAATCAAACTTCTGTAACAGAGCAAATCCTGATCATTGTCAAACAATTTTTGTTGAAAAGTTAGTGTTTGGAGATGACAATCATGAACCGCTTGAGCTAGCCAACTGTGTCAGTTGAAATGAAGGCTGAGACATTTTAGTTGTGTCTTGTGTTAAAAATTTGCCAAAAAAAAAACCAGGAAGAAAATAGCTGGGCTGTATGTCCTGTATATCAGGTATGTCTTGTGAACTTAAGGTTTTTTTGACAAGACCTGCACTTAATTTTCTTTTGCTTTGATTTAACATGTCCATCTCTGGCAAAGCAGTCTACCCATGGGACATGTCCTTGCCTCTGACATATTGGAGGAGCAGCCAATGCAAAAGAAGGTGAGTTTCAGCATATTACATTAATGCATATCACATTAAAACTTGAGGAACTCTTGGGAAACTGCTGAAACTCCATGGTGGTCCATGCTGGATCAGAAAGCGTATGCAATTTCCTAGTGTCTCTTTCTCACTCAGAAGAGCAGCATTGATTTCCACCAAGAAACTAGGTACCTTTTGCTACTTTATTATTATTACTTTGTTCATGTGAATTGAATGCTTCAGAGTAAATTAGTAGCTATTATTTTATAAAATTTCTAGCTATTATTTTATAAAATCTCTTGAGCATGTTATGTAATAATACCAAGACAAATAAAGTAAAATGATAGTGATTTGTATGAATGTAATTGGACAAAAGAAGTAGTAACATGAGCTACTATCCTTTTTTAAAAGTATTTGAAAAACTCCAACTAATTGCCCCTTCATCATATTCCATTATTTTTCAGTTTTATGTAGCTTGTATTCTATGTCTCTAATGAAGACAATGTTCACAGATGCTGAAAAATGTTGACAGCACTTTTATTTCAGATCAGTTAGGAGGAAGAATATGAAATAATTCTCAAAAGGCTTGTGAAATTTCCAGCCTAATTTTGTAACCTTGTTGTTTTCCTATGTTTGGCTGAACAGTTGGAATTTTGGGTGCCTAGATGGACTATAAGTATAAACTATAGTTCTGAACCTTTCTAAAGTTTACACAGAACCAGTATTTACCCCATACTGTAAACCATGTTTTAATCTTATGAAAATATGGAAAACTATTTCTTTCCTTTCTAGCCTTAAAAAAATAGCTTCAACCCCCGAAATCTGTTATGAGATTGAGAAAATCTAATGTTTCAGGTGGGAGTTATATGAGGAAGAAGTGGGTTGCAGAAGCACATTGAATAAAGAATAAATACCTGCCTAAGCAAACAAATACAGCTAACTTTAATGTTATATAAAGCATCCACATAATAATGGAAACAAAGTGGTATTTTTAAAGATGTAAGTTTGCCATTTTATTCACACAGCATAACACTTCCCTGTCATCAGCTCTTCATATCTATGAATAAGTCACTTTTACTTTACAGATAAAACATGCACCATTCATTGGGGAATCAGTCCTTATTTACATAAAAGCTTTTTATAAAACTACAAAAATGATGCATAGCATTTCTTTATTGTCCAGTCTGATTTCAGCAAGGTCTATTGCTAATTCTTGGCATTTTAATCACATTAGAGTTCCTGGAGGAATCCTCATTTTTGTCAATGGCAAATGGTGCCCATGACTAAAAAAATAACATGATTAATCTGGCAGTGTCTATTATAGTATCCTAATTTTTGAAATTTCTGCCAGACACATATTTCTCATTTAAGCAGAGATGGTGGAAAGATAATAGTCTATCATTATTTTCTTCATCCCCTCTGTGACTTTCCTACATTCTGTTTTTTTTTTGTCTTAACCCATACAGTATTTATTTGCCTACCTCTTATTCTGTTCAGGGTGCCCCACAGGTCTCAAAATGTTTTGGAGATCAGGACCATGTTGCCTTCACATTAGTACTATCATTTTTGATGGAGGTGCTGTGCAGCTTCAGAGAAGATGACTCCAGTGAATGGAAGCAGGTCCTTACACCACTGCAGCGCAAATAATAATCATAGCTCAAAAAATTAAATTAGAATCTGTCTGAGAGCGAAATTGCAGTTGTGCCTCACTCTTATTTACAAGCAATACTTCCATTTCTTGTACTTTATGAAATAAGATTTTAGTAATCCACATGTTCTATATGGAACATTACTATATAATCCACAGTTTTGACCTGCCCCATATTTTGTATGTCATAAGCAGCTCTACTGCTTTCCTATAAATCAGTGAAACTGCAAATAGGATGGAAGAAAAATGGCTAGCTTGTCTAATTACAGAACACTGGGAAGATCAGAATAGAGCAGCTCTTTAAATGGAAGGACATAACATTTAAACTCTGATTGTAACAGTGTAGCATAGCACACATTTACCCTTTCCTCATGACAACCATTGTAGGAGGGATGAGTAATTACAGAAGCATTATCCATTCTCATTAAAATGTGTAAACTTCTATATACTTTCTGTGAGTGCAATATTCGTGTATACTTAACAAATCATTACATCAGCCATTTTATAACATTTCAGTAAAGAGGTGACTTATTTTAACATGACTAGAAGATGATCATCAAAGAACAAGTTAAAGGACAAACATTTTCTTATTTCCCCCATTTGAAAATCGGTTTTCCCCAAGAGCAATGTAAGAATGATCTGTAGTATTCTGGAAGATTTGCTATTACAGCACTGTATGGGGAACTATAATTCTGTACTATATGATGCTCAGATTGTGATAAAACAAAGAAAAGCAGTTTGAAATTGAACTATTACTCTGGATCAGATTATCTCATGCCCAGGAATTGCTTGCAGATAGAAGTGGCAGCCTGAAAATGTGAGATTCTTCTTGGCAAAACCTCCGGGGTAATCCCCAGGTTAGAGCTTCTCATGCTTCCTGGCATGGTGCCTTCTGGTGCAGCAGAGTTTTTCTTCACAGAAAATCAAGTGATCACTTCAATTCCACAAGGGGCCTTACAAAAATTCCCTTTTTGGTAGTCTCAGGGTAGCACTGGCTCGGAGTGCTTTTTCTTCCAACCATAAACCTCTGGCTGCTCTGTATTTGTTAAAAAAAGACAGGTTTGTCTGTTCTGTCTGACTGCCCCTTCTTCTGTGTATGCAACTGTCTAAGAGCAAGGGCTCAGGTGTGAATGGTGGTGTTTAAGTGGGGGGTTTCTTAGGAGGGCCTACAATGTGCATGTTAAAAAAGTATTCCTGGAGGCCTACAGTCTAAGCACATGACAAAGATGAATAAAAATGGGAGAAATAAACAGTGTCAGAGGGAACACATAGGGTGAATCTGTAGTGCCAGTTTCCTATTTTACAGGTTATTGGTAATCTGAGGATCTTATTTTTGATAAAGATCTAGTTTATTAGCTCATAACTGCAACAGAACAAACAGCTTAGAGTCTCTCCCTTTGTGGTTAGATTTCTTCTTCCCATCTGTTCAACTGGCTATTGCTTTTTCTATAATGGATCCTCTGCAGTATTATAGTTCATAGTTATGTGAAGCAAATGAAAGACATTATGAAAATGGCAAAGCAATGAACATCTCTCTTGGCTAAAACAGAGTTTTAGCATTTCCTCCATGACATGAAGAAAACTTGCTTTATTTTCATCTTCTTTGATGTGTTACAGTTATGGTATGGTAGTAGGAATTCAAAATTCTCCTGTTGCTTTTTAAGCGCTTGAAAATAAAGATTAGAGGGATATTTGGATCAGTGTAATATATGCTACACCCTGAGTTATGAATGATTTGGATATGGCAAAAACTTCTAAAACTTACAAAATGTTCTTATGGCCTTGTTTAGATATTTATTTCTGAAAGTACCACTCAAAGTACTCTCTTTGTATTGTCAGTGTTAAAGTATTGGGGGCTTATAAATGGTTCCACAGAAATAATGTTTTTTCTGTGTGAAACCAAGTTTCATCATAGTGCTTCTATAATTCTGTAATTGTGTAAAAAGTGTATCATCTCATTAAGGTACACTGTGTAAAGAATTTTGTTTCTGTGTGATTTTTTTATTGTGGCACAATTTAGCTTATGGTTGTGACACTCTGTGTGGGATTGTTTATGTAGGAAATGCCTAGTATTTGATCTGTGCTACATATCCGGAGTTAATCTATCAGTAAGATACTTCCTTTCATATAGGCTAAACAAAGTTGTATTACTTCATATTTGCCATAGGCTAGAATGAGGCAGCTGACTTGTGAAAGGTTTCTTAAGCTTGCTAGATTGTGTGAGACTTTGGGAGGTCCTAACATGGTCATTCAAGATGTATGGCGGTAATTTATTATGTCAATGATTCCAGACCCTGTGTGAGTTCCCAGGTCTCCAAGGCAAAATAATGTAGAAGAAAGAGCAGAAAATGGTGCAAAGAAACCGTCTGTGAGATAAGGAGGTAGAATAATAAACCTTGAGATTTATAGCTGGGGCAATGTCACCTGCACAGAAGTACCTGGCCTTTCCAGAGTGCTCCCTTCCTCTTCCTCTTGTAGATAGATATGTTCAGGGGATTCACTAAGTTCATGGTCACACAAGCTCCCTCCTGTGAAGTAAATTACGCTGCAGTCTACAAAAATATACCTGTTTGCATTTAATGCCTTGCAATTTCCCAGCCCAAATACTGAGCAACAGTTGTGATGTATTATATCTACTTAGCAGTTTTTCACCATATGCTATAACTAGCTGTCCAGGCAAAGGTGAAAAAAAATATTTTATACAAAGATATTTTAATATTATATGATGACATATCTATTCATTAGAAACATAATCTTTTTTTCCTAGGAAGCTTATATGGCAAAACAAATACATGTGTGTACCACTGTATACAGTGAAATGAAGTAGAATGAGTATCAAGTTGTAATTTATTAGTATGTTGAAAATATGAACTGAAATGGGAGAACATCAGCAGTCTGTTGAGACACAGCAGTATACTCCAACTAATGAGTTACACAGTTTAGTTTGCTGCATGGTAATATATTATTAATTGGTAATTTATAATAAATGCATACTATCAGATTTATATCATCTAGCCATACAAATGTAATTATGTTTTCAAAGTATGCATTGTTATGAGTTTAAGTTTTGTGGTTGTCTCTGTGTCCTTGTCTATATTGGATAAAGCTCTTTGATGTACAGTACCTGGTTTGAGCTGTACTCCCCTGATTGTGAATTAACTATTATTTATTTATGGTTTAATCATTAAACATACAGAATGTGCACTAGGTAAAAGTCTTCATACAGATTCAAATAAGAATCTATAGAGCAAGTTTCCAGAAATGATGTTAACTGAGAACACTTTCATGCTTCCACTCCTATTATAATGATTAAGGGTTTTCTTGAGAGCATTGAAGAAATATGTCTTAAGGAAAGAGCAGAATGGAGAAGGGTTTGAAGAACTGACCTACCGTGTCTTGCTCCACCACTTAGGTACTTGATGTTTAGCAGACATGATGAGAACACCTTTTTTCAAAAAAGATTTGCAGAGATGAAAGCTCTGCAGATTTTCTTGGGCATGATGGCAAAGCTAAGGATTTTAAATTTAACTTTAGAAGTTTAAATTTCACATGGCAGAGGACAGAAGGAATTAAATAACAAAATGATGTGGCCTGTTTACAACAAACAGCAACATTGACAAGTGTAAAAATTCAAATATATAAGGCCTCTCTCTGGACGCTCATTGTAAGTTGTATGTTTAAAATAATAGCAGGTTTCAGAGATTTATCATTTGTCTTCCGATATTTGGACAACCAGATTTCAAGCTTTCAAACACATTTTGTTTACTGGAGATAATTCCAGTACCTTTTTACTAAATAACTCCTGGTCAGTCTCAAGTCCTCCTATTTTCTCTGTTAGGCCGCTGGGTGCTAGTATTGCTCGGCATGCAATTTACTTTAATCGGTAGTTCCTCAATGACCAAAAGTGCCTCCATTTCAAGAGAGGATCATCCAGATTTATGGTTCCTTGCTGTTAGACCTGTTTTGACACTTGGAATTTCTAGCCAAGGTGGAACTAAAAATACAGCATCTAGCAATGATTTTGTAAGATTTTAAGTAGAATAGTATAGAATAACATAGCATAAAATAGTCGGAAGGGTCCTACAGCAATCATCTAGTCCAACTGCCTGACCACTTCAGGACTGACCAAAAGTTAAAGCATATTATTAAGGGCATTGTCCAAATGTCCAAATGCCTTTTAAACACTGACAGGCTTGGGGTATTGACCACCTCTCTAGGAAGCCTCTTCCAGTAAATACATATAACTGGTTCATGATATGGAAGCCTTGTTCCAAAACAGTATATGGACTAATTTTGTGAATTATTCCATCTTTAAATTTGCTTCTGAAGGACAATAAGACAACAACATTTTTCCTGCTTAATTCATGTCTCCTGGTTACAAAACTAGGAGACCATACATACATGGAATGCTTAGAGAAGCAGAAGGTTTTCTATGAACTTTCTTTTCATAGTGGGTCATAAAGCACATTCAACTAACATCTTTCAGTAAGTCTGGAGTAATGGAAAAATACTGAAGAATCTTCAATTTTAGCTTTGCAGATGGAATCGGGGAAGACAATAACATCGGGATTTTCTTCTGAAAACAAATTCTGTCTTTACTAGAAAGTTCATTTACATCTTTATGTCTTTGTGTGTGACGTGCATGCATTCACACAGGCACTATTAGTCACCACTCTGTAGTTATATTTACTGCAGATTATGCTTTAATCAGGTCTATAATCATGGTTTTGAAATAACTGTGTCTCAATTTGTTATAATCATCTTTAACTTAAATTAATTTTGTCTGTATTCTCTTTATATAAAGAAAATGAAAAAAGAAAACTTGTCTTAATTTAATGCTCCTCTCTCATCATTTTTTTAAACCTAAAAAAGAAACAAGAATGACAAAACCATTCCCACAAATTCCAGATTTAGTGCATGCAGCCAAGGAGTGTCCCAGATAAAGATTATTTCTTAACTTCTAAAATTACACTTTACAAGTGTTGCTGCTTCTATTTAGATTTAGTTTTGAACATACTGATATGCCCCTGTTAGTGCTGAGATCTATCTGACTTTTAAATTTTCAAGGGAAAAGTTAAAACAGATTTTGGAAAATGGTTCCCAATGATGTTCTTTTTTCCATTTTCTTGACAGTTTTCTTGAACTTACTAGCTGTGCTTTGAACATATCTTTAAGCAATGATGGAAGCCAAACCAATCTGAAGGAAGGGTAAGAGCATGAGAGAACCCCTGTATCTATCATCCAAACAAGAGAACCGAAAATATTAAACGGGGAATAAACTTAAGAAAAGAATGTCTAGGAATTACAAATCATGTTTGCTCATTGTGTAGCTAGCATCCTTTTTTTTTTTTTTTTTTTTTTTTTGCGTGTGACATTTCCCATTTTAATGGAAATTATATTAAAAATCCACAAGAAGGTTTAGAGAAGTTGCTCACTGCCTGGTATGCAGACACAGAATTTACAAGAAAGCATACAGGATCAGGTTTTTTTAAGGAGATCATTGCTGATTGACAGGAGCATGTAAGAGGAGTAGGATCATGCCGCATTTACTTCATGCTTCTCCCCTGCACATATACTGTATGCAGTAGTAGCAATGCCTCTTTCCATTGGGGTCAATGAATTTTGTTGGGATACACTGATGTGATGAAAGGGAAAACAAAAGGGCACAGCTCTGTCTGCAAACCATGGAACACAATTCCATGAGCTATGGCAAAAACCCGCATATTTTCCACAGCTTCTGTGTTTGATGAGGATTTCTTTAAAGGGTGTCTCTAAAACTGAATGATCAGGGCTTCATTAAGCCTGGTATACAAAGCGTAAGACCAAAAATGCTGCAGAACCACACATCTGCTGTACAGGCTCAAATCTCTAAAGATACCAAGGTCTATTTTTTGTAGTCCTTTGTCCATTGCAGAAGTGGGAGGACAACATTTTGATATGAAGTGAAAACATCTTCCTGCTTTCTCTGTGGAAAAGGTGACATAAAATACTGTGACTCTGAGTTTCTAATCTGCCTTTGGTCAAGCAAAATTCCACTGACTCAGTTTTGCCTGAGTAAAGGCTAGATAGTGGGCCAAGTTGTCTTTGGTTATTATGTAGCCTCACTCTCTCACTTAAAAACATGCACCTTTGATCATGAAATGGCCATTCAGAATAAAGGACTCAGAAGAACAGAATAAATTGCAGGAGAAAAAGATTATGGCTGAAAAAAACCTATGTCTTTCCCACTAAAAGGAAAGGCATGCTATCAGCATGCTCTTTATTAAGACTTGTGCATTTTCTGCTGAGGGAAGATAAGATGTGGGGGAAGAGAGAGTAGAAGTTTAAATTAGAATTGATATCAGATGCAACGATTAAGTATTGACAATTTTTCAGGCTTTGGAATGGTTCCCAATTTGCAGCTGCAAGGCACTACAGCAGCTTTAGTATTTACGAGCACTTGGTGAGTACTCTGACAGGTTTATTATTTGTTGGCTTTCTCCAGCATTGCACAGTAAAAATTGTTTTCAAAGAGTGTTCAAAAGTGTAGCTGGCTGCCACTGTATCAAACCCAATCAATTCACCAATGAATTTCACATTCTTGATTGATAACTGGCTCAGTGGTTTGGCATTTCAGGGAAGGAGTGGAAGGGGAGTAGATCTCAACGGTCATTAATCCTTTTTCCCTGAGCCTCCCTCAGGCAACTGCTTGTGCCATTATCCACATTTCTTACTGCTGATTTCCACAATCCCATGGCTGCTCAGACTACCACAAATTCACCACTGTCCCTTTCACTTACCATAGACCTTTCATCACACTGGCCTCGGCAGCCCTCCTGGGCTGATAGTGGTCAGGGGAACATCTCTCTCTCTCTCTCTCTCTTTTTTTTTTTTTTTTTTAAATGTTGGACCATTAATTTGGTTCCCTACCTCAGTCTCCTTTCCTCTCTCTAAATTTATGTTGTTCCTTAGTGAACAGGAACATGAGGGTATGAATGTACTTCCTTTAAAATCTGTTTTTGTGGGTTGGAGTGAGAGATGTCTTATGGTAAGTAAGGTAGAAATTCTGTCTGCGGGGTCTTCCACTGCTGTTTGAACTGGTTATTCATGATGTTTTGCCCATTGTGGTCTGTGTTACCATGAAGCTGAATAAATTATGTTAGCTGCTGGGGAGACAGGCTATTTATTTATTTATTTGTTTGTTCATTTATTTATTTAAATGCTGCAAAATTGTGAGCAAGCTCACAGTATGCTGACTGAAATGTCAGAAGTAATTAAGCCAAACTGTTTCCAATGAAAAAAAACCCAAAGTTGTCTTTCATTATGAGGAGCAGATATCTATGATTAATTGGGAGCTGGAACTTTTAGGGAGAAAGGAGAGAGAACACATTTTCCACATTTTTCCTGTGTTGGCTTCATTGCACAAAAGGTACTGAATACTCCAGATGGATTTAAAAAATATAGATTTGAGCTCCCCACTGAGGATTCAGGATAAAGTCTATCTGTCATTCGCCAGCAATCTGGTGTTATGTGTAGCTGTGCTGCTGGGAGCACTGCCTTGTGTGTATTTACTGTTACATTAAAGCACAAATGTCTCCTCCACCTGTCCTCTAAAGAGTAATGCGTCCTGGACAAATCTGTTCCATATAATCTTTATTTAACTACCTTTAGCTTTGGAGTCAGAATCCATGTTAGGAAGGAGTGAAATATCCAAATAAAGGGAATTAATTGTGTGAGGAAAGGGAATTCAAGTGATGAAAGCAGTGTAAAGAATTTAAAGGAAAGGAAATAGAGACAGAGAGACAAAGAACCTCACTGGGAATTTATGAAAGACAGTCAAATATTATGAAAGAGGTGAACACGCATAAGAATCCTCCAGTGTCTCTATAAATTGCAGATCAAAACCTGCCCCTGAAAACCTGTCCCCTGAAAACCTTTACCTATGTCAAAGGCTCCACTGAGCTCACTAGAATGACCATCCTTTAATCAAATTTGTGTTAACAGTTTACAGGTCTGAGGCCAAGTACCTCAGAGGATCATTAGTTCAGCTACAAAAATATGGTGTTTTATGAGGAGAAATTAATAAAGAGCAAATAGACAAACTGTTAATGCATATGGACAAGGTGGAGGCTTGGAGCTGCATCAGCTTGGGAGAGAAATTATAAAAAGATCAGTATTATATGGGAGTATTGCTCTTAGTGAAATAACCTTGATTCTGTAGTAAGAGAGAGCCTCATTCCCTGTGTTTGTAAAACATCAAACTACCTAGGGAAATGGGCAGGATGTACGTGAACTTAGTCTGGAACTGGAATGCCGCTCCAAAAGTAGGTTTGTGTTGAGTCAGCACTGGTGTGAGCGATCTGAGCTTTCCCGAGCAGTCTCTGCAAACAGTATTGCTGCAGAGATTTGGGACAGTTCGAAAGAAGCATGATAAGTTTAACAATTTGTAAAAAAACCCATTTACTTTGTAAGCAGTGGAAAGTCGAAAGCTTGGCTTCCTATGGGTTTATATCTTAAGGTGAGTCTGTGATGTGTATCCTTTTGTATCTAAAAGGGATGAAGTAAGTTTGTAGTCTGTCTGCCAGTAAAGGCACTTCAGAGTTTACTTCTCCCTTCTATGCTATTGCATTTTACCAGATTTACAGGGATTTTAATGTATTTGAGATCCTCATCTCAACTTAATTTGAATTGGCAAAAGGGTACTCAAATGGTTGGGGAACAAAGGATGAGGAAACTTACAAAACTGGACTAAATTAGTGTGCAAACAGGATCTTCTGGGGAAGATTTCTGTTGTGTTGACTGATTTTCTTCTGGTCTTTATCTGGTATCTCCCTGAGCCAGTAGGGCAGGATGAGACCTTATTTCCCCTTAGGAAAAAGTAACACAAAAAAGGAACTTCATTTTTCATATCACCCTCCTGAACAGCCTTTCAGAATTCTGGCCAAGCTGCTCTAATACTCAGATTCCCTTGTTAGAGATCCCTCATCCTCCAGAATATCCCTCCTATCTGAATTCTGCCTTGCTATTCAATAGGCCATAGGAGGATGATATTGAAGACCTTGGCTGTTCCCTGGACTGCTTTAGACAAAAATATAGTGTACTTTGAATGCATTGCAAGATTCTGAAGATGCTGGATTTAAAGTAATCTGTTTTCTGCAATAATGAGTTATATGAAAATGCAGTCTTCTCAGCACATGTACGCATTATTTCTCACTGAGTTATTGCTTGGGCTGCACAGTAGCAAAGATAATGAGGGAATTAAACATTTGCCTTGGCTGGGAGTACCCAGTGGAAGGTCCCATAGTTACTCTGCATTTATTGCTAAAGCCTTTAGTGGCATGTTCTGAGTATCAGGATGTGTCAGAATATTCACAGTTTATAAGTGCTAGTAATACTGACAGGTTCATCAAACTCATCTTCTTAGAGCTAGGACAATTTATTACATCTTTTTAACCCAAAGGAGTTTATATAATTGATGGATTTGGGTTGCATTACAGATACAAAATAACCTTGAGAGAATTGGTGTTCCCTGCTGGACTTGAATTTGACAGAGCTGAAGTGCTGTTCACCCGGGGCTTCAACAAAACTGATAGCTCTAGGTTTTATATGACCAATTTAAATTGTTCGACTAAAATTTCATTTTATGTCTTAAATATAGGACATGATGATTAGGTTTGAGGGAGAGAGGGTGGAGAATATATAACATAAATAAAACCTCCTAAACCAGCAGAGATTCTTCCCTTAGGGCTTTTTTCCCTTTTTCTGAATATTAAGTGATGGTGTTTCTAACGTGCAAGTAGAATGATCAGAAACCAAGCTCAGCATTTCCACAGTAGAGAGCTCTTTATTCTCCCTGGTGACTGGGAGTCTATGCTGTCATGAATTTATGTAATCTTTTAAGAGAGCTATGTGTTAAAATAAAGCCTGCAAATTATCGTGCATGTGCAGTTTTTATTTTAGGGTTAAATAATGCTTTCCAAAGGACATCTGGGAAACTGAGAGATTGAGTAACTTGACTAAGATCACACAGTAAGTCAGTGGCAAAGCTGTGTCTAGACTGTAGACTGCTGAGTCTCTGGCATATGGAGTTGATACTGTTTACTAAACCCATTTATTTCTTTTCAGGTTTGAGTGGCTATTCAGTCCTGACTACATCTTATTGCACTTGGGTATGTGGTAGAAACAAAATCCAGAAAGAAAATGAAGGAAGATGGAAATTTGAAAGCCAAATGTAAGATCATGGAAAAATAAAGTTGTATTTTCTGTTTACTGTTTAAGTGGAGTAAATAAATTATGGTGATGTTCCTGCAATAAAAGCAGGTTTTGAAACAATGTTAGAGGGTGTCTTTTTTTTTTTTATTGTTTTAAATAAAGACATCATTTTAAGTTGAGTAAGGGAATGGAGGTGGAAAGTGGGACAAGAGTGAGATTCAGGACCTAATGAGGAGGTGGGAAGGTGATTTTCAGTGTCCTCTGGTTCTGAGGGCAAGTTTAATCAGCCAAAGGATTCCAGAAGAAAAGGGATTGCAAAGTAAATGAAAATTAAGGCAGGCATAGTCCTGTATGGAAGGGAGTTCCCTGCTCAGTGATGTTAAAGACTGGCAGGAGAAGTATGCAGTTAGATGACTGTTTCACTAAATCTTCTTCAGAAAAGCATTTCCACACCTACTTGTTGCTACTCTCCACTCAGAAAAAAACCACAAATAGGACTCCTAGACCATGGTACAGAAGCTATCCACACTGAGTAGTATTTTCCTTAGCTGGAACTCAGATTATAGATATCTAGGAGTCTTTTTTTGAAGCGTTTTATCCTTATAACCTTAAAATATATTGAACACATTTTGGAAATGTCTTGAAAAATAAGAGATGAACCGAATGTTCTGAGTTCCTCTAGCCATTCCATAAAATATAGATAAAAATTTGAGAAGCGGAGCCATTCATAACACTGTGAAAGAGGTCCAGATGGCCAGTGCAGCACTGAAAAAGTGTAGCTTGCTCTGTTGTAGGGAATGTCTGAAGAATTCTCAACTATCCTTATTTTCTCCTTTGGATGCTATTTCCCAAGCAGTTCTGTAGGTTACTTTGTTATGTTGAGAATTTCAAGATAGTAATGATAACAATAATATCCTTTCCACTGTGACATTAACCCAAACTTATCTACACAAATATTGGCAGATGTTATGGGAAAAATCCCAACATTACCTTTGAAATGGACTTAAGTGTGTTTTTTGGCAATAACATTAATAATTACGGTGCCTAAAGAATAGCTATCAGGAGAAGCAACTAATATAAATCATAAAGGCCTTCTTAAATGTTTCATTGGATTAAAGTGATGTTTCCCTTTTTAGGAAGCTGCATATAAAATGAAAAGACAGATTTTCTGAATCAAGAGGATTCTGTTCTTTTATATGCACTGCAACCTTTATTTCAAAATGAGGAAGTGTATTTGAAGGTTAATAAAAGTTACGACTGTGCATGCTCCTCACTTTAAAGAAAACTTAAGGAGACAGTTGTCTTGAAAGCTTCACTTTTTCAGGACTTTGTGAACATAAACTAGAAAGCAGGTTGGGGAGTTCACCAGGAAAGGGAGTTCACTGGGAAATTTTCTCTCAAATGCAATTGTTTCTGAAACTCTCAGATGAGGTGGGGGAAAGAAGCTTCAAGGGGCCGCAGCACACAGAATTTGATCACGTCTCGAGTGTCTTAGCTCTCACCCACCTGGGTGGCAGAATGGGCTCCTCCTCTGAAACACAACTCATCGTCTCTTTGATGGAAGCAATGTGAGTATGAGACTGAAGGTAAGAGAGGCGATCAGTTCTATTGAGTGACGTATTGGGATATACTCTGTACATGTCTGAAAAGGAGAGGTAACAAGTGTAATATATCAACTATTTATTTTATGAATTCCATATTAATGTTTCCCTTCCGATATGTGCATATTCAAAATTTTGATTTTGGAATGTATATGGTTTTGTGTTGTGTTCTATGTAATTTCACCTAGAATAATTGCTAGCCAAAAGCCTTGCATTCAAATAAATAATTTCTTCTTGCTCTGATCCTTGTTAATATTATTGTAGCTTTTTCCCTAGACTGGAAACACTTATATGTCTATGTTAATATTCTAAGTACAGGTCTATTAAACATAAGACATGTTATCATAGAGCTATATTTTGTAATGGAGTATAGCACTCAGATACATAAGTGTAGCTGTACATATATTTATATGCATATTTATATATATACAAGTTAAATGAATACAAGTTAAATGATCATTTGTTATCAAAACTCACTGATTTCCTGTAATTGTTATATTTTTCTGTCTTTGAGGATTGTGTTTCTAGCATCTAGTCATCTTCCACACTCCTTATATCTGTCATCCACACTCCTCATGTCTGTCATATGTCTTGCTCTAATGCCTCTCCTCTATCGTATGCATAAAGTAAATCTTTCACATCTCAGTCAGTTGTGACTATTATGGGCAGTCTGCTGCATCAAGTGACTGGAAAACTAATGACCATAAACCAGGTAACCATGGGACTTGATGAGATGCATCTGTGGGTCCTGAGGGAACTGACCAATGAAGTGACTAAGCCACTATCCATCATATTTGAGACGTTGTGGCAGTCCAGTTCCCACTGACCGGACAAGGGGAAACATAACCCCTGTTTTTAAAAAGGGAAAAAAGGAAGACCTGGGCAACTACAGGCCAGTCAGTCTCACCTCTGTGCCCAGCAAGATCGTGGAGTGGATCCTGCTGCAAATTATGCTAGGCCACATGGAAAGTAAGGAGGCGATTGGTCACAGCCAACATGGCTTCACTAAGGCCAAATTGTGTCTGACAAATCAGGTGGCCTTCTATGATGGGGTTACAGTGTCGGTGGATAAGGGATCAGCAACTGATATCATCTACCTGGATTGTGCAAAGCATTTGACACAATGTTCTGCATGACATCCTTGTCTCTAAATCAGAGAGACATGGATTTCATGGATGGACCACTTGGTGGGTAAGAAATTGGCTCAATGGTTGCACTCAGAGTTGCGGTCAACAGCTCAATGTCCAAGTGGAGAGCAGTGACGAGTGGTGTTTCTCAGGGGTCGGTATTGGGATGGGTGCTGTTTAACATCTTAGTTGGTGACATGGACAGGGGGATTGAGTGCACCCTCAGATAGTTTGCTGATGATACCAATCTGTGGGGTGCAGTCGACACGCTGGAGGGAAGGGATGTCATTCAGAGGGATCTTGACAGGCTTGGGAGGTGGGCCTGTGCAAACCTCATGAAGTTACACAAGGCCAGGTGCAAGGTCCTGCACATTGTTTGGGGCAAGCCCAAGCACAAGTACAGGCTGAGTGATGAGTGGATTGAGAGCAGCTCTGCAAAGAAGGACTTGAAGTTATTAGTGGACAGAAAACTGACTATGAGCCAGCAATGTGCACTCACAGCCCGGAAAACCAACTGTATCCTGGGCTACATCAAGAGAAGTGTGGCCAGCAGGTCTAGGAAGGTGATTCTCCCCCTCTACTCTGCTCTTGTGAGATCCCACCTGGAGTACTGAGCTCAGCTCTGGGGCTACCATCATAAGAAGGACATGGACCTGCTTGAGAGGTTCCAGAGGAGGCCACAAAGATGATCAGGAGGATGGAGCATCTCCCTTATGAGGACAGGCTGAGAGAATTGGGGTTGTTCAGCTAAGAGAAGAGAAGGCACCAGGAAGACCTTGTATCAGCCTTCCAGTACTTAAAGGGGGCCTACAGGAAAGATGTGGAGGGACTCTTTATCAGAGAGTGTAGTGATAGGATGAGGGGTAATGGTTTTAAACTGAAAGAGGGTAGATTTAGATTAGATATAAGGAAGAAATTCTTTACTGTGAGGGTGATGAGGCACTGGAACAGGTTGCCGAGAGAAGTTGTGGCTTTGAGCAACCTGGTCTAGTGGAAGGTGTCCCTGCCCATGTCAGGGGGGCTTGGAACTAGATGATCTTTAAGGTTCCTTCCAACCCAAACCATTTTATCATTCTATGAAACAACAAATGAGGGTGTTTTTCTTGCATTTTCTGTTCCAGCTAGAAGCAGGCCATAAAGGTGCTTTTCATCCTGCATTGCTACCCTGGAACAGTCACCTGCACTACCAGTCCTGCCACTGCTTGCTGCTCTCAGTGAAAATTTGTGGGGCTAACCAGGCAAGGGACTGCTGTTTACACATCCTTGCTTTGATATAATTGCAAAGTACTTTCCTTCTTCTATACACTTTACTCTCTCAGGAGGCAATCTGGTCTATTGTGTGACATTCCTTCCAAAAGTCATGGCAGTAACCTAAAGAGAAATATTTTTAATTCAAAACAGAATTTTATGAAACTACGTTTCAGCACAGATTGTGTGAAATGGAGACTGTATGATTGATATACAAATCAGAAAAGTTGCAGATTTTGTTTCTGTTTTTATCACCTCTTTCTCACTGTTAACTTTCACAGCTGTGTTAGGTTTATACAGATTTGTTTAGGGATTTTTTAATCTGTGCTAGTTATGACATGGGAAATAGCCTTCAGATTTTTATGAACAAACCTCAGTTTGAATTTAAGCTCATTGAAATTACCATAGTTTGTTGTGTTGTATTTTGTTACCATTATCTTCCTTTAGAAAAATTCTAGGGATTTTCACAGAATCATCTAGGTTGGAAAAGACCTTGAAGATCATCTAGTCCAACCATTAACCTAACACTGACCGATCTCAACTACACCATATCCCTAAGCACTATGTCAACCTGACTCTTAAACACCTCCAGGGATGGGGACTCCACCACTGCCCTGGGCAGCACATTCCAATGCCTAACTACCCGTTCTGTAAAGAAATACTTCCTAATATCCAGTCTAAACCTTCCCTAGCACAACTGGAGGCCATTACCTCTTGTCTTATTGCTTGTTACTTGGTTAAAGAGGCTCATCCCCAGCTCTCTGCAACCTCCTTTCAGGTAGCTGTAGAGGGCGATGAGGTCTCCCCTCAGCCTCCTCTTCTCCAGACTAAACAAGTTCCCAGTTCCCTCAGCCGCTCCTCATACGACATGTGCTCCAGACCCTTCACCAGCTTCGTTGCCCTTCTCTGGACACGCTCGAGTAATTCCATGTCCTTTTTGTAGTGAGGGGCCCAAAACTGAACACAGTAATCGAGGTGCGGCCTCACCAGTGCCGAATACAGGGGTAAGATCCCTTCCCTGTTCCTGCTGGCCACTCTATTTCTGATACAAGCCAGGATGCCATTGGCCTTCTTGGTCACCTGGGCACACTGCTGGCTCATGTTCAGCCAGCTGTCAATCAATACCCCCAGGTCCCTCTCTGACTGGCAGGTCTCCAGCCACTCCTCCCCAAGCCTATAGCGCTGCTGGGGGTTGTTGTGGCCCAAGTGCAGCACCCGGCATTTGGCCTTATTGAAACTCCTACAGTTGGCCTTAGCCCATCGCTCCAGCCTGTCCAGATCTCTCTGCAGAGCCTCCCTACCCTCGAGCAGGTCAACACTCCCACCCAACTTGGTGTTATCTGCAAACTTACTGAGGGTGCACTTGATCCCCTCGTCTAGGTCATCAATAAAGATGTTAAACAGAAGTGGCCCCAAAACTGAGCCCTGAGGGACACCACTCGTGACTGGCCGCCAACTGGATTTAACTCCATTCACCACAACTCTTTGGGCCCGGCCATCCAGCCAGTTCTTTACCCAGCGAAGCGTGTGCCCATCCAAGCCACGAGCAGCCAGTTTTGCCAGGAGAATGCTGTGGGAAACGGTGTCAAAGGCCTTACTAAAGTCAAGGTAGACAACATCCACAGCCTTTCCCTCATCCAATAAGCAGATCGCCCTGTTGTAGAAGGAGATCAGGTTTGTCAAGCAGGACCTGCCTTTCATAAACCCATGCTGACTGGGCCTGATCATCTGGTTGTCCCGCATGTGTTGTGTGATGGTACTCAGGATAAGCTGCTCCATCAGCTTCCCGGGCACCGAAGTCAAGCTGACAAGCCTGTAATCTCCCTGATTATCCTTCCGACCCTTCTTATATATGGGCGTCACATTGGTTAATTTCTAATCTGTCGGGATCTCTGCGGTCAGCCAGAACTGCTGGTAAATGATGGAAAGCAGCTTGGTGAGCACCCCAGCCAGCTCCTTCGGCACCCTTGGGTGTATCCCATCTGGTCACATAGACTTGTGTATGTCTATGTGATGCAGTAGGTCACTGACTGTCTCCTCCTGGATTGTGGGGGGTTTGTTCTCTCAGTCTCTGTCTTCTAGCTGAAGTACAACACGTTTTGTTATTAAAAATTGAGGCAAAGAAGGCATTAAGCACCTCAGCCTTTTCCTCATCACTTGTTACCATGTTTCCTCCTGCATCTAGCAGGGGATGGATACTCTCCCTGGTCTTTCTTTTGCTGTTGACATACTTATAGAAACATTTCTTGTTGTCCTTGATTGCTGAAGCCAGATTAATTTCCAGCTGGGCTTTAGACCTCCTGATTTCCTCCCTGCATAGCCTCACAGCATTTTTGTAATCATTGTGAGTGGCTAGCCCCTTCTTCCAAAGGCTGTAAACTCTCCTTTTCTCCCTGAGTTGCAGCCAAAGCTCCCTGTTTAGCCAGGGTGGTCTTCTCTGGTGCCGGCTTCTCTTACAGCACCTGGGGACAGCCTGCTCCTGAGCCATTAAGACTTCCTTCTTAAAGAGTGTCCAGCCTTCCTGGACCCCTATACCCTTCAGGACTGTCTCCCAAGGGATTCTGTCAAGCAGTTGCCTAAACAAGTCAAAGTCAGCCCTTTGGAAGTCCGGAAGTGAAAGGACAGAGATTCTGCATATTGTAAAATTACGGTGAGGCTGTAATTCCCATAGAGATAAACAACTGACTGCAGCATACTTTTAGCTTTTAACTGAGCCAGACCAGTTTTTTAAGTGATTAAATGATAATCTTGATGTCCTAGCCAAATTAGATCTCAGAGAGCTAAGTTTTGCCTGTCAGTGCTCTCCTGTGGCTCCAATTCAATATGCCATTTTCTGAGAGTTCAGAGCAAGTCCAACGGCTTTTGACCTTTTCATGCCAATTGGATTTTGTTGTATTGACTTGTATGGTTTCTGAATCATGCTGCTCTTAACAGTATTGTTGCCCAATATTCTTAAGTGATACTGCTGTGAAGTAATTATTTCTTTCTTAGCTTCCTCTCATTTCTCTATGTAGGTGTACAAATACATAGAGAAGGGTAGTAAGATTTCAGTCTACTTTATGACAAGATGTTTACAAAAAAGAAGGCATTCCATACAGATGAGATGAACCACAATATAGATTGGCAGATTTTATTTGCATTTGTTGAGAGTACCTGATATATAAAGACCCTGTGCTGCTTCGTGGCTTGCAGGGCAGGGAAAATAGCACCTCATCTTGTATAACACACAAATACACACACTTTCACACTCTCTGTACAGTAATAAGTCTTTATCATGCCTTGCTGTTGTAGAAGGTATTTAACTATCCAGAAAATAACTTCCTTAACCTAGGGCAAAATCCCTAGAGTACTATAACTGAAGAAAAAATTCTTATTGACTTAAGTGAGCCTTGGATTGAGCCTATAAATGCAAATCTTAATCATACTCCTAAATGCTAGGAATATACTACAAATGGATGCTGTATCCAGAGCTACAGAAAAAGCACTGAAGTTTTCTTTCATACATTTTGAAAGTTGGTTTTATTGATATTTCTTTGTCCTCTTCTATTTCCATTTGTATATGAACTTTGAGAACAATGAAAATTATTTGGTTATCATCTTGTGACTTACTATCCATTTTGTGGGTAGCCTTTTTATTTCCCAGCCTCAAAATGCAATTATTTCTGGTCCCATCTATTACAACTATAGCCATGTGATCCTAGGAGAGGTCAAACCCACATTTTGGCATTTTTCCTCCTTCAGCTCTTTTATTCAAATTTATGGTACTGATATGTTCATTGTTTTCAGATAATGTACAATCCTGTCAACAGAACAATGCACAGTGAATGTGTTGTCTAATGTATCACTGAGCTTTTAGTTCTTTGACTACAGAATTAAATGCTAGGTTTTTTAAAAGTACCTATAGTCCAAAGTCAGTATTTTAGTGAAGTGTTTAGGTAGTTACTAGCACTCTGAAATATTGAGTGTTATACTACAGAGGAACTTTGTTTAGCCATTAGGAAGATAACAGTATTACCCTGATAACTTACGAGATAATACTGACTGTTCCCAAGCCCATACAACTGAGTGCAGAATCTGACACAATATGTTTGTTTTTCTGGTTATGTACTTCTGCAACTTCGATAAAAATTTTTGCAGGTAAAGGACAAAAATATGAGGTTAAAATTGTTATGGTGACATGAAGCATCTGATGTTGCAGATACTGTAACAGTTATGATGGGACCGTATAAGCAAAGACAGTGACCAAGTAGATTCTAAGCTACTGAAGTATTGACGTTGAGACATATGCAATATAGTCAATGCTGTATCCTGGTCTGATTAGTGAAAAAAAATCTGTGGTCCCAAGGTTCCAGTTGCTGTTTGCATTGCAGCTATGATTGTGGCAGGCCAGTGTGAGTTGGAACTGGATGATCAATTTCTTCCTTTCTTTTCTGAATTCGTCTCTGTTTCCTAATAAATGGAGCTTACTGAGGGAATTTCTGTTCATTCTGCAGATTTTAAAGGTCAAAATATTCTTAAGTGTGGTAAAGCAAAGGAACAGTATTTGCCAGTATTAAACAGTTATTTCTAGCCTCTTTGGAGATACTACATATTTTATTTGTAAATCACCAATATGTATCTATAGTGAAAAGCTGCACTGTGGTCTATGATAAGACTTTTGTTTTTACATGCACACTGTGTTTTTATGCTAGCTGTGTATTTGTCTCTCATTTCCCTCTCCTTCATAAACAGTGTAAGAAATCTGTATGAGAAGATACCAGAATATAGTGAAAAGGAGGACACAGAAAACATGCTGGTCATGCTATACTCAGATGGGTACCTTTCCTATATGCTCTGCAGTTGTCCCAGTTCATCCATAGTGTATATTGCAAAGAACAACTTAAATGTTTGTGCTGGCTTCTAGTTTGAGAAAACTAATGACTGAATGGACTTGAAAAGGGGCAAAAGAAGCTGAGGTAACAATAATATGTGAAAAATTTTTTGACATGTTTTAAGAGTTGGAGAAGCAGTAGTCTAAACAATAGTGCTCCATCATGAATCTCAAAATGTCTACTAAAAGTGTCAGGAGAAAAAAACAGGCTGAACAAGGAATATGCTGTTGAGCACTGGATGGAGATGTATACGTGCAGGAGAGATAAAGCAGTATAACAATGATGTCTCTAAACTGATTTACAGTAGGACCTATCTTTTTCTGAGTTACTGAAAGACACCACTGCTAAGCAGTGTGCTTCAACTGATGTACTTTAAATCCAATAAACCCCGCCACTTACAACCTTTTGAGAGAGAGAATTTGAGTAATGAGCAGTAAATGAGAGTTGACCTCTGGTGACTTAATGCAGAGAGAGATGAAAAAGTTAATCTATACTGACTCTGCAGAATGAGGAGGAACATTCAGCAGCTTTCAAAAGATGCATCCACAGAAGCAGCTGCAAAGTTGCAAGTGCAGGCAGCCTTGGTGTTCTTACAGAGCAGCTTGGCACTGTTCTCCCTGCTAATGAACTTCATAGTCTGTCTCCGGGGTATTATTGGACAGTTCAGCCTGACAGCTAGAGAAGTGCGGTAGAAAATAACACATAAGCCTGAGCCACATATAAAAAAAATGCAAGACATTAGGGCATTGATCTCTAATTATTGCAGTCCATAAACAATGAATCTCTGCAACTAACATGTTTCAGATACCTTCATACTTTGCTCTTTCTGTCAGCCTAATTTTTAACATTTAAATTCACATTGCAATGTATATCTTGCAGACCATGTGTTATTGGTGAGCTATGAAATGGGGATCACTAGGTTAGGACAATTTAAAGGGAGGACAGCAGGGGGTACGGTTAGACACCAGGTAGCAGTTCGAGCAGAGCAGAGGTATTAGGGCAGCCAAGAAATCTGGGATGGAGCTTGATCAGTCCTTGAAAATAGTTATGGTCAGAATGTTAATGTATGAAGCCTGGCATTAATATGGAGAGAATATTTTAGATACTGTTTTCTAGTCTTATTAACTGACTTAGAGATTCTTGTTTGACAACAGAGATGGCTGATGTGAATATGAATATGTCCTCATCTGAAGACATGAATACATCCTCACATGATGTGATTGCATGTGGTCATACTGCTGAACAAAAGGAAATGACCCTGTAATGACAAAGAGGTTTAGGCTGTTCCACATTTGTTTCTAGTGCAGTAACAGGTATATGAACTACTGCCATTAGTTTAGGACACACAAGGTTGGAGACCCAGTAAAAAGCTGAAAGAGAGGAAATTCTGAAGATATATGAGAAGCTGTCCAAGGGGCCAGTTTTCTGATTTTTTGAAAGGGAAGAGAGAACTGATCATTTGCAGTATATAGATTCTAATGGTTTTCTCAGGATTATGCTCCTGAAATAATACTGTAATAGACATAGGAGATGCAGGTGTCTGCTTTTGGATGCATTATAGTTTCCTGCCTAATGTTGACCTAAAGGCAAAACTATCACTTGCATAATCTTTTATGAATACTTATAAAACCTTGATCTTGCTAGCACTACTTCCCCGCTGGGTTAACACAAGCCAGTCATTCAGAATTGTCGCTTGACGAGATTGAGCATAACCTGGCATGACTCCTATACTTGGACTTTCAGAAAGTGTTTTTAGTTAATTCTGTGGTGGATTCATTGGCAGTGTCCTATTTGCAGAAAAGAAAGTAGTTCCAAAAGGAAAAAAGCCATGCATTAACATGCATTTATATTCATACTGTAAGCATATGCAGAAACTTTCAACAGTACAATGTGTTTTATGAGTGGTGTCTAAGTGTCTGAAGGAGTAATGAAATGATCTGTTATTCTAGTTTTAAAAAGACTAAAGTTCTGTTCGTGCGCCTGACATGGTGTAGGCGTAAATAAAGTAGGTTTTCAGCATTGTTCTCTCAAATTAAGGAGGTGGCATAGATAAATTAATCTCTGTGCTCTGTCAGGAAGCTCATGCTTACTCTTTTCATGCCTGCTGTGTGTGAGGACTGTGACAGAGGCTGACAAAGGCCTAACCCTTTGCAGCTATGAAAATGGTATCATTCGACTATTTTCTATGAGAAAGTAAAGAAAATACCTTACAGAATTAAGCATTCAATTAAATTAATTAATTTTAAAATGATTGTGGTTCAAGTTTTGGGTCTCATATACGTCAGTCATTCTACTGAGAGTCTGGTGGGACTTCCACTGGCTGTCTCCAGTTCTACACCAACATTAATCAAATGGGAAGCCAAACAATGATATCAAAACATACAGCAAACAATAAATCATACCAGTTTCAAGTCAGCATTGTAACTG
Organism: Strix uralensis; assembly: GCF_047716275.1. Lineage (NCBI taxonomy): Eukaryota > Metazoa > Chordata > Aves > Strigiformes > Strigidae > Strix > Strix uralensis. Next base: position 34,626,693 of record NC_133975.1, read on the forward strand.
AAGCTATTCTGGCTCATGATGTACATGTGCTCCCCTGAGCACCTGCTGGTCATCTGTCTGGACTGAGAAGTTTACAGGCAAGAACAGGACCTTTTCCACCTCTGTGTGTGGGGAATGGGAGTATGGGCGCTCTCTCAGGGAGCAATTATGGATACCTGATTATTGCAGTAGGTGGAGCTTGGGGATTACAAGTCAGTGAAGAAAAGACTCTATTTAAAATGGTGGACCATTGCAGCCTTTTGAATGAGCTGTCCCAATAGACACCTTTCAGAACTGTGGCCAAAGTAAACCCTTAAGGCTTTGACATCTCTATGGAAACTGTAAGAACACTAAACAGAACATTATGAATGTAGGATGCTATAGGCCACTTCATATAGCCAAGGCTGACAGGTCTTAGCAGAATGGAGAATAAGGAAATAAGCTGGTAGAGCAAAATAATGTTTATGCAGTATCTTTGATATAGAAGGGTAGGACTCCAGGGGTGCATTGAATATGTGTCAATAGTTTAGAAAGTCTTGTTAGAGAATTGGAAACATGAGATATGAACAAGCCTCTGTATGCTGACGAGGCCAGTAACAACCTAGTCAAAAAATGGGTAATTATTGAGGTTATTGATATGAACTGATGCAAACATTTGGCTCATAAAATGGTGGATGAATTATTCATCATCAGTTGGAAAAGCATTAGAGGGAAATTCACAGCATTGACTGTATCTTAAATTTTCTTTCACTTCACAGTACAATGGTGCCCAAATCTTGTCAGATGATGCCTTACAATATATGTCTGACTGATAAACAAGCTTTCCAAAGCTAATACAGAAATATACTTAACGTCTGTATGGAGATACTCTGTAGCAAATAAAGTGAAAGAAATATTTTGTCCTGGTAGAATTCCTGACTGAATTTTAAATAGTTTATCAAGGATGTGTGGGACAAGCTTTGCTGCCCTTTTCACTTTTATGCAGTTTCTGTTATAGTTGAAAAATTATATCCTGTTAGGAGTGATAGTCTTTGTTAACTGTCCCAGGATGCTAGTCAATAATAATATTTATATTAGCTCTCAATTTTCTCTAAATTTAGTGGTAACTACTGCAATTGTACTTCTGTCCAGAAATAATTCAGAGGTATTTTCCAGCAGTTGGTGAATCAGAATGTAATTTAGGATGTTTTGGGATCTTCCTGATGAAATTTAGTATGCACAATAAATAGGTACTAATAAAATTTAACAAGAAGTTACCACTTAACATAAACCTGCTCATACTACTGGTATACATCTGTGTATGCACGATCCATCAGCAACTTTGAATACCCTTACAAGTTATTGTTGGAAACATAATTGGTCTAGTGGAGAATGGAAATTTGAGGTATCTAGACTACAACTTCTGTAAGGTACTGTCAGTCCAGGTAAAGACTGTGCCAGTGATCTTACAGGCAAAAGAGAATTTTTTAATAAATTTCTCTTATGAGAACAAACAAATATTGAGTTTGGTTTTGCTTAATAATTTATGTGAAGGATAAGGCATAGGAACATGGATATCTCTTTCACAAGGGAAGCCTTCAAGGACCTCTAGCTGTGTGTTATTAAAAATGAGCTTTGTGAAGCTTCAGAGACTTATAGTGATATTTAGTTAAAAAGCATCAAGAGGAGAATCTTTTCTGATTCTTAGGTAACTGATGTCAGCAGTGTGAAAAAAGAAAATTATAAAACAAGTTGGTTGCTATATGGCACCCTCATAACCTTTTTAATGACAAAGGTTATGAGGGTGCCATATAGCAACCAACTTGTTTTATATGCAGTACTGGCAGAGTGCTTGTCAAAGATGCTGCATATTATTAATAATCACATAATTAAAACAATACAGACCAAACAGTAAATTAATATTTAATAAAGTACTAACAATTAGAAGGATCGTGCCAGACACCTCTTTGTGTTCAAGATTCTGAGGTGAGATTGTCAAGGTGTTACACAAACATTAGTTAATGGGAAATCTTTCATGATACTTGCTTTTAATGTTTTAAATGTTATCAGATTTGCCAGTGTAATGGTTACCAATTTCACAGCAAATCTGTCTTTTTCAGTGCAATGGATTGGAATGCCTGTCAGCAGCTTGAATTCCTGTTATGCATCCCCTAACTTTTCCTATCTCAGTTTTTCTACTCCTCTCCATTGTTGCCTTTATGCTATCCCTTGTCCTTGAAAGAATTTCCCATGTGCCTTTTTCAGTTCTTTTATTCCTGTCTTTAAAAGCCTGCTTGTCCATACTCTGTCATTTATTTGAGATCAATCACAACAAGTGATTGGCACCACAGTCAGGTTTGGCACAAACAGAGATTTTTAAGCTAGCATCATGCCTCTCAGCTGCAATGCTGTTTAAAATAAACTTGGTAACAGACAGCCGAAGTGTTTGCTGTCAAGAAGCTAGATCTACCTGATAGGTTTTTTGAGGTTTTTTTGTACAGCAAGTTCATTGGGGGGATATAATACTTTTCTAAAACATGCTTGTAACTTGTACTTCTGTGGAGCTATGGGGGTAATTATACATTAGGCTTGATGAAGTACTGAGGAGGGGTAAAAGAAAGGGACAACATTTGAAAATCAGGGGAAGTTGCAGCTGGCACCACTCAGGATTAGTTCATTATTTTCAGGAAGTGTAACAGACTTCAGCATTTGAGGCACAGAGAAACCAGTGCTGTAGCTATCTCACCATTGTGCTGAATAGAAAATTTTTAAGCATTTGTATGCACTTGTGGGATGGTTTCCCTCATGATTATATTAGGCCAATAATTATCATAGCTTGCAGGCTCAGGGCTAACAACGCTCAGCAAGCAGTGGATAGTAGGTGCTGTCGTACTCTGTGCTTGGACAACATGATAGCGTTACCAGTCTTACCAACTTCTTATGGAAGTGAACACCGTCGCAGGATCATGTACTTGACTGAATCCAGCCCAAACAAGGTTTCTAACAAAGAATTCATCCAGATCAAATTTAAATATTTAGACAATAGATTTTAATAGGTTTTAAGCAAACCACCTGGGAATTTGGCTCCAGACTGGTCTGACATTTCTTTGGTCACAGGATGCATCCTAGGAGTAACTCTGAGGCTCTGCTGACTATTTCACATTTGAGCTTTTTTCTAAATTCATTGAGCAAAGATGCTCACCTGTATCATTGCTGTAAGTCAGCCTTGGTGTGAATGTTAAATAAAAAGCCTCTGATAACATTTCCTGCCTTCTAATTTCCACTGTTAACACCTTTCCACTGTTTGTGTTATGCGACAGATCCTGTTCTTGTCACGAGGCTTTTTAGCGGGTATCACTGAGATGCTGAGAGTGCTGCTGGCTCCCTGCGGGCCAGTGCCCATCCCACTGTCCCCAGTGCAGGAGCAGGGCAGCTGGGGAGTGGAGGGGAGCATCTGGGGCAGCCTCAGCCACCATGGCAAGACAAGGCTGTGGTGAAGAGTCTGGACCCAGGACCAGCACAAGGCTGGCTGTGCCACAGTGGGGGTTTGAAGTGAAAGAAATCCATCCCTTGATTTCAGAAGTATATTTTGCATTTGCTGATTTGCATATAGCATAATCCTGAATTTGAAATAATATGATACAGATTTTTTAACAGGGGATTATTTTTACATGCTGTATAGTTATTCATTTTATTTTCATATTGGTTGTCATGGGGATTATAAACTATTGTCAGTAGGAGAAATTTTGCTATTCCTGTACATATTTCCGCTTTTTTTTTTTAAATGGGAATGAATATTTTCACAAGTCTTGAGTAAAAAGAGAATATTTTTAACACTTAAAAAACCCCTTAGCATTTGGGGATCTTTGCTTGGCATAATGCATAGCCACAGTGCACATGTACTACATCTCTCAGGAGGTACTCAGTTCACCCCCTGCAGCAGATCCATAGCAGCGCCTCGCAGGAGTTGTAGCTGTCAGGCCTGATTTTATTTGTTTCATTGTTTAGAGATACCAGGATGTTGCTCAGCCCCAGGAAGGTCTGTGCATCATGGGAAAATGAACTAAAGAGCTAAATCCAAGTGAGAATTCACAAAGAATCACAGGGAGTCACTGTTTCATTAAGAGAACATGGGATGTATTCAGAAGTGAAACATTTAAATTTAAGAAATTTAAGATTGGTTGATATTTCTGGCTGTCATGACAGATTTTGTTTCAATTTTCTTAATTTACTTTATCCCATTTAAAATATAAATGCCACCCTAGGTTTTATTGAAAAAACTTTGCTTTTATGTTTTTAAATAATCCTAACAAAATTAATGCTTTCTTTTGAACACCACACACTAATAGGTCTATAAGAAATGATAATTTTTTTAAAAAATCCTAAATATTGTAAATAAAATATTGTGAAAAAGTAGAACTACTACAAAAAGAATAACCCTGACATAAGGACTATTTTCAGTGCTATTTTAACAAAAAAACCCTGAAGCATGGAAACCTCTGCCCTTATCTGGAGAGCAACAGTGCATATCAGTTACAATTCACAGTCACAGGCATTTCTGAAGCAAGACATCCAGTGTAGGTGAGAGCAAAAAAACCTCCCTCTCTAAAAGTATGATGTGGTAGCCTGCAGGAGTTTCTTAGTTTAACATTTAACAGAGATACCACTGCAGCAGAGTAGATATCATGTACCTGGAGATCAAAGTGAAACCAGTCTCTAGTTGCAGTGGCTATATGTAGACATAGGCTAGATGGAGTTCTTCACGTCGTAATTTTCTGAAAAACAAGTCTTATCTGCATTATATACCAGAAAAATCCTGTGAATCAGGATTAATCCTGTTCTTTAATGTTGTCAAGGCTTATGGTTTTCAGGCTCTGATGTGTTTTCTCACTATTTCCCTTTAAGAACAACATCACCCTTCGGAGTGGGCTGACATCCGTCACAACAGCTCCTGTTGTCAATGTCATACCAGTTATAATTTCAAATGGCTGAAATCCTGGTCCCCTAATAGAATAGTTATACATGAATGAGCAGATGCTGACATGGGGAGCATTTGACACTTTATAAATGAATGCCATCCAAGCAAAACATCAGCAGGATTGGATATGTTTAGGTAGTTAAACATCTGCAGAGGTGACTCGATTGCAAATCGTTAATAAAATAAAAGCTTGTTAGTTGTCAGAGATCCTTGACATGCACATGATGATTGCGGGTCTAGACCTCTTTGGGATTGTGTGTTAGCATCAGGGATGTACTCACAAACCCTTTTGGCAAGGTGAGCTCCCTGAAGTTTAGTGTAACACAACAGATCTAGGCATGACTCCAGCATCAAAACACATGCTGTGGAAATCTCAGCCTAGACACCTCTAATTACCTGGAGGTGGTTTGAATAGGTTCAGATCTCCATGCTTATACCACTGTGGTCTTGTTAAAACAGGGGGAAAGTGGAAGTGTCCCTCTGTACAGGACACTGCAATAAGCCTTCTTGACAAACAGAAATATTTGTTATGAAGTAAACGTTATGGAAATAGACATTTGGAAAATTGTATGTAGGTTATGTTTCATAATTAAATCATTCTGTCTCTCTCCCCAGACCAAACCAATTATTTCTAACCCATTATATACATCTGGAGACCCCTCACACCTCTTCCTGAGTGAATTGCAACAGACCCCACATCATATATTCTTGTTCAGGATAGGGAAAATAATGGCTATGGGCAGAAAGCAGATCTAAGGCTTTCAGAGCAGTGCTCTGGCACTGAGGTAAAACAGAAGGCATTGCAGATTTCTGTTTCTAATAACTACTGAGTAAAAGTTGAAGACAAACCAAACCCAAACTGTAATAATTAACCCGGGAAATTCTCAGTGGGAAGATGGTACACTGACTAATCTGTGAGCAACCTTTATAAATGAAAGGCTGTAAAACTGCCTGAGGTTGACTATAAAGAGTGAGGCATTGCTTTTTTTTCAAAGGAAACTGATTTGCTGAGGGCTGCTCTGTGGGGTTGAAGGGGTGCTTCTTTTAGGTTGCAGATCACAAATTAGAGTTGTTGTTCAAGAAATAGAAGGTGTATTGATATTAAGCAGGTGGCTCCTTTTCCAAGGAGATTTGTTTGGTACCATTTTATGATTGAGCTGATGCTGTGACACATTAAGTGGAGCTTGTCACTCTCCCATCTGGTCTACACAACTGCTGGAGGCGGAACCCATTTAGGAAGTTGCGCATTTCTTGCAGCTGTTCCTCAATGTTTCATAAATAACCAACACAAACCACTGATTCATTTGGCTTTATTAAACCTATCTTAGGGGAATCATGTCATTGTTCATGGAGAAAATTGTACATGTTTCATGGCATTTAAGGAACTTGTTATCAAATAACAGCACTTTAAAGCCTTACTTAGTGCTAATGGGAAAATTGTACAGTACAGATCAGGACTTCTTTCGGCCTGATTATAATTTATCTAAATGACTGCACTTGATAAAGAGTCCTTCATGCTAAGTAAAATGCTTTTTGCCTGTGGAACCCAGTGGTGTCTTGTTTTCATCCCCCTGTGGATGCAGTTTATCCTTGGGTCTTATCTGGAAGAAGCAGTTGTTGCAGAATGCTGTGTTCACTTCATACATCATTTAAACTGGTTTTGTTATTGATGAATTGCTTTTGTAATTCACAGATGAAAGTGAACATTATAAACAAGGCATTCCCATATTAGCTTTTCAGTGCTTTGCCCAACGGGCAATTTAATGCGACATCAAATGCGATAGTAGCTGAATGACAAAAAAGAACCTTTCCCATGCTTGTTGGCTTCTAATAGCTTGATTTCATTTTTAATAGGCTGTTAATCTTCAGTTAGTGTTTTGCTCTGTATCAAACGTTTCACTGCAGTAAGCTGGGTTGTTTGTCTGCTTTAGGTTTGTGTTGTGTTCAGTTAACACTCCCTTTGGAAGGCATTTGGTGCACATAAGATGCCTGAGACTGACTTTGCAGTAGAAAATTTTGTCTCCCCTTGACAAAACTTTTCTATCTGTCATCATGTGACAGGCTAATAAAACTATTCATGTGCTAAGTTATAATGATATCTAATATGTTGACAATAAAAGACGACCAGCTATTGAATTCAAAGCATGTAGCATGCTGCATAGAAAAAGAGAGACACTGTTGGGTGTAAAGGAGCTGTTATGTCCATATTGTGTAAAGAAAGGCTGTACAAACTGCTGAGAATTTATGCAGATCTTTTTTCTGGATGAGCTAAGGAACAATGTCATTGATAGGTTTGTATTATGTTAAAAGATAGAAGAAATAATGTTCTCTACTGGTCTGGATTTGTATTTATTTTGGATACTCCCTTGATATCTTTAAGTACTAAAATTAGTCTCCTCTGAGAATTGTTACTAGCCAGAGATCTAAAAGTTTGAACAAGCTTCCATTCTGCGGTCTCAGTATTTTCTTGATTGAGAAATGACTGTCAAACCACATAAGGAATAGGCCTCCCATGCTGCTCAGTGAGTCATCAGAGCGTCTGGGAATCTTGTCTGGTGAAAACTGGCTGGGTGCAAGTGGGTAATGTTCTGTTACTTCTTGATCCGGTGCTGCTCTTCATATGTCCAAGGATTATTTCAAGGTTTAGAAAATTTCCTACAGAGTACAGTCAGGTTCCTGCAGAGTCAGTTCTGACTTACCACATCCAGTCCCATACAACTGCGTAACTGACGATCATAAACTGATCAGTTCCCCTTTGAAAAGTACGTAGTTAGGCAAAAAAAATCAGCTACTGTCAGAAAACTTCTCTAGAGCTTCTTCTGTCCACACCTTCTCTGATGGTTAATTTCCAGCCCACAGTTATTAAATAATAGCTTATACCTGTTTGTGTCCTCAGGTGAAATAATTCTTCTCCCTGCCTGGAGACAATTAACATGCCTCTTCAGGATTTTGTTGTGAAATATGTGAAGAGGTCCTCAGCCTGGTGGTCAGCTGAACTGGGAAGATCACAAGGGCTCAGATTTGTTTTACAGCTCAGATCAGGGATCTGTGTCATATGAATTCATCATACTGCTTTGGACCCAGTCTGAAAGCACGAACTAAGGATATAGATATTTCTGCAATATATATCTGTATGGCTAATGTCTTCCACAACAATATAGTTCCTATCAGTATTTCTCTTTCTAATACTGTTACAACAATGTCTGATGCTGTATGACCGTAGGAAACTTCTAACTCTGCTGGGATGGACTCTCTCTTACTATTCTTTGTGAAGTAACTTTAACCCAAATCAATTCATCTTGATATATGCTAGATCTACTATTTCTTTTCACTGGAAACATTCCATTCAGTGTTTTCTGTATGACCTTTCCTTCCTAAACAATATACTTCCATACCAGTCCCATTGTGTTTTTGTTGTCTCTGTGTAGCTAGCTTTCTGTTGTGCATCAGTAACATTTCCGTTTTGTTATTCTCCTTGCGTAGTATAGAAAAACTTCATTTTTCTCTCAAAACTATGACATATTTCTAAGCCAGGTTACAATACTTGATTCAGCTCTCTTGCCTAGTGTTAGCATATTTTTTATCTTTTGTTTACCTCTAGCATTTCTTTATTCAGTGCTGAATCTCTGTTTACCCCAAGTTCTTCTTCTACTATATTTAAAATGGGACTTGAGATTATCTGAGTTACTTCCATCATTTCTCTTCTTTTCTTAGTATAAGAAACTCTTATCTCATTATATTCCTATCTTTCAGCATGTCTCAACATGCAAGAAAATTTTTTAATTTCTTCCTCTAGGTCTCATTAATTAATGTCTCTTCTAAAAGTATTTATACAGAAGATGAGATTTCCTTGTCTTTCTGTTGTGTGGTGGGACTATTGATAAGAGAAACCTACTTTGCTGGATATGAAGATTATTTTCACACATTCACTTTGCAAAGAGGCTACATAAAAGCAGCTACTAATTTTCCTGATGAAGTCTTAAGGGACCTTAAAACCTTGTCTTCTTACACAGTTAATCTAATGAAAATAATAAAGCTTCAATGTGCCTCAATTTCTGTATAAGCAATCACTTTGAACCAGTTATCATCAGTTTAGAAATAGTTATTTTTTCCTACTTTTTAGTTCACAAACTGGTATAATTTGGTAGGCTCCAGAATTTTGTGATGAATGGACAAAGTGAAATGATGAAAATGTAGGTGTTTAGTCTTCTCTTGGCATTGATTTAATTCCAGAAGCCACATGTCAAACTTCAAGATGTGACTTTACTTGAGGCCATTTTAGACTTAACTTTAAATCATGTATGGCATTTCAACGGGTCATAAAGAGTAATAGTTATCCTTGTCAAAGCATCCTTCAAACAAATCTGAAAAAGATAGTGGCCTTTGAAATGGAAAAATGCAGAGCTGATTTACAGATGCTTGAAAAAACACTTATCACAGGCAAAATGAAATCTGCAGTACAGAGAAATATATATTCTCCAGAACATAATCACTGATAATTCCTGCTTTATCATTTCAGGAGATTTCCTTGCATAAGTGCAAATCAAAGCTCAATAAATAGTTAGTTTCTGTTCCAGGGCTTGGCTAAGTAGTTCTTATGTGTGTTCTAACCAAATGTTTCAAGAATTATTATGTTAAGTTTTGCATGTAGTTCCTCTAACATGGTCTGTGCAAGGGACTAGAGTTGAGCAAACAGGTTTCCATAACATCTTCTAAAAAAGGAATTGAACCTGGTCATGTTCTTTTACAGTCATTCTTTCATTAGATAATTTGTGATAATTTACAAAATTATAGTTTTCTCTAGTTGCATTTCACATGTGGTTGTCTGTTTTGATTTCATTGTTTTCTACTAGATTTGGTCTTCATTCTTCTGTTTAATTATTGTCCCTAATGAATTTACTCTTTCTCTTTTCTCACTCATTTTCTGTTTATTTTAATGGGCAATAAATGAAAACTCAGATTTTATTTCAATTACTGACTTTGTATGCAAAATAAATAGATAAAAAATCCCATCAAATCTATAAATACAGATTTATTTTGATTCCCATTGGATTGATCTGCAATTCTATTCCACTTATGGTTTGCTTAACTGATTTTGGTTTTGTCCTTATTTTCAGTATTTTACAATATGCCAGCATACACAATATGCTGAAAAATTTAATATGTGCAAACAAAATTGTAAAAAAAGAAATATGTGATTTCATGTCCTTTCCAATAAAATGCATCCTACCTAAATATTATCTAAAATGCTACGTAGAAAGCTCATTTTTTCAATGGAAAACAATGCCATTTTATACTATAAGTCACTTTTTCCTGAAATATACAAAAGCATGTCATTTGTGTTAAGTGAGGTAAGGAACCTCTCTTCGCAATACTAGCCTTACAGCTTCATCAGCTTTCAGGAACCATGATTCTTTTCGTTAGAGTATTTTTGCTTTGCATGGGTTTCCAGAGCATTAAACAAATTAGTAGAAGCCAGGCACCCCAACTAATAACTGGCTTGAGACCATTAAATATAAACAAAACAGATACATTTTCTTTGCTTTTCTTCTGAAAGTAGACGACTTTCAGAGTGATGTTTTAAAATATTTTCCTGCAAACATAGCAAATAGGAACTTTTAATTAATAAACACAATTATTACACTATCACTTTAGCCATATGCTGAACCTCCAGAAACAATTCAAGACTGTATCGCTAAAAAAAAACCCAAACCAATTTCCATTCTAAAAGGGTATATACTTTTCAGGTTTTCACCACAGTGTATCTTCACTAAGTACAAAAATAAGGGGGAACATAAACAGGCCAACAAGGACTTTGACAATCCTTTTCCCGAGTCAGCTATACATATGGCAGCTCATTTTGTGTAGAAAGACTTCCTTTCCCAGAAAGCTGATAAAATGTATTTTATGTTCAACAAACCTTACCTGTGTAAATTTGATCTAATTTTGGTGTGAAAAATTACAAGTAGTAAAAAATTTTTTAAAAGCTAATTTTTTAAAAATTTAAATTTTAAATAGGCTAATTACTCTGATATATCATGGAATTTGTACAGCCAAGCTTTCATTTGGATACACGTTTCCTTGATTATTCAGTTTCAGTCTTCATTTTCTCTCTGTTGGTTGAAAGTATTGCTAAAGAGAAGTGATCTGGAAAATAATGCAGTAGTCAGATGAAGAAATGAAGTTGGTTGGTTGTTCCATTTGCTCTCATATTTTGTTTGCTGCCTTGGACTATTCACATCTTTATCAATACCCTGCCAGTGGTGTTGCATGTCTACTTTTATGGTGCTATTTGCTAGGCAAATATGACTAACAATAAAAGTATAATTGTGTAGTGTCTGATCCCAGCTAGATAAACGGCCTAAAGGTCAGAGCTGGTATAATTTCAACAGAATTGTTATGTCTCACTCTGTGGAGGCTCATGCCTTAAGGTGTAAATACCTGTGGGTCAAAATGCACAGGATCACCTGAGCTTCCAAGTGCTGTGCAGAAAAAAAGACATCCTGAATGCCTGAGTGAGGTGGAGCTCTCATAGAGTTTTTTTCACATTTCACCAAGTTCTGTATATCCCAAACCTGTTGACCTTTTGTAAATTTGCCCCCAAAAATGACATACTTAGTACTTCAGCATTGCTGAAAGCCTTGCTCAGGCTGTACAGATGCAAGGTATTGTACCTTCAACTGAGGGAAGTGGACAGTAATGCACTGGCTATATATTTGTGTCAGACTGCAAATGCTGTGCAGTTGATCCAGCCCATCCTGAGTTAGGGACCTACCTCACAATATACCCTCCATTTCAGACTGTGGCCACTTCTGGTTTGTTGTCTTGTTTGTAAGGAAGGACACTGAGACTATATTTTTATCTCTGGTCCATTCACAGGAGCCTGGGACCTGTTCAGATAGCCAGGCAGTAATGTGAATTAGGATATTCAATGTCTTTGTACTGCTGCTGATTTCAGTGGAATTGTTCCTGGTTTAGACAGTTGAGAGTGCCATCAGCATCAGGTTTTAGACCTTTATGAATCTACTATCCTAAAGTTAATTTTTCATTTGCTAAATGTGGTTGGACTTTCTTAAATAAAGTATATTATCCAGGAAAAAAAAATAATCTTCAAAACTCTATTATTTAAAAGTCCTGCGTTTACTTACCATTCTTACTTGACTAACAGTTACATCAAACCCAAAGTTAGTTATCCAGGTAGCTAGTTCTTTCATTCTTAAGAATACTAGAAGGAAATATTTTGTACTCAAGAGTTCAGAAAAGAAATGTAGATAGTAGTATCAGACCAGCTCTTTCCTAGCCCTGGTGCCTAGCTGTCACTGCAGGCTTAAGTGTCAAGGTAGAAAACACAATTTTATTTTTGTGATGAAGCCTGTAATATCAGAAAAAAAATCAAATCAGGTTGCTTGCTGTGTAATCCTAAAGAAAAAGCTTTCTTAAGTTATAAGACAGTTTCAGTTAAAGCAGAATTTCTTATCAGTGGCTCAGCTATGGGCAAAATGCCCAATCTTGCATTAAAGACATTTCAGAAACAGAATCAAAGTAGTTCAGCTGGTTTCTCTCAAGCTATGTGGATGAATACTGTGAGCTAGATTCTGATCTCCATTTCACCAGTGTAGCTCTGCATAACTTGTCAGTTTTTCAGGAGAGTTATCTTGACTTGACTGCAGTCAGATGCTCGTGTCCTGGGACAAATCCCCAGCTGCTCTATTTCAGGAGATCCCTTGTTAAAGTGGGCTGCACCACTGTACTCTGATGATTTTCTCTTGGTCTTAATTTTGTTCCTGGATGTCTTTCTAAAAATCTTATATCCTATTTGGCTATGTTGCTTTCTGTATGAAACAACCTCTTTGTTTAATATGCTTCAGGCTAACAGCACTGGATTTTACTTATTAATCAGCATGGTCTGCATCTCATAATAGCCTTGCACCTGCCCAAAGGTTGAGTAGCTGTTGTTGTGCTGTGACACTTTTAGTAGAGGAAGAAATGTTTTCTCCTATTCTAGTATTTATCATTCCTTCCTTCAAGATGTAGTTGTACCTCTGGGTCTGGAATTTACACAGCCTTTTTGTCTCTTGAATCCAAGAAATATGAACATTAAGCTGTCTGCATAATATCCTGTCTTTTCATGTGAAGAGTTGTTTTGGAGGTGTGATCTTTGGTTCCTAAATCTTGGCATGTTTAATTTTCATGTTAGATTTATAGCTGTAGAAGTGATGATATGACCTGCAAGTAGCTGTTAATGTGAAATTTCGCCTTTTTTCCAGTCTCCATCAGTTTAGATATTTAAACCCTGGAGTTTTCAATTTACAAGCCAAATTTAAAGTGTCCTAGATTACAGAGTCTGAAACAAACTGTTGTCATTGTGCTTGAATATATCACTAGAGTACTAATTGTCATTGAAATAATTTGAGCAATTGAAGTTCATAGAGGGCATTGTCAGTCATTATGGATTAGTGAAGGAACCATAGGGTACGTAGATCATTGACCTGTGGCTTCTGCTAATGTCTTTTTTAGAGACTTTTATAGCTGTCATATTTCAAGGGAATGGTTTATGGCACTTCTTTGTAAGATCTCATATGTATGATTTAAGCAATGCTAACTGTGATGTTCTTGGTTTCCTTTCGGTCACAACTGTTTCTTCCCAGTTGCTATATCCCAGATGGCTTTTACCTTTTTGAGTATGCACCTTAATGTCTTCTGCCATGTTCTCCAAATGTCATTAGTAACATCAAGCAATAAGATTACAGTCATGCTAATGAATTAATTTCTAATAACCTGCAGTCTGGCTGTAGATGATTCAAACCATGAAGTGAAATTGTTACAGTTCTGACTATTGGCTGTTCCTTCTGGCACCTGCCTTTTGCACAAGCTGCTGTATAAGCCACCATCTGGGGAATATTGTCTCTTTTAACACTTTGACCCATATTTGGCTCTGAGATATAACTACTCACTGTTCATAGCTGACGGCATGAGGATCTGTTCTGAATCTCACCTGTTGCAGGGACCAGACTTGCTCAGCCTTTTCACAAAGCTTGACCTGAAGCTATATTTATCAGACATTTTTAAGTATAGAAAGTAGCAAACCTGATGCTTCATATTCTTGATTTGGCAACACTTGGTGGTGTCCAACTGTTCAATAACCAGGGTCCAAAGCTGTTAGTCTGCAATATACTTTGGGTTTCATCTTCATCTTCTAATTCATTATCTTGTGTCTATCATTCATTTTGAGTTAATTACTTTATCCATATGTTAAGCATGTTCTCAAATTCTTGTCATTAGCAGCTCCATGTGTTCACTTCCTGCTGTACAACTTTAGGCTGTGTTTGGACATTTGTGGGTCTACGTATCTTCGTTGTACAATACCACAGCTGTCATCTGTAGATGTTTGCTGGTCCTTTTATGAACTACAGATGGCTCATTAGTCTTGTACCTAGCTGTTGACCAGTCACACTAGCTAGTTACCCATCATTTCAGCTGTACAGCTACACTGTTTGATTTTTTCCTTTACTTTTTTTTTTTTTTTTTTTTTTTTTAAAGGCTTGGATGGCTTTAAACCACCCTAGTAAATGATTTCTTTTTTCTGCTCTTGCAGAAGTTATCCTGTCATCTTCTAATGCCCTGTGAGAGAGTAACTAGAAGAAAAAGAGAACTAGGTTTTACAGAGCAAGGTCTATCCAGATACAGATATGTTTGAGCAAGTGGCCTGTTTGTGCCTACAGATAGCCGTGTTGGTGTCTCCTTCCAGTTTAATAAGTACAAAAAAATCCACCTAGGATATAACAAAAGAATATTCTAAAACAGAAAGAAACAGAGTGCTCATAAAATCAAAAAGAAATTCCCAAGGGGGAAAGAGATTCTCCAGATCTTCTCAGAAGTGCTTTGGGAATATATTTTTCAATGATTAAAGGTTTCAACTTAATAACAGAATGCAGTGCATGTGTCACTTCATGAATGCAAATAACTTCACATTCTACAATGCCTCAAGCTGCAGATTCTCCTTCATGCACCTGTCTTGGCTTTGTGATTTTCTGTTTATTTTACAGTGCTTGATGAGATGTCCCTTAGACCAATGACAGGTGGGTACTTACTTGAACAAGATTTAGGATTATTAATCACCATGCAGCAGATGGAGAAAGCACTAAACATTTCCATGCATCTTTGGTAACATTAGATACTCACTTTATGCACTTCAGGGTTGCTAAAATGCATGCAGTAGACTACAGTGCAGTGGGAAGAGAGGTACAAGAGCAACTGTGTATGAGGAGACTCTGATGTGCTGAAGATATTCAGCGTTCACTGGCAAAGCCCTTAATTCAGAACCTTAACTCAGAATGAGAAGGGTCACCAGGTGCCATTCTGTCATAAGCATGTGACAGTTGTATGGCAGCTTTGAGCTGCCCATAAGTTGTAAGAGTGAATTCTGACCTAATTATTTCATTTATTTCTCCTATAAAGTCCCATTAGATTAGACCTTTGAAGAATAAATTTTGTCCTTAGGAATTTGGTATTGAAAAATGCCTCATTACATTTTTATTTGAAGATCCTATGCAATAATGAGACAATAGTTATACCTCATCATCAGCTTTAACTGTACTGTATTTCGTGCTATGAATTCCTAGAACAGCAGGAATAGCACTGGAGTTTTGGGACTTTTTGGCATGCTTTTTGATGTGTAGGGGGTCATGAAACATTTTCAGATTATTTTTATGGGACTTTAGATTGGCTAATATGAATTGGACACAATGAAAATTTCATCTATATGAAGATTTCATGAACACTGAGTAAAAACTTGCCAATGTGGGCCAGTTTATTTACTGAATAGGAGGTTCTGATGTATAAACACTAAAATGCTCATCTGAAAGTATTTCTTGATCTGCTTCTAAGGAATATTAACAAGAAGAAGAAATCCATGCAACAGAGCAATCTGCTTTGTTCTGAGTGTTCTTTTCTAATTCTGGAACCTAATCAGTCAGTGCAATGATTGTCTCAACCTAAACAAAGTTATTGAATCCCCATGTACGGTTTATGTGAATATGGTGTTTCTTAAAATATGCTAACAGTATATTCATTTGGAGAACATCAGTTTTATGCCAGGAACTAAACTGAAGGGAATTTCATGATAAAATATCTGACAGAAGGCTTTCCGCTGTTGAATTTGACATGATTATGTGGTTCTGTGGTTGCGTGATCAAGTTTCTAGTATATGAGAAATGTATATATTTCCCATATATATAAAAGTCTTAGCTGGGGAATTGATTGCAGCTTAAATTACATTTCCTACTGCATTTCAGAAGGCCACAGGTTTAAGTACGTTATTCTGCCATGGGCTTGATTTAAGCTACAGAAATACCTTTTTCAATTTTCATTATGCTCTTTGCCATGAAAAAAAGATTTGTCAAGAGAACAGATTCATGTCGTGTCAGTTTGTTTCCCTACTACAAGTTGTGATAGGAATGAATGACCAGATTTTAACTACCCAATATGTTATATGCAGTGTGCCAACTTGGTGTGCCATTTTAGCTTCTATCATGGATTTTTATTGGATAGATATTTTACTGTCACCTACCTATTAATTACAGCTTGAATGAGGATTAATGGAGTGGTTATCAAATCAGAAGGAAGCACATTGAAAAGGTTGTGCCACAGAACACAAAATTTTAATTATGGGAATAGGAATGTGTTATCTTTTAACATAAGGAGTGGGAACAGGAAATGGCATCATCAATCCAGTTCTCAAAATTAAACTTATTTAAAAATGTTGCTGAATGACAATTTACAGAAGGAATGAGTAGATGATAACAGACTCCCCCCAAAGAGATACTCCTATCTAATTACCTGTGAATAACTGCCATGAGCAAATTGCTATGCTATTACTATTCAGAATAAGCTTAGTATAGTCAAGGGGTAGCCAGAGTGAGAAAGACTGGCTGAGAAAAATGCAGAAGTGACTAGTAAGATAAGATAAATTAGACACCTGAATGGCCAAATGTATAAGCAAAGGAGGACATTAAACCAAATATTTTAAACCCTGTAGCTGACATCTGGATCAGCAGAAAGAGGGTAACTGTAGTCCACCTATTGGCAGGTGACAAAAATGTGATTTCAGATGTGTTTTTCTGAAATATGTGTACACTTTATGTTAGTATTTCATGTCTGCCCAGATAAGTATTTAATCCTAGGCTGACGCCTTCTGTCCATTTAACAAATGCCTGAAGTGTTGATGGTTGCAAAATGGTTCAGCTTTAACTGAAATGATGAAACACATAGTTCTTCAGGCTATGTTATGATGTAGTAGTTATGATACTCTTCTGGTTTATGCATGATGTAGCTTCATGAGTCTAGATATGAAGAGATCCTTCAATGAAAGAGTTTGATCATGTCATATGGAAGATTTAGACTTAAACTCGCATGGGTTGATTGCTCTAACTTACATTGAACTACTTAAGGGACCTTAAACTCTGATGAGGAAATGAATTTCCATGGCAGTGGTCTAATAGCTTGGGCAATCAGAGATGATGCTATTTAAAGCATCCATGGTGGCTTTAAAGTTTTAGACAGGTTAAAAAAGAAGGAACAAGCTTTGCTAGGCCATCTGCCCGTGAGGAGGTGAATTAGCTGTTCTCAATCTTACTGACTCATGCTAGTCACTTGTCTTCACCTCAATAATTGTTTTTTGTATGTCACTGAGCTAAATACCTTTATGGAAGATTGAAGAAGTGAGTTACTCTGACAAAATAATTCTTATTCTAATATAGCATAAATCAAATGAAGTACTAGTATACATCTCTTTTAAGGTCTTCACTGACATAAATAAATTGGTAAAGGTGGTTTGGTTTTGTTTTTCCACATTCCTAACGGTTATGCTGACAAAACTTTTACATATAGAAAAAGTCTAAATTAGCAAAGAGCTAATCATCATGTAACTTTTTTGATGAAGTACTAATTGAACCTCTTTTTTGGTTTCATGGTATGTTAAGTGTAGGGAAAAATGAGTGAATATAGGGTGTGTATATATACATAAAAATATATATACTTCCTGCCTTCTTGCTGTCAATGGGACAGTTGTATGGAATTTTTCAGGAGCCCACTGGCAGAATTGAAGTAGGAACAAACAGCTGTGTTGGAGTGTCAATGGCCTGGTTATTTAGAAGATGTACGTGTATAAGCATTCATCTAAGCTGCTTCACCTACCTACTTACTATTCTCCAAAGGATTAGACTTCTGCAAAGTTTTCTTCTGTCTCTTTCCCATCATAGTTGAAACTGATAGGATGTGCTGCCAGCCACCCTGATTCTGTATTACCTGAGATCTGTAGATGGGGTTTTGGCAACTGAGATTCAACAGAAGAGCTCTTCAGTCTCATACAGAATCATGGAGCATGCTATAGGATATAATTACTACCAACTTACTGAAACTGATTCATCCTGTCTGGCACAGTTCTTGCTCCCAAAGCCTCACCCAAAAAGCCATCTGTGATAAGGGACAAGTAAATGGATAACTAGGAGCTTACTTGTAGCTGTAGCCACAAAACCATCTGCTTCTCAGGAAGCAGTCAACATCTTTTCATTTTTCTTAGGTGTGTCTGTCCAACTACTGACAAGTCAGCTAGAGAAAAAGTTAGTGAAGCAGAGTTATGATAGTTTTTTATTTCTTAGACTTTTTATGAAAGCCTGATGTTTGGGTTCAAATGAAAGGAAATGGCCACATTAATACCTGATGAGTAGTAATTGCAGGAGTTAGGGTAATTATAATCTAAATGAAAATATTGCATGTGGCCATTTATATTTAACACATGTGAGACAAAACAAAAGATGTGCAATTATTTGGCCTGCAAATGTATTTTTGGATTATCCTTATTATCCAATATCACTGAGACATTATGAAACCATGTAAGTTAAGTCAGAGAATCCTGATATGTTAAGCATAGGCAGATATGTAATGGAAGATGAATTGTGGCATAATTCTCTGAGAAATGTAGATGTAGATAATTAGAAAATTATATTATTTCCACCATTTTTAAACTGCACTGTAGATGTAATACAAAATATTGCTGCAAAAGCGCATAGGGAATATTTAATAATTAGATAAAATACAAAATGTAAGAGTCTACTGAATTTACATTCCATTTGCTCAGTGGGTCAATAAACTCAGTACCAGACTACTGAAGATATACACAACTTGCTACATGCTTTGCCCAGCTATGACTCTCTTTTAAAAGAAACTGTTTCCATGTAGGTTTTAAGGGCTGAGTGAATTTAGTGAGTTGCCTTAATCTGTAAGAAATAGAAAAAAACTAAGATGTGATAATCCCTAAGATGAATTCCTCCTTTCAGTGGAAAAGACCTGGAATAATCACTTCCCTGCCTACTTGGGCAGAGCAAGAAATATCACATTAGTTTGGGGAATGGTCTTTCAAGATCACTCCTGTTACTGGTGTAAGTGCTGTGTACCGTGAATACTTTATCAGTTAATATTTTCACAGCTGCTATTTCAGTTTTCCATTCTGACCAAGGAAATATTTCAGGACTTGTCCTCTAGACATTGTCATCCCTGTTCCAGGAAATCAGTCTTACCTTTCCTAACTGAATCAGTAAATATTTTGCAAAGTGGAAAGGCCCCACCAGAGGCAACACCATGTAGATATTAACTATGTGTAAAATTCTTAGGTATTTCCGTTTAATGAAGGGTCTGTTAGGGCTGCTAATATCTCCATCCATCTGTGGGAAGCCTGTGTATATTGTCTGGAAATGGAACAGTCAGAAATATCTATTTCTGAGAAGTAATGTGGAACCAGCAGAAGTAGCAACAGCAGCATATATTGGAAAGGAAGCAGTGGGGATTTCAAACCCAAATTCAATCTTAGTCTCCATTGCAAATCATATCTGCAAGATGTATGTGAAACAATCCTTTCAATTTATACCTATCATATTCCAATTGAAACATACTGAGGAAAAAAGCACACACCTATTTTATCATCTCTTATATGTCAACATAGAATCTTTTAAAACTGACCATCAGAATAAAGTATATCCAGATAATCTTCCTGTTGATGTCTAAATGCATATGTGGTAGATCAGAACCTTACCCTATGAGCTAAATAAATCCCTTCATTAAAGAAATGGAATTATAACATGGGTGAATTTTGTCTGTGCTTTTTGCTCTGTGCGTGCTGTTCAGGTCTAGTCTGTATGAATGTGTGATTTCTAATATGAAGATGAATGCAGTCTTAAAACTTCTCATAAAATGAGGTATGAGCCAGAAGGCAGGTGCAGATGATTAGATGGTAGATCCAAAAGTAAATAAGCTGGCAGCACCTTCACTGCACCTGGACTGGAATGGATTCACCTGCAGTCTTGTCAACTGTCCTCACACTGGACTCGGATGTTATGCCTTCTCCTCCTTCACCCCCTCAAGCTGCAGACTTCTAATGAATGTGATGTAGACCCTAATGGACTTATCTCACATATCCTAACAAATCTCTAAAACATATGTTATATGCAGTTGCAGGATTTACCCTCTTTCACCCCAGTTAGTATGTAGTTCATCATAATAAACTGCTTGTTTTTATCCTTGATACTAAAAAAGACCCCATGTTGATCTAAACATAGCTATAAATCAAGATCTACTCACTGTAGAAAAATATTTGCTGTGGGAAACTGTAGCATTCTCTTTTTATCACAGAAGCAACTTTTTATCACAGAATCACAGAATCACACAGAATCATCTAGGTTGGGAAAGACCTTGAAGATCATCCAGTCCAACCATTAACCTAACAACAGTTCCCAACTACACCGTATCCCTAAGTGCTATGTTGACCTGACTCTTAAACACCTCCAGGGATGGGGACTGCACCACCTCCCTGGGCAGCCCATTCCAACACCTAACAACCTGTTCTGTAAAGAAATACTTCCTGATATCCAGTCTAAACCTTCCCTGGCACAACTTGAGGTTATTCCCTCTTGTCCTATCACTTATTACTTGGTTAAAGAGGCTCATACCCAGCTCTCTGCAACCTCCTTTCAGGTAGCTGTAGAGGGCGATGAGGTCTCCCCTGAGCCTCCTCTTCTCCAGACTAAACAACCCCAGTTCCCTCAGCCGCTCCTCGTACGACATGTGCTCCAGACCCTTCACCAGCTTTGTTGCCCTTCTTTGGACACGCTCGAGTAATTCAATGTCCTTTTTGTAGTGAGGGGCCCAAAACTGAACACAGTAATCGAGGTGCGGCCTCACCAGTGCCGAGTACAGGGGTAAGATCACTTCCCTGTCCCTGCTGGCCACGCTATTTCTGATACAAGCCAGGATGCCATTGGCCTTCTTGGCCACCTGGGCACACTGCTGGCTCATGTTCAGCCAGCTGTCAATCAACACCCCCAGGTCCCTCTCTGACTGGCAGCTCTCCAGCCACTCCTCCCCAAGCCTGTAGCGCTGCTGGGGGTTGTTGTGGCCCAAGTGCAGCACCCGGCATTTGGCCTTATTGAAACTCCTACAGTTGGCCTTAGCCCATCGCTCCAGCCTGTCCAGATCTCTCTGCAGAGCCTCCCTACCCTCGAGCAGATCAACACTCCCACCCAACTTGGTGTCATCTGCAAACTTACTGAGGGTGCACTCGATCCCCTCGTCTAGTTCATCAATAAAGATGTTAAACAGGAGTGGCCCCAAAACCGAGCCCTGGGGGACACCACTCGAGACCGGTTGCCAACTGGATTTAACTCCATTCACCACAACTCTCTGGGCCCGGCCATCCAGCCAGTTTTTTACCCAGCGAAGCGTGTGCCCATCCAAGCCATGAGCAGCCAGCTTTGCCAGGAGAATGCTGTGGGAAACTGTGTCAAAGGCCTTACTAAAGTCAAGGTAGACAGCATCCACAGCGTTTCCCTCATCCAATAAGCAGGTTGCTCCTAGTGGGCTTGAAGTAGGAGGTTGCCTTCTGGCTCCTTTGGTGATAACTTGCTTTCAGATGCTGGGACAGGACCTTTGTGAACTGCTGTATTGAAGTTTGCAGTATACCAAAGTTGAGAATGATGTATCTTAATGTAATATATACCTTATCCATTAGTTCCAGACCTGGGGTAGGCAGAGAAGAGAAATACCTCAGAAGTTTTACGGAAGTTGTTTGCCAGTTTTTGGGATGTTCTGACTTATTCCTTAATAATCTCATTTAACTGGCTTCATCTTGTTCTGAATATGTGCTTTTATCTTTACATTTTTGTACACTGTATATCCTTTCAATTTTCATTAATTTTAATGGAAGTTAATTATGCACAGTGAAAAGAAAATTACACCACCAATCTGGAAGCACCTAAAGACAAGCAAGCTGTTAGCCTTTTCAGCACCAAGCATGTCTTCACATTAATAAATTTGGTTACAAGAAGAGATCCCATTTCAAGTGAGTCACACTCAAACAATTAAATCACAGCATAACATATTAAAACCTCTTCACAAGGATGGGAAAACTGCTATCAGTTCATCTATCAGCTTTGGTAGTACAAAAGGAGCAAGTAAAGGAATATTTCAGTCCCTCTCATTTCCCATCAGCTATCAAATCCAGACTGTTCAAACGGAAGTTTTGATATACCTTTATAGTAAAGTTGAATGGTGGGGTTTTTTTTGCTGTTGACAAAAGAGCAAATATGTCTGTTTCAAGATTAAATAGAAAATATCTCCAAAAATGTACGCAATTTGAAGGAAATGGCACTGACTCATAGTGATACTTTGAAAGAATAATGACCATATAATATGATTTTAGTGTGCAAAGTTCAAAGAAAGATGAAGGTGAGACAGCCTAAAAAACTTGATGGAAATGGAATTTAGACCATTTTTGCTTTTGAAACAATTCTTGCTAGTAGAAATTCTTTATGAGTCATAATAAGTTTTGATTAGGTATTTGTACAAATTTTATAGAAAGGTTTTGAAAATCATATTGCAGACAGCAGGCACAGAAATGTATCTGTGAATTATCCCTTCTGTATCTCCTTGAGGAGGGACAACTGTATCTGGATCCATCAGGAAGGCAGAGTATGACTTTCTGATTTTGTTGCCTGATCCATAAAGCCCTGTTGCAAGTGAGAACACCTTGAAATACCAGGCAGTATGGAGCCTAAGGAGCTGATACTGCAACATATCACACTTTTTTCCCCACTCTTGACATGATTTTAATTCCACCAACTCATTCTCCCGTGGAGAGAGAGAGACTTGAATAGAAACTGGGCAGAAGATTTTGCTGAGAGCTCTGTCCTGCTACACGTGGAGTGAGGAGTTGATTAAGGAAAAGAAGTAACGTTGTATCATGTGCCATATTTATATGGTATGTTTTTCTAAATGTTGAAAAATACTAACAAAGTACAGCTGTACTAAAAAACTCTTACTTTCCAAAATTATAAGAGTATTCCTCATCATTTGCTAATTATGATGAGCTTAAAACATTGATATGTAATTATATCTATTTTCAGTCACTGAAAATGTAGTGCATAGCAGTACAGTATCTCAGTAAATTACCAAGAGATGCCAATTCCCTTTGCTAATACCGGGCAGTATTCCCTCCCCAAACAAGTTTGCACATATTGCATTATGCATAAAATGTATTGTGAAACAAAACTGAGCCTGGGTTAAGCTGTTGGCTCAAAATAGCTTAAATACATAAAGATGTCAAAGTTCTGGAAAATTTGATTTATGTTTTACACTTTGGGCAAATACCAGCTAGACATATCGTTTTCAAATTTTTGTCTTTCTCTGCAGGGAATATTATTTTAGTTGCTAAGGAACTACTAACTGAGAATATACAGCACTGATGAAGATTTAGCTATTTCTTATCAGCTCATAAATGCGATCATGTTATTTTGATCATTGTGCTGCAATGGGAATCTTGAAAAGCAGTTCATTTTATTTAAGCAATTATATTGCCAGTTCCATGAAATCTATACATATTTCTGTAAGTACAATGTAGAAATCGAAAATACGGATCACAAGTTTTTATATTTACAGAAGCCTCAAAAGTCGTGAAAGTTTACATTTGCAGAAAAGTGTTATGATACTGTAAAAAAAGGTCATTTTTTAATGCTCCACTCAGTAAAATAATTACTCCAATAAATAGGCCAAGTGCATTTCCTCTGTTTCTCTGTGAAAACATCTACGTCTTGAGACAGGGCTGTGAGAGACCCCACTGGGGCTTCCCCTCACCCCAGGGGCTTTGCTCTGGTGAGGCCATGGCCAGTGGCCCTGCTCTGCTCACCCCTGCTGGGGGTACAGCCCTGCGCCCCAGCTCACCTGCCACTCTGCTTCTCTGAGGGGAGAAGCAAAGATGAATATGGGGGGGTGTGTGGTTTGAATGTACTAGACAGGTCAATATAAAATGACTTTTTCTATAATATGCCAACTGGGGCGCAAATATGATTAGATGGAAAAGAAATATTTTTCTTACACTGCAAATATAAATCCTGAGACACATTGTCCTAGGATCATAGCTTGAAACACAATCCGCAAAATGTCATTAAACATAAAGGTGGGGAGATAGTTTTTGACTCTGCATGTTTCTAAGTAGTTTTCTGAAGACAGAGGGAGCGATATTAAGAGAAGTGTGATTTCTGCTTGCCTTATCTTTTTTCCTAAGCATCTGTTGTTGGCCACTTGCAGTCACACAATTGCTATAGTCTTCCTGGTATGTTGTTCCTTATGTTCCTTCTGTGAGATGATGCTGAAAAGCTAAAGTTTAAATGATTTTCCATGATTTTCTATCAAAAAGATCAACTATATATAAATGGCTTGTGACACTAGTAAAAAGTGAGGACAGGGAAAATGTCATCCCTTTGAATGGAGAAGGGGAGTAGAAGTACTTAGATAATTTGTGTGACAAATCTGTTAAGACAGACCCCAAGTGGCAATAAATAAACTGACAGATAAATATAAGATATTTGGCTTGAATTTCAGCAAGGAGGATTCAGGTTAGATATTGGAACAAAACTCTCAGCATTTAGAAGAATAAAACAATGGATTAGAGTCCCTGTTGACAATAAAGGATCTTCATGCCTGGAGGACTTTTATAAAAGATTAGATAAACATCTATCAGCACTGACATGGGTACAGTTATTTGTACATCAGGGCAAGAAGCTGTGTTGATCAATCAGCCTGTAGTCTGCAAAATATGAAAACTGGTGAAATGATTGTAACATAAAAGCAAAACCCATACAAATCCATCCTATTACACACAAGTAAACTTTGAAAAAAAATCAAAATATGAATAGCAGTCAAAACTTTTTACTTATTTTTTCCCCTGTAAATTAAAAGAAAAAAATATACAAGATGATCCATAGATTTTTTTTTTCCAAAATGTTTCAACTAAAAGCCTAGTTAGATGATTTAAATAATCTCTGAAGTCCATTACAAGCATGTGGTTGTGTAACTTATGCCCCCAGTATCTGTATAGTTAATGGAAACACATGGTCATACCCAGCAGGGGATGCAGGCTACCCCTCATCCTTCTGCAAGTGGCTGTCATTCTCCTTTTTGACTATAAAATGAGACAGAAGTATTGATATTTTGAACTTTGTCATCCAGGTACATCTAAGGTTTAGATGCAGATGACCCGTGAGGAATGCCATGGGTTGGTCTACAGCTTTTTTTGTGGATAACTAGAGGGGTCTTTGATTTGGATATACTAGATAGCTTAAACAGGATAATTATTTTCCAAAGGGAAGAAGATCTATGGGCATTACTATTTAAGATGTAATATAAGCATTTTATTATTAATTTAAAGCACACATAAATTGCATAGACGTCTGATGAAATGGAAGGAATAACTTAGTCAAGGTAATTAAATAAGTACACCCACTGAAAAGCTATATTCCCAGTAGAACAGCAATGTGCAGAGAGTTTGCCTGTCAAGTAAAAAGAAAAAGCTAACTGGCAAAATTGAGAACACACAGGTAGATCTTGCTGCAGAAAATTAAAAATGTGAATTTTCAATAAAATATTAATGAGAAGAGTTTCTTTTACCAACCAATTCCAGACTTATGCATGTGAGAGACAAAACAAAAATTCCTATACGGATTGTAAAGAAAAGTTCCTAGAAAATAAAGAAGGAAGTTACTCTTTTCCTTGTTATTGAAGCTATACTTTATTTCAACCAATCTGTATGCATTTTTACCAGGTTCAATTCATAAACTGATAGCAATAATAGACATGGCCTTTATAAAGGGCAGTTATGAGTATGTGATTTTGCTAACTGAAAGTTTATACCACTTTTTAGCTCAGTGCTAGAGTTACTGATATGCTGTTCCCACCATAGTCAGTTTAATTCACTGTCCCTTCTAAAGAAGAAAAACATATGTTTTGCAGAGATACAGGTAGAACAGTAAGTAAAATTTCTGGAAGGGGAGTTTTGTAAAGGCTTTCAGAACTTTTGCTATGTGGCAATGTGACCCACAAAACTCTTGTTCCACTTTTCCTCTAAATAAGTTAGAAACTGTTCCCAAGCTCCATACTCCTGCACCCGTCTGGGCTCCCTCGGGCCAGCGAGGCAGCACAGAGGCATGTGGCATGGGCGGTACTAATCAGGTACGTCCCTTTGCTTGGAAAATTTTTCTGTAAGCCAGATCCAGGTTTTTTTTACACTAGGTTACTCAGAAAAGCAGATCATGGGAAAACTGAGAGTTTACCAGTTATGTTTTTATTATGGATTCAGATCCCTGAAGCTACATTCAGGACTATTAAGTTAAATTTTCATATTCAGCCCAAGAACTAAATCAGCAGGCATTCTGGAATATAAAGTGAGTAACATACTCCATCACAAAAATAAATGCTTTCACAATGATTTACATGTTTACAGCAATAACAGTGGCTAATGTGCAGTAAAGTCAAATTTCAATAAAAATGAGTTAATTAAGTCCTATTTTAATGCTAAGAAAAAGAAATAAGCATCATGCATGGATGATATAAATATTAATTGTCTGCCAGATGACATATAAAAGTGTAATACTCTGTTACGATAATGACGCAAAACCTAAGATAACAGACTACTGTTCACCACTGCTTATGGCATTGTCTATACAGTGTCAGTGTGTGGGTGAAAGCTGCAGATCTTGTAAATAAAGTCTTATTAACTGGGAAAAAAACTCAACTTTTCTACTTCACAATTCAAAAATGCATCACAGCACTGAAATTGCCTTTGTAATCTACTCTGTGTGTGTGCATGTGTGGAGTGAAAGAAAACAGTTTCTCAGCGTCTGTATTGAACCAGAACTTCTGGTCAGGTTTTTTTTTATAATGAGATAAAATGGACCTCAAGAAAAGAGGAAACTTCTAAAGAAAATATGAGTATTAAATAAGTCTTTGTTCCTTTCTATCAGAGATATCTTTCCGTGACATAACCTCAAGTGAGGGGCACACCGTGCATTTGTCCTCTTCTTGCAATTTCATTAATCTTTCATTTTATTCTGAATGTGAAAATCAATATTTTTTGGATGCTTTTGACAACACTGTGCTACTGAAAGACAAGAACATTACAAAGTCAGCTTCAGGGTTTCACTGCCTGTCTTTATCTGACACAAGCTGATATTGGTCATTGGAAAATCATAACATTTCTTTGGACTTGGACTGGTGCAGTGGTCTGCTTGCATGCCTAATACCATAGGATGATGGGCTAAATGTAAACCACATGCTCCCTCTGTAGGACTTTGGGAAAGACTTTTTCTTATATTGCTGTACACACTTAGGTAAATACTCTCAATCAGCTTCTCAGATTATGTAAGTTGAAATAGTTTTGTTGAAGTCAACTGAATTAGTGGGGCTCTGTCAACTCATACCTGCACGGGATTACATTCCTAAAAAAATTACCAAATTATTGCACCAGCTTCGAAATTCCAGATGTGATAGGAATGCCATTCCTCAAATATAGTAGAGTCACTTACTTTCAAAGCAGTTCTACTGAGTTCTGGGGTTCTGCTTGAAGAGTGAAGTATTACTCTGCATGAGTAAGATAGTCATGATTCAACTCTTAAACCACTAAGATGAAAACAGAAATGCATGAATGCAAAGAAAAAAATCCTGCAAATTCTTGACAGTTAGGGTTCCTTGACTGATTGGCTCCTGCTGAATACCACTGGTGGATTCCCATGTGCAAATTAAAATATCAGGTAGGTGATTAAACAGACTTTGTTATGCTGTAACTACACAAAACAAACCATGCTCCTGCAGCTGCATTTCTTAGAGGGTCATTCTGATCCTATTGAAAGTATTAACTGTGCCTTTGATGTACTCATTTTTTTCTGCAAACATGTCCAAATGGTTGTTGTGCGATAGTATAGTATATTACAATTGTAATCACTCGTCTGCCCAGTGAATACAAACTATAGAATCTTAAACTGATCATAAAACCAGACTTATTGCTAAGGTTTATTTATATATTTATAGCTAAAAATTTATTTCTGTTTATCAATCAATCTTATAAAACAATCACACTATTTATAAAATCTGATAGAAGGAAAAAAATCCAGTAGAGTCTCTTAAAATAGGAATTTGATTCTAGTAATCAACTACCTTCAGATAGCTCTTTCCTAACGAGGCAACCTAATACACACACATTATGAGCCTTCTTTTTTTTTTTTTTAAATACTCTCTAACCTCTTGTTTTTAAGATTATTTTACTTATGAGTGTTGTTACTGGGCTTGGGGTCCAGATGGAAGTTGCTTAGGCTTTTTGATAACCTAGGGATGAGTGAAATACAGCATTGAGCTTTTGAGTTCTCTGCCAGAAACCACTATTTTTTTTCTGGATACTTCACTAGACTGTGGCTTTTACAGATTTACAAAAGTGTATGTGTGACTTTCATCGGCAGAGCACACACACAAAGCCTGTAACACTGAGAATTCGGGAATGTTTCGATATATTGACTAAGTACAGGGTAAGAGAAGTACATCTGGATGGCTCCCACATTAGACATCTGAATGACAAACAAATACACAGTGACAGCAGTAGGAATATGAAGTGGAGTGTGGGTGAGAAAAACCTGGAGGTAAAGAATTAAGTTTAAATTCACCAGTCTGTCAGAGCATGTGTCTTCTGCAATTTTTGTTTTTTTCTCTTAAATTCTAAAGCCATGTGAGAAAGATAAAGAAACAGAAAGTCACGTTCATCTAATACTGAAATTTGTTAAGGAAAGAAGTATTATGTCTAAAGCCCCCTCTTTCAATCCTTGTTTTGTTGTATAGCTTTTACTTAGCACCTTTTCCAACCAAGCCTGGTTTCTAGAGGCAGATGGAAAGCAGCAGCATACACATGCTAGCAAGTTTAGTGGCTTTGCCAAAAAGTTTGTTGAAAATAACTAAACTTTGAAGTTGAAGGCACTAGTGCTAGTGTGATTTTGCAGCTCAGGCTCACAGCTAGCCTTTACTCTTTGTATATTTGAAGGCTACCAATGAGACAGAGATTTTTGTGAAAAGTAAACACGGCAGATATACTGTCTAGTTGACCTATGGTCAACTTTCAAGAAAGACTTTTTTGAAAATCAATGTGTAGTTTTCTTTCTTCCTTTCAATTTATTTCTTTTCTGATAGCAGCAGAAGAAAGGGTTTTAGATGTGCAAATATTTTAGTTTTGTGTATTAAAGTAATCAAAAAGGCCTTCTCTGATACCAACCAAATATGCTTAAAAATGAAATATTAATAATAAAAATGCTTATTTTGTGATCTTAAACGAGAACATACTGCTCTGACTAAATAATAAGCAAGGGATTATCTTGGAGTTCTTGGGACTGAGGGATCCTGGAGAATGACAACCTCAGTTAGATCAGTTAAAGAATATTAAAAATTCAAAATTCAAAAGGAGGTACAGGAACAAGTTAAACAGGCATCACTGTGTCAGTGATGGGTTTCAGTCTGTTCTACTTCCAGAAATCTCTTTTTGAATGCTGATAAGCTGCAGTGTGCTGCTATTCCTCATTGCATCGACAGAGTTACACAGCAATTACCCGTCAAAGGTATTTTCAAAGCAAGTGTGCAGCTTCTTGATTTTTGGCTTTGATACTTCTACAAGCCAGAAAAAGGGAAGTAAATAAGAGGGGAATGTCTGAACCAAAATGCATATTTTTCCCAAATGAAGAAAAATTATTATATTTCATGTTGAATAGAAAGTTTAACTTTGCTTGCTTGAAGCATTTAATCTCCAGCATTTGTACAGAGCGCCAAATGTTTAGAGCATTCTTTGAGCATCTCCCCACCCTCAAGGAGACATGGAGTGTGTGTTGTGCACCCTGGCGCAGTGCCCACACTCCTGCAGCTGGGGGACAGCAGAATCCCACCTCTCTTTCTCTTCCCTAGTATGGGAATCTGACCACAGAGAAAAAAGTCTGAGCCAAGACTTCCAATGCAGCTAGCAGAAAATCATTATTTTTGTTAAGTCAGCTGAAGTCACATTTTTGGGTACATTGACATTCACCAAAAATGTTGTCTCTGGCTCTAACTTTAGTGCAGCTGTCACAACTATCAGAAACATTTCCCTGTAGAGGCAAAGGATCATTCACTTGCCCATTGCTGTGATGCCCATTATAATGAAAGCAGAAATCAGCCAAGGACAACCAGGGTGGTTTAGGGACCACCAGCATGTTCCCATGGACACTTCAATAGGACAAAGACAGAGAAGGACAACAATGTTCCACAACATCACGGACAGACAGTCATCTCCACTGATTTGTGCTGGAGTGTGGGCAGAGGACTGGGTTTATTCCAGCCTCTGCACTGGTGACCAGCTTCTGGTAAGAGGGGAAAGAAACTCAATGGTGGCTTCTATCCATGCTGGTCAAACAGGGGTGGAGCAGTCTTCATTCTCTCCTTCCCTCCAACTCTGCACCTGCAAAATAGCTAATCATAATCTCAAGGCGTGTTACTGGGCCAGGATGAAAACAAAATAAAATATTGACTTTAGTATCCTAAAGTTGTATTTTGTGTAATATTTTCCTATGTATATAATTAATGTGCCTCCTGGGGAAGTGCAGCTGGGAATTTCTACATGGAAAACTCTCTTTAAGACCCATAGAGTTGAGATATGTTGATCTAATTCAGAATTTAAGACTGAAATACAGATAAATTGATAATTATAGCTGTATAAATAACACAGCTCTAATCGGGTATGATTGTCCCAACTGGCATGTGAGATGCAGAATACTGCCAATTTTTAATTTCCAGTACAATCAGCTACAGTTATGATTCCTACTGTGAAAATTTGTGTGTTACTGAATATGTATTTTCAATGAACTCAGTAGTAATCTAATCAACAGAAATTTGTAAGCTTAATCCTGTTCATTGAGTTTTGTGATGATCCGAACTTGGCATCCTGTTGTATTAAAGGAAACAGTGGAGAGTTTGGAAGCATTTGCCTGTTTACCATATCGCAGTTAGTTTGGTGGTTTCCACCTTTTTAGACAGATGATGTGGCAAAAGCCCCGATTCTGCAGTATGTTTTGATATGAGGCAGTTTTTAAAAGGTCTGCAGTCAAAATCGTGGGTAAACATAGTACCACATGCAAATTACAGAATCACAGAATCATCTAGGTTGGAAAAGACCTTGAAGATCATCTAGTCCAACCATTAACATAACATTAACAGTTCCCAAAATACACCATATCCCTAAGTGCTATGTTGACCTGACTCTTAAACACCTCCAGGGATGGGGACTCCACCACCTCCCTGGGCAGCCCATTCCAACACCTAACAACCTGTTCTGTAAAGAAATACTTCCTGATATCCAGTCTAAACCTTCCCTGGCACAACTTGAGGTTATTCCCTCTTGTCCTATCACTTATTACTTGGTTAAAGAGGCTCATACCCAGCTCTCTGCAACCTCCTTTCAGGTAGCTGTAGAGGGCGATGAGGTCTCCCCTGAGCCTCCTCTTCTCCAGACTAAACAACCCCAGTTCCCTCAGCCGCTCCTCGTACGACATGTGCTCCAGACCCTTCACCAGCTTTGTTGCCCTTCTTTGGACACGCTCGAGTAATTCAATGTCCTTTTTGTAGTGAGGGGCCCAAAACTGAACACAGTAATCGAGGTGCGGCCTCACCAGTGCCGAGTACAGGGGTAAGATCCCTTCCCTGTCCCTGCTGGCCACGCTATTTCTGATGCAAGCCAGGATGCCATTGGCCTTCTTGGCCACCTGGGCACACTGCTGGCTCATGTTCAGCCGGCTGTCAATCAACACCCCCAGGTCCCTCTCTGACTGGCAGCTCTCCAGCCACTCCTCCCCAAGCCTGTAGCTGCTGCTGGGGGTTGTTGTGGCCCAAGTGCAGCACCCGGCATTTGGCCTTATTGAAACTCCTACAGTTGGCCTTAGCCCATCGCTCCAGCCTGTCCAGATCTCTCTGCAGAGCCTCCCTACCCTCGAGCAGATCAACACTCCCACCCAACTTGGTGTCATCTGCAAACTTACTGAGGGTGCACTCGATCCCCTCGTCTAGATCATCAATAAAGATGTTAAGTAGGAGTTGCCCCAAAACAGATCCCTGGGGAACACCACTCGAGACCGGTTGCCAACTGGATTTAACTCCATTCACCACAACTCTTTGGGCCCGGCCATCCAGCCAGTTTTTTACCCAGCGAAGTGTGTGCCCATCCAAGCCATGAGCAGCCAGTTTTGCCAGGAGAATACTGTGGGAAATGGTGTCAAAGGCCTTACTAAAGTTAAGGTAGACAACATCCACAGCCTTTCCCTCATCCAATAAGCGGGTCGCCCTGTCATAGAAGGAGATCAGGTTTGTCAAGCAGGACCTGCCTTTCATAAACCCATGCTGACTGGGCCTGATCATCTGGTTGTCCCGCATGTGTTGTGTGATGGTACTCAGGATAAGCTGCTCCATCAGCTTCCCAGGCACCGAAGTCAAGCTGACAGGCCTGTAATTTCCCAGATCATCCTTCCGACCCTTCTTATAGATGGGTGTCACATTGGCCAATTTCTAATCTGTCTGGATCTCCCCAGTAGCCAGGACTGCTGGTAAATGATGGAAAGCGTCTCGGCGAGCACCCCAGCCAGCTCCTTCGGCACCCTCGGGTGTATCCCATCCAGTCCCACAGACTTGTGTGTGTCTATGTGATGCAGTAGTGCCTCTTTTCAGATGTATGGGAGTGCCATGTCTAGAAGGACAGTTTTGGAAATCCCAATAACTGTCTGTATCTTTAGTTGTGTACCTGATTTTGCATATATGGCACAAAAATTAAGTAAAAAAAAAAAAATCAAACATAAATACTGGGAAACACTTTTTTTTTTTTTTTATCAGAGGTACCTTGAAATAATATCTGTTCTTAGCAGACTGCATGGATTTGCATCACATTGCCCTCTTAGGAAAGTCTGCCATGTATAGTGGCTGTCCTCTAGCTCAGAAATGGCCAGCCATCCTGATTCTCTGAGACACACACGAGGTTGGGAGGCCCAAGGCATGTATGATATCTTCTGACGAACTGAGGAGAAAGGAGTTCTGGAAATGGTGCACAGGCAAGGAATGACAATGTCACCTCAAGGACCTCATCTCCATTTTGGAACAGTGGTGGGCTGGATGTGAACTAGTTTCTACAGTACCCAGCCTCTGTAGTCGGAACTGTCTTGCTTCTTGCCATGTGTAGCATCCTTGGACGATGTATCTGTGGACTATTATATTTCCTTTGCTGCTTGCATGATTTACTTTTCTCATGGGAGCTGCACCTGAACTGCCTTGCTGTGGTTCCATTTCTTTAAGGTTCAGTTTCCCCTCAGTCTACACTGTATGCTCCAGGAACCCAAAGACTTTGTTGCACCTTCCATTCCTCCTTTTGCCGCTGTTTTACCAACGCTTTTCACTCATATTAGCATTATTTTCCCTTCTAAGGGAAACTTCTAGATTTGTTTTTGTCTCTTTTGGAGGTTAATCAGATTTAGATGATTCAGCCTAAATAAAATATGAGGGCTCACATTTAATTAATGTTCATTTATGTTGGGAGACAACTGTTATGATGAGCACATTTGTTATTTAGCTAGCTAGTAATGAGGTTTCTTTGCTGAGTTAGTTACAGAATTTTTTAGTAATAGAATAAACTGGTTTGTCACCACAGTGAGATGGTTAATGAACGACATCATTCCTGACTGAAGACAAAAATCCTTTCTTCCTTAAAAGACCAAAGAATCTGTAGCTGTCTCAAGGCAGGAGAGGAAATGGAAGACTGTCCTAATTCCCTAAAATACCAGTCAGGTGGCAATGGAGTTCAGCTACTCCCTGTGTGATGAGTTTAAAGCCAGCATGCAGTTGCAGATTTGTTTAACTCTCAGCTTGCTCTGAAACTTTGAATTTTCCATCTTATTCCTAAATTTTTTCCAGCAGATTTTCAAATTAGTGAAGAACCTGCCTATGGCACAGGAGACTATATTTTTTCCCAGGCCCATTCAGTGCTTCTTGTAGCACAAGTCATCGCTGTTGAGATAAACCTTGATCCTCTCTCATTCTTTCTATCCTCTACAGATTTTCATACTTTATAAATGTATCCAGATTCCTGAGATTTAAAGACACTGCACATTGTACTCTTAGGTACAATCAGGCAGGAGAGGAAGCACAAAAATAAGGTGTAAGAAGATACTGAAGAAAATGAGAGTGAAAACAAATTGTGAAGTAAATCACATATATATATATATACACACATGTATTATCGATAGGTATGTAGAAGAAAACAAGAGCCCAGACCACAGCAGGAGAATGAAATAGCAGTACAAGTGACACACACAGAGGAACAAAGTGTCAGTGCCCCATAAAAAAGAAATACCTCCTGGAAATCATGAAGCATCAGAGTAGAGGAGACTGTACCAGGTTTCCTGAAACATGGCATTTTGCCTCTACTGCAGGAAGCCATGGAGTACTTTTTGACCTTAAAGTCTGCTTCTGAAGTGACTATATAACAATGTCATCGTAAAGGGCCCCCTTCATTCACTGTTAATGACCTCCTTATCAAATTTGTGCAGTTTACAAGCCAGAGGATGATTTCTGTCGTTGCTTGCACTCCCAACTACTCTTGGGATCTAGGAATCAAACTGCTTTTTGTGCCTTTTACATTACTACCAGTAATAAAGAACCTGCAATTCAACACAACAGAATTCATTCCACTCTGGGAGCTCTTTGCAGTGCTAACTGAGGCAAAAACCTTGTTTTTATCAGTAAGTTGATAGGACTCTGACTCAGAGGGTACTGATATGCAAGAAGGTGATACTTAAAAACTTGCTAGTTTTACAGTATTTACATTGCCTTAATTTTTCTTCTGTTTATAATTTCTTGTTGGCTTGTTTAAGGTGATTACCTTCCCTGGAAAGGAAAAACTGATATAGTCCTAACCAATAAACCTGCAGCTTCCGGATGCAGGACGCTTTATAGTAGAAGTCTTTACTTTGTGTTGGTTAGTTTGAACCAGCAGTTTCCCTACTACTTAAAATCTATTGCATTTTCATGCATGAACCAATGTCCTGGATTCAGGACCTGTACTTGTGTTTCAGTTTCTGCAAAGGAACTTTGGAGACATTATTATTTAAAAGAAAGATTCTGTGAATATACATACAAATGGATTTATTCAAATATATGTGTAAGGGTTGCCTTTGGTAGTAAAGCCACTTAGCTTCATATAGTAACTACTTTCAGCATAAGACCCCTGATGTTTACTTGTCTGAGTACATATTCTACGGACTTTAAAGTTATACAGAAAATACATGATTGGGAGCGCACATCACAGCTTGGCTCCAGGGAGTAAGGAGAGACCAAACCTGGCCTACAGAGGTCCTTCATGGATCTCAGTATCCACCTAGATCTTAAGAGATCTTCTTCTGACAGAATGGAAGGACAAGCAAATTCCACTGCAAGAGTGTAGCAGAATTACCACAAGAAATAGTATGGCTGCAGAATTGGGCAATATTGCTATGTAAGATAATTTGTATTTTCTTTAGGGATTTTCACAGGCTTTAGATGAGATCTCATATGAAATAGCTCAGCAAAACCAGCAGTCTATAATTCCATGCATCATCTTTATGATTCACATGTTCTGGCAATATGCCCAGCTCCTGGAGCTGCTGTAGTCTTTCAGCAATGGTAAGCTTTGCTCTCTTCTTGCATCCCCGCTACATGATCCCTGCAATAAAATGCCATCAGAATGTCTGCAGAGAGACCTGCCTTAAAAACAGATAAACATATTTTGCAAACTAGGCTAATGACTTCAGCAACTGAAGACTAAATTGTTCCTAGCTCTCCTGTAAGTTTTCTGATAAACAGAAGTAGGTAAAATGCTTTTTAAATTACCCAGGGCATCCAAATGAATACATTAACTAATAACATCCTCATACGCCACATGCGTTTAATGGAAGAGCTTTGTCTGATTGTTTTGATATTTTCATTTCATGATATAGAAATTGATATTAAGAAGTAAATTGTTTGTATAATTATTTCCTGCCCTATAAATTTCAGCTAGATAAAAATTCTTATATGTTATTGCTGGAACTTAACTCTCTTTTGCATATTGTGAAATTTTGTGAAGTCTAAATGTAATGGAAGACATTAATGTACTTGATGTTTTTGTTCACTGACCTTGCTTACAATGTGTTTTTTGCTTTGCAATACACCAGGAAGGTAAAGACAATGTATTTTTGCACTAAGTGTTTTTTATATGTATATATTTATATGTAGTCATTGTGAAAGGTGTGTGGTAGTAATTTGTAAAACTTGCTATTTACTGCTCAGTGACTACTTTGAATGTCAAAATAACCTATAAACCTTCATTTTCTTATCTGAGTGAAGCTAACATTTGGTGTGTGTATGAGGAAAAAAAATTCAGAACTTCAGATAAATTTCTGTTCCATCTTCCAGTAGCTTTTCTCTGTCACTGAAAGAAAATCCACTCCTTTGGAAGAAAAATGAACTTAACTGTGAGAGAGACCCGTATTTCTATTTAAAGTGAGTACCTCAGAAATGTCATTCAGTTTTTAATTAATTAGTAAGAATTTCTTCTAGTCTCTTCCTTTCTCTAACTGTGATACTGGAGGGATTTCTTAATTCAGTTTCTGTTCATGTTTTCTGCTAATAAATGCTTCTGTTCTCATACATTTATATGAAGTGTTCTGCTGGCTGGTAAAGTTTGTGTTTGCTTTCATATATTGGGAGGTGATGGCCTAAAACTATGCTTTGGTGTAATGGGTACCCTACGTTAGAGTCAAACACCAGAGGCGGTTTTAGTGTCTGAACCATAAATACCTTATTCTTCTGAATACTTGAGGAGCAGAGTTGGAAAAGATAATGTGATGCATATATAACACCTGTCATTTTGAGGGATGTAAAAGTGCTTTATAAACTGCAGTACAGGTTTGGAGTTTGCTTTACCCTCTACTAAATGCAGTTTTCTCAGGGCAGGGATTGGGAGGGAGAAGATAAATGTTTAACAATGCACAGCATTGGTAGACAATGTTTTAGGACCTCATTAAGGTCTACCACTATTGCACACAATAATGTGTGGGTGAAGTGATGGCTCAAATCAATATGAAAGAGACTGTTGTTCAACCAGCTTTTTCTGTCTGGTTGTGCTTTTTACTGTTCCATTTTGATTTTGCAAATGCCTCAAAAGAACTGAGGAGTAACAAAACAATGCTAATTTCTGAAATCAGATATAAAGGACCTGCTCAATATTTTGGGCCTGTCTGAGAACTGTAAAGCTTTGGAATATCCTGAGGCTTATTATCACAGTTGCACATTTCTCAGAAAGGCTCAAGGAAAGTGGCTGCAAAACATCCCCTCTGCCACGCACATATGCACTTGGATGATGCTGTAGAGGCTTCAGCTTGCTCATCTGTGCTGCTCATCCCCCTGCCATCAGTGCACAAAAGCTTACATGCTTTTGTGCCATGGGTTCTTATACATCTGTTGGAGCTGAGCTAAGCCATTTGCCCAAACTGTGACCTTGAGTATACAAGGCTTTGTAACTCCTCTTAGACACTGCTGTTTACTTGTTCTGTTTATGATAACTGGGTAGAAAATTGCTTCATTGTACTGCTGAAGAGCGGATCCGTTTCAAATTACTCTGAAAGGCAGCCAACAGAACAGCTAACACCATGGGGCCACATTTTTAAATGGCCTTCAGTCTGGCTTTCACATTTGTGTTCCCAGGTTTGCACTCTCAATCAATTGTAGAAAAAAATAATTTCAGGCCCAATTAGCTGTGAACCTCCATCTACCAGGTTTAGAGTAAACTGAATAAATTCATGATTGAAAGGACAGTGGGAAAATGAGACAGCACTTGAACTTCCCCTAGTGCAATCGGTTTGACTGTTCGTTTGTTTTACTCGGATTGTATGGTCTTTTCTTTTTAAGTTACAACAGTGTTGCATGATGCTGGTGGCAGCACTCATCACTGCCTCTTTAAGGATGAGAATCACCAATGCAGTATGTAGTAATGGAGCAAAGTCTGTCAGAGGTTGAGTGTGTTTCTCCCTTGATCTGAGTCCGTGGCAATATCCTAGATTGAAAACCAGGTGTCAGTGTCTTCAGGTAAACTGCCATTTACTTGAGCCAAGATGTCAACTCCAAACAGTGTAGGTGGGGGGATATGTGGGGTGTGCCACACAAAATTTAATATCAATTGTCATGACTGTTAGAATCTTGCTTTGATCTCCAGGATGCTCCAGGTCTAGGAGCAGAGAAAAATAACATGCCAACAGGAGAGATGATTTGGTCCAATCTAGTTTCTGTGCAAATATTCCAGGATCTTGTGATGCCCTGAGAACAGCAAGATTAATTTTCTTGCCCTTTTCTGTGCATTTCAAGATCTTGCAGCCTCTCCCATTAAAAGAAGAGGAAAAGACTGAGCACATAAGGAATTGAGAACAGCATGATTTTCAATACAGTCTGTCACCTAAA
Organism: Strix uralensis; assembly: GCF_047716275.1. Classification (NCBI taxonomy): domain Eukaryota; kingdom Metazoa; phylum Chordata; class Aves; order Strigiformes; family Strigidae; genus Strix; species Strix uralensis. The sequence continues at coordinate 34,665,514 of NC_133975.1, forward strand.
ATCATTTCCCCCTTGAGATCAATACAGTTCTAATTAAGGTCACCCTAAGGACTGATGTTTTTGGCAAGTTTCCTTTTACAGAGACAGCTTTCTTAATGAACTTTTTCATAGGTCTGTTTTGTCATGGTTATCAGTACTGAGTTTCTCACTTTCAACTATGAAAACAACTATGAAAATTCATGCTTTCTGATAGAATCAGTATACCCATAAAAACAGTATACTATACAAGTGATCAAGCTGAACCTCTCACACAGCAAAAAGCCTATGGGAAACGCTGTATGTACCTTTCCTCTTTTCTTACATTGACAGACCATTGCTTGTAGTGAGTAAATACCTCATATGAAGAAGCAGTGTTTGCTCAACATCAGGAAAAAGAATGTTGAATTCTGAAATTTTGCTGCTCCCCAGAAAATCATGTGAAAGTCATCCATTAAAGCTTTTACTTCATTGTACAAGAGCTGTTAAATTATCTTTGGAACAGTCTGGTTTCAAGTCATGATGTCTGGATAGTTACTGTGAGAAGAAGGACATGTCTCTGAAATCTTGAAGGTAGAAAACCACATGCTCGGCATTGTATTTCTACTTCTCCTCTGGGGAAAGGAGGAAACGTACTTTGCATAGAACAGATATATAGCCTCAGGACGGATCGCTACCTTTTTAAACTGCAACATTTCAAACTGAATTGACCCTAGTAGAGGATGCTGCTGCACCCTATCCTCATGAAACTGAAGACAGAGGCTGCCCTCAGGAAAGCTGACTAATATTTTCTTAGAATACACCTGAATCTTTAGTCATGTCTGACATAAGATGAGAAAATATTCTTTGATTTGGTTTTTGTCTTCTTCCATAACTGACAGTTTATTAGGTATTATAACAAACCAGCAAGCAAAAGCATCCCTTTTGTTAGAAATTTTTTTTTCCATTGCAGGAAATGTATCATCAACTTACTGTAAAACAAGGAAAAAAGGACACAGAGAGGGAAGTTTACCATTGATGACTGACTATATATGCTGGTGGTCCATAAGGGTGTGAGCTCCATTTATTGCATCCTTAAAGTATATAATGAGACATGTTTCTGTCCCCTGATGTTTTATGAGGAAGGTCTTTCACTCTCACAGCCGTGATCCTAAAAAATGCAGATCAAATGATCTTCTTTCTTCATGGAGTTGTGATGTTTCTGCACACTGCATTGATTGCCCTCACATTTCCAGTGCAAAGTCTTAATTGCAGCCTCAGGGAACACTATAAAATAACCTTTAAACACATGGCAAGACTCTGCATTCTGAGTTTGGCAGAAGCCTTTTTGGCAGAGGCTGCCAGTGGCCTTCTATTGGTCACTTCAGTCCCCAGCTGCTATCTGACAGATGTGCTGGAGGGAACAGCATCAGGCTGTTAGTGCTCCTGGTCTCCTTGGTAGGCTTTCAGCCACCAGATGTGTGATGGAACTCACAATCTTTTTAAATCAGAAGAGCCTAATAAATAAAGATGAAGTTCCTTCAGTCACTGATTAGTTTACTATATGGAGAGAAGTAGAAAGCAAGCAACTTTTGTAATGACATTTAAGGTATGAAAGAGCAGTTCAAAGGAGGCTAATGTAAACACTAAGTAGATAAAAAGTTTGAGCTTCTTGAAACTGTCATGGGAAGGAAAAGAAATACCCTTGCTTTTGAATACAGCTATTTTAGGTTGATTTTGGTCAGTCCTGCACTGCAGCTGTAAAGGATTCCAGGTTCCCATCTCCAAGATGCAGTTACAGCACTGTTTAAGAGCTACATAGCACGCATGACTGAGCTGTGTCCCCATATCCAGGACACATTATGGGAATACAGTTAACCCTTATTCCTTAGACAAGTTTGAAACCATCCTGTAATTGCATCTGGGGATAGGCAGGTTGGACTGGAGTTCCCTGACCCAATTATAGTTGTAACTCTGACAAAGCTTAGCTCTCAAAGCAGGTTAAAAAGCTAAAGGGACAGATTCATGTTACGTGCTGAGCACGAAAGTTTCTTTGAAGCAGATCCACAGTGCTGTAATCCAAAGTTCAATAGGCACTGTGCCAGTCCCTCTGCTGTATCCCATGTGAACTTTATATTGCTTTGCTTATTAGTGGCATTCAGAATGCTTGAGGTATTTTTCATCATTCAGTCAGTCTTGTGGTATAATGTAAATCATACAGTCCCTTTCCTTAGTGGAGGGGCTGCTTTTTCCATCTTTGAGAGCGTCAGCTGCAAAATACTTTACTTTTACCAGTGGACGCTAAACTTTCTTTTGTAATAAATAAGTTCTGTTTTTCCTCTTTACTTATATGTCTATTACTCATTGCATTTAAATGAGGAATTAGCTTGCTTGACTCAAAGCCAAATCTTTTTAAGCTATGCCTTGTTGAAGGAGAGTATCTAAAAGTAAAAGGTACAATTGATCTGCCAGTAAATGTCTCAGTTACCCCTATCATAAGAAAACAGTTGGCCTCTGCTTCAGGGACATTTCTGTAAGTAGGCACATGTACACTTCATATTTTGCAGTTGAGGGGAGCAGGTGTTGAATTTTCAACTTACTGGGCTCTAATGCTTCCTTAAAAGCCTTTTTTCCTTTTGTCTTCATAATATGAGAAGTCTGACTAGCCCTAGAATGGCACCTCAGGTTTTCTTAGGTAGAATTTGGGCTCCACTGGTGTTAATCAGAGTTTTGCCATTGTGTTCAGTGTAACAATTATACATCTGCTGCTCAATAGCCTGATTTTAATGCCCCATATTTTCATGCAAAGCTTCATGGAGATTTGAAGCTCGCTAGAGTGAAAAGCTTTTGGTTGTCAATTCATTAAAAGTGTTAAATGCTTTAATAATACGTACTCTTATGATGGTTACAGTTGAAAGAAGTGAAAAGTGGGAAGACTGGAGACCATAAGGACAGGTACTGGGGAGGTACTCCTCAATGAATAAACTATTACTTGCACTAAAGGTCTCCTAGGAAAATGCTTAATTCCAGGTACTTTCTTTGATCCCACACATTGCTAGTGAAACATAAGGCTAAACTGGCCAAACGAAAAAGGCAAACATGGTAAGAGCACGTTGAGGAACGTTTGGAATGAAAACTTGTGATATTGCAGTCATGAATATGTCTGTAGCTGATCTAACTTATGGACTGTATTCAAATTGATATAGCTAGCTCATGTACCAATTGCAATGAAAATATGGGCCTGACAAAAACTCATGATACATGGCCACTCATCTGTTGTTTGGACCAATGCACTGTAATTGATACCTGAGCTAAGCAGGTTAAAGACAGATAGCATCTATATAACAGATTGTACTGCTGTGTAGAGATACCTAAATGGTTTTAAAATAAATTAGAATGGGTACTGGAAACAGCCCTGCAATGATATGCAGACCTCAGGGTGGGCTAAGTTAAAGGACTAGGAAAAAAAACACATCAGTTGAGAAAATAGAAAGCAGTGGGAAAAAAAATCCAAACAACTAGAACATGGCTGAAATCCTGCAGAGCTCAGAGTGTGCTAACTTAAGGGACCAGAAACAAAATACATGTCAGTTGAGAAAGTAGAAAGCAGTGGGGAAACAAAAAGTTTAACTAGCACATAACTGAAATGAAAAAAGAAAGAACAAAAGAAAAAGAAACAAAACAGTGAAAGGAAGATTTGTATATACAGGAAACAAAAACTGGGAACTAAAAATTGCTGAAGTTATCAGAAAGGAGCTATAGAACTATTATTAAAATGGAGGAAAGGGAATAGATAGCAGAAAGTGAGAAATATGGAAAGTCTGTGCAGAGTGAAGAAAGATAACAAGGAGAATTCCAGAACCTTGTGAAAAGCATTTCCTTGTGAATGTTCTTTGCTGCAGGACCTCAATTTTGTAACTTATTTTCAGCGTCTGTTGCTGGAGGAGCCAAAGCTTAAGGGCAGAAAAACAGGAAAGCATTCCATTGAAATCAAATCTCAATCCAGACATGAGCCTGGTTTTCAACTTACAGCCTAACTCTAAATCCCTTTAAAGTTTGCTTGTCACTTAATTGCACTACAAAATCTTGGCAGCCTCCTCACATCACAATTCTAAGCTGTCAAAGTAAGTAAAAGTAGATATAAAACCCCTCTAACGTCTGTCAACCTTTGGAAATAATTTTCTAGCTGCAATTATGTACCAAGCAATAAGTTCATTGTGTCGGGTCATAAGGCCCAACCTAGCACATTAAAGTCCATCAAACTTACTTGGGCCTTGCTTTATTAGGTGTTCTTTCTGGGACAATAAAACCCACCTCTATTTATCGTATCTGGAACTAGAGTCTTTGATCTCAAGTTTCACACAATGCAAGTTTGTTTGAACTGACATACAAAGAAAAAGATAATTAAAAAACTGAAAAATGCTCACAGTTCACTCTTAAGTGGCAGAAAAGCTCTCAATTACATGCATAGGCAGTGGCAAACCTTTTAACTGGGGTATTTTCTGTGGGTATCTGGGGTATTATATAGCAACGTGTAACACTGTAATAGTCTCATATCATCTTCCTGTCAAGCTACTTTAACTAATCGGCATCATGAAGAAATAATAAGGTCCCAGATATCTGCTGTGACAGTGCATAGAATATTGTGGCCTATGTTACCTTGTGGATATGGTGCATTCATCTGTAATAATTACACAGCAACGCAAAGTTATATTATCATTGCATTGAAATTTCTCAGTATAAACAATGCCTAGATACTTTACTGTTGACTAAATGAGGGAGAGAGTATGGGAGTAGGGGATTAAATAAGGGCAAGTTTTCTATAGTTTTGGTAAAAATGGCATCAAGATTCAGGTTGGTGATTACTATGCCACATATCAATAAAAATGTGGTTTCAAACCAAAATATTTCATCAGTCATCACTGTAACTAGTGAACAACTGAGTGGGCTGATTCAGGTTTCACATACTTGCATTGTACCAACAGAACTCTGCTGATTGTAATGACATTACCTCTGCTTTGTAGCGCTGCTTATGGGACTTGCACTATACCATTTACAAATACCTAACATTATTTAATGTGCTTGCATCACAAAACATTCAGTTTGCTGAGAACGGAGATGCTGAGCAGACACAGGCCTGATCTTTACAGTAAGAGGAGAGCTCAGATCGGTTGGATTTTGTTTTTCAAGCTATTTTTAAAAGGTAGTTGTTCAAATCTGGAGAAATTCAGTCCTGGAAATAAGGAGAGAGATATATAATAAATCTAAATCTTAACATTTTCGTAGAAATAGTGGTTTTCTTCCCTATGTGCTTTTTGAAAGAAATAGTTACAGGTGCTTATATGGGTTGTGTGTTGCTATGGAAATGTTAGGAAGGGATAAGCAAAGAAGGACAATTCTGTTTATAAAGAAAACAGAAAACAGGTGAAAGGAAGAAAATATAATTATCCCCATTTTACAGCTGAGAAATTTCAACACAACAAAGATAAAGAGCCCAACTGTTGTGGAAATCTATCAATCCTTTTAGGTTGACCTGTCATTTAGGCATTGTTCTGCCTGCAGGGTATTCACAGAACATCTACAAATCATTACCCTCCCCTCACCCCTCTACCTTTTACCTGCTTCTGCATACAGATGCACTCCATCATAGCTGTCAAAACTCTTTTGTAAAAAGACCCCAGAGTCACCCCACCACCCCCACTTCTAAAGAAATATTGCAAGGCCCGCTGATCAATAGGAGAACTCAACACAGAAAGAAAGGAAGAGGCAGTACCAGCAATGAGATGTTGTTTTCTGGCCCACTGAATGTCACAGTGTGGATGTGGGCCATCTATTCATAACATGTCACAGTAACTATGCAGCCTGATCATTTTTGTTGTTTTAGAACTGATGGTAGAGGAAATCGGTAGGTCATATATCTCTGTTCAGCCTTGACAGTTAGTTCTGCACTCTTTGATTGTTGATGGTGAGAGTCAGAAACATGTCCAGGCCAGTAGGAAGAGGTTAGAACTGAAAACAAGTTCAAATTTAAATACAAAAATGGTTTTAGTGACTTGACTACAGCCTTCCCACTCCTTCTCACTCCTGTCAGGCACTCCTGATCCTTGCAGTCTGCAGCTGATCAGTGCCTGAGTCTGGATTCAAGCTGATGTTCAGGGTCAGCAGGAGCTGGCTCAGAGACATCAGCTAAGTGATACAACAGGGGAGGAGAGTGAAGGAAATACAGGAGAACGTGGCCAGCCCCATTACATGTGCAAGAAATCAAGTACTTCAAGTACCAACACAGATGGTTTGGTTCCTTGTTAGAGCAAGGAGCCTGAAAAATAAAACCCAACAAAAATCCTACTCTGTGTCAGAATCCAGTCCCAGTGGGTAGACAAGAAAATTGTTCCTCAAGAATTGAGTAGAAGGAGCAGAAACTATTCCCCAAGAATGGACTAGAAGAGGGCCCTCTAACCATGCTCTTTGCAGTTGATTTGCCAGGCAGCCTATATTGAGCCTGAGACAGAGAACAAGCTCTTCCTAAAGGCAGAGAACCCATACTCTGATCCAGGATCCAGTGACTATAACTGTGGTCATAACAGCTATAACTGTGTCATAACCAACCTATGCCATAACTGTGTCTGCACATCCTCCTCTGAACTTTTAGTGTATAGCTCCTGCTGTGAAGAAGTTGGTGGAAAAAAACCACCTGATTGAGGATCCTGGAGTCATGCTACAAAATGGGTTACTTCTTTCTTTGGTCACACTGCTGGATGTCAAGAAATTTCTAGGAAGAAGGACACACTGACTCACACTTGGAGACAATACTCACCTGCATCTCACTTGCACCACACTTCCACACCACAACAAGGCAGTCAACCAGCATCTTGGTTCTTTGATCTCGACTGTGCACTCCTCCCTTCTCTACATGTTGTATATTTATTTTGTAATAAATCCTTTCACTCAGTCTTGGTATGTCTTTCTTATTAGAGTTGTGTTCATCTTATCTCTTAGGAGAAAGAGGATGGAATAGCCATCTAGTGAGAGGGATTGGCCAGGAGGAGAAGCCAGATATTATCTAAATAAGCCAGACTGAGTCACAGACTGAGCCTGGACTGAGACCAGAAGAATACTTAGAGCCTTTTTCACCTAAAACTCGAGGCCTGTGAGACTTTTTACATATTCAGCAAGGAGTGCATCACAGAAAAGATGTCAGAGTGTTCATATGTGAAGTGTAGGAAGCTGGAGTTGGTAGAAGGTCTTTGTATTTCTTCCTAGGACTTGTTAGGTAGAATATGTCACTAGTGTATTGGCTTGTCTCAGGGGCCTATCTCTCCTGTCTTGCTACACCTGCGGATAGAAATCCACAGTACTGTCATATTCCCTACTCCAGTCCTGTCCCCACTGAACTCATAAATCCCTTTCTAACTCCCAAAACTATCCACAGCCGTGCTCTTAGTCATAATCTAGGGTGTCACCTACAGCTTCTGCCAGCCATCCCTATCCTAATGGCCACTCAATGCTAATCTTGTCTGGAAAAATCCTACACAAGTTATGTCATGTCTCTCACTGTTTACTAATCCACCAGCCAAGACAAGCCCTTAAAGAATCAGTGCTTTCATCTGGTGTTCAAGCTTCCCTTTTGCTTCAGGAATGTCAGATCTAATCTGGTAGGATAGAGTAGTTCAGGTATGACCAAAAATAAGGACTTTAAGGACAGCAGTGAAGGAATGTAAATGTCTTACAAGTAGGAGAAACACCATGATAGGACTTGGATGCAAAACTGAGATGTCAAGGTTGTCAGAGTTTTATGTGCTGAGCATGTGTGAAGGGTCACCTGAGAGGTGTAAGAAGATTTAGACTTCTAAATGTAGATGTCAACATAATATAAATGCCAAATGGCTGACAGGAGTATAAGACCGTGTGAGGAAGGAGAAAAAGAGGCAAACCAAGCTTAGATGCCAGCACAAGCTGAGATGTGTAACAAGGCTGAATCCCAGCTTGAATGACTGAGTTATTTCCCTAAGTCAGTTTAAAAATCTGTAATGCAGCCAAGAACTGAATCTATCACCTGAATTCCAACCCTTCATCTTCTACAGCTGCAGTGTAAGCCTACTTAAAAGTCATCCTGTAGACTGTAAGGCCTCTTAAGCAAGCTACTATAGCTGATAACTTCTAACAAAAGCTGGTCCAAGGCTATTTACTTAAAACAGCTGCTTACATGATATATTTTTCTAGTATTGTCCTTGAAAAAATAAAATTACTTCGACAATAGAACATGTCTATACAGCAAGGTGTAGACTGTTCAAGTCTGACTCAGAGGAGAGACACTTCTCCTTGGAACTGGTGTAGCCTTGTTGCCTTGGCTATCATTGAGCCTGAGTCTATGTGGCTGTGGGGAGGCAGAACGAAGCAGCTCAGGCTTGCAGCTGGGCAGCTTCTGAGCCTGAATTGGCTTGTTTGGGTGAAGTGCAGGCAGCAGGTGTGAATGACTAGCTACACCTCAATAAATAGTCAAGTGTCACTGAAAGAAAGGCTGTAAGAGTTAAAAGGATAGATCCTGAAGGTGGGTTTGACTCCTAATTCAAATCCTAATCTAATTTCCTCAGTGAGCAAAATTCAGATTCTTAGTCCCAGATACTCCATATTACTGAAGTTGTTTGTGGGGACTGTTGTTTACACCCCTTATTCTACGGATATATTGATGTAAAATCCAATAGGCAAATCTCAGGGTGTTTCCAGTCTTTTTCTAAACTCCTCTGTCTATTATTCCTTCTGGTTATTACAAGATAGAGAAGAAAAGGGTGAAAAATAAAAAAGATGAATAATACTTTGAAAATACCTTTTAAGTCTTCTAGAATGTGAAAAAAATCAATGTTTGATTACATTTCACAGGCAACACATACAGCAGGCTGTTCATTACTTCAGCTGCATACTGATTTTTCTAGCTTCTGGCAATCAAAGAATTTAAGGAATACTCTCTTGTGATACTTCTTACTGTTGAGATTTCTGATGATATATAGTGACTGGTCTAACATCACTAGGAACTGTAATATGGATCAGCTGTTGGAACAACTAATGCTGCAATCACTGTAGCAGGTGAAACAAAATGCACAAATAGCAGAAGTGTGTCTATGTGCATATATATGCTTGCACACCTAGACAGGGCAGGCAGGCAGAACATCTCACACAGGTAGAAAAGGGGGTGATGGCTCATCTCAGAGAAGTGTGATTTGATGCAGGAAGAAGCCGGTCTAGCTATGATGTTTACTTTAATTTTAAGCAAAATGAAGGGTATCCTGACAGTTAAGAATCTTTGATGTGGGTTTGGAGCTTGTGTAAAGTACCAGTAAATCTATAGGATCCAGTAGAATTATATCGGCTTGGAAAGGTGTATGTAAGAACTTAAATGCTTCAGTTGCAGAAATGGTGTACATCGCTATGCACTATGGTGTAAACAAAGACATTACTTCTTTGGAAAAGCTTACCCAAGTTTAGCTCTGCTCTCAGTTTGATTGAGTTGAATTATACTTTGTGAGAAAACAGCAAGACCAGACCTGTGTCTCCACATTAAATCTTTCCAGTGCATAAAATCATATGTACTTAGTTTATTCTTTGATATAAAATGATTAATTTCTATATAAGATGATTGAAAATGTCCTGGTCTTGCGTTCCTTTGTAAGGTAATATACCCTAAAAGAGAGTTGAGGGAAAACATGAATAGAGTAGGAGTCTCTGCTAACTCTTGCTACCAAGTCTTGCTGCTAAGGAAGATCCAGACATGGGAATATCAGGAGGAATTTTGGGGTGTTTAGCACAAGAAATCTTGTGGATCAGACCTACTATGCTCATATTCAGAGGAAAAGAAATCAGGGACAGGAGAGTACTTCAGCTTTAGAACTGATGATGGAGGATCAAAGACAGAAACTGAAGTAAAATAAAGAGAGATATAGTAATGGCTGCTTAAAGGAAAAAAGATCCTCTTCATCCACCCCCTCATCTTTGTTATTCATCTGTGACATAAAAGCACAGACTGATGGTTAAATGAAGCATCTCTGTAAAAGCAAGGGGAGTAGAAATATGAGCATTTTCTTTTCTGTAGGAAAGGAGAATTTAACCCAGTTCTACTGTTAAAATAGATAACCTGGAAATAAATATTTTACTTGGTTATTTGCTGAGAGGGGAGAAAAGACTCCTTTTTGGCATTAGCACAGTTAGGACAACTTGAAAGGTTAAATAGACATAAATTCCTGAGAGGTAACAGTGTGATATAGGACTATAGAGAGTATAGCAATATGATGCTAGCATATTCTCAGCAGTGCTGTTATAGAGCATTTGCTGTGTTAACTGTACCTTATGCTATAAATCGATGTATCTTTTGCTGTAGTTTACTAGGTATTTTAGTTTGTATTTGTGTTGCATACTTCCACTGTGTATTCCTATTGCATATTTTAATAAGTTATATAATTCTGCGACAATAAAAGCAAATGCAATAAAGCCTGACTGATTGATGCTGCTTGTGTATTTTAGACTGGCATTGGGAATCAGCCTGAATTTGCAATTTGGCAGTAAATTAATATTGATACAAAAACCATTCATGTAACACAAAGCTTGTTACTCTATATTCTAGCAGTGTTTTCTTTACTTGTTTGGCTGGGTATGAGATGTCTCTTAACCCATCTAACTGGGAGAATAGGAGTAAAAATATTTTTACTTCTGAAGGTTGCAGCATGTATTGGTTCTGAATGATTAAAAATAGAACAAGCACATGAAAAGCTATTATTTGGAAGCTAGTTTTTTTACTGTTTCTCCTTTATATCCTTTTAGCATGATATCCAATGTTACATGCAAATTCTATCTGACTATAGAAGGCAGAAAGTTTGAAAACAAATGCTTCATTCTCTTACACCAAGGGACAGATTGCACTTCTTGGCTCATTTGATATGATTGTATGATATCAAAGCAAGGATACTGTGAGGTGGGGAAAGAGAAGGATCATGTCTTTCTTTAAACAGAGGTATGGTTTTCCACTTCTAACCTCCTCCTAAGAGAAGCTAGACAGTGTCAACTTCCCTAAACCTGTGTGAGCAGGTTTATTATGTTTGTTATGAGGACATGGTAAGACGCCTAATGAGATTTAGTCTTAAGGGCAGGAGGAAGGAAAGCCCTACTGAAACACTTCAGCAATAGTAAAGGTAGTAGCACCTCCCAAGTACATTTTAGGAAAATTATGAAAAAATGAACAATAACGATAATTAATCTTAGAAGACCCTTTGAAAGAGATGTTACAAGTTCCCCTCTTGGGTTACAGAACACTGTGTCTATGGTGCTGGTCTGCCACAATAAACAGCTTCCTGACACCCCTGCAAGGTTTCTCTGTTCTTTCTCTTTATCCATAACCCTCAAAAACCCCTGCTGTTACTTACCCATAAATTTCTTTGATGGGCAGTTATGTGGATCAGGAGTATCACATTTACATTTGATATAAATCTCTGGAGCCTTCGATTATTTAAAAAAGCATTCAGTTTTTTTTCTTCCTCAAACACTGGGTTTGGAAATGTGTCTGGGTCAGGAGGGATATAGGTCTTGCCCTGTTAATAGCAGCTGCCTCCTTTGAAGCTCCTCTGCTCCCCTTCCTTGCTTGACCATGTCAGACCTTTCATCAGTTGAGTGCTGAATATGCAAAATGACTGAATTAGATAATACTCCACGATGTACCAGATTTCAAGTAATTAGGAAAAAATAGATATGAGATTCAGATATCACCCTAATACTGTTTAAAAGCATGCTGGCTCACATACTCAAAGTCATTGCTAACACTGGCGTGCCCTCAGAGTGAGCAGTAACAGGTCTATGAATAAAAAGAGGTTGATTAGCTATTCCCGCAGACCATCCAGTTATTGGTTCAGCTGATACGGATAAGGCTTGCATACAGTTCTAACAATTCTTTTTCATCAAAAGTGTGGTAACTGTAGGAATATCAATGAATTGAATCAAATCTATTTCATGTCTGCCTCCTGAATTAGAAGTTCCTTAAGAAGTTTCAGAAGTAAAGTTGCACAGATGCATTGAAGAAGAGTGAAGATCCCTAGAACACTGCATCTAATTTTGGAGATCTCTTGGAGATCTCTTGAGCACTTCTAAGTTGCATATCTTGCCCATGTGTCAATTATCTGGGAGACTCCCACCTAGGTGCCAGTCTCACACCTTCTGCATGAAAATCAGATTTTGATGAGACACATGCCTTTGATGCCTTTATAGACAGTATATTTTGCCATCAGGTCCTCAGTCTATATTACTGTACCAACAAAACGTGGCATGTTGCCCAACAGTTAAAGAGAGAAAGATAATTTTACCATGTTTTATCTTTCTGAACAGTTAAGATTTTTCTCAAGGACCAAGGGGGGTAGCAAGAAATGCTCACTAACCTTACCAGATGTTTGCTTAAAAATGAGAGAAGGAAGAAAGCTCTGATAATTGATAAAATCATAGTCCAGGGGTCTGATAATTGATGAAATCATAGTCCATTTCTGGCACCTGAAATGGAAGAACTGGGAGACTGAATGCTGATGATGGTGACCATAATATGTCAGAAGGTGACAAATCTTGATTTTCTTAGTTAGCCTCTGCCATAGCTGTGATAGCAAGAAGAGACTCCTAAACCAAGTATTAAAATGAAAACCTCATACTTTGATTCTTATAAACTATTTGCAAGTTATGTTAAAAGGTAAAAATACTAGATAATCTGAAATATCATGCTTGTCTGATTTGAAAACAAAACCCTGGTTGTAAATTTCTCTAAAATACGATATGATATCAAATGCACACTCATCTAGTAAAATATTTTTATTGGAGAAAAACAATAATTGGTAACTTCATGAATTTTAATGGGACAATTACACATTGATCAATAATGTTACATCTAATGATTTCTCTTTCACCAACACTTCAGTGTTGTCAGTTGACCTTTAATGGAGATTCAGTGATGCAAAACAGCTCTTCTGTAGAATCCAATGTAATGAGACTGGGCCTTCTAAAAGCTCAAATGACATCCTCAAGTTCAGTTAATGAAAAGTGATCCTGAATTATCTAGCATCATGCAATATCAGAAGAGAGAATCTTCTTTACCTACAAAAACCTTTGCTGTTGTCTCTGATTGTCAGATTCCAGTCAGTACTGGCTTTATTAATTATCCTCAGGTTTTCTTGCTGCTAAACTGAGCCAAGAAAACATTTGAAACTTCAACAATGCCCTTGATTGTCATGGTAGAAATAATAGACCTGAAAGTTAGATGCTATCAAGATAGAGATTTACAAACTTGATTTTTCACAATGAAGTAAAGAAGCTAACATGAACATTGATAAGTGTGGGGTTGAGGATGTGGGTTGCATTGTGATGTTGCTTATCTCATTTATCCTGCAGGCTTAATATTACCAAGCCAAGTTCTTGGCCGAGGTACAGATGGTTTATGTCACATTACAGGGAGCATTAAGCTGCAAAATTCATATCTTCAATACAGGATATTCCCCTCATTCACAGTGGGCCCTATATGCCTATACACTGGAGTGGCCTCCACCTCACTCCCCAATTCATGTTAACAGAGAGTGAAACTGCTTTTTTGCAACTCAGTTTCTGTAACTGATTTCAAACATAGCTTGCTTTGCATTTAATGATCTGCTTCAGAGTGCTCTGGAACTGGGTGAAGGCTAGGGTCATTTTGTATCATGTTGTCTCCTTTCTCTTGACTTTTGCTTTATGATTCAAGGTACAATGAGGCCAGGAATGCACAAGATTCTCTCCCATTGACAGACAGCAGGTCCTGCTATAAAAACTTGAAATGTCTGCAGAAGTTGTTAGCAGATTTGTAGAGATCTTCAGAAACCATCTTCAGAATATATGACAGATTTCCAATATTGCAACTGAGTGAATGAAAAAACCATGTCAGACCGCAGTGTTCTGAACCACACTTGAACTTTTAGATTATTTCCTCTGTCTTCCTTGGGATGTTAACAAAGGCTTTAATACATTGGAAAAAATGGCTTTGAGAAAGGAAAATGGTTATACACTTAGGTCACAGTGATGTTTTTACCATCTAGGCTCCATTTAATCATAAAGGCTACATTAGAAAGTAGAAGAAGATCTGTAGAGGGAGCAGGTGGTGCTGCTCCACACAGACTGTGTCACTCTGGACTAGCTTTTGTCTGGACCAGTAGACTGAGCATCTTCAGCAGTAGCAGTGATTTAGACACTTTCCTCAGGCTCATCTTCTGCTTTATCTTCATTATGGAGGAATCCAGTTTGAGAGGTTTCTGTGACGCCACAAGTATGGCAAGTTGGAGATGATGGAGAGAGTTTCTTCAAAACTACTGATCCAACTACAAAGCTACTGCAAATGCACCTGGCCACTTCTGATATGGTCCTCTCCCTCCAACTCCCATATGCCGCTATATGACCTGCAAAAGAGTAAGCAAATCCTATTATTTCCTGTTATAATTTGCTCTCTTAAAACTTTTCTACATACAGCTGTTAGTTCCCTACTGGTGGTAAAAATTATGAAAAACATTTGAGTTAAGCAAATTTTTAAAAGGTTAGGTCTATATTTGTTGCATAGTTACACTGAGCAAACACTAGATTTGGATTCATAAATAAGCATTCATGAATAAGCAACGACTTTAATGAGATTTGAAAGACTTCTTTGAAAGACACATGAAATGACAAGAATTGGTTAAGCTGAACATTTTCTAGACTACATACCTGAAAGCACTTCAACAAGGTAACTCTCAAGGTTGAAGCTGACCCCTAAGAATTTGCTTGACTGTGAATGAATATTTTGTTCCCATGTTTTATCATCCCATTTATGTTCCCATGTTTTATCATCCTTTTGTATGTAAATAATGCATCTCCCTGAATATCTAGCTTCTGTGGTCAGTTGTAGAGCTAGGACGTGGGTTTCTTTCATGACCTGCAACTGAAGGGAGATAACATAGGGAATACTTTGCTTCATTCTCTCCTGTGCTTCCATCCAAGAGATGGGTACAATCTCTGCAGTTATTCTCTTATTAGACCATGTCTGGTTATACATGAGGAAGTTTCTTGAAAAGTCATTGAGGATTAGGCCCATTATCAGTACAAAGCTGTATAAATATACACATGAAATAACATTACAAAAAAAATTGACAAAACAGGTGGTGCCCAAAAATTCACAGTTACGTTATAGAAATCAGAGTGCAAGACAGCATTTAAATGAAGCAAAAATGAAATAGTGAGCCTACAGGAAAGGTAATCCCATCAACCACAGACATTTGTGTTCTTCTGTAAAATGTGGAGGGCTTTGACAGTGTTCCCAGAATGCAGCAGATCTACAGTGTGCTTTAGTAGTAATAACAACAATTTAGCTCCTACAATCTGGCTTTCATAATGCACTGCCTACTTCAGAGCAAGATTAACATGCATCTAAGATCATAAGAAAAGTAGATATATGATCCCTTTCACTTCTTGAATAACTACAGAACAGTTGAATTCAAATTTAAGCCAAAACATCTGTGGACATTAAGAGTGTTAAATTTTGTTCCTTTTGATAGAATAAAAAGTATGAAATATTTTTTTAAAAGATGTGAGGACTTAGAGGTTTGAACTAAGCATTTTTGCAATAAAATGTTTACTAGCTATGATTCTGCATGTGTTTTACTTGGCAGCCAGATCTGAGGGTGGTACATGGGTTGTTCAATGTGTCTATACACTATATAATGAAAAATTTTTATGCAAATTAAACTTTATCTCTGTTTTCTTCTTAAAAAGAAAAGAAGAAAAATATTTTCTTGCCTTCAGGATAAATGATACTCCACAACTTAATATCCTATTATTGTTATTATGCATAATGTTTCATTAACATTGCTTTTGCTACAGCACACACATCTAAAGAAAATACTTGTACTCAGTATTGTCGAGGCAGTATCAAGATTACTCATCAGGTTCCTTCAAGTATGGTGAGTAAATGATGTGCTCTTCTAACTTGGCTCAAGTCGCTAAGCATGACTCTCGGTTTCTCTCCACTTTAGGAGCATTTCATTTTGTATTGAAAAAATAAGAACAAAACCCCTCTAATTATGTCCTGGCTGATGATAGCAGATGGGTGGGAATATTGGTGACTTCTCTTATTTTAAAAAATGTCTTCCTCCAAACCATTAGTCATGTGGGACACTGGTGTCAAAAGAACTAGGAATATGCCTGTGAGGTCCTAAGCATCAGTCAGTGGAGCCTACAGTTGTATATAAATTAGCAGTTATAAATTATCAGTTTTAAGTAGCACCAACGTACATCAGCTGAGCATCCAGAATGGACAAAACACTGTGTGCTTTGTCCTGTGCTTATCTGATGTGAAATCTCTTTTGCACTCTACCTCTTGTGCCAATGGTAACACATGAACCTGTTAAAATCTTTTGCAACACTGAGGTTTTAGAAGGTTTATAGGTAAACCATACTAAATCATGCAGCCTGGTTTCCCACCATAGTGAATTTGCATATGGTGAAAGGACACTAAAAGCTCAGAATATTCTGGAATCTGAGAGAGTGGAATAAATAGAATGTGAGGAAATTAACTTTTCTGTGAAAGCAGATATTATTACCCCAGCTGACAGCTGTAAAGAAATATTAAACATTTTTTGCTAGAAATATTTTAACATTCCCAGTTACAGGAACACAGCACTACAGAGCATAGAACTACTGTGAATTTACATTGTCTTTTGCTATCTTTATAGAATACTATAACATATGTGAGGTGGGACAGATAGTTAGCAGGTATCGTATTTTTGTGTACTTATTACACTTTTGGCTTAACAAAGAGACACTGATATCATACATCCTAGTATTCTGTAGAGAGTTAAAGTGGTTTTGCTCAGAAACCACAAAATCTCACAATAGAAAATCTCTTGGTTCTGAAGGAAGAATTTTCTTTTTACTGGGTCATGGTTAGTGACTCAAACCAAGTTAGAGTGGTACTGCAAAAGAAGAGATTGGATTGCTCAACATAATTTCTCTCAAGATCCTTCTTAGTAAAGAGTTATATGTCTTTACATTCCTGTTGGCTCAGGAAGGAAACTGATACTGTGCAGACCTTTACTGGATCTGGCTCTGTGTGTGTGAATAAAATTGTCTTGGATTTATTCATTCCTGGTGTTTCAAATACTAATTACCATCCTGCTATCATAGCTAGCTTTGAACTTTGGAGACACCTTACACAATTATATCAGAAATTCCTCAAAGCTGTAATTGTCATCGTCCTTCAGGAAGTATTACTGCCAGTCTTTCAATTTTCTTATTATTTATCATTAAAGTAATACCCATCCATTTACAGACAGACTGACTACAAATTCTGTGGCTTGGCTTGCCTTCCAAAGTGGTTTCTGACTTTGCCATGTCACTGAATGCCAAGGGAGATGATTATGTCTCTAAAATCCTATCCTATTCTATTTTGACTGTGCTGAAGTAAAGGATTTGTGAGCTATGTAAATATTGCTGATGGAAATGTCCTGTTTCTACTTTGTTATTCAGTTAGACACAGCCCAAATAATTTAATCTTGGGCCTTGTTATGTGTTTCCTGGGTGACTTAGTTAATGAGGTTATAATTTGTTTTAAAAATAAAATTGAACTCCTTCATCTTTCCATTTAATATGGAGAAAACCCACATCTATTCTCTAAGACCAAACTACCCCTGACGCCCCATAGAGAAAGTAATTCTGCTATTACAGGAGTCCCACTATGGACCATGCTATTACAGCCCTGGAACAGACACACTAAGTAGAAGAATCAGCCCTAGTGATTCCCAGTCTTTCCAACTTCTTCTACCCCTGCTTTGCAGGATAGAGAGACTTGTTTGATTACAGTGACTGTATCAAGGTTAATTAACATGTCATCTGATCTCTCACACTGAAAAACCTATCTTGGATTCTCTTGGAAAAGTTGTCATGTCCCTTATAAAGGCCATATTGGGAAGCTGTGAGTAGGAATATAAGTTACAACTTGGAGGTATGTCAGTCTGCTGAGGTCTAGATTTTCAAGTGCAATTGTCATAGGGGAAAGGGGAAATCTACAGTTTTATTGTGTCTGGATGGTTTTTTTGTTGTTGTTTGGGGTTTTTGGTTGGGTTTTTTTTTGGTGTTGGTAGTGTGTTGGTGTTTCTTGTTTTTAATTTTTTTTTGTGGGGAGGTGGGACACAGGGTTTGGTATGTTGTTGTTTCACATTCTCTCTGATATCCTGAAAAGAGTTCCTGAATTCACTGTAGCCAAACTTGGAGTTTAGTCAGGTCCTCAATCCTGGATGTTGAAGATTTTGCCTATCAGATAGACCGCTCTTGCCAGGTACCCGTCAGCAGATTACTTCATAAAGTACATATAAGGCATAATTAAAATCTTGTCAAGTTATTTCCTATCTGTGTAATCCACAAGAGTAATTAAGCAGCTAAAAATGAGAACTAGAAAGTACTGCTACTGTGTAGGAGCCATATGCCTAGCTTTTAGATACTGAGTCTTTTACAGTAGGATGTGATCACTAGCAGTGATTTTCTTACTCTCTGACTGATTTGCTATCTAGCTTTTTACAGAAGGTAGAAAAGTCTCAGGGAGAACAATCATGAAGAAACCATTTGCTAGTTAGATGACACTGCTAAAAGATTAGTTCAAGCCACCTTCTGCTTTTTTTAATAAGGCAAGTAGTTAACTCAGGGTGAGGACTCACAGCTGTCTGAAGGAAATACTGTTTTTTCTAGTTCAGCATCAAATATGCAACTATTTCTGAGGACCTACAACATCCAATTTTCTGTATGACTCCTAGAAGGAAAATGTGTATGCTTAAAACAAGTCTGGGAATCACAGAATTTCTCTGAAATTGTTTTCAAAGTATGTTCCTCTGAATATGGAGCAGGAGTTAGTCCTTTTATGTAAGTGAAAGCACACTCTTACTAGCTACAGCACTCAGTCATGGCTGTAGGTATTTGCCTCACCATCCCAAAGGAAGTCCCAATCAGCTGGCTGCTGTCAGCTCTTAGCTTCTTTGAAGCTGTGCTATTTTGTGTTAGGTTTCAATATTTACTATGTCTGAGTGACAAAGAGAAAATGCTGGACTATATCCCAGAAAATTTAAGTAGTCACATGGAATACAAAACTTTATGCTCCAATTCCTATTCCAGAGGTTGTTTGTATTTTTTATATACTATAGTTGCTAGATAAAGATACGACACATAATTAGCCCTTAACTTAGGGCCAGAACCCAGGTCTTTGTCCAGATTTCTGAAGCATTAAGGTAAAATGTATATTTTCTGGTCTACCTTAATGAAATTTGAAGTCTTTTCTACAAAAAACTTCCCACTCTAGTAGGGAGAAAGAAAAAGTTGTTCCCTGTGTCTCTCTTGATTCCCGAATGTTTATAGTTCACAGTAGCTAGATGACAGACATCCTGAGAAGGAAAAGGTGGGATTGAATCTCACTAGATATTTAATTCAAGAGAACACTGGATCTGGAGGTTTTTATATTTTGGATGAGTGCTGTAAACAGCAGTTCCCCCCTCTAGCATAATTTTTGAATGTCTATTCTAGTTCTGATATTCCTTTCATATACTCTTTAATTTAAGGACTGTGATTCAGTCTAACTTTATATTTATTATTTAATTTCCCACAAATTTAAGTGTTGACTTTTCATTATGTATGTCAGAACTTAAGAAAGACTTAAAGAATTAAAGAAGGTGATGGATTACAAAAAGATTTCTTTACAAGTGAGGAATATTAGGTATTTTCTGAGAAATGGTTTATTTGTGAGCTATTTGTATATCCTTAATTTTGATCTTCCTCATGTATTGCGTTATGCATTTTATGCCTTTGAGTGTAGGGTGCTGGGAACAGCTGTATGTATGTGTGTGAATACATGTTCAAATGAAAATCATACTCTGTAGAAACCAAGGTGGTAAAAATTTATAAAACATTCTGCTTCGGGGTGGATGACACAGCTTGACAGTGCACAACAGAAGTTCACAAGTGTTAAGGGCAGGAGATAAAAGTACAAGTTGTTTATATACACTTAGAAAAGTAAAGTATACCAAGAAAGATGCTTGTATTTGACATAATACTTTTTGGTTATGCTATATGAAATTCACATTGTTGCATTCATTTTTAAATCTCAAAATATATATTTGAGTCTTCAAGCTGTATAGTAAGTAGCACAAACCATTTGTTACACTTCTCTGAAGAAATTGTTTGGAAATAACTATTAACAAAAATAAGTTTCAAGCATTTAATTTGGTAACATGTAGGGTTAGGGATATGGTGTAGTTGAGAACGGTCAGTGTTAGGTTAATGGTTGGACTAGATGATCTTCAAGGTCTTTTCCAACCTAGATGATTCTGTGATTCTGTGATTTTGTTAAAATATTATTCTTTACTATGGGGATGTTTTGCCCCATGATAATTTTGCTGATCAGACAATGTCTCCCACTGATATTTGCTATTGTTATGGTAATAATACTTATCATGTGTTGTCAAAGCTGTGGCTGAGTAAGCATTTCCTAGGAAATGACATGAGGGAGGCTTTTGGTCAGGCTTTGGTCTGTAAAACTCACAAGGCTCATAAATCAGAAGCACAGTGTTCTTTTCATCCTATTGTTGAAGCAAGAGTGACCCAGTGAAATTCAAGAACCACTCCAAGGGGGACATTTGCCCTTTTAATTTCTTACACATGTTAATTCATTCTTGGAAAAAAGTCACAGTAATATTTTTAGATTGCAAGCAAGAAAGAAAATAGCTACCTATTTGTTGTCATTCAGTGACTGCACAATCCAAACACAATTTTTGGGGCAAGTACCAGTTCCTGCAAAATCACAAAAACTTGGCCTACTGGCACACCAAACAAGATAATATTAAAAACAAGCCTTATTTCTGAAGCTGGTAAGATGAGACTTCTCTAAGTATGATGTGATTATACTCCTATGATGATTGCCATTAAACATCATCATAACTGGAGACATTAAGACAAATAACTTGACCGTTTGTTGGAAATATCAAAATGTTTAGAAGGGCATGGAAGCTTGTCCATGTTTTGAAGTGAAAGAGGGTAAATATATATGGGTGATTACTCATTGGTTTTGGATCAAATTCAGAAAAATTTGGATCAAATTCAGAAAAAAATTTGAAAGTAATATAGTTTGTTGTTAGTATTCTTAAGCCAATAACTAAAATAAAATACACTTTATTTTGCTGATGAAGGATACCAATTAAACTCAGACACCAGAGTGAAAAGAGTAGGTGTATTTTACTAGTGATAACCAAATAATGTAACAGAGTAATACAGAACACAGGCAGTAAGAAAAGGCAGAATAATGCACCTAAAGCAACAAATAGGAAAACACAGGGTAATGCATCAAATCATTACTACATGAGAGAGAGAATAGTGATTAAGAAAGATACATCACCACTTGCATATGTTACCATCATCCAGATCTGCAGACACTGGGGAGCCCTCGTTGCAGCGAGGATTTGGAGAGCCTTTCCCAGCAAGTGGGAAGTCCTACGCGATGCGTCCATCCATAGGTGAGGCATCCAAAGTTGCTGTGAGCAGGTCCAGCCTTATATACCAGAGATCGGCAAGCCAGAATAGCTGGCATCTTTGTTTTGAGCGGAAAATTTCTGGTTTCATTCTCCTGTTGGATTCCACCCAAAGCCTGGCCAGGGCTCGGAGGGGGAAGACCAAGGGAGTTTCTAACAAGGCCAAATATGTGGGTTCTCAGCCTTGACCAAGGCTAAACAAGAGTAATTGGATACATTCTCTCAGCATTTTGTCCTCACTACTGATTATATTCTAAGCTGCATCTTTCACTAGTGAGCATACATACTTTGTTAATGATTACACACTAAGTTAGCAGCTTCAGCTTGGGGCCTGTTGTTCAGGCTGCAGTATTTCAATGCTTTAGCACTTTTTACATCAGCATAAGTGGGTTGTTATAACTTAGTACAATACCTACTAGCACAATGGTTATCAGTTATACAGGATTCATCTACAGGTCAACTCTGGCTTGGGCCTGTTGTCCAAGCCTTAGCACTTCACCCTTAGAGGACTTTGATCTGTAGAGAGCAAAGTAAATCAAAAGATTTTGGATTTTTTTTAGTGTATGAGTATATGTATATGCTTGAATAAATTTATGCATAAAGCAATAAATATATGCTTATAAAAATAATAAGAAAATCTATAGATTTTTATAATGGATATTCCACAAGCCTAGATTATGGTAGGAAATAATTATATTTTAAAACAAACCAGGATTCAATCTCCTGATACCCTCATGATACACTATCCATTTCTGAATGAAAAACATTTTCAGAATGAGATTATTGTGAGACCATATGAAAATGAAATCTAAATACAACTTTTTAACATAATTTCTGATCAAAAGCACATAGTATGAAATGTGCTTTTCTTTGGATCTGGAAAATTAACAGGGATGTTTCATTATTATATTAACTACTTGTTAGTTGTCAAAATAGGGGTATCATGCTATTTATTTCAGACCTGGTGTGGATGTGTAGTAGAAGCAGTTAACATTACTCCCATTAGAAAAGCTACAGTACCTGTACAGGTTTTCACCCTGAAAACTGCACTGTCTTGCAATTTTTATTCTACAAAGCTGTCAAAATTCTAAGAATAGGGTTTGACGCATCTGATCACTTTTCAGAAGCTATGAACTAATTCTTGGAAAGGATCCATGCTATGGATGAGCTTCAAAATACCTGTTCGGTTGCTCAACATGATGTAGAAAACCACAGGCAGGACACAGCAGCCTGAGTATTATGTCTGTACTACTATTGCTACAAAAAATATTGCCATATATAAAGACAGTGTCTCTCAATGTCTCCCGTTTTATTTTGGATTAACAATAAAATTCTAAGTGGATAAAGAGAGAGTGACCGAAGAAGAATTGGGAAAGAAGAGTACAAGGCAAAGACTATTGGTGCAGCTTAATTGTGAGAATATCTAACTCTGGTTTAGGTCTAATTAAAAATCAAGTAGAACAGGTGATAGGGCTTATTACCTACAAGTGAGTGCTGTTGTAATTAGAAACTTACTTTGATATTAAAAAGAAGTTTCTAGCTCTATTTTTTCCCTGAAAAAAAGAATGGTTTTGTTTGGAAAACTAATCCTAAGAGAGAGCTCAGGCTTGAAAATCATGAACAGATTTAATTACTTTATTACATCTGGGTGATGGAGTAATTTCGTTGGAATCTTTGCTTCCCAATGGTGGTTTGCAATTCAGCTTGCTGAATGTTTTGAATACTGCTGCTGGGCCCCTAATTTTCTAGGTGTTTAAAAATTGAACACGGCAGTACTAGTGTCTCTTTATAGATTTATCCCTATATGCTCCTAATAAGTGGTGCCATTCCACGTTAACTAAAATCCAGTTATAGATATGTTTGAAAGAAATGTCTGACTTCTGTACTTCGATTACTTCTATTTTTTCCTTCAAAAGCACATTAGTTTTATCAAGGCAGGCTAGAATTTGTCTATGTATTTTTAAGATTGACTTCCAGTTTTTCACTGAAGCCACAGTTAAGTGCATGCATCAAGACCATACATTAGACAAGCAATCTACATATGCTAATGACTCACTTAGCAATTTGAATGACCTCTCACTTTCTGAACAATTCCTGTCTCTAACCCATATCCACAAAAGTTTTTTAACTGATCTGGCTTAGAACTTTTCATTTATAGACTTTTACTTTTTCATTGTGAGGAAGGTGAAAAAAATGACATTGATACTTTTCCTGGAAATGTACTCTCTCCAGAGATTAGGGGACTGTAATTAATTTACACTTTCAGCCATTTCTTTCCTTGTCTGCTAGATACTTTCATGACTGATTAAAAAAGCTTGTTGACTAATCTAATTAAACATAAACACATGGAGAAATTCAAGGATATCCAAGACTTTCTCTGATCAACTGGGAAACTTGGGAGTGGGAGGATTGACTGAAATAAAGGAGAAAACACTTAATACATAGATACAAAAAACATTACAGAACATACTTTTGAGTTGCTGGTGATGAGAGAATCTGGGCCATAGAACTATGAATGTTCAGATTTTTCTGTTTATTTATTTAGTCTCCCTTGTGAGTGTTTAAGTGTTTTCTGGGTAGTGTCTTCTTCCTACAGCTGAGAAACTAGCTTTCTGTATCAGAAGTGACATGCCTGTGTAAGGTTTCCTTGTATGGAGATCTCTTGGTTTATTTCTTTTTATTAACTATGGCATGGACTTTGCTTATTAAGAAGATGTCTTCAAAACAAAAGTTTCTTCAGCTGCAGCATATTTTTTTTTTGGCACAGTTAATGGCTGTATTGCAACGTTATCATAGTATCTCACCATTACATTGGCATTTCACTCTGAACAGAGCCCGGTTTGGAGAAGTTACAACTGCATTTTATTACTACTAATGCTCCTTTACATTTCTGGAATTAAGACGACTTTCAGGGCAAAGTGCAGTAGGCCATTTGTGCCATAGCAAACAATTCTCAGGAAATCTTAAATAGTATATTTCTTGTGGTAGTCTTATATACAGGATAAAGCACATATTGAGCAGTGGTGGCTGATTTCTTGATCTTGCTTTAAGCTGAATTATGTCAGGTAGAAAGAACTAAGGAAAAAAGTGAAGGACTATCTTACTTTGGCTATTTTTTTTCCTTTAATAAAAGTAAAACTGTGCAAACAATCTTCTGAGAAGATGGAAGTCAGGTATTCTCCACACTATTGTAAGTTATTTTTAGTGAAAGAAAAGACTGTGGAAGAATTAACTTCTGCATACATCTTTGTGGTGGTTTAGGTCCTGCCGGGGTCTGAGACCACGCGGCTGCTGCCCCTCCCCCACAAAGGGAGTGAAATACAAAGCCCCGATCTGAGATAAGGAAAGGTTTAATACAACAGAGCAACAGCAACACAACAAACAATAACAGTGATAACAATGAACAGAGCAAAGTATATACCGATACAGCAGTGAGAACAAAGAGATGGCATAACACACGCGTTCATCGACTCTCCCGAGCTCCCGGCTAGAGCTTCCCCCCCACTGCTCGGGAAACTTAACCCTATCCTAGCTAAACCAGGACAATCTTCTTTGATTCTGCTAAGACCCAGCCAAAAAACCCCACTCTTGTTCCTTATGGGCCACTATATGAGAATATTTAAAAAATTTTGAACTAGACGGCTTGGACTGAAATATCTGCATGGCTACTCATGATATTTTGTCTGGTTAATCAGACAGTGAGTGATTCACATTCCTCTAAAGCCAAACTTATACAGATTTTTTCTGATACCAAGGTTAAGTCTTTCTCATTCACAGTACAGAGTCTGTTTTTTTTTATTGCCTCCCAATGTTTTTCTTTCTTCACCTAAACTTATTCTAAAATCCATACCATTTCTATAACATGGTAAGGAACTGGACTTATTATTGTCTTGCTATTATCCTTCACTGTAAAGATTGTAGCACAGCAGGAAAAAGATCAACAGTACAGATAGAAACTCTAAAATCTATACTACGATCATTCATTTTCTTGGAAGGAGGCACAGAACCTATTAGGCCATCTTGCTAAACTGATGAGAAAACCAAAGGTTGAAAATGAAAGAAAAATTGTACGGGATATTAAAAAGATACTGCCTTCTGAATCAGAAAGAAACAAGAAGTCACTGAAGTAGAAAATAGAACTTCTAAAAATGAAAGGAAAAATTTATTAATACCATAGGGAGATTTAACTAAAAGTGAAACTAATTCTAGGGAAGATACCAGTAACACACACAACTTCATGAGAAGAATAAGTAATCCTGTAGAACATAATGATTCTCTGGAACAAGTGGCCAGTAAATTAGGAAAAAGCGTAAGGCTGTTAAGTCTGGGAACAGATGGATACAGCCAGGAAACCTGAAGAAAACTGCATATCTGACATAATGATTCATATTTGAAATGGATCTAGGGGTGGTAGGAACAGACAATGGACAAACTGTCTTAGTACTGTAAGGATTCCTGAGCACTTAGGGAAGTTTCAAAGTGCCAGAATGGATTGTGTTTTGTCAGGAAAAGAATTAAAGGAGAAGCCATTTTTGTTATAACTCTTTCTATGAACATGGGCTCCGACTCCTGGATTTCTAACAACATTTTCTGGATTTTGTATCAATATGGGTGCTGATGCCTGGGAAATGGAACAGTTGATTTAATTCAGCGGTCATGCTGATGGCTAGCCTGACCCATGAACATTTTGTGATGTATAAGGCTTTCTATTTAGCAGTAATTACAAAGCTATCAATAGCTTCAACTACTAAGCTCTCAATGCATTAGATAATTCTAGACCAATTTGTCAAAACCTGTAACTTATTCTGTGTAAGTCTCAATTATTTTATTAACATACACAGCTTGGTATCCTCTTTGCCCTCCTCCCCTTTAGTCCACTGTAATTAAAATGACTCTGAAAGAATAGAAGATACCAGAAAATTCAGTGTGTGGGACTTCGGTATTTTGTTCATGAGCTTCCCCCCATTACGCTAACTATAGGATGTTTCCTACTGAGAGAAAAGTGGAGCTCTGTTTGACAAAATACTTCTTCCTGAAGAAGGAAGGTCACTCATATTACAACAAAAAGGAATGGAAGTCGAAACTTTCTAGCACTCTACAATACAGGGTCTTACTGCCCAATAACTTTTTAGTATCTAACGGTTTTCTATATCAAATCTGAATGGATCTGGCATTTATCTCTTTGTATGGTGACTGAATGTTTGGTCCCATGGATTGAAAGAAATGGTGTAGGAATTCCTTAGACCAACATAAAATTTAGCAATTTATGTTTAATTAAGCAGGTATAGATCCATAAAACAAATAATACATGACATGCCTTTAATTTTTCTTCATATGTGCCTTTAAAAAAAAATCCTTTTCTCTTACAGTACTGATATACCTGCCAGTACTTTTAGGTCACAGACCTTCAGATCTCCAGCTTATGTGACTTACAGAATAGTATCACTGCTGATTATTAGCTATATCAATGTGATGAACAGATTTTTAAGTATCTGAGATTAGTCTGAATTAAACATATTCTAAAATTTACATCAAGGTGGCAGAGGGGAAACTTTAGAGATGGAATAAAAGAATAGAACTGTACAAATCAAATTCAGAACTACCAAAGGCAATAAAAAGCTCATTCCACATGAGTAATGAACCCATGGTCTGCAGTGTTTTTGCTATACTTCTGTACCATCCAATAGTGAACAAGCAGAGTCTAGAGCAAAATAAATAATTTTAGGGTGGATTAAAAGCATTTGGGAATATTTTGATGTTTAGAAGAGAGTCAGTGCATTTCAACTGTATTGATTTGTGTTCAAATTATTGTCACAGTTCACAACTGATTCATTTGTAATGACATTTCCATTTCAAAATCTTCATTTTAAAAAAAATTGTCTAGACCTTTCTGCCTGCAAATGATTCACAATTACTTCCACACGTCCTGCATATAGAAGAGCAATGAGTAGATTTTCAATTTGCATGCCATTACTTAATTTAGCCTATGTCTTCACAGCACTCTTCCACAGTCTCTAAAAATTGTTCACAAAAATTCTGAAATGTTTTAGTTAATGCCACATTTTGTTTAATGGTATTTTAAAGAAAATGAGAGTAATCTGCTTTCTGAATCTTGAAATACAAACACTTCAGGATGTATATTAGGGTATCAGATCCTGTTATGCTCTTCTAAGAAGTCCTCTGAAAATAAGTTAGTCATCAGTTAAGAGCAACAGATCTTGACTAAGACTGTCATGCTGTAATGTTTAATTAAAATTTCACTATGCCTTTCTCTTTCTCTCTCACTCACCTTTAAGGGGTGTAAATATAGTCATTACTAGGCTCCCTGGCAGATTTATTGGGTTACTTTTGTCTGATTTTGAATAAAATATATTTATGGAAGAATTATTAAAAAAAAAAAAAAAGTAGTGCTTCTTTATGGCAATAGTTAAATCCCAAAACCTACAGAGTGGTTAAATATAAATAATAAAGAATGTATGACCAGGGCTAGTAAGACAGACACTGACCAAAAAATAGTATGGCAGAGATACAAAACCTTAATAGTATTTGAAAATTCCACATGGAAATATTTGAGGCCTTCACATATTTTAGCCTTTATAGTTTCATAAGTTTTCCATACAGATAGAGATTGCATGGAACATCTGTTGTCTTCAGTGGAAACTGTAGGCATGAATACATGCCATAGTGAGAAGTGAGTGTATTAATCTTTTTGAAATATAATATTTTTACTGAGACACAGAATATAAATCTATTAAGTTCCCTATAATTTATTACCTGCAAATATCTCATATTTTAAAGGTTCTTTTTGGAACATTCATCCTAATTCACATTCCCTTCCCCTAGTCTATCCTTAAAGCAAATGGCAGTAATTCCACTGCCATGACCCAATTTTTTAAAATTATCAAGTAAACCAGAACTTCCTTAGGTCATTATTGCCAAAAACCTAAAAAAAACATTGTCTCTTTGAAAGAAATGTTTGAAATA
Organism: Strix uralensis; assembly: GCF_047716275.1. Taxonomy (NCBI): domain Eukaryota; kingdom Metazoa; phylum Chordata; class Aves; order Strigiformes; family Strigidae; genus Strix; species Strix uralensis. Next base: position 34,694,022 of record NC_133975.1, read on the forward strand.
TCTTTTCTTCCCACACTCTTAGTTTTAACAGAGGTTTCCCGGAATGAGGGTTCTTAAAGCTATTGTAATTGGCTGATTAGTAGTTAGATTAATATTTCTGTCTCTTTTACTGTATTTAAAAATAAAAGGGTAATTCAATTCACTTGAAGGATTTTTTTTCTAGCACAATATTCTGCGAGAGGTGGCCATAAGAAAAAGAGTAAGAAAAGCATTTGTGCTTTCCTTTACCTCTGTCCTCTTCCCAAATAGTCCCTGACTCCAGAAGTTTTCCTCTCACATTTCTTGAATACATTGGAGCTTGTCTACTGCTTCCCATTATTTGTCTGGTCTTCCCTAGAATTCATGCAATCTACTTTCTTCTCTCAAATATGTTACAAGACCATCTACAAAAGAGTAGATGCCACTGTAGTAAATGTTATGTGAGCCAAAACTGGAAGAACAGATAAGTGTATCCTATTGGTATTTGCTATCCTGAAATATTCTGTGACCCCAGCACTAAAATTTCCTCAGTTTTATTCTGTACTTTTAAAATAAAATAAATCTGTCTATTAATAATCTTTTGAGTTGCTGAGTTAGTAAGTAATCTCCATTTTGATTCTCTTTCCTTCTCTGTGGTTTGTTGCAAAGTCATATTTCTGCAAATAGCTTAATTATTTTTGAATATGAAGGATATTTGTCATTTACACTGTTTTTCAACAGCTCTTCAGAACACAGGATTAAATGGATTTGTTTCCAAATGTTTCTCTTCAACATGGGTCTTAGAATGATAACCATTGCCTTTTGAAGGTGGAAATCTCTCTTGCAAGATAAAGGACTATGACTTTTTGACTGCTCCTTACCCCACTACTTTCTTTCATAGTTGTGTACTGCATAATCCTACAAATATGGTATTAATATATTTTCCAATGTCTTTTGAAAATGCTCAGCTAGAGGCAAAGTGACTGTGATGGATGGGGACAAAGGAGTCCTGAGGTCTTAGAGCTATTTAGAAAGTGCAGATGGAGACCCAAAGGCAAGTACAGGTGCTTTTTCTTTGTATTTAAGGTAACTGATATGACATGCAGTTCAGATGAGACAACAGTTTTTTAATTACAACTGGCTCGTATTTGTATAATGCCTGTTCAAAAGGTAAAAATAGGAAACCATATTTCCCTCTGGCAAAAATATTTGAGTCATTAAAGGAGATATAGCATACCAGCATTAAGAACAGTCTAATATTTGTATCAGGAAAACAAACTGAAGGTCACTTACTCTTTCTCTGAACTGACTGTATAGGATTTTTCATTATATTCCTATCTGAAAGATAAAATGGATATGTCTGAGCTATATTAAAAAAAAAAAAAAGACAGGCTTCTTTCCTATTTATAATACTGTGCTACAGACTGTTCATTGTCTGTTTTGTGAGGAATCAAGATCTATTATGTATCAGTCCAGGGATACAAGACATTTTCTAGGCTTGTACTATTCAATCCTGAAAGCAGTTTTACAGAATTCAGCAAAAAGAAATATTTCATAATAAAATAATTGAATTTTCAAAGAAGTTTTCAATGCCCTAGGCAGAGATGGTACATATCTAGAAGACTGCCAATCACATTACCCAACAAATATACAGTATGTTATGCTTTTATGATCTATTGAAATTTTACTTGGCACAATAAGATCTCCACAAAAATTTTTACCAAAAGAAAGGGCTTTTTATTTCATAAAGAAGTCGGACCCTGCCTGTCATATTTTCAAAATGCCAATAACTGCTTTTGCATTAACTTTTTTGCATAAAGTCTTCTGCCTACATTTACATGCAGATGCAGATAATATTAAATGGTTGGTCCATTACCTTCCCTCATCTACAAAGAGATTTTAAAAGTTGCAGAATGACACGGCAGTCTAGCATAGTATCAAAGGATTAGAAGTCGCCTCAATTGTTATTTAATCCATCCCCTTGTCCTAGGGCAAGAGCTACTGTGCCTATGTCATTCCCATCAAATGCTTGCGAAGATTTAACTTAACATTCATGAAATCCAGTTCTCGTACTCATTTGCTTTTGAGCACTGGGGAAAAACTTGTAATTACTACTCCATTTTCTCATTCCTCAGCTGTTGAAATGATTACCTTTGAAGAATGTTAGAGATCTACAGCTTTTAAAGAGTTGTATGTCTGTTTAATTAGAGACTGTTATTAGCATTCATTTTACAGATGAAGAGATTTATGCATTGAACAGTCTGACCCTTTATGCATTGAAAGGGTCTGTCCTGGAATAAATTGTTGCCTAATATTTACATGATAAAACATTTGGGGGAGTTGGATTTCAGTCTGCATAACTAACCTCATTAACACTGGAGAACAGTGCAGGGAACCAGCATTAGGCTCCTGTTCTTGGAGACTGGGCTGTAGGGCTTGGGGCTGCTGCTGCCCATGGCAGGAGGCTCCCAGGCACCCTGTAGGGAGGCCATGGCCCATCCTGGCCCTCAGAGGCTGCTTTTAGTCGAGGGTCTTGCCCTGACCCTGCTGGCTCTACACCTCCTGGCATGTCACAGCTGGTCTGGGGTCCCTGAAATGCCTGTGGCTCCCACCAGCAAGTACTCTCCCCAGCAATGCGTAGGCTGGTTTAGCACAGACCAGGTAGTCTTCCCGGCTGGCAGTTTGTAGGCAGCTACATTGTTTATGAGAGTAAGAGGATTTGGTTTTATGCCTCAGGCTGTTCCCTGCCAGCTGGTGCCAGTGCCCAGGAACGGCTCGTGCACATCTTGCTTTCAAGACTAGGGGTAGTCTGAGGCATCTTGCCCTAACAGGGACGTGCCAGGGTGTGACTCCCATCACTGCAGTGACTTCTACCAGCCATGCCACATCCACACAACATCCCTGCAGAAAGTATTACACTTAATAGAGAATAAGAGGAGTTTTGTTTCGGGGCTGAGTTTCTCTGTTTCCTTCTTCCTTTTGTATTAATGGAAAACAAAACAGAGTAATGATTTTTTAGTCAACTTTTCATAAGAAAATGTACCAAACTTCATGATAGATTAAAATCCAAAAGGAATTTATTTGCAGAATCTGTGAGGGAATGCAGGAACAGGTTATACTGCACATTGAATTTCTGGCATACAGAAGCTACTGTGATGGGAAGTCTAGAAATATCTATAAATAATGAACATATTAATGAAAAAATAAAAAGCTTGGCTTCAACTTCTGCTTCTAAACCTTAATATATTTAAAACCTGCATCAAAAGAGTTTCTAACTGCACATGTCATTCTAAATGACGGTGTCAGATTGAAAGTAAATGGGATCTAGGAGATGAAAAAAAAGGTAGCTATCCACCTTTTAATGGGTAAAATAAACATCTATAGTGGCCATTCCTTCATATAACTATAACTGCTGAATATGTTTCTGGTGTTAGCAGCATTTCTAACCTATAGCATTTAAATAAAACTTATTATTTAGTTTAGATTTAGTTTATTTCCAAACTATGCCATTTCCCACCAACCACCAAATTCCCATGACAAATTCTATTCAAAAAAATACAAAAGTACTCAGGATGAATAGAAATTATATGCACAGTTCTATAGTGGTACTTGTCCTGAACAATGAACCTTACACTTTCTAGTGGACTTGGTCAACATAACTAAATAATCACTTTTCGTTGATTTAGATATTATCATCTCTCTTTGATTTAAATGGTACTTTTTCTACTATACAGAGGGAATAATTGGGAAGGTGGCAAAACTGTTTGGTCCAAAGCTTGCAATGTGCTGTCAGGAAAAGTTAGAATGTAGGACTTTCTGTCATAGGTATAACCCATTTCTCCCTGCTGTGGAAAACTTAGTTGTTCTAATATTGCTGCTGTCTTAGTAAAATATTGTTTAAGAACCTGGGCTTTGTTTTTGAATTCTTTCCTAATATTGTATTATTCAAATGTAGAAAAATTGGAGGGCATAGTTCAAAAGCAGGCCCTGGTGATAATAAAGAACATTCCCATACTGCAGGATAGATGAGCAGGTCTGGGTTTCATTCATCTGGAATAATTGATTTACATCAGTTCTGCAGAGCTTTAGGAAATTGCTATTTCAAATCAATTTGATCCATTTATAAAGTACAAGACAGTTTAGCTTATTTTAACTGTGCTTTGTGAGATGGATACGAAGATATTTAACAATATTTGGATTTAAATTCACCAAACTGTGAAAGTACACAAAATCTATCTTAATTATACAATGCAATCTACTCATATGCTGATTGGGGTTTAGATAGCCAAAGTATATTTGATGCATTTTGCAACTGCATCTAACATGAATCAACAGAATGTGAAAGGTCACTTAATGAATTGAAATATTTCTCTAAGATTATGGGAGCTATTATCAGCTGGGCATCTGTCTAAAATGGTAGAGATAAACAATTAGTAATCTGCAGAATTAAGTTAGTAAAAGAATTTAGCTTGTTGAGAATGTATTAGAATATCATCTAATTTCAAGAAATTATTTTCTATGACTTTATTATTTATTTTTTCTATCTCATCACTTTTTTGATCAAAGAGAAGATTCAAAGTAAAGAAGGAAGTGCATAAAATATGGTTTCTATGGCAGAATCTTGTCACTTTTTTAACAGACTGCTATGCTACACTACAGATCTTTGAGCCTGTTTTTCTTCATTCATTTGTGCTCAGACTGTTTCCAGGTAGAATAAATGTTGGCAGTAAATAATCTGGGAGAAATTCCTGGCAACTCATAAAACAATATTTGTCCTATTATGTGAAACAGAAGGTCAAAGTTTGAAGCAAGATTTAAAAGGAGAGGTCAGCAATGACTTCCTACTCTGCTCTTTTAAAATCCCCAAAGCTGCTGTGTTTGCCTGCAATATGCCAATACAGCACTAATAGTTAATAACTACCTCTCCAAATGAACTCTTCCTGTGAGAGTCTCAAGGCATTAGCTAGTTTAACCTAATCTCATACCTGTCAGGTAAGTAAGTACTACTAACCCTCTTTAACATATAGCAAACTTTAGTCTCTGAGAGACTAGCCACGAGGTTATGCAGGAAGTTTACAACAGAAGAAGAAATAAAAGGCTTGATTTCTTTATTCTCGTGAGCCTTAGTTACTATATGTTTCTCCTATCCAACACCCCCAATTAGTCATGTGCTGTCTTTTAAAGGCTGCAGTCATCATTTGTTTCTCCACACATATGGCAGCCACTCCTGCCCGAACTAAAGCCTTTGCGGTACAGTGACCACAGGTCTCTTGGTGAGGTGGATGAATCCTTTGCTGTTACAATGGTGCTAGATTAGCTTCTATTACAAAAAAAAAAAAAAAAAAAAAAAAGAAAAAGTATTTAGAGGTAAATGTTTAATGCCTTTCCATCACAGTTGCTCATGGTTTAGTGTGTATGTGTGCATGCATTTATATGTGTACAGAAGCAGGAGGGCATGCAAACTGCTTTGGGTTTAATAAGATTAGACTAGAAGATAACCCAGTCTCCTCCCTTCCTTTCTCCAGAGGGAAGAGAAACCAAGCCACTGCCAACACTTAAACTAGTTTGATTAATGAGCTCTGTTTTCCCAGCCTTCCTGGCCTTCCTATAATCTCTTCTGAAGCTTTTAGGTTTGGTTTAATGTAGTTTAGTTTGGGGTGAGAAATTGAACTGGTTTTAAATTTATCTGGATCATTAAACCAGAATCTGATTGGCACTCATAATTGAGGGGGAAGACTTTTCCCCTTTGAACTGAATCAAATAACAAATAACCAAAATTAACTAGATGTACAGAAAAGGAGCTGACAGCAGTGTATTTCACTTTATTCAGATGTGTATAAGATTTGCAGTTGGAAACCTGATACAGTCAAATGCAGCATCCAGAATTCATCTTTTGTAGTGACTTGTTGAGGAAGTGTTTGTGATCAGTAGGTATAAGCAGATAAAGAGATCTGAATATTTATGTGAATCTCGATGTCAGGTCTTTCTCTTTATTGGGGGATATTTTTAACTAGAAGGTCTGGGGTTTAAAATTTGATATGCTTTCTGTCCTTCACACTGAGTTGTGCTCCACTCTAATCCCTGTCTGTAGCTCCACTCTAATCCCTGTCTGTAGGTGGCACTGATCCTTCACTGTAACAGTGGCAGGGAAATTATGAATGTAGTGAATTGCAAAAAGACCACCTTTTTATTTTTTTTTAAACAAAAATAAAATATGTGTGTGCAGTTGTGAAGCTGGTAGTTACATGAAGCATGTATGAGCCTACAGAGCTCTCAACACTGTAAGAGTGAAGGAGGCTTCTTCCTGTCTTAAATTTAACCTATAGAGAGTATTACTATGTAATGTTATTCTGTATGTTTTGGCATGTTTTCCTTTCAGTTTTCTTTTCTCAAGAGCATTAGAACTTGAGGCAAACAAGAACTGAAAATCCTGACCAGCACATCATGAATGCTTGATTTACTTGGAGTCAAAAAGTGATTTTGCTTGTTTTCTGGTTGAATAATTCCTGGAGTGATGTAATTCTAGGAATGATGCAGGATTTCAGATAGCATACAATGAGCTGTCTGAATATCTGGTCTAATCCTATTTTTTCATTCTTATATTTTTGGATTAAAGAGCCAAATCTCTGGTTACTAATATCTGTTCTCACCAAAACAGATAGGGTTAGATTCTGAAAGGAATTTAGGTACTGTAGCACTGGAAATGTTACAGCCTTGGGTTGGGCACCCTTATCTCTAGTAAGATACTCTCATCACCTTATCTGGAGACGATTAGTTGCCCAAGGAAAAAAACCACAGAAATTTGAAAGCTGAATAACATAAACTAGACAGAAAGAAACACTGAAGAGAGTAACAGGGCCTATGGCCATTTGCTCAAAGATAGTTAAGAACTTAGTTCCATCAGAGAAACTGAGCTGTGAAGTCTGCTCTCATGTAGTATTGTCTTTAGGTCAAATCTTCATGCTCTCCCACCCTAAGACAGTAAGAATTAGAGTTTACTCTCGTTCCCTCTCACAAGTAAGCCTAGAAGAATGTCCTAACTGGTAGGCAGGGTATTCTGGAGCAAACATGCCCATTTTTTTTCAAGTTGTTCTAATTGTGAAAGTTAATAAATATTTATTGGAGTGCGGATTTGAACTGAACTCTCCCACAGGAGTATCCTAACCACTTTCATAAGCCTCTCCCTTTCCCTTCTCCCTCTGTCCCAGAAATATTTATTTATTTGTACATTGCAGGACAACTTTAAATGTTTCATCTAAAAGAATGATCAGTGGCCTTGTTGTTGGGTCCTTCAGCTTAGGTAGAGGTGTGCTGGGGAGAAGTTCAACGTGCAGAATTTGCCAGGGGAGCAATTCGAAACTACCTTCATCACTGGGCTGCTGAACGTATTTGGAACCATCTGCCTCATTAAGGTCCTGTAAAAGAAGAATGCTTATAGGGTATCTGTGACAGTGAAACTGGCAAATGAGATGTAAAGGGGAAGACCTAGCCTGAGTATAAGAAGGAGTTTTCCTTCAAATACCTTGGCAAAATTAGCTCTTAGGCAACAATATTAAATATTCTCAGTTGGAAAATCACAGCTTTCTAGATTTTACCATGAGGATTTTATACGCACATGCTTAGATCTAGAGAGCTGCTCTGAACAGTCCCTGAAGATTTTGGGTGCCTCAGTTCTAGTTCTGGATGCTTGCATGATGAAGTGTATTGGTCTGAAATCACTTCCAGGCTATCTGTTTTCAATCAAGAGGCAAACTTTGCCCCCAAGGCAGGGCAGCAGCGTTCATCCCAGTGAATCCAAAAGGGTGCCTCAAGTCTGCCTGGTGTGTTTAAAGAAGATGATTTCCCTCTATTTACCTATAGTAAAATTTATTCTAGCATGCACACATGTTTCCTTAAATGAGGATTTGGCACCAAGGAAGTTAACATTTGGGTTGAATACATTTTTATAGGCTTTTTCTTATGCCAAGACTATTACCTTTCTTTTGCAGGGGAAAGCAACTGCAAACTGTAACAAAGTGGGAGGGGAAAACTGGGACTTGGATTGAGTTCTTTCTTTCCCCAGTTTCTTAATCCAGAAATGTTTGAGGGAGATTTTCATCCTCTGGGACCTTTATGTTGCATTCAGACCAACTTTCCAGAAGAAAAAATCTAGTTCCACTCAGGTGAAAGTGAATTAGTAGGTGATGTGCCCAGAGAAGTTGCCTTTGGGAGCAGAGACAAAGGATTCTAGCAAGTATAGTGCTGTCACAAGTATGAAAGGGGGATCTGAAGCCCACGGGGGGGGATTCTCACAGTTCTCCTTAGATGGTCTTTACAACTTTAACAGAGGAAATTGTTTTCCCATGCTGATGATATTTGCTCCAATTCCCTCCTGTACCCTTCCTCACATTTTGTTTGCTTCAGCTGTGCTGTTTCTTTCCTTTCTTTTTCTTTTTCTTTTTCTTTTTCTTTTTCTTTTTCTTTTTCTTTTTCTTTTTCTTTTTCTTTTTCTTTTTCTTTTTCTTTTTCTTTTTCTTTTTCTTTTTCTTTTTCTTTTTCTTTTTCTTTTTCTTTTTCTTTCCTGTCCTTTCCCAACAGTCACTTCTCTTATTACCTTGTTTAGCTTTTTGGCAAATCTTGTGCACAAGGTGCTCTTCAAATATGCATGAAAGGATGATTGTTATATAAGATTCACTGGGGAGAAAAAACAGGTAGATACAGTGAGATGGACCCCAAGGTGCCAATACCGGTTAGTATGATAATGATGATCGTGCTGTCAGAGCTGTGTAGGTCTCACAGACAGAACAGAATTCAAAGGAGTATTTGAAGGACAATGAGAAAGGTTTTCTTCTATCTTGCTCGGAAAGTTTTCTGAGTGGAAGAGGCTGCAAGTAATGCTTGAGACACCCCCAAACAGGTAAAGGAAGCTGGCAGAGAGGAGCCAGGAACTGACAGCTTGATAAGACATAAGAGATATAACAGCACACTATGTCTTGGCAAATGTGAAAGTGAGAAACAATTTAATAATATCCATATCCAAATACATAATTGCAGGGCAATTCCAATAGTGGAATACTATGCCACATTGTTAAGATTTTCTTTTTCAGAGCGTGGATGAGGCCAGGAAGTAATTAGATCACATCTGAATTTTTCCTCAAGGCAGTGGTGAAGACTTTTATTTTTTATTTTTAATTTGCACAGTTTGCATCAAAGCATGTCTCACCTTGTGTGACTGCCAGCGGGGTTAAGGGACATAGTCACTGGAATAAGGAGAGAGGACTAGCCCATATCTAAGAAAGTGTGGTCTCAGCTCATGTTTGAGTATAAATGCATGTGCAGCGAGAACATGGCTGGATTAATAAAAAAACATTTTGGTGAAGGAATCGGTCCTACTCTCTTGGAACAGCAAATGCAGGGTCTGACAGAAGAGTAGATATTCTGTCTGCAAAAGCCAGATATAGAGAAGTCTTAAAGAGCAGATCAAGAGTAACAAACTTTTCATCAGCCTAAGTGTCCTCTGATTACCTCAGTTCTCTGCCTTCAGGAGCTGATAATGCCATAGAGGTCATTCTCACATCCCTTACAACAGTCTCTTGCTGAAAGGCTCTTTGTGGCTCTTCACAGTTTGCATTCAATATGAAAAACACTCTCAAAGGATTTTTTTTTCCCAAAGGATTGCCTTTTACCAGTTGGTTATGGCTGTTTATTAACAGCCATATAATTTGCGACTAATTTATTTTTCCTTGCAGCAATGGCAGCAAAATCCTTTCACAGTTGAGAAGTGAGCAGCTGAATTGTGCCTTATGTTTGCACATCAGGCAAAGTCATATGGAGAAATACTGAAGCATATTTTTATTCACAGTCAAGAATGACTGTGGAAGCATAGCCTTTCAGAGACAGCCATTTTAGAAATGACACAAATATATAATGAATGAAGACTGCTTATCTACATAAACCGCATATTTGTACAGATAAACCCTGAATGCAAATAGCCTTTTCTTATTCCTGCCTTCATTTTTTTAAATTATGAAAGCATTATTCATTAATATCACTATTAGGTTTAGTAAGCATTAAAAATATTAAATTTAAGAGAAATAGTAAAAATTTGCTGTCATTTTTTAAATTAGTATAAATTTCTTCTTCTGTAAATTTTTCTGCAATTTGTGTTGCCACCCTACCAAGCTAGACATCAAATTAAGTATTTGAAAGTTTCAGTAATTTTAACAGATATTTATGCACATTATGTTGTGTATTTGTTGTATTAGATGGCTGAAAATATTACCACAATGCACTGGCTTACTGAACAGGTATTAGTAAAGTGTATCTATAACCTGGGTCTTCATTTTTAGGAGTGCCTCAAGTCTACACAGCATCATGGCACCTAACTGCTATTTAACTACTTAACTGCTCCTGGTCTCACCGTATCCTGTCTCTTCAATTAATTTTGATGGTAGTGAATTAAACTTAGTAATTTATCTGTCTGTGTGCTTCTTAGCCAGAGATTTTATTGAAAAGAGGTGGTCTACTTTTCTGGTGACATGATCTTCTGCAGTTTTGCAGCCTACAAACCAAAAACCCTAAACTTTCCTTTACTTGTTGTAGATCACAGGGGACTGCAGTGAATCATATGCATTTCTAAACCATTCTATTGAACATACCATAAAACATCAGCTTATTATGACCTCGATAGTAAATGTCCAGCTAAGTTCAGTTGCATACCATATACATGATAGGTATACTGGCTATGGGAAAGAGAAACATCAAACACTCTGCTTGTTGAACCCTTCTTCTCCACTCAATTTAAAGTGTTCTGTGAGCTAGAGGAGAACAGTCATCAAATGCAGCAGAACTAGTTAGCACCCATCCGGTACTATTTTGAGTAAATTGATTGAATAATTATCCTCAAGCACATCTATCCTCTAGCACTTCTTTTGCTTATTGATGAGTTTTCAAGTCAGAGGATGGAAGAGAAGAAGAACCTAGTTAAGTGATATATGATTTCCCACTATAGGTGCACAGAAAATGAAGATTTGTACCTGTTTATATCTCTCTAAATCACTGGATACAATTTCTCTGATGTGAGCAATATGATGAGATAAAGTTGTGTGCTGGTTTTGTCTGGGATAGAGTTAATTTTCTTCCTAGTAGCTAGTATGGGGCTATGTTTTAGTTTTGTGATGAAAACAGTGTTGATAACATCAGGATGTTTTTGTTATTGCTTACACATTTCAAGTTACACAATTGTGTAATACTTACACAATTTCAAGGCGTTTTCTGCACCTCACACCGCCCTGCCAGCAAGTCAGCTGGGGTTGCACAAGAAGTTGAGAGGGACACAGCTGGGACGGCTGACCCCGACTGACCACAAGGATATTCCATACCATATGATGTCATGCTCAACAACAAAAGCTGGGGGAAGAAGAAGGAAGGGGGGGGGATGTTCAGAGTGATGGCATTTGTCTTCCCAAGTGAATTATGTGTGATGGAGCCCTGCTTTCCTGGAGATTGCTGAACACCTGCCTGCCCCTGGGAAGTGGTGAATGAATTCCTTGTTTTGCTTTGCTTGTGTACATGGCTTTTTCTTTACCTGTTAAACTGTCTTCATCTCAACCCAAGAGTTTTTTCACTTTTACCCTTCTGATTCTCTTCCCCCATCCCACTAGAGGGGGAGTGGGTGAGCAGCTGTGTGGTGCTCAGTTGCCAGCTGGGTTTAAACCACAACGCGTTTGAAGACATGTCAAGAAGGTGGTGGTGGTACCAACCACCAGGTCAGCTATTACCAGAACCTTTAGTTGGAAACATAGATATAGACCTGGCAAGTGTAAAATGCTAGTCCACTGCGTTATGTTTGATTTTCTTATTTTTAAGGCTAGTGGTGATATTAATTAGAGCTGTCTTTGAATGTTTTATCCTCAGAGAAAGAAGTTCTATCCTTCATCACTGAAATAGTACTCGGAGAAGAAGAAGAAAAGCAGAAGGAACTTTTGCTGTAACATAGGGAAGATATGAATTATGCTTTTGTTTATGTTGAAGCTATTAATGGTGCAAAACCAGCAGGTGTCTAACATTAGGGAATTCTATCGACAGTATGTGACATAGCACCATGTGAAGAACAGCTAGCACATTATTTAGAAAGAATGGTGATATATGCATTGTATATATGATATATGCATGTGTGTATACAGATCTATGTTTTCTCTCTAGGCTTTCTCCCATCTGTGCCCATGAATGCACAGTTAGAACTCTAGAAAACTTCCTTAAAAGTTGCTGGAGTGCCAACCAAAGAAAAGAGACCTTACATCAGTTGGAGGGATTTCTCTAAGAAGGATGATGTTTATCTCTATGCAAAAGTCTGGTATAAGATTTAAGCAAGACTTGAATGATACTTGTTAGGCAGTGATTGAATACATAATGCTCTGTTAAGGGAACCATGCTGAATTTAGCAAAGTATTCTTTTGAAAGATAAGAGAATCCTTGTATAGTTATAAATCTTCTTCTTCAAAAAAATTTATGTTGCCATCACTACTATTGGTTGTGAATCTTTGCCTAGAAGTCACTAGTTTTGTGTTTTATGAGTTTATTCTGGAACAAACTATTAAAAAAGTTCTGACCTGATAGTAAGTGGCCAGGCTGTGCCATCTGGACAGATACATGAACATGTTCTTTTCTGATGTCTTTTTTGCTTCTCTGTAAATTCAAGTGCCTGTAGAGTCACTTTTATTGTTTAGTGCAGGTATAGCTATGTCTGCAAAGACTGAATTGAAGGGGTGAATGGATTTTGGAGTATATTTGTGATTCTTTGGAGCCATGTTATCTCCTTAAAAGTGTTGTTTCCTTCTCAAACCACACTGTGAGATAAAACTGCAATGTGGCTTCAATACCTCGGTAGGTGTCCTCTTTGCTAATCAATGATCCTTAGAAGATGGCTTTTTTGTGTGCTTTTGCTCTTGGTTTCTCCATGGTAATAGACTGAAGTTTGCCTCTCCATTACAAGAAAATGAAAACCACTTTGAGAAAATTATGTACTTCTACCCAAATGTTTTAATTTGATTTTGAACAGGAGAAAAAAATCACGGCTATGGTATCATATATAATGTGTAGATGTATCAGTTGAAATAGTGGTGTTATTTTAATGTAGTATGAATAATGAATTCTTAATTTTCACGTAAAAACCTTTGTATACCTCTACGAACAAATAGATACTTGTCTGTTCAAAATGGGAACCAGTATGTAGCAGTCTCTTATTGCAAAAATAATTATGCGTTTCTTCATGTTAATGTATCTACTAGCTGCTTACATCATGAACTACTATTTTTCAAAAATTTGATTCCCAAGTGTTTTTTCTCTAGTTATGCTGAATTTTAATGCTTAATTAGAAGAATTTTCTTTGAGAACAATGCAAATGTGTAATTAGCTATTTCTTCTAATGGTAGACTCTCTCACCTGGAACATAAAACTTGAAATTCATTACTAGCTTGATATTTAATTGCATATTGGCTAGTCAGTTTTTATCAGCCTTTGCTTTACTATGGTCATTAGAATCTTGCAACACCAAATCCATATTTATTGAATTTTAGAAGCTTAAATGAGGCATATAAAATAGGAATCTCTTAGCTTGGTATGCTCCCTCTGTAGATAGTGAAGAAATATTTGTTCTGCAGGGAGTAAATCAGATCCCTCAAAAATTAATCTACCCATATAGTGCAGCATGTCTCTCTGTTCTTACTAGAACAGGAACACTAAGTGACTTCATTCCTGACTTGGATGGTTGTATGTACCATAAAGTTGTGAAGCTGAACCTAGATGTAAGTATAAAATTGTGTAAGTAAGTGGTCAGTAGGAAACTATGAAGGATGTGTTTAAGTCTTGCTTCTCTGATACACAGTTTATAATTCACAGAAGTACGTCTGCCCACTTCTGGTTCACAGCCATAAAATTATCTTGGAGTTAGTTATCAGAGTCATCCCTTTCTCACAAAATGCTGTTGAACCTGGAAGATTGCTTTTTGCCTGGCAGATTACTGCTAAAGATCTTTTCTGAGGTGAAAGAAAAAGATTGTTCTCTGTGTGAGGAGATTTGAACCCATTTTTAATACCAAGACAGATGGTGTGGACAGAAAGGACAGAAATTTGCCTTATCCTCATAAAGTGAATGCTTTGTTAAGGAAGTGGTTGGAGCTGAGTTCTTCAGCTCTGGGGAAAGTTCCTAGCTACCAGCTGATTCAAATGGCAACACCACAATTTCATCTTGCTCTTTCTGTTCTCCTTTTGGATGGGTTTTCCATGATGTCTGATTTGGTAGATATGGTTTTAGAAAATACGCTAAACAGAATTCAACAGTTAGTTAGGTAAGGAGAAGCCTTGTGTTCAAAACGAGACATTTAAGCAGTGAGGATATTTAGGTCTCCTGGAAATTCAAGTGTCTGTGGGGTTAGAGAGCAGGTAATCTGTAACTAAATCAACTAAATAATGTCCAGTCTCCATTATGTACTTGGATCTGAATGAACTATGGTTTTAATTCCTTATCTATAAACTAATCTTTAACACTTCTTCCTATTTTATCTTTTCTCTTGTAAATTAGCTGGGCACACTTTTCTATGTGCTAATTACAAAATTACCACTTCTACTATATGAATAGGAAATCTATAGTTTAGTAGACCCCAGAGTCACATGAGACTGGTTCTCCCCTCTGATTGCATTATTATTTTCTCACTAGAGAGTGAGAAATGGTAAATAACAAATAATACATTAGCATTTAATGCATTTATATCGCATGAAAACTTGGATTAAAAGTGATTTCTGTCAAAATTGCACACACACACCCCACCCCCAAATAAAAAGAAATTAGTGTTTTCTGGGTTTTTTTAGTGCCCAAGAATCATCCATGTATGTTTTGGTTGGTAAGAATATGACAATAATACAGTGAAGAAAGTCAAGCCATTTTTTCAAGAATATATGATAATTATTTGTTATAGCTATTATATCTTTTTATATTTGATTTTATTTGGACACTGCAATGACATAAAGCTTTTCAAGTAGATATATGTTGTAACATTTTAAATTGATGCAGTAAGGTTTTTGTTATGGCTATGAAGCATTAATTTGAAAAAGTATGAGTTCAGTAAAAGGCACTCATATAATTCAAAGTCAGCGTACACTTATTTTACAAAGGAAATGGATCAGATTCTCACTACTGACCTGAAATCAAGTCTATGTAAGGTCACTCAATGAAAGTTTAGGAAATGGATCTTGTAGTATATACAACAGCATGATGTGAAAACAAATCACTGCTGTAAAAGAAGATGTAGAAAAGGGTCTGGTGTTGGACAGTAATGTACTGATTGGACTCATTAATCTTTCCTAGATTTGCCCTTAGTCTTCAAGACAATACAGGTTGTTCATCAAAAAAGAAAAGATGCTCTGAGAAAGTATGGTCATCTTCTATAGATGCTTTATAGAGCAATATTTTTTAACTTCCTCTCTTTTTATGTAAACACCCACCCACAAATACATACATGTGTGTGTATTTGTATACATACACACTTATGTATGTATACATGTATATAAAAAGTGAAATGCAACCTTTTCAGTCTTGTGACCAGGTAGTTGACTCTTGCATTTCTCCCAGGTGATGTATGCTTGTGCATTAGTTTTGAGTACATAGGGGAATGCAATTGCTCCAAAGCGAAGAAGCTTGAAAAAAGAACAAAGATGAAGGATAGTGCCTATCTATTTTCTTTATAGAATTATAGAAATGTTAGTTCAAAGGAATCTCTGAACTCCATCCAGTCCAACTGCTTGCTTGAAGCAGGGATGATACCAGTACTAGGTCAGGTCAGCTGTGTCTTCATCTATCCATTTTTGGATTTTTACAACCTTTCTGGGTAACCTTCTCCAGTGCTGTGCTACCAGCATAGTGATGGATTTTTGCTAATGTCCATTCTCCCTTATTAAATAATAGACTGATATAGCAAATCTAATAGTTTTAAAGAGAACACAAATCACTGTAGATTAGAAATTAATGTAAGAGTATATTGATACACTTGATTGTAAATGTTTTTTCAGCTACATATCGTAACAATACTTATGCAAGAATATATGGTATTGACAGCTAGAAAGACAAAAGAGAACGTGCACTTTTTTTTGTTAAGTTTCTGTCTGTGGTAGGAGAAACAGCAGATCCTGGAGTTTTTTGGGGTTTTTAAAAACAAATTAATTGTACATTTTGCTGCCTTTTATACATTTTTAAAATAACTCACTTACCTGCAGGGGATCTTGAAGCCCTTCTGTGTTTTACCAGAGGCTAGATTTTGAGACTGAAGGCTCTTCTGATAATTTCTGGAAGTGAGAGGGAGGCCTGAGCATTAATTTATCTTCATTTCTAACAAATATGCACAAAATGTCTGTAAGCTAACATGAATATGCTTGACCAGTTAGGAAGAAGCTCTGTAGAAGCTAAGAATCTCAGAAAAGCAGCAAACATGAGAAAACGTTGTTGGTTGAAGAACTGGTGGCTTTCTTTGCAGTTTTGAATAGAAGGCAGATTTGAATGACGTGTCCAGCTGTGCATGTCCCTGTAAAACATAAGGAACACTAAATGGAATCTGAAATATTATAGAGAACACAGCATCCCTGAATTCCTTGTAGCCTCAGGGCTCTGAAGTGCACAAGGCAGCCTGTGTAGTTGGCCTCCCTTGGTCTCTGTCAAGTTCTGGTCCAGAGGATTTTGTGAGCTTTAATAGCTCATGGAGAGTGAGATGTGACAGGCACAGGGATTGTGAATCTCTCTTTTCAGATCTAGTTGAAATTCAGAATGAGAATAGGTATCCCTGCTTTCCAGCTTCATTTATTTCCATAGAATCCCGAGTATTTGACACACATAATACAGTGCTGATGAAATCAAAAGCAGTCTTTTATGCTAGATTTAAAAACCAAGAAAAGGTATATAAAAATATGACTGTTTAGGGAAGTGTCCCTGACCAGATTACAGATTCACTTGTTAGCTATATGTTTCTAACTAATTAGTGCTGTGGGGTTCCTCTCTCCCAGCATTTTAGCCTTCTAAAAGAAGGTCTGTATTGTAGACGAGAAATCTAGGATACCTCTCTAGCTGAAGGGGAAAGTTACACACCTTTTGTGTGTATTCAATCCTATGATGGATTAAGATTGCAAGTTATGTGGCATGCCCTTTGCAGGTGTCAGTTTCTTTCAGCATACCAGGAGGGAGTTCAGGTGACAACCTTAGTTTAGATGCATACTTTTTATATGATGATGCATAGCTGAAAAAAAAGCTGAACATAAAATACTTGGTCAGCCACTCCACTCTGAAATGTACTTCTGTGTGTATATATATACATACCTACATACACACATATGTGTATTTATGTGGCATCTTTTACCATTCAGAAACATTCAGATTCCACTCAAAACTGGCAGCATATTGAAAATTGAAAGGTTCAATCATTTACCTTTTTAATTCAGCTTGTGTGTACAAAACTATTATCTCAGCATTTGAGTGAGCCCTGCTTGTCAGTAGTGTAAGTAATTAAAGTGTTCAGTGGTTAAATAGTGCTACAAGTAGTTAAAAAATAGATTATTCTTTTTAAAGACAGACTGGAAGACAAACACAGATGAATAATAAGTATGTGGATACATGCATAAATTCATAGCTGGAAAAGTAGCTGCTGACAGCTCGCTATTTTCCATCACCTTTTTCATTAAAAAAAAAGGCAGTTGGTGAAATTATGGTTGAGGGTGGGGAATATGAAGGAATGAAGCATTAATGGTAGTTTCCATTTTGAACTTCAGCAATGATCCTTATAGCAAAGGAAAATCAATGCAAACATCACACTTGCAGACCAAAACTAATGGTAACTGTTTCATTTGTCCAGCCTTAAATCACAGAGCTGAAATATTTCAATGAGCTATTTTCATTGAGCTAATCTTTCCGAGATTGCCCACTTAAAATATTAAACTTAAAATCATCTATGTTGAGATAATTGATTTTGTTTACTGCTATCCTAACCTTGCCTGTCTACTTTCCCTACTTTTCAATTTATTTTTTTTTATAATTAGTCTTGTTAGTGAATTATGATTGAAATTAATGGACACTGCCTGCTGAGGGATTAGTCACAGCCACAGTCTCTAGCTAATGTGCTAACACAGTGAACAATAACACACATCACAGGATTAAAATATGCCTCTCTCTACATGTTTACCTTATCGAATGTCAGCAGCTGTCCCTGCTGTGGATGATTCTGAAGTCTTTCACAGGAATGACTATCATACATTGCTGTAGACAGTGGTATACATGGAAAACAACAATTTAATGGCCAAAACATTCATTCTGCATCTTGTTTTTTCTGTCCTCTCTTCTGTTGACTTCCCAACATGAAACACAAAGACATGTGGAGACTGAGAGCCCTTTAAAAAGGCTAACAGTAACAGACTCTAACCAAACTTGAAGGCCTTTAAAATTACCTGCAATGTAGTTTAAAAAATATATATATGTATCTGTAGTGACCCCATCTTCCAATGTCATTTGGAGAAGTATCCAAAGCATCTTAAAGTTTCATATATTATAGCAAGGTGGTTTCTATCCAAAGTCTTTATCATGGGTATGTAAAACATTTAATAAACAATTTCTGTGGTTGCTTCGTGGAACACAACATATTTAATTACCTGTATAAAAGAAACAATTATGTGGATGTTATTAGATCCCAAAGTACAACACAGGCTTGGCCCAGTTCACATGAAGACTACTATTTTAGTAATTCTAAAATATGTAGGTATTTTCAATGAGTGTTTTTGGTTGAAACACATCACAACTGTCTGCAATCCCAGTCTTCCCAATTTTTTTTGAGCAGACTATTAAGGCTTAGAAGAATTAAAAAAACAAATTGGATAGTAATTGCAACCCAATTTTACCACTTTTAATATATTAGACCATTTCTTAGCATTCAAAAAACAGTTATGCACCTGTGTAAAGCTAGGGGATTTGAAAATCTCGCTGGTTTTTGTGTGAATATTCAAAGCCAAATCAAATATGGAATGTATACTGTGCACATTTTAAAAAAACACTTAACTTTTCTGTAGCATCATGTTTTAGCTTTATCTATCTCGTGAATACTGAGGCTTAATACCTAAAATATTTTACATATCATTGTTTTATAGTACAGTTATTTATTTTTGAAAGATACATTACTGGTTCCTGTATACTGGTTCATGTAATGGCTAAATGTAATGTTTAGTAAGAGTGAACAGATATTATTTTAAGCATTACTAAAATGTGATTCCTTTTTACTGCTGTTGACCTTGGAATATATTTATAATTCCATAGCCATTGCTACACCTCAAGGCTTTAAACAAGTGTGGTCTAAGGGAGACTACCAAGTTCAAATGAAGATTTTCTGATACAAAATGTAGAGTTGTATACGGTGATAATTTCAAATGTTACATACCTTAGCTTTCAATATTTTCTTGTCACACCAACAAGCATATGTATTTTAAATACACTGAACTGAAGAGGTTAAAACATCAAATGAAATATTGGATGTTGCATTTCTTTATTATTTGTGGATTTAAGTTTTCCATCTTTCCTTCTGTCTGTCCTAATGTTTCCTTTAATTTGGTTATTATTTGGGAGTCAGTTCTGGGAATCCTTTCTAGACACTATTTTTTTTCCTGGAAATAGGTTCCATTGCCATGTGGAGGAAAAAAAAGTGGCAGCATAGGAAAAACGCAAATTCTGAAAATCGCATTTGGGCAACTGTAAAGAAATCAGACTGTACAGTTAAAAATAAACAAACAGAACTCCACTTTGCTTGCTAAATATTCATCTCCCTCAATTCACTTCTTAACACATTTAACTTTCACTTAAAACAAAACTGATGATCAGAGAAGTATGATACCTGTACATCACTGATGTCTACTTATACTAGAGTGACTTCTGCACAAGAAAAAGGAAAGCATGCAGATGTAATCAAAATGTGCATGTGTAGAAGGTCATACTCCACTAAGCACTATCTATATCTATTAATTACCAATTTAGTATGACTATCTTCATATTTTCTTCTTTGTACAGTGACTTGATATCTCATCCTATTAGGCAGGATATAGAGACATGATGGATGGAAATTAATGGATACTGAGTACATTCAACACCTCTCTAAAAACTAGAAAAGACTAGCCTGCAAAACTAAAAAGGACTAGTCTGTGACAGCTATTCCAGGAGAAAGATAATAATTCAAGTCATGGGATGCTACCGTACTTGGGAAAGATCAGGCAATATTTATCCATCCATTCAACCTACCCAATACAATTGATTAACTATAAAAACTGTAGCAGAAAATAATTTCATGTTAAAGTAGTGACTTCAGTTAAAATTTTTTGTATGCAGTTTGTTTCCTCAGCTATCTTTTCAGTGGCCACCAAACTAGAATAACGCAAAGGCTAGGTAAGCATCATTGAGTTTGGAGCAACAGCAAGAGCTCTCTGCTCTCTGTAGACTTGCTATTTGAATCATGATAGTTGCCACTTTAAATTTGCAAGGCTATAAAGCAACTTTCCCTAGAGAATAACAATATCCTATTAATCACCTTTACTGGTTTTGTTCACCTCTTAATCAAATTCAAAGTCCCCCCAGGTAGCTTAAAAATGTGTCAGAGTTAACTGTGTAATTGCTCACTTACTCCCATATTAGTGTAAGCATGTATTCTGTGATTTTGCCACAATTATAAATCATGCTCTGTTTCATAGCATCTCTCAAAGACCCTTGAGCCAAAAATTTCAATTGAGACTTCCAGGCTGTCAGATTCTCTATTCTGTTTTCAACTATAAGCACTTTACTTCCAGCTCACAGTAGTTCCACCAGTCCCTCTTAGTGTCATGCTTTCTTTTTTTCTTTCCTCATCTTCCCTTGACTTAATTCTGTCTGCGGTCATCAACAACTTAGTGGTGGCACAGGTAAAAATATATTCCCTACTCATCTTTCCCTTCCTCCCCCACCTCCTTCTCCTAATCATAAAGAACCACAACCACTTTTGGTTTTTTCCCCCCCCCCCTTTGACAAGGATCTGAGTTACAGTACCAGAGCAGTTGGAGTTGTTTCAGCAGAATAAAGGGAAGAGGAAATCTTATAGTATTTTCATATTTAAAACCTCTCTATTCTAGGTCTGTCTAGCTTTTTACACCTTTTTATGAGAAATTCAGAAGTAGCAGAGGAAAGCAGAGGTGTTGCTGGTCCTTTTCTTGCAATACTATTTCTCTTGCTCAAAAGAATGGCTGGGAATTTGACCCTGCTTGAGCAAGGGGGGTTGGACAAGATGACCTCTAGATGTTCCCTTCAATCTCAACCATTCTGTGATTCTGTGGAATGATTTTATTGCATCTCAAAGGAATGCTTTTATTAGGAGAGGTATTAGCAACAAGATGCTAACAGAGGTGCCAATGACCTCTACTCTCTAGACATTCCCTGGCAGTCATTATAAACGAGAATATTTCTGCTTTGTTTTGAAACTGTGAGAATATTCCCTTGTGACCATACCCTGCCTGCCTCCCTGCCTTCTCCCACAAATGGGTAGGTTTCATGTACCAATTATCCCCTTTGTATGCAAGGGGACAAGTAAATTATATAATCAGGTTCAGTCAAAATCATGCTTTAATTTTCACAGCTACACTAAGTACACCTTAAATTTTCTTAGGCTTAATCTCTACTTTACTACATAAAATACCTTATTTCAGTAAATATAAAAATTTGTCTGCATCAGATAATACACACTAAAGCCATCTTACTGGGTAAAATAAAACCAAACATATTTATCTGAAATATTAGTACTTAGTACTAGTTCAATTGTTTTTAAAACAATGTCCACATTACAGGAAGATCGACGGAGTTATTTTTAGGCCTGATGAAACTAAGCAATAAAAGTTGATTTCGTTTAGTGGAAATCTAATTAATTTTGCTTAGTCAAAAAGTCTACAACTTAAATTTTCCAGACTAGCTATTAATCAGAGAACAGTCTGCAGTTTGAATTTGAACTGCAATGCATTCAGGAGGCAACTTCATAATCTTAGGATGTACAGGCCTTTAGGGCAATGGAATAACCTGTCCCTATTCTATATATACTCACCTGAGACTTTCAATACGGGTACCAGTTAATTGCAAGAACAGATACCTGCTAGGAAAAGACCTACTTAATTGCAGTTACTATTCAACAGCTGTTGGTATAACAGTGGTTTCTGCATATTATTAATCTAGAGTGGATTCAGAAGAAACCTTGAGGGGAGATCTTCTTCCTCTCTCCTCTATGGTTATGTATTGAAGAAGAATGTAAGTACTATAAGCACAAACTTGAGTCATTCACTTATAGTCACCAGGAGTTAAATTTTATTCTTAAGAGAAAACAATTGAGAAATTTTCCTAATTAAACAAAAAAAAGTAAAGAGAATTTTTTGAGTTTTTAAATCTAGCAATAACTCTGCATGTGACTCTTGACTGTAAATGCAAATTGGTGGAAACTGCAGCTCAAGCTGTGTTTGCAGCTGTAGGATGCTGGAATGCTGATGTAATAACCTAGAAAATGTCCCAGATGAACTTTTCTTTGTGGGTTCTGAAAGTGTGGCACTGTGTTTTCATACTGAGTAGACAAAAAATAAACTTAAAACTGTGGTCCAAATCAGAGTAGAAAATACAACAATCTCAGTGTGCTAAAGTAGTTCAAAGTTTTCCACCATAGTAACTTATTATTTTTGTTTATACTTCCTTTCAGAGGATGTTAATACAAACAAAAAGTTAAGTCCAAGTGTCAGCATAAATCATAGTTTGTAACTGTACTACATAGCAAGCTATGATACTGCAGACATGATCCTTGGATAGAAGATCAGTACAGTGCCTGCAAACCTTGTAAACTGCGGTGTTGGGTTAGAAGATTGTGCTGGGTCTGGCTGGGAGAGAGTTAAACATCTTCATAACAGCTAGTGTGCTGCTGTGTTTTGGATTTGTGGCTAAACTAATGCTCATAACAAACCAATGTCTGGACTACCACTGAGCAGCGGTTTGCACAGTATTAAGGCATTTGCCTTTTTTTCTCTCTCTGCTCTGGCTAATTGAGTACGCTGGGTAAGAGATTGGGAGAGGACATAACCAAGACAGCTGATCATGATCATGACAGCTGGCCAAAGGGATATTCTACACCATATAATGTCACGCTCAGCAATAAAAAATGGGGTAGAGGAAGAGGGTGGGAATTTGTTTTCCAAGGTGGCTGTTTCTATGAACATTGATCTGCCTGTGGGAGGTGGTGAGTGATTTCCTTTGCATAATTTTTTTTTTCTCCCTCTTTTCTTCACTGATTTCACTGTCTTTATTTTGACACATGAGTTTTCTTGCTTTTGTTCTTACTATTCCCTCCCTCAACCTGCTGAGGAGGACAGGAGAGCTATGTGGGTGCTTGACTGCTGGCTGAGGTCAACCCACCACACCAGTAAACTAATTTTAAGTCATTTTACATCATTGCTGAAGACTGAAGTTAGTACAATTCAGCTCATATCCAAGATATATCAGTACCCAGGGCATGAGAAATGATTAGCATTGACAACTTGTGCAGCACAACTACTTCAGAAGTGACCAAAATTTCTCTCAAAACCTCCTGAATACACAAAAAAACTGAAGAAAATAAATCAAAATAACAAAAAAGTCTAGCAAAGCCACGTGTCTCCACAAGAAGCAACACACGTTAAAGTGGTGGTGTTATTTCTTCCATGAGATAACTCTAAACATTGCTAATAGAGTCAGTGGAGTGGCTTTTAGGAGTTCTTATGTTTGAGAGTTTCTTGAATATTCTTTGACTAAACATCTGATTTTACTATGGTGTATTTGAATAACATTGAATATACAGCCATGTTCATAAAAGAACATTACTGTTCTAACCACAAGGATGCTTCAACATGTTGTGATATGCACCCATATAAAATTATTTTCATGTTTCACCAGTATAAGATCCTATTAAAGATACAAATTTGCATTCTGTCAGTGTAACACATCCCTGAGGTTCTTCAGGAATTACTACTGAATTTCATTTTTCATTTATCCAGCTACATGCTGTACATTTATTAACAAAATGGAATTTCGGTAGATCTGCAGTGAACTGTGTTCAGCCTTCAGGCAAACAAGCCCCTCAAAGCTCAAGAGTTTTAGCTCACAAGCTGTCTGCTTGTCTTGCAAGTTTACTTCTTTCTGCAAACCTAAAAGTACTCAACAGGCTGACATGGAAGGGATTGCCTAGAGGAAATGTGAATATTTCAGCAGTGAACCAGTGGGAAGCTTCCACAGTTGAAAAGAAAGGCATCAAAAAATCCTCTCAGAGGTATCTTGGAAGGAAATCACTAATCATGATATTTACATTATTTTTAGAAGAGGAAGTATGAATGAAGATGAGGTACAGATTAGTGTCTGGGCCAAAACCATTGTTAATGAGAAGTGAGAGAAAAACAAGTGCTCAATACAAAGGGCAGGGACAGAAAACAGTGGTCCAAATCACTAGAAAGACTGAGTTGGAGGCAAAACTGCAGTTAAAGAAAATGCTTCCAAGCTGCCGTAGTCATCAGATTCTTGAGCAGGACTTTGTAAAAAATGCTCAGAGACACCAAGAATCTATTTTTCATAGATGCTGGAAGAAGAAAGTAGAGATCTAGTTAGCACTAAGTGACTACTGTGTCAGAACAAGATGGGCTGGAATGTTCAATTACAGAAAGATACCCGTTCTGGCAGTTGAGGATTCTGATGCACAACTCATTTGGGCATTAAAGTCATATTCTTAAGGAATATTAAATGAATGTTGTGTGACCTGATCAGGGCTGACTAGATCTAAACATCAGTCTTTTTATATACCAGCAAATCTGCATCTGCTGGCTGTGATCATCAAAATAGGATCAGAAAGTTATGGAAAGATATAGGTGCATGATGCCAGTCAGACTAGAACTTGTTTGTCATAAGAACTGGTACCCTCGGGATCAGCTATTTCTGACTTGAAGAGCTCACAAGTAAACAAAAGTAGCATCAGATGATGTAGGAGGACAAATAGAATATATTAGTGGATAGTAGTTTGAGACATTATTGAAATTGCATCACATATATTAGATCAGGAGGAGAAGACTTTTGTGCAAGCATAGAAAAAACAGCTAGGGAAGACAGTGGCTGATACCAGGAAGACCATGATCCGCTTGAAATACCTTTAGATATTCAGAATAAGAAGAAGATGATGGGACAGGGTTGAGGGGGGGAGTAAATTTATTCATTTATTCACAGAAAAGAACGTGTGAAGATTCCTCATAAGACTGAAATAAGTGATCCTATCTCACCTTGCCTACTTAGAACTTGATCAGTAATAACTGTGTCACTTGTAGCAAATCTTTATCTAGTCCAATTTTAAAGAACCCAAACAAACAAACTCCAAACTTAAACCTTCCAATCACAGGTTCTACAACTTACAGACATGCTTTTTGATGTTTACCCACCACTGTGATTTTTTTTGTTTTTCCCCTAACTAAATTTGCTTCCCCAAGTGCACCCTTGCAAAAGCTGACTGGGCCTCATCAAGCTGCAGATTATTCAGGTGTAGAAACAATCCAGGACTTCCTTCAAAATCCTTCTAGCTTGCTCAGGAATGTAGAAAAATAAATCTTTCAACTTAAAAGCATTTACAACTTTAAAAGAAAAGAAAGAGGAGATTTCAGGGTAAGATTTTTAAATGCCTCTCCATGATTTCTTGTTGTATTTAAGGGGATCCAAAAGACTTGCTCAAAAAGACTTCTCTTCAGAAGCTAAGGAGAGAATGAAAGACCAAGGTTCCTGTTGGAACACAGAGGGGTAAGATTAAGAGATTTTGTTGATGTTTTCTTTGCATTGAGTACATTAATTTAATGTTCACTATAGTGGCTTAAAAAACAAATATCATTGTATTCTTGGGTGATAGTAACGAAAAGATCAGAGATGCAAGTTTCCTGGAACTGGCAGATTAGGTCTAAGACACTCAAATCTGTGTATCTCCATTGCCTTTTGGTGATTTTGATGTTAACATATTTTGTCAAACTTTATTTTACACAGGAAACAAGTATGCACAATGCAGTTGATTTTTCTTCCTCAAATTCTATGTCAATCTGTTATCCATTCAGGAATGTAGTAGATGCCATGGTACATAGATTTTGTAAGTAAATCATACTAGTATAACAGACAAACTGCAGGAGGTGTGCCATGTTTCCTCAGAAATCATCAGCTTGACAGAATCACTACATAAGCCAAAAGTGCTTTTTTTTTTTTTTTTTTGAATTGCCGTAGTTTGTATCCTGCTGTGTAAGCAATCTTCTTCCTTAAAGTTATAATAACTTCCTTCATAAAAGCCATTGTCTTCAAAGTGTTTGTTTCATCTAGGCTGTAATTTTCAGAGAGTGGATAACAAAACAATTTTCCTGGTATTTTCTTACAGCAGTTAGCTATAATGAAATTTAAGCGAATTACACGTTCATCTACTATCAGCTATCTATGTCTGTTGTTCAAATCCCAGTGATCTTATTCCCCAGGCCATTTTATACATGTACAGGTACCTTGATAATTGCTTCCAGTGATTCCGTTTTCTGTGCATCTTGCGTTTCTGATTACATTTTCAATAGTCAAACTACAAAAGCTGTTATTTAACTACAAATTTAATCTCAGGAACTACTTCAAATTAAGTGGATCATTATACTTCACATTTCAGTTGTGCAAGCAGTTAGAGCTGGGAGTGTAGTTAAGAACTCAAATGAGCTGTGCTTTTGGGTAGGCTTTAACCTGTGACACTCAGTCAAGTAGTATATCTTAGCTGAGTGGACAATAATTTATTAACTTGGGCAACTTGGTCATATCGGTTTGCCTTATGATATTACTAACAACACTGTTTTCTACTCAGAGGTCACATGTCACCTACCCTCTTAATGCTGCTTTGTATTTTGCTGTGGCTCCTGCATTGCAAGATCAATTTCTCCAGAAGTATTACAGCATTTGAAAATGTCTTTGCAATAATTGTTAGATCTGAAGAAGCAGCTGGAAAAAGTCATGGGGCCTTCTGCCCCACATCAGAATATTCCAGAAACTGGTTATGGTGGCAACAGGAGAAGGAATTCAAATCATTGCTTTGTATTCTGTAACGGTCTACTTGTTCTGCAACAAATGTTAACACCCCTGAGATGGAGTGAGAGCCACTCTTAGACTGTGAGATACTTAGAATTCTGGCTTGAAGTGTCTAGAGGCATAAAAAATAGCAGAAAAATGGGAAATCCAAATGCTTCATAACATTGAAATATCTTCTAGAACTTGTTGTGTCAGTCGAATAGGAGATGGCTTTCTTGTTTTATATGTGGAAAATAAGCAGTGACATTGGCATGCTCTTTTAGAACAAAATCTTCCATCATAGAAGACTACAGGTCTAACAAGAAAGGAAAATAGTGAGTTTTCTGCTCTGGTGATTCATCACATAATTTTAAGCCTGCAACTAGAACAGAAACCACCACGTCCTCAGTTGTGACTCTTTCACCCTTACCATCTAATTGAAACCTTCTGCATCTATAAATAAATCATAAAAATCTCCTATCCATCTTATGAGATTCCGAAGGCTTCCAAAACTAATTGGCCCTCTGTTGGGAAACATAAAAATAAGAATGCTAAGTTTTTCCAGCAATATTTTGGTAAGCTTGTAAGTTGGCTTTGAGAGGTGGTGTAATCTGCTATTATGCATTACTCAGGAGATTTGCAAGCAGAAACTACATGGCTTAGAAAAGGATATTATTGGACTGGAGAAAATGATATGGGAATATTGCCAAAGTGGAGATTCAATTATACAAAGAAGGGGTTAAGAAAAAAAAAAGTTAAAATGCAACTGGAATATAATATTCTATTTGAGAAAAATTAAACAAAAGACTCAAACTGTTAAATTTTAATTTAAACAATCTGGGAAAATACCCAGAGGGTTGTTTTTTTTTTTTTTTTCTCAAGAATAATTTCTGGCTTTCCTAAACTAAGAGTGATTCCAGTCATTAGAAGTTAAAACTGGTATTGTTACTCTAAATAATAGGAAATTGTAAATGTCACCGATAGTATAAATGTTTACAATGGGTATGTTACTATTACTTCAATTGAAATTAAAGTGAGACTCATCTCAAAAATATAACTATAAGTCTCTCTGGAAACTTGTTCAAAATTTGCTTACCCTTTAGGTCATGTAGCATCAAGTAATGCCACAGTATTGCTTAAAAAAGGACAGATTATTCCAGTTGTTGTTCTTGTATGTTTCTTTCTGCATTAAACACAAACTTCAATATATTTACTGAGGATTAGGTTTTGGTACTATTGAGCGTAGATTTAAAAAAGATAGTGCTCAAGGAGGTGCATCTTCAAATAGTCTCGGTACTTGTACAATGAAAGCATACAAGGTGGTATAGGTAGCTTCTCTGTGTATCTGTCCCACTTCTGAGGTAGGGAGAAAGGAATAGAGAATGTGCCTTGTTTATCTTCCTCCACTCTCGAGACTGACTTTATATTTTGCAGATTTTATATTGTGCTCATGCTAAGCAGAGCGCAGCACTACTAGAAATTCTCTGATATTCTTGCTCGGTAATATTTATTTTGTTCAAGATGAAAATTCTAACTAACTCTTCAGAGCTAAGTAGTGATTAGTGACAATTTGGAAAATCCTCAGGTCTGCAGGTCCTGATTCTCATGAGGGACTTCAGAAAGCAACACAATAGTGCACAAGCAAATTGGGAGATTTTTGAAGTGGGTCATGAGTCCTACTGAAACTACTGGGTATGCTGACTAGGACTAGTGCTATACTGAATTGATTGCTTACAAATAAGGAAGAATCTTTAAGTGCTAGGAGATATTCAGATTGTACAACTTGTGAAGCACAAGACTGGTACAATTGCCTAAGCAGGAAGAAAAACAGGCATAGCAAGCAACTGCTTCAGAATGACGCTAGCAAATTAGTTACAAATGACAGAGAAAAAGAAATGGAGTACTCAATAGCTTCCTTTTTTCAGTCTTCACATGTACAGTCAGCCTATATTGATGCCAAGAAGCAATAATGAAGCATACAGTGAACCACTGATAGAAGAGGGCCAAGTTAGAAACCATTTGTACAGATCACAATAATGTCTAAAGACATGTGCTGTTGGGACCTTACAGGATGCACCCGAGGGTGCTAATAAGGTTGGATGATGTCACTGCAAAGCCACTCTGTCATTTTTGGAAGGTTATGGTGGTCAGGGAAAATTCCTGGTGAGATGAGAGGAAAAGGAACTGGAAAATATAATTTCCATCTATGTAAAAGGCAAAAAGGAAGATTCAGGGAAATACAGACTAGTTGACAAGTTAACTAGTTAATAACTGAGCATCTGATTCCTTTTCATGTTTTCTTGCTTCTATCTGATGAATGAAAGCAGAACAGGAGTAACAATTCTAATTTATCACATAGTATAGGATATTTACGAGCAAACATATTTGTGCAAAAATAACTGTGGTGGAGCCAGACCAAAACGTTGACTCTGCCACTTGAAGACCTACTGGAACTAAAGAACAGGCAGCAACAAAGAAGAATTTTTCTAGGTGAATTCATATTAGTCAATTGCAACTCATTCTATTAACTTTTAGGTTTGGTTATTTTATTCATAATAGTCCAAGGTATTGCCTTTTTAAAAAGTCTCTGATCTGTGGGACTCAGAAAGGAGCTGTTACAACCAAAATATCTTTAAATTGAAATAATTATGTTAGCATACTTACAACATCCCTTAGAGTGACTGACAGAAATGTACCTCTCTTCACATAGGTACATGAAAAGAAGATCATAGTGATCCCATAAGATTTGTCTTTTTTTCCTCAAACAGCTCTGCTAGCAAAACTTTGTAATGAAAATCCAGACTTCATCGTATAGAAGTATATGCTACACATATTACAGAAACAAAATGTGACTGAGCTGTAAATCTGATTTGAACAATTCATTTATTTCTATTAGGTTTTAAAAATATTTGGTCAATCAATCCCTGTGATTTTCATATAATCTGAAAGAAAAATTTTTAGCTGAAACAGCTCCCCTGAACCAGTACCAAACCTGCAAGAAACTTTCTAATATGAATTTATTCCTTTCAGTATCTATTTGCAGAAAATACACTGAGGTAGTTCTAAATCATTGTAGCATTCATAGCAGCTTGTATCCTTATGTGGAGGACATTAGAATACAAGAAGTTACAATATTTTGTAGAGCAAAGTTTTACAAGCTGAAATGAATTGTTTCAAATTTATAATTTAAACATGAAAATGAACTAATTGGTATAATTTTACCCTTTAGGCTAATTTAATTTCCAACGTTATATTATGGTATGAGTATTAATGAAATTCTACTTGTGTGTTGAGTAGAGTAATATATTATATTAGCAAAGGAACCAATTTTATAGACCTCCATTTAGTAACTTCTTATATTTTAATTTCAGCGATGTTTCAATTTTTCATTCTGAATAAGAATGGATACTCTGAAATAATGGGATTCTGTTTTCTAGCAGACCTATTAACTATTTTATTAACATTTCCTTGTTGAAATTAGTATGATACCACATAAATTCAAGAACAGAAATGTGTTAATGTTTAATAAATAATATATATAGTAATAAATATTATTGATTTCATCTGAAGATCTGAGCAATGATAAACATTTAGGAGTGATTCTTTTAAAATCTACTGATATAGCATTATTGTAGATAGTAAAATAACTTTTTATTTTCAGAGTTTACATGACAGAATCCCTCAGTAAGAGTTAAGCTGATTGGTAATTGGTCAGATACCAAAACCAGACTATATTGTAGAATGTATCTTCCATTTGTACTTTTCACTGAGAAAGAAAATACCTTGTCAGTAAATCATATCATACTAACAAATCGATTTTCCACTTGATTGGTCTTATATTTAATGTATAGCCCATGACACTATATTTATACAGGTGCATAAATTGAACAATTTCATAGGTAAAGATTTAAAAGACATTGGCAGCTCTTGTGAGTTATGGAGTGCTTAAATGCAATCTTTTGCACTGATCATTTTCAGTACAGCAGCAGTTTTAAAGGAAGTCTAACTACATGTGTGAAGGTCTCCTCCAACCCAAACCATTCTATGATTCCATGACACAGAAGAGTGCAGAAGAATGAGAGATCCCTTGTTAGCAATCTCTGCTGGCCAAACATGAACCTGCTTGAGTGCTGTAGCGGCAACAGTGTCATACTCTTCCCAGTCTGGTCTGCTGAGATGACAACTCACATCAGTGGAAGAATAAACACACATTTTTCTCTATCCATCTGTGTAGACATTCTCAAATTTAAACTTTGATTTTTTGTGGTTGATACTGTCTCTTTTTTTAAAAGTCACAGTATTAAAATACGTCACTGTAGTGCTAGGGCCTGAATAATAGGCCCTGAAACAAAGTTGACCTCTAGATGAACCTCACAACCAAACGATATCTATTATTAGTATCTGCTAATTAGTAAAATCTGTATTACCATTAGCGTTTATTAATTAGTATCTGATCATTAACGAAATATGTATGCTTACTAGTGAAAGATGTAGCTTAGGCAAAATATAATCAGTAGTGGGGATGAAATGTTGTGAGAATGTATCCAACTTTCCTCATTTAGCCTTGTTCAAGGCTGAGAACCCAAGTGTTTGGCCTTGTTAGAAACTCCCTTGGTTCTCCCCGCCGAGCTCTGGCCAGGCTTTGGGCAGAATCCAACAGGAGGATGAAACCAGATGTTTCCACTCAAACAAAGGTGCAAGTCATCTTGACTTGCTGATTTTTGGTATATACGGCTGGACCCTCTTGTCATGACTTTGGATGCCTCACCTATGGATGGACACATCGCGTAGGAATTCCCACCTGCAGGGAAAGGCTCTCCAAATCCTCGCTGTAACAGGGGCTCCCCAGCCACTGTAGATCTGGATGTTGGTAATGTATGCAAGTGGTGATGTATCTTTCTTAATACTATTCTCCCCATCGTGTAGGAATGATTAGGTACATTACCTTGCTTGTTCTTATTTTCTATAATTAACTGTACGTAGTAATAATTCAGTGCACTATTCTGTATTTTTCTTATTGCTTATTTTCTGTATTACTTGGTTATATCCTTTAATTATTAACAGTAAAATAAGCCTACTCTTTTCACTCTGGTGTCTGACTTTAATTGGCATCCTCAATCAGCAGAACAGTCATAGATCAGAGAATAATTCATGTTGGAAGGGAACTAAGGAGGTTTCTATTACCTCCTGTTCAGGCAGGGTCAGCTTCAGGATCGGGCCACATTTCACAGGGCCATATCCAGCTAGGTATTAAAAAACTTTCAAGTATTGAGACTGCAAAATCTCCCTGGGCAGACTACTCCACTGACTGACAGTACTTGTGCTGAAAAAGTTTTTCCTTATGTCCAGTCTCATCTTCTCTTTTTCCAGCTTATGACTGTTGTCTTGTCCTCCTCCCACTCAGTGCTTTCAAGAGCATGGTTCCATCTTCTCAATGCAGTTTTCTTGTTGGTTCTAGGGAGGTTGTTGCTAGGTCCCTCTGAAGCTATCTCTCCTCCAGACTCCATAAGTTCTGGGCCCTCAGCCTTTCCTTGCAGGGTGAGTGACCCAGCCTTGATCATCCTGGTATCCTTCCCCTGAACCCCTGCCTTTGTTGTAGTGGGGGGTCCAAAACTGGATAAAATACTCTAGATGTTGTCTAGCAAGAGCAAAGCAGAGGGTAACTATCCCTCCCCTTGACTGCTCCGTACCTTGTAGTTGGGTAGTTGAACGCTCCCTCTAATCAGCTAACTATTTTAAATCATATTCCTGGTACCCTAGCCCTTCCAAGGTCTGGTAAAGAAAGCTTAGGTATGTGATAGGAAGTAGAGAACTTCATTCACCATACTTCTTCTAGGGCTATGCTTATCTGACATGGAAAAATTAAAACCTTGATTGATCAAAATGCTTTAGCATGTGGTTTACTTTTTGCTTTACTGAATAATTGTTGAGATGCTTGGTGTTTTGGAGGCCTCTCTGACATTATGCTGCCACACAAAGTTCCATGGCAAAAAAGTGTGTAAGCTGGATTCTCTGGAGGCTGAAGCTGGTACAGTAACCACATGACCCTTTGCACTCTTCTATTTGAACAAGGAAGTCCCTACAATAATAGGTGTGATTGTTGCTTAAAGATGACCAGTTTATTCCAGTTAATGACTACATATTGATTCTGCAACTAAAAGAGAATTTAAGGTAACGGGGTGCCATTACATCTAGTGATTATAATTTAAAATAAAATTGTGCTATTAATTAATGTTTTGTGTGTTTAAAAGTCTTTATGCAATAAGAAAGAGAATATCAGGGCATCCTCTACATGTTCTTAAGATTCCAAAGCACTGAAGTAGTTCCGTGGTTACAACCAGTACTTCATGATACACAGCAGCACAGTACATTAAGGAGATTTTATTGACTTCAATTATAGATAAACGAATCAGCAGATAATGACAGAAAGGAAAGTGAACATAGCCAAATACTAAACTTCAAACATACATATTGCAAATCAATAATGTTTCAAGTTAAACACTTAGACCAATCATTCAATGATTAATAAAACATACACAACTTACAATTAATTCGCTTCTTGAAAAATATACAAAATATGTTAATAATAAAAAATGTCAACAGTTCCTGGTTGATGACTGTACTTTTTGTATACAAAGATCTTTGTAGTGTGTACAAAATGTAATTTAAATTTAGTAAGTATTGTACAATTCAAGTACATAGCAACTCTGCCCTTCTCTCCCAGAATATGCCAGGCAAGAAAAGAAATATCTTTATAATTTCCTTTTGTTGCAGTTAAATAATACACAATGCTTACAGTATTATTTCTAAATTATGAATAGCTAACTCTTTGTCAACACATGAATGTTGAGTCTGAAACACTTTAGGAGACTTTTTTTTTTTTTTCTTTTTTTTCCTTTCTGCACTTTAAGATTTCCTTTTCACTTCAGTGTCACTATAAATGTTTATATTACATGCAGGTAACTTCTTTGAAGTGTGGAGCTTAGAGGCAGCAGAAAAAGCAACTCAACTATGTTGTGCTATTTAGATATATCAAAAAATATCCAGGGTATAATGTCTTGACTCTCTTATTTGGCAGACATCTCGGTTGGTCTTTAGCAGCTGCAAAGTGTCATTTTGTGATCTCCTTTCTGCAGTGTCTGTGCAAGCTCCTCAGAGTCTACCTCCTTTAAGCAAGCTCCAGTCCTTTTCTGGAAATAGCAATTTTCTTTCCTTGTGCCATCTGCCATTAGAGTAAAACAGTAGCCCAGAAGACATCACTATGCACTTGCAGTGCCTTAAATCATATGGGAATTGCACAGTTCTAAAATGTAGAGACTATCCTTCAGAACTGCTAATCTCAATCAATCAGTCAATCACTCAGTCTCAGATTAAAGGATTCTAAATTTCCATGCCAAATTGTTTCATTTACAGTTATTATTTTCCTACTTTTTCTAGGATCTTTGGCCATGTTTTCAAGTGTCTCTCAGCAACTCTGAAAGCTGGAAACCTGTGGTGAAAACTGACTGTTAAATAATCCTTAGATTTTACCATTCAGGATGTTTCTATAATGGGTGTGTTCCAAATGTGTATTGTGAGATATGTATCACGCTAAAACCACAAATGTGTGTTGTGATAAAACCACAAAGAGATAGTGCAGCTTGAACTTGCAACTTCCATTTGTCAGAACATTATGTCTAAACAATTTTTTTTAGGCTTTTTTTTTGTTTGTTTTTGTTTGTTTTTTTTTTTTTTTTAAATGATTTTCAAGTAAAATTATACAGGGAAATGCCACTTAATCCTGCCTGATAAAATCTGCTTTTGAAGAAAGACCTTACAAATGCAGGGAAAAGAGAAACACAATACAGAGGAATATTGGCATTCAGGCCCCTCCTGCCCTCTCTCTCTTTCTTTCTCTCTTCCTCTCTCCCTTTTACTTTTTACCAAGTCACTATCTTCTTTCAAAATAACAGAGAATGCAGCAGACATTTAAAAGAGTTCTGTTCTTCAGCCTACTTAAATAATTTAACAACAGCAGCAACTCTTAGTTGGCAAGAAGAGCAATATTTTATTATAGAATATTTTCTGATAGTCTTGTATAGTTAATAGAGATAACTGTATTTGTTTATTATTGTGAAACTTCAAGAGGAAATTTCCTTTAAAGGCATTTTTGAAAAAAAGTAATCATCTGTGCCTGAGCACACTATCTGCTTATAAAACATAGTATTTTATTAAAAACATTTTATTTTGTTGGATGTTTGAAATTCTTCTATATTTTATAGAATTCATTTCTCAGTGTGTTCCTCTCAGTACATTTGGAACAATGTACCTTTAAAGCACTATAAATTGTTGTGGCATTTGATTAATTTCAGATTAAAATACATGGGGACCTAAGGCTGCTGTTTCTTACTATCATAAAAATCCCCCTCATTAAGAGGGTCCTTGAGTAAAAATCCCAACATCACAAAACATTCAAGAGCAGAAAGGCTTGAATCCTCGTACAGACTTTCAACTTTGCAGTCAGACTCTAATTTCACGGGGCCAGAACAGTTGCAGTTTTGCCACAAGAGATTTGCATTCACAGAGACTTGTACTGTAGTTTATGCAGGCTGTGCCACGCACCGCTGGAGCTCCAAAGGTTTCTTGCTTTCTGCTTCTGCTTACAATGCACAGTACTGAGGAACTCAGACACTAAGGGCTTTAATGTAGCTGCACATTGTCACTCACTTGTTTTTCCTTTGATAATCCTGCGACAGTACATACCACATTAAAACACAGTTCCTTTATTTTTCGTGCCTGAGTAGATGCACTGACTAACTCACTGAATAATGTCATCAGATCACATTCTCCCAATTGTCAGTGCCTGACTCTGTGCAGTTTCTGGCTGGTGAAGAAAAACATCTTTCTGAAAGCCCTGGTGTTCTGTAGTAGAATAACATATGATAAAAATACCAAATTCTTGTTTCAGCTTTGCCAGGTCAATTGGAGGGAGAATGACACTGATCTCTAAAATTAGAGCTGTGTATATAATTTGGCAGAGGAACATTTTCCTGCTTCAGGATGTATTTAATTTCAAGATGCATTTCCACATCACCAGAAAATTGTGACTGTATTGTTTTGGCAAACTAATCAATCCAAAACTATATGTGACGGGTGGAAGAAAAGAACATAATTTCTTCACCAATATTGAAAGAACAGAGTGTAAAGAGCACAAAAGAATATGGAGAAGGAGGAAAAGTCAAGAAATAGAGCTGGATCCTCTGTTGGTGGAAATAAAATTACTTCACTGATTTGGATGAGGTCTGTCTGATTACTTCAGCAGTGGAACCTGCTCTTGAATGGAGACTTGTTTAATTTCCTGGCATCATACAGAATAATCATCTAGGGAATCTCAGAGTGTCTTTATCAAAATCATGGGAATTAGCAAAGAGGAAAAAGTTTGCATATTCTAGCTTATCTCCCTGCCAATATAGATTTTATCTCCATGGTACAGTTTCTAAATCTTTGTCTAGCTGTACTGGACACTGTACTGTATTTCACATGTTATTTGCTGCTGAGACTTGAAAACTATGCCAGTCAAAAATATGGATTAATGGCAATAAAGTTTCTTCCTAGTACCAAGTACATAAATAGAGAACCATTTACATCACTCTAGCATTTCTTTTCCTCTGTCTTTCTGTTTTTTCTGACATACTGACAAGTCGTTTTCTTCTCATTCTATTCTCTTCAGACAAAGCCAGTTTTAGGTTTTTGGAACAACGGGAAATTTGAGCAGAATAGTAAGAGAAGCTTTCCAGGGTGGTAACTCAACTCATAAATTGTCTTTTCTGAAGTGAAGTTGTATTATCTGCCTTATGTCTAAACCTGCCACATACAGAAAAAGTGCCCCCTAAACCCTTTTGCTATAACCTCCTCATTGTAATTCCTTTTATACGTTGTATGTCCTTGTGCACAGAATCACTGTTCAGTATCTTTGTACATCTGGATTTAACTCAGGATTTGCCTCTTAATCTTTATTCGCAGGTTAACAGCAAGCTATAATCAATTGCTCATTAATCATTTTTGACATGTATTCAGCTAATTAACAAAGCAAAGCTGGTAGAGTCTTTTATTATTATAAGTAAGCTTTGGGCAGGTTATAGCTTTAACTTCTTACCTTTATATATGTCTCTTTCTTTCATTGTTAAAATTTCTATATCAATACCTTTCCTTGAATACTATGTTGTATTTTTCTCCTAGAGACATGGATGAGCACAACCCAGCAAACATGCATATCTGAATATTTTAAATACCATGATCAGCTGTGCCAAACTTTGAACTTACACATGAAATTATTCATGTCCATTGGCACTTTAGAATGGAGAACCTAAGTCTTTGTTTCATTTTCCTTTTCAAATAGAATTTTATTTGTTTGTCCTTGTTTCTTCATTCCTTGATATTCCTTCATTCATTGTTCTACTTGTGCTGAATAAGCTCTCGTAAGACACAGTATCGCACCCCCTTTGAAGATGGGCATTTGGAAATTCTGCAGGCTACAAGGCATGAGAAATACTTGAAAAGCCACAGAGATCTGTGAGAACAGTCACCATCTCCCAAAGGACTTAATGCCATCTGCTCTCCCTCATGCCTGTCAGTATGGCTCAGTGACTGTGAACAAAATTATCAGGTGTACTATAGGATGCCTTTTGGAGTACTTCCAGAAGGTTGGTTGCACTGTATGAATAACTTGGCTCAGAGTTACATGGGTTCTTTGCTTGTGTCCAGATGGGAGAGTGAATATAACATACTCTGATCCTGGCTATGCCCTGTTTTGCACAGCTGTCTGATACACTTTCGTTGGAACAACACGTTTGCTGGCTCTATTCCTTAGAGACTAATATATTTGTGTGTTTACAAAACAGTCGGTATCATGCAGTAATGTAATCAAACTGCTCTTAATGTTCTTCATATCCTTATGGAAGTTGTGAAACAAGAAAATACAGAAAAACTTCCTCTGGGACATCTTGCTTACTGATCCTTCAGTTTATATACATTGCTGCTTATGAGCATCCTTTGCAGTCCATTTGGAATCTTACTTCATATGGCAGTGCTTACTGAGCTAACGTTGTAAGATTTTGCTTAGAGATGTTTTTGTAAGCCTACTTAAGATCTTGACACAGTTTGGCTACTGCATCCCCTCAGCTATTACATTTTCACTTGTAACATCAAAAAGCAGTTACATTTCCCTGTTGTGATTATTTGTTTTTAAACGTTTACTTCCTTGGTTTTAAGATTTTGTTATTCTCCAGATGTTTGCCTATTTTTAACTCACAATGCTGGTTCTGTTTTTTAATAAGGATACAAAGTAAACCAGAGTATTCAAGACTGCATCATATCAACTTCAAGTTGTTGCTTCCTTTTCCTCCTCTTCCTACTCCAAGTCTCCAGCTATCCACCACTCCTCAAAATATATTGGCAGGAGATAAGTTTGTTAATTAGCTTCCTTGAACCTCAAATGCCTATCAGCTAGTACCTACGATTTGCTAATAGCTTTTGTTTCCTTCCCTGTTCTACCCATGGTACCCGCTTCTTAACCTGTTAACAATTCTCTTTACACCTCTGTTGACTTAAGCTATTATTTTTCCTGTGATCTCTGGCTTTGACAACTTCCCTAGAGTATTACTATCAACAGCAATGCTTCTCCGTCTTATTTGTTATATTGTCCTTTTCTTTCTTCCTAAACCTCTGACCTTTCCTGTTCCTTTCAAACTGGTCAAACACAAATGTTTAATTTCTAAATTATTAAGGATTTAAAAATTAGTATAGTAGCTACATCTATCTGTGAAAGCACTCTCAGAGCACCTTCACAGATCCTTCTGGTATGTAAAACATGGTTTAAACACCAAACAGCAAAAGAACCTGTAGAGTCAGACCTTAGAGATAAAAAATACCTTTGCTAGTCATGGTCTGAACAAACTGAACTTCTCTTGATCTGGAACCATATCTCATAGCTCAGCTACATCACTGGTCTCTGGGGAGCCTGACCAAGGCTCAGTGAAATTCAATCTTACTTCAAGCCTCTTACCTATGTTCCTTTAAGGACAGTGTTACAACTGCCCACCATGTCCTCTTTTTAATCTGACCAGTGAGCAGTGTACTTCCTTTCAGTAAGTTTAAGTAATCCCACTTTGCTGTCTCCAGTTATGCATTGATGCTCATCTTTGCAATCCTTCTCTTCCTGCCATTAGTTTCTAGTTTATGATACTTCCAACGTAACAAGATGACGTTTAGCATCAGCTTTGGCTCCTGTGTGTTCTCATGGCTTGTCTCATGTAGTGGTAGAACAATAGTGTCACCCATTTGTAGACAATTATTATTTCAATATCCATAATATCTGGGAAAATACAGATGATGTGCGACTTATGTGAAAATGTTGAGTACCAGTCTACATGTTGGTAACTGAAATAAAGTTGATCTCATTATCAGAGGAAAAAGTCATGAGGGGTGTTGCTCTGTCTGTGATTTCTGTCTTGATCTGTGTGTACATGTTGGTGTCATAGCAGAGAAGCATTGGAGTTATGAACACCTATAATACACATAAGTACATAGGAAAATAATAAAAATATAATAAAAAATAGATGAAAAAATTCGTTCAAAGGCAGAAAATAGTTTGACAAAGCTGTAGCTAACCTTAAAAGTCATTAGACCTAAAAAATTAGTTACCTGAGAGAGCTCAGTAAATTCATTAGCAAATTTACTCCTAACATTTTGAAGACAGCATTTCATTACTCAAGCTTTCAGCTTTCATTGTTTGTAGAGATATGTTCTGTACAAGTCAATATTTGATCTCAACCAACAGTGAAGTCATAGAAAAATAATTCTTACACAATGACATTAAAATTATTCTGCATAATGCTATATTCATTATCTCCATAATCACTGCAACATATTAAAATGGCCTGATGCTTTTCAGCGAGCAAAATCCACGACATGTGTCTTGTCTCTGTAAGACAGAGGAAAATATTGCTATAAATACTAGATACATACATGGTCTGAAGTAGAGACTCAGGATTGCTTCACTGACTTTTTTTTTTTTTAGGGGAAGGAGGGAGATGTAAGGAGGGG
The DNA here is from genome assembly GCF_047716275.1 of Strix uralensis. NCBI lineage: Eukaryota > Metazoa > Chordata > Aves > Strigiformes > Strigidae > Strix > Strix uralensis. The sequence goes on from NC_133975.1 coordinate 34,734,183, forward strand.
ATAGATATTTTTCAATAAATATATGCTTTCTGGAGGTCTTCACTACGGATTACATTTTTGTAGCTTGCAGCCTTTCCTTGAGCCCCTGACAAAGCACGGTTGTGCTCTGTCCTATAGAGATCCATTTATTCATCTTGGGCAAGCTTATGGGAGTCATTCCTGTAAGCAGGTGAAAAATGTTGATCCTTATCCTCTGTGCACTGGTTTTAACCTGATTATATCCAAAGTTGGAATCAGACTCTATGTCACTTCATCTGAATAAAGAAAAGAGATTCCAGTGGAGACATACAGTATTAATGGTTTATTGCATAGCAATAAATAAAGACATATGTATTATTATTTATAATACTTTATTTATTATTTTATTATTTATTACTATAATTTATTTATACTAATATTTATTTATTATTTATTTATATAAGAACATATTTATTTACTGTTAATACATATGTCTTGTCTTGAGTAATCTCTTTAGTTGCTTAAACCAGGATATATGTGACTCACTGTTGGCTCTTAGTAAACAAGTCATAACAAGCCACTACATCCTGGAGTATATTAATTTGCTTTATTTCATTTATCTAAATTAGATAATGGTAAATCTCTGTTTAGAATTAGAAGTGCAAGGAAGAAGATAAGGCTTTTAGAAAAGCCAAAACCCATCAGTTTTCGAATGACTGAGGCCTTGGTTAAAAACCTAAAAACATACCAAGTCTTTTATTTAACAGGAAAAGTCTGAAATATCATTTTGAAGACTGTTTATGCTGTATATATCACTGATAAAGTAAGTAATCTGTGAATCTTCCAACCTAGAAAGTTACTTAGGGACATCAAAGGATTTAGATGGAGAAAAGGAGACAAACTTTTTTTTTTTTTTTTTTTAAATTCTTGTAGGTTTGTTAGGATTAATATTATAAGAACTTGGATAAAAATAAAGCTATAGAAGTGGGATCTGATGATCTGTTTTTTATTCATTAAGAGGGTTTCCCTAACTTCAGCTATAAAACAAATGTAGGCATTGTGTCTGCTCTGTTGGAATCTAAGCCCTCCAGCTCAAAAACTTCTGTGAACATTAATGAAGACCAGCAGATACAGAGCAATGATGTACCCTGATTGCAATCAGAATCATGAATTAGAAATTGATGTACTGCAGAATACAAAAATAGGTATTCAGTTGTAAATCAGATAAGAGGAAGTTTATGATGACAGTAATGATTAGCTTGATTTTTTCCCGACTCTTACACAATAAATCAGTGTATTTTACCAGCCAGATATATATTCAAATATGTACCTCACATCTGACTAAATTTAGGATAGCAAGGAGGCTTGCTTTGTTTTTAGTTTTTTTAGTTTGTTTATGTGTTTGAAATCTTCCTACCTTTGGATAAAGATTAACCAAGTGAAAGAGAAATCCGGGGTTACTTTTGAAAAGAAAGGAGAAAAGCTTCTGAGTAATTTTGGTATTTATAGTTACAAAACATCACAATCATACACTGAGATTTCCAAACTGGAAAGTGTTATTGACTTAGAATGGGAGATACAGTTAACAAGAACTCCTGAAAATCATGGCTTTGTTCAGAAATCTAAATATAGATGGCAAAATTCTTTTGTGATCATGCTCACATTTTAAATAGCCATTTGAAAAAAACCCTGCCTACTAGGAGAAAAGAAAATGACTGCAGAAGGGCAAGCCACTGCCATCTGGCCATGCAGGAGAGTTCACATGGGGTTAGTACCATCAGCTTCCACCTTTCTGCACCTGGTGGCTCTTGTAACAGCAGAAGTGACAGTGTCTGACTGCAGCTAGTTTAGAATATGTTTAGCCTGACTCTGCAGCCAGTCTGGCGTTGAGGCAGCTCTCAATCATTTTTGGTTTAAGCTAATATGCCAGGTGAACTACAATGGCTAAGGAGCTGGCAGAAAATAATTTCATGTCATATAATTTCAATGTCATATCATTTGGAACTGAGCTAATAAATTCCTGAATTGTGATGATTAGTTTGGACTTATAGGGATACACTTTCAGTAACAGATTTGTCCTCAGTGCCTCATGAGTGCATCTAGTTGGGGTAGCAGTACTCAAGGAATCCACAAACTTTAATAGACAGGGTATATGTTCCACATATTTGATTGAAGTCAAGTCTATCTACCCTACAAACACGTCAGCTTCTATTCTCCATTGTTCCTTTATTCTTGTCTATATAAAAATTAAAAATTCCTTTTCCTGCTTATTCTTGCCTTGTGGAATTGCATTAAAGGATTTTTTCACCCTTTAAAATACTTGTAAAATAAACAGAGTCCAAGGGGCCAGCAGACTAGTGAGAGGGATTACGTCTGCAAGTAGCTTTGACAGCATCCATTCATGCTGCAAATTTTAGGCGAGTACGGTTTTCTAATATCGGTGTTGTCTACAGTGCCTTTGGTATTGCTCTGAAAAATGGCTACTGAGTGCACACTCACAAAGCTGTTAAACTGTTCTATTTCTAGGGATGTCTAAACAAGACTAATTTTCCTTGGTCATCTCCAGTGTGGAATGATTACACTGACAAAAAACTTAGGCATAAATTCTTTCAGTCTGTCTTATTGCATCAGTGTTCAAATACTAAAACTTTGCCACTAGGTGAAATTAATTACTGGACAGACAGTGTTTGTCATGAGATCTCATTTTCATATCGTATAATTATACAGATATGAATTATGAAGAGCAGCTATTCAAAACATCTCAAAATAGCCCATACAGGCAATTTCTCCCTTGTAGGAGAAATGTTAAGTAGTAAATATGTATATTTTAAGTCTAATTTTTATTATTCTATCTTAGTTATATTTCCATTGTGCTGGAATGTACTTGTGATGGCTTCTAATGTGAGAGGCGTATCAATGCCATGAGGATACAGTAATAACACTGAACATAGTAATAACTGAACATAGTAATAACAGACAAAAATAGTCAGAAATATCTATCTATGCTGTTTTGAGTAAAATAGCAAACCACAATCCCAAATTCCCATTGCAGTAAACCGTGTTTGGATTAGTTGCATTTAAACTACTTTGGAAACACTATACATTTTTTGTCAATTAGAAAACTAAACCTAAACTGAAAGAGTGCATCAACCAAATCACAAAGTCATTTTTTAATCTTTAGTAATATCCAAGGGATATCCTTGAGTCTGTTCTGTAATCACAAATGTTAGACAAAGTGAAGAGTTCAGAAGCCTTTGGAAGCTATTTTAGAGAATCATGTACAAACCTGAGAGGGACACTAACCCATTCCACATACTATCACCTTTCCTTCTGACATGCTCATTTCTGACAAACCAGGAAATGAAATATCCCTTGAATGATATGCTTACTGATTGTGGATTAATTTTATCTGAGTGCCAAACTAATAGAATTTTTAAAAATCATCCAACCTTTCCTTAAGTGGATGTCATCTGTTATCATTCATTAAGCCAATCTGGAATCATGCTTTCTCTGATTAGCTACTTGGATTGACATATTCACAGCTAAATGAAACAGAAGAAATTCACTGTGTTGCAATGACCAAAGGTACTTATATAAACTTCAGCTACACTGAGATTAACAGTAGTGTTACTGTTATGTCTATATCACACCACAGATGGGCAATCATAAAAATAATATTTAAACATGATGACCCCAAGATGTACCCCAAGATTATATTGTATAACAGAGGATTTCCTATATTTCAGTCTAAAACCCTTATTAAAATCATATGAGCTGTTCATTTTCCTGATATCTCACAGTTTTGTTTTTTTTTTTTTTTTTTTTTTTAATATGGGACAACGTATTTAATGATGAAATAAAGGATATGGTGCCTACTTCCTCTTCCATCTGTCCTTCCATGACTCTGCTTAAGTTTCACCAGTCCCATTACACCTGGATCATTCTAGAAAGGAACCTCGGCAAATTTTGTCTGACAGCTGTTGAGCATGTGTCATCACTGTAAAGTAATAGGAAAGGGCTGAGGTTATGTGTAGTGTGGCAAGCAAGCAGTCCCTTGTATGAACTTCGTTATTCATGATTCATATAGGTTGCCTGTCTGGAAGTCTCACCTGGGTGGCAAAACAGCCAGCGTTAAGGTGTTCCTGTCATTAGGTAATAAGACTGGACAGGAATTTACCATCAACCCCAGGCTCAGAGCCCTCTGACATAGCAGTTATGCTGACTTTGCTGTGACAGTACTTCATTTTTATTGATTACACCTGTGATGAATTTGGCATGTCCAGTTTAAATGTGATGTTTGAGTACATTTTTGAAAACTCAAGTATGTGGTTTACTTTTTGAGATTATTTCAGATAGCTCTGGGCAGCAGGTGATAAACAAAACCTATTTCTACCTGTCAGGAAACACCTTGTGTGTTCTGTCTGCTGTGGCCAATTTTGCTTGCACTGATATGTGGGGTATTTTAGAGCAAACATCACAACCAGTTTTTGTTTTTTCTGCCATAACCTGAGTTTCTCCTATATGACACACAGGGCTCTGCTCAGCTATTCTCTTCCTGTTAACTTACTTTTGAGAAGGACAATATAAACTTTGAAATACTTTGGTGATGGTCAAAACCTCAATGTAAGATGAACAGAGTAGTTCAAAAGACGTGCTGAATAGCAGCATGCCCTTCTCACTGGTGTACTGTTGATTTCAGTAGGAATGAATGTGGGCTAAATCATTACAGACTTAGACCTAAACTAAAGCTGAGAATCATGGAAAATGTTTTCTTCCGTGTGTTTCCTCTTTCCATTTGATCTTTTGGGGAGAGATCTCAGGGGTGATTCAGGATCTTTCTTCTACAACTCATGCTTTGTGTCCTCATCCATAGGACTTTGCTACATATCTTGTGTTGTCTGGCATGAGCTGATCCTCAGGTAATCTCTTACGCTACCATGCAGTTGCCCTTTCTCTCTTTCACATCAACTTGCCTCTATTTTTAAGTGTATAAAACTCCTCTGGTCCCAGATATGGTTTTGTTTAACCCTGTCTTTGTTAGGTCTGTTATTTTATGCTATTTCAAGAACTGCTGTTTTTTTTGTAAGGTAGGAAACGTTCTTTCTTCTAGCTCCAGGGAACTAAATGTTGGTATCAATGACCTGTTTTAAGTATAAGTTAAATAATAAGTTTCTTGATGCCTAATACAGCAGGTTCTGGAAGCAGATGACTAGAGCTTTGCTTTTGTTATGAGGATCTCTATCTTTGTTCCTAAAAATACACACCTAGAAAAATTCTCATATTTTGAGAATAATATCACTGATCTTTCTAAGGCTTATGAAATCTTGGCTGGGGCAGGAATTTTTCTTTCAATAAGACAGTATTTCTTCCTCTTTCCAACTCTTCTACAAAACCGTTGTAAATTTCCATAGCTACAAAGTGTTTCATGCCAGAGTATTAGGTAGTGTCAATCAGCATGAGTTCTATGGTAGCAATGGAACTAGACTGATTTACACAAGCTGAGGTTCTTGTCCTAGATCTTCAAATGACAAAATACATTTGCACTACTCAGTTATCATATGCATTTCACTTTTATGAAGAAAATGCAGAGACTACCATGCACAGATGTTTTTGAACTATATTTTTCTCTATCTGGCTTTTCAGGTATTTAATTTAAAACTTCAGAACAATTTCCCATCCTCTTTGAGCACAGCCCTGATAAACACATGCTTCAGTAAGTGATTGAAACTGTCAATTTAATTTGATGCAAAACCTTGTTTGAATTTCCCAGAAGAAAAAATAATTTCCTATTTTTCTGGTGAGCTACTGAAGTTTTGAAAATTTTAAAATATTGGAGTTCTGGTATGTATGAATACAGAACTGTGGACTGGTAGTTTAAAAATTTAACACAATGTTATATTAATAATTTTGTTCTTAGTGTGTCGACATACTTCATATTCTTCAAAAATATTGCTAATGAATAGGTCAGCATTTCAAACTTTACCAGTGATTTTGAGAATGCTAACCTGTACCTTTTAAAGAAACATGAAGTGATATTCTGAATCCATTAAAATGAATCATGCAACTACAATAATTACACCTTGATCTGGGATTTACTTTTACACTTTAAATAACATTTGACATTTTTCTGAATTTTGGAGTGTTCAAGGTGAAGCAAAAATAATACCAGTACCAGTTCGGATATATAAAATATTAATATGAAAGGCATACAACATGTGCACACTGGAACATAACAAAAAATTATGGAAGGTTGCAACTGTTCGAAAGTTACTGAATACCTAGACTGTCCATTTGAATTGCATTCTGAAACCATTCTTACTTAACATTACTTAGAGAATTACTGTCAAAAGTGATCTAAAATTGATTATACTTTTTCAAAAATTGCATTCTTTTAATAAGCTTATGCAATTATGTGTGTATGCTCATAGATTTATCTTTCGGTATTTATTAATAACATGGAAAAATAGTCATAATTGGTAATAAAAATAACCAAGGACTGGATTTTGCCTTTAATTATTTCTTATTTTTGCATTTCATGAAACATTCTTTATTGCCATTTAAAACTACTTAAAAATCAAGACACAGAAGACAGACCAGATGAAAACAGCAGATTTTTTGCAATATGGAGAGCAGAGTGCATTTAAACCCAGCCAGGCCTGCTCAAGCATGATGACTGCTACATGGTACAGTAGCATTCTGTGCTGTGTGACCTGAATTGCTGTTCTGAATGAGACAGTTGTGGTTCCAGGAGCCAGTGGCCCAGCAATGCCAGTTTTGCAGGCTGCATGACCCTGCTTGCTTTGCTGAAAGACTGAAGCAGGATGCCTTGCCAAGGCAGCTGTACTACTCCCTGTACACATGGTGCCTTCCTCAAAAACTGGCCTGGGTACCAATTTTTGGCACGACTTTATGCTCTTTTGACACAGTCTGAGTGGTCTGTGGAGAAAATATGTCTAGTCCCAGTTCTTCATTTCGGTTCAATTCTTTCTTAGGGAAAGCTTTAATGGAAATATTTATAGATTGTATGATTGAATCACAGCTGACTTACCTATCAGTCCTATCAGTCATTTCCTATACTGGGTTCTTTTCCATCCCTGTCTACTTCAGACAAATGGAGATGAAGGAATATTACTTTAAATAGGAAGGTCTTATCTTAGTGTTGAAATTAAAATAATTAATCAAAATAATTTCTAACTCAAAAATAAGAACAAAAAATTGTCTTTAACCTCATAGGAATAGGTTTCAAACCAAATATAGAACTGAAATCCTGAAACTGTAAAATATATGTACCAATCTGTATGATTGGTACACATACATTTGGTATAAGGTCTCTCTCTCTCTCTGTATATTAATATATTTGCTCAAATTAATTCCATAAAATTTTATTTCTCTCCCTGATTCAGGACAGAATTCATACTGACAGTCATTCCATGGTATGTCAGGCAGACATTCATGTGGAGATATTGAGATAAAACCAGTTATCTAATTATGATTTTGTGTTTAAGTGTAGATTCTAATGTGTAATCACATGAATGTCAATTTTCTCACATATTCTGAATTAAAAAGAAGATAAACACAGAAATTCCGAGTCTAATTTTGTCCTAAATTTGATACAGTTAGTGAAAAGAAGGAAGGTTCTATACCTACAGATGTTTTTAGGATTGTTTCTATAATAAGCCTTATCTTCTGTATTTTTACAGTTAAAACCAAAACCTTAGTGAAATTATCTGTATGTCTTTGTCCCTCTGTCATGTCCTGCTCAGATGAGGGAGACAAGTGACTTAGATTCGTAAATCCCCAATGGAGTGGACAACGGTGAGACAAGTCTCAAAGTCCAGACATTTATTAACTTCCCACAATGTAGTAATTGGATACATGATTATTGGCTAAGTATATAACGAGTTATGGCAAGCCATGTAAAATGCCTTGTGTCACTTAATGGTAGCGAAGGAAAAGAGGAAAAAGTAAAGGAGGGAGATAGAATAGAGAAAAAAAGATCACCGGTCTGGGTTCCTGCATTGATCCCGTCTGAGTTCGTCAGGGATACATCTGTCTTCTTCACTTCTTCATGTCTTCTTTATTCTTTCTACATTTCACTCCTTGGTCCCCCCTCCATTTATACAGACTTTCCTTGGGTCCATCCCCTAGGCTGACCCACATACCTACGTATCCCATGTATGGGGAGGGGTAAGGTGTTTCATGGGATGATGTAATTAGCATGATCTTGTTAATCTTTATTAGCATAGTCAGGAGTGTCAACTTTAATATGCATTTCATGCATAATGAAGCAAAGGTCATTCACCAGACAGATGGCCCCTGAAACTTTACAAGATGCACCAGAGCAGAGCCGTCCTGCCTTCACAGGGTTCCCTCCTCCAGCCGCATCCTGTGCTATCCAGGCAGTCTTATCAGCTCCAATCTCCACACTATCCACCCTGTGACTGTAGTTTCTCTACTTGTGAGTGTTTGAGATATTCCTCAGTTTGGAGGGCCTGCTCTTCCCCCCATCCCTTATCTCTCTCAGGCTGTTTTTTCTCACAGGCCTGTTTCTCTCAGGGCCTGTTTTGGGAGAGTTACAAGTTGTCTCCCCCACCCTTACATGGAGTAGATACATCCATTAAACCCCTGTCCTTCATCCTTTTTCCCCCTTAAATTTTACCACACTCATAAGATACCGTCGAGCAAAGCACTCTGCACTTCAATGGTAAAAAACCTATGAATAATGAAAGTACTTGAAAGATGACTGTTTACATAAAGTTAACATCACACACCTTTACCCTTATAGGCTTACAGACTCAGTGCTGTCTGATAAAATTATAACACAAAAATTCAGTGGGCTTCATGAAAAGGTTTATTAAGAGGAGAAAAAGACAGATCTATGTTTAAAGACAGTTTTAAATAGACTGAAATATTAAGAGTACTTAACATGCTGAGTGTATAAATACTGTGTTGTGAATAATGCTTTGAAGATCACCTACTTTACCTTGTTGGTATAGTATACTTCAGAAGTTTCATCTATTTCAGTCATAAACAGCAGTCATAACTTATAGCATAAAGAAATAAACATGGACTTTACTTAAAATAGTTGGTTTTACAGGCTATTGTAGAAGCTCCTGTTAGAGCTGTTACAGCCAAGGATATGTCAGCATTTCCATTTCCAAGGGTTTATAACCACACTGTAAAAATGAGCTTTAGGCTGAAACTTGCCAAATAAAGTCTCAGCTCAGAAACAAATTGTTTTAAAAGAACACATTTCCATAGCTATATTTTCTCCTCTGTATTTAAACAGAATGTTTTAGTTTCATTGCTGTAATGAGCTCCACATTTGATATTTTGTTCTGAGCTGCTACCTAGAGTGCTGTGCTCAATGTGTCAGTGGGAGTACATTGTAATAAAAGAGGGTGGAAATTTTTTCACAGTTTCCTAAAGAGGAGCACAACAAATATGGCATACTTTTTTCCTGCTCCTGAGTCTGTGGAGGCTGAAGAGCCCCAGGTTTAACCCAAAAGACACAGTGCAATGTCAGAATACCCATATTGGAAACTCACAGACTGCTGAGCTGGGTCTTCTTAGTCACAGGAGTTACTGCCTCAGCTGATGCGTTTTGTGACCGAATCTATGCTGCTTCTGAATTTAAATTGTTGTTGTTGTTGTTTTTTAAATTTTTTTTTAATTCCACCAGTCTGGCTTTAGTCACCCCAAGCTTAGTGCAAAATATACACCACTCAGTTAAATCCTCGGCACATTCTACAAGGATTTTCCCTAAATCAACAGTCATTTTTTCATCTATACTATCACCTCCTGAAAGTATGCTGGATAGAGACCAAGTGGTCTCCAGGTAAACAAACACTTATTAGGTTACCTCTACAAGACTTCACTTTTCAATAGGTTTTGGATATTTCCAGTACCTTTTTGAGATAATGGTGATTCCTTGTTTTTGAAGGACGGGAATTAAATGGATAGCATATTAGTAATCTGCTATTTGTGGTTATCTCCATATATGGCTGTGAAGTTGTCCTGAGAGAGAGAAAACAGACCGAAGTCACTGTACAGACACATATTTTTATATTAGCATTATGAAAGTCATGCTGTCACTAGCACTGTTGTAGTCTGCACAAAATGGAAGAATAGCCTAATATGTCAAGGTGAAAGAACTATAAAATAAATCTTATGGTGGAATGGAAAGCTATTATATTCTATCTTATAAATAGTATGCATTTGTAGAATTGTCTAGATATTGAATCGTGTAATGGACTGATTATGTCATTATGCTGAACTGGAAAAAATAAGTGTGCTAATGCAGGGAGGGATGTTTCTTTCAGTTCTTTTATGTAAATGGAAGCAACGAAGGCTTTTTGGAACTGCTTGACACGTTTACATCTTCCATGTGTCTACCTGATGTGTTCATTTGTCAAGGTTATCATACAGATTGCCCATCTAAGCATTAACAGAGTTAATTTTATATTGCATCCAAAGATGTGTGAGAGCAAATCATTATAATATACCTGAAAATCCTGGCGTAAGGATACATGTCTAATAGTCCATCATATTGTTTATTCAATAGTGCATATTATAAAGTCATACAGACAGTGGCTTCTAAAGCATTACTCAAACAAATCTTATATTCGCTGTTAATAGTACAGCTCTTTTCTTGCAAGTGGCTGTCTGTCATTCTCCATATGGCCCTGAAGAACACAGTACAGCATCTTTTACTGCATGTCATTGTCCACTTTCTGTGATGTTGAAAATGAGGATCAAACACTGGTGGATTTCAGTGGTCTTGCCATAAATGATTGCTAGAAGTACAGGGGAGAATAGAACCTTGTGATATGTCGCTCAAAGGCACAGATAAAACATTTTACTTACAGAAACAATACACTTGTATGTCTGTACAAGGTGTTTCTATGCTAACAGTCACAGTATCCTACACTGAACTCCAGTAGAAATTATTTTTTGGTAATTTTCCCTGTATTTATTAAAAGTATCATTGTAGGTGTGCACACACTGTAGGTATATAAAACTGGTTCTGCATGGTCAAGGTGTATTGCATTGTCTGAGGCAGAAACTATTCCAAATGGTTCACAATAAAGGGTGATAACCAAAGATGGCATACAAGACTTATGCTGTGTTGTGATGGTATCATATCCTTTTTTGATAATGTCATAATGCTTTCAAGATACAGGGCATCATAACTGTATATTTTCCAACTAACTTTTAACCAAAGCAGATCTAACAGCCCCACAGATGTAGCAGCATGTTTCTTACAGCAATTTCTGACTGCTGAAAAGGTCCCAGTATGGATGGGCCAAACAGGCTGTGGAGTCTTGTGTGTGTTTTATATTTTTCTATTATGCTGTTGCTCTCCTGTGTTGAAAACTCACAAACTCAGTCAGAATTCACTGTCTGACTTTGGATATGTGACACTCTTGAAGACTTTCTGCAAATAACTCCTGAAAGTAATGAAGCATGTGGCAGAGCAAGCCATAGGTTTTGAGATGCTTGCAAGACCTTCAAGAGTTCTGGGACAGACGGCACAGCAACCAATAAAAATCAATAGTTTCAAGTGTCAGAGAGTTAGTATAAAATGTTAATGGTATAATATGGTTATGTCATATAATGTATACATTACAGAATGACTTTATATTGATATTAATGTTTTGAAGATTAACTTCTTGGGAAAGTGTACAGACATTAAAAAAGCTGAAATGTCACTAAATATTTTCATTTAATGAAGAAATATAATTACTATAAAAAACCTGTTGAGTTTCCTACAGAAGTGCCTTACTTTTGAGTTTATATCTCTTAAAAGATTATATGATGTAGTAAAAATGTAGTAAGGATGTAGTAAAAAGTGTGTGGAATAGAAGCCAACAGCTTCTGTGTTGATGAATTTGCTGCATGTATCACAGCTCAGAACAGTGAAGATGTGAGGCTATGCAAAATGCATACACTCATGAAGCACAGAGGTTAATAATGTCCTTCCTTACATTTAACCGTAATAATTTCCTTTTAAGAATCAGTAATATTATGGGATAATCTATGTATATTACAACAACATTGAAAATCTCTCACAGTACAGATAAGATATTTTAGGTGATTCACACAGCTGAAAAACAATTGAACTGGGTGTCTTGGATCGTAAGATGTTTCATGGTAGGTTGCTGGATGGTACTGTAGTTTTATACTTCACCACCTATTCTCTACACAACATGGTTCTTTGAAGCTATGAGTAATGCGTGTGTTGATGTTAGCTTTATCATCTAAAAAGGTCTCAATTTTCACAATCAAGTAGAACCCCTTTATTCTCACTTCATTTGAAAGTTGAACTGGGTATTGAAAGGATAGCTTAAATCACACATGCAAGTCAAAAAGCCTGTGACAGACTTTTATGATTATGCAGCATTATTGAAGATCATGTGGTCATCAGAGAATAGGTGTCTAGTGTAAGCTAATTGTCTAGACTTCATAGTTAAAGAAGAGTAAAAGAGACAGACTTTATCTGTGTTAGAAATCCAATGATGGGTGTTCACCCAAGTAGCCTGTGTACAGGTTAGGCTATCAGACACCTCATTTTATATTTCTGAAACACTGAAAATTATGATTTGACTAAGGTCTAGACTTTACCTGTGTTTTTCCCATTATCTTTTCCTGCAAGGAAGCAGAATGATTCCTGCATTTAATGGGATTTTATAATTCTTCCTTCTTTGGAAAAAATCATAAAGGGCTTCATGAAGGGGAGCTTCTTCAAGCATGGCTCATAGGAAGTGTGCCTCCTACAATGTTATTGGACACGTGTTCAGTGGTAACTAATCTCAACAAGGACTCTGTGTGCTTGGTCACGTATTAAGTAGAGCTCCAGCTGGCTGAATGAGTTGTTGAAGGGCAAGTTTTTAGTTTGTAGCTAGACACAGAAGTGCAAAATGTCCCCTTTATCTATATTTGTAGTGTCAGCCTGGAAGGGTGTATCAAAGGTCTAAGGATATTTTGTATGCAGCATCCTCTTAGAATTTGGAAGCTGAACAAGCAATAGAGAAGCAGTGCAAAGGTTAATAATGTGCTATGAATACATGAAAGGAAATTGAGAAGTAGCAGCTCAGTGGTTGAACTCTACCCTCATGGCCTTTGCAAAAGGTGAAAGGTTTCCTGGGACAGAGTGGTTCCAGATAAGCACTGATATTTTCCAGACTGAGTACCAGAATTCCATCTGTTATACAGAAATAAAGAATACATGGTGTCCAATTCAGCACCTGAAGTAAGAAATTGGAATGATTTAAACCATTTTGTCATATCCAGTGTCACAACTCTGGTATTTCTCTTGCATATCCTGCATTTGCCTAAAATAGAGATAAACCACAAATGGAAAGATTGCTTAAGATGGACTGAATTCAGACATCAAAGGCTTTGTCATAACCCTGCATTGTTCTTTCATTCCCTAGTACATCCTTATTGTTTGGAATGTAAAGATTGTGGCAGTATATACATGCCCTGTGGAGGGAGAATTAACCTACAAACTCTTCTGCATCTTTAAAGTGTCAATAATATCCTGAGGAACAAGTTCAAAAATCAAGTTTATTATGACTACCTGAAGACACTTTACCTTTCACAATAAGAAAACTCAATGCTTGTATCTGATATTGTTCCCTTTTCTGCAGCTCTGTCTCATTCTGTATTCATTTTACAGAAACTCTAGTGATGTGCCATCAGAGATATGGACCAGATAAACCGCACTGCTAATGATATTTTCTAATTTACCTGACTTTAAAAGGCTTGTCTTTTCAATCAGAGACTTCATAAGTACATAGTTACATTGGGCCACAAATTTTATTTTCATATTCCACAAGTTTATACTAGGAACTCTGAAACTCTTGCAACAAATGTAATTAGACAGCTAATGGTATTTCAGCTCATAGAAATATAAATTTACATGTTTCTGCCTGAACTACATTTGACAAACATTTTGCACAAAAGTGAGTTTAACAGGATAACATTGAAATTTCTGAGTTGAATGAAAATTGAATGCATCATTATTTATTTCACTTTAACGTAAAGCAGATAGGTCAGATCAGACCAAAACTGTCCATTTAGTCCAACATATTGTCAACAACAGTGGTAAATACTGAATCTGAATCTTTACTGAAAGTAAGTGAGCAGAATCATAGGAGTGATTTGAGGCTTTTAGGAGTCCAAGGTTCTCAAAATGCTCTCCTTGAATCTCATGTTCCAGAAACTCATCAAAGCAGAGGCAGTGTCTGCATTTATTAACATTTCATAGGTTAGTTAATGGAAGAGAAATCTGACATTTAGCATCTACAGATGCCTTGCAGGGAGGAGTTCCAGAGCTTATGTACATGATATATGAAAAAATACCTGGTTTTGATTTTTTGAGCCTGCTAATGGTTGATTTTACTGTAAGAGACAGTGAACAAACTTCACCTGTTCACCATATCAATGCTATTCACATCCCTCCTGTTTGTCTCCATCACTGAAAAGTCTTACATTTCAGTTGCTCTTTGCATGGAGTTCATCCCTTACTTTGAATCATCTTTGCTTTTCTCCAAATTTTTCCAGTTTTCTTGAACAGCACAAGTTGTGAATGCACAATGGCAGACTGCAGTTTGTTTTCCATTCCTTTCCTGATAATACCAGGCATCCTATTTCCCTTATTGGCTGCTTCTGAGCAGTTGTCTAATGTTTTCATAGAATCACCTATTATAACCCCAAGTTTTTGTTTCCCAGCAGGTCGTATCACAGCACTGTATATTTAAAGCTGAGATTGTTTTAACCTATGTGTATTAGTTTGTGTTTAACTATATTGTATTTTGTCTGACATTTTGTTATCCAGTCAGTCACTGCTTTGAGCACTTTCTGCAGTAATCCATAGCTGGCTTTTGTGAATTCTCTCCTGAATTACTTAGTATCATCATGCACCCCTCTCTCACCTGTCCAGAGTATTTCACACAGCCCAGGCTCTCTCACAGATCATATCCAGGGGTAATCTATCCTCAAAATGAAAGTAGAAAATGTTTCCCACTGTCTGTTTTCTACTTTCAGTTGAAGAAACTGCCATGTAAAATCTTTAAAATTTTAATTATCTTGAATCCAAATTTTTTCCTTGACAAAAATGAAGTTAATTCATTTTAGGTTGGAGCAATATTGTATGTTAAAGAGTTTAATAGAGTTACAGAGTCTTTCTAAATGAACATTTATTTTGGGTGTTTCAGTATTTTATACTAGATTTAAATTTCTGCTTCCAAGAGCTTCTTAGCATAACAAAACCTATATTGTTTTACATGTAAATTTTGGAGATTTTCCAACATTCACTAGGAGTACTGCATGAGGGCAGAGTTTACTGTCATATGGACATAAAACATATACTGATTTTTTACAGACTGTTGTAGTTCAAACTGCAACAGTCAAGTTTGCTACTTCAGGCAAAACTCCCTCAGACAGACAAACCCACCTAGATACACACAGAAGTAGAATTAACTTTCAGGTATTCACATGTCTTTATTTCATTCGTTATTTGTTTCATTCTTGTTCCATCATATGCTATTACTCCAATGCAGACTCTGTTTTCTCCTTTCAAGAAAATCCTATGGTATTTATTAGAATAATATAAATCCCTCTTCTTATCCAAACTTCCTTAACTAGGTCTGGCTATTTTACCAAAAAGCTACTTGCCTACTTTATAAGAAAGAAAGAATAAACCCCCAGTTTTACTAAGAAATGCAACAGATTATAGCAGATGGATAGAGCTGAAAAGACTACAGGTAGACACAAGGAAAAAAATTTTCATCCATTTCAAATGGCAATGCAGCAGCAGAACAACTTCTGGAAATACTATTAGTTTACCACACCTGAAAACTCTTTTAAAAGAGTTTTGTGATAATGGGTCATCCTCTGTGTTCTATACATTCTCAGGAAGAAAGTAATACAGGTTAAATATTGGAAACATCAAGATTTTTGCAAAGGTGAACAAAATTGTAGAAGCTTTAGGGTAGCTTGTTGCAAGATACCATTTGAGATTTGATACAGTTGAATTGAAATCTGGATAGGGCTTCAAATCATTATTTTTTCATGTCATGAAACACTAAGGGGGAAAAAAGTCTTCATTAGTCCTAGCTCACAATGTAATAAATCCATTGAATTATATGGAAAATCAATCAGGCAGCTAGTCAGAGCCTGCATGTATTGCAGCTTTATTCTTCAGACAAGCTGCATTTATTCCTAGGATATGTGTTAACTTCTTGTTAAAATCATTCTATTGACATCTAACAGAAGACCTGGGAGGCACAACAGTATCCTGCAAGTCAGTAGATTTCTGATAATGAATCTTTAAACAATACCTTGTTTGATCAAAAATGCTGTTAAACTTGTAAGCAATATGGCAGATTTACTGGTGGAAAAGAGTAGAATTAACCATCATTGGCGACAAGCTTGTATGAAATCAGAATGGTTTAAAAATCAAGACTTCTGATACTTGGTGTGATATCAAGTGTGTTAGCCTGACTTGCTTAAGCTAAGCAGGTGCTGAAAGTTAAGTGTGTGCTTACTGATCTTTACCATGGTTATGAACTCCACTGTTCTTACATTTAGGCATATGTCTACTCAATCAGCTGAATAAGAGTGCTTATTGACATTAAAGGTGCAAGGTTAACTTCCTGTAATAGTCTGGACTTAAAAACTTCAGTTTATGGTGGTTATTTTTTATGCTAGCATAATTATGTAGAAAGTTTCATTTGACTATTTTCAGTTGAAAAATTATTTTAAACTATTTTTAAAAAGGCAAGATGAAGTCTCAAAGCTAATAGGACACTGTACACAAGAAAGAAAATGCCTAAACAGAATGACAGACTGATTACACATATGAATATGTATGACTGTATATACGTCTTCATTCCTCACTTTGATAAATAACTCATATAAAAGACAAAGGGTATAAGTGCCTTGGGTATTTATAAAAAGATATTTTCTGGATACTCATGTAACTTGTATGCACATCCAAAATTCTGTAATTCATATGTACACATCATAGGTTTGCCAGCATGCATTTTCTAGCTTCTGGTTGTTGCCTTGTGGCTTTCAACTTTTACTCACAGCCACAATTTTCTGTTGACCAATCTCATATTTTAAGAACATTACTGCCTTCCCAACAATTTATCCATGGGACTATGTTTGTTCTTAGGAACACTTAAATGCAAGCTGTACAACCATTTCTTCAGTGAGCACTATTTATGGAAGATATAGTTATTTTCTGAGCAGATATTCCTCCTTTACTTAATCAACAATAACATTTTATCCATGGAATAAAGGGATGCATTCACTCAAGGGATGAATTTTTCTGTATGGTCAATCTACTTCTAAAATTACATTTGCAAACCTCAGTTTTCTTATAAGACTGTGGTAAAATTATGACCTTTCTAACATAATGCTGCTTACAATGTGTATGTTATATGCAGAACAGTCATGTGTAGGTTGAACACACAAAGGACCATTAACAGAACTGGCAGGTGGTGAAAAAGTAACGAGCTGAAGTAAAAAAAGTAACTCTTGAGCTGAAGTTGGTGTGGAAGAGGGAGTATGAGGACAAATTACTGGTGCACAGTAACACTGTGATTTATGGTCATAATTTAAAATTTTACATTTGTTTCTAAATCAGTGTCTTTCTGGTTTTGGAGCTTCGGTGTTACTGTGCAGTGTATGTGCTAATAATACATTATTGAGAATTCCTAAGAAGTAACACACAGACTTGATTTATTCTTACAGTGAAGCTAGGAAAGTTGATGTAATTGCAAGTAACATCTGTAGCCTTATTTGAAGTACAGGTACTGACATTTTGTCCTATTTTTTTTTTCTGTCTTAAAATTGAAATGTTCTCTGAAGGTATACTTTTCCTCTCCTCCAAGTGATTAACAGCCAGCAAAATACTGGGGAAGCAAGGATTTAGAGCATCAAACTATAATAACACGTAATAAAGATTTTCCCCTTTACAGTGTTATACATTTCCATTAAAACAAAAGGTTACCCAAATAGAAAAATAGAAATGAATGATATGGGGCTACCTGCTTTGTCTTTTAAAATCTTCACACATCTGTCGTTTTAAAATTTCACATATTTGACTGCAGAAACTCCAGCAGCAGCATGAGACGGCTTACAGTCAACATGGGATTATTCTCTTTTTACACTTCCTTATGTTGTATCTAGATAAGGCGAAGAAATTCAGCAAGGCTGAATCAGTTCCTACATCCCATACTATTTTTTTCTTCTTAGAAGAAATCGGTGACAAAGTTCCTGAACCTCGGCAACCTTTTTTTCCTATAGATTTTCTGAAGGTGAAGCCCAAGAAATAACTACTCAGTAAATAATCATAGAATCATAGAATGGTTTGGGTTGGAAGGGACCTTAAAGATCATCCAGTTCCAACCCCCCTGCCATGGGCAGGGACACCTTCCACTAGACCAGTTTGTTCAAAGCCCCGTCCAACCTGGCCTTGAACACTTCCCAAGAGGGGGCAGCCACAGCTTCTCTGGGCAACCTGTTCCAGTGTCTCATCACCCTCACAGTAAAGAATTTCTTCCTTATAACTAATCTAATCTAAATCTGCCCTCTTTCAGCTTAAAACTGTTACCCCTCATCCTATCACTACACTCTCTCTCCTGTAGGCCCCCTTTAAGTACTGGAAGGCTGCTATAAGGTTTCCCTAGAGCCTTCTCTTCTCTGGGCTGAACAACCCCAACTCTCTCAGCCTGTCCTCATAAGGGAGGTGCTCCAGCCCCCTGATCATCTTCATGGCTCTCCCCTGGACCTTTTCAAGCAGGTCCATGTCCTCCTTATGTTGAGTGCTCCAGGTGGCGTCTCAAGAGAGCAGAGTAGAAGGGGACAATCTCCTCTCTCGACTTGCTGATCACACTTCTCTTGATGCAGCCCAGGATACAGTTGGCTTTCTGGGCTGTGAGTGCACATTGCTGGTTCATAGTTTTCCATCCACTAATACCCCCAAGTCCTTCTCCACAGGGTTGCTCTCAATCCTGTATTTGAGTTTGGGAATACCTCAACCCATGTGCAGGACCTTATAATTGGCCTTGTTGAATTTCACAAAGTTTGCGCGGTCCCACCTCTCAAGCCTGTCCAGGTCCCTCTGGATGTCATTCCTTCCCTCCAGTGTGTCAACCACACCACACACCTTGGTGTCGTTGGCAAACTTGCTGAGGGTGCACTCAATCCCACTGTCCATGTTGCCAATAAAGATGTTAAACAGCACAATTTGATTTGTCAGCTAGTTCACTAACAATGATGCTAGTTCACTCTGTACATATTATGAGGGCATACTCACTTAGGTATGGGAAGTGCAGTGTAGTTTTCTTGTGTCAGGCAGTCAAATTGGGAATGGGAGTAAACATGCTATATAGTCTGTTGCACATCCTTTACTATTGGTCAAAGGTGCATTATTGTCAGACAGAAGTATAAAACTTGAATCTGCAGCCTGTGACTTTCAATGGATGTGCTACAGTGAGTTCAAGCCATACAACTTCTCAAAAAAAATGGAAGTTCTGGGGAAAAAAGTGTTCTGCATGGGCCCTTTCCTGAACTCCACTTGCTGTTTGGAAGGATCTGGAGGAAATGAAATGGGCACCATCCTTTGAAAATAACAAGAGTGAAATGGATATTGACACCCAATTTCACAAGATAAAGGCAATTGCATGACCACGTTGTGTACATATAGATGCCTGTTCCATGCTGCCTTCTTATATAAATGTCCTTGTAGTATAGTTGCGGAGAGAGTGTGTTATTTCATACAGCCTTCAATGCTAAGATTTCCTTGGGATTTCAGTCCCTACTCTCAGCCAAGGGTATGTAATATACATAGATAGTATAGGTCCATCTTTGCCTTTCATTTGTTTGTTTAGCATGTTTGGGAAAAGCAATGGCTTTCATCATCATTTTTACCTTCTGGAGGGGAAGGCAGGGAGTGCCTTATTTATAGGATGTTCAGCACAACAGGCCCTTCATACCACTTTGGTATAATGAAAGTAAAAATGCTATGATTTAATAATAATAATAATAATTGTTATTACAATTATAATATAATAATAAAAATTACTATGATTAGTAATTTATGAGTCTCATTGCCTTAAATGAAGTTGGCTGATACAGAATACCAGTATTCCCTTTCACCTAAAATACTACAGACCTCTCTTAAATGGCATATGACTTCAGAAAGAGGGGTTGGGATTGGGGAGCAATTCAACACTAAAGGGAAGAAGGCAAATGAATTTAAATATTGAATATTGAAATTGTGTTTAAAACTTGGGAAACATGTTAAAAGTTCTTCTCAAAGTCTGTGAGAGAGTAAATTTTCTAGAATACAAAAGCTTTCATTTTCTCTCCCACAGTATAAAAAGAAAAACCACAATCAAAGATGAATTTGCAATCTTGTCTCAAAAGGCTGGTAGTTCAGTCAGCTACAACAGAAACATCTGTAATGCTTTGGCTTCCTTTAACATTGTGTGTGTATGGATGAATAAAACCTGAAAGTGGTAGGTATGATTCCACAAGTTGTTTCAGTAACGTTTCAGTAGGCTCTACTCACTCACCTTAGGAAAAACAAAAGTTCAACACTACTAACAGCTAAAACTGCATCTAAGACCTGTATGATATACTTTGAGATAAACAATTAACATTGCATATTTTTGTTTCCCAAAAGTAATAATTTTCTGTTCATATATTTGCTTTGTTATTTTCCTTGGACTTCTCTTCAGCTTAACACTCCTGAAAAAACAGATATTTGTATAATGTATATAGCTGCTCATCAGTTAAATGTCTTTCATATAGTCCACAAGATAACCAAGAGAAATCATCTTGTCTCCACCATTAACAGTAAATAAAGATTTCTTCTCTAAGAAGTTTTTAGTTTGAGTATATGATTAATAGTAACATATATATAATCACGGAAAAAAAAAATGTGTACAGACAACCCCCTGAGTGTTTATATATAAGGAAGGAAGAAAAGGTGATTGTAATGTTTCGCTAACCGACTCACTAGTAGCCTGTAATGACAGAGTGGAATCTGGCAAAACAAAACAAAACAAAGCAAAAAATCAAATGCAGAAAAACAAAGCCCAAAACCCCAAACCCAATTTTTGGCTTGAGTAAAATTCTAGTAATACTAGGTTCTGGTAAATCCACTTAGATGTCTGGCAATCTGGTGTATTTCCTTGTCAGAAATGTGTTGTAACACGGGATTGCCAGTTTAATCTTTGGCCAGAAATATGTTTTAAGATTTTGCCAAGGCTATGCAAACATGGGAAATTAGCCTCTTCAGAGGAAATCTTTTTAGAGGAAATAATTTCTTCTCTTTAGAGGGAATTTTTTCAGAGAAATCTTTTAGAGCAAATCTTTCAAATTTGAGACCAAGCACTTAATATCTAGGGACTGAATCTTTTGTTTGTGAGTTATGATATAGTGGTATTCAGCAGTGGTGCCACTAAAGCAATCCAAAATTAAAGAGAATTTCAAAGTCTGATTCTCTTCTATGCAAATGAATGGAAATTCTGCAGGTGGCTTCTAAAATCTAGTTTCAAATAGGATAACACCCTTATGAAGTCAATAATTCGTAACTAATAGTTTGAATAATACTAGCGACACCTGGGGAGACAGTGAACTATTAATCTTTAAAAAGAAACATATGCATTTCGTTCACATCTTGAATTTTCCCTACAGAAGCTTTCTTCGGGATCTTCCTATTTGCAAGCTCTATTCATGAGTTGTATTTCTAATATCAGTGAACAACACAAACAAATACTTTATTTTAGTGACAGCAGAATGTTAATATTAAATCAAGATGGTCTTGGATTTTGGTCACTTATTTAAACCTGGGATTGAATGTTAGACATAATTAGGTTTCTAACTGGGTATTCAAATTTGGTTAGTGTATCTGAACATGCACATAAGATGAAAGATTGTTCTGAAATACATATTTCCCCTTTTTCTAGAAATTAAATCACTTAGAGTTAACTTTGATTTGATATGTAAAAATTTAACAAGAGCTTTAATAATATATGCTTTAAAAAGCTGAAGAAATGTTAGGCTATTTTTACCTTGCTAATGGTAATTTTTCCATTGATTTAACACTCCCGGAAATGGTGGATTTAGAATAGGTTTTAATGAAAAAGAGATATCCTTTTATGAAAAGTTACTTTTATTTTTACTTGTGACTCAACGTTACTATCGCTATGGATTTCTTTCCCATTTTTCCCAGTTCCTCTGTGAGATCCTTAGAAGAAAATTATTTTCACATCCATCTTAAAAATATCTGGTAACAAAGGCCAATTATAGAGGTCATGAATTTAAGGCACAAGTTAAATCTTCCAATCTAGTAGAATGGAAATGTCCATTCCTAATTTTAAAGTTGAAATTTAAATGTTAGCATTATCAAGAGGATACTTTTTCCTTAGAGGATGGGGAAGTCTGTGATGCTACAGAAAATTTTCTTGTTTACTTCAATGTACACATGAAAACTGCACATAGGAAAGCAATTGCTCTCTGGATGATGGTCACACCTTGAATAGCAGTCAGAAGAAACTTTCCCTGAGTTTGGGTTGTAGTTTAATAGTTTCAGCTTCTAGTTTACATAGCCCAATTTAGATCTATAAGATGTCCCGACAGAAAAAATTTCTGCAGATTTTCTACTAATAGTTCTCATTATTTTCTTTGTGACAGAATTTAACATCGTAATTTAAATGCTAATTTTTTTTCAGTTAACTGCAGAAATGACATGCTTGAAGACAAATATAACATTTCAAGTTCTGCTATGAAAAATGATAGCAAAATTCATTCAATCATCCAAATCAGTCAGTAACTTTACAAGACAACACCAGGAGAAACATATTAAAAGTGGTAGACAGAAACACCACTGCTGGTTTATTGCAGAAGTATCACAGATGACTTACTGTAGTCAGATTAAAGATTTATTTAACTGTAGTGGATCGAGTGAAACAGCTAATAGAGTATAAACACATCAGACTGTTGTCTTCACCACAGACATATATTTTATTTTCTCAAATTCAGATGCAAATGTTTTTGTTCAGTTTTTATCTCACATTTACTTAGACAACCGAAGGTTAATGGACCATGATCCTTTTCTTCTTTGTCTGTGGTTATATGAGATTTTGTGCTGGTTTTGGCTGAGGTATAGTTAATTATCTTCATAGTAGCTAGTATGGGGCTATGCTTTGGATTTGTGCTGAAAACAGTGTTGATAATACAGAAAAGTTTTTGTTACTACTGAGCAGTGCTTACACAGAGTCAAGGCCTTTTCTGCTTCTCACACCACCCCACCAGCAAGTGGGCTGGGGTTGCACAAGAAGTTGGGAGGGGACACAACCAGCACAGATGACCCCAACTGACCAAAGGGATATTCCATACCATGTGACGTCATGTTCAGCATAGAAAGCTGGGGGAAAAACAAGGAAGAGTGGGGATGTTCAGAGTTATGATATTTGTCTTCCTAAGTAACTGTTAAGCGTGATGGAGGCCTGCTTTCCTGGAGATGGCTGAGCACGTGCTTGCCGATAGGAAGTGGGGAATTAATTCCTTGTTTTGCTTTGCTTGTGTGCATGGCTTTTGCTTTACCTATTAAAATGTCTTTATGACAACCCATGAGTTTTCTCACTTTTACTCTGCCCATTCTCTCCCCCATCCCACTGGAGGGGGAGTGAGTGGCTGTGTGGTGCTCAGTTGCCAGCTGGGGTTAAACCACAACAGATTTAGAAAGAGATGTTTATTCAGCAGTGTCACCAAAGCAGCTGCTTTATGTGGTTAGGCATGTCTCCCAGCTGTAATCAACCCAGTCAAAGAATGTGTTTGCTCTAAGCAACATTCATGGGAACTCTGGCCAAGACCTCCTCACCAGCCTGCACTTCATGTTTGAGAGGACAAGAAGTTCTAAGAGCACAAAAAATTTGAAAGACCAAAGATAAAACAGCAGCTACAGTGTTAGTTCCAGAAATGAGATTCATCTGTAATTCACCTCAATTCCCAGTCTTTTCCTGGGAAAGATTCTTCACACAGTCTGGAGGACCTGTTTACAGATAGCCATTTGCCTACTGTCCCTTTCTTCTGAAGGCATGTAGGCCAAAGCACATGCTTTCTAGACAGATGCATCATTAGTGGGATGCACTTAAATTCAATGCTAAAAAAGCAAATTGTGAGACTCATTCTGTAGAAAGAAACAGTAGCTTGTCATACATGCCTGATGTGCCTACATCTTATTGTTTGGCAACAAGGTAAGCAAAACAGGTGGAAGCCATGTTAGAGACAAAAAGTACTGAGTGAGGTTTCACTGGCTTGAAACCAGTCTGGAGAACCTAAATCTCTACATTAGAATCTAGATATTTAATGGCTTTTTTACTGCTGAAATGCAAAGTCTTATCTGTCTTCCAGACCAATCCAGGTCCTCATAAATATTTGTTTAATCATCTAAAGGCTAGAAAATGACTGACAAAAAAAATGTACCTGGAAAGAAAAAATAGAAGCCTGTAGGATAAAGAGCTGAATATGGATGGCTGGAGAACATAACAAGTCAAACACAGAGGGCCTAGCTTGCAATACAGAAAGAAATAGACACTGAAAACAACCAAATAATGAAAATATATAACAGGTTTATAGTGAATAGAATTATTTAGGAGGAATGTAATCCCTGATAGCAGGAGAGACAGGGAAGGCTCTGGATTACAAATAGAATAAGAGGTATAATAAAAAGTCCTAATTAGTGTTGGTTTGGTTATATGTTATAGGTCAGGAGATGGTTTCCTGATTAAGTCACTGAACAGAAACTAAGAAAAGCCTGGGTTAAGTTCCCAGTGTGGAAGTACTGCCACACTATGGCAAATCATTTAATCTATCTGGGTTTCTATGGAATTACCTTTTTTATTCTTCATGTGTATGTCCACTTCAATCATTAGGTAGGCAGAACAGCTATTGCCTCTTTTTGAGGTACACTTTCATCCGCAAACTGGATTAGATGCAGTCCTGTCAAATCTGGGGCAAGTTAAGATCATCATCCTGTCCCTGAATGTTCTGCTCTGGGCCCATTTCTGAAAATATTTGGATTTATATGGAGAGAAGAAACAATTGAGAATATTAGGAAATTGGGAACTAGTTTGTTCATGAACTAAGATAAGGAGGAAATGCTATGAAATTATATATTGAAACAGATATACTACATTTAAATCCACCTTCATTAAGAAAGTCATCAGGATTTATAGGAGTAATATTTTTCCCAGAAAATATCAAAGATATTTTAAAGAACTTTGTGCCGTCTGTGTGGTTCATTACTGTCCCAGGACCTTAATCTTTCATTATTCATGTTTAAAATGAAATTAAGATTTGTCCCAGGTCCCCTGTAGATTTGCCCAAGGTGGCAGCTGCAGGGACTGCTTTATATTGGAAGCACTGATAGTATTGTAAGCTTGAATGAGGCCTTTGAAAATATATAATACATAGTTCATCATATTTTTCAGGTGGTGGTTTCTTTATAACAGCATACATAGGTACTAGTCACTCTGGTTTTGCCAAAGTAAAACCAGTGAAGTCTGTGAAGCTGTAGCCACATTTTTATCCATTCCATTATTATGTATATTAATACTTGAACCAGGCTATCTTATTGGAAAGTAAAGGGAAATTCTGTCTAAAAAAAAGGGATCCAGAATTGCCAAAATGAATGTCTCAATGTTTTTTGAAGATTCACCTCTTTCTCTCATTAATAATCAGTTCTGTGTGGAAAGATCTTGGAGCTGCTTGAAGTGAGGTACTGGTGAGACAGGTTCTTTTCACTTACTTTAACTGCTATAAATGTAAAAAATGAAATGAAATTATATAGGAGAGAGAAATGTCAGGTGGTGAACAGGGTGGAGGCATGTAAAAATCCAAGAAATAAAATTAAAAAAAGAAACTACCAAGAAGAAGTTAGAGAATTTTAAACCAATCACTATGGACATTTAATTCTCATGCCAAATATTACTTCTCCCATTTTAATATTAAATAGCCATTTCTAACCCAAACGTGGGCAATGTCAAATAAACACAGTAGTAAATTTAACTCTTGTTCAGTAAACTCCCAAAATATTTTAGGATGCAATCAGGATAGCTGGATGATTTCCCCTACTGGGAACACTCTTCACACTATATCTACTTTCTGTAAAGCCATGCAGGCTGGCAAACGTATTCAGTTTTTTCTGTTAATCAGACAAGCATCCCTTGATGCAGAATGAAGATGAATCCAATACCTGATATGTGGAGATTTGGAAGTATGCAAGTGGTTACTATTTTTGGCATGTTTCAACAGAAAAATACACTTATATTTCTATAAATATGTAATCACTGCATTGTGCTGGTCAGCTATTATTTTTAAGCAGCTGAGTTCTGACTTACATGTTGTACCTACATATAGGCAGAGTATGTCTAGTGAAAGGCACAAGTCACAGTAGTTTAGATATGTCACTGTTTCCCAGTTTATGAGAAAAAGTATATGCCATTTGGTAATTTATAATTCCCCTTTCTTGCTGGGGAAATATCCTTGAAATGTACATTTAAGTGCTGTCTAAGTGCCTAGGATCAGACTCCTTTTCAAAATTCAAAGTGTTCCCTAACAAAGATAAGTCACCTGATAGAAAACTCAAATGAAAATTTGATCTTTTTTTTTTTTTAGAATGCAAACATGCTACTCTGAAAGACTGTAGACCAGTTTTTAATCATGATATTAGGAAAAAAAAATGGTTTTTTTTCCATTGTCTCAAAATCCAGGAAAGGGAAACAGGGAAGAGTCATCCAAGCTCATTCACAATGAGGAACAGGTGTGAGTTATTATGTAATGTTACTGTATTACTCACAGGATTTTGGTATCTGTATTATTTCAGATACACATTTCCCAGGCATACTCAGAGCACAGAAAGCTTTAGAGTTCTGCAAGTATTCCAATGAACCTTTGATTACTTTTCATGGTAATGTCATGGTTGGGATTGCAAGGTAGTGCTATAAGAAGTAGAGAGAAACAGCTCTCTCAGCAGCTGTTGAGCATCAGTGGGAGAGGAAAGCAAGTATTTCCACTAAACAAAATCACAGAGGGCTGAGAAATAACTGTAGAGTGACATTCTGATATTACACTGTTGTTTGCCTTATGGTGCAACTTCAATACATGCTTGCACTCCCTCCTGAGTATTGCGACAAAGTTGTGAGACAGCATCACAATGTGGTGTCAGGGCATCAATTTGCAATTATGCTGTTGCTCCATTAGACAAAGTATTTTTCATGTCTCTCTTACAGAGGTTCACCGATCTACAACATGCACGTTTCAGCAGAATTTTTTGTGGGGGGAGATGGGAAATCAAAAGTCAAAATCGTAAGCAATAGGTCATTTCTGAATTACAAAGGAAACCTTAGGAGAACACAGTCTGAATTAGGGAAGAGGGAGAGCCTCAAGTCGCCTCTCCCCTGAGTGGGAAGAGTGAGCTGCGAACGAGGGCAGGGGGACTCAGAGTGGGCAAAGACTGGAGTGACGACACCCCATGCCCCTCATGTAGAAGAGCAGCCCCCAGGGAGCGCGAGCGACCAGGACCGTGGTGAACAGGACGGGCAAACAGGGCGTGACGTGTCAGAAGGGTGAGGTGTGGCAGTTTGCACAGCAGTTCACGCAGGCAGGGCAAGCTGACAGGGCACAGTCCATCTCCTGGGTCCAGAACTTATCTGAGCTAGTTGTCATCGTCCCCCACGAGTAGACTGAACTATGGTCTCCACTAGCGTCAAAACCACCACCAGAAAGAATGTGGCCACCCAGACGGAGCTGCCATGCAAACACGCAGTTGTCCAGGTCCCAGGCTACAAGGAGTGCCTGAGCCTGTCAATCCTGCCAGAGGGCAGCAGTGACAACACCTGTGTGTGCTGTGATCAGCTGGATGACCTGCTCAGCCTAGTGGAGGAACTCAAAGAAGAGGTTGAAAGATTAAGAAGTATTAGGGACTGTGAAAGGGAAATTGATTGGTGGAGTAACACCTTAGCACCCCTGAGACATAAGGAGCAAATGGAGGCCCCAAAACAGGCAGGCGAACCCTCACCCCCTTGCTACCAGGCAGAAGGAGGGGACCTAAGAGATGTGGGAGACTGGAAACAGGTCCCTGCTCAGGGAGGCAGGAAAATCCTCTCCTGACCTCCCTCACCTTCCATGGTGCCCCTTTGCAACAGATACGGGGCCCTGGAACCTTTGAATGAAGAAGAGAAGGAGGAAGAAAATGAGTCAAACAAGGAGGAAGACCAAGGTCCACCAAGGTGGGGTCATTCTAGACCAGGTATTAAAACCAGTTCTAAAAAGAACCCCAGAAGAGTCATTGTAGTGGGTGACTCCATTCTGAGGGGTGTTGAACGCCCAATATGCAAACCCGACCCGCTTCACAGGGAAGTCTGCTGCCTCCTGGGGCCTGAGTGAAGGACCTCACAGCAAAACTCCCCACTCTAGTGAGACCCAAGGACTACTACCCTCTCGTGGTTTTTCAGGTAGGTAGCAACGATATTACCAGGAAAGGTCCTAAAGTGATGAAGAGAGATTTCAGGGCCTTGGGGAAATTGATTAAGGGGTCAGGTACACAAATTGTGCTCTCCTCCATCCCTTCAGTTGTGGGGATGGATGAAGAAGAATACCAGAGAACTCAACAGATGAACTTGTGGCTCCAAGACTGGTGTTACTGTCAGGGCTTTGGATTTTTCAATCATGGGTTGGTATACAGGACACCAGACCTTCTGGCATTAGATAGGATGCACCTGTCCCAGAGGGGGAAAAGGATATTGGGGCAGGAGTTAGCTGGACTCATTGAGAGAGCTTTAAACTAGATTTGAAGGGGGAAGGGGGACAAACATCAGCCCATCTGAAGTGCATGTATACCAATGCACACGGCATGGGTAACAAACAGGAGGAGCTTAAAGCCATGAAGAAACAGGAAAATTATGATGTAGTGGCTATTACAGAAACATGGTGGGATGTCTCCCATGATTGGAGTGCACCAACTGATGGCTACAAGCTCTTCAAGAGGGATAGACAGGGAATGCGAGGTGGTGGGGTGGCGCTGTATGTTAGGGACTGTTATGATTGCTTTGAGACAAGTGTAGTGAAGTCAGGGTGGAGTGTCTTTGCGTTAGAATCAGGGGGAAGGTCAACAGGGCAGATATTGTAGTAGGAGTCTACTACAGGCCACCCACCCAGGACAGAGAGGTGGATGAAATATTCTATAGGCATTTAGGAGAAATCTCACAATCGCTTGCCCTTGTTCTTGTGGGAGACTTTAACTTCCCAGACATCTGCTGGAAATACAGCACAGCAGAGCGGGACCAGTCCTGGAGATTCCTGGAATGTGTGGCAGATAACTTCCTGATGCAGCTGGTGAGTGAACTAACCAGAGAAGGTGCCCTGCTGGACCTCCTCTTTGTGAACAGAGAAGGACTCGTGGATGATGTGGCAGTTGGAGGCTGACTAGGGCACAGCGATCATGAAATAATAGAGTTCTCTATTCTTAGAGAGGCCAGGAGAGGGGGCAGCAGAACTGACATACTGGACTTCCAAAGAGCTGATTTTGTCTTGTTTAGGCACCTGCTTGACAGGATCCCTTGGGAGACAGTCCTGAAGGGTATAGGAGTCCAGGATGGCTGGGCACTCTTTAAGAAGAAAGTCTTAATGGCTCAGGAGCAGGCGGTCCCCAGGTGCTGTAAGAGAAGCCGGCACCAGAGAAGACCACCCTGGCTAAACAGGGAGCTTTGGCTGCAACTCAGGGAGAAAAGGAGAGTTTACAGCTTTTGGAAGAAGGGGCTAGTGACTCACAATGATTACAAAGATGCTGCGAGGCTATGCAGGGTGGAAATCAGGAGGTCTAAAGCCCAGCTGGAAATTAATCTGGCTTCAGCAATCAAGGACAACAAGAAATGTTTCTATAAGTATGTCAGCAGCAAAAGAAAGACCAGGGAGAGCCTCCATCCCCTGCTAGATGTGGGAGGAAACATGGTAACAAGTGGTTTGCCTCAGTCTTTAATAACAAGACTAGTTGTATCGAGGGAATCCAGCCTCCTCAGCCAGAAGACAGAGACTGGGAGGACGACCCTCCTGCATTCCAGGAGGAGATATTCAGTGACCTACTGCATCACATAGACACACACAAGTCTATGTGACCGGATGGGATACACCTGAGGGTGCCGAAGGAGTTGGCTGGGGTGCTCACCAAGCCACTTTCCATCATTTACCAGCAGTTCTGGCTGACCAGGGAGGTCCTGACAGATTGGAAATTGGCCAATGTGACACCCATCTATAAGAAGGGTTGAAAGGATGATCCGGGAAATTACAGGCCTGTCAGCTTGACTTTGGTGCCTGGGAAGCTGATGGAGCAGCTCATCCTGAGTACCATTATATAACACATGTGGGACAACCAGATGATCAGGCACAGTCAGGATGGGTTTGTGAAAGGCAGGTCCTGCTTGACAAACCTGATCTCCTTCTACGACAGGGTGACCTGCTTATTGGATGAGGGAAAGGCTGTGCATGTTGTCTACCTTGACTTTAGTAAGGCCTTTGACACAGTTTCCCACAGCATTCTCCTGGCGAAACTGGCTGCTCATGGCTTGGATGGGCACACGCTTTGCTGTGTAAAGAACTGGCTGGATGGCCGGGCCCAGAGAGTGGTGGTGAATCCAGTTGGCGGCCGGTCACGAGTAGTGTCCCCCAGGGCTCAGTTTTGGGGCCACTCCTGTTTAACATCTTTATTGATGACCTAGACGAGGGGATCAAGTGCACCCTCAGTAAGTTTGCAGATAACACCAAGTTGGGTGGGAGTGTTGATCTGCTCGAGGGTAGGGAGGCTCTGCAGAGAGATCTGGACAGGCTGGAGCGATGGGCTAAGGCCAACTGTAGGAGTTTCAATAAGGCCAAATGCCGGATTCTGCACTTGGGCCACAACAACCCCCAGCAGCGCTACAGGCTTGGGGAGGAGTGGCTGGAGAGCTGCCAGTCAGAGAGGGACCTGTGGGTGTTGATTGACAGCTGGCTGAACATGAGCCAGCAGTGTGCGTAGGTGACCAAGAAGGCCAATGGCATCCTGGCTTGTATCAGAAATAGCGTGGCCAGCAGGGACAGGGAAGGGATCCTACCCCTGTACTTGGCACTGGTGAGGCCACACCTCGATTACTGTGTTCAGTTTTGGGCCCCTCACTACAAAAAGGACATGGAATTACTCGAGCGTGGCCAAAGAAGGGCAACGAAGCTGGTGAAGGGTCTGGAGCACATGTCGTATGAGGAGCGGCTGAGGGAACTGGGGTTGTTTAGTCTGGAGAAGAGGAGGCTGACCCTCAGCTGAGACCTCATCGCCCTCTACAGCTACCTGAAAGGAGGTTGCAGAGAGCTGGGGATGAGTCTCTTTAACCAAGTAATAAGCGATAGGACAAGAGGTAATGGCCTCACATTGCGCCAGGGAAGGTTTAGACTAGATATTAGGAAGCATTTCTTTACAGAACGGGTTGTTAGGCATTGGAATGGGCTGGCCAGGGAGGCTGTGGAGTCCCCATCCCTGGAGGTGTTTAAGAGTTGTGTTGACATAGTTGACATATGGTGTAGTTGGGAACTGTCAGTGTTAGGTCAGTGGTTGGACTAGATGATCTTCAAGGTCTTTTCCAACCTAGATGATTCTGTGATTGTCTGAATCCAAGCATCAAATAAGGACCTTCAAATGCAATTGACCATTCAGTAAAGAATGGTTCTCTTGCACAACAGAATAGTTTCATATGTGAGCTAATCAATATGAATCTGATGTTGGAAAAATGCAGCCATGAGTTCTGAATTACCAACAATGTGGATATGTGGTGATATTGAGTACTAGTAGATACATTATATCGCTACATAATTAGCTGGAATCTAATTTGAATGTATACTTTTTATGTATAATAAACAGCAGTTTCTATTTCTTAATTTCTATGTATCACTAATAAATTGGAAGACTAATCAATCAATTATTGCTGCAATATTATTAGCTAAGTTACCAAGCAAATTGTTTTTGAACTCTTGTGTGAAGTTGCCTGTGGCTATATCAGTGTATTCTGACTGGCAGAATACTTCAGTGTGAATCAGAATCCTACAAATCCGTGTGTGCTGTTGATAATAATAACCCTGGAAAAGCTGACACATTTCTTATCCAGAATACTTATTCTCTTTGATGTAAGATGAAATTTTACAAATAAAAAATTCAAGATATTGCTTTTAAAACTATTTTGGGTTACATATCACATTTTAGTTTCATCTAATTGGGGTGCTATTTGAAAATAAGAGCTGCTAACTGGGAAGCTGACCAAAGGAATGGGCAAAGAATAATAATGGGTTTAAATATCAAGCTCAAATGCAGATTTTGCACATCCCAGTAAGAAAGGGATGGAAATTTGATGCTTGGTTCAGACTGAGACATATTTAAAAAACTTGTTTATAAAAGATATTCATTGCAAATCTTGAATAATATACAATATCTCTGAATGGTGAGAAAACAATAACCAATAAAATATGTGGGGTACTCCACACTGGGGTATATAACTACCATTATATGCAATTTATTACTAATGTGCATAGACATAACTGTAAAACAAAATGACATCATTATAAAGCAGATGATAGAAAGTCTTTAAACCAGCTTACACATCTTTATTGTCATACTTAGGCACTTACTCAGGTAAGAATTTCTCTATCATGTATAATATTTGAGGGGGAATCTTCATCAATCAGCAAGTCTAAATGATCTCCGTGTATTGGAAGCATTTCCACTAGAAGTGAGGCAAAGACTATTGCTCTTCTAGCACTGCTGTAGGTATTTCCAGAGCTCCTCAGTTCAGAGGTGCTAAGTATAGCAACCAGATTTCACCTAGACTTGCCCATGATTTAATGGTCTTATACTTAAGTAAGCCATAAAGTTTAATGGTGGTGTTTGTGTTTAAGGCCAGAAACAGACTTACATACTTTTCTGGACCAAGACCAATGCCACCACTGAAATATCTGAACAGCATAAGTGAAGCAATAAATAGAAGAACATTTTGTGGAGGCAGGTTACTATTTGTATTACCATTTCATTGACCCAAGTACAAGGGAGGAGGAGCTGATCAGATTTCTGTCACTTTCACAAAGAGACATGATGCTTTGCTCCACAAATAGTTCCAATTGAATCATGGGGGAGCATGCTCTAGCTCACTATTATTAAACACAGTATCATAGTTTGACTTGAAGCAGCTTTCAGAAAAATCACACAGGAAGTTTGTGTCAGATCCTAAACCCTCATTACCTGACTCTCAGCCAATACTTTAACTACAAGACCATCTGAACTGCCTTAGTTTCCATTCTGCTGTTCCAGAAGGTTACTACTTTTTTTCCTTCCCTCATGGAGTGTGAGTTTCAATAATTTCATCAAGAAGCTGTAAGCACATATTTAAGGGGAGGGAAAGGAGGGACAAAAAAAAATTGATGAATTAATTCCAGTGTAATAAAGGCTTGGACTTTTAAGATTGAAAATTCCTCAGTTGCTAGCAAACTTCTGAAATATTGCCTTATTTTTTATTCATAAAGTGTGTATTTTTAAGCTGGTAGTTGTAAAACAGGCAGGTGAAATCAGGTGTCATAGCAGACTGCATAGATTTCGAAGAGTCAAATTCAAACAACACAATCTAATTATCTGAGATTGCTAGTGCCATTATGAAATTAATAGACAGGTATATTTTTCATAAATAATGATGGGTTTAATTAAGCTCTCACTACCTTGTTTGGTGGGGCATTGACAAAGTAATTAAGAAGAGTCCTTTATTTATAGCTGTGGTCCAGAATCTGCAAATTCCAGAAATGTCCAAGAGGATGGTTTGTGACTTAATGAGTGGTCCTAATGCAAGGATCACATTGGAACATCTGAATCACAAGAGGTTACTTCATCCATTCCTCACTCACAGTAAACATGCTAGCTAGAAGGGAAGCAGTTGGCTACTCATCTGTACTGTTATTTACTGAATATAGCCAACAACCACCCACCCCAGTGACATATTGCAGGTTGACAAATTGATTAAATCCACTTGCCAATGAAGCTGTAGAGCAAAATGGAAAACTTTTCTTCTTGGAGTCTGAGTCATAGTTATCAGGATAATTGGAGCTGAGCAAGGATCTAACTATGCTACTGACTCAGCTGCTCCAATATTCAAATTTTTTTACACTTTCTTCACAAAAGATCCTAAAATTTATTTACCATACATGACAAAATCAGTTCAATAATCAGTAAAATACAGAAAAGTGTAGTCTTTCAGTGTGTAGTATGATCAGCTAGGAAATTAGGACTGAGGGCAAGGTTTAGCAATTCAATTCTAATTTTACAGGATAATTGGCAGGCAGACCATAATTTTCTGAATCAGAATTTGACTGTGATAGGTACACATCTACAATGCAAACTCTGTAAAGTACAGTATGGAAAGTGCAAAGGTCTGCTTATGTTTTCTTGATTCCAGATTATCTGGCACTGCTCTAATTGGAAAAGATCAGTACAGCTCTAACTTAGAATGGAAAGTGGTGTAATGGAGTAGCATGCTGCCAGCTAACAGCTCATGTTTTCCCCATGCTTTTCCTTCTACAGTGACACTTGGCTGAGTTAAGATGAAATGGCTGTTATGAGCATGACCCACATTGCTTCCTCCAGCAATAAGGAACTCACCTTGCCAAGAGGATCTCTCCTCACTGTGTATATCTCTAAATTTGGACAGAT
This sequence comes from Strix uralensis, assembly GCF_047716275.1. NCBI lineage: Eukaryota > Metazoa > Chordata > Aves > Strigiformes > Strigidae > Strix > Strix uralensis. Next base: position 34,768,936 of record NC_133975.1, read on the forward strand.
CTGTGTCTGGTAGTACATCAGCTGCAAAAAGAGATGAGCATATCAGAAGGCCAGAGACCCGCTTTCTATCCGAGAGTAACAAGGCTTTTTAACCACTTTTTATTTTATGGATAATCTTACAATAATTTCTCAAATCTATTTCCCAAAAGAAATGAAATCCTAAAGAAGAACTGAGAAGCAGAAGCAAATCTGCATTCTTTTAGATTTCTTAAATACTTTGTTCAGATAAAATATCTGCTTAAGTGCCCGCTTGTTACATCATTATGCTCAAATTTTTTTCTGAATGTTATCCATCATGAAAAAGAATTCTAAACTTGGTAGCACACCCCGGGTTTTCTCACTTGTGCCACATGTACTATGCCACCAAAGCCAGTCATAACAAGACATTATTTCTAATGGAAAAGGTGGCTTATGTCTGTAGTAAAACAATATTATTTTTCCTCTGGTCACAGTGACACATCTTCTTTATGTCTTGATTGTAACAGCAGAAGCATTATTTTATATTGAATTTTCAATTTTGCCATTTTATCTTGTTTCTGCTCTGTATTTTTCATGCAATAAACCCCCTCTTGTTTGAGGAAAACCTCTTTTGTATTTAGTCAGGAGGGTGTGCTAGCAAGGTGTCTTTCAACTGGCAGAATCAAATAGTAGTATATGCCATAAAATGACAGTCGAGTATCATCTGAGAAGACAGAAGTATGTTTATTTCCTCTCCTATCCAGACAATCAAAAGGAGAACTGTTGTCTTGTTTATAAGAAAAAAAAAAATATTTTCCTTTCTTTAACAAAGACAGGATTGTTTGTTGTCCCAAGGGATGTTCTTTGATTTTTGAAGGCATAAGTAATACCATGTAATCTTAGGTCAAATTGAAGTTGCAATATCATAATTATCACCTAGTCAGGCACATGATATCAACCTCTGTCCTTATGCCTGATGTCCTTAGGCCTTCAAAACAAAGACTATTCCATTTTAGTAGGACTTTGATTTAAGTGTTTTGTGGTCATAGAGAAAAAAATTCACTGTGGGCTCAATGAAGGAAGTTAGAAAATTAGGAATCTGCTGTATGTTCTTGATCTTCCCATTCCCACATGTATTTTCTCTTGGAAACTTTCTGATGCCACAGTTTAGATTTTACTCCATTTAACAGCATATCAATAATTCATTTTACATTCATTCAGATCCCATATATAAGCATAGAAACAATTAAGGTTTGGGCCAAGATGAGTCAATTATACACATCAGGACAGATACTAAGTGATTTTTTGTAGGAAGGAAAATCTAAGAGGGTGGAGAGTGTGTTCAGTTACTTTCAGGGACATACCATAGTAAGTGCTTTTATCTGGTAAGAATTCTCTGGCTGAACATCAAGGAGTAGGTCAGTCTACCCTACAAATTATGAGTTCTGTGTTCTGTTTAACCCAGGTACCCATGTTCTGAAACACAGAACAAAAGAACTGAAAGAACTGGTTGTAGGTTGGTTTTTTTTGTTTGTTTTTTTTTTTTTTTTTTAATCTCATAATTATCACCATTTGTTACTTTTACAGATTATTTTAAAGCCTAGAATCATATGTAAACTAGTTTAAGATTGTATATACAATCAGTATTTGTAAAGCCCTGTGAGGACCTAAGGTCCTCTTTCAGAAATTCAAAATATTGATTGAAAACATCATTGTTTTTCTTTTTGTCACTACCCTGAATTTATTCATAGAATGTAAACAAATGAGATAAAGAACAAGGAGTGGGAGTAACTGTGTAGTCCCATATTTCCTCTTCAGTCAAGCCAACACATATTTTTAAATTTCTGCTCCCCCCAACAGCTCCAATTCACTAGTATGGGGGCAATTCATTCTCACTTACAGATGTAAAAACAGGAAAAGGAAATGAAGGAATAGAACAGGCATAATGAAGGGTAGTACTTAGTTACCAGCAAGCATCATTTGCATGTGTTCCTCATGATAGCAAGGGTGTATGTGAGTGTAATAAGAATGTATATTGGGGAAAATCTCTAGGTGCTCTATAGTTTTGAAATCAGGTCACTTAAATACATCTGCTGCTGTTTGGAAAAGGTCTGTCTATTGTCTAATAAAAATGAGGTATCAAGAAATAATGCTTACTCATTGCTACAGCATTCACCATGGTCACTGATTTACTTCTTATCAGCTACAAGTAACTGTGTGACTGTTGTCCTTTAAAAATTAATTTGGCCTTTACATTTTTAAAGTGATGCCTGCCAAAGGCTCTTAAGTTCAAACATGAACTGTCATTTTAGCCATATCCTTAATTTTCCTTTGTTGGGTGATATCTTCCTAAAGCAGATTAAAAGCTGCTTGGCAGTCTTTTAAATGCTGTTACCTGTTCTGGGGAGAAATGTTATTTGAACTAGTCTGAAGCTGATGTTGCTTTTAAAGTCTGAAATACTTCTTTTCAGACCAAGGAAGACACAAATACATATAAGGGGTAAGAAAAACTGCCAGGAAATACAACAGTCTGTTTATTCTTACGCAGAACCTCACCACTGGAGGAAATCAGCCCAGTAGTCTCATTAGCTACTCAGACCTGTTCGATGTGTATGAACATCAGGCTGCTTAGGGCATTGCTTTTGGCTGCTTCCTGGGTCTCAGACTCATGAGAACAGTGTAAGGGATGTACTACTGGGTTAAGCTGAGTCATAATTATATGGAAATGATAAAATGATGGCAGGAAGGGATAGGATATGTGTAAGTAAGAGATGGGACAATAGTCTCATCTTCCAAATATTTTTCGAATTACACATGAAGCCAGTGGAGAAAGAATGTTTCCTTATCTCTCCTGGTCAATCCACAATTCTATTCCTGATCAGAAGTTAAAATAACTGAGGATCTTAAGCAATAGTAGTATCATGACTGACATAGGCTGATTCGTTTCAGCCCTGAAATGACTGCAAGGCTAGTTGGTGGCAGCTGTTTGCAGGTGACATCTCTACATCTCTCTCTTTTTTTTTTTTAAATTATTTTCTTCAGTAAATTCATGCCTGGATGTAAGTATTAGCAGCCATGAATGTTCAATCAGAAATTACATTGGTCAAACTATCATCATCAAAATAAAAATAAATCCAGACATAAGTTTTAACTTATTTTCATGCTAGTTAGTGATTTTAGCAGAACCTTGAAAAAACACCCTGTCACCTTTAACATAAAGAAACCTAAGTGACTTTCATAAAAATGTTTTATGCAGTAAATAGAGACAGCCTTATTTATTTGCCTTCCACTGAACAACAGCTCAAAAATATTAGAAAGAAATGGTTTAGCACAGTAAGTCACATAGAGCCTAGTGAGGGATATGTGAGAAGAGTAAGGGGTACATAAGAAATACTCAAATAACTCCCTTTAAAAAACAAATGAAAACTCAGCAAAACAGCTGGAATACAACAATGACATTATGCACCTGTTTAGGCCTGAACATGAAGAAATGGAGATCTGTTTTAAATTACTAAGGAACTAAAATAATAAGCAGGATGAAATTCCATTTAAGTTCCCAGGAAAAAAGGTCTTTACACTTATATAAAGAATTGTTCTCTCCAGCCTACTAAGTGATGCAGAGGTTTGCAGAAATGTCCATAAGACGAGGCATAAAATAAATGATTGGAGACTTGGGAATTAATTTCCTAGGAATATTTTTCTTTCTTTTTCTGTCCTTATCATATTGACACAGACAATAGTTTTTATTATTGCCATGTGGTTACTACTAACTTAAGTAAGCTTTATTTTGAGGCATTTAAACCACTGAGTTTCCTTAGAAATGAGTAACTTTAAGAATAGTACTTTTCATTTGAAGACTATAGACTTTTGCAAGAACTAGCATTTGATTCTAATCGCAGCTCAAGTGTCAAGTGTGACTTTGCTGTTTATGTACATCTATATCTGATATACCTAAAGGATAATGACCTTTTAATTCGTCACACAATGTAAAGTAAAAACTAAATTTGTTGTGTTGCCTTAAATCAGCGCTGACTGTCTGTACTCAAGGAAGTTATACTCATGAGTAAATTAGATTACTGATTCAAGAAATACCAGTAATTCCATTTTCTAAGTATAGAATGGCATTGGTTAAAAGAAGTACCATAAATCTTATTTTCAATTAGCTTACGCCCTATAAACATTCACTGAAGGCCCTGCTAAATCTGCTTAAATTCAGAGACTGTCCACCATTTGCCAGCTGTTCCTTTCTGGAGATTTAGCAACAGATATTTCTGGGATGGGAAAAAGCTGATTAGAGACGAATAATGAAGAGAGACCAAATCCCCATTAGCCAGGCCTGAAAGCAGAGTCTAACAAATGATTCCATGTGATATTTAATAGTGCCCAGTTAGGCAAAGAGCAGTCAGCAATAGATCCTGCTTCATGTGAAGGACAGTGCAGAACTGTGTCTATCCTACTTGCTTTGAGTTTCCTGTGGATCCAGTGACTTTTTACAGTAGACAAAACCCCCTTATACTTCACCAGACTGATAAATAAATATGTAGTTCATGGAGTTATATCAAAGAATGACAGTTTGGATTTTCATAAAATGGATGTGTTTAGGAGTTTCACAAACAGTACTAAAGAAGAAGTTGACCTTCAGAAATGGGGAAGGAGAGTTTAAGTAATAGGATTACACTGAAACAAAAAGTATTAAAAAAGGTGAATCCTTGTATTTCCTCTCATATTCACCATGCTGTCTGTGAGAGAAAGCACTGAGGCATGTGCCAGCCTCTCTTTTTCTGTAATTAAGAATAAATTAAAAACCATATTGAAGTCAATAGGAGTCCACTAACTATGGTGAGCCTTGTGTCAGAACTATTCTGGTTTTGCTACAGCAAATTTCTCTACCCATTCTCTCAGGCAGAACAACTTCCCTAGATTACAAAAAACATCAGCCATCCTTTGAGAAGGATCTCCTCTTTGACATGTGCCACCTGGGAAACTGAGTAATAAGCTTAGGATTCAAACTTATTCTATTCATCATGTCTTGCTAAGTATTTAGACCTCTCTGCTCAGGATATTTTTTTAAAACATCAATGCCACCTTTATTTTGTTATTTCAAAAATCTGTGGATATCTTTCATATAACTGTGCATCTTCAAAGCAAAATCAGTCTATAGCTGAGTGAAAAAATCCATACGTTTTTCTTATTCTCAGGATTACATACTGAAAGAAGAGGCTCACCGTTGTACTGTACTGGATTTCATATTCCTAAAATAAATAACAAAATGAAATATCATCTTGTTTTCTGATTCTCCTGTCTAGACACATTTTGTATAGTGGGCAATTCTGAATTATGAGACTAAAGTTCTGCTGAGGTGTCCTGCTGACATCGTAAGCCATACAACAGAAGCTCAAGTGGTTTATGTTGTCATTAGAATCCCAAGATGGAATTCTATAAAGCTACATAATTCATGGTGTGCCTGTTTGTTTTATGTAATAATACACAGTCTGAGTTCAGTTCCTTCTTATTCCCATTGAGGCCATCCTTACCTTTCCCCCAAATATCTTCCTGGCAGCACGACTGAAGCAGCAGTTTGTTATAAATTAAAAGGTATTTTTGTAATTGGCAGACTTGTTTATTGAAAGAAAAGAATGAGCACTTCTTGAGAGGGAAAAGTAGAAGTGAATATGTCAATGGAGATAAAGAAGATGAATTTGGGTTGAAACACTTCATCAAAACTGGATCAACAGAGGGTTTACTAAAGCAGGAAAATGTAACAACTGGGAAGGAATAAGCCTCTTAGATGACAGTATAGATCAAGTTGAACTGCTGGTCTGAAGAATATCCCTTTAATAAGATTTAAATTATTTGAAAAAAAGGCAAGATATTTTCTTATTCAACAAACAATGGATCTGGAAAGAAACCATCTAAATTTGGGGTTTGTCAATACAAGCTCTTCTTAATATTTTAATATTTTAAATGGTGAGCCATGCTTTTTTGAATTTGAATTTTTGAATTTGTGAGCTGACATTAGAAACAACCATTCTTCCAACATGTCTTCAAACCTTCTTGACCCAAACTTTTCCATGATGGGAGCTCTACTGATAAGTTAATGCTAAGAGAAAATGCTGGTTGGAGATTATGTGAAACTGAAAGTTTGGAGAATTTTAAATACTGAGTAGTTTTTCTTCCCCCTCCATGCATAAAATCGAATTGCCACAACCCCATTGCATTAGGTAGCAAAAGAGTGTCACTTTTCTGAGTCTTGGATATGGTTCTTACGCATTTTTTGGCAAGGAGGAGAAAGCATCTGAAAATCTGAAGCAATCAAGAGATAAGCTTGTATTTGCTCATTCAGATGTTAAGATAGGCTACTTAAATGGCTTAAGTAGCCATTTGAAAATTTAATTACTATGTGTGGACTTCTAGTACTCTTTAAGTTGAATGAATAATGCATTGCAAATATCCTATGATGTCATCTTAACAAGAGGTATTTTTCATTAAAAAATGAACATAGCCTTCATAGAGGTTGCTTTAGTAGATCAGACTATTTTTAGAAGGCAGCTGAGGATTTTATGCTTTCAGACACATTGGCTATGATAAGAACCCTTTAGAATTTCTTCTTTTAAAGGAAGGATATCAACAAACAGCTAACAGAATAATTTACAACTCTGAAATGATACTCGTTTGTTTAACTCTGTTTTCCTTTTGAAACAGAACTTTGCCTGATACTGTAGTTTCTTCTCTAGTTAAAATATTGTGCTTAGATTGTTGTTATGACATTCATAGCTCCCACTCTCAGCAGTGATATGACACAAAGAAAAGATCAACAGAGAAAAAAAGGAAGAGTCTTTTTCATGAAATGGCACCAGAGGATATTTCTTCAGGGAATATTTAAAATAGATGTGTTTACTTCTGATACACTTGCATGTCTGATAACAGTAAGCAGATTAAGTATATACAGAAAATCTTTTATGCCTGCTTCCTTTGAGTGAAGGGTATTATGTTTGTAAATCAAAGTCTAAAGGCTGGAAAAGGGAGCAAACTGCATAATCCTATTGAAAGGTTTATATCTTTAAACAGCATTTTAACATAACTGTAACTTGGGCATTCCTTCAGCTCAGCTTCAGGAACAGACACATTAGGACATGCTTCCCAATAACAAATCAGTCACAGCTCCTAAGAAACACTTTTAAAAAATGTCTTTCCTAAATTTTCAAAATGCAGGTATTTTTACCTTTATTTTTACAAATCATAATGTGTGTTTATAAGAAACAGTCCCATCTTCTTTGAGTTTTATAAAAGTGTAAATTAAATTTTTAGGTAAAGTAATCCTTCAGTCTTAAATTTATAGAGTTATGGTAAAATAAATCCAATGTGATTTTTTTTTTTTTTTTACAGACAGAAGAATGCATGTGACTTTCTATCTAGTAGCACTGCAGATAAAAAGAGCAGACACAGTTTTAGGTGTTACATGCATTAAGTCAAACTTCTCAAGAACTTTGAGCAGAGAATATATTATACTTGGAAATATTTCTTGGATTTTATGTTACAGTTGGGGTTTTTTGCGTGTGTCTGATTGTTTTGGGTATTTTTTTGTTTTTATTTTAAAATTGCAAAGATCTGCTCAGATTTGAGCTCTGGAAAAACCACTTGCACTAGATTGCTGATGTGACTCCAACTAAATTCACCAAAGCATCTGGCTGTAATATGCATTCTCCAGTCCCAAAATAAGAAAAAAATGTTTTCAGCTTTCGACTAATGTTGCTGGACCAAATATGAGCTCAAAAAATAAAAATGAGCATGGTATTACTTATTTTATACTCTCAATTCCTCACTCATTTTGTGAGAAGCCATTCAGCAGTAACATATAAAAGCCTGTAGAGAGAAGAGATTAAAGAATTTGGGGATCCAGCAGGGAAGTGGAGTGAACTAAAACCAGAAGGAACAGAAATAGAGAGGACAGAGGAGAAAAGCTATCATTTTTGACGAGAGCTAATAGCAGAGCTCCTGAAATGTGTGGACAGGGAGACTGGTGCCTGAAAAAAAGGAACTGGTTGTGCAGACTAAGACTGGGTGATGCACTCTGGTGATAAACTAATTCTGACTAGGAAAGGAACAAGGAATAAATGCAACTGCAAGCTACAAGCAGCCTGGATGTGGGCAACAAATTGGAGTAGAAGAGATTGTGCCAGGGAGATCTAAGACTTTCTGTCCAAAATATATCCAAGCTTTTAGCAAGAGACTGAAATAGGAAAACTGAGGCCTTAAAAGTGAAATAAATAGTGATGAAGATGAAGTCTAGGAAGACTGATGGTACTTCAATAAAGAAAGTTTGGGCTGAACAGAACTTAAAATACCAAACAGAAAGATTTAGACACAGTAGAGCACATTCCTTTTTAAAAAATTAAGATAGAATCCAGTCTCAACATTTAATCTGTGAAATCCAGTGGCAAGTGTCTCAGGACCACAAACAGAGGTGTATGATGGTAAGCCTGTTGAAACTAGAAAGTCTGGAGACAGACATGTCCTGCATGCATTTATACACAAGATGAGCAATCTTGTTTTCACATGATCTAGGCTGTAGTCAGTAATTTAACTGTGGAAGAAGAAAATATTTGGAAGTCATCTTCCAGACAGAAAAATTCAGGCTTATCCATTTCAGTTAGCTCTGAGTTTTGTAAAGGTATTTTCCCAGCAGCTGCTTTACACCGGCTTCCCAAAATATTCTTGTCTAAGAAAGTTCTGCTTACTAGAAATATATGGATACCATGCTCAGTGGGGACCAAAAAAGGCTTGAAAAGTGAGAAGATGACAGAAGTATTTTCATTCATTTTGGTCTCAGACATCTCTGGGATTTATGCAGTTATAAGATAAGCAGCCAAGTTTTTTCCTGTACAAATTGTCCTGAATTTTACATGCAAGTTCTAAAACCCTCTGCTCAGCATTTCCTTTCAAGTCTAATTCGCAGAAATGTCATTTATAAATTTACAGTCCAAACTGCAGATCATTTTGAACTGTGTGTATGGGATGGACTGTTATCTCATCCTAAATATACTGTAATGGAAAGTCACATCCTACATCAGCTTGTACAAGAGAAATGAAATGGTATTTTTATGACATTAAATCGGGGATGCAAAGCAATTTTTAGTGTGTTTACAACTCTAACTTTAACACATTGTTAACTGTCTTAGGTGACGGTGATTACTGTAGTTCTGACAATCACACAAGATATTCCAAGGAGGAACACTAACCAAGATGAAATATTGATTTAATGTTTGTAATGACAGCCAAAAAAGAAGAAAGCAACAGTTTATTAAATCAGATTCTAAAAATCAGTTGTACCTTGCTCCCTGATCTAAGGAGGTCTAAGTTTCACTGAAATAACATACATAATTACTGTAACTTCATTATGATCACCAACTTTTAGGTTTTGTGAAGCAGTCAAAAGCTCCCATAGAAACCTTATGGAAGGAAAAGAAGTATTCTGTGGCTGATGAAATAAGCAGAGAGGACAGGTGTATCCTTAGCAACATTGTCAGTAGATAAACACTTAGAGCCAAGTCCTGAAACACATCTTCAGACAATCTGACACTTGAGCTTAAACCTGCTGGAGTGAATTTCCACTCCATTACACTTAACTACATTTCTCTTTGATACAATGGTGTCACCTATCTGTATGGTAGTGAATAGTTTGGATAAGGGCAGGAGAAGCTAAGCTCCCAAGTTTTCAGTGGGGGCTACACAAGCACATCCTGTAAAGTCAAGGATGCCTGAATGGCTTATGATGGTACGTGTACATGGATCAACTGTAATTCTGAGGTGAAACCCTGCTGCAAATCTGACTCATGCCATACTAAATCAGTTTGAGTTTACACATTCTGTGTTTTTTAACACCTAGTTATTCCATGATGATTGAGTTCAATTTTGCAACAAATGAAAATAAAAAGGTGAAGAGGCAATTCTCCAGTCTGCACACACAATTATAAAATAACACTGTGAGAACATTTGTATGAAAACACAAAAAAGTAAAACCAGTATTTCTTTTGAGGTAACATGCTTACAGACACAGAGGTTTCTAGGCAGCTTTATCGGATACTAGATATGTTTTGGAAAACAAATATGGTAGGAAGTAAGGATCAAGAAAAAGAGCAGATAGCTTTAAAAAATATCCAACCAGTAGAGTAAAAGCAAATTATGATTATGCTGAAGTGTGGACTTACATCTAGAGGTAAAACCTACTATTAATAAATATTTTCTGCCTCAAGCCATTTATACTTCTTTCCTCCAAACACATAGCTGGTGCTTAAATCTGAGTTTGAGAAATATGACTTGAAGGTAGGAACACTAGCAATATCACAAAATGAAAGAAATAACCATATAATAACAGAATTCTTAGTATGTTTTCTATATTATGACTATTTGGGCACTAACCTAACAAAAAGCTTATGGTGCTTTCATTTTTCTCCTATGTACTTTTATTTTTTCTCCATCCTATATTTGTATATGCTCCCTACCCTTTGGATGTTTAGGTGTTTCTTAGTTTGATTGTATTAAATCACTACAATTTGGGATTAAATGCTCAGAATCTTCCTATGCCGTGAATATGGTAATATAGAACTTTCACAGTAAAACTATGTGCATGACAAAGTAAGTGAATAAACAGATTAACTAAAAAAACATTTTTCCTTGGAGAAGTATCAAAAAGAAAAAAAATAAGTTCAGCAGGCAAATCCACTACAATTCCCTTCTCCTAGCCCCATTCCTCACTTCAGGAAAACATCAAGAAAACCTTGTTATGCAATGGACTTGGAAAGTTATTAAGATTGTCTGTGAATTTCTATACAAGTTATACTATACATCTCACTAAACCATTTCTGAAACCAAAGCTTAACTTACCTCAGGAGGGACACTACTGCAAAAAGCTTAATGAGTAGCTGTGGGTATAAGAGACGTTACAAATCACCCCTTGGTACAAAATAAATAGTGTAAATTATGCAGGTTGAAGTGAAAAAAATGTTTTGCATGGTAAGGCTATAATGAAGTTATGGACCACTTCATTAGAAAGCTCTTGTAAATATTCATCTGACTATATATAACTGCAGGATAGTTTTAGAGTAGTGTTCCTTCCCAAAAAGAGCATGGATAGAATCTCTGAATTAAACCTTGAACAGACTCAGGACAAAAGAGGAAAAAAAAATCATGTTAGCTTCATAACAATAGCAATAAAAATTAATTTATATTAGGCAATATAAAGTTGTCTCCTGAAGGCCGTGAGTAGTATTCCTTCAGAAGACATTAACCCAGGAAGCTTTCCTTTTTAATCTTCATATCCAGGGAGATGGAGCAAGAAGACAAAACATAAAGGAAAAAAAAATATTAATTGCTCCACAGCTGACACACTCAGAGTGGGGGGCTGAAGAAGGCTGGTAGATTACATCAGCTTTCAAGTGGATTTAGACACCTTACAGTGCTTTTAAATGTAGAGGTGAGAGCAAACACAGTTTGTGGGTATTCCCATTCTGTCCGGTCATAGACAGCGGTGTCTGCTCCCATCACTCAGCAAAATATTGACATTATAGTTTAGATAGATCTTTAAAGAATTGGCATGGGTATCATTTATTATTTTTACTGTCAGTGTGTGGTGGTTTAGCCCCTGCCGGGGTCTAAGACCACGTGGCCGCTGTCCCTCCCCCACAAAGGGAGTGAAATACAAAGCCCCAAGACTGAAATAAGGAAAGGTTTAATACAACAGTGCAATAGCAACACAACCAACAACAGCAATAACAATAACAGTAATAGTGATAGCAATGAACAGAGCAAAACAGCTACCAAATACAGCAGTTTGAAGCACGATGTACAATACCACGAGTGCACCGGCTCCTGCGCCAGGAAATGTGACCTGCCAGGATGTGACGTCTACATGGTATCTGAATAACCCGGCTAGAGCTCCCCCCCACTGCTGGGGAAACTTAACCCTATCCTGGTTAAACCAGGACACAGTGTCATGCAGTCATAATGTACAGCTGTAAATGAGGACTGAAGTAAATGTTCTGGCTACTATAGATTGGCGAATAACAGAGAATGTCGCTGGGATAGAGGATGATTTTTAAAGCATCCGTTCTGTGACTTTATGGATGGGAACAGGATTAATGAGCAAATATTAAATAATCAGACTCTGGGAGAATTTGACTGTGTGGTCCCTGGTGACACAGTTTACAAGAGAAATTAGCTATTTTCATGTATTAATACCTTAATCTCCTTGTTTCCCTGCAGTATATGCAAGTATAAAACTTGTCTTTCACTATGGCAAGCTTTAGATTAGCTAAAAATGAGATAGACCCTCAGGCACCAGTGCTTGAAAGTACTGTCTCTACTCAATCTAGTTTTGTTGAGCAGACCCTTGCTCAGATTCATTCATCAGCATACAACATTTATATTGCTAAGTCTGCAAAAAACTCTGCCTTGTTAAATGACATTTACAACTGCTTGAATTTAACAGATTTTTATATATATGACTCATAATTGCTCAGGGACAGAAGTAGGAAACTTCTGAAATTTTCAAACCTTAATACTTAGAAAAAACTCAAGTACAGAAAAAACTTAAAAAATGTTTAAAAAGTCTCAAATGTGTTCCTTTAATGACAAATAAGAGCTTCGGTGGCTTGGAATTTAACCTTTAATTATATCCATATCAATGGATATATCCAATCTTCCTATGTCTAGCGGCATCCAACCCATACATTCCAGTGTTACAAGAAAATCTGTTTTGATTTGGGAACCTTCATAACACTTAAAACTGACTTCATGCACACACTCTGGTATTTTACCAACCTTTGTATTGGCACCGAGTACTAGTAGGCAGTAAAGTGGAGTGGAATTTTTCATTTCGGCTCCAATATTTGGAAAAACACTGAGTGCTCATAGCTCCAGATGAAGTGAAAGGAACATGTAGATCTCTAACACCCATAAAATTCAGCACAGAGGAGCACTTATAATAGCTGATGGCTGTGAGGATGGAAAGGAACAGTGCTGTTGTTCTGACCGTACAACCGCAAGTAGGTTTAGAGCCAGAGGTGAGCAGGAAATATGTTTTCCCTTTTCTGTATCGCTGATATTTTAAAACATTTCCCTCCCTTCATCAGGCTAAGTGTTAAGATTGCGTGGGGATATAATGTTTTAAAAGACAGGAAGAGGCAGATCTGCTTCAAGACTGCTTGTACATTCAGCAGAGGTGTGGGAACCAGCGTCCTGCCACCTGTCCCTGCCTGGATTACGGCAGAAACCATAACACAATCTCTCCTCTCCTGCATAAATGTTCTCAGCAACACCTAGAGGTTGAGGAAAAGGCCCACAGTCTTGACCCAGATATATTATCTCTTCCTTTTCCAGATTTTCATCTTAAATTTCTGGAAGGCTTTCCTGAATAAAAGCTTTCTTCAGAAATATATCCTCCCAGAGTATCATACTCTGGGTATGGGGAAAGCTGGGGCAGGGGGACATTACAGACTGAGAATGTCTTTGATCTTTAGGAACAAGTCATTAAATTTTCCTTTACACCAAAAAAAAAAAGAGAAAACTGAAAATTTTGCCTTTTAAATTAAACTAGACATCTATTAGTTATTGAAAACATTTACAATTTTGCAGGTGACATTTTGGTTTCTTTAAAGCACCTAATTTTCTAAGGATGAAACCCTGAACTTCAATCACATTTATGATGTCATGTCTTTCTATTTATTACTGTTTTGCTGTCACATTCTTCAGCTTTATTCTGCTTTATAATAATGAACAATAATAATTGCACCAGAGTAACCTGTACTAAATGTAAACTGTTGCGCTACAGAATCAGCAAGATTAATCCACATTGCCTAGGATCATTGAAATAAAAATAACAGATACTTTTCTAACACCTAATCTTCCATGAAACAAAGAGTAATAATAAGTACAAATTAGAAATCCCTGGCATGCCTATGGCATTCCTCTTTGCTGACAACATTTAGAGTACATTGCTCTAAGAAGATGCTCAGACAGTGAAACCACACATCTCAGTAATACCACCCCTCTCAAAAATAGCGTCAGGACTGTCAGGTCATTTTGAATCCCTACTGGCCTTAATACACCAGTCACATTGTGTTCATGTAAGACTTTGCTATTTAATTATTATTTAAAAGAAGAGAACATTATATTTTGTGGCTTTTTTCTCATTTTTGCTGTCCTCTGTGCAATCAGCTCCTGAAAATATCAAATGATTATGGAAAGGACAGAGTTCCAGGGATTCTGCTTCTCTGAAAATAAATTTCATTTACTATCATTTGTGTGCCGAACAAGACACTGAATCAGCAAAATGGAACTGGATTCAATTAAACTGACCCCCTTTGTCTATTATTTCACTGAACTTTAGTTATTTTTAAAAAATCCAAACACACTTTTTTTTTTTCAGTGAAACATAAAATGTTTTAGAAGTAATACTATTTCTAAAAGGCCAGCAATGATAACCTTGCTAGATCTGAGCACATCACCACTCACCCGACAAGATGGTCCTAATATATCTTGATAATTTTTTTAGCTGTTTCTGTTTCTTGATCTTCCCATGAGCATACCTGAGAACTCCGTGTCTCCACTCCAAAATAAACCTCAATCACAGTACACTTTCACAAGAAAGTATTTTCTTAGCAGCATTTTGATGACTATATCAAGAGGCATTTTCCCTCTCCTCCCTTTAAGTTGACATTGATCCAAATAGCCAAGATTTGCAGGTGTTGAGCTTTAGCTGTGAAGCATTTGATCTGCCCACCCACAAAGATTTCCTCTGGAAACATACAGCTATTGCAGCAGTTCTCCATCTTGCTATTGAGTATAACAGCCGTTCATGGTCACTTCATGATCACAAAGCCAGAAAGGAATCCTGAGACATGTCCAGATTACTTTATAGCACCTATTGTAAATTAAATAGTGCCCCTTTTCAGTCCATTCAATTGCTTCAAACTCCTGGCTCTGTTATAATGTGAATAAAGCTAATTGGGACTGGTTTGTATTTCAAAGAGAGTTTTAAAGATATCTGTACTGAATTAAGTAGAGTAATTAATGAAAATGTTTGAAAGAGGATTTACTACAAAAATCTCACATTTGTTAATTCAGTGAGAGGAACAGCATAAAAATTGTAATTTAACAGACAGTATCTGCTGCACAGTTAGGTCCCTTCACATGTGCCAGCCTACACCTGAGTCTTTGTGAGCAGCAAAGCACAGAAATAGGTTGGAATTAGTAACTGTGTACTTCAATCACAAAACCAATAGGTATGTGATGTTACTCCAGCAATTATCAGTGCAGGCATATAACACTTGGTTGGTTCAGGCAGGTGGCACAAAAATAAACAAGACCTTTAACGTAGACTGAAACTTTTGATTTCACGTTATTACTTCTCTCAGTTCACACACACTGTGAGTTCTCATTCTCTAGTGGTTTGTTCTGCAATTAAGACCTTTGTTTCATTTTAACTTAGTAGTGACTAAATGAGAATGATGACTCTGTGTCTCCTGTGTTCTCACTTAAAAGAGCTTCAGCCAGAACTTAACCTAGATGTGCCTCTCTTACCTGTGAGAAATGACTGTCTGCCCTCCTTGGGAATGAGGATTGTTCAACCATCATGCAGACTCCTGAGGTTTCCCTGCTTTCTGCAGGATCCCAGAAATTCAGTGGTGCAGCAAATGTAGATAGGAGCTGCAAGAATACATGCAGCATTTTGATATTTTGATAAATGAACTTGTGTACACCATTTTCTATGGTGACAATTTGCTATGTCATGTACATAACAGTGGATATTTGCATATTGCAACAGCTGGCTATATCTTATAGGTCAAAATAATATATAATTCTAGTTTCTAATATCTAAAGGAATTCCATTTCTAGCTAAAAGAAACATGGTACCCTTTATTTTCTTAAATGTTGAAGTACAGCTTTTCCTTCTTCACAATATATCTGAGAAATCTGTCAAAAACCAGTAATTAAGAGATTCAGTTAATCACCATTAAGCAATCAGAAGCAATGCATGCACATTACTATTCATTTTTCAAGCCTAAACCACAAAAAGTATCTCCCTCCACAGTAAGACTGATGTAATGTTTCAACATCTCTTTAAAATGCTTAATGAACTGGGAGGATTTATCTTTTATAACCAAACATTTAGAAAGCTTCTCTCCCAAATGTTAATATTCCGTTACAGTAAGTTAGCTGTATAAAATACGTTTAAAAACATCTGAATGGTAAAAGGAGCTTATTTATCCATCTGCAAGTGAAATTTAGGGTCCATAGGTTTAGCTTTTAATAATTAATATCACACATGGAAAGCTGATCTGTTCACACAAAAACTAATTTTTTTTATCACTGTCCAGTGGTTAGAGTGGGAATCATAGTGTCAGTCATTTCTGAGAGAAACTTTTCCCCTTCTCCCATTTCCTTTGTATAGTCAGACTACAGGATACAGTTTACTTAATATTAACAAATGAAAAAGCTAGAAGATTACCTAAAAGATCAGATAGATTCACTGGGTGGATGGAGAGTGAAAGGCATTTTGTATGCTTTGTAAAGACTTATTTCCCACCAGTTTCTCAATTAGAAATTCCTCTTATTGGCTATTTATCATAAAGAACACTACTGCCATGTTAAAAGAATAAAGTCCCCAAACCTGTAAAATAAACTACTTATTTTGGTTTTGTGTGGGGTTTGTTTAACTTTAGCCAGTCTGGTGAACATATTGGCAAAAATATTTTTTCTTGAAAGATTCACATCTTAGATGAGATGAGACATCTCACATTCTTGTTCTTTTGTACCTCAAAGAAGTCATCCTGCAGGCCAAATCCTGCATTGATATTCATAGTATTCTAAAGGTCAAAAGCAAGCAGGAAAAAAGTCAAAAAACGTTTGAGAACTTGTTTACATAAGAGAGAGAAACCAGAATTAGGAAGGCATCACAATTCATTTGTTTTTACAGGTCACCTTTTTTAATTCGATGTGCTGTATACCATCAAACCCAGAGAGTTTCTGAGGTTGGTAGTCTATCAGTCAGTTTGCATTCAAGAACCTTTTAAAATACATTTTGTGTTAATAAATGAAGTCTGAAATGATTACTTTCTCACTATATCTAATTTTTTTTTATTCAGAAGCAAAATGGGAACATTTCATGAATAGAAAGTAGTAGTCAGGTAAGTAATCTAAAGACTGGCATAAGAGAAAACTCAAAGGTTATAAAATTGTAATGTTAAAATACAGTAGTGAAAGGAGAACTACAAAAATGTTCAGGCATCTGGTTTTGACGTTTTACTAAAAGCATTAAGACTAATTCTACACAAAGGACAGTTCTTTACGTTTCTTTATTTCCAAATGATCAATTTTTGGTCAATGAAGAAAATTTAAACATCTATAAACACATATACTGTTACAATTATGAGGATTTATTTAGACCAGTTTTACAACTACTGTATTCATAAAAACGCAGTGTGCTGTGTAAACTAAACAGAGATTTTATTGCATTGTTATTATGCTACTACTGGAAATGAAGTTAAATAGTTAAAATTTTTTTAGTATATTTTGCTTTAAAACTGTAATGTAAAAGATGTCTGTTCTTTCCTCTGGAAATTTCATCAATGCATCAATATAAGGGACTTCTTAAACTCTTTTAAAGACTGTACCTCTGTAGTGAACCATTCCCCACAGTTTTGCTGATTATTGTTGGTTCTTGCACCTGGGTAATTCTACAATAAAGCAGCAGCAGGGAATGAAAAAAAAATCCATTATGCGATCACTACTAATTATTGATTTATATTCCCAAAGGTTTCAAGGACATGAGTGAAGGCTGAAAATCTGTGAAAACAGGCTGGCTGAAATCAGTAGACACAAAAAGGACACATTATTTTCCACACTATGTGGTAGTTATCATGGTATACATATCACAAAAAAATTTACTCCCCTCAGATATTACCAGAATAGTCTCTACCTACTTTGGCACCACCTCCTTTCTCCTGCCATCACAGTTTTTTACTGAAGATTGCTAAGGGATCATAAAATTGAAGTAGCAGACTAACAAAACCTCCAGGCTTAGATTTCCTACTAAGTAAAATTCTGTTTGGAGAGGCAAGGTCAAAGGGAAAATGCCTAAAAGCTTTGTTCATTTCAGCAAACTGGGAGATCTGGTGTTCTCAGGTTTCAGCAGACTTGCTAGCAAAGGTTATCACACAGTTATTTTACAATACTATGCATATATATGTAATAGCTAAGGCATTAAATGTGCCTTTGTTGAAGGGAAGAGAACCTTTACCCCAACAACACAGCCAACAGGGATTAACAGTCTCAAAATGTTCTTAAAGTTCCTCTCACCTTGTACAAGGAAGCTAATCCAGGAACAAAAGCTTTTTAGAATAACTTTCCAATGTGGAATAACTTTTGGCATTCACTTCTCTTTGTCTAGGATTTCATCTTTATTACAGAATTAGTCTGGATGGTAAAATTCTGGAGGATGTTGAGATCAAGTCTTCATTAAATTTAATCAGGTTCAGCCTAAGAAAAAACAAATCCTGAATCTAATGTATTCCAAGTAGAGTATAATACCCTATTCAGAGCTCCTTTAGACTCAAAGGAAGCAGGGGAGGGGAAGAGGAAAATAAAGAAAAAAAGTAAACACATTTATCCCCAAATAAAAACCTACACTAGTTGTGTCTTAAAAATGAAAAAAAAAATCATTCAAGCAAATCAAGAAACAGATTTCAAGGGAATTAATATACACCTACAGCATCTTACAGCACAGTGGATAATGGAAATGACAAATGTGAACTCAGATGTTCCAAGGTAAGATGAAGGAGGGAGAAGTTAGATCAATACAGCTACTCACTAATAGAAGGAACAGTGCTTACTCCTCATCATTAGCAGGCTACTGTGAAAGAAAACCAAAACATTCAGCCAAGCTGGCAGTCTATTTTTCAGTCTGGCACTGCCCACTACACTAGCCAGTCCAGCTCTCCCTCAGACATTCTGCTGAGGTGTAGTATGGACATTGTAACTGAGGGAATAAGACTGACTCCATCTTACTAGCAGACCAAGTACAAAGTTTTCAGAGCTACTTATGTTCCAGTAACGAAGAAGCTAAATTAAGGCACGATAGGTCTGTTGGCATGATGTCTCCAATGTAGGAGTATTATAATCATGCAATCTTTCATGCAGAGAAATGATATATCTTGCAGTTTACTTGAGCAGTGACTTTTTCTTGTTTACACTTCATTCAGTTATGTTCATCTGCTGTTGGTTGCTTCTTTTTCCTTCTCTAATAAACAGAGTCAATAGGTAATATGGTCACAGAATTCACTGTGATTGTTGCAGATTTTAGGAACGTATACGTTACTCATGTTGCTTTCTATTTTTTTTTTTTTACATCACTCTGTAGACCACCTTCACAGATTCTCATCACACAGGGCATATAGATAATAAGGTCTTATCCTCTCTCCTTATTCGTTAATAAGGACATAAATTGTAATTATTCCTAATGTCACTCTTTTCACATTAAAATTAACAGCTGGTGCTTGATCCTCAGCAGCTATGCAATGAGAACACCTCAAAGACTTTGCATACCAGCACTTGGCACTAAATAGATGCACTGCACTTCCCTCTATGATTTTTTTTTTACATAACCAACATTCAGTCTGTGTAACAGGTGCCCTCCTTCTCATTTCCAGTTGAAACAAAGCTGGAAGGGTTACCTAGTGTAAAGCTTTCAGTAGTAGAGACAGAAGTGTCTGATGGAGTTTCTCCAGAATAATAGAAAGGAGATTAGTTCAGGTACTGCTAAGGGTGTGAAACTGAGAACTGTCATATTAACGCATGAAGCGTCATGAAGGAAAGCATGGCATAAAACACAGTGCTTTTGCACAGATCTGTCAGGAAGCTTCTAACAATGTGTTTACTGAAGTTGGCAAGAATTATCAGACCTGCTCTGATATGCCTGGTCTGGCTTCATTTTACTCATTATTTATTTTTCTGCATTTACTTTAAGAAGACTATGAAGACCATGCCTCAGTTTTCCACTGTGCATTTGAGTCTGAACACTCAAGAATGGAACAGAATGGAACAGAAACAGAAGGATAGATTTAATAAAATTTTCTATTTACCTGTAACTTCTAGCTTAACTGGAGGTGGAACTGTGGTGGGTTGAGTCCACACCCAAACCAAGGTGGAGCCAAGATGATATTAACTTTGCACATTGAAGGACTAATCTGCAGAGATATGCTTGTGCTGCTTTTGTTCATTTTTCTTTTTTGGTGTACCATGATGTAGCCTTACTGCTAAACAGATTACTACATTGGTTCAGGAAAGAATTTTTCTTCTGATGACTTTGGGAGGAACTCTTACAGAAATTTATTTATGATTTTGTCAATTTTATGGCAAAGGGAGCATGCTACACTTTCTAGGATCATTTGGGCATTTCAGTAAACAAGCTCAACTTTTGTTATGCTCTTCAGGTCTCTCGTAGCACATCATCATCCCAATAACAAAGCCACAACTGTAGGTCTAGTATTGTTATAGGATTGCAGAAATGTTTTTGGTTTACGAGTGGCTAAGATAGTTTGTAGGCCCATACATTTGCTGAACAGATGAGGAGTGAAGACAGGATCTGAGGATACAACTCTGCAGCACTAATCTATGTGCCTTTGTTTGTCACATATTCCACTCATGATTTAGAGTGTACATGATGTGTGTCTCAGCTTCACAAAGCTATAAACCTGCTTCTCTTTTTCCATCTCAATGGATCCAGTTCTACCTTATTTTTGCTGGAACTGCTTTAACCTCTCAAGCCTATGGACCCCAACAAAAGACAAGTTGAAATAGTCACTTAGAACTTAATAAGGCATAAAGACTAGAGTTTAAAGTTGTAATATGAAGTCAAGAAAGCACATCAAGGATTTTGTGCACAGCAGGAAAGGGAATTCCTTGCTAAACCTAAGAGTAGGTGTTTATCAAGAACCAGAGACCTTTAAGCTCTATGAACTCCACTATTCAGAAAATCCCATGAGGTAACAAGCACTGCTTATGGTATGAAACTAAGTTCACATGTTGAAAGACAGTTGCCCCCCTCCACCATCTTGCAAGCCAACTGATGAAATCAGGATGGGAAATAAATGTTCTCTTCTTGTGAACAGCACTGATTTACTGCCTACATGGCAAAACCCAAATTCCCTCCTAATTCAAATTCCATTAAATTTAATTCCATTAAATTTCCGTCTACCACCACACAGGTATGATTTTATTGCTATATCATTTACACAGAAAGGGAAGGAGTCTGCAGTTCAAGCAAACTGGATACTTTCTTTAAAAAAATGTTATTTGATGCAATATTGCATGGCTGATTAGTGCATTAATCTATGCAAAGGTAATATAATTTGATGGTTCTGAATCTTCATTAATTGTACTTCAAAACTATATAATTTTTTTTTTAAAAGATGTAATAGAAGTTTCTCTTGTTTTCAAACATTTACCATGGGTTTCCCTTTCCTCCCTTTCATCCTAAAGTTTTGAGTGCTCAGTAATATGTCGGTGGTTGAAAAGTATAGATTGTTTTACTCTGTAAGAATAGAGTCTGTATTAAAAAAAGTGTACCTCTTTGTGAACCTCTCTAAGACTTTTATGAAGTGAAGTACTTGGGGATAATAAATAATGCGAGTTTTCAGTTTCCTGCAAACTGTTTCCGTCTTGAAATCTAACTGCTTAGTTAAATTTCACAAGTACATTGCAGGATGTCCAATGGTTTTAGTCCATAAAGTTTACAAAACCTACTGCCTGTGGGTTCTGTAATCATGTTTATCCTTCAGCAAGATGGGTTATCTCTTGGTGTTTAACTGAACAGAATATTGTCTTTTATGATTTTCTCCCCTTGATATATACTTTGTCTACATATTCTTTTCAGAATTCTAATAAGAATTTCATGAATTTCACAAGTGTGGATATTAATCTATTTGCAAATTATATGTCTGCATCATCTTTCACATCCTGTCTTTACACAGAAGAAACTTCACTGATTTCTGGCAAATTTACTTTCTTGAAATCTGTTGCACTTCATGAAAGCACAACCAAAATTAAAGATATGTGTGAACCAGTTTCATTTTCACTAAACAAAGTTTTTAAGTATTCTCACATTGGTGTGAGTGATCCTGCCATTTCCTTTGCTTTTTTTCTATATTAAAAAAAAAATCAGAAAATTTTGATGTTTAAGTGATAGATGTGGGGTAAAAAAGGATACATTTCCAACATCAAGGTTTTATTCATTTTATTTTTATTCTCTCACATGTCTTGATCAGGATAGACATATCCTTAAAGACCCCATGGCAACACAGAGTGCCAAGGTCAAAGGCAGGAGGGGCTATAGGACCTCCTTTCATATGGCCTTGGATAGTGGGATGGACAATTCATCATATTTCTTCCAGCACAGGACTTTGAGGGGAAGTGTCAAGCAGCATATCTTGAAACATATCTTGAAGCATTACCTGTATATTTCCCTCTCCAAAAAATTTTTCATGACACTATTTCTCTTCTCAATATATGTGATTCAGTGTACTGCAGTATATATGAATATGTTATATTCCACATGGACATACATACACACTCATATCTTTCCCATATGCCTCCAAGGCTGCATTCCCATACTCTCACTGTTTGGGATACAGGAGAATCTTATGTTAATTCTCACTGAGTTTACATTAACAGGTTTTGCAGTGAAGAGACAATCCAATTCAGTCTGGAACTTGTCTCCATATTCTTTATTGGATCTTTAAAGACAGGAGTGTACAAGTGTATAATTACTGCCTGGGCTTCTCTTCGCTTATTTTCTCTTTTTTTTGTGTTGCTTGACCACTTCCAATACCTTTAAATGTATTTTCGAATTGCCGAATATCAGTCACATGCTGAGAAAGATGCTTTTACTTACTAACATATGTATTAGCTACAGGTAATTCCTCCTTTATCAGCTATCAAAGTCCACGCCCCCCCCAACCCCCAACCCCCAGATGTCCCCCCTCAATGTCTCCTACTGAATTGCAAAACAAAGAATTAAAGCCTTTTTAGTCTTTCATGTGGAATTCATTTGCATATGTTATCTTCTAAATGTATATTTTTGCAGGATAGCTGTACCTTTGTAGGGCTAAATAATTTAATCTCACAGTCCCGTAACAATTTCTGAGATGTAGCTATTCCCTTGATTAAATAAAACTACTAGTGATCCTATCACCAGAATGACAACATGCATATTATTAACTGTTCGAGAGAGAACCCATTTCATCTCAGTGAATGGCACCTACCTAGTATCTGTTTAATAAGTAAATAACTGTAATGAATAAGTACACTTGAACAAACAGAGATATATTTGTAAATCCATTGAAACTTTTGCTGGCTGGAAGCAGGTTCATTGAATATTTATTAAATATTCACCAACATTGCAGGTCTGAAATTTTTGTTAGACCTCATGACTACTGTCAAGGCTCATTAAAACCAAAAATTCTAGGTTTTCCTGCATGGAATCACTGTGTGATTAAATTTTTTTTCAAAAAAGGATCTCTAACAACCTTTTTAATAACCCAGGGACTAAGCTGTGTCCTTTGCAATAACAAGGTTATGCTAGCAAATATGAAACAGTAAAATTTCCTGGGCTTCCTGGTTTCATTCTGGTTAGATGAAATTGGGAAAAATCCCAGTAGGCTCTTCCCAGTATCTTAGCACTTTTGTTTCCAGTAAAAGTTAGTAATTGTAGGTATGAATTAAATAATATACAATTTAATTATAAAAAATATTAGTTTAAAATGCTATAAAAATAAAGCATTACTGTTTTACGCTCAATGTTTATTTCTATTGGAAAGAATATTTGGGTTAATTATGAATGGTAATATTCATTCCTACACAGGAAGAAGGGCAAAGTAACAAGGACCATTGAACATTACATTTTTCCAATGTTACCTAATTATAAGAACACCTGTGCTGAATAACTTTTAGTTGATCTATTTGCAAAGTGTTTAATAGTGCTTAAAATTCCTCATTTCTTAACAGTAATGGACCAGCAATGTTTGCACATTAAGTTGTGTAAGAAATATATTGGCAGAAATTTCTCAAAATATATTATTTTCCTACATTATATCTAACCAGTGGTTTCTAGCAGAATGTTTACTTGAGATCTGTGCCAATAAGCACATTAAATATTAGTGGATATTCTGGGTCATTTTTGTTAAAGGTAAAATGTTTTGTATTTGCTACAAAGAACTCATTCTAGGGAAAAAGAAAAACAGTGACTCACCTAATCAGCTCAGAGAAGTTATTTGCATGCCAAAGAGCACATACACTTCTAAAATGTTAAAATGAAAAGTTCTTCTCCCCCCTCTCCCTCCCTCTTGCTGTCCTTTTTTTTTTTTAATACATGGCACCCCTTGCCCCTCAGTATACTGGGCAGATGTAAACACCTTCAGTATCAAACACAGTGTCTCCTCTGTTACTTTTGCTGTTAGAGAAACCGGAAATAATTATCTCTGGATGATGAGTATTTAAGTGTAATACAAAAATTGATCCTTTTTTTCACACCCCAAGCCTTAGCAGTGAATGCTCATTACAAATCAAGACATAAATGTTTATAGTATCTCTGGAAGAGTCACACAGACAAATGTTAATGGCTATTAATCTTCTTTTGATTGCTCATATCTGTTAAGTTCCTCTGACGTTAAATAGAAAACTAGCTCTAGCAGTTAATTAGATGAAAGTCAAGGAGAGGAAAGGAAGTCAGCAAATGCTTTTAAAGGTGTTTAACTGCTGAACTTCCACAGAAATCTTTTTGGTTTGGATAACTGCAGTTTATGCTGCCATGTCAGGAAATTATCAGAGAACAACTGTGAAGTTTTTTTTGTGGGTTTTTTTGTGCGTGGGAGGAGGAGGATAGTTGACATACTGCAATGCAGACAGATGTTGTAAATTCAGAGACAAGATTATTGCAGAAGTTTCTGCAACCTGCATTGTAGAAAAAGTTATGCTATGACCATCATGATCCATTCTGAATTTAAACTATATTAATTTAAACTCTCTGTTTTCTTCTCACCCTGGAATCTCCCTGACTGCTACTGGAAGGATCTGTAAGCCTCCTTTGGCCATGTGGTTATTTCCCAGCCTGTTCCTACCCATAATCTCTTTCCTTCAGTGGTTTAATAAGATGCTGGGTGATCCAGTTTCTTTGTCTGGAAAACTGGTGTTTGCCTATTTGGATCAGAGTATTCACATGGGAGAGAAAGGCCCCAGAAACAGTCTTAGTGGCTTAGTTATAGGAAGCTGTATATGTTCTTTTGTCTTTAAATGTTGAACTGTGTTTTAAGAGTTAGCCTCAGAAACAATGCAATGATGTATTTGTGTAAGAAGAGAACAACTATGGAATCTAAAACAAGTATAAAAATATGTTATGTAAAATAAAGCTATATAAGGCCATGTTAATGAGATATTTAATTTCATCTGCTTTAAAGAAGGTGCGTGGATCTAGATTCTAAATTAGTATCCCCTAACCTGGAATTTGATGTTGCTCAGTTTCTAACATAGGCTGGACCATAAACAGTTTTCTTATGCCTAGAATTTCCCACTGACACCCTTGCTATAAACCACACAAATGTAAGGTCTCTACTGCGCATTTGTAGTGTATGTTAAAGGGCAACAACAAATCTGAACTTGATTTTTAACACAAACTGTAGTGTGTTTATAAAGTAGCTTCTGGGAGTCCACACTACTTCAGTTTAAATCTTCAACATGCATTGGAAATGCTCAGAGACATACAGTGTGTTAATGCAGGGTGGAGAAAGGTGGTAATTTCAGATATCTTCTTCAATAGATATGAATCTGTAAGGACTTTCTTGGTTTATGTTAGACAGCACACTCAAATGTTGTTTATACTTTGTATCAATTTAGAATCCCTTTGGTATGCGTATCTATTTGGATGTATCTGATTTTTGGCTCATAATTCTTAAAACTCCAGTCTAGGTACTTGAAAAGAGAATATTGTATTCAAGCGTGAGAAGGTATAACTTGTCAAATGCTAGATGTTGCTTTCTCCACTGGAGCAAGAGTTTTTACTTATTCCAAATGCCGACCTGTGCTCACTAGAGGGCTCAGGGGTTGTTTTCTGAGAATTCAGGCTGGCAAAGGACCAAAGATCATAAAAAAATATGTAGACATCCCTATGTATCAGGCTTGCATTGAGTTTCTCCTCCTCTTTCTCTACTCTCCATCTGATAATTTTAGTCATGTGTAAGAGGGAAGCTGCTGCTATCCACACTAAGCGGACTGGACTGGCCCTGAAGTGACCACTTGACATTGGTGGGAAAAAGCAGCAGGGATCTTGGAAGAAGTGAGAGAGGTGGGAACTTTCTGTGAAATAATTCTTTGAACTGAGGACTGAAAATGGACTGTGGCTGTGAGACACTGTGGCTGGGAACAGGTGAAGAAGAGGAAGAAAGGGATTTTATTTGAAATACAGGTGTTAATGGCTCAAAGATGTTAGGAGTTAGACAGGTATTGAATAAAGGGTTTTCTGTTTCAAAAGTCCATTAGGAACAAAGGGAGAAGGGATTAAAGGTGTTGGGGAGGTTCATATGATCCACTCAGTTTAGAAGATATGTTGGAAAAGTCTTAAGATGAAGCAAGCTCTTTAAAAAACCCATTGTGCTTGTATTTTTTTTTTTTTTTTGGTAAATACTTTCAGAATCAGAAAAATATCTGAATCCAGAAAGAGATGTCAAGAATTAATTACAAGGGAGGAGATGTGCAATTTTAGAACATAGCATCTATATTTGACTTCTGACAATATATCTGGCAAAGAAAGAAAGATGGAGTTGAAAAGAAGGATGTGACTTTTAGGTGCACAGGACCTTAATTAAGTGGGGGAATAAAATTGTAAAGGAAGTGTTGTTGGCAGTCTTTATTTTTTCCTGACTGCCAGTCAGAAAGGCCTTTCTTCATTTATTAAAGAAAATGACAGATTTTAGATATAAGCTCAATGCCCTGTTATTAACAGTAAGTGTTTAGGATTGTAAATGTCATTGAACCATGTGAGCAAAGAATGGGTTGTGGTTTGTTGCATCAGTTATGTACTCAGCAGTCTTTTGGAGTCAATATTTCTTTAGACTTAGGAACAGTCATTGTTATGTAGTGGGAACCTCAGCAAAACAGAGCTCTTTTTCTGACTTTTTGCTCCTAAAGTAGGGTGCTACCTACTTTCTTTCCAGAGAAATGTAATGATATGAATATTTAATGACTCACATTTCTGCAATGTAGAATTCTAAGTATGTATCAATAAGTTATTGATAAACATATCTACTGTTCTTGTTTCTGGCTTTATGATGAGCAGAATGTCAGCAGGTAACACCCCATGCCTTGGTGGCACCTTTCTGTAATTTAACAGTACTAAATACAAATGAAAGTGCAACTTTTTTAGTAGGCTCTTATTTTGCCAACCTTCTTTTATGATTTCACTGCATGGGTGTAAGGATGACTAGTATTTATGTGTCTATCAGTTCTTCTCATGAATTTGAATTTTTTACATGCACAGACTAAAAGTTAGTAGCCTTCTCTTTTGTTTATTTGAGAACACTGATGTTCAGGTTTGCTAGTGTATGTGACCTGCTTTGATCATATTGCAATAGAACTATATCAGTGATTTTAGAAGCAACAGGGTACAAGTTGATTTGCAGATTACTCTGAGTCCTTCAAGACTGGAACATTCTTATTTAATTAAATAAATTTCTCAAAAAGCTCATTTAAAATTTTTATTTTATGTCGTTGTGGCGTAGTAGTAGCTTTCTGTAGGTTGATATCCTTAGATGAAATGCAGTTTTCCATACATGATTCACAATACTAGGGAAATTTTTGTTCCTCTTACTGTCTTTTGAGCAAGTGATATTTGTGATATCTTTAATCTTCTTTGTTGTTTATCAGGCCTTTTGCTGTAATAATTGCTCTTAGAACTGTTATTTACATAGAATGAAATTTAGATTTTGTTTAAGCTAGATGTAACCTGACAACTTGAGTTCTTTCTAAGACTGTTCAAAGCCTCTGGTAATATACCTTTTCCCCTTTACACCCGCTTCATGTCAAAATGTCACCTAAACAGATGTTCATACACTCTAGACCTTCAAAAATGTGTGTATTTTCTGCTAAAACAGCCTGATTGCTGGACGCAAACCAAATGGCAGTCTGAGAAAACAGCATATTGGAAAGGGAGTGTTGAATATGCACCATGTATATGTGTGCTCTATGTGTTTTTAAAGACACCTGCCAGACTACTGTAGATGTAAGACGTATGGGAAAACTTTTGGCATCTACCAACTCTTTTGGAATTTTTTATCTTGTAGATAGTGAAAAATATTCACATCTTATATAACAATTGGATTTTTTTTAGGGCAATACAGAGATGAAGAGTTTTGGGTGGTTTTTTTGTTTGTTTGTTTGGTTTTTTTTTTCTGTATTGTGTTTACCTTCTGCTAGTTTTCATTTCTTTCTTTGAGCTTGTCCAGTCATATTTGTAGGACAAGTGGGACATTCCCTGAGGCATGACTAATGGGGTAGCTATATTCAATTCTGGACATTATCCAGTCAACTAGGTACTCCTTTTCCCCTGGAAGATTTTTTTTTTCACACTTTTTAAATTATATTATTTTTGCACAGTTCCAGTGAGGCAAAATTCATGATCATGCTGAATACCTTTCAGACAAACACTTTTCCCAGGTGAAATTTTAACAGGTGTCTATTTCCATCTTTCACATGCCCATATGCTCAGTTCATGTTGAAGTCAACAGAGTCAGTGCAAGTCCTTTCACTTTAGTTCAGTCTGATTTCTCTTTCAGTTTAACTACCACTACTTCTGGGAACATGTGGCCTTGTGTTCCTATTGCAAACTTCAATTAAATATAATAGTCCATTTGCTTTCCTTCAGATTAATAGTTGCCTTCAAGGTAATACTGCCCCTCATTCCCCATGAAGAATTCCTCCTGCTATAGTCATTCTCTTTCCACATTTTTCACACTTGACTGGTGTTTTTGAACACTGCAAAGTGATATTATACACTGTCATTCTTATCTCTTTTCCCAAATACTCTTTCTTCTCTTACCTTACCTGTGGTCCAGAGCCTGTTTTCTATGTGCTCTGACTTTGAAAATGTTTCAGTAGCATTTTGGATTCTTTGTCATGTTTTTTCTTGTCAGTCTTGGTCATGAAGTCAGCAAAACTGACCTTTTACCATCAGTTTTATTTTGGATTGGATACTCTCTCATATTTGCCCTATTTTTATTGCATTGTTAAGCATAAACTGCGAGCTTTCCATCCCTCGGGATCTGGGACAAACCATGAAGCTTAGTCCCTACAGTGGTATACTATGTCCCTTTCTTGAAGCTCCTCAAAAAATGCTGATCTTCAGAATTCATTTGTACTTGATTTTGTTTTTCATCTTATTTTTGCTTCACCTCTTTGTTTAAAAATGCATAAGTTGCATTCCTCTTTTTTTATGTTGAGACTATCCCTGTCAGAATTCTGTATTAGAGAACACAGTAGCTGTTGGCTAAAAATAAAGACATAAAATATGGAAGAAGTCTTGGAAATGGCAGAGTATTTCAGTTCTTTTTTCTAAATGCATGTATCTGACAATTGAACTGGCCAAACCCAAGTATTGGGGAAAATAATACAGAGGGAGACTTAGCCATTAAGTCTAGGTGCCTCAGGGCGAGATGTTTTTGTTGACCTGGTCTCATCCTTAGTTACATCTTTGTGTTGCAGTGCTCCCCTTAGGTATCTTTTTAAGATTTCCTTTTCCTAGTATTTTGTATGTGAATAGTTCTACTCTGGGTCAGGAAGAATCATTACTCCTTTAATGAATAATATTACTATAGTCCTTGAAGACCTTGGCAGGTATCTTTGTTGTTAACTTTTTTCAGCGGAGATCTCCTATTTCTCTTGTTTGGATTCTGGTGGAAATGTTGATATATAGACCATTGCTCTTTCAGGTGTTACACTATAAACCTTAATCTGTCTCTGCATCATATTCTTGAAAGAAGACACAAAACATTCTTTGGAGTTTCTATAGTGAGGGGTGATTGAGCTGTCCCTGTATTCTCCCAAAGCACCTATTTTAAGCTAGTGTCTTAAAACCACTTGCAATACCATTTTGATTCTGCCTCAGATGATAAAGTATAATTTTTATCTATTTGGATACAGATTCCACTGGAAAAACTCCAAGCAGAACTTCACCCATAGCCAGTTTCTGTGTTGCAGGTTTCTTATCTATTTCTTCCATTCTCTCCATCATTAAACTCTCTTCTGTATTTCTTACACCACCAAGAAAGACACAAACAAAACTACTTTGTTTCCTTGTAAGAATCATGTATCTAGGACAAGAGCTTGATGATGTGACATTATAGAAGTCAGAGCAAAAGTTTTTGATGCATCCCTTAATTTGAGCTTAAATTCCCCCTCCCCCCCCAGTAATTTTATACTTGTTCTACAACAAGATATGTTGAGTGAGAAAAATAGAACTCCTACCCGAAATTGTTCTCCATAAAATTCCTAGAGGCGAGGTGATGCTGAAAACTGTAATCAGATCTTAAACCTCAAAAGAACAGTGTTTTGTGACAGGAGGTGCTAGTTATGATGCCAAGTAAGAAAGGAAATCAGACTTTATAGAGTCTGTATCATTAAAGTATCAATTAAAATACTACTTGTTAGAGCTAACACAATAATGAGAGAATAGTGTAGATAATCTTACATCCTTCAGATGCTGGGAACCCTAAGCTGTGCAGCACCAAACGTGCCGCCAACCAGCCTGCAGCACATTGTGCAGGCCCTGCCTGTAGAAAGAGCTACCCCATTTTGGTCATTTGAGCTATTAATGGATTTCCTTACAAGAAAACAGATCTGTTCATAATTTCTACTGTCAAACAAAGAGGATGTTAACCTGAGAACTTCTTGCTGCACTTTTACATAAAGGCAAAGCAATGCAGGAGGTATAATTGCTGGAACCAAGGGGGAGTTGCCTGCAGGATCCTCCTCCACAATGAGCAGACTGAGGTTATCCTGCAGGCAAGGGGTTTGTGCAGCACAACACTGGCCTGAAGGCTAAACTGTACATGCAGCGCAGAACAACACTGCACAGCATAGGTCTGGTCCTACTCAGGTTAACCATCGTGTGGATCATTAACCCTTCTATGCACAGTTGTCTTCTGGTCAGGATCACTACAAACCATTATTTTTAGAAACTGTAAACAATTGTGTGTGTTGGGTATGTTTCTTGCTAATAATAAGGTTGAAGATCATACTGGTTTGGAAGATAAAATGTCCTTTCAACCACTGAGTGGCTCCCTCCAGGTGAGGGTTAAAGCACAGAAAAGAAACAGTAAAAAGTCTTGGCCTTATCCCTTCCCTGTGGTGTTCTTGTTTGGTGAATAAAGGATTGAAGTCATTACCCTGTCAGTCTGTTAGCTTCTCTGTGCATGAAGGAAGGATTTCAAAACTGCCTAAGTAGGATGTGAGCACTTAAGAAGATCAGGATCTTTTGAAAATCCCAGACTAAATTCAAATGATTTTGATGGATGTCAACATTTTCTCCCTGCTTTTATGAGGGGGGAAAAAAAAAGCAAGCTTTTGTCCTGCATATTTTTCTCTTTGATGGAAAAAAATATCACTATTGTATACAAGCTTTTATTTTTGCCCAGCCCACAAGTTGCTTAACTATCTTAACTGAGGGAAATATATACTCTGAAATATGTCCATCTCAGAACTAGACATGCCTGACCTACTTTGATGATCTGTTTCAGGATGACAGCAGGCATTTTAATGGTGCAGTACTGTAATACATCTTCAGACTGAGAGTTAACAGTAGCTCATAAACTTGTTTCTTGATTACCATTATTCTATGCTTTGGGTTGAGGAAACTGGTTTAAATATACTGTAACTGGGTTATGGTATGACTATTAATAAAACACTAACATTTAGCTTGTTAGGTAGCACTAGAGCTCAAGTGCTTTACCGAAAAACTAGGATGGGAAGAATCAGAGAGCCTGAGTGAAGGGGAAAATAATCCAATTTTAACTCATTCCAAAAATTTTCAGTTTACTTTTTCCTTAGTGTCTGTTTAAATGGAACAGTTAGAGTTGAAAAGACAATTTGATTTGGACTTTTGTTTTGTTTTTCAAAAACACTTTTCTCAAGGAATAGCTTGGGAAAAAGATTGTGTCACTGTCACTATATAGTATCTGCACATGTTCCCAGCCATTGTTTGGGGAAAGCTATTATAGGTAATAGATGCTGCTTCTGAATGAAGATGTATTTGGCCAAATGCTTCCCTCAGCTATGTCAGTGGAACTGCCAATACATCAAAGCCCATGAAATGAGTGATTTTCCAGAGGTATAACTGAGGGCAGATTTTGTGCTATTGTATTGAAGTATGTAGGCATTTTAAGAAAAACATGAAGTCTTTTGATCTGCTTATAACCTCTAGTAAAAGTACATGGAGTCATCTAGCAGAATGAAGCTCTTCTGTAGAATATTTCTGCGATCTCAATTACCTGATGGCTGTCCAGCTGATTCTTTAATTCATTATGCCATGTGTTACATTATTACATTTCATATTGTAGCCCTGAGAACATGTACCATCTTAACCTTTAAAGGTATTTTAATCTAGAAATCTTTCCCCAGAGAGGATGTATTAAAGAACTGTAGTGACTAATAATTACATGAAACATTGTCCTGACAGATTTATTTTTATGTTAAGTGATTAAAATTATTTTTGATTTTTATATCATATTGACATTTTAAATTTACAGAAATTTGGGAAATTTATGAAATGTCTGCAAAAAATGCTTCTAATGTTTGCAGCAGCACAATTCATCACTGATTTTTTTTATTAAGCTCTCAATAATTCTCTCTTTCAAGAGCTAGATAGGAAAGTTTGGGTTGTGCTGGATCTTAAACTCTCAAGTAGAGTTCTTGTGCTGGAGCTGTACTATGTAGTCTACAGCAGGACCGTGGTAATCCAAACCTATTCTGGTAATCCAAACTGCTGGCAGAAGAAATCATCTGAATACTCAAATAATTGCCCAAGTCAGCTCTCAAAATCATGGAGTCTGTGAAGAACTTTTCTTACCTGTGAACCACTGATGAAACTCCTCTCTCCTCTCGTGTTGGTGATATGGTTCTGCAGCTTATAGCCAAAAGCGTTATACAGTTGAGAATATTGACTGCTTTCTCTTTCTTGCATTCCTTACTATTGTAGATTTTCATAATGTGTTTTGATGTGTAACAAAATATTTAACAAGGCTGATATTTAAAGTATCCTTATTGGTGCCTGGGCAAACATCACTGAGATGAAGAGGGAATTAATGTAGCACAGCTATTGTTTCAGGCTTTCTGCCTACTTAGTCAATCATATTTGCATGCATGAGTCTTGATTCTTGTTTTAAAACTTTTCTTTGCATCTGAAGCAGACAGATGTGTTTCAAAAGTCTAAATAAAGCTGCAAGGCACTTTCACTGTCACTATAGCAAATGCTGACCTTACATAAACTCATATTGGTTTCTATGTGTGATGGGTAAACTACAAACTGTCCTCCGTTTGAGTTTGTTTCAGATATTTGGCAAAGCACAAGTTTGAGTCCTCTGAAATCTAATGGAAAGAAAACAAATGAAAACTTTCTCATGTGAACTCTTGCATTCAGCTTCTTGTCTTAGTGGGAAATAGGACAGCAGGAGTGTTATTCATGGCATCAGGTTTTCTGGCATGCAAATTTTAAAATATTCTAACAATTTGGAAACTCAGTGAAGTATACTATTAAGTGGAGATAATAGCTCCTCTAACTATATGAAGAAGTGTTTGGTTTTATTGTTGTCTTTCAAATGTATCTATGTCCTTCTAAAAAAAATCTGCTAGAAATTACTCTTGTCATTGATGCATTATCTCAACCTATGAGAATGTTTTGTTGGTTTGTGGGTTTTTTTGTTATTGAAGGTTTTGAGGGATTCTTTTTGTTATTTATTTGTTTTGAGGTGTTTTGGGTTTTTTTTACAGTTAAAGAATTTAATAGATTTTTCAGGCTAAAGACTCCCTCAGATTTAAAGTTTACTTCTAACTATCATACCAAGTTCTTCTGGAACAGAAATCTTTGCCCAATTCATGTAGCAAGTGTAGTATATTTTCATATGACCTGCATAGAATTCATCAGCCCTTAGAAGTTATTTTCATATGAGTACAGTTCCTGCAGAATAGGACTGGGATAAAATAGGACAGATCTAGGGACTTAATATTGTGAATGCATGCAAGCATGCCTAGATCCAGGTGGATATATGTTACAGATGTTTTCACAGCTTGACTTATCTTTTTTAGCACAGATCAGTCTCCAGATCATGCTTTTAGAGTTAAAAAACCCCTTACTTGGCAAGAAATATTTGGAAGCCATAGGTCATTTTAAAAAATCTGTCATCAATGAGTATTTTACTATTTCAGAATAAAAACATCATATCGACTTTTGGCCCTAATTCTGGCTAGTCACTCTTTTCCCTCCTATTCTTCTCATCAATATGCTTGGTTTAAATCTGGATTTTATTGATTAAGGCCATTGTATAGTAACATGATCCAGACTGTGACATGAATAATGAAGTGACTTGATTTCTGTTCTTGGCAATGGCTCTGAAATATTTTTCAACTCTATCTGTCATCATTTAATTTTAGGAGTTTCAAAACCTGAGCTATTTCTGTGTCTAGACAGTACCCAACCCAAAAGGCACTAATTCTAGTGGGGATCCATCCAGCTAGCACTCCAGAAAAACAAATGCAACCCCAAGTAAAATAGCAAGGTCTAAAAGAATGGCTCTGAGTGACTGCTTCTTAGAAATGAGAATATTCATAACTTGTATGAATCTGAATACCTTACCACTGAGAAAAACAATTCTGAGGTGCGGAACAATATCAGTTATGTGTTGAAAGTGAGCAGGAAAGAACCTGTTTCCAGTGAGAAATGAGCAGATCCTACCAGCTTTTAAAATTAATTTCTTTTTCCCCTGGAAGATCTTTATAGTGTCTACAAGCTGTAAATACCCATGAGCCTGTGATGTTCTCCTGTTTGCTTATTTGGTGCAAACATGGTAGTTTCTGTTTTGTGCCAACTTTTATGCCATTATTTCAGTAAATTTTTAGTTTTTATCAGCCTCTTTCACTTTCCTAAGACAAAATCTTTGCATTTGATTGCTATGGATCCCTCAGGAAATATTCGTTTGAGGGAGCTGGTCCATTTCAGTTATTCTGCTGAAGAAGGAAGCCTTTGCTACAAGGATGGTTTCCTATCTTAAACCAAATTAAATTTTTAATCAGATTTACACATGTTGCATAATGTCTATGCAGTAATTTATATTATCTGAGAAAGATGATTGATAGTATATATAATTTTCAGCACCATTAAATCTTATACTTTAAAGTAGTTTTTGCAATACATACTTTCTTGTATTTCTGTAATAATGCAGTCGTAGTAAAAAACTTCATTTGCAAGGGGCTTAGCATACCTTTCCTGTTTAACAGAAGTTAACTTTAGCTCAATTATTTCAGTAGGTATCTCAACATGCGTTCATGTCAGTTCTCCCTCCTGCTCACAATTTCCACCTCTGGACAGGTTTTTATCTGCAGCAAGCATACTCAATCTGTAACAATAACACAAAGAGTCACTTCTGCTCCTGCTTGGGTTTTCAGTGAGGACAGTACGCGCACTACGAACTTACATGGGTTTCAAGGATACTTAGTCCACACAGAGACCTAGACTGCTACGATCTGAATATGTGCAAACTTTGTTTTTAAGACTCAGTCAAAACTGCAGACTGATTTTTTCAGAGGAACAGCAGGCTGGACTTCTTGACGGCTGCTCTCAGGCAAGAATTCACAACCCTAGTTTTAAATGGTTAAAAAGCAGGACTTTAACCATACACTTTGTCAAAATGTCAGATTTGAGATTTGACATTATAAGAATGTAATTTCCCCAGCCTAATTTTTTAAATGGCTATTCTGACTGTGTTTTCCTCAAGAGCAATGGCTTGAGGCAGACATCCACCATAGATAACATCAGCTCAAGTAGTTACATTTTGGGAAAGTTTTTTTATAAGCAACTGAAAATGCCTTCCTTCATAGGGAAAAGATGGACTCTCTGAAAGGGGGCAGGATGAACAACCTGCTTCTGAAAAGAAATGATTTAGCACAGTATAAGGTGTGCTTAATAACTAATTACATCATTAGCAGTTAGAACTCAAATAGCTTAATCAGGATTCTTATATATATCATCGCAAATGTTCTTTAATATGAGTAGATGGTTCAGAAGAAAACACTGTGCTAAGAGAACAATAAATAGATCGTGTCAGAGTATTCTTTTCATCTTTAATCCATAAAACCCCCTATTATTAATAAAAATCTTTATTGAACTGGTATCCAAAGCAGAGTAAAAACTGTGCTGTATCTAGCAGAACCATAATTACTCTGCTAGGCAATAGAGGGGTTAACTGTTTGTTGTTCTCATTAAGAGTTGCAGAAGGAAATGGTCCTTCACTAATTGAAGATACTGGCTTAACAAAACAAGGCTGGACTGGAACACTAAACAGCACATGTTAGGTAAGCAGTGAAATTAAGAGAAAATATATACCTGCTGATGATACAGAGGTTACTCATTTGAAATCATAAGCTCAAAGCTAAAAGTGATGGAAGGGGATGTATCTAAATTTCCTTGAGTTCATCCCTATTTCTGGCAACTTATCATTTCCAGGGAGAATCACAGAAATTGAAAATACTGCCTGTATTGGCTTTGTGAACGCACTTTGCCATGTAGTCATGTCTAAGGATAGGTGTGTCTTTTATATCCTAAATGTAAGGATGTGAAAGGAAAGAGAGAAGCAACATCATAGGTTTGAGTGGATGTCACCAAATTTTTTTCTAAAATATCATGTAAATTCAAAAATAAGCAGTGGATTTGCCTCAGACATATGAAATGACGTTAGTGTTGCATTGTATACAGTCCATTGAATACCAGCAAGGATTTGGGTATGAAAAATAGCTGTGTAGTACAGTTAGCAGCCTTGCTATAATCCAAAACATAGTGTATGAGGTTGTCTACCTTTGCTTTTAAAGTTTGTCTTCTGCTATACAGATGGTATAATATTAACTGCCAGTAACAGAAAAGATCATCCAGGAGACTACAAAAGCTTCTGAGATTGTTACAAAAATATGGATTAAAGTTAAAACATTAAAGTTAAGACCGAAAAGCATGGTATACTCCAGTATAAATGGGGAGGCAGATCATATAGAATAAAAAAAGTGTCTCTGGAGTTGCCTCTCAAGAAAAGCTGTATAATATATTGTCTAAGACTAGTAACACTATATGTGCACTGGTGTGATACGAGATGAAGTACAAACATCATCATGACATAGTGAAAAAGAAACATTTTGGTTCTGTTATTCTTTTTTGGATGGACTTAGGTGAATATAGAAGAAAAATCAATTGATGTAGACTGCATAGTTATCACCCCATATATCACAAATCATCCTGTGGACCTAGATTTAATGGCCAGGAGACTTCACTGCATGGTCATTGTGCCAGTCAAATCCAAGCCCTGCTGACATTGCAGAGGACGTGAAAGCCTTAGCTGTGTGAGTGTGAGCATTCATGTTTATTCCAGCTGGCTGGAACTGGTAGAAGGCATACATTACTGCTGCTAATATTCTCGGGACATTGCATGATATGCTTGCTGAGATGAAACACAGGCAGGGACTATTTCACCTCAGTTTTCTCTGAGGAATTGTAAATTACCCTCATGAGATATTCAGTAACACACACAAGATCGGCTGTTTATCAGCCTGTTTCAGATCAGTTAGTGTAATGGTTTCTACAGAAATTCTCACTCCTTGTAATTTAAAATATGGGTCCTGGAGCACCAATATATGAGATTCAATGCAGCAGGCTTTAAGGAGGAAAGGAGTTTTGCCAGCCAGCAGAGGAAGAGGCAGAACTGCTCCCCTTTAAGATGCAAGGTATAGCTAGATTAGAGGATTATATTTCTACCAGAAATCTGACAGGAACTTCTAGGGTAGGAAGTAAGGAAGAGATGGGGATAGTGGGACAGAATGAAGTTCCTCTGGCTGTATCTGTACAGAAGTTGAGAAGGTTTCAGTGCCTTTCATTACTTCTGTTTCCTGTTTGAGATTGATTGGAACTTTCTTCCCCAGTCCTTCTCAGTCTTGTTCACCCAGAATAAGAACAAAGTCTGATAATTTGCTGTCTCACATGTATCAACCTTTCCTTTTTACCAAATGCTTATCATCGTCTTTTTTTGTGACTGAGAAGAGATTACCCCTTGCCATCACACTGATAACAGTAATTTCTATACATGGGTAAGAGAGATTTGGTAAGTAGGAAGTTTCAGACAGGCAGGCACTCCTGCAAGGAGTTTCAGCCCTCTGTTTAGTGGTGGCTGGGAGTGACTTTAAGCAGCAGGCCACAACAGAGGTCAGAAAGTCATGTGAAAGGCATTGATTTTCAACCTTATTAGTGCCTCATATGTGATGGGAGAAAAGCAGAGTACAAACAACTCTCTGGCATCAAATTAAAAGATGGGTATGCTGGTAGCACACACCTGGAATAATCAAATGAAAATGATGATCTTCAAAAGTCTAGTTCAATGCACTACAGTAGTCTCAGCCAAATCAGCAAAGATGTAGATTAATTCAACCTTACGTCTTGCTTTGTTTTCTTGCTTAGTTTGAGACAGATTGTATTTATTGCATAGGCCAGCAACACACCAAGCTACGGAATATTCATTCCCTAAACATCAGATGATTTTATGAGCTCACATTTAACAAAAGAAGATGCAGAGTAAGAGACTCGCAGATATTTATGTGCAGACCAAACATTTGTTGAAAATTACAGAGGTAGAGCAGTATATACAATATCTTTAAAAGTAGTGGGCTGAGATAAAGGGATAAATAATAAAGGAGGCTACTGATCAGCTGTTGCTCCAGATTTAGGGGAAGAAAAAGAACAGGTGGTGTTGGCAACACAAAGAAAGCCACATACACTTTATTCTGAGAGTAACAGCATGCAAGGCTTTGAGCCTATGCACACAAGCTGAAGAAATTCCAAAAGTATGTGCCGGCACTTATGGAAAAGGACAGATACTTAACGAATATGTATTCTGGACACTTCCTTTATTTCTGTAGTCCCATCTATATCCAAGATGTAGTTATGCAGTTATCTGTTGGATTATTTTTTGTTACTCATCAATCCACTATATAAATGGTAAACCAAAAATGCAATAGTTTCTTTTTTTGCAACAATCAGAAATCTGTCCCTTCTATGATGTTGGGAGAACTGTTCTGCTTATGCCATAAGATTTCAGTGGTGTTATAAAAAAAGTGCATTTACTTGAGTGTCTGAGTTCCTTTATGGGAGAAAGCCTTATCTTCCAGTCTATTTGTAACATTAGACAGAAAATAACTTCTTTTCTGATACAACTTTGTGTCCAAGACTAAATTTCTGCTACAGCCGAAGTCATGCCAAAGAACATGTTGCCTGCAGGGCAGAATTCTTGTTACTGTCTTGGAGCAGCACTGTCTTCCAGAATGGTTTTGCATTTCAGGCCTTGCTTAATATCACAGGTGCTCTAATACAGATCTACTTGCAGTGAAAGAGCTGCCTTAAGAACAATATTCCTACAGTTACAAAGATTTCATTCTGAGCATTTTCAGGAAAAACTCTATTTTTTTTACTTTGTTAGTAATTTTAGGAAAGACTACTCCAGGGAAGAGAGCAATCTCTCCAAAACAGATATAAATTATAATTATAGATTATTACTTAATGATGAGAAAGGGTGATGAATGAGAATACATGTGTATATAAAGATGTATAGCCAGTGGAACCCAACAAAACAAATTTCAGTATTGAGAGGAGATTACATTTCTCATTTGTAATTTTCCTTTTATGATGAAATCTGACTCAAGGGCAGAATTTTTGTAATTGCTGTTGATACCTGGATAAAATTTGAATTGTTCCTTTAAAAATTGCCTCTCCAAATTCTTAGCGGAACTCAGTTAAATGTTTTCTGATACAGTAATATTTCATACAAGGATTGAAATAAGTAGATGGGGTGTTTTCTCAGATAATATTTTTTTTTTTAGTATTAGGAAATGGCAAGGACTATATTTTATAACCACACTACCATACTAGAACTTCTATATAGTGTAAACTACAGAGTTTTTACAAAGACTGCTGGTCTGTACTGACTCAAGCTGGAATGCATCTGTAGCATGAACAGTTCATTAAGACTGAAGCAAACAGGTATTTTGCAGTAACACAGAAGAGGAAACCCCCAAAGATTTCTCCTATTCCTTAGATTAAGCTTTCTCTTTCATTGTTCAGTGATGCTTCATGCGCAAGTACAACACACCTCTGCTAAGCAAGGACACCACCACCTACATCATGGTAGACAAACTGTCAGGTCTAGTACGCACCATATGGTGTTAACGTACAGTAATGACAGGTCAGGCTTCAGCGTTTCGGGAGTGGTGGCATAGGTGACATGGCCTTTTCCGTGTTTGCTTAGTAGCAAGTAGCTCGCCTCCGACCCGCTGCTGTTCTGGGCTGTTTGCCCAGAAGTCTTCCTAAGAAATACTAATGCCTGACAGCAAGAGGGATCATCCATCATGTGCCTGTCTGCGGAGATAGCAGTAGACTCAACTGCAAAACTCTGCTTGGTGTTTTTCTCTGCAGTGCTTTAAGGTACTCCTGCAAACCTGACAAAACGGCAGTGTCCCTGAAGTATAGTGGAAGCATCTGTTGAACTCAGGTGGCTGATCATGCTAACCAGCGAGGTATATAAGCAGTGAGAAAGAGTAGAAAAGATCAGTAGTATGTAAGACAGAGACTTACATACTGGTATTCATTTTGTCACAGCAATATTGTAATTTTTGTGCCACTGTTGATAAACTGTTGCTGCGCTTAATAAACCTCAGTCACACAATAGCAAATGAAATTGATACTGACTTTTAACAAAAAAAAAAAAAAAAAAGATGAAGAAGATGACTGTCTGAATCTAGCCCACAACAATGACATGGCTGGGGTAGTCAGGTTTCTTGTTTCACCTCAGAACTTCAGTTTCATATGTTTGCTCTTCAAGCCACTTGCTAGCTCAAAATAAAGTGGAAATTTTTACACAGAAGGCTTAGGTAGAATTCGCATGTAGATTTATCTCTTGGGTGATATGGTTTTCACTACTGTACTGTTTAGAATATAGGTAATGTAATGGTGGTTTCAGTTAATTTTTGCTGAAAGGGGAGTAAAAAAGAAACCTTCACATCTGAAAAAGTGTTGTAAAGGAAACTGAATATCATAATTTGAATCTCATCTGTGTACTGAGAAAAAAAAAGAAATTAAAAAAAAAATAGATATTTGACTTATATTTTTCAGAAAATAGACTTAAAATGGCAGAATTCTTTCCATTAACATTCCACTATGAATACAGATAACAGCCAGTACAACATAATTTTGTATTTGTTATATAGAACATAAAGTACCAAAAGGAAATGGTTGAATTAATACTGGAAGAACTGAATTTATATCAAATGTATCATTATTCTCTGGTGTCCAGTAGTAATTAAAATAGGGAATATGGGATTGCAAAAATGGGAAATAGGATTGCAAATGAGCTTTTTGATGTGACATCAGCAAATCTACTGTAACCAAAGGATGATGGGCTGAACTGTGCCTTTCACATAATCTGATTGAGAATGTGTTTTACAGACACAAGTGTGCAGTGAAACTTTAAAATAAATTATAGTTTTTAATGCAGTAGAATAGACTTAGTTTACAGAAACCCATATATTATTTTACACACATCTATCAATCATAGCTTAAAAGTGACACAAAGATTTTACATGAACTGGTATTTTGTATGTTATGCAAGAAGGAAGAAAACCAAACGTGTAAAGTAATATATGAAATTACATCAAGTATTTCTCCTCTGTTTCATGTAAAGGATCTCTTAGTTAATAACACATATGGGATTTGGAAGTGTTGCATTTCTTCTAATCAGCCAGTGCTGAAATGAGAAGAAATTCTCTAATGTTTGGTGTTGAGGCTTACACAAATTACAGATAACACCTTAATATGCTGCTCTTCCTTTTGGGGGATACAAAGCAGTTTATCCAAATAATAAAGAATATTACAACCCAGCTGTGCTTCTGCTGTGCATTCAGGAACTTTCTGCCCTGTACCTGCTGGTGAGGACTAAAAGGTATCCACACTACTGCAAGATGTTTTCTCTTTTTGGGAGGTGGTAGGGATTCTGCACATCTATATTTTAATACTTTATGTGATCATGGAATTACATATTGCCTTATTGCACACAGCCCATGGGGAAGAGCTAAGGTTGTGGTTTCAACCCCAAATCTTGC
This sequence comes from Strix uralensis, assembly GCF_047716275.1. Classification (NCBI taxonomy): domain Eukaryota; kingdom Metazoa; phylum Chordata; class Aves; order Strigiformes; family Strigidae; genus Strix; species Strix uralensis. The sequence continues at coordinate 34,811,383 of NC_133975.1, forward strand.
ATTTCCTGGCTAGTGAGCAATTAACATATAATGTTACTTGCATTTTAATACCTTTGGGCTGATCCTGTCACTATTAAAGAAAACAGAAAACTCGCACTTGTTTCAAAAGTTGAAATCCTTGTATGTAATACATATAATTGTATTTCATACCGTACATAATTATTTTATACTTTTATAAGCTGTTCAAAGATCAGTTTTCCAAAATTTTCTCCTTATGTTTAGCATAATATACCATTTAAAGAGGAAGCAGAGATTTAGCATTATTAATGAACAAATTAAATGTCAATTAGCGCTGACATTATAGCATCAGAATTCTAATCCACAACAGAATTTCTGTTCAGCATACTAATCCATGCTCATTAGCTTCGTATTTGTGATGTTAATATTTATCTTCAAATTAAATAGCAAATAAGGCAAACTTTTAGAGAAAATATTCTATATATCTTGGAAGAATTTAGGGTTTCTGTAAGGTCTGTTCCATGAAAATGTCAGATTTTGAAAGTATGGGCTCAACAGTATTTTATTGCTATAAGTGACCTGGATTTCCTTGGAAATTAAATAAAAACAACACAGTTTCTCACCAATCCCCCTCTGCTATATACAAAAAAAGATAATTTGTGTCTAACCCATTTGATGTTTATTTGTAGATTTTAATCTCTTTGTAAACTTCCAATTTGCCAACATTTCCATTAAGAGAAAGTACTAGCAACAATATCATCACCTGATTGAAAGAGACAGGAAAATCTGTGCTTTATTATAATAAATAAATTTTAAAAAATAGAAAAATATGACACACTATTTACAAATCATTAGCCTTACATTTACTTCTCTTTTAAAAAGAAAAGGTAGAACTTCAAACAGATAATAGCAATTATGTATTAAAAAAACCCAAAACATGTTTGCTGATATATAATAATTGAATTCCAAACTGATTATTTAATAGTTGTGAATTTTTTTTCTGGCTTTCTTTAAGTCTAAATTCTGTCCTGAAGCTCTCAAAATGTAAGGTTCCCACCAGTTCATTAATTATTCACTTTAACTAAGTTTCATGAATGTAGCGAAGAGAAAAACATTGTTAGTTTAGCTTATCTAGATATACTTCATGGATATCATAATGTTCACATTTCTGTACTTAACACATGCATAAGTAATTGTCTAAATTAGTAGCCAACAAACAAGAGTGTGTGTCTCTGTCAGTAAAGAAATTGGAACTGTGAAAAAATAGAAAAGAAAAAAAAGAGACTATAATTTCTCTTAAATGTTCAGGTAGGAAAATAGCATTTACTGATGTGATCTAACCCATACGATTCAATGGGTAATTCCATGCTGAAGTACCACAGAATATGTTTCAAAATCTGCCAGCTATTGATAACTCCAGGGGTCATATTCCAAACTGACCAACCTGATTCTGTTTTAAATCAGTGTACAACTTTTTCTCTTCCATTATTTAAATGTGCTTTGGAATAAACATTTCTAGAAGGAGAGACAAAGTGAGAAAAGCTCACTCTCCTAAGCAAACTGATAACTGCTGACTTTCCTTATAACCACAATTTTACTTTGTTACATGTAGCATTTTATGACCATGGGGATGTGGAGAAAGCTTTGGCATATTCATGGTTTATTTATTTTAATTTTTCAGCAAGTATCTCTTTTTAAAAGGCTTCCTGCAGAAACACAAAGTATGTTTCCCTCATCTAAAGAGCATGAGTTTGTTGTGTTGATATCACCTCAGCATTTCCAATTTTCATAACTGCAATTATGTCACAAACTTGCATATTGGTTTTGGGCAGGTATCAGGGAAATACACTGAAAAAAGTAACAGATTAAATTCAAATACAAAAAACAATTCCCTCAATCTTTACTACAACTTAAGATACACAAGAAGTCAAGTCAAGATTGCACAATAGTTCTCTGTTAATCATACAGACTAAAGACTGGATTTGAAGAGTTTGGGGTGTGTAAAGATGACATTGAATTAGACAGACAAAATGTACCAAACCCACTCATTAAACATTTAACTACTTTAAAAAAAAAAAAATTAAATCTCAAGAGTGGGACCTAATTGAGTTGGAATAATAGGAATATTTAATTCATCTGTTGGCTGTCTACATTTAGCTTGCAATTAGAAGAACATCACACTGGGAGCTGACAAAGGAAATCAGGTATTGATGTCTTATCAAGACAGATATTTCTCACAACATTTTCTATATGGAACTCTGATCTAGAAATGTGTCCCCAGAAATAATGTTTTCCTTTTTTCACTATCTTGGTCAGATTTTTGCTTGTTTGGTATTTTGCTTAAATTATATTTATTTTCACTTTGTGAAATATGTTTTACTCAGTTATTTTTTTCCTACAAAAATATTTCAAAACTCAATGTCTCTAGTGGTGGTATACCTGGGCAAACAACAGTGGTTTGTGTGACTTGAAATGCAGATCTTAACCACAGCAAAAAATCAGTCTAAGAAACAAACAGGCCATATTTACATCAGGATATGTTGTGTTATGCTTGTCTAATTTAAGATCATTCTTAGTTATTTGAGATATAGATGTTAGTTTTTTACCATGTGTTATGAATGAGAAGTAATAACAAAAAATTGTGAATATTAATCTTGTGTCTAACAGAGATGCTACTACTTTGGTGAATATCTTTAAAGCTGGTAGCTAAAAACAAGTTTCTATTTTGATAATCATAGTTCAAAGACAGATCAAGACATGTATATGGTATATATTAGGGACCAGTTGCACTGGCAATTAATTGTAGCTGATTGGTGGTATTATGTCATGATCTGACCTCCATTTCAAGTAAACCCCAATAATATGATAATTTCTTACTGCTCCATATTTCCAGATAGTGAAATTGAATGAATTATATTTCTCAAGTGGTGATAATTTAAAGATAGTTAACGTTCATAAAGCATTTAGAAGAATTGGTATAGTTTGAAATTATATATACAGACAAGTGAACTAAGAGCTGAGCTTGTCACTATGCAATTGATATATATCTTTGTAATGACCCTTTCATTTAGCAAATGAAAAATTTCACTTCTTTATTTGGTGTAATAGTTTAAATGAATATTGTATCATAACTTGTAATGTTGATGTTATGGTCAATAAATTATATAATTTCTGATGACTACTTCTATTCACAGTGTTCAAAATACCTATATTTGTTGATCTTCATTCTGCTGTTATTGGTGACAACGATCATAGCTTCAGATTATGCAATGAGCATAGCGCAGAGGAAGTCCCTCAGAGTGCAATGTAAGCCTTGTTATGATAAAGACAGGTAGAACTATTTCAGTAGTAGCAAATAAGTGAAGGAAAAACACAGATAATGAAAGCGTTAATTCACTTCATTCAAGAAGTATTTGATGGTAAGTCATGTGTTCATTCAACAGCTATGTCCATGCTTTGTGAGCGCTCAGACAATGAATCCAACCTCATTTCCAGCAGAGAAGAGAGAGGATGGCTTTCAGGTTATCAAACTTAAGGTCAAGTGTTTCAACAATATGAGTGGCTGGTATGTGGTTGTTAGGGGGTGTTTTGCTTTTAACAAAGAGAAAAAGGGAGGAAGGACTGAATATAAATCAACCCTTCTTTCATTTGCTATGAATGGTTATACAGAGACAAATGATATTTTTTACTTTCCCTGAGAGCGCTTGTATTCATAATGAACCTGAACCTGTAACTCTAACATCTAAAATGTCTCCTATATTATTTTTTGTTGTTCCTAGCCAAGTACAATACTACTCATTTACCATTTTAAATTATATCTTATTATTTTCAGAAAACCACCATGTTTCCTTCTGGATTTTTGCTCAATTTCAATGGTTGACCTAGAGTTTCAAAAAGGTGACCTCCTCTCCTTTAATAAGTGTACTTTGGTACGTGTGAAAAATACTCAACATAACTAAGCTGTTCTGTGCAGTTCCCTAGGTACATTATTCTGCTTCTGCTTTGGGATAATATAAATATAATATGTGGTGAACTAACTGGAGGTACTGTATTAATTGAAAACAATCCTGTATAAAATACATGCATTTTCTGTCTGAAGTCAAATAAGGGGAATGGTATTTCCTATGACTGTATTGAATTTCTTCAAAGGGTCATGTTTGTGTTTAAACCTTACCACAAAACCATAGAATCCACACCTTCTTAGTTACATATAAAAACACTTCACATATAACAAGTCCTGACTGAATATGTACTTAGCTTTAAAAACAAAAACCTGTAAGGCTGTAACTCTTATTAGATACCAGATGCTTTTATTTTCTATGGAGACCAAAGTTTTCTTTTGTTCCTGTAATAGGATCATCTTTAAAAGGTTTTTTTTTCTTTTAGGAAAAAATACAAAACCCCAAATTTGCAGTGGTTTGTCCTAGAAATCTTTGGGTTTCTTATTATTATAGTATTCCTTAAAATACTTGCTCATTGTTTCTTATAAGGAAAAGAACTCCACAGTTTTAAGCTTTATTTTATTCTCTTTTGATGGAAATTGTTTTCTATTTTAAATAAAGGCCTATTTAAATGAGTTTGGTGTCTCTCACAAGCCTGACTGATCGGTGGATGAAGTTAAAGAATCATCCTGCTCTTTTGTTCCTTCTGGTTGTTTTTCTTCTGTCTCAGTTTGCCAAGCTAGTTCACCAAGCAGCTGCACAATTTCATATCAGAGCTAGAGACAGCGTGACAGAAACAAAAGACCCGCAGAAGGGAGAGCAGGATCTGCCTTAGACGATGCTAACATTTGTCATTTATCATATCAGCTCTGACTGGGATTCACAGAACAATCAAACCGGTCAAAAATTAAGGCTGAAGATCTCCTGTTCGGCTTGCGCTGACACTGGGATGATGTGCCAAAAATTAAGAACCATATCAGAGAGCTGATCAGGCTGAACACCCTCCCTCCAAAAAGCTTGCTACAGGCATGCGAGAGAGCAGGCAACAGCCTGCTAAATAACAGGTCTTTGCAAAATCCTGCAAATTGCAAGCAGACAAACCTGAAAACCGCTAGTTTGCTTCAAAGAATAGATGGACTAGAATTCAGGTATGTTGCCACACACATTTTATGTTTGGGCATGAATATGATAGGGAAACCTGTGGCTCCTTATATCAAAATCAGAACTTCCATTGACTTTAAGGAAAAGTTTTTCACCTCAAAGTACTTATTCTTCCACCAGTGTCTCTAGCTGGGGAGTTTAACAAGGAACAAACACAGGATTTTAAACCTGTTTCTAAACTCAGCAATATAATAAGAAGTTGCACCTTGATTATATGAAAAATCTGTCTGGTTCATGCAAATTTTACAGTAGCATTTTAAAATTTACTCCTTTTCTGGGAAAGCCCCCTCCCAATTTTCTTCAGGTTTCATCATTAGGAATTAAAATGTCCTGAGAATTGTGTTAACTTTATGAACTTCTAGTGTCATTTTTCCACGAGTGATATGACATTATGGTTCCTTCTTGTTGTTGATATAGGTAAAAGCTGGGGCCGTTTTACTGCTATTTTGGAACTATACAGTATCATGGAATGCAGTCCCACTATTTTTATTTTAATATATGTATTTTACATAGAGACACCCTAAAGGTAAAGAAGACCGAAATCAAATAATGGTCTAATACTCATCAGCATGCCTGTCAGTAGACGGATAGGATATGTAATTTTTGTTACCTATGAATGGGATTTCAGACGTAAGGGAAGCCAACTTTCCTTTAATCACGTTGTTCTCGTAGCCCACAGAGAAGGCCTCTGTCAGGCACCCAGGCAGACACAGGTGATTTTAACTAAGGAAGTTTCAACCTCAAGAACTGAGTGCAGATGTGAAATAAGGAGTGATACAAGTTATACATGCAGCAAATGTAGTAGTTTGTAGAAATTCCTCTTTGACAGAAAAAAATCATGGACAGTGGAGAACTGAATAGAAAGATATTTTTGAATAACATACTCTGTCTTGCCTTATACCTTCCTGCTATTTTTCCCCTGCCAAAAGATCACAGTTCTGTTTAGTCAGAGAGTAATTTGCACCTACCTATATTCTTGTTCCCACTTTAAATGTTCTTGTCATAAAAACACTGCTTGCTTAGTGTGTTACTTAAATATCCTCCATTGACTAATTGCCAGCAGGGGCAGACATAGTAGCAACAAAACTCCTTCATGGTGAAGTTAACCCTTAATGAGGAGGGTATTTATTGACAGAGGAGGTAATTACAGGCAGGAAAGCAAAACTCCAGTGCCTTGTCCACTAGTATTTCTCCACACCTTTGTCAGCAAAGTCAAGAAAGAAGAGTCTAAAATGAATCTATAGATAAATGTAATCAGTTGTTTGCAGTTATTTTACAGGTTGACTTCTGATAATACAGTATTTGCTTTATTTATGTCCAAACCCCTGTTGTGTTTTTCTCGAACTTGATGAATTGGCAGAACTTGCAAATGAAGGAAACATCCTATATACTGCAAACAGTGCTGCAAAACCTCTTCTAGAAGGACTGAGACAAAATAATTTTTTTTTTTTTTTGGTCATTGTTCTGTACAGAAAGCATTCTTTGCAAAGTGTCACTAGAAAAATACTTTGAAACCTAAAATACATCAGAAGGTATATCTACACTAGAGTTTTAGTTTGGATAAGAAATGAAATTTTTTAAGTAAATCTCTTCATTGTCCTCACTTACCTATACTTTTGTTCACATCTTGGGACATTTGAATTGGATTCCTTTTTGATGAAACTAGACTGGAAGGTGTGCTTCAGGAAGACTCCAGATGTACTCCACCTGTAAGTAAGCACCCAGTCCATGCCATTAGATTTATCCTACTCAAAGTAAAACTTCCCCAAAATACATGTATGGATGACAGGTCCCTAAAACCAAATTTTTTGTTCTATAAATACACTCAGACTATGCTGCTTGCAAAGGTAGAAAAGCCTCTGTACGGTAACAAGATACTGTACAATAACAAGATACTATTTTGTGTATGGCTTAGGTTTATGCCCACAAAAAATGACATTGATTCATTGTCTAGCTAGGCTACCTCAGCTGCAATTGTAATTGTAATTGTATGGTAGACTCGCATTGCATGTTGCTGTTTGGGTAAGTGGGTCTAGAAATCCCTGCTGCACTAAGGTATTGCTTAACATAGTGGTCAAATATAGCCCAAAGGCAATGGAAATAAACTTTGGAGTAAGTGAGATTTCACTGGTCTCTCTTTCCTTGATAATTTTCTTTAGCTCACTAGCATAGTTCTGAGTTTATTCAACTGTGCAAAATGGGAATTTCTCAGACATGGAAGTACTGAGTTCTTGAAAAAGTTCTGATGAAATAACAGATTTAAATTTTTTTGGGGGGACTATTTGTTGCGCAGACTTTTATCCACTCTCAGTCTGAGAAAAGTAGTTTCTCATATAGGAAACAGAATGATGTATAATAGAAGATGTTTCATGTGAATGACTTGTTTGCTCACTATAACTCTTATTTAGTCATGCATGCTTGCAAGATTGTCTCTACTCGTTTGGCAACATTGTCACTTTAGTATATGGAAATGGAGGCACAATAATGTTGACACATATAGTCATTCAGGAACCTTTAAAAAGATACTAGAAGTAAGTCTCTGCTGGAAACTGTACTTCCTTGCTCCCATAAACTGGATGTATGCCCTAAGAGAACTGTCCATGCATCCACAGAGAAAGGAATACCTTGAAGATGAGAAGTATCCTCTGAAAATAGACTGTGCCTCAGACAGATTTATTGGATCGGATTATATTCACAACAAGTAGTACAAATAGGTTAATTTGTTTTTATCCGTAAATCAGCTAACTGCATGTGAAGGAGGTAATCTCAGTTGAGGGAGACAAAAAATAGTGTTAATTACATTTTTAATGGCTATCTTACCCCAGCTGAACTTCTCAACAGAGTTTGTTAAACTTCAAATGAGCAATACATGTGCTTTGAGGTTTACAAACAGAGTGCTGGATATGGAACTAGTGAGATGAAATCTACTGTATTCATGATCATATCAATTGGTAATTCATAATTACTTAGAATCCTATTTTTGCCCAATATTTGTAACCATATAATTAACTCAGAGTTTAAGGGATTCAAATAACTGGGAACTGACATGGGAAAGTGAGTCCAGGAAATTAGTTCAAACAATTCTTAATTACTTTTTGTTGGTAATTATTAACTGTGAGATTTCAACAGATACAGTACCAATTTTTTTTTGAAGGATGAATTGATTAGTGTATCTTGATAATTTGCCTCTGAAGTCCTTTTTACTTTCCCTGTGATGTAAAAGGCAATTTAACGCTTTTTTAATAGCTAATTTTAAAATCGAGCAGCCAATATCACCTCGATAGCTCTTCTAAGCAGAAGTTTTCTCCTAAGAACCATGGCTTTCTTAAAGGCCACTGCACTACAATTATTTGTTAGTCTCTAGGGCTTCTAAATTGTGATGCAACAGCAAAAACATATGGTTATTTCTATGATATGTTACATGTAGGGCTTTTGAATATGACTAAGAGGCACACATACACTGAGAAAGAGTATCTGAGAGAATTAGGAAAGAGAAAGAAGGAGTGTGAGAGAGTGTGTTGGGGAGAGCTTCATTTTTCTATATGTCTAATAGGAGGTGAACTGTATCTGTTCTTTAGTTTTGTGGTGAATGGACTCAAGGTCCCTGGTGTCAGGTTTGAACCTGCTTCCTTTCCTTCCTTTCTTATTTTTTTCTACTTCTCTCCCTCTCTCTGTGTCTTGCTGTATACACACCCCATGTATACATGAACCACTTACATTGATTCTCACAGTCTTTCTAGATTTAAATGTGTTGATGAAAAGAGGATCTTAACTTAAAAGCTCTTTTTGGGGCATCAAGGTAGAGAATATAAGATTGCTGTTAATCCTGGGCTGAGGCAGGGGAGGGGGTAGATGGCTGCTTCTCCTGGCAACACAAACATAAGAAATAAATTCCATACACAATGTAACTAAGGATATCTGAAATTATTTAAGTAGCATTAATTTCAGTTGCACTATCTTGTTCTTAAAATAGAAGTTATGTATACATGAATAAAACTGCTCTTTTTTTGTTGTTGTTGTTTTGTTGTTGGATTGCTGCATGGCATAAGGATGAATTGGTTTTTTTTCTCTACCTTGACTCTTTCTGCCTTTTGGGGAACTGTCCATTATCTTGTTCTTCATTGAAAATGAAAAACACGCCTCAAAATATTGCTGTTTTCTGAGATGAAAGCTATGTTTTCTGATTCTCAGTGTTGAACAAAGAATGGGTCTGAAGCATCTAGACTTCACCTTCGACTTTGTTGTGGAGTGCTCTGCTAGAAAGGTATTGCAAGAGCAAAAGTCTTGCTCACTCATTGCATTATAAAGCTGCTACCACCTCTGTTAAAACACCTCTGAAAGCTGATGGAGTGAGATTCTTGCAGATTTATATGCCATGGTTGGTCAGCACTGAGACTGTAAGAGAAATTTTCCCATGAGACAGATGGATGTGCTTTGGCAGTTTCTGGGATGTCCAAGTGTAAGCTAAGGCTACAGCCTTTCAGCCTTACTGGCACTAACAGGGTGTCTCCTCCTTAGTGTTAATTTCTGTCAGACAATACTGATCTCTGCAGGCATCCACTTTGTCCAGTTTGGCTGCAGTTGGCCAGAAGTATTGCAATTGTATGTGTGCACATACACACTTTGAAACAGCATGACAGCAGAAAGCTTATTCCCTCAGGCACGAGTTAAAAAGCAATGACCAGAAGCGAAGTCAAAACAACTTACATTGAAAAGAAGATGCACATTTTTAATCAACTGTAGGATTTGGGAAAAGATGGGCTAGTCCTTGCTTGGCATTTCAGGACTGTGCTGTACAGGAGCAAGACTATAGTCCACCCTCTCTTCACATTAATTCTGCTGAATTCTTTATTTCTTATAATCAGAAGTGATCCTAAGTTATTAAATCCTTAATTTTCATATTGATGTTATGCTATAGAGAAAACGTAGAATCAATGACATTGTAGTGTGGCACAGACGTCCTTTGTTTCCAGTAAGCAGTAAGCTAAACTTTAGTTTCCTAAAAGGTTAAAATTTCTGTTCTGAGCAAGAAAATACAAATTCAGTGCCTCTCAAAATTGTTGAGCTACCCTTAAAAACATCAGGGATATAGAGTTGCCTCAGTTTTCCACCACTTGGTTGAAGAGTGCGTTGCACAAAATTTGTTGGGGACGAAGGCAGTATTCTCTGCTTATGGAGGGTTCTCGGGAGGTGCTGTGATTGGGGATGATGGTATTAATGGATTTTTTCTAACGCTGGAGTCTGCCTCTTTCATGTAAAGTAGCAAAGCTTGGGATTTTCGTGTATTTATTAGTATTTACACAGAAGATGCAGAAACAATATTTTTTAGGCAGTAAAATTATTGCAAAAAAATAGTACAATATCTGTGAAATTCAAATTATTAGGATGGAAATGCACTGAGATTAGACTTCAGTGCCAAAATCAAAGATCATCCTTATATTTAAATTTATTCTGTCTAGTGAAAATGCTAACTATATTTGTGATTGTTTTATTGTCCATAAACTGCATTAACTGTTGCCATGAAGATAGCTAGAATTGTTTCTTTCTAATGAAAGGGGGGGAAAAAAAATGATTTCACAAATGACTAGAAAGATCTTCTCACTTTTCAGAAAGGTGTCATGTTACTGTGACTGGACTTATTTAGTTGAACATTTTAAATGCCTTAATAAAATGCTTTCATTAGCAGTGTTTGCATTCACTTGCCACATTTTTCATCTTTCTTTTGGCTTTAGTAACCCAGTAGATTTGATTTCTTTCAAATTCAGCTGTCAAAAAATTTAGTTGAGTAGTAGAAGCTCTGTACTCAAGTCATTCATAAACTAGATACTTCATTTGAAATGGGTTTTAACAGTATAATTAGTTGTGTTTATAAGGGATATCAAGATTCTCTAAAAAATACAAAAAGAATATCACAGGAGTAAACAGAACATTTTACTCCCCTCACTTGTCAGTTGAACACCTTCATGAATATTGACTAATTTAACATACAGTGTTTCCTTCACCCCTGAAAAAAAAGAAAGTAAAACAAATAATCAGAAGAAGATTAATTTAGTTGGTTATCCATTTGACAGCTGATGTGCTGAAAAAGTCTGGCACTTTGTGTACCTGAAGTGCATTTTTCTATCTGTCAAATACTTGCTGTCATGTGATGCTTACTTATCTGTAAATAAAAAAATTGTTACAGCAAATGTATTTCAGAAGATGCATCTTTAAACTACAGCACACATTACACAGGATGTATCAGAGCTGAAGCCATTCCAATCATAAAGCCCCATAGTTCTTCTTATCTATATTTGCTAAACATTTTTAAGCAATCTGCTAAAAAATAGATTTGGGGAGATGAATTGGGTATGTTTTTCAAAACATAAAAAATAAACAAGTGTACAGCATACATATACTACACTACCCCTGCTCTTGCCATTCCCTGCCTTTTTTCATTGCTGTCAGAACCTGAGACCTGATGCAGTCATTCCACTTCATAATTACTGGCAGTTTCTCAAAGAAATCAACACTTGGAAGCATCTATTTTCTACCTCCTCCCCATTTCCAAACAGATTGAATTTTTAAAAGCAATATAAAAGTAATTATTTCTCTCTTTTTTTGCAAGAAAGCAGTTTAAAATTGCTTTTGGCAAAATGATGTTTCTACAACAATGGAATGACTATTATATAAACATTGCCTACAGGAAGGACCGGCAACGGAGGATGTAAAACACTCCTTTGAGATGTGCCATCATTGGAAAGGTGGTATATGGAAATGCTCAAGAAATTTGCACTATGAATAATTTACTGGGAATCAGATGTGACATACAGTATCTTAAAAATCCATATATAAAAACAGCTTTCTTCAGCACACCTTCTTGTGAGTTGGTGGTTTTTTTTTTTTTTTTTTCATAAACAGATTACTCTAGAGAAAATAGCTTTCAGATATTAAGTTCACATACATATAACTGGAGGGAATATAAATCTACCTGTGCTCCTGTTAGACCCTTATCCCCAAATCATCTTTCTATTACAATGAGAAAACTAAACTAACTGCCCGCACCAAAAAGACTGTATTTGGCAGTAATTTAACAGTGACTAATGTTACACAGAACATTTAATTGTTTAGAGATAGACCAGAAGGATATTTTGTGAGAGAGGGAGAAAAACTGACTTTTTTTGAAATATTCCATCTATAAAGAAAGAGAAGACTAATCTGAAAAGGCATAATGGAAAAAATGGGTGTTTCAATAAAGTTTATTCAGGTGGAAATGGCATTTCCTGTAGTTCAAAACCAGAGGTAATGACTCCTCTACTCAGATTACCAAGGACAAAAATAAAGAGTTTTTTTGCTTAGTCATTGGAGAAATGGAGCACTGTGCCACTACACATGTGGTGCAGATCTGACCCAAAGAGGGCTTAATGCAAAAACAATAGTACAAAACTATTCTTAAACTATTCTTTTACAGAGTGAAGAAGCTACTTTTGCAGTACTACTCTGAATCTCTCTCAAATTGTCCCTTTATGATCCAATTCAGAGTCTGCTAATGCAAACAGGGGAAGCTAGCGCCCAGACTCTGGCCTTCTGCAGCCTCACGCCCCTTACTGGGCCTACCTTACGGATGCTCTGGCAGGTAGCTCCATTGCTTGGATCTGCTGCGGACACTGTGTGGGCAGTTGTTGGAAGACAGCTATCTGAGAAATAAATACCGGTCAGCAGAGGGACTTAGTTCTGCCCAGAGGCAAATGTGAAAATGGGGGCTGATCTATAAGGCAGCACAGCTGTCACTATGAACAGGGCAGCACTGCACAGCTGCAAAGGAGTTGCAAATCCAACTGTTTTGTCAGCTGCTCACAGTCTCACCCTGAACACCCATGGCTACTTCTAAAATGCCTGTGTGTTAGGGAAGGATGGTGTATCAGCTGCCATCATTCAGTATTCTCATGCTTTTGGTAGGAAGAAAATGCTTTGCAGGAAAGCTCCTGTGCTCTACTGACAAGGGACTACAGCTAGCCCTTAGGTACTCAGAGTGCAGAGGGTGAGTTTTTTGCATATTTGCTGCTGTACTGTATTACATGTCAGGACTCTGATAATGTGGAATTTTTTTACATGCATGAAGAAAACTTATCTTCTTAGACATGTTAATAACTCCTGAAAAGAAAAGAATGGAAAACCCCTCTCTGATTTAATTTTCTTTCCAGTTCCATATTTACACATGAAAAGTACACTGCTGATTTATCATTAAGTTGGAGACTCAAATTAACAAGATACTTGCTGTTTCAGACTGATTGCTGTGATGTGGCAGAAGTAAATGTTGTGTTATAGCCAATTTCAGGCACACCACGAGAGCACAGCAGGGTTGCTGCAGGGTGTTAGGATGAGACTTTTCCTTATGAGTTGCCTGGCTGGTAATTGAGACTCAGTGTGTTCTTGTGACTGAGGGGCTGTGTAGGTAGGCTGTCCGTCAATGAGGCTTCTGGGCATAGTTTTATCAAAAGTCTGGCAAATCCCAAAAGGTCCACTCAGGGTGCCTGTTCCGTTTTTTTGTTGTCAAGTTTACTCTTTCTGTCTGTCATAGATCTATTGCGAGATTAAATTTAACATGCTTCCAGCTGTTAGCCTGCAGATTTTCCATGTATTATTCAAAATGCAGACTAGATATTTCAGATGTTATTTGATTAAAATATTTTAATATTATTCTTTAAGAATTTACCAAAGAAAAGACAAATAATAAGAAGCTACATGAGCAAGACCTGCAAGGAAAAAAGATCCAGATAACTCACAAACTCAGAGTCAGCATCATTCAGAAGATAAATATGGAACAAGAAAGTCTTTCAACCTCAGCATGTACCAAAGACCATCACTCTAGTGAAATAAGCTTGCTTAAAAAAATGCTTTTTCAAGTATATATAGACCATATAGATGTAGTCCAAATAGACCTCTCTAAACTCCAAACTTCCCTAAAACTAGGGAGTCTCTCTCTTTCCTTCATGTCCTATGTAGAAACAAAGTCCTAGCAGTTCATGGTGAAACACTGTATTAATGTGAGCTCAGGTTTTGCTGTTTGCTATTCCTTCTTATACTGTTGAATGCTGGAACCAAAAACCATGTAAGCAAAAAACAAAGGAGACAGTATGATTGTCATTCTAAATACTAGTCTATGTTAGATTCTTATTTGCTACTGATTTTTATTTGATGCTGTATGGGTTATATCCTTCTGTATCCCTTACATTGATAGGTGTTGAGTTCCTGTCCCAATCCAATATCGGGGGAGGTTTTGATATGACCCCAAGGGCGAGATTAAGACACAAACAAGGTCAAATGCCGTATACCCAAAAGAGGTTTTTATTATTAAAAAAGTGAAGAGGGGTAGCAATAGGACAGAATGGAAGGAAATAAACCAAGGATGTGGGATAGGGCTGCAAGAATAGTCACCACCATGGATCCAGAGGCGTCCCATTGGTCCTCAGTCTTCAGTTCTTCAGTGGTGGGTGCACATGGATCTGGCTTCCATGGTGGATGCACACTGAGCAAAATTTTCTGCTGCCTTTTTAAGTTCATCACATCTGCTGATTAGCATATCTCCCCACCTTTACGTTTTTTTTTCTCTGGTCCCACAGGTTTTGTTGCATCTGGCTTCAGGGCAGGAACTTTTGCCTCTTGTCACCATTAGCAATGCATGCATGGGGTCTGGTGTACACAGTAGAGCCACAAATGGCTACAGGATGGGGCCAACTCAGTCCACGTCTGCCCCTTTGAGGCTTATCTAAAGAGTCTGACAATGCAACCGCAAAGAAGTGGGGGGGTGCATCCTTCAATACACTCCCGCTTCTCTGGGCGACACTCCCCAGACCAGTTCACAGGCTGCAGCAGCTTGTCTTGGAGGTTTGCACAGACACAAGCAAGCTTTGAGACAGTCATATGACATTTCAGTCTCTCACAGTTCCCCATCCAGTCTAGAGAGATTGACTATCTGACCCCCATTTTAAGTGTGGTATAAGCAAAAGACATTATTTTGATTTCTGGTGATTCTATTGTACAGATTACCCTGTTTCATTCCACCAGGGTGTGCATGCCTTCGGAGCCTCCTGTGATGCCAGCGAATAGCAGACCTGATTTTCATCAACTGCGAGAAGGCACTTATGTGGATGATTAACGATTCCCTGCTCCAGGAGTAGTGTTCACTGGTGGATGTACTCCGCTAACTAACTTCAGATTTCTCTGGCAGCATGATCTGTAACAAGTTAGCATTTGTATTCAGTATGCAACCTTCCAATTATATTCAGTCTAAAAGGAAAAGGTGGCTGGGTCCTAACTTTTAGTGGAAGTCTGGTTGTATTATAAATTCAGAGAAATTAGAAGAATTTCCTTGCTCATGTTAAAACCGAGGTTCTCTGTTCTTATTGTAACATAGCTATTACTCTTTGCTTTTTATTTCTTACCACTTTCAATATAATTATTTCCTTTTAACTCTCTAAATTCTTTGCAATCTCTGCCTTCTCTCTTTTACCATTTGCTATTTAAGCTGTCATAAATGTATGGAAAACATCCATTGAGATCCTAACTATCTGTTGAGAGTCCTAGCTAGTTCTTATACTACATCCACTGCATTTCTGCTACATTTTAATCATGTCAAGGAAGATAAGATTTTTCTCTTCAGTAAGAAAATTTAAAACCTAATGAAAACAAAAAAGAATAAGAACAACTTTGTCAAAAACTCCAACAATACTAATTTTAAGTCTGAACTACTCAACTAGTAGTTCCCCACCAACACATTTCCTCTCTCTCTTTTTTTCTCAGTTTAGATAATTTTTGCGTAATCATTTTATGACAAAATTAGAAGATAACTTATCCTTTTAAAAGATATTGAAATAAAAGTTGCACACATTCTACAAAGGAAATTTTACGATTTAAACATTTTGACTGTGAGAGTTTCCTTCCGTAGTGGTTAAAAATTTGAATATGTGTTGTGGTTTGAGCTCAGAGGGCAACTGAGCACCATGCAGCCACTCATCCACCCCTTCCCCCTCAGGACTGGGAAGGAGAAAATAAAGAAAAAGGCTCAGGAGTTAAGATAAGGACAGAGAGGGATGATTCACCCATTACAGTCAAGGGCAAA
Source organism: Strix uralensis (assembly GCF_047716275.1). NCBI lineage: Eukaryota > Metazoa > Chordata > Aves > Strigiformes > Strigidae > Strix > Strix uralensis. The sequence goes on from NC_133975.1 coordinate 34,827,544, forward strand.
AGACAGACTCATTAGGGGAAGAAAAAGAACAACATAAATTTAATTCAGATGTTAACAACAACACTTAACAGACAAAGTAGGACAGTGAGAAACATTACCACATTTTAAAAACACCTTCCCTCCCTGCTCCTCTTCTTTCCCAGTCTTGGATTTACTCCTGATTTCTGTACCTCCTGCCCCTCAGTGGTGCAGGGGGCAGGTAATGGGGGATGCAGTCAGTCCCACTGCTTCCTCCTCCTGGCGGGCAGGAAAATCCTCACATTCTTCCCCTGTTACAGCATGGTTCCCCTCTTATTGGAGACAGTCATCCACAAACTTTCTCTAATATGAGTTCCTCCCACAGGCTGCAGCATTTCCCGAGTTGCTCTGGCATGGGTCCCCTTCATGTGTTGCAATCCTCCCAGCGCTGAACTACAACAGCGAGGCTTCTTCCCACAGAGTCCCGGCCTTCTTCAGGCACAGCCACCTGCTCAGGGGTGGGTGGGTTCCTCCACAGGCTGCAGGTGGGCATCTCCTCCATCGTGGACCTTCATGGGTGGCAGGGGGACAGCCTGCCCTCTCACCACGGGCCACAGGGGAGTCTCTGCTCTGGCGTATGTCTCCCACTTTCTTCTCCTTTCTTCAACTGACCTGGGTGTTTGTATCGGTGTCTTCCTCACAACTCTTCCTCACAAATCTCCCTTCTGCCTGGTTCCCCTTCTTAAATACATTATCACAGAGGCGCAGCCACCATCACTAATTGGCTCAGCCTTGGCCAGAGGCGGGTCTGACTTGGAGCCGGGGGAGATATGAGAAGCTTCTCAGTGGGCCACGGTTGTAGCCCCTCCCCCGCTACCAAAAATCCGCCACACACACACAAACTCAAGACAATATGCCTGCCTCCTCTGACAGTTTTACTATGCTTGTCCTAAAAGTTTCATAGTTTAATTCTCACAATTGTGCAGAAATTATGAAGGTGATTCTAACAATTAAAAAAAGAAAATAACGTTCTATATATTTTTAAGGAACATGCAAATTTCAACAGAGCTATCAAGACAACATTTTTCCTCAGCTCCAGGGTGGAAATTACAGTTCATATTGTCACACAAAAGAGAATGCGAGAACAAAACTTGATCATCTTGGTGTTCACCTAAATTGTGCAAGATGTAAGTTTTGTTTTAGACAACACGACTTGATCATGGATTTTCTACATCCTCTGAGCTTAGGCCAGACTCATGGTTCTTTAGTGGATAAGCCTTTCTTTTCTGCAGGAAAGACTCTGAAAAAAATTAAGAAAAAAATGACAGAAAACACTGTGGATTGGGAAAACAATTTTCTGTCAGTTCTGATCTCAAACTTCTTTGCTGATATAAGATTTATCTTCATAGTGTATTTTTAAGGTGATTATCAACAGTGTCTCCACAAGAAGTGGAGAAAGGGTATGTTACTTTCTTTTAATTTAAGAACTTTAAAATTGTGAAGAAAATAGTGTGTTATGTATTTCCTTAGGAGTGAAACAAACATGGCATTGGAAAACCCTTTCAAAAGAGAAATGCAGGGACTTTATATTTTAGTCAGTGCTCTTATAGAGTAAGGAAGAAAAAAGTCATTGCATATGACAGAATTGAAACATGAAGAACACTATTTCGAGGATGTAGTGTTAAAGGCAGGCTACATGTTGAGAAAATGGTGGCTGGTATAGTAGTCCTGAAGCTTGGTGAGGATGTGGTTTTTAGATGCTAGTGGCAACAGTTTCAGAAGAGATTACAGGCTGAAAGTCACACTGAAGATACTTGTGACAAAATACCATTTTCAGTCAGTAGAAACAAGTACACTTACTGACTCTTGGCATGCAAATTGTGTTTTGCTCTCTTTTTACCTCTTAGCAGAAATAAGCCTTATTTCACTAACTTGCATTCTGAATATTTTGTGATAACAATTACTTCGTGCCTACCTCTTAAGTTTTGTTCCATTTCATACTTTTTTTTTTCTCTTTCTGAATGCTGAATAAAAGAGATAGTAACAATTGCAAATGTAAGGTTCCAAACAATAGAGTTTAAGATTTTAATATTTAAGTCTCATTCTAATGGGTTTGAATGTTTCTGTCATGTTTAATATGTGCTGGATCCAGGGACACAAAGTTCTTCATAATCTCATTTTATTTTATTGAGAGCAAATACTTAAATATTTATACTAAAATGACAGTTGGAGTAAGATAAAATGGCAGGAAAAATAACAAGACTTTGTATTGTGAATTAAGAGAAATGAGTATATGTACAGCTAGACACCCATCCACAGCAATCTAGAAATTTTGCAGAGTTCTTTTCCTCATAGTATTCATAGAATTTTCCCCCAAAAGAAACATCTACTGGTCACAGTGCTTTGTGAATAGAGTTCAAATTTATGCAGAATTCAAAAGCAGCCAGGGGACCTTGGGATCCCCTTATTTGAGATACCTTATTCATGAAAATTAAAAATGGCTGTTTGGCCTAGGGCTTTTGAGAACTTTTTTAAAAAAGCATAAAAATTGAAGAGAAATTCCTTTCAAAGGAAGGCATTCATGCTTAATGCTAAACAGATACTCAGCATGCCAGATTTAATGCAAACACTAGTAAGAATGCCAAAATACAAGAACTACACACTATAAGTGTCTCTGCATAAAATAAAATATAAAAAAAAGATTATAGGAAGATAAATATTCATTTTAGTCCTTGTGCTCTATGCAATAGGGAGAGAAGGAGATGTGAACATCGGTGTCATTGTTTTCACAGGTGTGTGTAAGCGCTGGACAAGGACCAAAGTATTGAGTAGTTACAGTAAAATTTATTCAGACTTCTCGGCTCATTTCTGGTTAGCACAGGGGAGATGAGGGTGATCAGTGTGCCAGGAGAGAGGTGGACTCAAGTACCATTCTGAGCAAGGACTAAACTCTGCTCTCTCATCTTTAGCCTTAAATCTGTCGCTAGATGGGAACAGGCAGCGCTTTCCCACTAATGCAGGCACAAGCTTTGCTGTACCCCTTTTACAGCTCATTTTTTTTTATCTTGTGCTTATACAACCAGCACTCAGCACCTCTGATGTGTAGGATTAAACCCTTAAAGCTGGCAGATTATATTTGTAAAATATAACTTCTGCAAAGCAGGATATTTGATCTGTAGCAAGCTTATCCCACCATCTTTAGTTAAATCATGTATATCCGCATAGGAGGTTTCAGATGAATATGTCCATAGGGGTTATCTTCAGAGATATGAGCAACTAACACAACCTCACCTGTTCTGCATTTCACAACACAGAAATGATTCAATGGGTTAGTTGTGAGTGACAGTAGGAGTGAGAATTACGGTGTGCATGTTCTACATTTCATCCATAGCAGAAGAAAGCAAAAGGTAGCAAAAGATGCAGGAGAAACTCTTGGCATATTTGCTAAGCAATAGTGTCAAAGGTGGAATATCACTTTTGATTTCTCTCTATTACTCTTTATATTGTTAATACTTAACAGTGACTGACATGCCTGAACCTCCTGAACTTGAAGTCCATAGATAACTTTGTTTCAATAACTGTATCTTTAAGTTTTATTTAAAATTTAATGTGAGCTTTTTTGGATGGGTGGAGCTCCAGTCAGATCTATTGTGTAGTTTGTGTTTTATCCATTTCAGGTAATTTTTAATTAATGTGTTAACTTGAGAAAAAAAGAAAATTAAAACCACCAAAAATCCTTTGGGCCTGAAAACCGTAAAGTTTATTTACAATGTTAATACAACTGGTCCTGCGTTCTGTCCAAAACCTGATAAAGCACTCTCATGGACTCAGGTCAGAGAATACAGGGCGTTTATTACCTAACATTTTATCTGTGAATTACATTGAGACATGGCAGTGATTTTTTAACAGAAAATTAAAGAAGGGGACAATACTAAGTAACTATGATCTAATTTTGCAAATGCTATGTATGTCAGGGTCCCACTAATTTGCAGTCCTGAAGTTAAGTAGATTTTAAAGAGGTAGCAGTTCACATTAAAGATGTGTATTATTTGGTCACACAGCTCCCAGTAAGGAAAGAATTTACCACTGATGGGACAACTGACAGTTACCACAGTAACATTATCACTGAATGTTCTTAAAGTTAATTCACAAAGTTATCTGGGAGGGGGAGGAGGAAAGGATGATTAGATGCAAAGAAGAGTGAAGTCCTGCAAGGTAAAGAGAAATTGATTTTTTTTTTTTGTTAGAATTTTTTGGAAAAGGCCTTATATCCCTGAGAAATCTCCTAAAGGAAGGAGAAATGATAGAATTAAAATTCTGCCTCCCGGACTTAGTACAGTTTCTGTTTATATCTCAGAAAGATTGATTTCAGCATTCCAGTGCATTCTTAGTTATAGTATCCAAATAAAATCCTCCATAAATGGAATTACCAGTGTAGCTCCCGACAGAGTAAACTATCTGTTTTTGGCTCATAGTCCACCCAAGCTGTTGTTTGACTTCTTTTTAAAAAGTTTCCTGCTGGAGAACTACACTAGCAGTGTAATTAAAAGCCCAGCAGTAAAAGCTATAGTATCTGAATACAAACAGTTCCAAAAAATAGCTTCTGGAGCAAGACTAAACTGCACTTACTCTTGTACACTTTGTTTAAAAAAATGTGGGTTTTTTCCCCCCTCAAACAACAAAACCAGTGTAGCTTTTCTGGTTGTAGTTGATAAAACTGATCAGACAGTAATTATTTTCCTAACTGCAGATTGTGTTAAGTTCAAAATTGATATTATCAGCATTTCATTAAAGAGAAGCTTTATCTATATATATTTATATATATTTATATATATTTTTATATATATATATTTAACATAATATATAATTACGCCTGTAGTAAAACAATTGTCACTACATTAACCACACTTGCCTCACCACAGGGACTATATGCAGGAAGAGGACATTTTGTTCTGTTAGCGTAAGAAATCATCATCTTTATCAAAAACACTGCTGTTATTAAGCTAATAACCTTGAATAATTGCAGATGACCGATTCAGTTATCCAGTTCCAGGGTCAAGAGTAGCATGTTTGAATGTAACTTTGTTATCTCTTGTGTTCCTTAGTCCCTACATATCTAGCAATAGACAAAGCAAACTAAATGGATTTCAGAAAATGAGTTTCAGCTGAAAATCCTGTCCAGTAAATTATCTGAGAAAATCTAACAAGTCTGAATAGGATAGTGTCCCTACAAACACAGTAGGAGCTGGGGGTATATGCTGCTGGCTGCTGGCTGCTTTGTGTTTTTCATAGAATTTCCAAGTGGCTGGAGAATTCAGTCAGAAAATCATCTTGGAGGGTTTCAAATTCACAGCCTAATTTCCACTCTGTTGGCAAGACTGAGTAAGAGTAGCATACTGACTGAGGTCCAGATCTTGCAAAAGTGTTAAGAGTGTGTTTAATTTTACACGCTGTTAAAGTTTTCAATACTTATACATAAACTTCACCCATACACAATATTCATTTTGCAGCAAATATTTACTCTCTTTTCTTGGACAACTTGTTGCTCCCATCTTCTTTCTTCAAATCTGTCCATACTCTCTCTCTCTCTCTAAATACTCACCACTGTGTCTGTCCTTATTTTACTTTGAATCATTTCCTGGAATACAACAGGGTTAAGTTCAGTTTCTGAAAAGGAAGAAATTAAACCAATGTTATAATATTAGCAGTCACAGATATTTGGAAGCTCTGTGATGAAATAATATGTACCGCTACATAATTTGAAATACAGAAAATTCTTTAGAGGTGTATTGATAAGCTTGTTCAATATAAACTTTATCAAAACTATATCAAAAAGAGAAATCTATCAAAACTATATAAAAAAAGAGAAATCTATCAAAAGCTGTCATTATGATGATGAAATTAGTCATGCTTCTTGAAAAGGAATGTTTTCTTTGTGTATAACATGAATGTCTCATCTTTATTTTCCCCCTTATGTATAAAAAATGTCTAGAAAGACTATTTTAAAATTGAACTGAGTTCCACATGCGTGGTAGGGATAATTACTTGCTGATTTATATTTGACATGCTTCCTGAAGCTAATAGTCAGCAGGGTCTTGTTTGCATTTGAGAAAATGACACAGTGTAAGGACATGTGTAAATCCTGTATCAACAGCAATTATTCATAACTAGGTCAGGCTATTAAAGATGTCTAAGGAGACTGTCATGTACCTTTTAATTTTAAACTAAGTTATCTTAAAAAATCCTAATTGTCCGATTCACATGCATACAAAATTCACAAAATTATTAATTTATGAAAACATCTAATTTCCCTATTTAAAATCTTGACATTTAGCTTATGTAATTAAAATCTTGTGAACTATTCTAATTTGTTAACACACATTAGAAGAGAGTTGCAAATACTTCTAATTAATTTGTAATCATAAATAGTAGAAAACACTAAATACTGCAGCATGTCTATTTTGTTGTGTATGAACAATTACTCCTCTTTTTAGAATAAGTTCTCTTCCCATTCCATTTCCTTTGTTAAACAGAGGTACAGGTAGTGGCTGAGAGTTATTTTACAGATGATCCCTGATTTTCATGGTGAATTTCAGACAACTCCCTAGATCTATTTTGAGATGTACTAGACTTAAAGATAAGTATATAGCACTATTGTTTCTACTTTCTTTTTTTTTTTTTTTTTTTTTTTTTTTTTAAAATCATTACAGACATTACTTTTGTCTGGTTGTCAGGAGTGTGAGTTTTCACAGTGGAAACAAGCTAGCCATCATTTTTTCATATCTGTTAAGTTCTTACCGCTCTCTCCACACAGGTAAAGCCACAATTTTAAGAATTTTACTAACATGCCTAATTCCTTCCATAGCATTAGACTTTTACTTAAGCATCAGGTTATTCAGTACTTGGGCATGCAAAGAGGCCTCTCATAAGCAATTAACTGTGGCTTCAGGACTGCAGTGTAGTCCCCCCTGCCCTTTCACTGTCTGCATGGCAGAGCTGAGTTCTCTTCAGTCTTACCCGCTTCAGCTCTCTTCTGCTTAGAAATTATCTTTCATTTATATTTCCACTCTGTTAGACTGCTCTCTTTTCACTTCTCTGATAGACATTTTTCCTCTTGAGATCTTTGCTTACAAGTTTCTCTATCTAGCTTAAAACTCACAGTCTCTGCAATTTGCAGCCCAGTATGTCATTGTAAGAACCTAATATACTGCTCTGTAAGTGCTTGTGCTGTATTAATAAACATATCATGAGTGTTGTTTTTTATATTGTTCCTAGTGCTTAGGTTTTCTATTAACTAATTTAGTTGTACTTTACTTCCTTCTTCAATTACACTTGCAAGACAAAAAGGCACACTAAAAAAGAAACACAGTATGAAGAGAACAAAGCAGAAATAAAACTTGGGAATTTTTTATCATTAAACTCTGTTAAGATACTTAAAACCATCATCAGGATATTAATTTTCAAATAATAAGTTTCTTCTACGATTTTCACTAGAGAAGCTACAAAAACTGTCTAAAAAAAAAGTGATTAAGGAAACTCATTGAACATTATGTCATATTCATATCCCGTGAATTGAGACACAGATGTCTCAATCAGTTATGTTTGCATTTATTTTTAAAAAAATTGCTAAACAGCAGATGGGTGAGACCCACTTTTTTTGAAATATAACGAGCAAGAAATGATGTGTTGAAAGTGTTTTTGGCTTAGTCTGACAGCTGCACTGTGATTTAGAGTCTGATCCTGCATTATGACCTCAAGCAAAACTCTGTAGATGTCAATGGGACTCTTATTTCTCTAAGAATTGCAATATCTGACTCTCAGCTATATGGCCAAATTATGTCGTATTCTGGATCCATCAATATTAATACTTAAGAATTGTACATTTCAGAGCAGCTCTGTGACTATATTTGCTAGAAAAGGCTTTTCAGAAAATAAGTCTTTTTGCTCTTGCACTTGTAAGAAAACAAGAACAAATGAACAAATTTTAGGATTCTTGCCTTCCATCTTTATCTCACCCATGGCCTAGCTCTGAAATGTATACTAACATTTTTGATGGTTCAAATTTATTATTATTATGATTAAAATGTTGGGATCTCTCCAGGCACAAGATTAATACTATAAAGTGTTCAGTTTGGGAAAATCCTCAGTAGGAAAACAAAACCAAACCAACCAACCAAACAGGGTTCTGCCTATACTGAATATTTTGGCTTTTGTGAATTTTCTTTATTTACTTTACAGTATATAAAATAGGTGTAATATAATCTCAGTCTATAATCATTGCATAGCTTAATGAAAAAGAATTAACTCCTCCCCATTATCTATATCTCTCTTTTTGGGCATGGCTAGGTAAGTGATCAGAGCACGCCTGAGATCTATAGTTAACAGCTCAAGAATGAGCTTGGATTCCATTAAAAAAAAAAAAAGTCAGTGGGATTCTATTTCTTGTGTCAGGACCTCTTTTCTTCCTAAATTCCTTAGTGCAATTCTTTCCCCTCAGAGTTTCTGAGTAAATCTACTGACTTTGGGCTTGTTTGTATTCCTTACACAGCTGATTTACTTATATATGCCTGAGTTCTTGACATGACATCACTGAATTTTTCCAATTAATTTCAACAACAAGAAGGCAAATTGATGCTTAGATGTTTGGGTGAAAACTCTTTGGTTTGTCTCTTTTCTATAATTTATGGAAGCAAATCTTGCAATGTCCAGGCTGAATTATTGAGTAATCTAAAGAAAGCCAAGGAGAGAGTCATGTTCATGACCCGGCACAGTTACAGAGACCAGCATCTCATGTAGATTTTGTTACTATTATTGGATATTCCATCTTAAAGAAATATAAAAACCTTGAAGTATAACAAAGGTAAAGGAAAAATATTTGAGATTGCTTTCTTTCCTCAGACAAACATTTATTTCCCAAGTTCCTTTTTTCTATCACAAATAAGAAGGAAGAAATATGAGAAGGTAGAAAAGGGAATACATGAATTATGAAAGAAGAAACAATTTAAAAATAAAACTGTGGACATCAGGGATAGAAACAGCAAATGATGGTTTTTAGTAAGAAGTTCGTGGTGGACTGAGTGCTCAGCCAAGCACTCTGGGCAGACAAAGGCTATTTCAAGAACATGGAATTTTAAAAATGTAAACTTATTCTTACAGGGAAGTAAGGTTATTCCTTTGTTAACTCTAGTTTTATTATAATACGTCAGGCCCGAATGGATAAAAGCACCAAACCACACTGCAATTAAAGAGATCTACTGTAATTACAGCATGATTTGTCAATAATTATTGGAAATTAAAGTACATACAAAGGTCTATGAAAGATACAAACTGAAGGATGCTCAAAAGGACACATCTTCACTTCTTTACTACCAGTGTACTCAGACACACTCATAGGCACACACAGACACATAGAGAAACCAACTTATACTTTGTTCTTATATTGAAGAGAAAACAGATGAAAAACCCCTAGCAGCTAAGGCTTTAGAACAGCAGCTGCTTTAGAACAGCCAGAAGCCCTGCCAACATGTAGTTTTGACATGGATATTAATTTACCTTCCAGCCATTTTCCATAAAGAGATTTACGTGGTTTGCGAATAACAATACTTCTGTCTTCAGAGTGTGAGGTCTGAAACAACATGTGCATGTATCTATGATTAAAATGTTATTCTATTTTAGGTGTTATATTTTTCAATTACTTTTTCAAAGCCACAATTTAAAAGTATGTGATGTTAAACAAAAGTTTTTCAAAAGTAACTACTTTTTGCCTCTTTTTGCACTTGTCTGAGAGCATTTCTTTACATTCATTTCTTTTGAATAATAAGCTGTATGCATCCACTCAAAGAAAAAAGCCTTTAGAAACAAAAATATACATTACACTCAATGTGTGTAAGGACATTACAGAAGATCATTATGTAAGGGCAATGCGCTTTCTCATGGATCCTAACTCACAAGCAAATTAATTAAATAGATCAGTTCTGGCATTTACACAGGTTGTACACAAAAAAGAAATAATTTTTATCTTAAATGACAACACATGTTAAATTGTCTAAAATCTTACTTTGTATAATACAGCAGTATATAATACAGGAGTGTTGCATTCATCCACATGTATACTAGTGGAGCAGAGCAGCCTGTTTTGTTTTCTGTACTTAGCCTCTTTCTTTCCAATGACAAAGTATGTATGACCACAGAGGATGGAAAATATGAGAATATACTTCAAATATTATGGAACACATGTAACTGAAGTTTGTGACATGTGTGCATTTAAACAACACATACAACACTCCTATGGGGAAATGTAAGGAACAAATAATATGTGACAAAAAAAATTGCATAGTTTAACCAAAGACACATGGGAGAAGTTACATATTTCCTTAATGACCAACTTGAGGCTGATTACGTGTTTTGATTCTAGGATGCTGATGCAAAATTTAATATGAAAATGGCTCTTTCTGTGTCTGTAAGGTATTTATTACCTTAGTTCCTCTTCTTTTGTTGCTATAGTGAATCACATATTCTTAAATTCTCTTAAATTAAGAGAGTGAATCACACTCTCTTAAATTGCGTATTTGTTGTGTGTACTCTTGGCTTTGCTCTGGGGGCACTAAACATGGAATGGTTTTAAAGTAGTGGGACATAACATTGATTAATAACAGTATACATGCTCTGATCTTGCATAAATGACAGTTAGCTGGGTCTATTGTAGTAAAATATATTCTCCAAAGAAAAGGAGGTTTTTGCTGAGTTGATTAATAATTGGCATCAACTATTAAAACAAAACTGGTCAGAAATAATGTTAATAAAAAATGTTGTGACTCAAAAAATAAAAATCAAGACAGAATAATATCCTTTTTCACACCTATTAGGCACAGCTATAATAGGAGTTGAAGCAAAAGCCTATGAATGGCCTGCTATTTATAGAAGCTCAACATATTTCTGTGCTGAAAAATAGTAAAAGCTGCAATAATGCTGGCAAAAGATTACCTTTCCTCAACACATAGTTATTTAAATAACTGAGTTCTGACATAGACCATGATTCCCTGCATCCTCCTATCCTGTTCTTTGACCCACAACTTCCATCAGCAATTAGCTGAGACCATTTAGAGATGTTTTTCAGATATTATCTTCACTTTACATTTCAGTGGCTTTCATGAAAAGAAAGAAAAAGAAAGTGTTGAGTGGAGGTCATTGAACTGAAAAATGTTTCTTTTTGGACAAAGAATAGTCACTGTGTATGTGCGTATGTATATATGCATATACACACACAAACCACCAAGCCCCCCCGCCTTGTGTGTATATACATATGTGGTGTGTGTATATATACATATACATACACATATATATATACACTTTAACCTCAGTTCAGTTTAAGTGCACTTGAAACTATGATGATTTTAAAGAGGAAATATTTTTGCACTAAAATAGAAATTGTTTAGTGAAACATGATCTATCAACAGGACTTTTCCCGACAGATTTCAGTTGTTGGAGACTCTAGCTACCTTCAGTTCCTTTGATTTTACCTACTGGTCCCCATCTCATCATCTTTTCTTCTCAGCTCTCAGTATCTTCCTTCTGAAGGAAGTCACATTTGGAATAATTAAAATAGAATAGATACAAGATTCTGCAATGCTTCAAATATTCTTTCTATACTATTTCACTATATTTTTATCCTGAATGTGTCTGCCAAGTTATTCTTATGATTGCCTGACAGTTCCTGTGATCTTACACATAAATTAGTAGTTTAGAGTCACTGAACTTCATTGTAACTCATATGGTACCTCAGCATGAATGACTAAATGAAGAGCTCATTTACAAAGCTAAATGCAGTTTTGATCTTTGCCTGGCCTGACTTCAAGCCCTGCATATGTGAGGCAGCATGTATTTACTTTTCCTGGAATGGAGCATCATCATTCTCCTATTCTTAGACTGGGTCTTCCCAAGAGTGCCTGTGACAGATCCTGCAGGGCTCTGCATCTGAGATTCTGCACTTTGGAAATCTCTGGCAATGATTGCATTCTTAAACTAAAAATATTTTTTGTTAATCATGTGAGCTGAGTGTTTGATAAAAGTTGCTCTACTTGCTGAATAATCTAATATTCTGAATGGGACATGAATAAATCATGGGACATGGATAAATCAGTATTTTTCCAGATATTACTCTAATCTTCCTTTAAGGGTTCGAAAGTCTTGCTTTTCCTGTGTGCGTGTATGTGTGTATTTCTGTTTGCACATGAGAGAGAAGAGAGATAGAGGGAAAGAATAAATCAATCACCCAGTGCCTGCTTTGTCATAGTGACTGTAAATGGATACTGGAGAACATATGACAATACAGAAACATGATAAAACTTTCCCCAAATACCATGGTAGTTCCTTTGAATCTGGAGTCCAGAGTTGTAATTTGAATGGCTATGTTTAACAGACCTTGAAACACCTTTCTTCTGTGAATGTCTCCGAACAGTTTCTGAACCTACTTATGTTTCAGGCCTCCATAATTTCCCATGGAGATCAGAAAGTTTTGTAATATATTATTTGCTTTGTGAAAAGTACCTTCTGTTTGTTTTAAACCCAGTGCCTAATAATTTCTTTGGCTACACTTTGTTTCCTCTGGTATGAAACATTATAAATAATCATCCCCTTCAGCTCTTCCTGTGGTTTGTGATTTTGTTGATTTCTGTCCATCATCATTATTGAAGATACAAAAGTACAGTAGATTTAAAAGAGTACCGGTGTTTCTCTTTTGCTCATTGTTCTTTTTTAGTTTTTACCAGCATCCATTTCCTCTTCTTCACCATCACAGCATATCATCTATGGGCCGACACTTTCAAAGAACCATTCAAGATCTCTGTCTTCCATCTAGCTAGCATACTCCCTTCTTTCTACACTCAACAATGACCTTTTTGAATGTAATTGGTTCTGTAACCTTAGCTTCTTCACTGCTAATTCCCCTTCAGCCTCTTTGTGCTGTCTTCTTGCAGTACCTATAAGCACTCTTACTGGTATTAACAACCTCAGTTTCCTCAAAACTTGGTAGCCTCTTTTGTATTCTCATCCTTCTCAATGTGCTGCACTTAGTTGATCATAACCTCCTACAAGCAACCTATTCTCATGAATCAATGATGTCCTACTTCTTTAGTTTGTGCTTCTTTATTGTCCTACTCAGTTGCTGTCTTATCATCCTGTGACTCATTTTAATCCTATCAATGGGCACTGTTAAATCCTGAGAGTCTTTCCCTTCCATACCACAAGATCTTGGTAGGTCTTGTAGAAAGAGGGTCCTACATAAAGAATCTTATCTCCATGGGTTCTATCCATAAAACTTCCCCTGAATCATTTACTTTATTTGGCCTTGTCTATTTTCAAAACAATTCATAGGCCTGTGCTTAGCTTATATCACAGTCTCACTATAAACTACCTAGTATATGACCTCTGTACGTGTCTATGAAACTATGTGATAAAACCCAGTGCTATGCTACATGCACAGTACTATTAAAAATGTTTAATGCATGACTTGTCTTGATGATTTATCTTAAGTACTGGTTCCTTATTTGAAAAAGTGTACACTTTCCTTAGGCTAATAGCTCAATTGATAGTATTTACTTCTAGATTGCTTTTGTGGTGAGTCTAACAGATACTTATGGCTAATCATGTAGAACAGATATCACAGTAAAGCAGCACAAAATTCACGTGTATCGTGAAGGCATGTTTGTCAGTATGCTGATGGGTAAAACAATGCTTTTCTGTGGAACTTCAGGTACATAGAGAAATGTATGTGTGAGGTCTTTTAGTCATAAATATATCATCCCAGTGTGCAGAATTTAGTATGTAGTTCATAAGTAAACACAAACTTATTTTCCCCCTTGAAATATAAAATGCTATTCACAAAGCTAATAGCTTCCTTGGGTAACTTGGAATTTAAATGAAAGTTTTATCAAAGAGTTGGCAGAATATTTTTAAAACTATCTGCTCAGAGACCTCAGGAAATTACTTTTTCCTATGGCTCTGATTAAATATTTCATGGCAGTACATGTTTATTTATTTATACTTGCTATGTCAAGATAAAAAACTCAAACAAACAAAACCCTCTTTTTATAGTAAATACACTTATTTTAAATACGGTCCCCATCAAAACCAGAAGACCTGACCTAGGCAGACTGCTGAGTCTGCAGGCTGAATGTTGTCTCATGCTGAAACTGAACATACAGGAACATTCCTCACTGACAGCTTCTGGACCTGGTTTGTTAATTTAGCACTTGAAGAAATACATCGAAGACCACAGGCAATTTGTTTTACTGAAAGTGAGGGGAAGCATGTCTAACTTTAGAGCTTCACGTTGGTATAAAATCAATGATAGATAACACAAGCTGGTATTTTTTCTATTTTTGAAATTAACAATATTTTGATAAGTTTTAAACCCTTTTTCTGGAATAGATGTAATATTTTTCTTCCTCATGAGCATTTTAGATTACTAGATTTCCTGTAATTAAACACTGATAAACAAAACTGACCACAGGCCTAGGTCCATTCTAGCAGTCACTGTGTGACTATCATGGGCAGCATCCCTTTTTTCATTTCCTTTTTCCATCCCTGCTTTACAAGCCTATGTTGTCTTCTTTCTCTCCACCACAACACTCCCACAACCTAGAGTAAAAAAAAAAAAAAATAATAGAATAGCTTTTTTATTTCTTTGACCAAAGTTTTTACTTGGTTCATAAAGTATTTGAGGTTTGAGAGCTATTCCTTCCTCAGATGTAATATAAAAGGGTAGACATCTCCAACCCTTGCTTCTAGGATGTCCTATCTGATTCAGTATTAACTCTTTTTGAGCATCTCAGAGAAGCTCTTACCTAGCTTTGCGTTCAAATAGCAAATTCATTACTGCAAAGCAGTTGCTTTTACTGCTGTTCCAAGCAGCTAATTTTGCATAGATTATAGCAGAACGTCCTTGCAAAGGATCTGCTTGTAAGGCATGTATTCCAAGAAATAAATAATGAATCTTTATGCTTTTACTTTGACATCAGGAAAGGTTAGCAAGTTTTATTATTATTTATTTTAAATATCTGATCCATAACACCCTTTAGTCTGGAGATTTTTTTTTCCATATGCCTGAGGCATAACATAGCAAAAATATTTTCATCTTGAAGAAAACTAGAAATCAAACCTTCATTCATCTGGTGGATAAAAGCTATGGTAGAATCTGTGCAAATTTCATAAAAAATTAGCTAAAAATGTCATTTAATTTTGTAAAAGACACAAATCTTACTCATTATGTTATTGCTGGTTTTTGTAATTTTTGTTATGATTGTGATCCTAACATATATTGGCCTCTATGTTGTACAGCCATATACTGAAAGACAAACTGTCTCAAAGATCTTTAAATACATTGTCTGATGCTATCGACGTGCAAATAATTTTATGCCTTTTTTGTGAAGCTACATTAAATCACTTCATTTCATAACTCTGCTTGTATAGGGACCAGCTCTCGCTATTTTTTAGGGTAGGTGGGATTACCAGTTACAGCTTCCCTCTGTTAACTTCCTAAATCCTCAATAAAATACTAAGAGAAAGCAATTAATCACCCTTGCCAATTTTAACAGGAAACAATTATTGCTGACAAATAATAAAAGTTTCACATTTACAAGTTTGCAGTTTTTTTGGCACATGCAGCTTCCTGGAAGTTTAGAGTCTTTCTCTGCCTGCCTTTAATTATACAATCAATGGGTTTCTCCAAGTGTTTGAGTTTTGGAAGAATGAAGAAGTTAGGTCTGAAATCTGATCTTGTACTGCACACTATGGACTTAAATAGAGTTCTGCATATTCACAGAGATTGACCCATGTGATGTGATGACTGATTCAGTCATGGCTTATAGAAATAATATAGAAGTTGGTGGAAGAAAGAGAAATTTTGTCTTTAAAAATTTTACAGATATTATTAATTTTCAGCAAATTAATTTGTTCTTCATCCCATGGAATTCACATGCATTTCTACATTATTATCCACAAATAATGATTTATCTTTTGACTTCAGTTTTTGGGACCTCACTAAGTATTTATGAAATTTTTCCTTTTTTTTTTCCAGATGACAGTTAAATATTTTCTAAATCTTTGCAGCTGGTAATTAAAGAAAAAATATGTCATGAAATGGAATATTAAGCCTTAAAATAATGATAAACAATAAAGTTATGCAGAGTGCTATCAGACTCTACAAAAAAATTTTAAATTCAGTTTTTTCTTGTGCTTCTTTATGCTCATATTCATAGAAGCAAAGTAATGGATTAGTGGACATAAAAAGGTGAACAAGCCTTAAAAATCAAAGCTAAGCAGAAAAAAAAGATGATATAAAGTTGTTTTACTGAAGTTAATAAACCTCACATTCTGAGACAAATATCCTCAAGCCATTTGTTTAAACAAGCATTAAGTTTAGCAGTACTACACCATAACATGATACTCCAAATTAAACTTTTGCATCTCAAGTGACCTTTATAGCAGTTTTACAGTTCATAAATTCTTTACAATAGTGCTCTGTGGAGTAGTTTTAATAAATCTTGATTGTGCTGTAAATGTTATAGCACATACTTGAAATGGCATTTCCAGTCCTAACAAACACAAGTGTGGAACGATTCCCCTATTCCATATGGAGAATTTTGCTTCAGTATTCATGAAATACTGGAGAATATTCCAGTAATGAGGGGGAAAATGTCACAGGTAACCTGGTCCTACTGGAGAAGAAAATCATGACTGATAAACATATTTATCAAAGTGGATGGAAAGCATACAAACTCCTCATATACCAATAGGAAAATCTTCAGTTTGAAGAGCTTCTAAAGTACTCCAGGAAAGCTGGATAGAGACAGGATTATGTTTTCCATTTTCTGTTTTGTTTTAAGACTCGGTTACTTGGCAAAGTGTCAGATCCATAGAACTGTAAACTGTGTGGTCTGTTTCATTCTCCCCAACACACTGAGATAAGTGAGCCTAGTTAAAATATGTCTGCTTAATCTCATTTATCTGTTTAACCTGATTTTTTTTTTTTTTCTGAAAAAAGAAAATTTAGTTAAATATTATACTGGAAGCACTCTGGTAATGTGTTAAATCACTTGTTTTGATATTAATTTTTTTTCCAGCTGTATATTCTCCAGCTATTTATTTACTTTTTGACTGCTTAACATCTTTTCATATGTTGTAGTTACATCTGATGAAAAACTTGTCACCCCTTGAGATAGCCATGAGATTTTCTATATTAACAACTTCTCTCTCTTTAAGAGTTCATTTATGAATATGTTTTCTCATTCTTGTACATATAATTTAATTTCTTGTTTACATCCCTGGGAGACTTTTTCATTGTTCATAAGTTTCATGATTTTATTTTCTTTTCTTGATCTCAGCCCAACTTTTTATCCTCACTGTATTTTTACCTTTTCTCCCTTTTTCCCCAGATGTGAGAACACGAATAAACTCTGTCCTTTCTCCATCATATAGTCTGTTAAAGGTGTTTCTACTCAGATAAATTTATGCATTTGAAACTAAAAGTTTTCAAACTTTACTTTCTCTTTAGTTGCTATTGAAAATAAGCCAAGCTTGAAAAATATCCCCACATTTCCATGAATGTTAAATTATGGATTTTGAAGTCAGAACTCTAAACCTTTACTCATTTTAAGGATCTTATTCATAAAAAATGCACAAGTTAATGATGAATTAGTTAAAAGATAACTACTGCCATGCATGTTCTGTTCTTTCCCTAAAATAAGCAAAACCTACAAGGTATGCAAACCTGTCTTGCTGCTTGAGGGGTGCACAGTGTGACTTTGAGAAAGTGTAATCTACTAATTTGCTCATAAAAAATGAACTATATAAATGAACAAAAAATAAAGATAGTATATTGAATAGACAGATACAATCAAACTGAAATAATAAATGTTAAGGTCTGATATAAATTATTAATGCAGAAAATCCATAAGAGAAAAATTATTATAAGTAACCTTGTAAGAAAATGTATAATGTAGTATTAATGAATCTGGGTTACAGACCCATTATTAGTATTAGAGACATTGGTTTTTAGCAGTAGTTATATGTTGATCCACAAAGACAGTTTAATAATGAATGACAGATTCCAAAACCAGTCTATTCCTCCTGAGGGTGGAAATATGCAGATCAAGCTATCTATCTGAGCAATTTAAAGAAGACAGAGGTTAATAGTCTCTATAATTGCCAGAACCTGTAATGAGTACTTAAAGCAAACAGTCAACTCTTGCAACATATGGTATCTATAAATTACACTATGGTATTAGGAGTGGGAGTCGATTTAGTATACTGTTTTGATGATTTTGCCTATAATTATGGAATATGATATTTTTTTATCTGCTTTAACACTTTACAGTTACTCTGTAAATGGCTAAATGTATCTGTGAAGACAGACAGCAGAACATGATATCTAGCAAATGTGACACAATCAACCTATCCTTGATTTGTTTTCTAGATGCATTTATAGGTTTTTTGAGACTCTGATTTGATATTTGCAAGTTTTGCTGTCACATTTTTGCCCTTAGGTTGTGTTGAGTAGAGTTTTTAAGTGTATCATCCTTAGAATTATCTCTATTAAACTTGATATTGTAATAAATGCCAATACATTGGTCTTAAACATCTGATTTATACTTTCTGAGATAATGACTGTCTTGGCTTTGGAAGTTAGATGAAACTTTTAAAAGCTTTCAACTTTTTTTTTGTGTTTATTATTTAGATGACAGTGGTTCAAGGAAAGCTCAAGTGAGATTGGATTCTGAATGTGCTAAGAACTATAGGAAAAAGTACTGTGAATCACTTCTATTCTGAAACAGGTGAGGCAGAAGTGGGAATTGAGGCATAAAGAAGCAAATGTTTTTGCATGAACGATAAGTATCACTTGAGCTTTCTGTTTAATCAAGGCAAAAACTAGACAAGTAGAGATTAACCATTACACCGCTACAGTGGTCAAGCTTGTTGGCCAAAAACAGCCCAGAGCCCAGACTCTGAGATGTATAGCCTTGTGCAAATTAGCAATTTCCTTTTATATCTTAAGTACTAAAATTTTAACAAATGATGCAATCCTTTTCTTTCAACACTGAATAGTGCTGATTATAAATTAGAGAATCTCATCTGCATGTTGATGCTTGCTCTGTTTCTCTGCTTCATCCATTTCTCCTCTTCACACACTCCTCACACACTCTTACCCCTCTGTTCTTTCCTTTCCTGCCATATTTTTGCTTTCTTTCTCTGCAGACTCCATGTCGTGTAATCGCTCCATCCCCGCACTCTTTCAGTTAGTTGCTAGAATTGTAATGATTGATGTGTGAAAGTTGAAAAGAACTTAAGTGTAGGAAATTCTGAGGCAACCATAGATTGCTCATAAGAATTGTCTCCTTTGCAGGAACTGAAGTGTTTATCACAGAATCACAGAATCACAGAATCAACTAGGTTGGAAAGGACCTTGAAGATCATCTAGTCCAACCATTAACCTAGCACTGCCAGTTCCCATCTACACCATAACTCTCAGCGCTATATCGACCCTACTCTTAAACACCTCCAGGGATGGGGATTCCACCACCTCCCTGGGCAATCCATTCCACTGCCTAATAACCCGTTCTGTAAAGAAATACTTCCTGACATCTAGTCTAAACCTTCCCTGGCGCAACTTGAGGCCATTCCCTCTTGTCCTATCACTTGTTACTTGGTTAAAGAGACTCATCCCCAGCTCTCTGCAACCTCCTTTCAGGTAGTTGTAGAGGGCGATGAGGTCTCCCCTCAGCCTCCTCTTCTCCAGACTAAACAACCCCAGTTCCCTCAGCCGCTCCTCGTACGACATGTGCTCCAGACCCTTCACCAGCTTCGTTGCCCTTCTCTGGACACGCTCGAGTAATTCAATGTCCTTTTTGTAGTGAGGGGCCCAAAACTGAACACAGTAATCGAGGTGCGGCCTCACCAGTGCCGAGTACAGGGGTAGGATCACTTCCCTGTCTCTGCTGGTCACGCTATTTCTGATGCAAGCCAGGATGCCATTGGCCTTCTTGGCCACCTGGGCACACTGCTGGCTCATGTTCAGCCAGCTGTCAATCAACACCCCCAGGTCCCTCTCTGACTGGCAGCTCTCCAGCCACTCCTCCCCAAGCCTGTAGCGCTGCTGGGGGTTGTTATGGCCCAAGTGCAGCACCCGGCATTTGGCCTTATTGAACTTCATACAGTTGGCCTTGGCCCATCGCTCCAGCCTGTCCAGGTCTCTCTGCAGAGCCTCCCTACCCTCGAGCAGATCAACACTCCCACCCAGCTTGGTGTCGTCTGCAAACTTACTGAGGGTGCATTCGATCCCCTCGTCTAGGTCATCAATAAAGATGTTGAACAGGAGTGGCCCCAAAACCGAGCCCTGGGGGACACCACTCGTGACCGGCCTCCAAGCGGATTTAACTCTGTTCACCACAACTCTCTGGGCCCGGCCATCCAGCCAGTTTTTTACCCAGCAAAGCGTGCGATCATCTAAGCCTCGAGCAGCCAGTTTCACCAGAAGAATGTTGTGGGAAACGGTGTCAAAGGCCTTGCTAAAGTCAAGGTAAACTACATCCACAGCCTTTCCCTCATCCAATAAGTAGGTTACTTTGTTGTAGAAGGAGATCAGGTTTGTCAAGCAGGACCTGCCTTTCATAAACCCATGCTGACTGGGCCTGATCCCCTGGTTGTCCCGCATGTGTTGTAAGATGGTACTCTGGATGAGAATGTATTGCTACTCCTAAAGCTAGAAAACCTACAAAGTCTCAATTCTCTATAATCTCTTCAAGTTAAAGTTTAGATTTCCATAAAAGAAGTAAGACTAGACCACCCTTCTTGCTTAGCAAAAGTAACTTCTGTACATAAATCTGACAGACTTCAAACCAGAAGTTATCCCTCAGAGAATGTTAAATTATGGACTCAAACAAAAACGGATGCTAAATTAGGAAATGTTTCTGCCAGCTTTCATTATATAATGTAAAATTGGAACAATTCCTAAGCCTGATGTTACATTTTTTAGTCTGTGTAATATCCTAGCTGATCATAAAAAGTGCTATATATGATAGCCAACCAGAAGCCTAGTAACATTTTGAGAATGCTATATTCTGTTATAACCTACTCAGTGGAAAAAGATATGACAAGATATCTGGGACAAAACCACTGCAAAAGTGACACTTTTATATTGCCTGGTTTCAGCTGAGATAGAGTTACTTTTCTTCCTAATAGCTGGTACAATGCTGTGTTTCGGATTTAGTGTGAGAATGATGTTGATAACACACTGATAGTTTAATTGTTGCTAAGTTGGGCTTATCCTAAATCAAGGATTTTTCAGTTTTCCAAGCTCTGCCAGAGAGCAGGTGGACAAGAAGCTGGGAGAGAGCATGGTGAGGACAGCTGACCCAAACTAGCCAAAGGGCTATTCCATACCACAGAACATCATGCTCAGTATATAAACTGGGGACAGTCGGCCGTGAGGGGCCAATCGGTGCTCAGCATTGGTCAGCGAGTGGTGAACAATTGCACTGTGCATCACTTGTCTTTTCTTGGGTTTTATTTCTGTCTCTCTTTTTGCTATATTAGTTGTTGTTGTTGTTGTTATCATTATTATTATCATAATCATATTTTATTTTGTTTTAATCATTAAACTGTTCTTATCTCAACCCACAAGTTTTACTTTTTTTCTGATTCTTCTCCCCATCCCACTGTCAGGGGAAGAGTGAGTGAGCAGCTGTGTGGTGTTTAGTTGCCAGCTGGGATTAAACCGCAACATATATACAGAAAGGACCTTTATTAGATTTTCTAGTAAGAAAATGTACAGATTTTCTATTTCTTTTAAGCCATCTTCCTACTCAGAAATAAATTCGACTTGCAGTACAAATGTTAACACTCAGTGGCAGTATTGAAAATACAAATAATTTCAAGAGCCATCAATAACAAGGGTAGGCCACTGAAATACATTTCCTGACAGAAAGAAGCAAAATATTTGATTTTTTTTTGAAGTGTCTCTTTTTAGTGAAAATGCACTGAGATTGTTGGAAAGTAGTTATAGTTTTCTGTCTTTTCTTTGACTGTAAAACATGCTCAAAAGGAGACCTTGGCCACACTGAAAAATCACATGAAGAATTCTTGTTACTTATGGTTATGAACTTCTGAAATCATCTCTGAATTAGGAACATGCATTAAAATGTATATTTGGAGATGTTAATGTTGCCAGCATTGTTCTTTGTGAATACCTTTCACGCAGAAAAGCAAAACTCAAGTAATACTGAGTAGAGTTTTCTATGAAAAATTATGTTAACTGAATACCACCCACAGATTGGATAACATCCAGTTAAGTCATCCTCTTCTCATTTATACCATCACTCATAGAACATACATTCCAAAACACGTGCAAAGATTTATAGCAAAACTAAATCACCTAGAATAATATGTATTAGGTTTAAATATAAACTATCCTGAGCCTGAGTGACAGTCTGTTTATACTGCCTAATAATGCAGAACTTGAAATGTGCAGAGTGGCATATTTTACCTGGCTAATAATAAATAATTGTTCAACTTCATATGGAAAAATATTTTGGAACAGGTTGTTATAAACTATTTATCTTCTTGGTAACAGGAATTCATTTAATCTCCCACCAGCAGAGAAATAGCTTGAGGAAGAGTCATCTCAGTTGACATAGAGTTGTGACCAAACACTATGAAAATAGATTTCTGAAAAGTAATGACAATGCCAATAAAAGAAGAGTCCAGTTCCAGTAGTTTTCTACTTCTTGCCTCTGTCTTGTAAAATGGATTCAGCATCATGATGTTCCTTAAGAGACTATCTATTGTATGGGGTTTTTTAAAAATAATTTTGGCTCTCCAAATCCAGGAGAGATCTGTCATATTTACTCTAAAATATTCCCTTGGGTTATTTCAGTGGCCTTGAGAATTCAGCTGATTCAGAATCCTACAGAGAGCATTTAGGGAAGAATACCTTGTTGCCTTGAATTGAACAGGTGAATATCCAGCACTGGGTTGTGTTATTTTTGGTTCCTTCTAAATTATTTGTCACCTGTGTGTTTCCATGACCATTTATCTATTCCCATCCAAAGGAAATGGAGACTAGAAGCTATGCTAACCCCAAAGTCAGAAAGATTTGTCCAAGGAGGATGAAGAGTTAAGATAGAAAAAAAAGCTAGATAAGAAAAAAAGAAGTGAGAATTATATTTTGATACTCTTTTGCTGCTAAAACAGTAAAGTGAAATTCAAAGCAAAGCAAGAATGACTTACCCACTACTTTTTAGAGATACTTAAATATATAGCCTACAAATATGGTAGTTTGTGCAAAACAAAGTTCCCAGGGTTTTCAATGTTTCTGTTATGAGTAGTATTTTAGACCTCAGTGCTGATGAGGAAGATGGTCCAGTCCTGCATATATATCCAATTTTTTATTCAATTTACCCCTTCATATTCCAACACATACCCTGTGACAGAACACTGATGTGAATGCATAATAACGTATAATGGAAAAAGGAGATCTTAGTAACGTAAAAAGCAAGCAAACAAACCAAATGAAAACAAACAGTTAAGATAACAGATAAAATAAACACATAAAAATAAAAAAAATAAAATAAAAATGGTGAAAGAAGCCAATTTATTTTAAATAAATGTTTTCTGACTTCTGCTTCTCTATGGAATATGGTTAGTAGAAGCTTTTCTTGTGTGAAGAATATTGTACACTGGAAAGCTAGGCCCTAGCTCCTACTTTCCTAACTTAAGGAGATGAGCACCCACAAGCAGCAACAGAGAAGTCAATTACCTATGAGTAATTTAATTTGTGTATAGATGATCTGCTAGAGACTGAGGTTACATAACTGTAGGAAATCTGTCCAGGTTTCACATACGTTCCAAAATGCAGGCTATATGCTTCACTGTATCATAAAATTTTCAAAAGCACAATGGAGCTAAACATAAATATTATATTGCTATGTTTTAACTGGGCACTCCATATTCATTGTGACAAGGGGATGATGCAGCTTTTTGTGCATGAAAACTGTTCCTGACTCCATTTTAAGTTTCCTTTTCTCTTCTACTGCAACAGATTTCCAAAACTAAGTTCCTCCAAGCAGAGTCTCCATTCAGAGGTCAGTCTCTGGAAGCTGAGGGCAGACTTGTGCTTACTTCTCTTGCAATTTTTGAGCACTGAAAAGCTAGCTGTGCTGAAAAATCTTGCATCGTGTTAAACATGACAATGGTCTTTGAATATATAAAAGATTGTTGCAGAAAGGAAAGCGATAAACTGCTTTCCATATCTGGAATGTGTGTGACATGAAATAAATTAAAGCAAGGTAGATTAAGGCTGAAATACCTCAGAAGACTTTATATCTTTAAGGACAATATTGCTTTGGGAGACTGTGGAAGCACCATGATGGGATGTTAGACAGTATCTGTCAAGCGTGAACAAGGTGCTCTTGATTTTGGCTTGAGGAAAGAAACAGAGTAGATAATCTCCTAACGTTCCTGCCAGCTGGGTTTTCTATTATTCTTGGTGACTAACATTAGAAAGAAATCATGTGTGATTTATCTGTGTGCCAATGGATACACTAGTTTCTTTCCATTTCAGTGATTAATTGTTCTAACGCAAAGTTCCCAAAACTTTATACTACAGCTGGTGAGGCTTTTGCACAACTAAGAAGTTATTAATATCTGACATCCAAACCCACTTTGAAACTGCTTTCAACCAAAACATTTATAATAAAATTTTTGCAAGTTTCTTAAACACATGGATTAAAAATCATTTTTTTGTGGATATATGTAATAAATCCCTCATTAGCATGTCAAATTCTAGTTTATGTTTCCCTTCAGATTTGAAAAAAAAAAGTTAATTATTCATGAACACTACATCACTGCAGATAATGATGTCTTAAGAGACTGATGAGAGCAGACATGTACAAGTATGGTAGAATACTGTAGCTCATTTCTGACTGATTAGACAAACTTGTTGACTCAGGATGAGAATAGGATGTGCTATATTTCTAAATCAGATTATATAACAATGTTGCTCTTTTTGTAATGTTTTAGAATTTTTAAAAGCCTTTAGGTCCTTTTTTCTGATACAAGAAAGCTCATTTTCTCATTGATCATTTGTAGAACTAGCATAACATCATAGCTCCTATGAAAGTAACCTACACTTAACTGGATAATCAATTTGCAAAGGGGAGGATCTGGTCCAACAAGCAAATTAAACAAGGAAGGAAACCTAAGTAATTCAGGAAGGGAGGGAAGGAGGGAAATAAGTGATAATTCAAATTTGGAAGGCAAATTCATGGCAGATGACAACTGAAGGTCACAGTAACCTTGCATTATATTACATATACAAACATATTATCAGAGCATTGTTCTTGCAATATTTCCTGAGACTCTCAAACAGTGGGAATGTTCCACTTACTTTTCTGGAAAATGTTTCCATGAACAATTCAAGGAAAACCCATACTTAAGTTCTGTTAAGTTCTGTTTGTAGTGTTAGAATACCAACACACATTTTTTTTTGTCCAAATTCTGATCTTCACTTTTTTTTAATCTTTTAAAGTTGAGTATCCAGTACAAAATTAGTCTTTTATTACTGTCCATTTATTCCTAAGTCTTAGAATTAAGAAAATATGATGCTGAACCACATTGATCTTAACTCTAATTGCAGCACTTGCTGAAAGAAAGTGTAGATCTGAATCAATAGAAACTCCTAGGAGGTTGCAGTTAACTTAAGAGATGTCAAGATTATATAATTCCTGTTCCTCATTCATATATCAGGAAGAATGTATTAATGTCTGTGAGATGCTCATACTGGTAGAGTCATAGGTTGTAGGAACTAGTGGCATAGATTTTACCTTGCAAGCTGGATCTGTCACTACTTAATATCTAAAGATCCAGAGCATACAACTTGATCTGTGACAAGAGATTTTTATTCTGAAGGTTTGTTAGGGTCTTATGAATTTAATCTTTTACCAAAGAGTAGGTGTAAAAATCCTGTTATGGAAGTAATTGTAGGGCTTGAAAGTGACATATTTTATGCAATTTATTATTTTATTCTAATTTTTAATGAACTTAAACAATGGGGAAAAAATAAAATAACATGAAATAAAAAAATTTAAATTTTCAGTTTGACTATTATTTTTTGTTGCCACTGGAAAAATTAAAAATAAAGAGTTAATTTAGGATTTAGAACACATTATTTATATAAACAAGATTACATAAAAATGATGTAATTCAAAATTGAGCAAGTAAAATTGTTCTAGCTAAAAGTAATAATAATTTTAAAACATTTCCAGTGCTTCCTATTCTTATTTGGGCTGGAAGAACAACCTGACTTCCAAAAAAAGGCCTCATAAATGTTTGCAATAATTAAAAAAAAGACAAAATAGTTATGTATTTCTGATATTTACAGAATGTCAGAAAAATGTTCTTGAAAAAGTGATTTGAGAAGTCGACTTCAAGCTTTTTGAATTGAGTCTTACCCTCCTTTGGGAATGAGGACACCAACAGAGATGTATATGCAGAAACTTCAGAGGTAAGTCATTTAGGATGGTAGCACCAGGAAGGCAATTCTCACACAACAAGCTTTGAAACAAGCAACACATAGACATTGATTTGTTTTTGAGTATGACCTAAGCAGATGACAGTTATCCTTTTCCTATTGTCACTGTGTCAAACTAATTGCTTCACTGTCTCCTGTGGTACAGATTTATGGCTATACGCCTGGTACTCTATGTATCAAACATAAGTGTCCTTAGCTCTAAAAAATATAGCACTCTGTAACAACATCCTGGAGAAAGTAGACCTGCTTGTATGAGGAACTGCAAGGGATAATTATTTCTTTATCTTGCTGTGTATTTCTGAGGAGCAGTATAATGCCTCCTTTTGAGAGGCAAAAGATCAGCTCAGTGTTCAGCTTGTGCAAGGCTCAATCTGAGCTGTTTAGAGGTAGAGGAGAATTAGTTGGGGAACAGGTCTGTATCCACTGTATTTGCACTGGTTTCACATTGCTGGACTACAAAAAAAAGTTGCACTGAGCAATTAATAATTAGCTGGTAATCCTCATCCAGTAGGGACCATCTTGTTGCTGTCTAGCAGGCAGAACCGTAAATATGGAGTTTCAGAAGACTTCGTTATTGTAAAGATGCATTTCTACAAACTGTCATGAAGTGAAGGGAATTCTTCTGCACTATATGTCTTTCAGACTCAACATTTTCCTTGCATAAACTAATGGCTATTTTCCTTGCATAAACTTGCCCTAGTTTTTGCACGCTCAATTTTAAGTATTTTTTTTTTTTTTTGCCTGTAGGTGGTAACTTTCAATCCGATACAAAAGTATAGTCTTAAATTATTATTCTCATTTTTATCCAGTTGCAAAGAGAATGATGAGAAAAACAAATCAATGTCTAATAATGTGCTATAAATCTTGGGGGATTTCTGGTGGGTTTGAGTGTCCTTGTAAAATAATGCTCTGATTGCACAGAGAAATGTCAGCCTGGGTAAATTATCTGAATAAAAGTGGGTGATGTTATGATAGTTATTCTTGGGGTCACCTTGAAAGCTCTGCTAAGAACAGGCCACAGTCCCAGTCTCACATTAAAAACCAAGAACAGTAGAGATTTAAAACATGCCTTCCTTCTGTTTCTTGTTTTTTTGTTTTAAAGAAAAGCACTGAAGGGTGGATTTTGACTGCAACATGTACTATAAGATATTGATAAATTATACTTATCTAGTGTAACCATAGGCCTGTCAGTCAGACAGAATTGCTGCTTCAGGCAGTATGGTAAAAATAGTAGCGCTCTGTGAAGTACTTGAAATTTGTAAATTAAAAGGTATCAGAACAAGATATTAATAGGTGTGAAATAGGATGGACCGTAAAACAGTATCTGTTGTTATTAGATGAATGCAGGCAACTTATCATGAAGGTCAGAGATGCAAGGTTTCTCTGCCCAGCGGTGTGATGAGGGGGAATCAGGTCTGCTCTCTCCTCACCTCTCCAGCACCTGTCCTGCGGTGGGTTTATCCAAAAACAGTTCAAACCAACCTGTCTTTCTAAACCACTGAGTATATAGCTGATGGGGAAAAAAGCATTCCTTAGTGTTTCTACTCAATTGTCATTATCAAATCAGAACCTCTTTCACTAATCTTAAAAAATTCTGCCTATGGAGATAAAATCTTTCTCCTTCCTACCATTTTCCCTGGCAAATATGCTGTTTGAAGTAATTTCACAGCAAATCTGAGTGTTTTCTTTCTGTATCAGATTCTTCAGTCAGATAAGAAATTACAAAGTAATTTTAACAATTTTTTTTACACTTTTCGGTAAGAAGATATATAAAACCCCCTTCTTTTTCTCTGTTTTGATCAGGGATAGATATACCTTTCTTAATTTGGCCATAGCAAGAAAACAGGAATGCGTGATACATGTAATCATTGTAGTGCTATATTATGCATGTAAGAAGAGAGAGGTTTACATTGGTTTTTGCTCTTGCTCCCCAATTTTATTGTTTTCATCAAGCACTGAAAAGTGAAGATAAAACAGTGCCAAAAATATGACGAATGCTACAAAACAATATGTGACGTTTCCTCATTGCACAAAGGATATATATGGTATTAACAGTAACAGAAACAGAGTACTAGATGAGCCCAAAATAAGATCTAGCCCACCTTGGTACACTGAGATAGGATTGAGCAGATGTAGACCATCGCTACCTGTTGTTTATAACCCACGTTTTACCAAAACAAAAAACTACAACACCAAAATATCAAAACCTTTGAACACTGCCCACAGAAAGTGTTTTCTGTCCTGGAGAAATTTTTTTTTTCTAGAATCCAAATTAAAGATATTTTTATACATTGGAAAAAGATATTTATTTACTCTGTAGCTCTGTCTGTTCACTAAACAATCATCTGTTATATACCTAATTATGTATCCTCTCCTTATTTCTATACTACCTAAACTTTTTGTTTCATCTTTACTCACAAATCACATCTTCCAAATAATTTACTAATTTTACCTGAGTTTGGTTACAGCTTCATGTCACAGTATTCTACCTTGATGAAGCAGCAATCCATTTTTCCTTTGTCCACAAAGCCAGGTACCCTGTCTAAGAGAATCAAATTAATATGAGATGATCAACTCTTAGGAAATCCAAAAAGCTGTTACCATCTGTCCTGGTTTCAGCTGGGATAGAGTTAATTTTCTTCCTAGTAGCTGGTACAGTGTTGTGTTTTGAATTTAGTATGAGAATAATGCTGATAACACACTGATGTTTTTAATTGTTGTTAAGCAGTGTTCATACTAAGTCAAGGATTTTTCAGTTTCTCATGTCCTGACAATGAGAAGGCTGGAGGGGCACAAGATGTTGGGAGGGTACACAGCCAGGACATCTTACCCGAAGTGGCCAAAGAAATATTCCATATCACATGATGTCATGCCCTATATATAAACTGAGGGGAGTTGGCTGGGAGGGGCAGATCACTGCTCAGAGACTGGCTGAGCATCTGTCAGCAGGTGGAATGGAAACTTCTTTAACTGTACTATAGTTTCCCATTACTTTTTTTTTTTAATGTTAGGTTTGTTTTTCCAGGCATATTTTAGACATTACTGGCAAGTTTTAGAGGATAATTATGGCTAATCAGAGGTCAGGAACTGATCAGGGTTGTACCTTATAAAGATATTTTCTTCAGTAAAGTATCAGTTATTTTAATATTTTTTAGATGTTCCCTCCTCTGGTGTACACCATTATTTCCTGGTTAAAATGGAATTTATTAAATATTTGAAACCAGAGAGCTTTTCTAGATGCCTTTTTTGCTTTGTTTTCAGAAAGACTAGAGCACAGATACTATTGAATCCTTCAATATTTTTTGAGTCCTTCTTATATTTCTCTCCTTTGCTGTTAAGCATCAGGTCTATGTTTTTATTTCTTCTTTGTGCATTTAGGGAACCTTATCTTGTTTCCTTTCATGTTCCTGTGCTTTTCTGATTTTATCCTTAAGGGACATGAGCTGTTCCTTTGTATTCACATTTAGACCCGTAATCTTCTTCCATGTTTTATTTGATTCTTTTTGAATTTTCAGGTCACTGGAGAAATTCTGATGCTTCCACAGTAGTTTCTTACTATTCTGCCATTCCTTGCTTCACTTGTGTATAACCTACCGCTATGCATTAAATATTTTCTCTTTTGGTAACTCCCAGCAGCACTGCACTCGCTTGCTCTTTAAACTTTTTTCCCTTCGCAGTAGATCATCTCCTATTCTCCTGGGACAGGTGAACTTTTCCTTTCCCCTCAGCCATCATTTGCCTGCTCTTTTACTGTCATATTAATATTATTTCTCACAGTTTTTCGATAGTCTTTCACAATTTCAGTTGCTGAATGTACCTTTAGTTTACATTGTCTATCATTTTTGTTAGTTGAAACAAGATCTAAACCAGGATCTTCCTTTGCTTTCCAAAACAAAAGCTGCCCCCAAAATATTCTGTGGACTGACTGTGCCATCCTGCTTTGGTCTTTAGGTATCCCTGAACAATTACAATCTCCTTTTGTTACAAAGGCTTTGGTTTTAGAAATATTGAATTATTCTTCCAAAAAATACCTAACCATCTTGTTTTCTGGCCTAGGTGGAACACGTGATTTCAGCTCTGCATTTATTTTCCTTTTTTATTGTTAAACAGGAAATCTAACAAATCTCTCTCCATTCCAAATGTCCTCTCCTTTCCAAAAGTACACCTTTGATACATGGTACACCTTTCTCTCTTGTTCTCACACCTGCTATTCCTAAGGAGATAGTTTACCTATAACAGTAATGTACCCCTGTGGTTTAACTAACCAAGTTTCTAGGATGCCATTTTCATTAGGTTTCGACTGTGCTTTAACAAAGTAGTTCTTCTTTCACACTCCCATATGGGGCAACTGTTGAGACCAAAGGTTGGTCTCCTAATTGACTCTCTCATGACTGTGTTGCAGATGATTCTCCTCTGCCTAAATTTAGACAAAAGTAGGCTTTTGGGGTGTGGTTTTTTTTCCCCTCTCTTCACCTCTGAGATTTTATCACTGATCCTAATTAAGTCTATTTTAAAATCTCCTTCCCTGTGTGCACTTGAAGATGTCCTTCCTCTGCCTTTTTACATGGACCTTAAATCTTTTTTGCTATCTCCTTTGTGTAATGCCATGCCAGATGTCATGACACCTATTTATGCTTCTTAGTCTTCTGAAACATTCACCTTGGAGTCATCTGTCTCCATCTGCCTCTATGATCTTTATCATGTCATGCTATCTCCCATTCCACCACTGTGGTGTCAGACTCTTGCAGTCTCTTTTATAGTGCATAGGATTTACTATAGCATTATCATTAGGCTCATCTAAATAAGTAGCATGATGAAGTAAACCAGAGGCATAGAGATACCTTGCTTGTCTTTCTGAACTAGACTTTATTGTGGCTACAAGCAGGAGCTCATTCCTGAAACTATGTGTTGTCTGTGCTTTAAGGTAGCCAAGGTCAGGACCTTCCAACAGACCTTTAGGTAATGATTTTTATTTGCAAATGGTCTTAGGTACCAGTACAGGCAAGAAGTGATCTAGGGATAGTGTTTCTATTTCAGACTGTTCCACATGTGAGCACTTATTCTTTCAAGAAGAGGTAATAATAGAAAACTAAGAATAGAATGAGTCAGAACAGAATTAAAATATAACCTTGACTTTCTTGCCTGTTAGACCCTCAGGAAATCACATGGTGATTGTACAAGTTGCTTAGTATTTTCTATGTTCCTTTATTTTGAGCCCTTTTTGGGAAACAGAAGTCATTATGTCTTTGCTGTTTCAGGGACAGGCAGCTGACTCCCACTCTGGAAGCACTGGAATAAGCAGAACCTCAGGAGACAAAATACCTCTGGGGCAGGGTAATTATATGATTTGTAATATGCCTTCCTCTCTAGTCTATATTTAATTTCTGCTTATTGTAGTATCTGGCCATTGGTCTCCTATAGTGATGTACAAGGTACAACAGAACAGACAAATGTGGGCCAAGAAGAGCATATTTTTAAAATGCATAAATATGCAGCTGTACAATTTCACCAGATTCCTGTGGTTTTTCACTGAGTATGCCACATCAATGTATTTTGAGTAGTAAAGAATGGATTTCTCTTGTTTCTAATATATAATGCCATATTTGATTAGGTATTGTATTTGGCAATGTTTACATTACTGTGGTTATATGTTATACAGACTGTTAAAGTTGTGTCAGCAAACTCAGTACTTCCAATTTCATAAGCCCCATTTTTTTCAGATGTGTAATCCAATCACAACACTTTGCTCCAGACTAAAAATTCTCTTACATTCTCACCACCAAACACTTTTATTTATTTTAATTAAAATAAAACATCCATTTAGTTTTTTAATATTTTTACATTAACCATACCAAACTAGAGATAAAGTATACTTGCTTTGTTTGAAGCTTTTGAAATTTTCCATATGTCAGTAAAAAAGATAAAACTAGAAAAGGGTTCAAATGAGTAATTAAAAAAATCAACAGACATTTTAACATGTACCATTATTTCCATATTTATCATGCATTATCTCTTGCTAACTGGACTACTTTGCATTGAGACTGAACTTCTTAATATATAATGGGACTGCTATTCATGCTGATTTTGATGATATAATTTGATCCATACAGGAACCAACCTTTCTAGGGCATTTCAGAAGTTGTCACAGCTGTCTAAAAGTGTATTGTACAGTTTAACATAAGTATATTCAAGAGTTAGACCTTGGAAACATCCATTCAGACTGAGGCCCCACACTTTAGTCACACACTTCAGACTCCTGGAAGAGAGACTGCTGACTGTATAAGTTATTCCTAATTATCTAGTGCCATGACAATGGCAGATCAATCACCCTGAGCAGTATTTAGGGTAGGGTTTGCTGCTGTTACTTGCCCTGAGTATTACCTGCTTACAGAGAAACCTGCTGCTCCCTGAGAGTGGCAGTATCTGGTTCCTAATTGCCAGTAATTCCTTAGCTCCTGTGCTTGTTTCAATACAGATGCAGTCAACATTAACGCTGGTGTTGGAAGTATTATAAAATCTCCACTATAATTCCTCTTTAATTAGCATCCTATTATCTTAAATTGCTTCAACAATTTATTTTTTTTTCCTAAAGCTCCTCCATTCTTTCAGTAATACCATTTTTGTAAAACTGCCTAAGTATTTCACCACTGGTTGGATGTGCTACAGTTTTTCACTTTGTCTTTTAATAGCTTATTCAAAAGGAGAGAAAAGCACAGTGGGTTTTTGGTAGAGTGCAGTAATATCGGTGTGAGTGTTCTCAGGGTTTTTCTTTCTCTGGAGCATAATGGTTGAACTAAGTCTTGTGGTGAAGAGCTAACCTACTGGGCTAATGGCAATAAACTTGCAAACAGTGAGAAACTTGTTCACCCAAGTTCAACATGTGAATGGCTCTGTGCAGCTCTAATTAGGACCCTGGTTCTGAATAGGTAATTAAATATCAGATTGGTTATCCAAGTGAAAGGATTAAGGTAAAAATATACCATTCACATTTATAGGAAAATACAAAGTTCTGCATTTCTGTTGGCTGACTAGCATTACAGTGAACTCCATTTGGAATAGCTTTAATTGTGCCTATGTGAGACAGAAAGAGACACAGCTGAAATGTAGCACACTGTCTGCAATGAGTCTCTCATGGCAATGATCTAGCCACTGAGTAAACTAAAGCTGACATTTTGTCTTTAAGAAAGATATTCCTTAGCCTTTGGAAAATTAAGCGTTATTGTGTATCAATAAAAATAAAACAGTGCAATCATTTCAACTGGTGATTGTCTGTTTTGACACCTCTCCCTCACTCTCACACCCTCAGTTATTTCATGGATGGCTGAGTGGAAACTACAATAAGGCACGTACATATTTGTGCTTTAAGGGCTGTTTCTCAGATGGATGGGAATGTTTAATTTTAGTAATCTAATCACCTAAAGCAGATACCTTGGACTCACATATTTTATGAGGTTTTAAAACTTGTGAAATACCTTTGGCTAAACCCACCAATTTCTTTGAAGTTTCCCTGCTTCCCAAGGCTAAACCCCAGTTCATTTTTTCCCCCTTCACATTAATATTTCAGCATTTTAAAGTGTTTAAAGATCTTTTTAGGCATTTCATTTGTATTACTGCTTTCTGACAATGCTCATATTGACATAGCAATATAGTTCAAACAAACACTGCAGAATGTAAGGCCAAGGACGGCCAGAAAAGAATTCAAACTGGAGCAATATTTTGGAAATTTTAGAAGTATGCAGTAGCAAATATTTCTTACTATTCTCCTAAACAGGATTTCATACACTTATTTGTTTAGAGGACACAAAGCTATTTATGCTCTATGCCAGAATAAAGGTTAATTGATTGTCCTGGGTTTGCTGAAAATTAGGAAGGAGAATGGAGTTTCATAAGTGCCAAGAAGTGATTGGTAAGGACAGAGGAAAATGTGAAACAGTTCAATGCCTCAGGCTGTACATTCACCCAGACATGCTGATGTGCCCTTACTTCTACTCTTCCCACTTGTCTGTACGAAAAGCAAACATTATGTTTCTACAGAGCCTTCCAGCTGTTTTCTTCCATTCACTGAAAACAATTCAATTACAGTAAATTTAATGTTTTTTTCCTTCTATACCAGCATGTAGGTGGAATGAGACAGTGCATGACTATTTGCCTAAGTTTTCAAAATTTAGACTTCATTAATTTCAAGAACAGAAAGTGTTATGATAACCTAAGATGACTTTTTTTTTTTTTTCATTGCACCGGTAATCTCATTTCCAATTTCATCCAATAATTCATTGTAAAGGGTGACTGACAGAGCAAAAAGTCCTCTACTGAAATCACTATTGTCTGCCTCCTAATCCCTTGCAACTTCTTTCTGCCACCAGTCTCAACAATTTATAAAAGTTATGGTGACAATGGCAATACATACTGCACAAAAACCATTTATCGTGCCCTTATGAACCATGGTTTAGGAATCACTAATATTTTTCAAGATCTGCACTGTTAAAACTTGAACTATTATATATGTTTTCTATTCAGATTTCTTTACTCAAAATGAGGAATTTGGTGCTGATATTTTCAGAAGTAAAAGATTACACAATGACAGAATAAAGACAGTGGACTTAGAGGCAATTCCATGAAAAGTAAAATCAGTTGGTAATGCAGTATCCTGAAGTAAATAGTATCTTGAAAGTCTCAGTGGTATTACAAGTTCACTGGGTGCCAGTTTGAATTAGAGGAAAGTCCAAAATATCAGAGCAAAAGAACAATATATTTTTGCACATCTTAATGAAAAATAAATTTATTTTAGAAGTCACCCTTAAAAATAATAAAACATACCTGGAAGACTATAGTATCAAAATAAAGTGAAACAAAAATAGAAAAGATTGTATGTATAGAATTATTTATCTTGATGTTCCCAAACACTATAATTTGTCATCTTTGCTACTGTATTTCTTCATTATTGGGAGAAAATCATTGGGTATCTTTTAGTGGAACCTGCTGTATGAGCACCCCTTATGAGTTTTACACCAAATTAGTAGTGAAACTTTTATTTTGTCACATAAATATATGATTAAATATTCCTCATAATAACATTGAACACAATAAATAGATATGAGTTTCAGAGATTTCTGTATATAGTCTACTGGAAGTTAAGATCAATTAACATGTTTTCAATAATATATTCCCTTTGTGAACAGGAGTCCATGTAAGCATTAAATATCGATTTTTTCCTGTATGATTAAAAAAGTAATGAAGTATGTGATTTTATTTAAATTCTGTAGAAGAGAAGTTGTACTATAAGTCTTACCCTCTTTTGTGAGGTGATCACATCAGACTTCAAGATCGAATGTTTTTGTTTATTCCTACAACTACTTGTTTCTAATTAACCACAATTACTAATGATTTAATTATTTCGTAGCATACATTCATATATTTTGTTAAAATGTTTACTTCATTAATCACATGCCACATAACTAATCAAATGTAATGGACCAAATTAATTCTGATTTAATTCCTTTGAAGAAGATGATATTACATGAAGAATGATCTTTTAATATAGGCTGGAGCGGGACCTCCTGGCTCTTGACCATAGTTTGGTACTATTCATAACTTATTTCTTCATAAAGATCTGTGGATCTTCACCTTACAGGTGAAGATCAACAGATGAGAATGTGTGATAAAGAGATCCTCAATATCCAACAACAACAACAAAAAAGTCCTGGCTTACTGTGGACATTGTCACCCTTGTCACTGACAGTCTCTAGGGCATGTCTTTATAATTTATTCTATTACATTTTTAGTAATTTAATATTCAAGACTGCCTAGGTTGTTATGCACAATATTTTGAAATACGGATAATGCCCCCTAAATTTATGTAATCTGCTAGACATGTTTGTCACATTTACTTTTTTGTACCGAGACGTTTTGATGTAAATGTTAGGAAACATGATTAAAGGCTTATCACCAAGAACACAGAAGACCACAGAGACACAACAGCAGGCAGGGAAACCTCAATAACACAGCCCCCACTCTAATCCCTCCTCCCAGGACTGTCCCAGGGGACCCTCAGGCTCATGGGCTGGGGTGACACCCATGCAGAGGAACAAATCAGAAAAGTTCTCTGGATCACCTTTTGGACTGAGAAGGTTGGCAACCTACAGATGTATGGGGCTCACTATGGAATGCAGGAAAAAAACACCTTGGGATTGTAGAAGACTTATTATGGGGTTTTTAGGGGAAGCATCAAAAGTGGGAAAAGGGAGGGATCAAGGTGGTTAGGGAAGGAGCAGGCATGGGAGGGAAAAAGAAAGGGGAAAAAAGAGTATAAAAGGGGTTGATCACATGTAAACAGATTGTTAGTTAGCCACCTGTCTGGCTGTGCTCTGCACTGATCCCTCCAGTCTATTCTGTTTTCTCAATGTCATTTCCAGCTGTTTTTCTGGGTGAGGGGACTCTATTTTGTGTGACTGTATGTGTATGGAGGTCTAAGTGCCAGCAACTGGAGGCGGGCCTTTGGTCATAAGGGCCTGGGTACCAGCACCTGGAGACACCTGAGTTTGTGCATATCGTGTGGGTAGGTACACCAGTGTGTGATCACAGCCAACATCAAGCTAAACTGACCAGCAAACAGGGGGAGAAGTCTGGGAGCCAAGTACTGTAGCCACCATAAGTCTGGGCCATTTAGTGGAGAGACCCAAGGGTCTATGAGTCCACTACTGGAGGGACCAGGATGTCCATACTAGCAACTGGAGAGGCCATGGGCTCTGGGGAATGGTAAGGTAATGAGTCTGGACCAGCTACTGGGGAGACCTGTTTGCATTTCTGTATCTCTGTTCATGAGGCAACTGGGAGACTGGGGAACACAGGGACCAGCTATGGGGTCTATTGGATGTCTAAAGCTGGGTGCTGGAGGGATCCATACCACACGCATGTGTGTCCGCACATGTGTGTGTGTCTGAGTACCAGCAGCTGGAGAGGGGCTGAATCCTCTGGTGAGACTGGGGATCCAGGGATCAGGGTAGATTGAGTGTCTAAGGTCAGCTACTGGAGGGATCCATACTGTATTGTTATGAAGGCTCTCAAAATAAACAAACAAAAAATTTTTTATCCACACAATTAACTAGCCCTCAACAACCGTTCAGATTCAAATGCCTGGGAAAGGAGAACAGAACAACGTCCTAGGGTTTAACGACAACCCCAAATGCAAAACAAAGCACAACTTCCTAGGGTTTAATGACAATGCAAACACTTCATCACTCATCTAACAATGAGGACTCTCAGCCTTGAGAAACTTCTCAGGGCAGCATTCCGATCTCAAGGAGTTTGCTTGAGTAGTGTCCCGACCCAAAGGGAGGATCCTAGATGGTAGCGTGCTACTCCCGGAGGCACTAGGTCAAAATGGCTCCTGCAGGGGACTGCATTTATAGCCAGGCCGAATCTGATTTGTGGTCAATAGGGGCTGCCACTGGCCAAAGTCCCCAACTACCCTGAAGCCCTGAGAACAAGGGCACTCAATAGCTGCTACAGTTCAGCAGCCAAGAAGCCCTATTTTCATTGGGTGGGTGCACCTGCCACATGTATATATGTATGTTTATGTATATACTTTCCATTAGTGGGCTTTCACCAGCCAGAGAAAGTAACAAGATGAGGCCATTGGTGCTGTTTGTGCTCGTGCAAGTGCTGCGTGTGTCTATCTGTGATGATCTGTGTGGCTGGCTGTGCATATACATTTTTTTTATGGTTGGACTCGATGATCTTAAAGGTCTTTTCCAACCTAAATTATTCTATGATTCTGTGATTCTACGTGTGCACATGTATGTATGTGTGTGTCTATTGGGAATACATGCTCAGCCTTGCTACCTGCTGGCCATGAGGAGATGGGGCTGTGACAGCCTCAGCTCTGTTGGACTATTGGATTTGGCAGCTCCTAACAAATATGATCGATTTTTGAGGGAAGATAATAGAACTTTCTCTCCTCTTTCTGCTTAATAGCTTCCACAATTCCATGTTCTTAGTCTTGCTACTTTTGTACTAGCTATCTTCTTCAGCTAAATAGTATCCTTTCTAGTTCTTTGCAGAAGAGCAGAGGGAATAACTCCATGTACGTGACAATCAAACCAAGTGTTAGGTTAATCAGGAGTAGATGTGGTACTAGGTCTACTAAATAAGAATATGACCTTCATTTCACCTTTTCCAAATTTAATTTAGAATAAATGAATGTTCCTCTTTGCAGTAACTCTGTCCTGAGCCCCAACAAGTTAACTTCAATTGATACCTTTGAAAGAAAGGTTAACTCTAAAGACTCAGAGAGCAATGTAGACACTTTCTCTATGTTGCCTATTTTTAATGTGGCTTCAGTGTGCTAGTTACCCAAGAACCACTGATCCTCTTCAGTTATTACAGGAGTTAACAAGATTACTAAATAAAAATTATATAACTATATTTTATTCTTAGCTGGAAGGCAAACCTTAATGAAATAAGGATTTCTTAAAAATGAAAAGGATATATGGGGGGGCTAGTTTAGTCATTTCCTATTAAAGACTGGAAACAAAGATCAGCAAGCATCCCTTAATTGTTTCTTCTCTTCATCTAAGACTAATCACATAGAGGGCACATTCTCCCCTTCCTCTGCCTTACTTAAAATAAGTGACACTAAATCAGACAGATGCAGGCTCTGTGGCTCAGCAGGTGATAATTGAACCCTTACAGTTTAGAAGTGCTCTTGTGTCCATTTGCTCTGGGCACAAATCCATTTCATAATTCATTTTTTTCTCAATTTAAAGAAAACAACTTGCATTACAAGCTAGCCATGTAATTTGAAATTACATGTGATGGATGCTAAATGGAATCTGATTAAATATGAAGAACATGAGTCTATCTGAGGAGTAGTAATAGTGAAGAGACTAAAGCTGAAGTGGAAACCCAAGAGGCATAAACTAAAAACCATGGGGTGTATCTGTAAGTCTGGCCACCGTGATGAGACAAAAATTGCCCAAGACATATTTCTGGACATGTGAGACAATGGCCTTGGTATATCTGAGTAAAATAATAAAAAATAGATGCATGCACAGGCTCCTCCATACCTAGGACTTCTCTCTTTCTTCTCTGCCCACTTCAGCACACCCTGAATTTTATCAGCCTACTCTTCCTGACAGTCTTTGTCTTTCCTCTCTGTTCCTTTATTACATTACTTCCATATTTTATTCTCTTCACTCTTCAAGTATAAATATGAACTGTTATTTCTAATACTGTCTCTGTAATTCCACTGAAGAAAAGGAAAATTAATATATAAGAGTAGTTGCATTCTTATATACAGATATTGCTGATCCATGAATAGGGTAAACAAAGATAACTTTATTACTGGTTTGCACAAAGGTTTTAATATGGTTACACTCAAGTTTTGTTATTAGCACATTCGGAACATTTTGTGCCTAACCAGTTGTATTTGTTTCTTTGATATTAAAAGTTAACCAGAAAAACAATCTATGTCAAAGTAGATTGATGCAGAACAGAGAAAATCGTTACTAGAATTACAGAGTAAGTCACTTGCAGAGCTGTTTTGTCATCCTTATGGACTGAATTTTTTCTCCTTCATCTCTCAGAGAGAAGAAAGTAATGCAAATTCCTATTTTATATAGCCTGCTGAGAAGATCTGAGCCAACTGCTTTATTTGCTGTTTTCCAGTTGGGAAATATCAACCCTAATTTGTCAGCTTTTTGTTAGAATATCTGAGCATGTGATTATGTATACAATGTTCTGGATCTAATGATGCTCATTCAGTGCTTTAGAGAGCAATTATTCACTCCTTGATTGGCACATAACTGTCTTGAGTTGAAAAACTGAAGCATCATTAGATGACTTCCCAAAATTATGCACTTAAATTTAGCTCTGCTGTGGTTATTCCATGCCAGATGAATAATTTCCGTATGTGCCAATGAGTGTTTTGGATATGCTTATCTGAACAATTTAGGCTACCTCTAGGCTTCTATGGTAAGAAACAGCCTTATCCCTGGTAAGTACCAGCAGAAATATTCCTTCTCTACTTCTCCACCTTTTCTGTGCTTCTTCACACAGACTAACTTTCACAGTAATTGTCACAACTCCCTTTTTTTCTGCAAGAGGGTTTAGGATGCAGACTCTTTCCCTCTGAAGAACTCCACAAAATTAAATATCAGTCTCAAAGAAAAAACCTATCAAGCCCTCCCCACTAGCCAGTAATGAATGCCAGAGCACAACTTCCTATCTCGCAAATGGCATGGCAGATATTTAGCGTTGTTCATATTGCTTCTCTGACCACCTTTGTCATTCAAAAACAGATTGAAAGAGAGACAGATTGATCATTTCTGCTCATACTCTAACACTGTACAGGTAGATTGCATTTCTTAGCTTTAATTGTTAAGGAAAAGTTTATGGAATGATCAAACCAGCTAGAGAAGCCAAGTAAAAGGTTTCATGTACATTGTCAAAAGTCTCCTTTATCAACTTTCAAGGATGACTTTTACCTGAAAGTTTATGTCAGGAATTTCTAAACTGTTAGTCCTCAAGCA
This sequence comes from Strix uralensis, assembly GCF_047716275.1. Lineage (NCBI taxonomy): Eukaryota > Metazoa > Chordata > Aves > Strigiformes > Strigidae > Strix > Strix uralensis. The sequence continues at coordinate 34,868,611 of NC_133975.1, forward strand.
CACCATGGTGAGCGAGGTGGGAAAAAAAGCATTAGATCACTTGGAAAAGTGAGTCCATTTCTTTTGGTCTATTGTAATGAATTCATCTGAAGACACTGTTCACCAGGATCCCAGAGATCCCACAGAACATATTGACATAATTCATATGAAAAAAAAGGATGCTAAAATAGTATCATTCTTACTGGTTCTGGTGTTGATCAGAAATCCTATCTGGAAAGAACTGGGCTCTGTTATTTATTTTCTTGGTAGTCAACAGTCAGAGAAAAGACTTACGTTTTTCCACAGAGACAATGTTCTTAATAAAAAAGATAAATACTGTTAGATAATCTCTGTGAAGTGAAGCCTTGTCATGGAACGATGGTGTGGTCCTAATTTAAAGGAACAAAATGGACAAAGCATGTTAATAGCCCAGGGGAAATCTGACAGTGGCTGAAGAGGGTTTGTGTGTTGGTCTTAATCTATGTAAAATTAAAACATAAATTGTTTCTACCAGTGACTGTGCAGTCTAAATTCCTGATACTTTTACAGAATTCTTTCTTTCATTGCCTAGTGATCTTTAGTGTCTTGTCATCTTTTACTATCTTCTCTAGGGATTTGGAGAATTCTACTCAGATCATTGTAATCCTCCCCACTCCTTTCTTTTGATACCCTGCTCGGCATTATTGCTCTTGAATCATTTCACTGGAGAATAGATCAGCATCATCTGTTTTGACATGAAGGACACCTCATACATACTGTGGACTTCCCTTAAAAATAATTTCCACCCTCAGATTCACACTAAATATCCTTGCTGCTGGAAGATAAATCACAATTTTGTTCTTTGGATCAGTGTAATGGCCAGGATGCCTCCTTCTGATAAAAATAAAATTACTTTTGGTGTTGCTAAGGTTATGTTCCCTGCTAGCTCTTCCTCTGTCTCACTATAGACATTTCCATCATTAACTTTGTTTCCAGTTGTCTCTAATTTGCAACCACTGATCTGAAGCCCTGTCTCACCATGTCCTTTTTTTTTCTTTTATCAGGGTCCTGAGGGCACCACCAACCCTCAGTGGCCTTCATCAACTTCCCGGGGGCCACACACTGCCCATGGCCCTGGACCCCATTTCAGCCCAGCCTGGGGCTGTCAGTCCCTGCCCCAGAGATGTTGAAGGAGTGCTGGTCTCCATTCCTGTCTCTGTCTCCTGAACAGACCTCTGCTCTGCACTGTGGGTAGCTTGTTTTCTGGATGGACCACTTTCAATGTATGTCATAGCTTGCCTTCAGCCCTGCTTTTGCCCCCCTCCCGTTTTGTTCCTGATGTGGCTCCCTGGGTGGATCCTGGCCACCTTTAGCAAATATCATTAACAGAGGTGACCAAAACCAGCGGAAAATGAGATGGTTTGTTTTCCTCAAGAGCTTAGGGGATGCCATCTTCACTGACTTTTTTCATAAGTGTTCATAAGAGCATTTGTGCTTCCATGATGATCTTTTCCTTTCTTAAGAAAAGAAAGATCTACTTAACGTACCTACCAACTCCCTTCTTTGCTGATCTTAGGTGGTCTTGAACCACTAGTTTTATACCTGTATTTGTTTGTCTGTCTGTTACTACGGATCAGTAGTAATATGTTCAGCAAGAGTCACTAGGCTTGAATGCCCACTCACCTGAGATATCTCTGCCCTTGTTATCATATAGCCCTCATTTAGATTCCATTAACTTAGGCAAATATGTTCATTATTTATTGTAGTTCTGACAAGACAGACAAAAGCTTACTCTTTCCCTCAAATGTTGATGTCCTTTTTATTTGACCCTTGCTGTGACTTCTCAACTAGCTAGTTGTAATTAAGCCTTTTGTCATTCACAGCTTTATTTTCACATCTTTGTCATTTACAGCTTGATTTTCACACACTTTCTTAGCCATTTCTTTGCCCTCTAAAGAATGATAATTTGTTTTAACTGAATTCATTTTGTTGTCCATATTTTCATGAATTTATTATCTAATGGAGTTTAGAAAGGACGTAAATCCTTTCTCTGACTGTTGACTACCAAGAATTTCCTAGAGGAAAATAGATACAACTTATTAAAGCTCCAATTACACATATGATTAAAAAGAGTTTTTCCACTGTGTAAGTCTATATTTGTATAATAAAAGAAAAAAAAAAGCCCACAAAATTTACGATGCAAAGAAAGGAAAGGAAAAAATACTGTAGAAGAGGGCTGAAGAACTAGCTGAATTAATTACTGCATTAAGAAGGCTTTTAAAATGAAAGCAGAGATGGAAAACATGTTATGTCTTGTAGTTTTAGTCAGGCTACACGAACTTGGTGTGGTATAGGAAGTTAAAAATGTCTTAGTGATATAAGTAAAAAAGGATTAAGGGAAAGAACCCTCATTTTTTTATGGTGAGAATAGGGTACAAACTAAATATTTAAGAAATAAAATTAGTTTTTTTTTCCCTTGAATCTAAATAAAGACAGTAATTCTACAGGGGGAAAGGATGGGGTGTTATCACACCAAGATGGAAATAAAACCAAGGTGGTTGTGCCCAGCTTGGGTATAACAGAGAATTGTTGCTCTAGAACTATAAAAGACCTGGTGCACTATACTGAAAATGATAAGAGCAGTTATAAGTCAAACTGAAAGCTAAGTACGCAGAGTGTCTGTAGTTCTGAAAGGAAATTGAAGGTACTTCAGTTTATCTGGTGATTATGCAGAGCAGACCTGTAAACATTTTTTGAAGGAATTGTTACTATGAAAGTTAATAGAAGATCAGAGACATTTCAGCTGTGATTTACTAAAATTAAAATTAACCTGTTATACCTTTATATGAATTTTGGATTAAAAAAAGTAATGTATTTTTATAAAGATAAAAAAGGAGATTTGATAGCTTTAAGACACGCTGCTATAATCATTCATTCACTGATTCTTGTGAGATTACTCCTAAACTAGGAAAGATTGTCCTTAGTACCAGTGAAAGGTAGTTGGAGTATCTAGCCAGCTTGGGATAAGCTGTTCTTTTAGTAAGATGCCATACTTCAGCTCACCTGCTTTTCATCATGCTCATTAACTTGGACATAGTATCATAATAAAATGGCTGTATGTTCCATGAAACAGAGATGCCTCACTCTGAACTGCTAAAGAACTGTTGGTGCAACATATTAATCAATCATTCAGACATCGCTACTTTGCTGTAATCAGAGTGAAAATAAAAATATCACTCTTTTTATTCTTTAGATTTCAAAGCAATTTATACAAGAAGGTGAATTTCTCTAGATGTAACTGGTAAAACTCAGAGATGATAATATTAAGCTAGCTTAATTTTGAAGTTCATTTAACCGGTCTGAGTTTCAGATTGAAACCTTTATTCCTCATTGAAATGATGTAAATGAAAAGTGGGCACAAAGTGTTATATCAGAATAGAATCAATTTACTTCTGTTCTGGATTGCTATTAAACACAAAGACACCATTCAAGAACAAAGCATTATAATGTAGAAGACAACAGAGAATTAAGTCTGTTGATTTTAATTGTTTTACCAGGATCATACATAGGATGTAGTTTGCTTTTAGCAATACTACAGAAAAGAATATCAAAAGAAAAGCTTTCTTTAGGAGCAGACATACCACACTGCAGATGATTTGGGTAGCTACCAAAGCCAACAAATTCAGGTAAAACCAACTGTTTAAATACTGTTTCTCAGTATAGTTTTATTCTGTTTTTTCACCATTAACAGCAAGTGGGTTTTGTGTTGTTGTTGTTTGTTGTTTGTTTGGTTTTTTTTTTTTTTTTTTTTTTTTTTTTCCTGGGTCTGCAGTGAGATCTAGGTGTTCAGAATGCTACTATTTATGGAAAGCAGTTAGAGACTATAAGTTTGAGAAGTGATTTTATTTTGTGCTATTTAAGTATTTAAAGGTTTCAGATTACTTCTGTGTCTTTCATTTCTCAGGGAATGTAATGGAAGAAACCCTATTTTTTTTTCAAGTAAGAAAAAATAGAAAAATAGGTTTACATTTCCTCCTTATGCCTCAACTTGGACAGTGGCAAGGCTGGATAAACTGACATCAACTAGAACGAATGCATTATGGTGTCCTAAAATGACCATCATAATAACCTGATGTGGAATTTAACCAAGGTAGGCATGTCTCAACTCCAAAAAAGTAATATATATCTTTTTTAATGTTAGGCAGAATGTACAATTAGGGTACTGTACACTGCAAAAGATACTGGATTCAATGATCTGGAATGATCAGATAATTTCCTTGTCTTTGAAATCTGAGGGTTTTGTCTATATCATCTTCTTTATTAGTCCAAAATCTGGAAGTTAATTGGCCTAACTGACCTCAGCTAGCCAAGTAAAGCTTAATAAGAATCAGTACATATGATGTTGCACTTCAATTTAGGGGCATAGAAAATCACTAAACATTTTTCCCTCCTACCAACAATCAAGTTATTGAGGATCTTCAACACCCATAATAGCAGAAAATGATAGGATAAATATAGTATTTTGCTGTATCTACAGGAAACAATCATATGAAAGACAATAAGTAATGATTTTCTAGGGTAAATAGTACCTTTTAGTTATCCTCCATTGACCCCATGCAGGGGAAATTACTGAATGTAGAAACTGTGCCTTGCTCCCTGATGCAGTCTACAGAAGCATAAATGTATTCATGGGACCTTGCCTTGCAGAATAGGATTTTACTTAACAATAGCTATGAACTTGGTACCTCACAGTTCTCAGTGGATTGTATGGGACATTGAAGTCAATTTGGTTGTGACTTTCTGTCAGAAATTAAATGTGGATCACAATAGTATGTTTTCACAGCAATGTTTTTCAGGGAAACTTTTTTGTCTATAAAAAACTTCAAATATATGGGTGATTTACAGATAGAACTAAAAAAGTTCATGATTTCATCATATGTTGCTGTTGTACATTAGGAGGAAAAAAGTCTGCTTAGTGTGATCGTATCACCTAACTCTTAAACAAGCAAGAATAATTCCTCAGCCTGGAGTCTGTCATTCCATCCAAAGTTGAAGTTTAAAACCCTGGTTTAAAAATCCCCTCATAACATTTTTAGTCTTATTCTTTTATCTTCACACTGGTATGAAGGAAGTAAAGTCAGTTAACTGGGGTAGTAAAGGAAAGAAGAGATGAAGAGTTTGATGGCATTATTGGTACCACCAGACGTTTTCCACCAGACGGTGTCTAATAGCTGTAGTAGATAACTTACATATGCCAGAAACAAGCAGAGGTTTGCTAGCATCAGTTTCAGTTTTGAAGTGGTTGTGTCAATCGCTTTCTTTGCAAGTCCCATGCATATCTCCTGTACCAAAATTAAAAATACTCTATCAAATGTCTGCAACATTTCCTTGACACACATGCCACCCAGAGTAGGTGGTCTTTCAATGAAAGTGGCTTTGCCAAATAGTTTTCTGTTCATAGCTCCACTGTCTCCTATTATCCCCTTCTGCCAGAATTCACATCTGCTGCTACAACATTTTTTCTCTTCAGCTTTAAAATATTTTCTGGTAGTTTTAATATGGTAGTGGTGGTGAAGCTAGCACTTTCTCGGTTTTGTAAGACATTTTTCTTTCTTTCCTTTCTTCCCCCCCCCCCCCCCCCCCTTCCTTCTCTCCAACTCCTTTCTTCCTCTCATTATCTAACAAAAAATCTAACACTGCATCAGATTGTCTCTATTCTGTAAGAGTAATGATCAGTTACATGAAATAGTCATAGGTACTGAAACTGACACCAGACAGGTAGAAAACATCTGCTGTATCTTCAGTTGTGTTGTGTTTATGGGTTAGAATAGCAACTAGTGCATTACATAAAAGAGTTTATGCTATGAAAATACAAATACCTTGATTGCAAAGCCTGTAAGTTAAAAAATATACAGATATGCATACCCAGCATTAGTATTGTTATGACATTAAATGCTTAAGATTCATGGTAGTTATGGTAGTATTAATTAACCACATAACCTTTTGATAATTAAATTAATTCATTCTCTTTGCACAATTGCTGTAGTTATTTGCCTACATTTGTAATATTACTATTTTGTTAAACATAAGGAATATCTTTACAAAAACAACAACAAAGAAACTTTCCTGAGAAATATTAAAGCTCATCTTACCTCATGAAACACCTCCCTCTATTCTATAGACTATGTAAACTATATATTCTAGTTCAGATACTCACTCCAGACTTGCCCATTTCTGTGTTTAAGGTCAAACTTACTGCTTACAAAAACATTATCTATGTGCATTGTTTTTATGGATTTCTCTAAACAAGATAGGAACAGCTATGTGAGACTAACTCTGACAATTCATAGCATCAGCACCTGAGCATAGAAGTGAGTCCTGCCCCAAAGGAAATAAAAAAGGAACCTTTTCAGCTTTCTTGAATCCTAGCTGCTTTTGACAAAATTCTGGGTTTTGATTATTTAGAATTTTCTGGGTGTACACAGTGATTGCTTATCTGGTCTCCGACAGCTCACAAATATGCTACTGATACCATCATTCCCAGAGGTGATTTGGAGGTCAGGGACAATTTTCAAATTATTATTGACACAAAGAAACCATCATTCTGAGTGAGTCATTGAACAGTTGACATAAGATCTTTGATATTTTCATCACACATGCATCTCTAGCCAAATAAAGGGACAATTTTAGCAAGCAATTTTTTCAAAACAAAAAGCATGTATTTCCTTTTTGACTAATTTTATGATGATACCCTGTCACATTTATTTTACTAGAAATATTTAATAAATAGTAATTTTCTTCCATTTCTTAGAGCTCCCATACCTTTCATACAGCTCTTTAAAGGACGTACCTTTAGGTTCATTAAACAAGGCAAATTGGTGATCATAGAAACTGTTAAAAAAGAGAGGAAAAGAATATAGCTTACAGATTACGTATATTTAGGGTTTATTTGGTGAGACAAAGAGTATAATGTGCCACTAGCTAAGGTGGCCTGTTCTAAATGTCTTCTTTCTAATTTGAATTTTTCTTAACCAGCAAAATGATGTTTAACAATGTCTCAATGAACTTAGAATAACATTCTCTTTTCTGTTTTAATTTTTGCATAAAAAGTGGACAAGTTTATGACCCAGGGAAGATTTTACATTCAAAAGGAGCAAGAGTAGTATTAGCTCTATGGAGGTTTTTTTCTTTTATTTGTTTTTGAAGATATAGACACAAATATATTGGGCTTGTAAGTTAACATTCCTATTATTTGGTTTAAATTAGAAAACAAGTGCTGCAGATACCACTGCCAACATCTGGAACGTGGAGATTTTCAGCATTACTTAATATATATGAGAATTATAAGAAAATCATTGACTTTTACAGGATTATCCCTCTTTGATGAAAACCTCTAAAATTCCCACTCGGGAAATCTGTATTTCCCACCGAATACATTTTTTTTCTAAAGGTTAAGAAGGTTTTCCTTAATTCCCTCTTTATAATCCTAGAATCACAAAACAAAATAATGACTGCTTTATTTTGGGCAAACTTCCCTCAGATTTCGGTAAGCATTCTGTATTTATATTATATCTAGCTTAGATATAATATAGACTATAATATATAGACAAATTAATAGTCTAAGATAGGCTATTATATATAATATATAATATAGACTGTTGTACTCTACCTCTGTTCTACATAAAGTGTGATGCACATGTATTTGAAGTCAAATACACATATCCTTTGTTTCTATGAGCTAAACTAACTTTAACAGGAACTTATATTTGTTTTCTGGAGGCTAAAAGCAAAGAATTACTGAAAGTGAGAATGCAAAAAGAATTATATATCACAAAACTGTATAGAATTACTTTAGGTTATGCACCAGAAATGACTGTGGTATGTGTGGATGTCCCTGGGACAGCTTTAAATTGTCCCCTATGCAGGCTAATTCACATGAATAAGGGAAAACTTCTGGGCTGATATTATTAGAAACTTAATTTGCAGTCTTGAAGGATATCAGGGACTATATAGTCTATGCATGAAATCCTTGAACTATTCAATTTTATTAGAAATATGTCATTTATTTTAGATTAACTGGAATTCTCTGTGCATATTAAACTTGAATATATTTATGTAATGCATTGGTACTACTTTGTGACACTGTAGTGGCAGTAATCTAGTTACATTAGTTGGGGTATTGCAATAACACAGTTATACTGCTTTTGGCATCTGTGCTTGCCTAGATATCTCTACAAAGCATTGTACTGGGTATTATAGAAGTCTACTGCAAAAGAGATATGACAGTTGTATGAAGAATGCTTGCTCTCATTTTCATCGAGAGAAAGAAGAAAGCATATAGATTAAAATGGTTTTGTAGACATTTGTATCACCATTTTGGAATGTCCTGATGAAACTGAACTTTGCATTTAAAAATAAAGATTAAAAATATCACACATTTTCTTGAATTAAATTTTCAAAAGCAACTGTATGTGAATACTTGGGACCTCTACAATGCCCTTGCATGACTAAGCTACTTCAGTCGAGACTAAAATCATGTTTAAATCCACTGCAATTATTTGGTTAAATGAATGAACTGTCACTCATTTAACAAGATTTTAAAAAAATTAGAGTAAAATATATATTTCAAGAAACTCAAAATGTATTTGTAGTGGAAATGGGTGGAAAAAAAACCCCATGAAACTCTGGCAATATAATACATGAATTTAAGTTTCTGATCCAGAAAATTCTCTGGATATGTCAACTTTCCAGGGTACTTAGATGTATTTTTTTCTGTCACTGGTGTCAAAGTGTGAATAATTCAGATCTAAGTTCTAGTAACTTCAAACAACTAAGTGCGGTCACACCCCTATAAAACTGGAGTCCATGTGACAAGAATCAAAACTGGTATGGATGTAATCATCTCATGCAGCTTCATACACCATTAGTACCCTTTCAACTAATGGGGGAACAGACTATAGCCCTTCTGGTGGAGTCAGGGCCTTTTTCTTAAGAGAACATGCATGACATGTTAACAACTAATATCACAATTGCCCAAAGATTACCCTACTGACCCGCAGCTCATCAGTGAGAAAGTCTGGGGATCACCAAACTCTATTTTTTCAGTCTTCACTTGACATCAAGCAGGCAAATTTAAATTTTACTTGTGCACTTAGTACGAATAGACTTTATTGCTGAGTGGAGTCATGTCATGATCTCTTTTAACTACTTCCTTGTTGATCTCACTGTTGTTGCTAAATATGTGGCTCATAAATTGTAGCTATTTAGCTGCAAAACTCCAAGAATAGAAGAAAAACTCATTATTTTACATTCTGTCATAGATATCACTTCAGTGCTGTACACACATACTAATATTATTTTCTTGCAATTTTTTTCAGTACCAGTGATTCAACGTTTATAAGCAGATGTTTATTATACTGTTAAGACTGTTTGGGCTTCTCACAATTTAACATATACTTGTATATGGTTTTAATTAGTACTAAAAGTACGTTATGGCTCAACATGACAGTTCAATATGACCCCGATCTGCTGTATACAAACATCTGAACTTTCTACTAGGCAGATAATAGCTTCTATAATGTCCATCAAAACTGCGATGTGGAATAAAATGTTATTTCAACAGAAGCAGACTTTTATACATGTGCTGGCATTTCTAACATTATCAAGAATTGGCATAATACTTTATCCTTTTGAGTACTCACTGTAGATTTGTTGCAAACAGGCTCTTATTAGTAAGGAACTGAGTAATTGTCTCTGTCAAATTTTGCCATAAACTGGAGTTTGTGAGTCAGGAGTGAAAAACTGCTGAAGCAACCTGCAGAACTAAATTGGCACTGTTTTATTGCATTAAACCGTACCTGAAATATATCTTAGAAAGTCTTATACAGCATGATTGCAAAAGATATGGTCCCTAAGAAAGGCTAATGATGCCAAAGGAAAGGATGTAGCTCAAATGTGATGCACTCATATTGTTGAATTCAAGTGATTTATGAATTAGCATAAGTGTTCAATGTGCAAAATGAAATCTCGATTAATAAGAATTCTTAAGCTGCATGAAAGTGAAGTTTGAAAAAACAGACAAAAAATGCATAGAGTATTTTCTTGGGTGAATAGTTTTACTAGAAATGCATACAATGTGCAAACAGCTTGATTTCCATATATAACCTTTGTTTTATTTTTTTGACTATCGAAAGATGAAAATAAGAGTGAATGTAAATATGTGGTTTTGGATTTATTTTTTGATGTTAGCTGCCTGTATTATTTTGTTGTGATGTAGTAAAGCTTTTGAATTCACTTGTTCCAAACTTAACATATGAATTAAAAAAGGTATCTAGTAAGCAGTATGCAACAGTAGTCTAATTTTGCAGCCATTGCCCCTGCAAATACAGTGACTGACAGATAACTTCCACATGAGAAGGTACATTAATGATGTTTGTTGATTAGCCCCAAATTAGTAAATTATATATGATTCTAATGATTTACAGATATTTATATTCAGAATCAAATTTCTATAAAATACTAATAACAATAAGAATAACAAAAAAATCCAAGTCTCTTTGCAAAAAACACCATGGTGTCTGCATTAATGTACAAGCTCTCAGTATACAGTCAAAGTACTCAGGTATCTTTAAATACAATTTTGAACAGAAATTAAAGTTAAACTAGGCTACTTTTCCATTCCTTCTCATTACCATGATGTATTCCCCCTGTTCCTTTTCTTTGGTAACAATTTGACAGTTTGAAAGATAGCAATGTTTGAGGCATTTATATATCTTCATAAATTAAATATACTTCCACAATGAGAACCACGTGTTAGCCCTGCAAGTTACCTGTTTTCCATCTTTCAAAATATTTTATCTGAATAAATGTAATGTAAAATAATTCTTGGTTATCTAAACAGGATGACACTTCTGCCTATCCCATGAGCTCCAATTCTTTCTAGATACAGTAAATTTAATAGTCAGTAAAATTAAGGTAAAATATTACGCACTACTGAGTGCAAAACAGGTTAAAGTAGAAGATGATTTATTTAAAAATTGCCTTGAAAATGTGCTTTGATGATTTCTTCTGCATAAAGAATCAGATGCATATACTAATTTCTGGAGAAGCAGTTTAGCATTCACCTATATGTGACTGAATAAAAATATCTAGTCACATATAGACCTGTGAAAAATTCATCCACTTTAGGAGATACTGATTGGAGAAGAGCTAAGGAATGCTTTTTACTTTTACTGAAAAGGGAGTTCAGAGGATCACAAAGAAGAAATTTGATTTTCAAAATGAAAGTGAATGCTGATTTTTGAGAGTGTTGAAGGGCAGATTCTGTTCTACTGAGCAAAACAGGTTGGTTAATCTAAAGTTACTCTACAGCATGTTATTAATTAAGGCTGTTGATTTTACAGTTTGATCATGTAACACCATATATGCTATTTGACTAACAACATCATGTAAGTGTTTATTGTGCTGTAAAAATTTCTGGGCTTACAATCACCATTTTTCTCACCTTTAAACCATACTGCCACTTACATACTAGGTTTAATAAACTGAAAATAGTACTATTTGTTTTTAGTGCAATCTATATTTTTCACAAGTTCATTGGAATGTAGGCAATTCAACAAGGCCAAAATGTTTGATTCTTGTTAGCTGAAAAAATGCTTTACTATGAAAGAGCTTAAAGCTGAGAGCCAGGAAAAAGAAAATTGTATGCCTGCTCTGTGAGCTTCATGATTAAAGATGTTACATCTTACAAGCTACTTAAATGATACTGCATAGAAATTTTTCCAATATTAAACACAATTGCACATATTCAAAGGTGACAGAACTAAACTTAGATGTAGGAGATATAGAAATACATATAGCACAGAAGTCACTATTCTTCAATAAGTATAGATTCTGTGAGAGAAGTAAAATAATTAGAAAGAGATTACAATGAGGTATAAAATCTGCTTGCTGTAACGTCTGGGTTTGAAGTATGTTATGAAAATGGAAGTAAATTTTTCAATTATGTTCAACATCATTGTAGTGTGGAGAGAAACTACAAAAGTCCTCTTGTGATCAGCACCATAAACAACAATCCTTGGAGTAGAAGGGGAAATTCAAGAAATTATGTTCTGTATCATGATGTTTTCAATGTGTTAACAAAAAAAATATATCTGGCTGGAAAAAATATGCTGATAAATTCAGCCTATGCGCCCTGGAAATTGCTATGCTTTGCAGAGACGAGTGTTCTATTTACTTTAAAAGTAAGTGTGACAGAATATGGTTTAAACAGACTATTCCTTTTCTGGTGACCAGACATCAAGACTAAAATTACGAATGACTGATTTTTCAGTTTGCTGTGAATAGGAAAAATGAAATGGACAGACTTTTCAAATTGAACTAAAAATGTTGTTTTCCTTCAAGATGGAAGGACAGAATGAAGAGTGGGGCTTACTGCCTGATTGGCATTAGTATCTCTTCTAAAAGCATTCAGGTTTAGCCATGAAAAGGCTACAGAGTATGTACGTAACAAAGTTACGTATTTCAGTAGGCAACATTGCATCTAAAAATTAAAAGATTATCTGATACCTACATATAATGCAGATAAGTGGATAGACAGCTGAGTTTCAATATAACTTATTAAGGTTCTAGTTTTACTTTACTTTATATCTGTATATAAAACCCATTGAATAAAACCTATATTCTATTTTCACCTAATGGATATCTTTCAGCCAGCTTAAGGGAACTCAGACAGAGCCTATAAAAAGCACATCCATTCATTCTATTATTGCAATAATTCTTTTTATTTATAGTATATAATCTGCCTTCCTTCTGAGGAGCATGTAACATTTAAAAATGTTAATGATTTCATTATGAACTAACTTCAGTAACATAATCCTATTCATATTCCCTTACATGTGAAGTGAAACTTCACTTCAGATGGCTGAAATGAAACTTGAGATTATGTCTAAGTAACACCAACACAGAAGCATGTGAAATACGCAGGTTAACTAGATGTACCTGAAGCCGTTTAGTTACATTAGGGAGATATTCAGATTAGGTGAACAGAGTCAATGCTGTAATACTTGGAGTTGTTTACAACTATCTTGGGCACTGTGTTGCACATACAAACTGTATCCAACTGAAGAACATCTATCATGATGCGAAGTGCTTTTCTTTAGTGTTGTTTGATTATATTTAATCTTAACAGGTGTGTGAGACATTGTTTTAGCAAACTAATAGCCTTGACTTTGGTAGATTTTTATAACTCATCTACCGGAGTCATTGGCCTTTTCTGGCAAATCTTTAGGAGAAAGTAGGTAGCAATCTGTGACTTAGTTTAAGAGTATTTTTAGAACTCTCATCTCCTTCCTCTATTTATTTTGAATTTTTTGATAGTGCTCCAACTTTGCATTTAGCTATGTTTACTTTCCTCAGAGAATTTGTTTCGATTATTATATTTTTGTGTTGACAATTCAGAGCCTAGCAATGGAAATTTATATCAGAATATGTACTATGGAGTAAATCAAGGCTTTGTTACTTATATTAAAGGTAAATCTCAATTCCTTATTTAACCTGGCCAAAGATATGAGGCTATAAAAGCAATTACATAGTTCTTATTAGCAGTAATACATTTCCTAGGTCAATAGAGTTGGAGATAGGAAGTATGAGAGAGGAGGAAATATTTCTTATTTATGGCTAAAGATTTTACAGATTGCATATTTTTTCATAAATATTTGTACATCTTTGGAAATACTGTTCAAGAAAACCATACAATTTGATTTCAATGTCTATGACTCAGATATCTGATATGGCACCTTATTCATATAACCTTTTGTACTGACAATACTTTCCAAAACATAAGCCTACAGACTAAAATTCTGACATTGATAGGCTACATTTAAGACATAGACAATATTCACTGTCCATATTGGTAGTGAAAATTAAGGGTTTTACAGGTCCAGGTTAGATGCTCCCAAGTTTAAAAACAATCACCTATAGAAAAGGAAATGAAAATTATAAAGAAAAGAAAGTTACAAAAATAGCCAACCAACCAACCAACCAACCAAATAAACAAAAGAACCCTAATGAAGCACAGATCAATCTAATTCAGACAAAGCAGAGAAGATGAACCTTATCAGCTGGGCAGCGTATGAACAGTAATCAACAATCCTTTACTGAAAATCTTTCATTCCAAAAGAGTCTTCAGATATGGACAAATAATACCTGCAAAATTTGAGAAATTTTGTCTGTTACAAAAGAACTGGAATTTAAATAATAATAGAAATAAATGAAAGAGACACCTTTAAGGAATGTAAGGACACATGTAAATAATCGTCATGTCTATTCATGGGCATATAAACCAAGTTGTTCTGTCAAAATGGTAATAAGGCATCATCTTTCACTCTGTAACAAAAGTTACATTTCTATTTATTTCAAACCAAAAGATAGTATGCGCGCCAACAGCTTAACGTGCATTTTGTCACCTACTGTTCCTCTTGGTTGATTAAAGCTAATTGATAGTTCTGTCTTTTTCATAACTCTCAACAAAGTATGGAGTTATCAATAAGGAATGAAAATACCATTTTTCCATTCATGTCTTATACACAATATGAGCTAAAATGTCATATACCATAGGGTTTACTTACTGAATTATAGCTATTTGGTAGCACTCAGCACAAGACAAGTCTACAGTCATTTGTAAAGCTTACAGTAAAAAAGATTCACTCCTTCAGAGTTCAGAAAAAAAATTAATGTAGAGGAAAAAATTGATGTGGAGCTACTGTATCTCAGAAGTCAGACCGTCAATGACATCTTAATCTTGAAATATACTGTTTGTCTCTTATCTGGAGATAAACAACAAAAATGAAGAGTGTGTAGTATAGTGTGTGTGTGTGTATACATGTATATGTATGTATATACGCATATAAATATGTATACATTCATACAGGAGAGTCAAGAAAACAGTCAATTTCCTGAAGTAATTATATGAGAATCTTGTTGGACAATTTTTAACACATAGTTCAAACTCTTCTCAGCTTTTCTGGGGACATCTTTTTTATGATTGTTGGCCTATTTCTACACACATGCTTCCTCCTCAAAATATTCCCCTTCCTTCTCCCCAAAAGAGCAAAATCCTCCTGAGGCAAGCAAATGAGCAATGGCAGAAAAATTCTCTGGGAGTGCTCGCAAGCCCACTTTTGACAACCTGGTTTGAGAGTGCCTGAAGTCACCTTGCAAGCTCTGCCTGGGTCAGAGCAGCTGTCCTGTTGGCTAACACTAACAGCTTGGTGTGCAGCACTTGGGACCCTCACTGTGGGGGTGTGTGTGTGAGTTCAAGGGGTGCTTTCTTCCTGACTTGTGCATTAAGGTGTTGCAGGGAGCAGCCCAGGCACTCACAAAACCTGAGCAGCCATGGTTCCAACTGAAGGTGTGTGGAAACATGGAAACCTGCACTGACAGGAGAAGTGGGAGTGTGCTTGCAACTGTGTGACTGAACTTTGTAAAATTAGTTCTAACAGGGTGTTTAGAAATTTATAGGTGTTTATTAACATTTTATAAGTGTGTAGAGTTGTCATTTATATATGTTTTGCTGCTCATATTGATCCTGACTGTATAGGTCACTTATTATGAGTTAATTAGTGTCATTTGTAAATCAATAAATTGCTTCTGATCCTGATTTAAAATATGTAAAGTGAGCAGCTGTTCCCTGAGACTCTATTCCAGCTCTGACTTCTTGAACACTAAATATAGAAGTGAGCCAAAGACTCTCTGAATTCTGTAAGAGTTATTGCTAGCCTAATTTATGCAAGAAGGATTCAGATTTTGCAGTGAGTAATGACAGTACTCTATCCTAAAGGAAAAAACACAAACGCCAGCCAAAGTATTATATACGTATACAAAGGAAAAACGACTTCCTAAAATACCAGTCTGTTCCTGACCATTGTCAGTGGAATATGTTTCTCTTTCTCCCTCTTTCCCTCTTTCCCCAAATACTATCCAGAACATTATTATCTAACGTGCATATTTGCCTGAAAAATCTGGTACTAAATCTTGTAATTGCTCCTATACATACAATAATAAATTTTAAGATTGCCTTGAGGAGTAATCCAACTGGGACTTTAGAATGTTATTAATATCAGTCCAATTCATTGCTAAAAATCAAGTTAGTAAAGTGATCCTAACCCTGTTTCTTGCACATTGTGCCTTTGTGGCAAACACCTGCAAACTTTTGTCTAGGCAGAATAGTCTTTCTTTAGTCAACACACAGAGTCTGGCTTCTCTAGGTTTTGATAAAATGTAGGTAGCTAACATTAGGTGCTCTCTGTTACTCATTGGAGGCATGTCTTCTCCATTGAGTAGGATAAATGATGTTTAACATCTAATAGCAGGGATGTATGAAGAGACAGCCAGGCCTGACCACACCTAAAATAGGAAGACACACACAGGACAATAGGGAAGAGCGCCTTTTTATTGATCTTCAGAAACAATATTTATTTTCAAAAGCATAATTTGTGGTGAAAACCACACACATTTTTACTAGGAATTGTTCACTAGACATTTTTTTATATACTTTGGATAGTATGCTGTTCTGTCATGTGGTCTAAATCTTACAGTTTTGTCTTCCCAGAAGGAGAGTATATAAAAAAATAAAGGTCATTGGTTTTGGCTTTTATGCTTATTTTTCTATCATTCAAAAATACATTTGAGATCAAAACTGTGTAAAATTTAATTAATGCTGTCTTTATAGAAAGTTCAAAGTAGAGCAAGCCATGCTGTGTCGAATTTACAAAAATTGTCCTCACAAAGGACTGCTGTTATGGTATTAGTAATTCCCTCCATATCAGAAAGCAATAAAAAATTCCAGCTTGATTAAGAATTAATAGTGGGTAACCTGATTAAGAGATGGTGTGGCAAAACTTTTTCCCAGGAACAGCAAAGGGCTGGGTTGTGAGTTAGAGTCCTAGTTTAGCCCCTGAATTTCTTCTTTCTTGCAGGGAAAGCAGCATGAGGGAGCTTATCAGCTGCTGCATAATTACTTCATATTTTACAGATGGCAGATCAGGTTGCACTGACCTGAGCAGTGGGGACTGACCTGTTGATTGACCCGTCTGCCCACCAGGCACCGGCCTATATGAAAAGGAGAGTGGTGGGGTTAGTAGAACTGGCATGAATAGAGGTTACACAGGGGATATAGAAATACCTTCTCTCTTTTGCATACAAAAGCCACTGTCTGGCTCTTTGGGATTTACATGAAGAACAGTTAACATTTTAAGCATATTTGAATCAGTTGGACAGGAGTGATAAACGTACTTTTTAAAAAGATTTTCTGTTTTGAAATAAAATTTCTTGTTAGACAAGTTGAGTCCTTTTCTATCTCTGAATGCCGAGTTCAGTTCAACAAGTGGTTTAATGTTGAAAGATTTAGTGTTATTTAGCTTTGTCTCTAGAGTCTAGTAACCCATGTGGAGGAAATCTGGGTTAAGTGCTATAGAGTTTCCTCTGGGAGAAGACTTAAAATACTATAATTATTTAGCTTTGCAACACAGCATTAACTCTGGAGGTCTCAGAAATAGTTTTAGCAAACAATGAATTCACCGGTATCCAACAGATATGAGTTGCATGGCTTTGCTTCTTCTTCACGGACTTCACACATCCTTCCAGAAAACTACTTGCAAGTTTAATCTTCGGTGGTCTGGGTCAATGCAACAAGATATGTTAGATCCACAAGAATGTGTAATTTAGATGCATCTTTTTCTAACACTTCAGAGCAAATAATTTTATCTATCACTGGTGTTCTCCATATTACTTGTCAGGCCTTCTGATTATATCTGTGACTCTGACAGTAAAAGAGCTATCATTTATATCTCTTCATTTAAGTTTCTACTGCAGTCTAGACTAAAGTTCCATCAATATGGCAAAACAATGCCCACCATTTATGCTAAAAGTAATAACTGTAGAGGATGAGAACAACATTGATCTCAACAAATCAAAATGACATTTTCTGACAACAAAAACCATCCCATTTTATACAGTGTCTGTCTGGAACCAAGTGACCTCCTTTTATATGGATGTTTATCAGAGTTGGTTTAGACTGCAGCTTTTCCTTTTGAAATAACACTTATGTTACTATTTCAAAAAAGTTCCCTTTTTCTTTTAGTCTGTAGCTAGGTTTCTCTGGATTAATCTTAAAAATCTAATTTCATAGGATGAAAAATAAAAGGGAAAAAATACATATCCTTATGCAAAATCTCTACATATGGGAACAGAGAATGTTGGTTTATACAGCTTTAACTCTTATGAGAAGTACTTTATCTACTCAGTGGCAGCAAAACTTTCCTTCACTAAGTAGCCGTGAAAGACATTTACCCTCAACAGCAGTATGGAAGGCAATTCAATACAGGGCAGGAACCTGAAGTTCCACAGGAATTTACAGATGTACTGGTCTGCTTCAGATAATTAGGGGAGAATAACTCTACTTTTGCTAATTATTTGGTCTCATTACAACTTCAGAGATATTCCATATTGCAGTTAAAGGACATGTTTTGTGTCTACCAGAAAAAGATGGTACTCCCTGGCATTGATCGAACAATTATTCACAGGCAAATCGGTCTCCTAAGATGATTTCTGGAAGCTTGCATAGTAAAGAGGAAAACCAATGTCAAAATGTGTCAGTAACAAGAAGTGAACCAGTTATCTATTGGTAGGACTCAGTTCCCCTCAGTCAAGTAGGAGTTAATAAGAAGAACAGATCAAAAACTGTGCCATGACAGCTTTGTAATATAAATCTGTGGAAAAGAAGACTTAAAACACAGATTCCTCCCACTGTGGTAGGGAAGTGGTACAGGGTTATTACTAGAGCTAAGACAGGGTAGTCTCTACTGTTAGCTATTCTCATGTAGTTTGAAGAGCTCTTCTTAATGTCCACTTCTATTCTCTCTCCTGTATTCACACCTGTCACCACATTGCCTAAATACCTAGTTTGGTTAAATCATTCTGAAGTGCTTCATAAAACTGAAAACTGGAATGATTTAATAGAATCTGCAGTTTTTGTCACCTCATTACTCAACATTTTCCATGTCATTAATAAATACACTGAATAAGTACTGGTACTTCTTTTCAGATAATTAGTCCCTTCCTCTGAGAAGAACTGGCCTTTTTCTCACTGTGTTGCAGCTAAAAAACAGATGAAATTAGTCTTTCATCTTAGCTTTTTTTTTTTTTTTTTTTTTTTTTTTTTTTTTTTTTTTTTTTTAGAGTTAAACCAGAAAACCAGAGTGAAATTTAGTGCAAGGGAAGGGAATCTGGCAGTTGGGGGATATTTCATGGTGTTCATATTAAATGTGCAGAATAGCTAGTAAGTTGTCCACATGTGCTTCTAAATCTTTAACATTGGGATATTTTTGTTTCAGCTCAAAATATTGCTTTGCTTTGAGGCAGTGAGAGATTATTAGAGCTGACCTAGATAATACTGACAAGTCATATACAATATTTCTTTCTAAGCATGACTAGGTCATGTGAACATTATGATTCTATTTGTAAAGAGAAGTAAAAGTAAATAGATTTGTATTATTCTAAACAGCGGAGAAAATTGAGGGAACTGAAGGATTTGTGAGTAGTCTAGAATGGTTTTTCGAGATTTTACAGGTGACTTCCAATGTGGGTAGATTGTTCCACTTCAAATTTGCTGTACAACTCCTAGTCAAATGGACTGATATTTTCAGTCAAAGAAACATCTCCTTCTGGTCTTCAGATCCAAAACCAGTCTAATCAAATTTAGCCTACCTACTTCTAGCACCAGAAAACAGCAACAAGATTATGTAAAGTACCTCATTTTGTTGAAATTGCTTGTAAATAATGCAGGAGGGTTTCTCAGAAGGTTATTTCTTCAGATATTTTTGATAATGTTGTAGCAGCTTATTAATCTTCAGTAATAAACATCACTGATGAGACATACAGAATACATTATTAAAAATTGTTAATATAGTATAAATACTACAACAAACGCTCTATAAGCAATCTGAATGCCGGTCCATATTGTACTTACTGAAATACATCTTTGAGGAGTTCAACATAATAAAAATGAGTGACAGATGTCATAGATGTATGAGTTTTCTGTTTCCACATTTGGCCCTTCTGGAGACTTTGCAACATAATTTTAGTGGTCCAAAACATTTTTATTTGTTTTAATGTATATTATGAATAATAATATATTATAATAATAATAAATTTTATGTAAATATTCTACTGCAGAAAACATGGAACATTTCAATGAATATTTTTCAGCTCCTATCTATTAGTTATATGGATTGTCAAGAGATCTCATACCTTAGAACTTTGTTTTAAGAAAATAAATTTAATAAGAAACCGAAGTCTTAGCAGAAAAGGATACTTATAAGGCTGTAAAACTTAAGTTACTATAATAAAAACTTAGAATGAAAAAGATTCTTAGTTTATTAAGTTGTAAATAGGGTCCAACTGTTGGAAAAATAGTGAGGAACCAAATAGGCACTGAGATTTAAAGCCTCTAACAGGTTGCAGAACATATTAAGCTTCTGTGAGATCCTGCCCCAGGTCTACCCAAGCCTCAGTTCCTTGGATGAAAGCTGTATGTTCCTACTGATTTCTTATTCATTTCTGTTTTGCTGAAAGACTGAAGTATCAGACCATTATTTCTTACTGAAAGCTCAGAAATTGTCCTCTGTGTGTACCATCACCTCATCTTCATAGGGCCACATTGTTTACTCTGCAAAGAGCCTGTCATGACTCTGATGTTGGAAGGGTACACTGAAGCATGATAGAAGTGGGAGATGGAACATGAAATATCATGAGCCATATAATATCTTCAACTAATCAAAAAGTAACAATTCCCTCTCAAAAAATTAACAGTAATTATACCTGATCTCAACACTTTGGTTTGTTTCAGGTTTTTGGCAGAGTTTCTATATAAAATTTATTCTGACATTATCTAAACATTGAAAATATGACCTTTGACCACTCTTATTTAATATTTTGTTTTTATATAGCACTTGATGCCTTATCAAATTTTATGAGTCAGAAGAAAAATTCCTTATAAATGGGAAAGTAAAGGATATTTTAAAGTTATTTTTAAAGTTTGTTGGATTTTTTTTTCAACTGTTAAATCTGAACATTCCAAAGTAGATTAAGTTCCCTGAAAACAGAGTAGTATATAAAGCTCTGTTTCCTAATTTTGATGTTTTGAATTTTGAAAAGTTTGGAATATTGTTTTCACTATGTGTTGACAGAACTATCTTTACATGTATCACTCACGTAAAAACTCCCACATTTTAAAGGGACAAAATCAGGCTTAACTGATTTAATGTTTTCCAATGAAAACAAAACATTTTTTTGATTAATCCAAAATTAATTTTATTGGAATGTATTCCAGAACATAGCTTGAAACTTGCTTGCTTAGGGCTGTTTTGTTCAGTTTATGGCTATACTCCCTTCATCCTGCCCACCTTCTAATTGAAACCTTTCCTAATCCTGGAAAGTTCTGGTGTCCAGGACATCACTAATAGAAATGGGAGTGTCTTCCTGAATTTACTTTGGTGAGGATATGCCAGTTTATGCCAGCTGTTTCTTTGGCCCTGTACCTTTTTATTTGGATAAAAACTGTTGATTTTCTCTATCCCTGCTCACAATTTGTTTCCAAATAAGCATCTCACACTCCAAGGGCCATCTGGTGTTTGTTCTGAGGTAATCAGTGTGTTTAGTGCTAATGTCCTTGGGAGGAGTTGTCATGATGCCACTTTGTAAAACAGGGCTCCTGTTTTCTTATGAACTCAAATTTCCAACCCTTGTGAATTAACAAAGTTTAAATAATTTTCTCCCCACCATGCTCACAGATGTGAATCATAAGTGCACAGAGGATGCTATAAAGATCTAGAGTACAGTCTGGTGATCCAGGCTTAATGACCCCTGTTCAAACAGGGATACACACCTGTTAAGCAAGGGGGACATCTGTTCAATGCTCACACTTAGAGTGCACTGAAAATGTAAGCTCTTGTACCTATGACTGGTTATGAGGAACCAATGTCTTCTTTCTAAGAGTGAACAAACTGTATTCATAGAACTATTTGTAGTAAGCTTCATGCAAGTATTGTAAATATCTTCTGGAATTTCAAATAAAAAGTTTTCCCTCTGGTTGATTTTTCAAATATATATGCTTCCTACTTACCTCAGTGTTGGAAACGTGGGAAAAGAAAAACTGAAAAATCTCCAAAACACACATTTCCTTAACACATGGTGCCTAGAACAAACACAGGGCTGGATGGAAATCCAGTGATTTGTGTTGCTGTGGCACTAAGGAGGAATGTGAAGCGAGGTGGAGGCTGCAAGGTCCTGTTCTTCCACTTTTCTCAAGGAACATTTGACATGACTATGCAGATTTATCTCCTGTTCTTCCCCTTCTCACAAGGACTGTTTTGCAGTACTCTGCAGAACTTATCTCTCATTATTCCTCTTTTCCCACAAAACCAGCGCACACCTTGCACCAAGGAATGTGCTGTGTAGTTACTCAAGAAACAATGGCTTGACCACAGTCCCACCCACTCACACATACATACTTAGATAAATACTATCCTGAGTTTGTTTCTAACTCAGAGGGATGATAATCTGATACCAAATTAGAGGGACAGATCGACGGGTTTATGCTCCTCGCCTCCCCCCCCTCAAGAAGGGACGCCTTTGGTAAGATTTGGGCCCTCAGCTACGCCAAGTGATTACCTGGGAATTAAGTGTGTGTGATTGCAATCTTTTTTTGTGCGTAGTGCTATATAGCCAACCTGCATTTATCATAGGCGCTCTCAAAGAATCTGTAGATGTTTCATAAGAATAAACCATACTATTTGTGAACCTGACTGCTTCTCTTGAATGCAACCAGACCTACAGCATACGAGTTGTTTGTGCAGCTAATGTCAGGCCTATAGTTACGGCCATAATTGGCATACCTCTTAAGAGATAAGTCCAGTCACCCCTAGCCCCTCTAATCTCTGAGGACATGCTAGAATGCAAGGGGATTCAGCTTTTACCAAATTAATTCATTACCTTAAATGCAACACTCAGTTATGTGCCTTGACTTTATAGACAATCGTTCTAGAACAGAAAGCTGTCCCTAAGAACTTCACAGGTTATCAAGTACATTAAGTCTATATTTCACAGAATCACAGAATCACAGAATCGTCTAGGTTGGAAAAGACCTTGAAGATCATCGAGTCCAACCATTAACCTAACACTGTCAGTTCCCAATTACACCATATCCCTAAGTATTTAGACTACTATATTTAGTCACTCTCCTCTGAAAGCTCTTAGGATGATAATAATGTGTCTTTTACTTTCCTATTGATAAGCAAAAGCAAAATAACCATCAGGGCTGTCCAGCAGAGTAGTAAGCTGTGCCTTAAGACCAGATTTAGTTAAGGGTTTCTGAGATAAAGTTATGATCTATGATTAACTTTTTGAAAAGAAGTGTTTCTTGAGTCAGAGTTAGGATTGAGGCTGAAAATCACCAGTTTGTAGGCCACTATTCAACAGCACAATAAATCCCCCAGGCTATGGGGATAAAAATTAACAAATCCTCTGGTCACACAATCTAGAGTACTAGGCACATTGTACCATTTAATATTTGTTTCTCTTAATAGGGTAGCTAAATTTTGACCCATCAGGTTTCACTCTGGATAAACCAGTGCCACTCCATCTGGGACAAAGCCAGCATAGTAGCTTAAAGTTAATGGAAACTTCATATTGTGTCATAACCAATTTGATAAATAAGCCCATACCTGGTTCAGAGTAAATGTATGCCTTTGGGCAAACTATTTGTGCATAGGCTTGGTATGAGCATCAATGTGATCCCCAGCTGAAACCCACAGTTTCAGCAGTACCTCCAGTACAGAGCAAAGGAAAGGAAAAGGGTACTTTAGTTTGAAACTCAGGCAGAGGGAACTCTGCTTCTTGCTGTCCTACTTGTTTTGCTGTTAGGTTGCTTCTCAGGAGTGGGGACCAGGAAAAGTCCCAGTTAACCTTTTCCTTCCTTTTTCTTGATCTGATG
The DNA here is from genome assembly GCF_047716275.1 of Strix uralensis. Taxonomy (NCBI): domain Eukaryota; kingdom Metazoa; phylum Chordata; class Aves; order Strigiformes; family Strigidae; genus Strix; species Strix uralensis. Next base: position 34,892,618 of record NC_133975.1, read on the forward strand.
GAAGGTATTTTTCCTCTCTAGTTTGATTAAGTAATCTCAACCTTTACACACCCATAGCTCTTACCCTGATGACTAACAGCTCATAAATTTATTTGAGGATGTTGCTTTTTCCGTAGACCATGCAGTTAACGGAGTTCTCCTTCATATATGGGAAGGAATGGAGCTTGAATGACATGACATCTTTTTCTTTCAACCCCACATGCCTATATTTTGTGCTATGTTAATTCTACCTAACAAATTCTAATGAAAAAATTGAATGCTGTGAACATTTTTCAGACTAGTCCACAAAAGGATTCAAGACTATAAGAAGCTTTGGAAGGAAATGTAGTTAATGATTCACTATTACGTAAGCTACTTATCTCAAGAATAATTTGGTCTGAAATTTCTGTTACTGCCAGAATTTCTGCTAGTAATGGAATAAAAGATACAATGAGTAGAAGCACTTTTAAGTTTTCTTAATTACTGCAAGTCAAATTTAGCCCTTTTGAAGATATATATTATAAAAAGTGAATATTTAAATGTGAATACCAGAAGGTCAATTAAATTTATGGGTGATGTTCTATATTTTTTTTTCTTTTATATTAATTTATTTTAAGGCACTTTGTTTCTTGCTGTAGAAGAGGCAACTGCTGGAGAACAAAACTGCTACATGCTACATATTATGCATACTGCTTAACCTAAGTTCATACTCTTATAGTCTTCAGTCCACTTTAAAGCTTTTTAAAGCTTTATATCAATATAAGAATAGTGACAATTATCATAAAGATTTATGTACCACTCAATATTATAAACAACAATCTGTCAGTATGAAAAAGGCAATAATTAGGTGTAATATAAAAGTCCATTCACCTTTATGTTTTTCATTACTGCTAAAGTAACATAAGCGGTAGTCAAGTCCACTTGTATATTAGTAGAATTACTCTTAATGGTTCAGTCGGTGCTAGGTCTAACACAGACAAGTAACCATGACAACCAGGTCATGCTTTCTCTTAGTTGGTTAAAACAAAACCTGATTTAGTTCTGTATCTGAGATGAAAAGAACAAAGAAACATGCATTCTCTCTTTCTGGTAAACTTCAAATGGAAGCTTGCAGTGAACTGCCGTTTAATTTCAGGCATTAAAAATGCATCTGAACTTTATAATAGTAGGAGCTGCATAACTTAGAAAAAATCATACTATATCTTAATATGTATCCTTTCTCCTGTTTTAAGTCATTTTTCATGTGGATTAATGGAAATTCACATTTATTTTTCAATGTTTGAAATGTTAAAATACATTACACAGTAAGTCATTGACTAGCAGGGAAAGATTCTATACATTATCTTTTTTTATGTACTGTTATATGAAGAGGAAAGATATTTATTGGAATCAGACTGACACAGTATATCAAAATCCAATAAGTTTGAATTTAAAGAAAATTAACATGCTCTTCATTAAAGCAAGTAACAAAAGATAAAATATAAGTAAAAAGAATTTGTTAGGAAACTGTAAAAACTCTGAAAAGCATGACACTAACAGCATGTGAGGAATATACAAAATTTCACACACCTAAAATGAGAAAGGAAGGAGAAAGTACTTCTTTAAACAAATTAGCCATTCATCATCAGGGGAGCGTTAAATTTGTTGTCTTAATGCTTAAAAGGAGTACTAGGCTCAAATTAGAAGAGCATATCTAATAATTTCTTTACAAAGCTGCATGAACTGAATGAAGCAATGAGAATGACATGCCTTTTCTTCATTTGGTAACAGCCCTTCACAAAGAACTTTGTTTTCTTTTTTTCCATAAAAGAAACATTAAAACTGAAATTTCAATTTCCAAACATTTCTATCTTATTTCAGAGATAACACTAGATGAACATTTTACTTGAAAAATCAACAGGGTTACAGACAAAAACAGGATCCATCGAATGTATGTTAAAATATCCAGTTAACTCTACAAAGCCAGGATTTTTCTCAAATTCCTTAGTAAAAATGAAGAAAACCACTACTGCTCTGTATTTTTCCTCCAAAGAAAGACATTCTATGAGATGCAATCCCAGCATCATTCATTCAGTACTGTTTTGCCCCATTTAGTTCAGTAATTTTTCTTAAATTTTGACTCTTCTGTGTTTTGTTTAGTACAAACTTGCCAGTTCATAGCTAAACTACAACAAAGATGAAATAGAATGCACCAATACTGCTCCTGCACTAAGATATTCTGAGTTGCTTTAAAAAGATATTTCATTGACCCAACTAAATTCAGTTTTGCTACAAGAAACAGTTTTTTGGTGAAATGGTGAGTGCTGCCTGTGAGCTAACTGATGCTGAAGAGCGTCCTTAGGCTCCCTCCCCTTTATTCATCTCCAAGGTCTTAGAGCAAACACTGGTGAATGTAAGACATTAAAATCATATTAGAGAGAGGTGGCTGAAGATTAGATATGGAGATTCAATCTTTTATAAATTTCACCTGATGAAAACAATACTGCCTCTCAAAAAAAGGAAGATGTCTCCCCACTTGTTTAGTTTTTTAATATTAGTTATAAAAATACATTACAAGATATTTCAGAAACACATCTACAGCTAACAACTGAGGCGGAATGAACTGGAATATTATTTGCCCCCATTGGGAACATCTCCAAGTATTTGGTCAAAATCCACGTAGGATGGAAATGAAATATTAGTCTCTGAGATCAGAATGTTTCAAAGGTTTTTTGTCTTAAAAAACCTGACTGCTTCTATGCTTCCCAATATACCTTCATACAGGTGAACAAAGTTATCACAGATTAGGTATGTAAACTGCTCTAGTTACTTGCAGATGTTATTTCCCAGTAAACATGAAAGGCAGTGCTAAGGGAATGTGTGTGTTTAACAAAGTGTGTGCCTACAATGCAGTGTGCAGTCTGTAAAAATACACCTCAGTCAATGTAATACCTGATAACAGTGGTTACGGTTCCACAGAGATCAATATGTGCTTCTTCACAGGTACTTAGCTGAAGTAGTCTGTCCAGGCTAGCTTGAGCATGTCTATGTAATTTGCAATTATATTTGTGCATTACAGATGTGTAAACAAGAGGACATAAGTGCTGAAGGAAGAGCGGGATATAATTTATTGGCTTAACTTTGGAAAGCTCAGAAGGCAGATGGAGTGACAAGGTACTTTCTCTAGGATCTGTTCAGGTATCTGAGGGAAGACAAGACAGTATGTTGGATATGAACAGTTTCAGACAGCAGAGTTCACTTTTTTTGATTTCCAGCAGGTAAGATCAATTTATTCTGTGAAATAGAGACAATTAAGGTTCCAAATATATTATGTATAGGACATTTAAGGTTCCATGCATATTATGTATAGAACCTCTGTTGTAAGTTATTATTCGTCATGATAATGTTTACATCTAATATGTACATATCATGCAATACAGATATACATAAATAACATCAGAAAACATTATACAACCCTCTTGCTGTCATAAATGTCCATTACAAAGAAACATACATTTTATACATACATACATATGAAACGATAGTAAAACTATAACAAATCTAACCACACAATATACTGGATATTAAGGACTCAGCACTAAGTAATGAATATTTGCTGAATATTATTTGATGACCTATATTCTCAGCTCATTTACTTTGCAAATAAATGATTCATGCCATGTATTGCACCTTTGGAAGACTGTCTTACTTGTATATGCCAAGTTAAATTGGGAAGGCTAATGAATTCAGAAGTATTTCTGAGGAGAGAAAACTTACGTGGGTTCAGGCAATGTTTGTTTGAGATAGAAGATACAATAGGAATAAAGAACCTAAATCTTGTAGAAATCAGTAAGGCTTCAATACCACAGATAACCATGCTAAGATATGAATTTCCAAAATCACAACACATGTTGCTAGTAGCATTTCTCTATGTGAAGAGGCCTCAATAAAATCCAGTTTATAGCTGTGCATTTGCAATGTATGCTAAGAAATCCTAATGTAAAGAGAAACGTAGCAAAGTGAATAGAACAACAGAAAAGTTATATGATCTTCCACTTTTACATTCCTCTTCCAGTGACATGAAGTTGCTAAGTAACATAGGCACTTCAAAGTATGCTTCATGTGAATATTTCATACTGTTACCTATAATATGTACAGCTGTGGGAAAGACATTAATTGCATTGTATTACGGAAGATAAAATAAGCTCAGGTAATAAAAGTATTGGAACATACATTTGTAGTTCATGTTTGTATTTGAATCTCTAACTGTAATTGTGGTGAAAGTGTTATAATTAAACACCTACTTCTGCTTAATAATGTAGCTTTTGATAAAGAATTAGGTCATCAGATTTATTTGAAATCTGGATTTATACATTGCATTTTTACTTCATTGTTGGATGAATCAACAATCTGTTATGTAATAACCCTTTGAAATCTCTGATAGATAGAGATGGAAACTTATTAGATACTTGCCATTCTAATGGTATTAGAAATCAAAGGATACTTAAAAGAAATTTTAATAACACAGTAATTAAGAATAGTTAGCATAGTGACAGTCAAACCTCATAAGTATTTTTCTTTGAACTTTGATTAGGATGCAGCATCTGACTAGGTGTCTCATGAGACATGGCTTGCTTTCCATGATGTTTCCAGACTTTCTGGATTTTGAAAGGGACAGCCTTACTTCATGATATTTAAACAATTCTCTTATTAACTGTTTCATAACTCTGTTCAGAACTGTTATTGTAACCGTTCTGGTTCTCACCAAAACACAGAAGTGCAAAGACAGGTGAAATTGTTATGCTTATAACAGGTAATAGATTTTTCTTCCAGCTCAACCACATCCTTCTGTGAGAATGCTACAGCGTCATCTTATGCATCTTCTGTATGCTGCTCTTCAACTGGACAGCAAGGGAGTACATACTTTACCATAAAAATTTCACAAAGTTTTTCAGCTCCTAGAAGGCACTTCACTTACCACTGTGAAACAATCTACACAGACACACATAAAAAGGTATTATTCTAGTAAAAGTAATACACAGAATTAACCAAAGGCAGCATGACTATGCCAAGGCTTCCTAACATCCTACTGTCTCTGCAGCTGGAACCATGCAGCCTGCTTAACACAGCGCTGTCTTCTACTCTTCTAACAACAAAAAGTAGAAATCTCCAGGCATTAACACAGCAATCCTGAAAACAGCCAGTGGCAGGTGTGAGCAGAAAAGACTCACAGCTTTCTCATTTTGTATGTTTCCACAACCGTTCCTTCCCAGTCTGCTCCTACAATACCCCAGCTGCAGTCTTAGTTTCCTTCCTCTGTCAATCTTCAGCTGCTCTTGCTTCTTCCTTTTCTTGAAGTTAATGATCTAAATGAGACAGTATGTTTCTTCATGTCATAACAGTGCACCCTTGCCTGTCACCTACTTCCAGGAAGCAAATGGTTACAGAAATTATTTGTTTTTTCATTTCTTATTCTGACTTCAAGCCAATTTATGTTCAATCTGCCACTTGTGAGTTATTAAGTCCCAGAGACAAGCTAAGACCAGGCATTCCCTGAGCCTTCAGTCGTGTATTTGGCTGTTACCAGCTTTCGTTCCTTAGGGTCTGAAAAGCTCTTTTTTTTCTTGAACCAAGAATGTCATGCTATCTTTCTGAGCAGCCAGGAGATTAGTATACACATTTCCCCACTGGGAGTAATATCTATATATCATGACATAATTGCTCTAGCAATTTTGTCCTTTTTCTCATGGCTCACTTTTGTTTAACTAATCCTTTCCAATTGTTCTTATTTGCTTCTTTAATTCTGATGAGTACCCCTTCACAATCAAATTCTTCATAATATTATATAATATATATTCTAATCCCAAATGTATATATGCTCTCATCCTGTTACTTTTGCTGTCTTTTATTCATCTTAGAATGCGAGTGATAAAAGGTAGTGTTTCTGTCTTCCTTTACATGCCTGCCATATAAATAATACATCAAATAATTAATCGTGGTGCCTTTGGGGAAAACGTGTCTGAGAAACACTGATAGGAAGGCATTTCACAAAATATAGGAATATACTGGATTCCATTTGAGTCAAGGAGGAAATTTAGCACCCTATATAACTCCAGAGGTGAAGTGAAAATAGTTTACTTTCCCTACATCAGAGAACAGTTTGGCCAAAGATTAAAGCACAGCATGAATGGAAATACTGATGCAAATTGCAGCTACAGTTGGGATTCACTGCATCTATGGAAAGTCTCAATCTTTTGAGTCCATGTGAAAAGTTGGATAGGTCAAATACCTCATCTGCTGTGAAAGTTGCTGCAAAACCCTATCTGAGAAGCAATCCATCTCTGTGCACTGAAGTGCTCTGTATATGAAGGGCCCGTGTGGAAGCAGACAGATAAGATGCCAGCAATTATCATACAGGAACAGGTAACTAAGTCCTCGTGCCTTGCACTAACAACATGACATATTATGAACTCCAAATAGTTACGTCTGTCCATTTCTCTACTGCTCATCACTCTGCCTTCCCACACCTGAGCCTATTTCTCAATGCCTTTGATATAATTTGCATTTGCAGCTTCCCTCGTGCTGTTTATAAACAGTGCTAAGGCCACAGATAAATTCCATCATAAGACTATTCCTTGTTTACCACTCCCTAATGTCCTTCTTCCTTTAACACTTATGAACTATTAAAATCATAATACAACACTGTTCTTCCATAGAATAACATTATTGTACTACTACAGTGTTATAATGAGGTAACCAATTACGTACATCAACAATTTTAATGGGAAAGAAAAGAGAAAAGAAAGTTGTTCTCTTTCACTTTAAAAGTGCGCATAGGTTTAGGGATTTTTCTTTCTCTCTACTTCCTCAGGGAGGAGGAATGATATTTAAACCAACATGTGCTTCTTAAGCCTTGGTTTTTTCTATTATTCATTAGTTTATATCTGAAGTAAGCTAATTTGGTTTGTTACCCTATCATAGATTTACTGTATCAACTTTTGTCCTTTGATTTTGTATTCAGGAGGATAGCTTGCTTTTTTCTTCAGCTGAATCTTTAGACAACAATAAATCAGAAAATTGTTAACAAAAGCCCAAGATCTTAGAATGTGCAGAACACCTATTCTAACACTTTAGAAAGAATTTTGGACTTCATCTAAACACTTTAAATTCCTACTCTTTCTGTAGTTGTTTACTTGTAGGTTTCTACATAAATTAGGATAAACATCTTTGTTCGTATTCATTTTGGCAGAGCTGATTAGCATGTGATATCTGCCCAGATTTTACTTCGTCAGTGGTTTTGGTATCTGCACTTTGTCAGAACTGTTTAATTTACAGTTATGAAGGGAACAGCCTAGATTTAATTCATGCTGCATTTTTTTTTTTTTTTTTGCATTTACTGAAAGAGCTGGAAGGCAGAGTTATTACTAGATGCAAAGACTTTGCTTTCAGATCCTATTTCAACTAATAATTTCAGACTCAGACATCACATAGCTATCTAAAAAGGAAATTAATTGAAAGAAAAAAACCCAGTTTTCACTCAAGTATTCCTCTGTGTAACATTCATGTATGGTTTGAATTCATTCTCTTAATTTTCTCTTGAATTTAGTCCTAATAGGCAACTAAAATTGTCTTCATCAGAAAGCAGAAAGTAGTCCAGATGTCATCTTTCTCCTACCTCCTCTGTCTGAGCTAACTTACACCTATTGTTTTTTCCTGTTATAATCTACAGTTTCAAACACTACTGCTAAGTGGTATTTAATTACCTTGTTGTTTCTTTACTTTAAATAAGCCACTGCAGACAGCAGTGTGATGTAGCAGTACCCACAGTAGCTGAGGATCTCAGGAGCAGCTCCTGCATGCTCCATGTCACTAATTTGTCTTGCTTGTCTCTCTGACAGCTCACTGTGGTCTGTGTTGGCATACCTTATCTCAAAGAGGAAAAAAAAAAGTTGGACCTCACAAAAGGGCCTCTTCTTCTAGTAAGATTATTCAATGGAATTGGTTGTGGCACCATTGAAGTACCAAAGCCTAAGATAAAGGAGGAATTTATTTCAGTTAACCTTTCTCTCCTGGTAGACCTGTAAGGCAGAAAAATCCGTGACTTACCTAAACACAAAGATTGACCCAAGTTTCAGGCGTATCAAGATCCTGCAAATTAATAGACTGCCTAATAACTGCTTAATAGAAAATTCTTCTCTTTCCCATCCTCTATATTTCAAGTTACTCATTACATTTGCCCTGTATTTCCCTTATGTTTCCTCCTTATTCCATGGACTAGATTTAAAATAGATAATTACATTATTACTTCATGTTTCAAAGTATGCCAGGAAAAGGTCTCCTCTGTGAAACAGCCTAAATTTCTCATGTTCTGCGCTTACCTCAGCAGTTGTGGCAGTAGCCTGTACTTGCTTTTCCAATCATATTAATTGAGCATTTTACCTTTTTTAAAAAAATGTTGTGAGCATGCTACATTTCCTTTTGGCTAAGAATTTACAGTTATAATGTTTTTTCCAGGCTTCTTTTAAGAGACCAAAACTGACATAGTTCTGCTAACAAGGAAGAGTGACTGTACAAAACTCACTGACATGTTCCTCATCTGCCTAGTTGTTGATGACTGTGAATCAGAACAAGTTTGTCTTATTGCAAATCATATAACTTTGAAAGATCATTTGTAATAGTGTTGTTTGAAGAAAAATTAAGGGCTTTTTCTATATAAAACTGTTATTTAATTGAATTTAATTTTTTTTCACTTGATGAACTTCAATCATTTAGTTATTGATCCTTAGATAAAATTTCTCTAATGTAAGATGTGAAAGGAAGCTAAAAATGTTTATTTAACCCAAAGTTACGTTTTGTTTTGGACACTCACATGAAGTGTCCTTTTCCTTTTCTTTCTGTTTCATTGATCTGGTCTGAGAAATACTACTCTCAACTGATCAAAATAGGTTCTCTGTTATGTCAAGTGAACTCCCTAATCACCTGTCTACTCAGTATTCTTCAACAATTTCTTTCAAGAATACTTTTGAAGTGTTTATTTTTTGCTGGAGATACAGACTTGAAGGAATGGAATTGTTGTGGTTCAGCTGCACTCTAAAGCTTCAGAAATTTTGGAAATTCAAGGGAATTTCAAACAATTTCTTGGATAAACATGTTCAAATTATATTCAGCCAAGCATTGAGTTTTCTAGTTTTGGTCTCAGGGCTCCACATACTGCATATAGTTTTAGCTCAGGAGCACAGTTTTGTATTACTGGTACAATACAGGGTTGCTGCCATCTCCTTTCCAGAACTAGAGATTTCTTCTGATATCCATACATAAGGATTTTTGTTCCTTTAGGTGACTTCTTGTCCTGGTTTCAGCTGGGATAGAGCTAATTTTTTGTTCTTATTTTGGATTTTATCTCAACCTCTGAGTCTCCTTACCTTTACCCCTCCAATTTCCTCCCCCTGGGGTGGAGGAGGGTGGGCGAGTGGCTGTGTGGTGTTTGGCTGCCCTCTGGGTTTAAACCTCATGCAGGGATAAATGCTAAGCCAACAAATACCTAGTGCTCATTATACTAAATGCTGTCAGATATCTCAGCTATCTGGAGAACACTTACACCTCCTTTTAAAGGTGAGGTTGTTCTTTGACATATTTCATCTGCAGGATTATCTGTCACTGATTGTTTTATAATAGAAGCACCTAGAAACATTTTGAATTTGTTTTATTCTATTCAGATGAAAAAATATAGTGCTGTGTTATCTGAGGATATACAATATTTTACTTTTTAGGCATGGTAATACTAATAAAAAAAACTCAACCCAGAAGGCTAGAGGAACGGAACTGGAAGTTTTACATGAATGGTGCAGTATGAAGCATTCTGCCTTGGGTTGCCTTTTCCTGATGTCTTGATGCATTAAGAAGAGACTCTTGTCCTGAGTTAACTGACTTCTTTCAAATATTTTGTTCTAAGGTGTAAATTTATTTCAAAGTAATTTTGTGAAGGAGACAACTATTTCTAGCTTTTCCTGGAAGTCATGCTTCAGGATGTATCCAAAATCTTTCCTCTTCTAGCTAGAACAATATGGAAAGCTCTTTAGAAAACAAACCCAAATATGTCATCTGTACTAAAGAGATCAAGTGTCAAGGTTTCAGGATTGATAGCTGAGTGTCATCACAACGTTTTTCAGTTATTTTAGTGGAGAACCTATTTACATCCATAGATTCAAGTCTGTAGAAAAGTTGTTTTTCACTCTTTCCTTCTCATTTGTTAAAATATAATGGCATATGCTAGTGCCCGGGGTAAACAGATTCTTGCATGAAATGAATTTCTATTAGTGCATTTCATGGAAATGTAATATAAAAATATTTGCACTCATATTTACCATTTTGCAAGCAGCCTGAAATTCATATCTGTCCAGATGTATTTGGAGAAATTTTTGATAATGTCATATACTACCTAGATGCAATTAATCTCTTATATTGAATCCCTGTGCTGTGAAAAAAGCTAGCAGTAATCAATTATTTGTAATTAAGTCAGCAGATCTTACATATATTTTATATGAGATGTCATTATGTTGTTAAGGATGTTATGATCTTTCTTGAGTGATAGGTGAAGAATTAAAATGTGATGGCATCATGTTTCACTTGCTGAATTTTAATATCTGTTGAAACATGTCCAACATTTAAATCCTAATAAAGAAAGTACCCCTGTTTGGGGCATTTCATCAGAACGAATTTACTTTAGACATATGCTTAATCTCTGTTCTGAAGATAAATATTTTTAAACATATTTTCCTGAATGGGCTCAATTCTTTATAATGTATCACTCTGCATCTGTAAGCTTTTATATTCATAGAAACATACTGAAATGACACTCAATTTGATAACATTTTTTAGCCTTTCGTGAGCTACAAGCACTCCTTAGGCCAAGCAGTGTTATCAGATGAGATAAACCCCATACAAACATGGATATTCTGCTGCTAAAGGCAACGTTTTTTAAAATATGCAGAACGTCTCTGTGCTTCAGAGACATTTCAGTAATTTTGCTTGGAAGGACACTAATTTCAGGCAGACTTACTATCTTTAGCCATGACATGACAGCTATACAGATCCTCTGATCCTCCAGATGCAGGATTATCAGAGTGGCTTAGCCCTGTGGAAACCCTAGATCCAGGTCCAAGCTACTTCTGTGCTCAACCTAATAAGCCCTGCTGCCGGAGTACTCAGGTGCAGAGCAAGGAGCCCCACTGAGGTTTCAGAGCAGCCATGCTGAGTCTAGCTAGGAAAGTGCTGAGCTAGAGTTAACAATCTCAGCTGACCCTGAACTAACTCGTTATGGAGAACTGGAAAGTTTCTGCAGTGACCTTCATACCTTTATCACTTGGGGTCAGGAGTATTTCAGCTCACTGAATAATGAAGAGCTGAATACATGCATGAAGGCTTGATTCTCTGTTGTATTTTCCTTTTAATACTCTAGGTCATATTTTGGATTTTGTTATAGAAATCCTAATGCCTGAAATTACCTTTTCAGACATTACTTATTTTTTCTTTCTCTCTCTCTTTTTGTTTTGTTTTTTTTTTTTTTTTTGGGGGGGGTGTTATTTTTTTGTTTGTTTGTTTTTTGTTTGTTTGTTTTGTTTTTTTGTTTGTTTTTTTCACCTGAGAAGCAGTTTCTTTTTTTAGCTTGTTTGTTTTGTTTTGTTACAGTCCAGCAAGTTCAAATAGTGCTAGGGAGCCCAGTGCAACAAACATGAAAATCCTACATTTCCAACTGAAAAGTGGTAGTCAAAATTAACAATGTGGATACACGTTGCTTACCTTGGTTACATCTGTTAGTTTTATTTGTGTTAAATTAATTTCCTGGCACTGGTCCTATCCTGATCCAATGTCAGGGGAGGTTTCAGTATGATCCCAAGAGTGAGATTAAGACACAAATGAGGTCAAGTGCCGTACGCCCAAAACAGTTTTTATTATTAAAAGTGAAGAGGGTTAGCTATAGGACAGAATGGAAGGAAAAGACAGAAATCAAGCAAGAATCTGGAATAGAGTCACAAGAATAGTCACCCCCATGGATCCAGCGGTGTCCCGTTGGTCCTCAGTCTTCAATTCATCAGTGGTGGGTGCACACGGATCTAGCTTCCATGGTGGATGCACACAGAGCAAAGTTTTCTGTTGCCTTTTAAGTTCATCGTGCCAGCTGATTAGCATATCTCCCCACCTTTAGTTTTTCCTTTGGTCCTGACCATGCTTCTTGAGCAATCATCCAGCTTCTGGGGCAGAAATGCTCACCTCTTATCAGTTCATGAGCAATGTATGCATGGTGTGTGGTGTACACACTAGACTCACAAATGGCTACACAATGGAGCCACTGATAAATGCTTGGTTTCACTCAGTCCGTGTCTCCTCCTTTGAGGTTTATCTAAGGAGTTTGTCAATGCAACTGCAAGGGAGTGGGGGGTGCATCCTTCAATACACTCCTGCTTCCTTGGATGACATTCCTTAGACTAATCCAAAGGCTGAAGCTTGGCCTTGAGGTTTGCACAGACACAAACAAGTTTTGAGACAGTCATCTGACATTTCAGTCTCTCACAGGTCCCAAGCTGTTTTTTTCAGAATAGCATGAAATTTGTTTCCAAGTTCCGAGTTAAACTTTCACATCAGGCCATAATGTAATATAATCTCCTCTGTTAATGACCTAATCTGATTTGGAACAAAAGTTCTTTTAGAAAATGCTCAGATTGATTAACCACTTCCAAGCTAAATCAGCATACATACACTACTGCTTTAACAGGTAGATTCCTAGGTGCTAGGACAGGTCTTGATCACGAGCTGACAGAGAATAGCAGTGCAAAGAGACTGCAAGTAAAGGGAAAGAGAGGTTTTATTGAAGGAAAGAAAATAACAGAAGAGAGTAATGACTTCTGTCTCTTCAAATTATTGGTAGCATGGGTTTGTAGCAGCTAGGCTTTTGCAGCTCTTACAACACATCAGCCTTACCTCAGCAGCTATAAGCGTCAGCTTACCCCAGCATCACCTTGCATCAGACTCTATCTTTCTGTACTATACATTTCCCTTTAGATTTTTTAGTCCTTACAAAATCTCCTACTGGGCTTTAGTTTCAGAATCTAGAATCTTCACAGAAGATTTAGTACAGATTTTCACCAATTCAGTTTCTCACCTTCTTATGGCAATCTATTAAAACCTTGTTATTCATTCTTCTTGTTCCTCAGAGAAACTGGAAACTACATAGAAATATATATAAGAATTATAAATGCTGCAACTCCCTGTCCTCTTCATTATTCTTCTTCCTTCCCAGTTTTGGAGCAGATTTTAAATTGTACTTTTTAGCGATATGCCAGGGCTTCAGAAGGTTTATTTTTGACATTGTGGATCAAATGATTTCATAGAGTGGTTTGGTTTGGAAGGGACCTTAAGGATCATCTAGTTCCAACCCCCCTAGGGTCCAACCATCTAGGTCCAGGACACCTTCCACTAGATCAGGTTGCTCAAAGCTCTGCCTAACCTGGCCTTGAACACTTCCAGGGAGGGGACAGCCACAATTTCTCTGGGCAACTTGTTCCAGTGTCTCACCACCCTCACAGTAAAGAATTTCTTCCTTATATCTAATCTGAATCTACCCTCTTTCAGTTTAAAACAGTTACACCTTGTCCTATCACTACACTCCCTGAAAAAGAGTCCCTCCACATCTTTCCTTTAGGCCCCACTTAAGTACTGGAAGGCCTCTATAAGGTTCCCCCAGAGCCTTCTCTTCTCTTGGCTGAACAACCCCAACTCTCTCAGCCTGTCCCATAAGGGAGGTGCTCCAGCCCACAATCATCCTCATTGCCCTCCTCTGGACCCTCTTGTGCTGGATTTGTGTGGCAGAGATTTTTGGTAGCGAGGGAGGGAGCTACAGTGGTGGCCCCCTGTGAGAAGCTTCTCAAAGCTCCCCTGGTTCCAAGTCAGACCCGTCTCTGGCCAAGGCCAAGCCAATTAGTGATGGTGGCCACGCCTCTGTGATAACGTATTTAAGAAGGGGAACTGGAGGTTGGGGGGGGATGACTTTGAGGAGTTGTTACAAGAAAGACACCTATGCAAACACCATGGTCAGTGGAAGAAAGGAGGAGGAAGGGGGGGAAGCACGCTGGAGCAGAGACTCCCCTTGTATCCCATGGTGAGATGGCAGGGCCACCCCCTTGCCACCCATGGAGGTCATTGGGGAAGCAGAGATTCACCTGCAGCCTCTGGAGGACCCCTGGGACTTTATGGGAAGAAGAAGTCCCTGCTGTTGTAGTTTGGTGCTGGGTGGAGATGACCCATGCTGGAGCATCTTGACAAGAATGCATCCTGTGGGGAGGACTCACAGCAGAGAGTTGTGGAGGACTGTCTCCTGTGAGAGGGATGCCATGTGGAGCAGGGGGAAGAATGCAGAGGAGTGCCTCCCCCCTTCTTGGAGGAAGAAGCAGTGGACTGATTACACACCCCATTCCCTGCCCCTGTGTTGCTGGAAGGAAGAGGTAGAGAGATCGGGAATAAAATGAACCTGGGAAGAAGGGAGAGGTGGGGGGAGGTGTTTTTAAGATATGGTAATGCTTCTCACTGTCCCATTCTCTCTGTTAGGTGTTGTTATCATTAGTGTTTTGAAATAAAGTGATGTCCTTTTTCTTCCCCTAAAGAGTCTGTCTTTTGCCTGTGCCTTAAAGGATGTGAGATCATCCCTCTTTGTCTTTATCTCTAGTACCAGATTCTTTTGCTTATCTTCCTTCACAATGCTGGGTGGGGAGGGGGGAGTGAGCAGCATCTTTACTTATTTTCCCCTTCTCAGTTCTGGGAGGGAAAGCATGGTGCTCAGTTGCTCTCTGAACTCAAACCACATCACAGGTCCATGTCCTTCTTATGCTGGGGGCACAGGAGCTGAACACAATACTCCAGGTGGGGTCTCATGAGAGGGGAGTAGAGGGGGAGAATCACCTCCCTCGTTCTGCTGGCCACAATTCTCTTGATGCAGCCCAGGATGCACGTGTTTACATTTTTTTATATTGGATTGATATTGGTACATACATGTGTAGGAACATTTTTAAAGCTGATTTACCTGTGATGTAAATGACAATGGTGAAAATTCTATTACTGGGTCTGAAAAAAAATTATTACCATGAACCTCCCAAAGAATAAGTATCTATAGAAAGTTTTCAAAAGCTAACTTAAAGGCACCATACCATAAGTACTAGTAAAATTCTCTCAAATACTTAGAAAGATTTCAAGGCTAAGATTTTGCATCACAGCTATAACTTGTCTTTGACTTATATATATGAGGGAAATATGTTTGTTCTTTGGACATTCTTCAAATAACTGTTAAATGCTGGACATATGCCTGGGTATCCATGACAATTTGCAGATCAAAGCAGTGCCCAAACTAACTATAAACAAAATTATGAGATGCTCTCAGAACTTGTGAACCTATGTTCAATTCAGTAATCATGATCTACATGCTAATGTATGCTACAGCTGAATTTAAAAAAAACCCAACAAACCCTTTTCCTTTTCTGTAAAAGGGAATGTCACAAGGGAATTAGAAACTTTTAATTGAGTTTTGAAATACTGCTTTTGATTCTTTTAATGCTGTAGCCAATAGGTCACTGATTAAGCCTCTTTAACAACTTCCTGTCCAGGGACTGGAAATTAGTATGTGAAATAAGATTTAAAAAAGAAAAATAGCAGGTATTCTATAGCTAGGATTCCTTAGACAAAAAAAGAATACAAAGAATTACAAGAAATTGGGTAGACCAAGATGGATTTTTTAGAATATGTTAGGTCAAATATTGTAAGAATCGTTCTTTTAAGATAGTTTTCATATACTTGCAAAGATGGCAATGTAATTTTTCTCTAACGCAGTTCTTCTTTTCTTATGCTACTTCTTTTCATTCATTGCTCTCACCCACTGCATGCCAGAGGCATCTGCCACCTTAACCTCTGCCAACAACACTTGTTCTGACATGGTGCCTGGGGAAGACAGGGATGTGGGTGAACCAGGGCTAGATGAGAGAAGCATCAGTATCTGCTGGGAGGACTGCTTTGAATCACAGGTTTTGTTTGAAAGCTGCTTTCCCCTGAGGGAGAATAGGATGTAGGATCTCTTTACATAATTGGCTTCTCCCTTGAATGTGGCAGTGGGTACAGATAAATCTGAAAATTACATTTCTTCTTTGGTACTTAGAGGGTAGTTATTTGCTCCTTTGTACTTTTTTTTTTTTTTTTTTGTTTAAAAAAAGAACCCCAGTTCCATCCCAATTAATTGTTTAATTACATTAGAATTTCTGAAGGTGTTCAACAAGCAGTCTAACTCTGCTCCCATTGAAGTCAGCAATGAACTTAACGTGGACATTTATTAGCATAATTATAAGTCATTGTTTTGTCATTTTGAAAAATCCTGTTCTGTTACAATCCCAAAAAACTCCAAACTCCTGCGAATAAGGGATTATAAGGAATACAAGTATTAAATTTAATAGTCTGTTCTCTCTTTCCATTGACATTTGTATATTCTGACACTGGGAAAAATACAGATATTTCTTCCCCATATAGCATTGCATCAATGAATTTTAATAATAATTATTTTTCTCACAAGGCTAATATGAAGTTGGCTTTCCTGAAAAAAAAAAAAAAAAAAAAGAGAGATTGGTTGGTATGAGAAAGCCACAATTAGGCCCAGCAAAAGAATATGAAGAACACAAGGATGGGATTCAGGCATGGTTATATTCATATGGATAATGTGACATTAGTAGAAAATAATGTATCTACATCAATAAATGATAATTTTGGAAACTAAAGGCAGCCCATTAACTATGTAATTCTTTGTGAACATAAATAGTATACTATGTTGTCACAATAGAGTACTAGGGGTAGGTATGAAAAAGACCTATTAAATCACACAGTTCATGTCAGTGCTAATCCAGTATTCTTACACTGTAATAACCAAACTGTAATTACACTATCTGAAAAATTTTACAAACTGCAATTACACTCTTTCAAAAATTTTACAAGGAATTTGGAAACTGAATCACTTTTGATCTTTTAGAACTGGATTAAAAATCATATTTTGTGAAAATACTCTCTAAGGAAAAAAACACCTCTGCTTAATGACCAGTTTTCTTCCAATATCTTTTTTTTCCAGTAGCTGTTTCTGTTCACAAAAAAACCCCAGATGGAGGTGAAAACTGTTTCAGAACAAAGAAATATTTATGCTTTTTTCCTCTTGATGTTACTATGGATATTTAATGTAATTGAGTGTAAGTACGAGTCAGCAAACAAAAGCCAAAGTTTTCAAAAGAGTGAATACATAGATGACTAATTTGCCCAGAGGTGAGTTTTAGTAAATGTAAATATTATACGATGTATTTTTCTTTGATACAGGGACATGCAAATTTCCAGACAGCATTGAATGACACGGGCAATATTATCAAAAATAAGAAATAACTATACTTGTGTGAACTAAGACCAATTAAAGTACTCTGGCAAAAGTAAAAGTAAGTGCAACAGATTTTAACATAAAATATTTTAGCTTTTCCATCTCTTGAAATCCTATTAGCTCTTTAATAGATAAATTCATATTTATTAATACTGGTTATTTATTTTCAAGTTTAGATATATATGTGAGCAAACAAATGAAAGAGAAATATAAGAGGATGTGCAAAACCTGGAGGTTTTTGGGACCTGACTTAATAAGGCCTTGAACAACCTGGTCTAATCCCACCACTTGAGCAGACAATCAGACAATACAGTCTCCTGAATTCCTTTCAAACATGAGTTATCCTATGATTCTACATGCACTGCAGTTGCTCAAAAGCTTCAGATTTAATCAGTACAATATGCTATTTAAAATCAATTAATAAGCCATGATCTGAACTATCAGCTCAAATTGGTATTCAATATTGAAACAAATTTTGGTACTTTATTAAATATCCAGTCAAATGAAGAATGCACTGTTCTGTTAGGTCAATAACTTCAGTGGATCAATAAACCCACTGGGTCAAATGCAAGCCTAAAGTTATTCTATTGATTTTGGAGATTTACCACTGGAAATATTATGTCAACTATCTTCTCTAGGTATTCACTGGTTTACAGGGAGTGCAAGAAATACCGTAATTTAAAAAGAGAACAAATTGCTTGTGGAAGAGTTTCTCCCATATCCGAGGCAGTTGGCGCTGGGTATGAGAATTAAATATATGTCTGTACACCCAACATATGTTTTCATTTTACATAAATAACTGTGGAAGTTTTCCTAATTTTCATAACTCTCTAATCCTTTAATAGTTGTAGTAAAGTCTTAACTTCAATAATATTTTTGAAGAAATTAATGGCAACAGTTTCAAGAATAAGTGTGGAATTATTTTTGATGACCAATGAACATCACAGGTAGATATTAAAGTTCAATTTATAATTTAGATTGTGCTTTTTAGTTAAATTATTGTATTTAATAGGAAATTAGCCACATAAATCACCATACAAATTGTGAAGCATTAACCTGGTGCAAAATTCATTTATGTTTACATTTAATATATAGCAATATTTCCCCTGCCATAATTTATTTAATCCATAGATCCCAATGGTCAAAATCACCTCTGTGTAGAAAATAAGAGCAAAGACACTTAAAAATAGGTTTTCCTGGACTTATATTCAATGTAGGATTGTGAACTATTCTACACAAGACTGGGGTCATTTTTCTTCGTTTATGACACAAAATATTACAGAGTATGGACTATTGTCTGTCTCTGTCCCAATCACCTGTTTTGGACTAGTTCTTGTTACTCTCCTGTTTTGGAATCCAGAGAGACAGAGGTAGATTTATACATATGATTTTTATTAGATCAATTCAACATGCATTCACAGAGGTCCTCTGTCAGTCTCAACATTTTCCAAAAACATTCAGAAGTGCATTCTGCATCTGTGAGATAATGAGTTTAAGGAAGTTGATTAAAACCAGTGTGCTTATACCTGTTTCTTCCAAAGCTTAGAAGAATAGTCTTGGCAGATAGAATAACCTATGATAGAAAATTTTGTCCAATTAAACAATTTCTATTCAATAGTGCCTGCAGTTTAGCAGGACTTGCAGTGCATTATGTTTTTCACATCTTATAATACCTTCTTTTGAGAATATTTTTATTTCTAGTTTTGTACAATTTATTAAGTGTTAAGGAAAGTTGTATGATGGCTGACTTGAGTCTCTTTGGGGTGTACATGAAACACATAGGAAGTGGTTCTGCATTGTTCTGGCAGAAAAATTTAAAAAAAAAAAATCTTCCTTTCCTAACCATTCAGACTTCTACACACATTAAGATTATCTGAATATAAGAAATTAAATAGTTTAAGTCCTTTATATACTTAATATAGGATAAATGTGGTTGTATCTTGTCTTGTTTACCAACCATGGTTCAGGTACTGTAAATCCAGTTCTAACACACTGAAATGACTTGAATTCACAGGGCATTCCTAAAACTTTTTAACCAGTATGACTGGCCTAATGATGTTGAGACCTTTTTTCCTATGATGTCCAGTAGCTATTTTGAAATATTACAGTAGTGGAAAAGGTTCATATGATGGCACGAGAAAAGTCATGTAAATGCATGTATGTTAGTGGCTTCTAGACACAGTGCAGGAAGAAGAGTACTAATATTTGACAAAACTCAAAAGAACATTGACAGGAGTGTGGCATGCATCCCACCAAACAATTAATAGGGAATATATTCAGTGGATGGGTAGACATAGAATCTTAGAATCATAGAATGCTTTGGGTTGGAAGGAACCTTAAAGATCATCTAGTTCCAACGCCCCTGCCATGGGCAGGGACACCTTCCACTAGACCAGGTTGCTCAAAGGTCTGTCCAACCTGGCCTTGAACACTTCCAGGGAGGGGGCAGCCACAACTTCTCTGGGCAACCTGTTCCAGTGTCTCACCACCCTCACAGTAAAGAATTTCTTCCTTATATCTAACCTAAATCTAACCTCTTTCAGTTTAAAACTGTTACCAGTCGTCTTATCACTACACTCCCTGAAAAAGAGTCCCTCCCCATCTTTAGGCCCCCTTTAAGTATTGCAAGGCCTCTATAAGGTCTCACCAGAACCTTCTCTTCTCTTGGCTGAACAACCCCAACTCTTTCAGCCTGTCCTCACAGGGGTGTTGAACCCCCCTGATCATCTTCATGGCCTTCCTCTGTACCCGCTCGAGCAGGCCGATGTCCTTCTTATGTTGAGGGCCCCAGGTCTGGATGCAGTACTCCAGGTGGGATCTCATGAGAGCGGAGTATAGGGGGAGAATCATCTCCTTCAACCCCCTGGCCACACTTCTCCTGATGCAGCCCAGAATACAGTTGCCTTTCTGGGCTGCAAGCACACATTGCTGGCACATAGTCAGTTTTCCATCCACTAATACCCCCAAGTCCTTCTTTGCAGGGCTGTTCTCAATTCACTCTTTGTCTAGCCTGTATTTGTGCATGGGATTGCCTTGACTCATGTGCAGGACCTTGAACGTTGCCTTGTGGAATTTCATAAGGTTTGCACGGACCCACCTCTCAAGCCTTTCCAGGTCCCTCTGGATGACATCCCTTCCCTCCAGCATGTTGACCGCACCACACAGCTTGGTGTCGTCAGCACACTTGCTGAAGTGCACTCAAACCCACTGTTCATGTCACCAAGAAAGATGTTAAACAGCACCCGTCCCAGCACTGACCCCTGCAGAACACCACTTGTCACTGCTCTCCACTTGGACGTCAAGACATTGACTGCAACTCTTTGAGTGCATTCATCCAGCCAGTTCCTTATCCACTGAGTGGTCCATCTGTCAAATCCATGTGTCTCTAGTTTAGAGACAGGGATGTCATGTGGGACAGTGTCAAATGCTTCACACAAGTCCAGGTAGATGATACCAGTTGCTCTTCTCCTATCCACCAGCACTGTAACCCCATTGTAGAAGGCCACCAAATTTGTCAGGCACGATTTGCCCTTAATGAAACCATGTTGGCTGTCACCAATCATCTCCTTATTTTCCATGTGCCTGTTATGGAGGCTCTAAAATAAACAACAACCAAAAATTAAAAAATTATTATCAACACAATTAACTAGCCCTATGCAACCATTCAACAGCAGGTTCAAATCCCTGTGAGAGGAGAACAAAACACCACTTCCTAGGGTTTAACAACAACCCAAAAAGCTCTATGACTCACCTAACAAGTGAGGACTCTCAGCCTCGAGGAACTTCTCAGGGCAGCGTTCTGATCTAAGTCACCTCAAGGAGTTTCCTTGGGTGGCATCCCGACCCAAGGGGAGAGTCCTTGACCACAGCATGTTGCTCCAGGAGGGACTAACTCAAAATGTCTCCTGCAGGGAAATCCATTTATACCCAGGCTGAATCTGATCTGTGGTCAATAGTGGCTGCCATTGGCCAAAAGGCCCCAACTACTGTGAAGCCCTGAGAACAAGGGCACGGAAAAAGGAAATCAACAGCTGCTACACTTCAGCAGCCATGAAGCCCTACCTTTATCGGGCAGGTGCATCTGCCACAGTGCCCTAGCATAGGTTCCAGGAGGATCTGCTGCATGATCTTGATGGGCACAGAGGTGAGACTGACTGATGTGTAGTTCCCTGGGTTCTCTTTATTTCTGTTTTTAAAATTGGACGTTATGTTTCCCTTTCTCCAGTCAATGGAAACTTTGCCAGTTCAGAGCATAACAGAGCATGGCAATGAGGACACACCAAGAAGTGTTTTCTACATGTCTCCTTCCCTCCTAACTGTTTATGAAGGCAAGTCCTCAACACTCTAGAGAAAATTAAAGATCTTTGTTAAAACCTCATGGCATCAAACAATCTTTGATGCCTTCAGGCCTATCATTTTGAATTTAATGGGCAATACCTTGCAATATAATTTTTTCTGTCTTCAGTGCAATAAGCAGTTTGTCATGAAAGTGTAAGACTACCAATAATTATACAGAATGAAATGAAGTATTACTAAAAGCACTGGGCCTTCAGAGTTGAAATCATAATATGAAATGCTGCCACTATAACATGCAACATTCTGTTAAATCTCAAGGTGATACTCAGCAGTGATAATACTGCACAGCTCACTGCTCAACTGCCACATAAATAAAGCACAATAAAAAGATGGTACTATTACATGTCATCTGTGCTTTTGCACACCTTTTCTCTGGAAAAATACAATTTAGTTACTT
This sequence comes from Strix uralensis, assembly GCF_047716275.1. Classification (NCBI taxonomy): domain Eukaryota; kingdom Metazoa; phylum Chordata; class Aves; order Strigiformes; family Strigidae; genus Strix; species Strix uralensis. The sequence goes on from NC_133975.1 coordinate 34,914,772, forward strand.
TTCCTAAGACTGTTATATTTACGTGTTTTAAAATTTGGTTATCACTAAAGGGAATATTTTATGCCAAATGTTCTTATACTGTAATAATGAAGAGCTTATGCCAACTCTCTGTGTAACGCCATAAAGATATACATTATGGATAATCAGGTATTTGAATGCAAATTCAATATTCTAGAAAGCAGAGCTGTACTGATATTCAAATGTAAATATTACTTTGAAAAAAACCATGCTGGTTTTGTTATGAAGTATGATTGATCTGTGTTATTTTTTGACAAAATTATTAATTAAATTACTCTAATCTTTATAAAACAAATCCATAAAATAACCCAAAAAGGAAGCAAAGGAGACTGCAGATATATTGTTGGTCTGGTTACTTCCACTAAAATAATCCCTGGAGAATTCAACTCAAGGCTAATTCTTCTTTTCTTTTCCAAAGCTTGCCTGTGTTATCATGTATTGTAATTAGTCTGAATATAAAAAAAATAGTACCTACTACATGCAGCTGCTTTTGTTCTTTTAGGATTACGGTTAACCAAATTCTCTCAGCTTTGAACAAATGTGCTAAACGGAGGAGAGAGGTTTTCCCCCAATGTAGGCACCTGCAGAGGAGGCAGCCATAATTTGTATGGCTGTGTGCCCAGTGTCCAAGCAGGAGGTGGGAGGACAGGCACTCTTAACTGCAGCTCTCCTCAATCCTACAGTTATTTTTTTTTGTTTCTGGAGCATGTTGTGTTTATACCCCCACAGTCATTTGCATGCACATAAAGTTTGAGGGCAGTATTTGTTGGTTTTGTTTGCCCTTGGTGGATGTGCATAATACTGTTCCAGTTGAGCAACTACACTTCAGATGTTGCATATGAGCCTGAACCTGCAGATCTGAGATCCTACACATAAACACTTGCAGCAACGACATTACAGTACCTAACATTAATTGTTTGATCCTAGCTATGTCTGGAGGAGCCAGAGTGAAGTTTCTAGGCAATACAGAAATTATGTTGCCTCTTAACGCTTGTTCATGTGACTAGTAATTTGGGCATCCCTTAGTAGTCATCTACTAAGGATAAAAGCCTGTCTTGGGTTTTCAAATAAAGGTTTCTAAAGAGTCAGTACCTAGATTTTTCTTTCAATGAAGGTCCTCAAACTGAGCAGAAACTGGATTATCAGAATGTTTCATGCATTCATATTACTTAATCTCAAGATAAAAGCAGACATATTATTGAATTCAGAAGCTGAAAACCAGAGTTACTTTCTTCTAGCTCAGTGTCCCTAAATTCTGCAACATGAAATAGTAGCTCCTCTGCCTTTTGTTCTTTCCCCACAAATTCAGTCTTAAATGCATAAGACAGCTTCACAAAGAGGTAGAAAGTCTCATACTCAGTTTCATCTACAGCCTTTTTAGACTACTCTCACCAGAATCTGCAGTAGTAGGTATGGAATCTTCCCAGCATGAAGAGAGAGTAAAGAATTTTTCTCCTACACTGTGAGAAGGCAGAGGGGAAGGGCATTCATATGGGTGCAAAACTATGATGTGAACAGCAGGCAGACCTTTCTGCCACTTCTAAAGTCTGCCTGGCTTGTCCTGGATGCAGTGTTGTTATTGATGTGCAGTGATTGATGTGCAGAGATTACCGTGCGTCTTCAAAAGAGGTGGCAGCTCAGAATCCTCCAATATCCCCCTGACTCAGGTCTACATCACAGCAGAAGTTCAGCAGGGTAAAAAGGTTTAGCTCCTGAAACTGTGAGTTGTGTATGAACACCCAAATTTAAGTGCCTGTGTAGCGCAAAAGTAGATATCACAACGGAATTGGTAAATAGATATTAAAAGTGTATTTCTGTGACTCTGTTCTAAATTCATTTCACGTAACAAAGTTGATCCTCTAGGTCTGGCCCTAAATTTTTCATGCTGTTGCCACAATAGTAACACTGTTTCACTGCAGTTTCAACACAGTCTTCATGGTAGGCTGTAGCATTTTAAGTATGGCAGTCATACGTCAAACAGCCAATTTTTAGCAAGAGTTCCAGTAAATGTCACCTGAGATGATTTTTCTTCATGTACTCTGAACACAAAACAATTAGAAACTGTGAAGAATTTGCTGACACTGTTGAATTTTTAATGGTAATCACTGTAACAACCACAAATTTCATATGTCCTTTTTTTTCCTTTAGGAAACCATTATTGTAAAAAAACCTGAAGATGACAGAAAGTAACAAGAGTATACTATTCTAAAGCCACACAGCACTTAAAATATTCATTATATCACACTGTGGTGATTTAGATTAAAATTAAAAAAAATTAATAACTTTTTTATATTCATTCACAACTTTCCACACAATCTTTTGTCTACATACATAGTTTGAATAATAGAACATATTTAAAGTTAGGTATTCATGTTCAACTGTATCTAAGACAGTGAATTACAAAATAATAATATGTTTCATAAGTAATTTTAAAGGAAGAATCTATGGTTTTATTCCCTGCAATTGCAATTTCCTTCAAAAATTTGCAATAATTTTAATTTTACAAATATGTTTCTTAATTGTGTTCTTAACTATGTTTTTCAAGATTTCTGTTAGTTTGACAGCAAAAAAATTGTAATGTCACTCCCTATTCTTGCCTAAAAGTAAAGCTAACAAGTAGATTTATCTTGACATTGACTTTTTACAAATAAAACAAAATAAATTTTTAGGTATGTTGAAAAGTAAATATCAAATAAATTGTCTGAAATGTAAAGTGACCTTCACTAGATAAATTACAGCTCCATTTATTTTTTCCTATGAGCCTGATTTTGTGATGTTTTTCCAGTGCGCTTCAAAAATAAATTCCAAATCTGTTCACTCAGAAGTGTCTTCATTTTTTATGTATTAACTTTTCATATGTTTCCTTTCCTGGTATCCATCTCATATTCAAGAACCCTGCTTTTTGATGGCCAAGCATGCCAAATTCCATACTAATCAGCACATAATGTAGCTGACTTCAAATTAATCATTACTTTCATTGCAGTTTCTATTTATAATTCAGACTATTCTTCTGAATTAAAAATTATAAATTTTAATTTTACTAAGCATTCTTATTCGTACATTAAAACTCACTCAGACTGTTCTGATGAAATGCAATGCTCAGTGAGGCTGTGATGCACAAACTCACATACGTAAATGGTTTTCAAGGGGTCTTAGAACATAGAACGACCTATGGAGAGATTTTTATATTACTGCAGTTTGTTTCACTGTCATTACCAGACATTTCAAAGAGATTTAATTGCATATTTTCACATCTGATGTGTTTTCAGAGCTGTTTGCAGCACCAGTATTTGTCCTGTCAAAAATAAAATATAAGCTATGAATATCATTTCATTACTGCTTGCTGTCAAGAAAATCAATGGTACATGACTCGTTTTGACTTCAGAAAAACTGAAAAAGGCCTTTTTTTTTTTAACCTATTTAACTCTATTTAAGTAGTATGAATAATGTTTGCATCTGAAATGATTGTCTAAGAAGAAAAACATATGAAATCTATTAGCATGATTGTTTTTTGTGATAGCAGCAGTTATGGATGTGACATTTTAAGTGTGAAGGGCTTATTTTCATTTCTTGCCTTTACTCCAAAGAAAAAGGACAAAAAAGAAGGAAGTGACCTTAAAAGGCTTGTTTGCAACAGGGAGACTTCCGAGGCTGTATTTTGGGGGCAAGAGGAAGGAAGAGGAGGGGAGAAGCAAGGATTTCTTTTTATTAGCTTTCCTGGTTTAAGGTCGTAAAGAGAATATCTGTTTTCTACTGATTCTATTTCCACTCTGTTATTGTAAGGAGTCAATAGTAGCTCTAGTAGGCAAAAAAACCCATTTAGATAACTCTCTGGTCACCTTTCATGATACTCAGTCTCTCCAGAAATGATATTTGAAAGTATTTCTATCTCTGTTTCATTCTTTCCCACTTACCATTGTCCCAGTTTTACAATGCGTTAAGGAATAAATTAGGCTGACAGATCATATTTTGGGCAGTTCTGTGAGCTAAGTGGGGAACTGACCCAGATCAAACTCAAAACCAATGAATCAACCAAAAATAATCTGGACCTGTTCCCTGATCTTATCCATTAATTCTTTGCACTGAGAGCTGTGTCAGCATAGCTGAAGAAGGGACCCAGTCAAGTATAGCAGCCAACAGCAGGAGTTTCTGCTCCAGAGCAGTTTCTGTTCCTGAGCAGTTTCGTATTCTTTAAGCTGATATTGGTAAACAAGTTTTATCATTGAAGTGGGGATGGGGAGAAGGAGGAGGGAGGAAATGGTTGGGTGAGACAAGATGATGCTTCATCTTTTCCATGAGTTCCACCTCCCTACAAGCTACAAAACATAAATACCACTGTATACTTACTAGTCACCGGGATGTGACACAGTGTTATTGAACAGGAGTCTGTTAAAGGTACATTTTCCCACAGTGACAAAGGCACTGTAAGAAAGTAGTGGTATTGTGATCTTGAGAAAACTGGGAAGACTGTTTTAAGCCAGATATTTTTTTCCTGGGGCTGTGTCCTAGGGTTAAACAGGTGATTTAAATCCTCTGTAATTATGCTCCACAGCCTTCAGAACATTCTGAATGTGTTCCTATATTTTTCAAGTGCAGGGATGATTATATCTCCCTGCATATTTAACATTTGGTTCTTATTTACTGTTCATAAGCTGATAGATTTGACATGGCTACAGTATTGTACTCTCACTCTTTTAGAAGAATGATATTTTCCCATTTTTCCCCAATCACAGTGACATCTAATGCAGTTTCTCATTCTTTTCCTATTATCCTTTAAAAGGTAACCCCAAAAGGTAACTTTCCTCAGAGAAATTATTAAGGAGTTACCGAAAATGAATGTACCTTCCAAATTTGGTTAAAAAATAATCCACAATGATTTCTTTCTCATAAATGGTTTGTTTGTAGAAATTATTTAGTTCAATCAAACCACATGTACTTAAACTGAAAACACAAATAAAGGATAGATTCAGTGCATTTGTTCATGCTTGAAGAGTGTTTCCTGTCCCTCTCAAGAAACAAAATCTTTGACCTCAAGCAAGTACATTTCCATTATAAGAACTTGGAAAAATTTATCATTATTTTTTGAAATCACAAAATATTTGTCTGTTTCTATTAAAACAATTATGGAAGGCTCAACATATAGACTTTCTCTGGAACAAATGGCAGTTTTACTCAGTTGTTGCAATAGGAAAATTCAAGTATGAAGGAGAATAATAAAGAGAACTGGAAATTACATATTTCAGCAAAAATATTAACTTATGATAATACCACCATAAGTCTATAATCTGAGGATTTTAAGGACTGGATATTGATTATGCAAGTGTCTATCCACATATACATTCAGGATAATTGTCTGCTATAACATATGCTGAAGTAGTAGCCTTTCAGAGAAACAGCTGGCTTTACAGGTAGACAGCCAGTTAGATATTTTTCCAAATGCATCCATCTTCTTCACTTAATAAAAATTATTCATTTTGTTGAGGGTGTTGGAAGTAGAGCTCTGTGAACCTTCAAGTAAATGGGATGCTGGGCACTAGCATACAGAATTCAAAATAGATCAAAGAACATTCATTTTGTTTTTAGAAGATCATTATGAATCAAATCAGAGAAAAGGCCTTCCTCTCCCCACCTCTCAGTTTTCTGGCAGACTCTAACTCCAGTTCAAACATGTGTGGGTTCCCTCAGTAGTTTGTTGTGTGTTGCAAAGGAGATGCATAAGGACTGCATGGTAGTTGGAGATGGATGTGGCTGAGAGTGGTAAGTGGTGAGCCCCAGTTCAGTCCAGGTGTGCTTGTATCCTAATGGGCTGAAACTATTCAAGGTCTACAGAGGGCAGATGGATCAAGTCATAAGGCATAGTCCACTCAAGCACATCAGAGTTGTGCTTGATATAGCTAAATAAAGATGTAGAGTAGTTAAAGATAATTACAACACACACATCTTTACAGAAGATAGGATCACCCTGAGAGAACAAGTGCAGCACACTAATACCAAAACCATGGCGAATAACTGCCTGCTAAAAAGCAGAAAGATATGGGAAAAAAAATTTCTATATGCTCAGTCCTGGAAACAAGTTACCTTTCTCCTTACTGGAGAAAGCTAAGTAGCTACCAAAGGGAGGAATAGAGTTATATATCTCATTGAAGCAGAAGTGTGTTTAACAGACAACTCCTAGTTTATTATGGAGACATTTACATACATGTGGCAGGAGGAGGGGAGGGGGGGGGGAACCTTTATCCTTATTAAGAGGTATCTCCTAATTATGGAGAGAAGAAGAGGGGAAAAAATGAAACCTGTGTACCCTCCTTGAGTTCAGCTTAATTTTAGGTGATGTGATGACAAAATAAAGGGATGGAAAGCCTATAAATTCAGACCCTGACACATTTTAATCAAGTATTTTTGTTCCCCAGTGTGTTCTTCACTATGTCCAAATGCTAACAGGGCAGGTCCTGATGTGAGCCTTACACACCATCTGGACAGCTGGGGGTTATGCAGAGTTGTCTTGCAATGTCCTTTTTTTTCTGTTCTTACTCCTGCCATTGCCCCAAAAATAAAGATTGTCACTTTGGACACATACTCATAATTTGTAGTATAAAGAACAACAGCTTTGTTTTTTTCTGGTATTTTCTTCACAATTTTTTAATGCAGTCTTCTGAGAGATCTATTTATTTATGAAAGTCTGAATTATTATCATATAATATTGAAATAATCAAGCAGGAAATTGTACCTGTGGCAATAATAGGAGGCTTGTGAGACAGTTTAGGACATGTAATTTATCCTTTGAAGTTTAGGTCATGCCATCAATGCTAAGAGAAGCTCCGAGAAGGCATTAAGGGTAACACAACCTTCAGAAATCTCTTGCTGCTTCTGTACACAGGCAAAATTCTCTCTCAGGTTTGTACTCTTTTACACAGTGGATGATGTAGAAACTACAGATGTGCTCAGATATTTAAAGAAGTCTCAAAGGTTATATCATACACGAGACACTAATTTTTGAGAGTCCATTAATTCTTTAAGAATTGCTGCAAGTCAGTGGCCAGCCTCTGACAGTAGCCAGCGCCAGATGCTTCAGGGTGACTTGAACAACTGCAGAATAAAGTGCTCAAAAGAAAAAGATTTCTTTTTTTTTTTTTTTTTTTTAACAGAAATTTGCCCATCAATGCTTTGCTTATTCTCTACAGCATTGCCTTGTTATCAGCAGTAACAACAAAAGGCTATCATTGTATACAGGACATACTTATCTGAGCAACAGCTGTTTTTTCAGGCCAAATGGTTACATTTTTATCCAATGGAAGCACTGATCCTTGAGCTGTCTTTGTAAGATAAAGAGTTATCAAAAGACAGACTGTTTGACTTGGAGAATTTTTAAAAAATCTGGAATTTACTAATCATTGTAATCTAAACTACACTGCATGTAATGACCTAAGGATGTGCCAGAAGACATATTTATTTATCCAAGAGAGTTCTATGGCTGAGCTGCTGTGAGAATCAGCTTCAAGGTTCAAAATCTTAAAATGATTTTGTACACCAGTCAGTGCTAGTTGATGCATTATTGTTAGAGTCCTCTTTTTCATACCTGAACATTTGAAATTATTTTAGAAAGTCCTTCTTCCTGTTAGTAATTACAGGTTACTGGTAATATGCTGTGAGAAATGCCTCATCCATTTCTGAATCTTTTCCTAAACTTCTGAGCTATGTATTTCCCTGGGACAGTGAATTCCACACCTGTGTTATGTAGCAGAGACAGTATTTTGTATGCGTTAACTCCTGGTAACAAGTACCATTGTAAGGATCAAGAATTGTCGTTAGTAGCATGAATAATTTATTCTTCCACAGCTGTGGAATACATATTACTTAACCCTGGAGATGAGCTTCCCAATGATTCATTAATTACAATTTTAATTTCTTACAGCACCCCATTAGGAGAAATTCAGATAGCAAAATAAAATTTCCCTTTGATTTCCTGAAAGAGAAGGTACTTTACAGAAATCTATTCCAACAGTTTTTGTTATAAAGATGAATGCAAAGGAATAATTTAGTGTCAAGTGTCACAAACCGTTCGTAAACAAGAAACTGTTCCTAAAGAAGATGTCTCAAACAACTCGAGTGGAATGCCCTGTGGGGGAGAAGCAGAGTGAGCTCTGAGGAGGTGGGCCATTTCTCTCTCCCTCCCTCCTGTCGTTGCCCAGAGACAGAACTTGCCTAACTGAGCAGGTACAAGCCAGAGAAAATTAAAACCTTCTGGAACAACCTATTGCATGTGCAAAGATTATATAAAGGCAATACCCCATGTGTGTCTTTGTCAACCCATCACCTACGGACCAAGATGGCTACTCTGTGGCAATGTGGGATCCAACGGTGGTGATTTCCCCTTTTCCTATCCCCTCCTCCTCTCTTTTTCTCTTTCCCTTTTCTGCTCTCTCTCTCTTTCTTACATATATTCATGTGTATAAGTTTTGCATGAAATGAATTGTGATAGGTTTATCATTGATGGGTTATTAGGAAAACAGTCTGTCATCACCAAAATGTCTTTATTCCAGATGGTTACCATTTGATTGTTGCCAAATTGTCTCCATTCACTTACTAAAGTGGTCAGTTAAAGTCACCAACACAATGTTCCTCTGAGTCATTGCAGCGACTCAGCCTGCCCTTCAGCTCTACAGAGCAGAGACTGGCTCTTCCACCAGCATGCAGACTCTCCCATCATGTGGGATGAGACATCAAGTTACAAAGCCCTGTGGTGTCCATGGTTTCGCATTCAGCAGCCATACTGCTATGGCCAGCTTAAGCATTTTTCACCTTCCACCTCATTCCTTCTTCAGTTTCCCAGGTGGTTTCAGATTCCTGCCAAAACAGTGGTCCTGGCTTGGCTCCTACCCCTCTTTTAAGTCTAATCATACCCATAGAAAGAGCTGTGCTCACAATGGCAGAAGTGAGATGTATGGGTGGCAGTGGGAGAAGAGGAGAAGTGGACAATGAAATCATCTTTTTGGCATTAGTCTACAGTTTTATTCAATAAAGCTGACTGCAAAGTTGTAGGATCTACTACTTCTGGTCTGCCCATCCTCTCCCTGGTGCCAACACAGCTGTTCATGCAGTGAACCAAGTCAAGGAAATGATCCAGGGCCCTGGATCTATCCCTAAATAAAATGTCTGGGTCTCTGTTCCCCCTAAAGAGACTGATTTGTTAATCCAAGTCATCATGTGGTCATACAAACATATACACTGGCACATGTAGTGACAGGATGAGGGGTAATGGTTTTAAACTGAAAGAAGGTAGATTCAGATTAGATATGAGGAAGAAATTCTTTACTGTGAGGGTGGTGAGACACTGGAACAGGTTGCCCAGAGAAGCTGTGGCTGTCCCCTCCCTGGAAGTGTTCAAGGCCAGGTTGGACGGGGCTTTGAGCAACCTGATCTAGTGGAAGGTGTCCCTGCCCATGGCAGGGGGGTTGGAACTAGATGGTCTTTAAGGTTCCTTCCAACCCAAACCGTACTATGATTCTATGAACATGGGAATGACATTGACAAAGTGGACCCAGGAAAAGGCAAGAATCTGGTCTCCTAGTAAATGGCTCATAAAGCCTCAGCTTCAGATGAATGGATATTCATTCTCATGGGTAGTATTGCTAACGTCAGAAGAATTCAATAGGACTAGCCACATGAATTAAGCAATTTACAGTGTAGCCCTTGGCTTCTCTGCAGTATCTTATCCTCAATTACATCCCTTAAGCCTGGTAACCCATCAGTCTCACTCATTGCCTCACAGACTTCTATATGTGCACTGCTGCTCATCTGTTACTCATTTACATTAGCATAATGAGAAGGGTTGATTGTAGTTTTTTCATTACTATTTTTTGTAGAAAACATTTATAATGTAGTTAAAGGATTTGGTCCTGTGAAGTTCTGGGTCTCAGAGGCTCACTAATTTCATTTGGAGTGAAGTCTGCTGAGCATCTTTGAGGGCACTCAACCTCTTAAAGGATTAGATGGTTTTGGAATACCATCCATTTGTGTCAACATTTTATCAGTAATACAGTGATTATGCATTAGAATGTGTCTTAGCCTGATCAAATGCTGTACTGGAAAGGGATATTGCATCTTTATGTCCTTAATAATCTAGAACACAGTTGGATTTACACAGTATGAAAACATACAAAATAAACGGACACTCAAACTGCAAAGCATTAATACTGTCTGAATATCCTATAGCCATGCAATAGATACAATGTATAGACTCCTTAAAAGGTCTGCTGCAGTAAGTGTCTGGCAGGGTGGACAGGAGGGAGACAGACGTTACTCTCAGGGAGAGAGGATGTGTATCCAGCATCTGAGCTATTCTGTTGCTCTGCCAGATACTCTTGGCAAGTCAGAAAGTCAAATGGTGAGAATAGCAGGAGAAACAGAGTTGCTGTTTATGGCCACTGCACTGTTTTGTGATAGGAGACAAAAACTTTGATCTTGAGGAGCTGGAAAGGATCATTCCTCCTCTTAAGGCTATGTTGTCAAGTAGAGAAGCAGAGGGGGAAAGATGTGCATCTTTCTATTCCTACAGGCTAGCTCATTGAAAGGGCAGAAGCACAAAGAAGAGACATACTACAGAACAATTTTTGACACTAGTTTCTTGCATACTACAATAATATCCAGACTTGATGTGACATGAAATCACAGACAATCTTTTCCTATCCCTCAGTTTTCTTCCTCTTTTGTTGGTCTCAGTATTTCATTCCTTGATTTTCATTCTCCCTGTCCTCCTATCCTCCCTGATATTTCTCCCTCTTTTCCTTACATATCAGTCCAGTAAAAACCAGTTGATTCAGCTATGGATACTATATTTAGTAAATGTCTTCCCAGGTCACTTCCCTGGTCTTTCTTTCCCAGGCCTTCCCTTTGCTATGGTGACTCCCCCAGGCCCCCTGCCTCAGTACTACCCTTTTATCAGCCACCACAGATTCTGATCTGAGGAGCTGTTTGGCTTTCCTTTTTCCCCCTTCTTCAAAACCCTTTGCTAGGAGGTATTGGGGATGTGTCAGAGCTGTGACTGATGTGTAGTGACCTGGCTCAGTCCCCTTGCATAGTGACAGTACAGCACAACTGGCCTGGGGAGAAGCCCTGTGCTGAGAGGTGTGGAGCAACCCAGCCATGCAGGGGAGGCAGTGAGCAGCAAGGCAGAACAAAGAGTATGAGTTTCAGTGCACAGGGTAACTCCAGAAGCATGAAATTTGGTTTTGGTTCACAAGAAGAGACAACAGATAGAAGATTTCTGACTCACTTTGAGGAACAGATTGTAGAGCAGTGACTCACGCAGGCAGTACTGGATGGCACAAATGTGCCTTGGGGCAGTATTCCACCCTGATCATAAGACGGTAGGAGTATTTTGTATGTGACAGAGAAGTGGAAAATATTACAATATATTTTGGTGAGTAAAAAAGAATGCATTTTGCAGAGCAGAAAAATATAGATAGTAGAGAAGTAGTGGACGTAGCCATCTCTGAGACTTAATCCACCTTAAATCATGGAATGTAGAATAAACTGTGTATTTACTTTAAGATTTCACATTGTTTACTAAGTTACTTCACTGAGCACTGCAAATAAAAGAGCAACTTCCACAGCAGATAAAACAATTTCATTTATAATGATTGTGAATTTTATTAATAATTTTATTTTCTTGTATGATTCATTTCTAGCTGCACTAACGTCAGTTTATGATGCTGTTTTAAAGTAATCACAATGTCATTTTCATTATCTATTTTGGAATGTTTACCATCTTAGACATATGTCTGGTGACATTTAAATGAATACTGTATTTATATGTATTTATGTGTAAAATAGATTTTAATGTGTAAATAAGCACTATAGTATGACATTGTTCAGAGTTATTTTCAAGATTATATGATGCACTGATATCAGAACAAACAGATTTCCAAATGGAGCTCAATGAAAAACAATTCCATATCAGAATTTTTTTCTGAAGTCAAACACAGAAAATCGAATGCTATATAGTATGCACTATTTAAAGACAAGAAAGGTACCGAGGCTTAACATTGTTACTCATAAAAATGATCTACCATATTCAGAGCAGAATTTGTCAATGCTCAGACACGTTAAAATTCTGTCTCCTTTGAATGTGAAAATGTTGAAAGAGTTGAGCTATCGTTAAATGCTTTTGAATATGCCCTAAGAAATGGTGAAGACTTGCTGATCTTGCTACACACATCTTCTGAAAGCCATGGCATCTACCAAGATGTACTGTTGATGTCAATTCAGATGGTGAAGTTAGTCAAAATGAGCCACACCTTTACTGAAGCAAGTTCTCACAGAACTGCATTCTAACTTCTGGTCACAAATCGCAGAAATTACATAAAGAAGTTATGCCATCTGTCACACAGACATATGACTCCTTGTTATTTCTAGAACTTTAGCAGGACGAACTGTGCCACCATGTATGTGCATTCTAGATAAGGACACACAGACACAATGTTCTGCCACTTAACCCTGAAAAAAACCCCTAAGACAGAGTCACATTTGATTATACCTTTAACTTATTTAATTAATACCTTTATAATTCACAGAGTTCTTATGGCTAACTGGAACAGAGCACCATTTCCATTTTTTAAAAAAAAATATTTTTTTTAATTCAAATGCTAGAAGTTTTTAATTTTTTTTTTTCTTTCCTCAAGATGAAAGAGAGACCTTTCAATATTGTGAAAATATTTTATTCCAATGTTTTGGAAAGCCAGGTAAAAGTTGATCAAAGTTGATTCAAAGCTTTAGACTGTTCTATGCCATCTCCATACAATAGCCTAACCACTGAACTCTTGGCTCATCTGGTCTCTTAGCTGTCTTTCTAATCATTGGGTTATGGTTTTTCTGGCTTATTTCTGTGGTTTTAGTTAGGAAATTCAACCTGGACCTAAGCAATTTTCCTCACAAAAGCTTGTTAAGACCAATGGTTCTGATTTTAACGAATCAACATGTCTGATATGCAAAAGTTTTGTCAAAAAATTTTCCCAAGACCTGGTTGTCATTTCATTCGTGATTCAGATCTGTTGTAATAATTCCTTTTGTCCCTTCAGTTTAGCTGTCAATTTAAAGTGCCCTTGTCATGCCTCTGTAGCTTCCTTGCTTGTGAAGAACAGTGAGATTTGCATCTCTCTTTGTCATACACTGAATTCAGCTAAGAAAGACACATAGGCAATATGCTGTTACTGGTCTCTGGTTTGTTATGAGAACCTGCCAAGTCTCTTTGTAAAACATCAAACTGCACACAATTCAAATATACATAAAAGTAATGTATTGTTTTTATTGGACTGCAAGTTCCCTCTGCATCAACCTTGCAGTGAGATTACCATGAGATAACTTCCTGAGTGCCCCTTGTGCCCACTGGCTCTGGGCCAACTGGCTCTGGGCAAGAAAAGTCATTTTAGTTCCAAAATGCAAACATTTTTCAGAATGTCATCCAATGCCAAAAAAAATTATTTTTGCAGAGATTGGGCAACTACTCCATTTTCAATCTCTATTACTTTAGCCATTCATTTGGAATAGACCTATTATGGCAGGTCATATTACAATGTCAGCTATTTTAAACCCACTATAGTGAAGACTTGACAGCATTTTATTGGGAGAGAAGTGTTTTCAGTAATACCTGCAAGATACTTTATGCTGCCATGAATATTATTCCTTAATAAACTACTCATTAGTTCTTTATCAATCTGCTGGTTTAGGAGTATGACATAATGTGTTGGATGTAAGCTTTGAAAATTTTTAATACTATAGAAAATGATTAACATTTTTAAGAGTAAGAAGGATTACTCACTGTTTCAAATGTATAAGGGAGATATTTCATAATTTAAAAAAAAAAATCTTGTAACTCCCTCCTGCAACTTCATAGTCAAATCATACCTGTAGGTTTAACTATAATTGCTTTTCATACATGTTAAAAATGAAGCCAAAATAGAAATAAAGAGATTTAATCAAGAGAAATTGTGCCCTTGTGCCCTTGTGTGAATGACATCTATTCCTATTTTATTTTTACTTACATTCCATAACAGGAAATGCAAAATGCTTCCAGCTTCAAGTGTTGAAATCTGAGTTCAGAAACACTATGATAGGGAAGCAAATTGGTAGAAGTTTTTCTTAACTGTTACACATTGACTGTGCCCAGTACAAGTTAAAGCTGTTGAAGAGACCAAAATATTTCACCTTCTGGTACTCCCTTTTTATAGTAATCTAAAATATATTAAAATAATTAATTGTTTGGTTTTTTTCTTTGTAATATTAGGGTCCTAATATAAACTTCTCTAAAATAGGTACTGTGCAAAATATGCCCTCAAAAGTTTTCACTCATTAGACTGCAAGAGAAACACTACATGTTCCTCTGGCATGAACGAGGCAGTAAAAACCAGGACAATATTATTCAGTACTGTAAACTCTTCTGTGTCCTCTGAACCTTTGAAAAGGAGACGACACATTGATGGCTGGAGATAGTTTTAACCTTTAACTTGTCTGTTTTGCTCACTTGGGGCCACATAAGATTGAATTGCATTTTAAAGACTGTGAGTTTCATGATGTTTAGTTTTATGCACAGCAAAGATATCCAGAGCAAATGGCCAGAGTTTCTTTTCTAGAACACGTCAATTCATGTAATGAACAACTTTATACTCACAGCTAAACAAAATTTGGAGTTTGGGTCCCCCTCCCCCCTCTGGATCCATTTCTGAATCTATACATGCTGCATATTTAACAGTAGAGTAGTTATTAAGTTTCAGCAAAATTCATACAGAGTTTCTCCATGTTTGTAGCTCATGATTCTGCAGGCTCAGCCAGCTGTAAGATATAGCAGAGCTGAAAAATTGCTTGCTCCTCTGAAAAAGCAAAAAAAGAAATTACATGGATTTATTTTCAGTGGGACAAGCCATCTGCACTTTCCACAGCAGCTTTCCAACCTGAAAGTGGGCAGTAAATAAGCACATTGCAAATATCGACCAACACATGCAGTGAGTAATTACAGCATCAAGGTATCACTGATCTAAGTGGTAAAAGTTATTGTAGTTAACCCACAGGGCAAAAAGAGCTTTGCCTTTCCATTAACACTGGTCGGTACATTATCTGGTTGCATTTAGAAACATGACCCCAGTTAAATCTAGGATCTGTCCCATTTGTTGCAGTTCAGCTAAGATATAGTGTTCTTTCTGCTAGATTGACCTATTCAGCACCTTTTTTGTTATCTGAGGTTTGTCACCTCAGCAGTAACCTTCCTATGGTCTGAGATCACCATGGGGCAGTATTTCTCCTGGGCATTTCAGTCCCAGGAGATAGTGGAACGCTGCTACAAAGGAATAACATTTTGCCACTTGTTTATCCTTTTAAGCAGCATCTTGGAATAAATATCCTTCTCCTTTTGTTTATTCTGTTGCTTTCCATTGCTTTCTTTTAACACTCTCTTTGTTCAAGATGTGCCCATTTTCCTGTAACTATCATTTTGACTTTCTATTATCCAACTGTTGTAGGTTTTTTACTTAAATGTGAAGGTGCTAGATTTTTTAGGTACAGGCACACAACAATTTTGTTTCTTAGTTCTACTTGTTCTTATCATCTGATTCATTCTTTTCTATCATATGCCATGAGACGTGGTCAATGGGTTGCTTTGCTTGTATCCTCTAGTGGACAATAATAACTTGCTCTTCTAGAAGTGTGTCTTAATTTCCAAGTAGTTTTGTAACTGTTGCCTTTGGCTTTCTTCTTTAGCAAACTGCTCACTTATCCTTCTGTTTCTGCAATGAAATGTAACCATCACTGCTGCTAAATGAGATGCAAAATGAATATGGAGTTTGAAAGCTGGATCATAATTCTGTTTTGGGTTCTAGTTTCATATATATTTGCTCTTCTTGGTGAAAAATTCCATATGCCTCATGGATCGGAAAATTTAAGAAAATAATCCTGGATTACACTGACCAAATTCCACTGAACAGATTAGAGAGAGATTTGTTAATAATACCTTTAAAAGGTAATGTAGATCTAAAAGCTTACTGAATGGTTTGCTATTGCCATATACCTTTGCAGGAAAATACAAAATGTTACCAGCTGAAATAATATATTTGGCAGACATTTGGCCCATGTCTGGATTATTATATAAGGTACATGCAAGTTAAAAATGAGCTTTTTGCTGTGGTTTGCATTAAGTTAGATATGGAAATTAGACTCCTGGGGAACACTGTGGATGTCTCTCAGATTCAACTCTACTACCGTGTTTATTCTGCTCTTCACAGAGTAGATATACTAATACAGTTTTCAAGAGACAAATAGATGTTGATAGTCAAAGAATTAAATTTTTATTTCTTGCAGTGATCTTTTTTCACTGTTGGTCATTTTGAACATGCAGTATGTAAAAGAGAATGAGAACAACTGAATCACATATTAATACATATATAATATATAAACTATTTATATATTTTATCTATATAATAGATATGTAATAAGTATATATAGTAAATGCTAAAAAAAGAATCCATACCTCGATTAATCTACTGTCAGCTATGTGACATCATGCATACATATATAAATAAACAGTTATACCAAGAAACAAAGTTTGTTTTCCAAACAAGTTTCATGCATATGGACAACCACCATAAATGGAGGTACACCTTGAAGCATTAGTGGCTGTGCATGAGGTCATGCTGGAGCACCTCAAAGTGTGTGGCCATAGATAAGCCCATGACAGATCAGGCACACCTTTGGAGGAACTGCAGCCATGGGTAAGGCTATGCTGGAGCAGGTTCACTCCTTAAGTGACTGTGGCTATGGGTAAGGCCCTGCTGGAGCAAGTACCTCTCTGAAGGCACTGTGGCCCATGGACAAGGCCACTCTTGAACAGGTGCACCTCAAAGTGACTATGGCTGTGGATAAGTCTATGCTGCAGCAGGTATACTCCTGAAGAGCTTGTGGCTCAAAGATAAGGGTCCCCTTGGAGCAGGTACACCCCCAAGGGACTGAAGTCTGTGAATAAGTCCAAGCTAGAGCAGGGTCAACAGCAGGAGTTCATTGCAGTGTTAAACTCTATGGTCTAGTCCAAAAGGACCAGGGGTAGAGGTTGTAATGGAAATACCTTTAAATTGTTGTAAACCATGATTTGAGTTGTATGTTATAGGAATTACTATAGCTGGAATCACCTGAACCAATGGAGGAGAAGCCTTACAAGCAGTGCAAGTGCAGCAGTGACCCAACGTGAGCTGGATTTGATGCCCAGTAACTCCACACAAAACACCATCTCTCCTGTCCTGAGTGACCGCCATAATGGAGGGAGCCCAAAGTCATGGACTAAATGAACTCAGTAGACATTTTGCAGACATTTTTGGGCATTTTACAGGGGTGGTCCATAAACTAGGGGGAAGGTTGGCAGGGAGGATGCTGCTTGGGGACTGGCTGAGCATTGGCCAGTTGGTGGTGAGGAATTGTTTTCATTTGCATCGCTTGGCTTTCTTGGGTTTTATCTCTCTCTCTTTCTTATTTTCCTTTTCATTACAATTTATTATTATTATATTTCAATTATTAAACTGTCTTTATCTTAACCCAAGAGTTTTCTCATTTTTACTCTTCCAATTCTCTTCCCTCTATCCCCCTGGGGCAGGGAGTGAGCAAGTGGTTGTATGGTGCTTTGTTGCCAGCTGGGGTTAAACCACAACATTAGTAAATGCCTGAGAGTAGTGGTGCTGTAAACTGTTTCTATTTATTATTTTATAATTAACCATTCTCTTAATTTTTATTAATTTAAACTTCTTTTCAAATAAGGATTGTGCATGTATTTTCAAAGGGTTTTTTGGTAACTTTTGTAGGAAACTGGAGGGCACAATAGCAATCTATCATTTAAAGTGCCAAAGTGAGTCATATTTTTAAAGTCTTTCAACACAGTTTTAAAAATGTGCATGATTTCTTCTTAAAAGACAAAACAAGCATAGCATTTTTAAGATCATTTGTATATCGAGAGTTGAAAGGTCTCTAAAAACAAATTTGGCAACCTAGTGATGTCTATACACTTAAGTGCAGATACTAGCATGCATTCATACTTAGGTTGAGAGTTCATTGAAATTTTTGTAACACACTTTCAGTAGATTATTCTAAAATAATTATTGAATATAGCATTTTAAAGTGAGATACTACAAAAGGTTTTTGGAAACTGCACATGCAGTGGCCAGGTCCAATATGTGCTGACAGTCATATCTGTTGTGGTTTAACCCCAGCTGCTCACTCAGTCCTTCTCCCTCTGTCCTGGTTTTGACCAGGATGGAGTTAATTTTCATTGGAGTATTTCATACCATGTGATGTCATGCCCAGGTGGGCAGGCTCTCTCACTAGCTCTCCTCTCTCTTGCGCACGCTGTCTGCTTGTCCGGCGGTATTGTTGTTGTGGGGGGGTGGTCGTCGTGCTTGGTAAGCCACTGTTGCATTTTACCCGTTTTCTTTTTGAACTTACTATTGTTACTGTTGTTCTCTTGTTATATTTAGTAAATTCTTTCTTTTTATTCAACCCATGAATTCTCTTCTTTTGTTCCTCCCCTATTTTACCAGAGCGGGGAGGGGGAGGTGAATGGTCGGCCACATGGCACCTGGCTGCCGACTGAGTTCAAACCTCCACACCCTCCCAGTGGGATGGGGAGGAGAATTGAAAAAAAAAAAAGAAACTCACAGGTTGAAATAAGAACAGTTTAATATCTAAAACAAAACAAAATGTAATAATAACAATACTAATAATAAAGTATAATAACAGTATTTGTAATGTAAACGAATATAACAAGAAGATAAATAAAACCTAAGAAAATCCAAATAATGCACACTGTAATTGCTCACCACCTGCTGACCCATGCCTCAGGAGTGATCTGCCCCTCCCAGCCAACTCCCCCTCAGTTTATATACTGAGCATGATGTTCTATGGTATAGAATATCCCTTTGGGTAATTTAGGTCATCTGTTCTGGCTATGCTCCCTCCCAGCTTCTTGTACACCTGTTTGTTGGCAGAGCATGGGAAACTGAAAAATCCTTAATTTAGGATAAGCAACAACTAAAACATCAGTGTGTTATCAACAATATTCTCACACTAAATCCAAATCACAGCACTGTACCAGGTACTAGGAAGAGAAGTAACTCTATCCTAGCTGAAACCAGGTCAATAGCGAAAATGCACACAGATGGTCAATTAGAGATCTAGAATGTCATCCAAAGACCGTGGAAGTCAATAGGAATCTTTGAACTGACATCAATGGATGTTGGACCAAACATCCAGCTGTCAGAGAGGCAGAGCTAACCTTCCTCGAGCACAAATACTCCCCAGCCATCTTAAACAATTATCCTTAAAGATCATCAATTTTACAGTGTAGTTGCATATAAATTAAATTAAATTTAAAGTTCCTCTGGAATCAGTGCTGAATTAGCAAATCTGGATGCTTTGGAGAAGCAGCCTGCACAATGTTGTTCACTTGGATCAAGGATGTCTGGCCTGTGGCCTGGTTCAACTCACGAATATTGTACTGAAGGGAAAGTACCACATTACAAGTAATCAAAACATTGGTATAATTGCCAGATGATGACAGCTTGATGGGAATTTCTTTCTAAGCAATGTTGCCTGTAGTGTATTTTATAAAGAAATCTCTGGAGTCCTTGGTACCTAATGAGCCTCTTAAGAGCACAATAAATGTATAGAACTGAGTAACAATGAGAACTGAAGTTCCCTCAGATAAGGTATATTGGAAACTGCCCTTTTGATGAGTTCCACAGCAGTGCAGAAGCTAATGTCTCTGAGAAACTTAGTTGTATCTCAGTAGACAAAATCAATATATGGAGGTGTATGGCAGTTGTAGTCAACAGCTGTTTAACAAATTCTCAGATCCACAACTGACTTCAAATTTAACATGTGGAGAAAGGGAATAAATAGCCCAGCTTTTGGCAAAATGTAAATAGCGCATCAAACAAATTAAAGAATTATTTTCCAATTTTGAATAGACTCAAATATATTGTGTTAGTTTTTTTGACTTAAAGAGTTAAATACATTATTTTATTAATATTTCATTTTTTAATATTACAAGAATAGTTAATATCTCATGACCACATATGTATGTCCATACAGATTATATCAGGAATAGAATAAGCATGATTAGACTACTTACACAAGACTGTTCAAAAGTTTTGAAGCAGCTGTTTCTTAACCACATAAGTTCCCGATAAAATATGTACATTCACAAAATGGGTGAAATATAAGATTAATGCATCTATATAATAGGAAATGTATGTTAACATTTTGACTAGAAAATGTTAAACACAGAGGTGGCTTGAAGGGTACCATGTAACAGCCTAAAAAGTTAAATCACAGATGAAGATTTTCCTGACAGAAGAGGCCAGGCTTCACTTAACTGTCTGTCCTGTATGCAAAATTCCTAAGAAGAAATGGTATTTTGCATATTTTCACTGCATATTTTCCAAATAAAAGAAAGATTTTATACAGCTATAATTTTGCATATTCATTCATAATTAATGAGGGGTTGAACATTTTGCTTAAGATGTGCTAGAGCTAAATTAAAATGAAATTAAAATGAATGTTATAATTTTATATCTTTGACCAAAAAACCCATGCCAGACCAAGTGTCCATGTTTTGGAGAACTGTATTCTACCTTATGCTTACGACCTCAACCCTGTTCTTCCAAACACTGACCTAGCAAAATTAGGAAATACTGTCAATTGAAATAACAGAAGCAGGTAGGTAGCTATTATTTCCTGTCATATCAGATCTTTTAGGTATACGTTTGTGGCTTTAGAATGGTACTTATGAGGAGTAGAAAACAGTAGAGGCTGTTTCCCAACTAAAGCTGATATATGATAACATCATTTCAGCCTAGTTAAACAAAAAAACAGAGAAGGGAAATAGAAATGAGAAGAAATTATGCAGGGAAATAAGAAGACATATGGAAGTGCCTAACAGGAGGAACAGAATCTTCAGTCAGTGCTGAAGCTCAAAGTTCAGCCCAAAGCAATGTAAGCAAGGACAGTGCAACAGGCCAAAGCTGGAGAATCTAGAGATTTGTTTGCACTACAAAAGGAGATGTCTTAAATGGATTAATAAATTGGAAATTAAAATCTGACATAATTTTGGGGCTACTGAGTTTATAACTACTTTAAACAGGTGTTTGTTGACTTTTTAAATGATCAACTCATTTTAAAATAATAAATAACTGTTCATAACTTTCTCTAAGCTTTTGGATTTGGCTTCATTTATGGTTGGTTTCTGCCTGAAGGTGAATTTAGCCATTCGTGGAGGAAAGGTTACTTAGCATGGGTGAAGTGAGAGACCACTCTAGACATTATGAATAATAGACATATGAGATAGTGACTTTTCATGTTAATGTTATATCTGACCCACATACTTGCTTTACATAAAATTGTCAGAATGCTCCAGGTCATGAGCTAGTCAGCACACACTTCCTAAAATATTCTGGCTCTGTGGAAGTGTGTGGGTTCTTCAGATTCAAAGACGGACTGCAGTTTTCTTTGGCAGCAGAGCTATATTGATCAGTGAGACTCTCAAGTGCTGTTAAGAATCAAATTATATTTGTATTGAACTTTGAGCATGAGATTACATTTAGTCTCTAACAATACAGGGCTAGGCATAACTCTTATTTGCAGCTTCCCAAAATATATCATATGTAGACTCCAGTGAGAACTTCTCTACACAGATTCTTGTACTTGGTTATTCTGCAACAGGAAAAACCTCATCACTAACAAATGTACATAATTTACATTAAAAGCACATTTTATTCTCTGATCATCATCTATCTCTCAATTCTGAGTTAACCATTAATTCTGAACAGAAACCTAAAAGAGATGTCTTTCAGCTCCATTTAAATCAGGGGGAAAAGAAATGCTTTCTATAGATCACAGTACCCTTAACAAAGCTCTAAATACAGAGTTAGGGGATAGGACAAAAGAACACAGTCAGTTGGAGGGCTTGTTTTGTCTAAGCCGAGGTAGCTTATCACAACTACAGTCCCCATGCTGTCCACATATATAACACATTTTCTAGGAGAGTAACACTAAAAAGGGGAACAATGGGAACAGAATAGATGGATGGAGGAGAGTCTGTGATTTAAATGGGAGAAATCCTAGACCATCATTCTCTATGGGAAGGACACAGAACAGCTCAAATACCTTTCTTTAACACCTTTCACGGGAACTTTTACTGAAATGCACTAAGAATTTCTCTAAAATGCTTTCCTGCTTGAGACAGGATTTAGGCTGCTGTCTTCGACAACCCCTTTCAGAGATGGCTTGAGTAAGGGTAGCAGTGCTGGCAGAGTGAAGATGTCATGCCCACCTTTTCCTTGAGAAACTCCAAAATGAGATAAAAAAAGTTGCTGTAGTAAAAAAAAAAAAGAAATAGTGCAATTGCAGGTAAGATCAGAGAGATATGTATAGAGGAGAAAAAGAGGAGACAGTGGACAGTATTTTAGATAGTTTTGGTTGAGAAAGATGAAGAAAGGTGAAAAGGGTGGTAGAAAGAAGGGGGATCATACAAAGCTTTAAGGTCACTAAACCAAAAAAACACTGAATAAAGAACACAACAAAGAGGGAAAGAATGAATTTCAGAGATATGATAGAAGAGGCAGTAAGACAGGTACAGGCTGAAAGTCTGAATTAAAGTAAGATGAATCAGCTGGACTTACTTATAAACACTTATTATAGGATGAGTAAGCCAAATTTATTCACAAAACCAAAAGGGAATGTTAAAAGAGAAAAATAACAAGGGAGTATTGTTTTAAATGGAAATAAAAATCAAGATGTGATAAAATCAAATGGTCATATACTGAAAAAAAATTAATTAGAATAGCAACTTGCTTTTTGCACGTTGAACTCTTAATAGACTGAACTGTTTACTACATTATGAAGTTGCCTGACCAATCCTTTGAAGGAGCTGAACAGTTGAAGACTGAAAAGGAAGTGAATATATTTGAAAATATAACTATTGTTGAGGACTTCCCTGTTATATGTAATAGAACATTTCTAATACGTTTGGGATTGTTTTCTCTTCTCACAAGTTGTCTGCATTTTTGTTATGCTATTTCTTTTTCGTAAACATAAATATACACAAAAACATTGTTCTAATGAGGTCTGACTTAAAAAAACAGCAGGGATCCTCTTTAGTTGTAAAACTCTCCTCAGTAGTTTCTATTCCATTCAGTTAGTATCTAGCTCCTAAGCAGCAAGCTAGCATAGTTTAACTTTGCTGTTCTGCTCTCATAACTTCTGTGCATGTTGATACATTTCAGTCAAATGCAAGAAAAGTGTAAAGACTATGGAGTTGCGCAGTTTCTGTCAGCTTTGTGAGAGGAAGGGACTGCAAAGGAGAAGACTATGTATGATGCCATTCTTATTAAAAAGCAGGAAATCCCAAGTCTCCACAAATCCAGGCTTCATCAGTTCTGTTGCAATACATTTGTAGAAATATGTATACATACATAATAAAAGAAGAATGATAGGTTTTATGTGACAGATGAATCAATACCCTTAATAAGATTGAGATCTGTGGCCATACACTGTCCTCCACTAAAATCTTTCCTATTATTTTTGGGAAACAGTTTAACAGTTCTGAAAAATTGTTTAAACAGTCTTATTAGGTCAAGAAGATACTCATTCTTCTGATGTATTTTCTTAATTACAATGAAGTTTCTGCCACCCTGATTCATGCTGTCTCTGAAGAGTAGCGTGCAGAATTGAATGTCTGCAGGCATTTCTAGAGAAAACCTCTCATGAGCACAGCTATCTCCACAGCTTTATCTAAATAATTCCTTCAAATACAGTCCTCACTAAGCATAGAAAAAGAAGGTCAAGTTGCTTTATATAAGTGCTCTAGAAATGTTAACTACTCTGTTTCACCATTTTGTAATGCTGCTCCAGTGAATATGTGTACCATCAAAGTTTAAGACCAGATTTAATAACTTTACTCTGATTCACAATACCTTTAATTAATGATACTAATCTCAAAGTAAGAAACTATTCAATGTAGGAGATGGTGATATAATCAAACAGTAATATTTCAATCTAAAGTACATGCTCAGATAGCAAAGCCAAATTAAGGACATAGATCCCTCTGTTCACTCAGTGCTCTGAACTAGGCAAGGCTTTTCTGTGACAGTCTAATTAACACCACATCATGAAACATGTGTGCAAGTGCTTTAAGTTTTGCAATAAGTCTTCCTTCTGAGCTTCTAGGGAACATGATTCTGTAAATCTGCAAGTATTTTTCTTGAGAAAATAAACAGTAACTACTGTGATGAAGAACAAGATCAGTTGTTCAATTTAAATTAATCTAATAATTTTTAACCCTGCTTTTTATGCTCTAACATTTGAGGATGATCCATATTCGTAAGAGGGTGTTTATATATTCAGACTATTAAGCTTTCAAAGCTTTCAGATGTCTGGTTCATAAATTACAGACAACACAGCATCAAAGAAAAGGGAAAAAAGCAGCAAGTCTTTGGAAGAAAGGCTTTACATTTTGAATTTTAAAATATACTCCCAAATCAAATACGTTTTATCACCATGAAAATGTTTTATCCCTAAGTTTATTTCATACACTAAATTATCAGTTCTGTCAGCAGAATAGAGTCCAGATGAAGGAATGAAGGACAGGAATAGAATAAAGGAATCCGGAGGCCAGGAATGAGAACTATGAAGCATATTTAAAATACACATATATTACTTTAAATAGCATAAAATGAATAGTGTAGGTATTCCCTACTGTAAGATATCCTTATACCTAAAGGGTGGTAACTGGTTTAATCATAGGGTTATAAATCTTCTATGATTGTGCTGCATTTTAATATTATACTACAGTATGCTTCAGTATAACTCAGAATAGTTTAGTGGTGTACATCAGTGTCATTGATTAGACATGCTTTTCTCAAACTAGGCTTAAGAAGCTTAATACTTGATTCAGTGGTTTCACACGTGTGGAAGGTAAGCACAGATAATCATTTAGATACACAGTGATGCTGCAATGCAAATATTTAAATAGACTGATAGAAGAGTGTAAAATTGCAAGTTAAAGATTTTTTTTTGCTCAGGTCAACTAGAAGTCTATTAAAGATGAATCTGTTAATACAAAACCAGCAAATACTGATGGCAGTACAAAACAGAGTGGTAGCTGCTGTACAAATATTATACATTAGTACTGAGCAATTAACATTAATATGTTTTACTGTAACTACTCCAGTCCCTCACGAGCTCTGTTCAGCAAGTTCTACTCACATGCAAGTGAATATAAAATCAAAATTAGATTAATGTAACCAAAGTCAGGAACATCCAGAATGTATGGAGGTGGAAACCAAAGTTTATATTGGAAAGAGACAGAAACATAAATTAGGTTGAAAAGACACTCTTTCATGCAGAAAGATTTATTAAGATGTTAAAACAGCATTTGATTGCATGGTGGATCAAGTTGTTGCAGGTATTGAGACTGATAGAAATGCACTCTTTTTAGTATACAACTAACTTAAATCAATTATCTTGAAGTAGAAAGAGAATATTAAGTGTCTTGTTAAAGCAGCTAAGATATCAGGCAGAAGTCAAAAGCAATAGTGGCAATGATGTAGAGTAGGGCTGATGGTTGGACTCGATGATCCCAAGGGTCTTTTCCAACCTGAATGATTCTATGATTCTATGTGAGGGAGCTGGCATAAGGCTGTATATCTGTAAGGACTGGAAAAGAGGAAAGAAACATAAAAGCAACCTGAATTGAGTAATGAAGAGGTAAAGAATAAATCTAATGTGTCACCTACAGAGTATAAGATAGTTCCCCCCAAAAATATACATATGTAGAGCCTGGAATATATAAAGTTGTG
Organism: Strix uralensis; assembly: GCF_047716275.1. Classification (NCBI taxonomy): domain Eukaryota; kingdom Metazoa; phylum Chordata; class Aves; order Strigiformes; family Strigidae; genus Strix; species Strix uralensis. Next base: position 34,940,670 of record NC_133975.1, read on the forward strand.
TTTGGGCAATGACAAGTGACAACAGTCTATATTACACCTTTTTCAGTGTGTTTTTTTACTTCCAGTTCAGCTCCCCTAACACCTTAGAGGATGCAGCAAGTCAGGAGTGTGGGGAGCTGTACCTGTCTTGCAGTCCCAATGGCAGTCCCTGCAGTGTGAGTGTTTCAAGGTGAAGTGCTCTAGGAAATGGATCTTGCCTCTCTCTCCTCCCCCAAATCAAAACCAAACCAACCTGCTTATTCCATGAGAGAATGCTCATATGGAGTCTCACATTGACTCAATATGTGAGGGAAGTATTATCTTTTTTTTTTTTTTTTCTTTGTTTTGTCTTGTAGACCTTGACATCAGGAATGTGCATATTCATTGCCAGAGAAATTTTCTGCATCTGTGGGCTCTGATGAAGAAAGGCTGAACCTTCAGTATGTTCTTTCAACTTTTCTTTGCTCCACCTTTCATTCTCTCCCTTATTTAACTGGCTGTGTCAGTATGCTACAGGCATTTTCTATTTCATCTGTGCAAGTCCAGAAATAGTGAGACAAACCTATCATAGCTGCTCAATTTTATCAAGAAAACTCCCCAGTCCCAAACTTCCTGTTGATGCAGAAGCAAGATTTTGTCAGCACTGATGCATTTTGTCTCAGGTAGATAAGGTGTTCAGAAAAAACAACAATCCATGAGCAGATTTTTTTTTTTTCCTGGAGAAGTAGCTGATTTCCCAGTGCAAAGGCTGATGCTCCATCTTTCAGGGGTAATAGCTCAGGGCAGCCCTGTTGCCTCTAGTGCATATTAACAGGCTTGTAGAGGGCAATAGAGTTTATGAGTGCGAGAGGATGCTGGGAGGTGCACTGCCACACAGTCCCATAGCACTGGTAGGTCTGCCTGCATGGCCTGAGCCCCACCAGGGCTGGGCATGCCATCCCCAGGATCTCCAGGCACCCTGCAGACTACTCAGGGCATCATGGTGGAAGGCATTTTGCTGTTCTGCTTGGCTTTAGGGAATAGAATGGGTTAAAAAAAACAGTCCAGGACATTTCTTATAGCCACATATAGCATCAGTCAGAACACATTCTAAGTGCTTTTAAGAAGTTTATTTATAACAAGAGCTGGATATGAGTTTTCCATCGGAATTTCCCAACAGCAAAAGTAGCTGCTGGAAAACTGATTTCCGTGAGAAGCTTTTTATAATGCCAAAAAATATATTATCCTTTCAAAAATTAACATATACTTCATTTTAATTTTTATTTGAGCCAAAGCAAAGAATTTTAATTTAGTACAAGGTCTTCAAAAACAGGCTGCATTTTCTTATGGTACATGGATTTTCTTATGAGTCAAGTAACCCCTCTAGTCCCATCCTTCATATGGGGCAGCATCCCTGTAGTGCTTCATCTTCTGCAGTGTCACCTCTGCAGTGCAAAGTCTGATGTGCATATCGTCTCACAGGGTAAGGAGAGTTGCGGGTGGTCTGGCTCTACAGAAACTATTGCACATTAGGTGCACCACAGGAAAGTGAAGTTTCATTTCTTAAGTGATTCACATCACAGTGCTTCAGGCCATTCCAACAAATCAGAATGAAACATTGCAGTTTTAGGAATGCCAAAATACTCATTTTCAAAACTGCAGTGAACAGGCTGGATCATATGGGACACTATAATATGAAACAATATTTTTTATTTTTTTTCTCTGTAGACCAGTTCAAAATAAACTTGCCCTAACTGAGGGTGTAAATGAAATGGTAATCATTGGAATTTGCTTTGGGCTTAAAATATATTTTTACTTTTTAAAATTCACTTTCACTTGTGGTAATTTATTATTATTCACTTACAAAATATTTAATTTCAGGAATGGTTCATCCTGTTAAACTGTCATGTGAATAAATTGAACTTCCATTCTGGAAATGAAAATAAACTTTAAAATATGTTTAAAATAATTCTGGTTATGAGAAAGCTTTTCCAATATCTTTTCCTGGGCTTGTTTTAGTCCTACCCTCCCAGAAACCAAAGAAAAGCAGATCATATATTAGTTAATGGATTACAGAGAAAAAGATTTTAAACACACATCCTGATTCCTCATCATTGTAATTACCATAAAAATACAGGTCATACACATATACAGAATTTCTGTGAAATGCCAACTTGTTTCATTTGAGGGATTTTGGATATTTTATTTATTTATTTTTCTTTAAAAGGTACGACATTTAGAGAAATTAGAAAAGATTAGATTCAGTGAAGAAATGAAAGGAAATTAAATTTAAAAAAAAGGAAAGGAAATGTCATAATTAATCAAAATTAATAGTATAGCAATTCATTTAGGGCGTATGGCAAAAAATATGATTGTATTTCTGCGTTCAAGTTTGTTTCTTTAGTGATTTTATTGTAGTGCCTACTTCTTTTCTCATGTATGCTATATAATGCATTCACTTTAAAAGTTATTTTAGGTTCTAGCTTACATTTTAAAACATAGCTTCCAGATTTACATTAAATTAATTGTATTTAGTGTGCTGTGAAGTTCTTTGGCTTGTATTTTTCAGCATAGTAAGGATTCTATTTTCTATATGGATCCCTAACAACAAGCAAGGCAAAGTATGTATAAGATTACTTTTTGATGGGCTTGCAAACACCAGTAGATGTTAGTGAATAAATCAGCTAGTAAAAATACATTTTACAAGTGTTTAAATTATTGGTAAAAATGTTAAATAATATGTTAAAATTATATCAAAAACTAAATTCTATACTAGTTTTAAGATCTTTTTTCATATTTATATTTCAGAAAGTGCTGCCAAATGAAATCTATAGATCAGGAGGAAAAGTCATCTTCTTTCTACTTCATGAACTGTTTAAATTTTTTGTTCATCAAAAGGAATATTTTCCCATGGCTTAGTTTTATTTAAAGATCTTCTGGTAAGTTCTAGTCCCTACTTATAGGTATTGTCTAACCTTTTCCTGGTTATCATCTCAGCTGCATAGAGGGATTGGGGGGAGCAAGGCAGAGAAGAGCCACAGACAGTGCATACTGTTCCTTATGTAAAAGAGGAGAAATTTAATTAAAATACACCTGCTGTATGTAGTCTCCCAGAATTTAATCATATGAAGTGGCAGATTCTTATGGATGAGAATGGCTATTCTCCTTACTTTTAACTGGGTAAAGCATAATAATTCAAACCTGTCCATTGTCCTTTAAAGTTCAGAGTCTCATCATTTGTCATGGCCAGATTTAGTAAAGGTGCTGTGTCACAGCACACAGTATTGAAGAAGTTTCATTTAGACCCTCTGTTTTAAGGAGCTTCTCAATTCTTAAAGCACAGACAGGCTAAACTAATGTCCATGCCTTGAAACAGGATGAATAAAAAGGCTCTTTGGCTATTCTGAACATGTCATCAGTAACTTCCAGAAAAGAAATTCAAGGATTAATTCATTATTTGACTTTTCCCTTCATAATACCACACACTTTTCTTACTTGTCTATTCTATTTTCTGGAGGTCTGATGTCTCCGCTATTAGGTCAGGAAGCAGCAGACTAATATTGCTTTTAACTCTTTTGGTGTTAAAGGCTACCCTTGGCTGAGTTCAATGCAGCAGTGATAATCAATGCTTGTGATAAACTCCAATTTGGCAGATACGACAGATGCCGAGTTAAAAACTTCTAAAGCACAAAGTATAAGGGCTGGACAAGGACTGGATAGGACTTTCAAGGATTGTTCACAATCTTCTGCTCAGTGATTTTCCTACCCAAATTCTATTGGCATCAAAACCAGGAATGAAAATCTTTGGAGTATGATCAGTTGCCAGGTTATTTTTATCTAGTATCTCAGGAGGGTAGAAAAAATAGGTAATGTGTAATAAAAGGGGACAGAAAAGGAGATACAAAAAAACCCCTTAGCAACTCGGTAAATGGTATTACTTTACATATAAACTTACCTGGCATAATGCAGAATATGCTAATGTATTTCATATACAGTTTATATACCATTAAAAGCAACTAACAGTGATTTAAATAGCTAACATTTATATCTGGAACAGACTAAAGAAGAGAAAAATAAGTTTAGCAATGGTAATGCATTATTAAAGTATAAATGAATTGTCAGGTCATTGCATAAACAATGTTAATGAGGCAGTGTACATCTTGCTGTGATATTTGCCTTAGTTGGAGTCCAAATATCTTTCCCATTGGCATATCAACTGTAACTCCACTCCAGTATGTACATCTAGAAAAATGTTGAACTTTGAGAAGCAATGGCTACTTTGCTCAGCCTCTTCTTAATGCCTGATAGAGAAAAATATGATAATAAGAAAATAACTCCTTCCCACCTTCCCCATGTCTTGGTATAGCGTGCAAGTCTCTAAAAGAAATAGGTAGTTAAGAAAACTACAGTGTTTTTAAAAAATCTTTCAGAATAAAATACATAATTAAGTTTTCATATGGTTACCAGTGCCAGACAAGGTGTAAGTGTCATTTTCTTGCCCATCCCTGCCCCAAACCTGTACCTTAGGTTAGACTTGTAGGCTTCCCTGTACAGTGATTCAAAGCGATGATGCCTGTTTTCTTTTATAGAATGCAGCTGTAGTATTTTCAGTCCTACATATAACTGAAGTCTCCTTTAGGTCACAATTTATCCATTTCAAGAATCTAAACCCCACTGGCATGTGCTAAAGTCTTTTGTTAATCAACTTTCCTTTGCTCAGTAATCCATGACTACTCACCATACCATTGGACTCGTTGGACCCATCAGTCAGTGTGACCCAAAGGCTAGATGTCATTAAAAGCAACTAACAGTTTCTTTCACGGTTCTATCCAGTTCCACTCACCAACTAATATGTTTAGAATTAAATTTACTTCTTGATTTAAAATGTTCTGATACTGTGAAAATCTCAGACTAATCTGGTCTCTAAAGATCCTTCAGTGAGATGAACAGATAATAATGTAGTGAAGTGGAAATGGAATAATACACTTTTAATTAAATCTTGGTACCAGCTCAGTTGTCTAGAAAAAAATCCTTTCTAAAGCATATTATTTAGTGACTTATGCTTTTTCTGTATGGTGGCATTATCCTAACACAGAGTATTCCTTATGTGAATATTACTTTTGTTCAATTATTTCCATACAAGCAAAAATCTGCCAGCTTCAGGAAAGGCACCCAATGAAATCTCATAGTAATCCTCATAAGAGGCAAAGAATAATGCCTTTGTTGCTATTAAAGACAAGGTAAATCCCAAACTTGGAAAATAAAATGCAACACAAGAGGACATGTAAATCCATGCCAAAAGCTCAACTAGGGTTGTCTCTTCATAGACAACTTCCAGAAAGATCAATTGGAAACATGAGGCTCTGTGGAGGGCTTAAATCAATTGGGTCCAGCAGTCAAGGATTGTTAGAAATGTAAGAAAACCCAGCCTTGTCTTTTGTTTTCCTGTTTCAATACACAATCTCTACTTTAATCTCCAGAAAACAAACAAAAAAACCTGGCTAACTACTCTGCCAGTGGTGTTCTGCACAGCAGAGTTTCTATAGGGGCAATATGGAGTGGTGGATTTACTGGGAGGGATGTGCTCAGGGACTAGAGCATCCTTGCAGTACATGTGTTCTGAGCATGTAGGTGGGCACTGAAGCTTTCTCTTAAATTGCAGCAGTCTTTTACCAAACCTATCAACTTTATATCAAGGAACCATTGTTACAAAGCTCTAGAAAATTGAAAAATCAGGTTTTCATATACTTATTGTTTTGTTAGAACCAGTATCTTAGTCTTGACTAGGCTTGTATGTTACTCATCTCAGTGGTGTTAGACCAGTTTATGCTAGTTCAGGATCTGCCTCAGCAGAATAGGTTTCTAGATTTCTTAGCCTGATTTAGACTTCCAGTTTATATCAGGTAAGCAATCAGCTTTTTTTGCAGAGAATGCTTTCAGTATATGTATTATACAGCATGAGGAATTAGTAAAAGGCCTCAGAAAGGACAAGTACCAGATACAGAAAGCATGGATATTTCCTAATGCCATAATTACCTGATATAAATGTAGTCTGCACTGCTAGAGATGGGAACCATAAAACTACTTCCAATATGAACTGATTGTAGATACTTGTGTAGTGGGTTTGTGTGCATGGCGGGTTTTTTTTGTAGCAGGAGAGGGGGCTACAGTGGTGGCCCCCTGTGAGAAGCTTCTTGAAGTTCTCCCAGATTCAATTCAGACCCACCTCTGCCCAAGGCTGAGCCAATTAGTGATGGTGGCTGTGTCTCTGTGATGACATATTTAAGAAGGGGAACCTGGGAGGGGGAGTGTGAGTTGTGAGAAGTTGCGAGGAGGGCACCTGTGTGAACACTGAGGTCAGAGGAAGAAAGGAGGAGGAAGGGCAGGAGGCACACCAGTGCAGAGACTCCCCTGCAGTCCATGGTGAGAGGGAAGGCCAGTGAAGCAGATGTCCACCTGCAGCCCATGGAGGACCCCATGCTGGAGTAGATGGTTGTGCCCAAAGAAAGCCAGGAGTCTGTGGGAAGAAGTCCCTGCTGTTGCAGCTCAGCACTGGGAGGATTGCAATATGTGGGGGTGACTCATGCCGGAGCAGCACAGGAAATGTTGTGGCTCATGGGAAGGACTCATGTTGGAGAAAGTTTGTGAAGGACTGTCTCCTGTGAGCAGGACACCATGCCGGAGCCAGGGAAGAATGCGAGGAGTCCTCTGCCTGAGGAGGAAGGAGCGGCAGAACTGACCACAGCCCCATTCCTTGCCCCCCTGCATCTCTGGCTGGGAGGAGGTAGAGAATTTGGGAGCAAAACTGAGCCTGGGAAGAAGGGAAGGGTGGGGGGAAGGTGTTTTTAAGATGTGGTAATGCTTCTTACTTTCCTATTCTGTCTGTTAAGCGGTGGTGTTGTTGTTAGTGTCTGAATTAAATTGATGTTCTTTTTTCTTCCTCTAACGAATCTGTCTTTTGCCTGTGTTTGTAATGGGTGAGCACCCCTCCCTGTCCTTAACTCGATTCTTGAGCCTTTTGCTTTACTTTCTCTCTTTCCATTCCTGAGGGGGAAGGAGTGACTGAGTGGCTGCGGGGTGCTCAGTTGCCCTCTGGGCTCAAACCGTGACAACCTGCTTCTTTTTTTACAGCTGCGAGAAAAAAGACCTCTAACAAAATGTATTAATACAAATCAGAATTGCTAGAATCCTTGCCTTTCCTTGACCACACATAATGTTCTTCTCAATCAGCTCCAAAGAACTGTGTATGAAATCAAAGAAACAACTACTTATTCTCAAGATCTTGAAAAACTCTGGCTAGACATTTAATATTGCATATATGATGCTGAAATTTTATTCAGAGAGGATATAAGACTATATAAAGTTTAATGTGAAAACCCTAACTATATACTTTAGCATTATGACAAGAATATATTACACCAGTTGCTGGCATGTAAAGAACATGAATGCTGATTATTAAACCCCCTTCCCCATTGGATTAGGGCCAGTCCTGCAATCCCTTGTGTGACAAAGATCCCTAAGTGTGAGGCTATGGGCAGCTCTAGAAGTCTGTTATTTTTGGTCTTCTCTGTTCACTGTGTTTGAAAACGCCATTGGAAGTGTTCTTATCAATGATACATTGCTGAGAAAACAGCTAAATTTCAGGACAAAACCCCAAATTTTTGTTATAGGATGAGTTTTGTGCAAGGTTTTGATCATCTCTTGGTTGCCTTAACATTAATCAGACCTTTGAATCATGCTAAGTGAATATTTTTAACATCTAATAGTCATGCAAAGTGGAGAGGTGCTAGCAAAGGATCTCTCCTAGCCAGTCTTAGAAGAGACGTGAATTGGACCATTCAACCGTGAAGTGAAATTGCCAGGCTGCTTCTCCAAGGGGTGATACTTAGGCATTCCCTTCTTCCGCACCCTTTACAGAAACATTCCTGTCAGATTTGCACATATATGGGTGGTACACTCAGATATCACCTCAGTCTGGCACGATAGGATTGAAGATATTCTGAAACACACAAAAAGGTAAACAGAAAGCTTACTATCCTGATGACCAGGTTTAAGGACAACATCCTGAAGGATATCAGTTGCTTTTGCATTGTAGGTCCTAAACTGAGAGACAATTATGGAGCTATGTGTATCAGATAAAGAAAGTGCATTCAGAATGTGGCTGCTGGTATCAGTCATTCTGTGCAAGCAGCACTGTTAGCAGGTTTTTAATAGAGGATGGCGAACTTAATGCTGCACATGAAAGTAAATTGGTTATGCCAATACAGATGAGGAAAACTCATAATGATGGAGAAGAGTGTCTGAATAAAGATTAAGTAGAATTTGACCCACAGTAATGAATGATGGACAAAAGTGTACAAATTTTAATAGATTATGCCATTTGAAAGAGTTTATTTAATTCATTACAATACTTATTATTTATGCTTTTAAATATTCAAAATAGTATCTTAATTTATAGCTTAATCTATGTTAATAAAAACAGAATCTTTAAGCAGTTCTTTTCTCTTTCAACAAGAAAACCTTCATATACCTTTATTATCAGTGATAGGAAATTTCATTTCCTGAGCTGGCCAGAAATCTCTGTTGAATTTTCTACAGCTGATATCTTGAAACCATTCTTTTCATTGTAAGAAGCTTCTTCTTCATGTCTGAGATACTTTTTTGCCTGTCTTCACTTGTCTTCTGCAATTATGGTGATTTTTTTGATAGAAGATCGTCTTTGTTTCCTGAACATATTTGGTACAATGCTCTTGCAGATTAGCTTCTATAAAAGTGTATTTAAAATTCCAGTTTTCACAGAAAATAAATCCAGAACTTCTATCTATGCAGGTTATTAAAATATTTTCCCTTTTCCCCTTCATCTAGAAAAAGAGATTTTGACTGAGTTTTTCAGAGTTTTGTTTTTATATTCCAGGGACTGTGTTTGTAAAATACAAGTTATTCCTGTATATTAAAAAAATCTAATAAAATTGCCTCTCCTTTGTCAATATATTGATACTTCTCCCTATGCTCTGTATATTTCTAATGTCTTACAGAATGTGATGAGAGAGCAATCTTCTGAAATACATTATTTTTCCTGCTATATAGGAAAGCATTCAAACTTAAGACTGATGTAAGCAAGAAAAGAGTTTGGGAAAAGTAGTAACAAACTGCCAGTTAGACTGATGGAAAACCAGCATACAAACATTTTCTCAGTGATAATTCCTTGTGTGCTCTCTTCCAGGGAAACCATATGTGTATATTCTCTTTTATTCAGAGCAGACTTAGTCACTAAAGACTACAGCTTAATGACAGTTAAAATCAACATATGTTTGGAAACTGATTGTTTGGTACTTAGGACTGAAAATATAAGGCGCACTGGAAATAACTAGTATTATTTTAACTACTGGAATAATCAACATTTCTGTGTCCTTCTTATCTACTGAAGGTGTTTTTTAGAGAGGAATATGGAGAACATGCATCTATTACTTCATATACATTTAGACTCAATGATTTTAAGGGTCTTTTCCAAGCTAAATGATTCTATGATTCTATATACTCATGCTCTAGAGTTTCAGAGTCCTCATTTTAGCCTCCTCAAAGGATGAGAAAATCAGTTTTAGATCTGTCTTCTAGTCTGAATTATTTAAGCTAATTGAATACTAAATAAAATGTTATCACTAACCATGCTTTAAAAAAAAGCCCAACATCATCCACTTTATTAAGAGACTTACCTATTTTTATGATTATTGGTGAAGCATACCTTGAGAAATCTTATTGGATTTAACCTCAAGAGACAAGGGAAGATAATACCTGTTTTCAGAACCTTATAAGAACTGAGGTTCCAGAACAATCTTGGATAGTTAAAGAAATTTACTGTCAAAAACTGAGAGTCTGAGGTTGACAATAATTAGAGGTTTTTTAAGATCCAAAGTTGATCTTGGGTGAATAATTCCACATACAGCCAATTCTCAGAAAGCTCCCTTGAAAAAATGCAGTTGTATCAATACCAGACCTGTATGATAGGGATAGGTTGACAGGTTTCTTTTCAGAGATGTACTATATAATGCTTGGATTCTACAACGATGATGGCTGAAATACTTCATTTCAATGAGTGTTTGTAGAAACCCAAGGAAAGCAAAATACATAGGAAGTTCCATTTGTTCTTTTTTTTCTGTCTGGATTAGGCTCTTTTGTTCTACTGACAAAAGTCAGCAAGAAATAGACCAGCTTTTAAAACTGTTGGACCAGACTCATTCTCTGAGGTAGTGAGCTTTAACACAAGAATGAGGTTTGTACTAGACCAATAGCTTTGGGACAGCCACTCTCAGAATTATAGTTGTGAAGTTACATATGTTAAGCAACTCTCCCTTTGAAATGTTGAATAACAAACCAACAAGAGGTTAATATGATGACTGCCCTCAAATAAAAAAGTCCAAGTGTGATCCCATTAGAAAATAAGGGATTAAGGAAAAGGAATGTAGGTATAGCAGCAAATAGATCTAAGAAAGTATTTTGAAAGAGAACTTTCTAATGCTTTTATGTAGCAGAGGGGCAAGGTAATGACCAATATAGATGACAGGAAGAAGAGTTTGCTGTATTTCTTGCCCCACTGAAGCAACAGCACAAGCATTAATTTGCAGTCGTTTTGCACAGTTGTCTGAAAACATGATTATCACCTATAGCTATAGACATGCCCTAACTTCTTTTGTTGTGGTCCTTCCACCCAGGAATCACTCACAAATCTTAAATAACCTGCTGATAGGTTCAATCTTTTGACTATTTTTTTTTTTTTTAGTAGAAATACAATAACATCGCATCATTTAGACATTTTTCAAATTATTTCACTGTTGGTTTTCCCCTCAGGTTTTTGTACTGCTCTTCCATTTGTATGAAGTAATCTAAGGTGCCTCTTTGTCTCTTGAGACACTGTAAATCTCAGTTCCTTGGTTCTTGATTTCATACTTCGTATCTTTTAGCTTCTAAGCTAAAAAGATCTGAAGGGAATTTACTTACTGTGTTAACTGGTGCAATTTGTGGTATCCTCAAAATTTTGCTCTATGCAAAAAGGTAACACATCTTATACATAAAGCCAATAATTCATTAGTATGTATGAGATAATAATAGCCTAATCCAGGAATCATTACTAGTCCAGATCTGATTATTATAGAAAAAGAAAGAAAAATAAAATAAGGAGATAAATACATCTACAAAGACAGACCCTCAGTAAGAGTAATACAGTTAAATTTGTTATGCACATACTTTCTAGTATTCTAACTCATTTCCCTGTGTTATGCTCACTTTTCCACTGCTTGTCTGAGTCCTATCGTTGTTGGCTTCACCTTAGTGTGTGTCTGTATGTGTATGTGTGTAACAGCAAGTTTTCATTATCTGGAGTCCTTTGCTGGGAGGAATATGATGTTCATAGATTCTTCTCCCTCGCTTCAGGACCTGACCGGGGTTCGTTTTATATATTTGCTAGCATACTGCTACACCTTGATCTTTCTTCATTGGTCTGCAACTTCATATTATGCCTGATTTTGAGACTTAAGTTTTCTTTTACATATATTATACACTACACCTTTGATCTCTTTGTTGTCCTATCCTTAAAACCAGTTTGTCCACCTCCATGTTCGCATTTCTTTAGCTGACCATTTCTGAGCTGTTTATAGCTATGGGGTCTGAAGTGACAGACTATGCTGAAGGCAACATGAGTTCTGTCAGAGAGATAAAGAGTCTTAAACAAGTGTTTTCTCCAGGCCAAAGTATCTCTCATTCTACCTTATGTTTGCTAAGAGTGAGCTCATAGATCTGTCCAGCTTTTCCTGGAACAGCTCAAAAGTCCTATGTGAAAATTTCAAACTAAAAAATCACCTTCCAATAAGGTGTAGTCAGAAATTATATTCTTCACCAGCAGCTATTCCCACACAGCTCCTTTGATATCTATGTTTTAAGAGATTTCTAGTTTCTTCTGTGAAAGTTCTTCTTAATACCCTCATTCTGTAGAACAGAATTCATATTTTTATTCCAACTAGGTACCTTTACCCCATTTTCACTAAAAACAAACTACTTAAATGTACATGAAAAATGTTGATTCTGAAGGGATGGCCAGCCTCATACCTCTCGACCCTAGGAAGGTCAAAATAAGCTAGGCACAGCAACACATGAAAAATTTTTTCACAATAGTGTCATACTAACAGATTGAATGAATGCTGTCAAAAACAGCAAAAAAGGATTATCAACAGAAAAAGTTTGAATACGTACAGGTAGGGAATAGATTAGCAATTCTTAGTGTCTGCTGATATATAACTTCCTCTGATAAACTTTAGAAACAAGTATTGTTTGTTAGATGTAATAAATTTCTCATAGGCAATGTCATGTTTTGACTATAATTATTCAAGTGCCTATGATACATTTGATAAATTTAACTGGTGTCCCCTCTATTTCACATTAAAAAGATGGGATTTCTATTATTGATGACAAAATAAAGAAACAGTGTTGAGAAATGGTGTGATGAATCCTGCCTGAGAATTAAATTACATTAACATTATTATCATTTGTAAAATAATAAATAATAATAAAATCAATTTCTGGACACTGAAAGAAGGTACATGATGTTAGGTCACTGAATTGAAAGAATATAAACTTCATGATCATGCCTGCTTTCAGGTTAATTTTTTAGATTTTCTTTAGTTTTTCTATCTCTAGTTTATAATACATGGCTAATATGAGAAACAAACATTAACATTTTTATGATTCTAATATCTGTCCCCTGGCTGTGTCGTAAGGTTTTGTTGCCTTTCCTTATAGATCCCAGAGCCTTCTATCCCAAAATGAATAGAGTTCTCCTGATTGTCCTCTAGCTTGGTATTTATAATACTTTTCTGGAAAAAGAAGATGGATGGACTTGAATGTCTTTAAGTAAGGAATAAGCCTAGACCAGCTCTCCTGTTACTTTGGAGAGTGATTTGGTTTTCAAACAGTTATGGAAAGTTGAGTACCATTTCCAAGTCCTCTTGTGGTTACTTCTCAGACGAAAGGGAGGAGTGACCCTATTTTCTGTAAATGACGCAACATATTGTAACACATTGTAAGCATGGGAGAGAGAATTCCAGAAACATCCTTTACTCTAACATTGCCTACTGATTGGCTGAGATCTATGTCAATCCTATTTTCACCACTAGTACTACTACTCAGTTATCTAGGAAACAGTAACTTAACTGAACAGTGTTGACTGACTCATCTGTCATAGGTATTGTAACAGTGCTGCAATTATTACTAGTCTGTGAATATGGACTTTATAGCCTGCATTGTGGACCAGAACAAATCAAAATTTGTCCTTTCTTTTTAATATGTTCCACAGAGAATAACTCATACAGCTCAGTCATAGATGATAAAATTTTTTGATGTCATGAAAAATTTGTTTTCATTACACAGTTTATATGAGTAATAATTTCAAGAGTCTTTTTTTCCTCTGTTAATGAAGAAATGGGAACAGCTTCATTTCAGATCTTGCCACAATGAATTCTGATTTATATTCTGAAATATAAATAAATACATGACTTTCACCTTCTAGGGTGAGGTAGATGAGATATTCCAAATATGTCAATTAGAGAAAAAATATTTGATCTTCTCACAGATGTTTGTTATAGTCTACTAATTTCCCTCATTCTGAGCTTGTATTTTGATGTTCCTAATCAACATGAACTTCAATTTCCACTTGAACTTTAATTGTCTACAGCTATCTTTTTAAATAAAATTTAGTTCCATAAGTAACCATTCATGATAACTGAATAAATCTTTAGTATCAAGCACTGGATGTAGAAGGCAATTCTATAACAGCTTATCTCTCAGTTGTCATGTATTTCAGCTTGAAACAATGGTTACTGGTGTCTATCAGTGTAAGAGTCGGTCAGAAGATCAGCATTGTCTCAACATTGTCATCAGGGACATGGACAGTGAGGTACCCGACAACGGCCTGTTTGGAGCGCAGCTGCCGACCCCTGGAATGGAATGTGGTGCAAAGGCTCCTGAAAGCAGAACTGTGTGGCACAGCCAGTGCTGTGCTGTTCTCCTGAGTACTGAACCGTGTGGTGCAGGCAGTGCAGTGCTGTTCTTTGGTGCCTGAGCCGTGCAGTACAAAGAGTGTTGTGCTACTGTTCGGTACCTGGGCCTAGCCAGAGCAGTTAGTGATAATTGCATAGCCATTGTCAAAAAGATGGATCGTGACTGTTGCCATAACACCGATGAAGAAATCATGAACCTCAGATGAACTTTGCTTCATTATAATACCAAAACACACCTCCTGGTTGAAGGTTACCCACCTCCGAGACTGACCACACCTCAGACACTCCCCCCCGCGCACGTGCGATGGCCTTGCTCGAGAGGGGTGGAGATATGATAATTGAATTCTGAGAAGGGCGGAGACCCCCGAGGCAGAGGTGGAGCAAGGTGTGTTACTAAGCATAAAAGATGACTTCTGGACAACGAAAATTGGAAGCTTCCCCACCAAGGACCACGACGATCGACGACGCAGCATCAGCTGGACCCGGGACCGTTAGGACGTCGTGAGATCAGCGGTGGTAGCTATAACCTCTCTCCCTCTTCTCTCTAAAACTTAACTTTACTTTTCTCCTTTCTTTCACCCATCTCTAACTATCGCGTGCCTCTTCACAGGCAACCCAATAAAGTTTCACTGTTTGATTACTGCTATCCCCTTTGGTGTTGGTCACCTTAATTTTGCACTTTCGAGATCGTAGCAAACGAATCATCACGAGTCCACCGAGTGGACCGTGACAATCAGGAGCCTGCTACCATACTAAACATAATGATACTCTATATTCTTACAGTACAACATTTTACTTTTATAGTTTGAAATAGATGGTGTCAGGTTTTCATTAACTTTCATATTTTTTGTAATGAAAGCTAAGAATAGTTCAACCAATCTGTTTTCCAGCACTGAAGAAAAGCAGCAAGAAAACCAGAAAGGGCTTTATCCTACAGTAAGTAGCTCTTCTAAATACGTCCTCCCATTTTGCATGTGTGTGTGTGTGTGTGTGTGTGTGTGGTTTACAACAGCTGTAGTTGAACTAAGAATTAAATAATGACCATTATAGGATGACCTTGCCTCTCACGTTCATTGAAGAGAGAGGGTGAAATAATCGCTGCTTGGCAATGTACAGCTGTGGTGTCGAGGCCATATGTATAAAGGCAAGACAGAGTCTGGTTCCAAATGATATTTGGATTTCATTGCACATGACAAATACTGCATATGGAGCCTTCAATTCATTTTCTCCTTTAAAGATCAGTCTTGCTATAAAGCTTTGGATAGAAATTTTCCTTGTCGCCTTATATCAATAGTTCTTCTGAACTTGAAATAAAAAGATCAATATTTAACCCTATAGCCTCTGCTTTCTTACAGCCTGTATTTTTAACTACCATGAAGTTGCAGCTTTCTTTTAACTTATCACACTGAGAAAACTCGGAAATGATACATAAAGGGAAGAAAACCTGCAATTTCTTGATTGCATTCATAAAGATCAGTGTGGGCAATGAGAAGAGTGTTTGCAAGACATTTTTAAATTGTCAATCTTATATAGGACACGTTCTTTATTGTTTGTGATATGACAGAGTCTGTTCTAATCTAGGACTTGAAGAGACAGAGGTTTCTTACAGCAAAAAAGCAATACATTCTCCTCTCAGATTTTGCAACTGTTAGAACAACTGCCTTTTAAAAAGTATTATATTCTGATTTATAAAACATGGCAGCATTTTCACTTATTAACCAAACATTTAGTGAAAACATCTTATGAATGTGTGAACTTTCCTCTAGGGGTAAGTGGAGCTAATTTTCTTCTTTTGTAATAATGGATGCCATTATATAGAATACAGAGGACAGAACAGAAGGGGGTTTGTAATAATAAAAATAAACTAAAATGCACCTATTGTGCCGTGAAACAAGAGTATTTGGTGTCAGAACCATTAAAAGTGTGAAATAATATTTGAAGTAAGTAGTTAATTTATTTTAATTAATGTTTCTGAGAAAAGCTTCCAGGAAAAACAAATACAGAGCTTAGTGAATAAGAAAATGTTTTCTGAGTGTTTATGTCTTAATCAATTTTTTCCATTATGTGATAATTGATGATCATTCTCCTTAAATAAAATCATACTAACAGTGATGCATCATATAAGTCAGTTTAAAAAAATCACAAGATTTGGGGGCTTTTTGTTTCCTCTTTTATTTTTTTTTTCCTGAACAACTGATCAGAATTCAGACTAACTTTTATGTAGAACTGCTACTTGATGATCTATGCCTGAGTTTTGTTGAGTGTATTACATGTGTAGTCCAGACTGTAGTCCAGATATCTGAGCTGAACAATGAGCTGGCATTTCTTTATATCTCCTGAAAATGTAGGATTTCTGAGACCTTTAAATCCATTTGAGAACCCTAAATCTATTCAGAAGCCCAGAAGCAATGTCCTTCCTCAAATCTGTCCCCTCTGCAGTCTTATACAAGGAAACCATGGAACACTGCATTGTACAGCATCAAAAATTGGTGTCAATCTCCACTTGGCCTTGCTGCCTTCCTGACTTTAGTGTTTATAGGGTGCCTGGGCTCCCTGCAAAAGCAGGAAACTGTCATTCAACATTGAGTTTGTGCATATTTATTAAAAGTTTACCTGATTTAACATCCATTTTCCTTTTTCGCTTTCCTACTGTTACGCCTTTTCACTAAGGACTGTCCTGGGAGATGATTCTGATCTGTAGATAACTAACACAACACATGCTCCTTTCACAGTGAAAGCATTTGTATTGTTCTATTCTTTTGTTAAGGATGAGGAGCAGAAAACAAAACTTCTTAAACACCGTTATTCTGCTCTGAAACATAACCACTACCATATCATGGTTTGTATGGTGCACGAGACACTCCCTCAACAGTATCTGCAGCTGCTTTCATTTAGCAGGGAGGATTGCTATTGATACAGCTCCTGCAGCTTTGTGGCTTCTCTCTGTGTTACTGTGGACAGTTATTAAGCAAGACTTACCTCCAGAGGTGTGCTGTGTGTTGGAATCAAGCTGCAGAGCTAGGATGGCACAGAGAGAGGCTACAAGCTGAACTCCATATCTTCTGTACCAGTCCTAGTGAGCCAGGCTGTTGGATTTTTCCTTCTGCTCACCTACAGTGACTCTTCTCACAGAAACCAAATTAATTCCTTCTTAAATCCAAGTCCTTAGGGATAATACAAGTGCAAGTCAAACATTGACAATCTTGTTTAGTTTAGTTTTGTTTTTCTCATATAATATCACATTCTGGTTTTGTGGTAAATTCAATAGAATGCTTTGTGAAATGTGATTTTGGTCAAACAATGAAAAGAACAAAGTCACGAAGCACTTGATTGCTAAGACTTCTTAAAGTGACAACCTCTTTTTGAAAATGTTACAAAAGTGGGAATGTAAGCATGCCAGAAAAATGAAAAAGGTACTGAACTGCTGGGAGGGCATTACACAGTAAAATAGAGACAGGTGAAAGAAATATTTAAATAAATTCCTCTCTAACATTATATGACTGGAAGATCACCTCACATAATGAATTGTAACCACTGCAATGATATTGCTGATAAAGACTGCAGTGAACAGTATATGGTATATATATACCATAGGGAGGTGATAGTCCCTCTGTACTCTGCACTGGTGAGGCCACACCTTGAGTATTGTGTCCAGTTTTGGGCACCTCAATACGAGAGAGATATCGAGGTGCTGAAGCGAGTGCAGAGGAGGGCAACAAAGCTGGTGAAGGGACTGGAGAATAAATCCTATGAGGAGAGATTGAAGGAGCTGGGACTGTTTAGTTTGAGGAAGAGAAGGATAAGGGGAGACCTCCTCACTCTCTACAACTACCTGAAAGGACATTGTAGAGAGGTTGGTGCTGGTCTCTTCTCACAGGTAATTAGCAATAGAACAAGAGGGAATGGCTTTAAACTGCAACAGGGGAGGTTCAGACTGGACATTAGGAAAAAATTTTTCACAGAAAGAGTGGTCAGACAATGGAATAGGCTGCCCAGGGAGGTGGTGGAGTCACCATCCCTGGATGTGTTTAAGGGTTGTTTGGATGGGATGTTGGGGGATATGGTGTAGGGGAGAACTTTGTAGAATAGGGCTGATGGTTGGACTCAATGATCCCAAGGGTCTTTTCCAACCTTAATGATTCTGTGATTCTGCATGTATAAACAGGTAACATAGATTAATTCATTTTAAAAGCTGTTACATGTTACAATGTAACCTAGCTGCTCTTCTTTGAACCTCTTCCATATTAATTCAGTCCTTATTATGTATGAATGTTATAACAGCAATTTCATTTAAGTAACATAAATATTACTTAATTTTAAGACTGATATATTTTTAAGGTTTTGTTTTTGCTGGCTGTTTTTACATAGATTAAGTTCAAAACGACAACATTACTTTGTAACAGTCATTATGTTTTGTTTTAAATATGTAGAAAAAATGAATTCATTTTTAGTTGCAAATTGTTTATCCAATAGGTCACAAATTTGGTTTCTTGAAACTGCTGAATAAATTTACATTTTTTTCTCATTCTACTTGCAAGAAATCGGAAAAGTTTATTAAGGTATTTGGCATTCGGAATTTTATTAAAACGAATAAGGTCATCATGGATTTCACAATGCAAGTTCATATGTTTATTACTCCATTGCATTTCATAGCAAGTTATGTCATCTTCTGAATTTCTTTTTTGATTCTTTTTATAAAAAAATATATAGAACTGTATGAATATCTCACCTGTACATTCAGCATTTTTTATATTTTTTTAACAAAAATACTGAGAGGGATTGTTTTGCCTTTGTCATTTAATATACTGTATCTTTATTTGGCTACTATCTACAGTATATTGAATCCAATTGTTTTTTGCATGTTGTAATGGTTTAAACTGAAGATATAGATATATATAAGAGATCAAATGAGAGCTCCTAATTCATTTTAACTCTTTTTAATCTTCCTTATAAAATGACAATTGTTTTTTTTTGTTTGTTTCTTTGTTTTCCTAATACTTTAAAACTGCTTGTTTCTGGTCTTGCTTTCATTCTCCTTCACTGCCATTGGTTTTTGTTCTCTTCTGGTTCCACCTTTGCCCTCTTCCTTTCTAGGTTTCTCCATGTTCCAGTCTGTGAGTGACTCACTGTAACTTTGCCCCTGGAAGAAACATTGTAAAGAGGATTGTGAAAAACAAGTTGTTAGTCTTTGTGAAGACCTAGTTGCTTTCCTCTTTTCTGTTGAAAGAGCATAAATGGGTCCTTTACTGGGTTGGGTAACTTTGTTTAAGGAGTCTATTTGGTAGACAAATGAGGATTTTTCTCATTTTCCCCTGCATTTTGTTGAGGATATTTTTCTGAAGAGGTTCTGAGCTCAAGTTTGTTCTATTAAAAAGTACTCTAGTCTGTGCTTAGGGACAATGTAAGTAAAATCACACCAGATCAGTGCATTTTATTTCATGTTCTGTTACAACAACAGTCCCTGGTTTTAAGTACATTCATCATATCTTTTCAGTTGTATTATTTGTATTTTGTTCCTTTATACTACTGTTTGGTAACCTATAGCCTATAGCTTTTTTTTTTTTTAGAGATGTGAACATTCATTGGTACATGGCTATTGCAAATGTGCAAGACTATTCAAATAATGAACCTCTAGAGTTGTGCTGATTATCTGTATTGATTGTACAGATAACTGCCTATGTTTTAGTGATTTTCCTTGAAAATTGAGCTTCTCAGTGGCCATGATAACTTGGAAATGCTATAAAGACAGAGGGAGATTTTAAAATAAAAACTTCAGGTGATATGCAGGTGATCTTTTTTTTGTAAGATTTCATATACTCGTAACACAGAGGAGTGGGAATGCTTTATATTGTTTTATGATCCTCAGAGTAGTATATGACACTGTTATAACACAGAAAGCAGCTATTTCCCTCTAAAATTAGAGTATAATCATAAGAATGAAGAATTTTCCAGTATCTTTGTCCCTAACCTTTATATAGCACATAGGTTTGGATTAGAACAAACACTCTGTGGCATAAGTAACGTTTACCAGAAGCTACTAAAACCTCATACACCTATGTAAAAAAAACACTAATGGAAAAGTCATGTTGGCTGTAGCTTTCCAGAAGCACAAGTGATTATTTGTGCTGTGGTTTGGGTACTCTGTTAGAAATATATTAAACAGGCCCCATCCCCAGAAAATCTGGATTTCTAACAAATTTTAAAGCTAAACTGAACATTCACACTCCAAGTCACTAATGACTTCTGAAAATTTAAAACTTAGGAAACTGTAACTCTATTCATTGTAGAAAAGTTCCTTTCCTCCTTTTCTGAACACACAGGATTTAGTTTATGGATGCCAAGTTAGAATGTTCATAGAGAAATAACATTTAAACCATTTTTGGAAAGCAGGATTTGCCTTAAAAAGAAAAATCTATCCAACTTGTTCTCTCCAGAAATCCTGCTGGAAAACAGCTGATATAAAATCTTAAAATGTTAGGAAAAATCTCCTTCAGGTCCCCGTTTATGCATACTGGGTGACAGCCAGCACTAAAGGCAATGGAGCTATTATTCCAGAGCTGGATTTGGCCCAGATGTCTGTCCTGTTTACACATGTGAGAGCCCATTAAACTTATGGTGCTTGCAATGATATAACTGGAGGCCAAAATAATGTTCTTGTTGCAGAACTTAACTTGAACTTCATGTAAAAGTTGGATATTGCATTAATGTAGGGATACATCCTATTCAGACAAGACTTATACTGGGTCTATGTTAGTACATCTGAGCAGGAAATCTTTTAACTGCTTAACTTCACAGAATCACAGAATCATCTAGGTTGGAAAAGACCTTGAAGATCATCTAGTCCAACCATTAACCTAACACTGACACTTCTCAACTACACCATATCCCTCAGCGCTATGTCGACCCAACTCTTAAACACCTCCAGGGATGGGGACTCCACCAACTCCCTGGGCAGCCCATTCCAACGCCTAACAACCCCTTCTGTAAAGAAATGCTTCCTAATATCCAGCCTAAACCTTCCCTGGCACAACTTGAGGCCATCACCTCTTGTCCTGTCGCTTATTACTTGGTTAAAGAGACTCATCCCCAGCTCTCTGCAACCTCCTTTCAGGTAGTTGTAGAGGGTGATGAGGTCTCCCCTCAGCCTCCTCTTCTCCAGACTAAACAACGCCAGTTCCCTCAGCCGCTCCTCGTACGACATGTGCTCCAGACCCTTCACCAGCTTCGTTGCCCTTCTTTGGACACGCTTGAGCAATTCAATGTTCTTTTTGTAGTGAGGAGCCCAAAACTGAACACAGTAATCGAGGTGCGGCCTCACCAGTGCCAGTACAGGGGTAAGATCACTTCCCTGTCCCTGCTGGCCACGCTATTTCTGATACAAGCCAGGATGCCATTGGCCTTCTTGGCCACCTGGGCACACTGCTGGCTCATATTCAGTGGGCTATCATATCAGCTTCCTTAATAACGATCTAAGTTTGCAGCTGGATGGATTCAGACACAGGGCATAATAATTGGGTTAAAATCACAGACGTGTCAGAGTTATAATATACTCCTCTCTTACAGTGTACAAGACAGATACAGAAAGAATTTAGAGGAGAATGATAAGATAATGAAAGAAGATGATGTTAACAACACCTTTAATTTTGGTTTACTTCAGGAAATAAGATTGTAAGAATGACAGTCATGTAGAATGAGTTTATGTTCATTAAAAGAGTTGAGGGTCAGAGCTTAGGCATGAATCTGAGAGTGCAGACCGTAGTAAAAATTCAGATCCTGGAGCTGCTTGTTTGCAGAACAGTTGATGTGTTGGATTATTGTTCAGAGAAGAAATCAAGTTGCTGACATTCTGTTTTAGAAATGAAAATGGAAACTGCATAATTACAATAACACATATAGAAAAACAAAATTATCATTTTTACCACTTCTATGGATTGGTACATAATAGGGGAAAAATCCAGAACTTCTCTGTTCATCCTACACTTATACAAAATTTCACCACACATTAAATAAGAATATATTATTCCTGCCTGCACAGAGTGTACCAAAGTTCTATTTTATCTGAACAGGTTAGACTTAAGTGCCACTTGATAAAGAAAACATCTTGAAGCTTTCTCATTTGAAACAAGACCAGACAGGCTGTAAAGTCTGAATATAATCCACAAATAGAATGATATTTCTTTTCCTACTTTTATGAATAAAAACTTGAGAAAGATGACAGATATCTGTGGTGAGATTTCTTTTGGTGGGAAGTGCTTCTCTGCCATGATATGCTTTTGCTATAAACGAACTTCTGCAAAAAGCCTTTCATGACCTGTTGGAAGTAAATCCCTGGAGCTGGAAATGGCAAGATATAGATTGCTGTGGCAGAAGTCCCTAAAAGGACACATCTTCTTATAATGTTGAAAAGACTGATGACATCTGCTGACTTGTTGGTGGAAACATCTGCTCTCACATTAGGGACTCCTCATTACCTGTCCCTGCACAGACCAGTAATGATTTTCAGAGGAAAAGAAACTGAGGACAAAAGTAATCCCCCTGTAATGAAGCCATTAGGACTGTATAGTAGGAATAACAGTAGATCTCAAGGAGATTAGAAAGATGAAACTCATTTATAAAAGAGCTGATTTTTGCTAGAAGTGATATTAGTAGAGAATATAGCTCAAGTTCTTTTAATCTGGAACTGAAGTTTTCCATTTCTTCTCTTCCCCTCTCCTCTTCAGAAACATCCTTCAGGGCAAGCAAATACTTTGGCTTGGGGAAAGTTCAAACATTGTTGAATACTGTAAATAATCATGTTCATATTGTTCGGGAATCCGTTCAAGACTGATTCTTGTCTGACAAAATGCTGCTGTGCCTCCTGGGCATCCTGGTTTCCTCATCCTCATACTCCTGTTCTCTGCTGCGGCCTCACTACAGAAAAAGGCATGCAACACAGAAGCTCTGGAAGATGCAGATAATGTAAGCCATGTTAAAAGAAGTTTCATTTTCCCTTCAATACTTTTCTGTTAACAAATTGCTTTCCAGAGCAATATTCAGCTAACACATTTGTTTCATATGGTAGTTTTCTGAACAGTGAGAGACTTGAACACATTTGCAAATGTTTTGTTGAGTCAGAGCAACATCCGTATCTTCTAAGAGCACTCTGAAAATTCTTTTATAATTTAAATTTTTATATATAGGAGTATTTTCACAAAAATCTTGGAAGGCTGTCATTCATGACATTTTTCTAGTTTAAACTATTTCTGTAGATTGCTACTCACTCTGCATCTATATTGTGAGAATATTCTCCTCTACTAAGATAAATCTACTGCCAGTGTTGAAATGCCAGCACTTTGTGAAAAAAATTTGCATCTGGCAATAGTGATTATTTGTTCTTTTCAAAGAAATATATTTCACTCTGGGTCATTAATTTATATATGGTTCCTAACATTTCTTAATGTTTTTATTGATCTTTAATAATAAGGTTACCTAACAGGTGTTTATATGGCAAACCAATGCTCTAATCTCTGAGTATGTACAGTATCATAGCTGCAAGTATAACAATATAATAAAGCACTGCTTACTTTTTCTCTTTAACTTATCACTTCTAAAGGGGTAGAAAGAAGCTGAAATCCTGAGTAATGCATTCAAATTGGCTTAAAATTTGAAGAATCTATTATTAAATTAGATATTCATATTTTCACTTCATTAGAGAGTGTCATTCTATCCCTTTTTCAAATCAGTGTTAGGTTTCCTTCTAGACACCTATGAAACCCTGTCCCATACATGCTGTATTTTGTAGATGGCATCTATTAAACTTGTTATTTTTTTAGAATGCCTTAAGTATATTTGATTCATTAAAGGTAAAATACATGACTCATTGAAAGTGGATAGCAAGAAATACATTGAATTAAATGGGCCTTTGACCAGATCTTTTGTGCTGCTATCTGAAATGAAACTTGGTCTCTGCTGAGATTTTTCCATAGAAAACAAGGTATAAAAATGTTTTATTAATTTCACCACATAACCAGAATATTTTCTGTTCTATTCCTCAGCCAGTATTTTTTTCCCTACATTTGTGTCAATTTAATTTAATTTTTATACATTGATTCATAGTCTAAAGGAATTAAAAAAAAAATAATACAAATGAGGGACTTTGTGTTCTGCTTCTTCATCCATGTTTCTCTTTTTTTTTTTTTTTTTTCTTTGTTGTTATTCTCTTATTTTATTTCTTATTCAGGCCACAGCTGACCCTGAATTAAGGTATGGATTATGTACAATCTTAGATACTAGTTTGACAGTCACTCAAAATAGAGTTTAAAATTATGCATCTGATTTTTTGTTCCTGACTCTGTTTTCAACATTAAAATCACTAGTGAAAAAGAGGATCAGAAGTGGATGTTTCATATAAACATTTTTATACTGTGATATATTTCTTTTGGTCATAGGTTTAAAATCTGATTCCAAGGCCTTTTCTGTGAAACCTCTGTATCAGAAAATAAATTGCTTGCATGATTTATTTTAGAAAACATAAAGAACACCCTTCTCTCTATTCTTTTTTTTTATAAAAGAAGCCAACAAGGATGTTAAAACATTTTTATTTAAAGTTCTTGCAATGGTATGGTATGGTATGCAATAGCACATCGCACCACCAGAGCAGCCCACTGTTTACAAAGAACCTATCATTCAGAGTGGTGTCAGTTTAAGTGTGGTTTCAACACTGCACTGGAGTTGGAAAACAAATCAGGATAAGAATGAATGTGGTTTCAATACAGGTTTTAGTCTGAATGCCTGATATTACAGAAGCTGGTCTCACAACAATTGCAGAGGGAATATGATTCCATTGCAGATTAAATTAGCAGACATCAGGTATCATATAAAGAATTGCAATTCCAATATGGCTTCTGTTCCAAAAGTGAACACTTTTATTTTATTTTTCCTTTAAGAAAAAAACTTACAAATGCTTTTAGGTGTTTTGATAACATTTGCGTGGAAAGTATGGAAGTTGTTGAAAAAAGGTTTCTTTAGATATATGCACAAATTGAGGTGATCACTAGGGCTACACATCTAAAAAAACCCTAAATTACCAAGTTAATTGATGTCACCTCTAACTGAGTGCGTGTATGTGCGTATATGCATGTGCATATATATGTGTATATATCAATATATACACAACCACATTTTTAAAACTATGTATAACTGCATTCAACTGGATGACATAAAGGTACCACTTTAGGTTTGTTTTCAAAGCATTCATTTGGATGCATTTATAGAGTCTACTGTGTCTCTTTCAGCAGACATAAATCATACTGGTCAAGCTCTAACATACTACTTCACATATAGCAGTTTTTCAGTCATGTCTTTTTTGAGTCCTGGATTTGATTGCACCCAAACAATACAAGCTTAAGAAAGAGGGAAGAACAGAATGGCCTGATCTTTCCAGAAGCTCCTGGTTGACTAATTTTCATAGCCCAAATGGAAATGGGACTAGCTAATTCCTTTGAAAGTTATTGACATTTGCAGTGGTATTGGGAAAAATGCAGCTCCTGAACTGGGGGTTAGTAATCCCACTTTGTGGCTGCCTGACCACTTCTTTTCTTGATGTGCCACCTGGAAACCATGGATCTCTATGTATAAAACCTGCCTTAATGACAGTGATAGTAACACTGATGGTAATGACATCTCTGGTAACATGCTACAACTTCAATTATCCACCTGTAAAAAACTATCCTTTGAAGATCTTTCAGATTACTTACCTACTTTCTAGCATGACTGTAAAACAAATTCATCCTGCTTATTTCATTGAGAAACATAGAATACAACTTCCTTATCTGTGTTCATGATGGTTGTCAATACATTGTTAAACTGTTTTTTACATCAGACTTTGGCTTCGAAAAACACAAATTGGGAAGTCACTTATTTAGATGAGAAGTCACTTATATTTAGATGAGAAGTAAGTAACATCTGTGATTGTAATCCAAGGACAATGGATTTTTGAATTTACTCTATGGGTGAACATTCATGGGTTGCCCAGAGAGGTTATGAAGCCTCTATCTTTGGAGATATTCAAACCCTGGTTGGACAAGACCTTGAGCAACCTGCTGTACCTCACCCTGCTCTGAGCAGGGGGTTTGGACTAGGCAATTTCAAGAGAGTCTTCCCACCTCAACCCTTCTGTTTCTGTGACTCTTTTTCCCCACTCCTACCTCTCCTAGCATTCAGATTAATACTTTACATAAAAGATCACTCTTCCAGAGAAGAATAGATGAAGGTAATATAAAATAAATAACATACTAAGAAATAATGTTATTTCCAGACTTTTTCACTTCCATCTGTTCCTTAATTCCCACAAAACTAAACAATTCATCAGTTTTATGTACTTGTTAGCTAGTTTTCCAGTAGTAATTTACTGTTGTCTATTACAACATTTATTCAGTTTATATTAATATGAACACTTTCATTATTCAGTATAATATGAATTCCAAAGCAACTTACTTATGAAGCAACAGGGACTCTAGAGAAATCCTGCAAAAATAAATATAACCATTTACTACCATTAACATCAGTTCCTATATGTCTTCATGGTCCCTTTTTTCAGCAATAAAACCTTCACTGCTGGCTTATAACACAATCAAGTATCTCACATTTTGAGTTCCTTTTTTATTAATCGGTAAAATAGAAACATGGATATCAAAATACTTTTGGTTTTGTCTGGTTAGTAATGTAAAAAAAAAAAAAAAAAATATCTTAAGGAATTACGCCAGTTTTAAATGAAGTCTGTCTAGAAAGATTATATTATTGATGAAAGGCATTTGACTTACTAAGGCATTTGACTTATAAAGGTGAAAACTGTCATATAATTATTATAATTAATGTAGAAGATAATTCTAATTGAAGTTTACAAAATTGTATTTGAAGCAAGTAATGTCACAAAATAAATTGATGTACATTTACACGATATGACCCAGAAACTACAGATGTACAAAGTTATCAAGTATGATATGGTGTGCTGACAAATTAAATGGCTTGCCAGTTTGCAGAAGATACATATTGTAAAGGGTATTACTACTGCTCTATCATAAACCTGTTGATTGATATGCCAATAGGCCAAGTTTGGTAGTCCTGGAGATAGCTGTACGCTGTTTACACAGATAGCAAACATGGGATTAAACAAAGGAGAATACTACTGATGGAACTAACAGTGTATAACAGTTATATAAAGAATATCTTAAAATAAGCGTATTTTATTAAAATAATTCTTGATGATTTTACATTAAAATAAGAAAGATAGTAGATAAATTCATATGCCAATTTCCCTGTAAGATTAAAAGCAAATCTTTAAAGTTTTAATTTAAATTCGGGTTATTCTGACACTCTGTAGAATTTTTTTGTGAACTGGTGTGGATGACTTATAGAATAGTTTCTCCATATCTTGTATACTAGTTTAATGAAAATATTGTAATAAAAAAATAACAGAAAGCTTCCTCTAAAACCAAATTGTATCAGGCTGCATAGCAGTCTCCAAAGATCTGCAAAGAAATTCTTGTTTGGACTATTTTAAGGCTCATGAGCTGTGAAAGAGAAAATTACTTAGGTGATATCTTTCATTCCTGTTGGATTGGACCATTTCTATAGTACTACTAGGAGGAATTTCTCTTACTTGTTTTGGTCTGGAAGATAAACAGAGGTATAACAGGATGCTAGAAACAATTTCCTCAGCATAAATGTCTAGTTCTTTAAGCAATGGAATTAATAAAGCCTGCTATCCCTATCCTCTTGTATGGGAAGATTGATTGAAAGTTCAGACTGATTTTGTTATAGTTTTCTCTGTGTACACACTTTGGCCTCTAACAAGACAAAAGTTAATGGTGGTGCTTTTACATCTCTGAGGGCACCTGGAAAAGCCACTCTCAAAACCTTTCTCTGAAACATTCTGCCACTCCTGTTCATTTCACTTTCAGGAATGCAACGCCTTGTGGTCTCTATTTCTGTGTAAGGTTTGGCTCATATATGCCAGTGGGCTCAAAAGCTGTTAGACAGATTTTGTTAAGCTCATTTTCATAATCAGCAAGGCTAAGACTGAATATATCTTTTCACAAAGTGTTAGAAATGACAGTAGAAATGATGTCCTTCTGTTGATAAGCTTACCATATACAATCAGATGGGAATAGGGAAACAATAAATGAAAAGAAAGCAAAACCCCAAACAGTTTCAGCTACCTAAGTTTTCCCTATATATAATTGCCTCATATTAAAAAAGTATATATTTTAAATATGAGGCAAGCTGATGTTAGAGAAATATTTCTATTTTTGAACAGCAACCATTTCTTCTACATTGCTGTGCTGGGTTTGTGTGGGAGGGATTTTGGTAGTGAGGGAGAGGCTACAACAGTGGCCCCCTGTGAGAAGCTTCTTGAAGCTCCCCCAGCTCCAAGTCAGATCAACCAAGCCAATTTAGTGACAGTGGCCACGCCTCTCCAATAACATATTTAAGAAGAGGAACAGGAGAGGGGGCTGGGACTTGTGAGGAGGAGTTACGAGAAGAACATCTATGTGAACACCTAGGTCAGTGTAAGGAAGGAGGAAGAAGGGTGGGAGATGCATCAGAGTACAGAGCTCCCGTGGTGAGAGGGCAGGCCAACCCTCCTGCCACCCATGGAGGTCACTGGTGGAACAGATGTTGACCTGCAGCCTGTGGAGGACCTCACACTGGAGCAGGCAGCTGCGCTTAAAGGAGGCCGGGACTCTGGGAAGAAGCCTCCACTGTTGTAGTTCAGTACTGGGAGAACTGCAACACGCAGGGGTGACCAATGCCAGAGCAGCATGGGAATGGCTGCTTGTGGGAGGAACTTATGCTGGAGAAAGTTGATGGAGGACTGTCTCCTGTGAGAGGGGAGCCATGTGGAGCAGGGGAGGAATGCGCAGAGTCCCCCCCTCCTCCCGGGGAGGAAGAAGTGGTGAACTGACTGCACCCCCTGCCCCTCTGCTGCTGGAGGGAGGAGGTAGAAATGTTGGGACAAAAGCTGAGCCTGGGTGTCCTGGTTTTGGCCAGGATAGAGTTAGCTTTCCGTGGGCTGTGAGGGAGCACAGCTGAAGGCCTGGGTCCTGATTGATCATTGGAGCATTCCATGTCATGTGATGTCATGCTCAGCATCTAGGTGGATGTGCTCTCTCACAGGCGTTGTTTGTTGTGTTTTGGGTTTCTGGATCGGCAGGGTGGGTTTCTCTGGTGCAGTTGGGATCGCTGCTGGGGACAGGCTCTGTACTGGTCACCGTTTGGTGAGCCACTACTGCATTTTACCTGTTTTGGACTACTATCATTACTGTTGTTTTTGCTAGTAAATTTTTTGTTATTTAACCTACAAATTTCTTCTTTGTTTGTTTTTTTTTTTTTTGTCCCTCCCCTATTTCACTGGGGGTGGGGGGCAGTAAACAACTGGCCATGTGGCGATTTGCTACCGGCTGAGTTCAAACCACAACATTGAGAAGAAGGGAGGAGTGGGGGGAAGAGTTTTTCAGATGTGATAATGGTTCTCACTGTCTTACTCTGTCTGTTAAATGTTGCTGTTAGTGTTTTGAATTAAAGTGATGTTCTTTTTCTTCCCTTAACGAGTCTGTCTTTTGCCCATGACCATAACAGGTGAGCACCTCTCACTATCCTTATCTCAATTTCCGAGCCTTTTGCTTCATTTCCTCCTTCCCAACGCTAGGGAGGAAGGGGTGAGTGAACAGCTGCGTGGTGCTCAGTTTCCCTCTGGGATCAAACCACAATTGCATATTCAATATGTTTTTCTTTGCCATACTTGAAAACTGTTTTCATCCAGGGAGTCTCAGATTTTTGCTACAGACATATAATCCTTGAGAACATCTTAATCTCAATCAGATGTATTGGTGAATAGCCTTGCACAGATAGTGGGCAGACTAACTTCTGTAAATAAAGAGAATAAAGAGATTTTGCAGTTCATTTTCTTTTTGTGGTCACACAAGATTGAGGAATTGCTTGCTGTAATATTTCTGTGTAAGCACAAATATGTCCATAAATGTCTTTGCACTTACCTTTTACAAGACATGTCAATAAGTAAAAAATAGTTTTTGTGGAGATTCGGTGTATGCAGAATCCCCCACCCCCACAAACTGCATTTGCAAAGTGATAAAGCACAATTACTGAGTCACTGTGGTATAGAGTACTACTGTTAGTGCTATAAAAAGCAGTAGATGTAAAATGTTTCCAACAGTAATTGAATGTAATTTTACTCTGTAGTACATATGGGTCTTTATAGCTCTTGCTAAATAAATTCTCTGGGTGAGTTCATCAGAAGAACAATATTGCCCAGCAGGGTAATTGGAAGAAGACTGAAGGGGTCCATAAGGTTGCATAAATGTTATCCTTACCATGTTGCCAATTTTAGGGCTGCTGCTAAAGCAGCCCAGATGGTTTTCTCACTTG
Source organism: Strix uralensis (assembly GCF_047716275.1). Classification (NCBI taxonomy): domain Eukaryota; kingdom Metazoa; phylum Chordata; class Aves; order Strigiformes; family Strigidae; genus Strix; species Strix uralensis. The sequence goes on from NC_133975.1 coordinate 34,971,098, forward strand.
CTTTCAGTTGTTCTGAAGGGCCTAGAAGCAAAGACGACTAAACTGTGCTGTGTTGTCCCATACCCAGAAACAGGAAAGAATGGGACTAAAGGATCACATGAATGTTCTCCCAAAGAAGTATGCTTCTTCTGAAACACATTTCTTAGTGTTTTTCTAATCAGATTTTTTTGACACGAGTGTAAAAGTGCTGTAGTGCATGGGAGAATCTGCCTATATAGTAGGTGTTCTCATGTACCTACTGTGATATTTCAGAAAAATGGCAAAATTTACAGCACCACTTGATAATGATGTCATTTATCTGCCTGAAAATACTGGTTGTTTTGCATAATGTTTGTACTGACTAGGTGTAAGCCCAGCATGTGGTTAATTTTAATAGAAAGACTATGATAGTGTGAATGGAGAATGAAAGGAAAGGTTTGGGTGTGGGAGGCACCAGAAGGGACACACAGCAGAGACAGGGGCCTCAGCACAGCTTACATCACTGGCACCATTAACATGTCATCAAGATCCCAGCCCATCTACCTGCAGTTTCACAGAACAGATGGGTCTGGAGAAAAAGAACAGTGAACAAACCCTGATGATTCAGAGGTGGGACACAATGGAGATACATGTCACTGTCAGCTCCAAGAGGGTCCAAAAAGGCATACCTGAAACCTGCACATGGTTGCCAGCCTAACAATAGTCTGGGGAGATGAGGATGGCCTGGCAACTGGTTTCCTTTGTCCTCCAGGACATTGCAAAGGACCTAACAGCTGGGCACAAACATTGCAGAACCCAATGACTGGCTGGACACTTGAACATCCACCCCTGCCCTGGTGCCTGACAACTGGACAGACCTATTGAATACCACACTTTTCTGGTGCTTGAGACAGTGAGACTGTGAGAGAGCAATGAGCGAAATCTGGTTTATTTTAGTTTTTGCTTTAAATAAAAACATCTTCTCCTGCTGTAAGGTCCCACATTGATACTGTCTGCATTGCTGATCCAATGTTGGAGCTTTACCTGTATGCCTCTTTTTCTGAGAGATGATCTGTAACTATGACCAGAAACTCCTTGTGGTAACAATTACGGTCATGTTTCAGGTCACCCAGTCTAGACCCTTGGCATTAGATGTAAAGTTACCAGCTATGGCTGCTTCCCAGTCATGCTCTGTGACTATAATGGCATAAGGTTTAACTGGAAGCATGTCTTGTTTACTGGGAAAAAACACAGGAGAAAATATTTTTTATTTTTACTGGGACTTGTAGCACTTTCACTCAGCTTGTGTGTATACAGCCAGTTTTATTTTAAGAAGGTTAAATGTGACTAACTGAATGAATTCTTTTATATTTGTGATTTTTTTACATTGTTTTCAACTTATACACAAATACAATGGCATTTCTGAATTCTTTACAGTAAAATTTAGTAATTATCTAAACTTCAATAGGCTTTGCAGTATTACACAGTCAAGTTAAGCTAAACTTATCAATCGCCTACAAAGTACTTTATTTTTAGAAAACAAACAAACAATCTATTACTTGTCATTTATAATTAATTTAAGCTATCATGGACTGGCGTTTTCTAGGCATTCTGGAAATTATCCTTCCAAATGACTGTAAACCTCCATCCCTTGGTTCAAAACCATGATTGTTATCTTTTGGCTTAGAATGAAACATTCAGGAAGTGTTTATTCATGTTAATCCATGCTGTAGCTGACTTTGCTGTTTCTGTCATCAAACCCTGTTAACAAATAATGCTATTGTCTGAAAAAAATAAAGAAAAGATAAAGCATCTCTTGTTATCTCATGTTCCTCTGTACTAAATGGCAATAAAGTCATTATACCATGAAAAGCTATGAATCAGTTTAACAAGCAAGTTCTATTGAAACTGCTGATTATATTTGTAAGGGCATTGGTCACCTGTTTTTTCTGTAAACAAGTGTATAACTCCAGCTACTGTGCCTGTAAAGAACTTAGATGCCTTCACATTTGTTTCACTGTCCCTCTTCTGAAATAAAAAGAAAGGATTTTTATTTTTGATATGTCTGAAATACAGAAAAAATAGAATTTTTTTATCCTAATTTTTTATAAAGTGGTGAGATTCAGGATAATGGATAGTATGATATCAACTTCACTTTCAGTACTTTGGGATACAAAACTGATGTGGGGGAGAATGCAAGGATGTCACAATGTGGAAAAGTTAGAGGTTCAGATATTGTTATAAGCCTTCTGGTTCTATTCTACAAAGCTTTCTGATTTTCTTTGTACAGATAGAACCATAGAAAAACCTAGTGCTAAATGACTTTGCCCGGTTTCACTTACTGTGTCCTTTCATCGTGTATCCTTCTCTGTGCAGTGAACATATGGTCTTCTTCCTGTGATTCCGTGGCAGTGCACCACATAGGATTGCCAAATACAATATGCAATGTCTGATTCTGTATGGTCAAATTCCACACCCAAATTCTACATTCCACGCTATTTTTTGCAGCATCTCTTCCAGATGCCTGCACAGCTATTGTGCACTCAAAGGTATATCACAGGCACTCTGCTGATTTATGTATGAACAAAGTGACTCCACATCACAGTGTATCTAATGCTCACTGCTGATTATTTGTCAGAGCACATGATTCCACTCTCCCTGTTTCGATGCTAAGATTTCGGCAACAATATAAATATATAATACATATAAATTTATATCCCTATGTATAAAAAATGTATTTATGTATGTTTTCTCAGTTTCACTGAAACAGAAGTGACTATTTCCATTCAGACTGAAAGTTCAGGAGACTTGCAGCTCTTTCTTTCTCTTTTTCAACTCCTTCAGTTTAAAGTTTCCTCTCTCTTTCCTCAGAACATTTCACACTGTGAGTGCTCAAGAGGTGGCAAGGGAAGGGAAAGGAAAGGAGGACAGCAGATTGCTTCCTGAAAGCTGCGTGGAGAAGTCAGTGTAAAGGCTCCAAGTGTGCTCCATCCCAGCTATGGTAACAGACTGTGTGCGCACTTGTTGGCTGTCACAAAGAGGGGAAATGCATGAGCTCTACCTGTGCAGTGGCAGTTCCAACCTTCTGCTGACATACGGTGGTAACACATGGGAATTAGAGTATACTTCTGAGCCCTAGAACTGCTGACAAGTTGCCAAGTCACCCATGCAAGACAGGAGCCCCAATTAATAGTAATGCAGGTTACTGGCTTTCCCAAATTTATTCTATATGCTGTGAAATTTTCTGTTTATACAGTGGATTTTCAGGATAAAAATCATTGGCTAGTGCTCATGCTGCAAAGTATTTTGTATCTGGACTAGAGTGATACATGAATAATAATTGAATTTTGTTCTTGGTGCTGACAAAATGTACAAAAGAGTTGCACATAGGGAAATTAAGGAGAATAAAAAAGGAATGGGAGCTTTAGAAAATGATAATGAGTGCACATTAGCATAATTTAAAGTAATTCCAAAGCAGATGCTTAGCAAATGCTGGATTTTATGGGATTCATAGCAGAAATAGTTCTTAAACACAGATTTGAAGAAGAGTGAGCAAACATAATGATTTTTAAAATCGAATGTAAAACCAGGCTTTGAAAAAATTGCTTGTGGGAAAAATAGATCTGTAGGAATTCATGGCTGTTACGGTTGAAATTCTGAGAGTACTGTTGGTACATTTTTCTGAAGTCTAACACCTTAGTCACAGCTAAGAGGGGTGTATTGCTATTTTGGCACTTATAGAAACAGTCCAAATCAAAGCATTTTGTTGATGGATTTTAAATCTGCTCTGATTAACAAAATTAGTTTTGACATGTTTTTCTTCCTAAAAACATGACACAGCAAAAAAGCTTAGTTTTGACACTCTTGCTGTAACAGTCCTGTCAGGGAAGCTATTAAAGGAAACATGAACGTCATCCCTATGAGGAAACATTTTACCATTAATATGCTGAAAATTACTGAGATTTTCATAAATGAAAACAGATATTCTCTGACTTTTCATTTGGGTTTAGAGTATGATTTTTATTTTTATTAGTTAATTGTTTTTTGCTGACTATAACAATAGAATTACAACTACAGAAAATCTATGGTAGTATACATATATATATTCATTCTCAGATACAGGAGGAATTTTGTTAGTAGTGGTGCCTCTAACTAGAGGGAAGGTCATAGTGCTGGCTAAAAGTACATGATCCAGCTCTAACTATGTTAACCCACATATCTATGATATGACAGCCATGTTTGCAGAGGCTAATAGGAACTGCTACTCAGCAAGACTAATGCCTTATTAACATGACAGCAATGTTTTTTGTAGTAGAGGAAGCTTGTGCAGGTAACTCTATACATCACCGCACAGGGTCATGCAGACATATCCCTTGAAAGTGCTACAGTCTTGATGACACAGAAAACTTACAGTGAGAAAAATTCTGAATGACATGCTATCTGGTTTCCTTTCATAGCCCCAGGTAGCAACAGAAATTTTTTTTACCTGTTTCCCCTTACTGGTTCAGTTTTGTTAGCTTAAAGTTTTACTGTCTTGGGCAGGGAGGATCGATGCAATGGTGATGCAAAATGGAGTAACATAGGCAGACTGCTTAAGAATCAGAAGGAGTCTGAACACAATCCTGAAAGGACCACCTGAGTGACAGCACTTAGTGGCTCAATTGTCAGCACGCTGCCTGAGGTACCTACAGAGCCAACTGCAGTCTCTCAGAAGAGAGCTGCGCTGTGCTGTGCGGACCCGTCGTCCTGGGCTGACAGAGCAGAGGGGAGGGCTTCTGTACTGCGCTCTGCCATCTGATGTAGACATCCTCTGTGTGCCTCGTGCAATGATACAGCTCTGAACATAGTGTCACTATGTTGATATTAATGCATATAGTTATTATTCTTTCTCTGTTATGAATATGTTTCACTTTTTTTTCCTCTTTGATGGGAAAGAAAGTAGATGCGCCTGAGAAACTCTATAAACCTGACAAGGCAGTTAAAAAGAAAACACAAACAAAATAGGAGACCAGATGAAAGAATGCACTAGGGGGGAATAAGGATTTTCAGAGCTTAACATCTAGTTTCAGATCAGGCTACTGCTTGTCACCATGTTCCTTCCTACACTATTAAGCACTCAAGAGTAACATCACATTTTCAGTCTATTCCACAGAGGTTTGAGTCATGCAGCATTTGAAATCAGGTGGTCAAACTCAGTGCCTTGCTGTAGAAAACATCCCAGAGCTCCAGTCATTTGTTCTACTAAAGCAGTTTCAAATTAAATACATTTGAACAAAATCTGCTGCAACTTTGTGAAATGTCAGCACATAGAGAAGCTGACAGCTATAGGGTTATCATCTGGGGAGCACTCACTGATAACTTTCCCTTGCTTTGATGCTAAGGAAAATGGTCTGTCTCACAAAATGAATTTGTTACTTGAGTTATTTAGACTAAATCCAAGTAACTAATGTTAGTTGAGTTACTGTAAAGGTAGAGTGCTGGGCTGAGTAGGCGTATCCGTGACGGAGAAGGAAGCATAAAGACATTGTCCAGATGCTTTTTAAGTGTTTTACATGTATGTTGGAAAAGAGAAGGAAAAAGTGATAAAATTAAATGTTGATGTTTTGATGATCTACAACCCTAGCAGAGGAACTCATGTTTTGTGTTCCCGAGTAATGTTTTGGTAATAGACAGATGGGAGTCAGGAGTAGCTTCAGTCTTTGTGCTGGTAATTGTGCAATATGAAAACCATACATTGTGCTGTCATCCTACAGAGCTGACATGTGAAAAGCACATGTCTTGTAGAGCCACAGGAGCCCCATTTCCAGCAAGCTAAATATGAGCTGATATAAATTCAAAGAAAGATAACTCTGTCTGAATGTGATCATTTTGGTTTTGCCTATTTGTCATGAATTATTCTATTTTATATCCCATATACATGCCCACTATAATTTAATTTGAGGAGAAGGATTTTTTTTCTTCTGTTTTATTAGAAAGATTTAGGAAGTTAGAGATTAGATGCTGGGTTTTGGAAATTGCACTTAATCAAAGGTGTCTCACTTGTGTGAAGGAGAGAGATTAGTTTTTTTCCTTTTCTAGCTTTTGCAGATTGAGTCAATCAGATGTTATGGTGGCATATGATCCACACGCAGGGTGACTGTGGTGTAAGGTGAAAAACAATATTGCCCACATGCCTTCAGCAGGAAAACCACAATAGTACTAAACTAGGATATTTTCTCTATTTGTAATATACCTCTGTATCAGGAAAAGATGTGGATGGTTTCTCTTCACTTTGTGGTTACCTCTGGGAGATACAGATAGACTAGGAAAGGAAGATGAAGAACCTAACAGACTGTACACTCCAGTGTCTGGTAGAACCCACAAGGTTTAATTGTCAGGTAGCTGAAGAGCATGGCATGCCTGGTCCTTGTGGTCTTGATTGTCCTGGCTGGAGACCTGTACAAGACATGCTGCAGCTTCCTTGAAGGTCCTTTCTAGAGCCCTGGTGACATGAGAGTGATAAGGGGGGAGGATGGTGGGCTCCTGAGGCCTGAAAAGTGCTCTAGATCTAGATGATTTAGCCCTAGGGTGTGTTGGTATGAAGGCACGCGTCCAGATAGGTGGAATAGTGCAGTGTGTTGACACAGAAAGATGTGATATGTCAGATATAGGAGGAAAAAAGTCTTCTGAGTAAGTTTAGTGGGCATGACAGGTTCCATTAAGTACATGTTTCTGGAGACAACATTTCTAAAACAGTCAACACATCATTCTTACTTAAGCATATGTATATGCTTTCATTCTTCCATCAGTTGGATTCACCTTTGGATGACACAGTTTTATCAGGTGTTTCACCTGTCTGTGTGCTTGTCTGCCCTGGGCACTAGTATCAAACGGGCTATGGAACTGACTTGCCAGACTTACTGGGGGCTGCACTTCTCGGCTTCTTTCTGTAGACCCAGCTATGCTACATTTTTTATCACCATCCTTGCAACAGAACCAGGGCAATTTACAGTTCCCTGGAAGCTACCATAAATTGCTGCTCACTTGTCAAAGCACTAACTGTGCTGGATGTCAAATATTTGTCCCACAGTGGTCTCTAAGTTACCTTTTCTTGCTTTTTTTTTTTTTTTTAAATCTTGGTCTTTAGTGATAGATCTCTGCTGTGATTCACTTCAGTGATCATTTTGTTAGTTCTATAGCATAAGACAGCAGAGAAGAACATGTATTTAATTATGTGACTGCCACTCAATATCACATTCATTTTGAATTTTGAAATTGGAAGTGGGAATTATGTGGTTTTTTAAAAGGTTAACAAAATTTCCTTTTTTCCTAAGTTTTTGCAATTCTAGTATTGAAATAAAATGCCAATTAGCCTCCACAGTTATTAATGAATAACTAGTAGTTGTACATATGTGCTTTAATTTGAATAAGGTGAAGGTTTCTCATTTGCAATTATTAAGATGTATCCATTCTGCTTCAAAGGTTCTTTTAAAAAGACAATATATAATGATGCAAGGAAAAAAATTAGCTTGATTTGGTATTAAGAAAAGGTTGCATATGATCATTAACCAAATATCTCTGTGTGTGAAGCAGATCTTTCCTGTAGCAAAAAATCTAAATAATTTTTTAAAAATTGGTTTAAGATAGACAGAAACACATCTAACAAAACCCGAAAACATCACCAAAGAACTCAATTTAAAAACTGACTTATTAATAGATGTTTTATACAGCATTTATGTCATGTAAAGGGGATTTGTCTGTACATTTAGTATCACTTTATGTCCAATTTGAAAAACCTATCTATAAGTTCATAGTTTGTGTCTTGTGTACACAAATACTTTCTTCGCAACAGCATGAAGCTCTGAAAACAAGTGTTGCATGACCAGAATACATTTGAAAGAAGCTGGTCTTTCTGTTGTGCCAGATATATTGGTGGGTAAGAGATAAACATCCCAAGCATGATTGCAGTAGAAGCACTTTTTCTAAGTTATGCTTTATCTGCAGTACACTTTCACAAGTAAGTAAACAAGTGTCTATTTAGAAAAGCTCAGCTCTCTTTAATAAAATGTTTTGTACAGCATGAGCCCATCTTAGATACAAGTAAACCAAAGTAATATGATTCTACAAATACAAATTCTTATGTCCTGGTCCTTGCTCTTATACTATTCAAATCACTAGCATTTTGAAGTGCAGATGCATTAGGCTGAAATGTGTATCATTTTCTTAATGCTACATTTTGAAGGTTATGACAATAAATACCTCTATTTTATATGAGGGTGGAATAGAAATAAGCTCACTTTGTTTAAAGAAGTGCAACATCTGTCAATTCCTGATCAAAGATCCAGCTCCTTAACAGGAGTTTAACAATATCTCTCCAGTTGAGTAAAATTACTTTCAAAGATACTGTTAAATACAACTAGTGATCTTCAGATTTACCATTAAGGAACATCTCATAATGTTAAAAGGATATAAATAATAATAGTAGAAGATGAAGGTTTCTTTCTGGATAATGCTCAGGATAACTAATAATATTTATACATAATTTATATGTTTATTTATATGAATATATCAACAATGATGTATAAATATATAATATAAATTTATAAATATAAACTCTACAGAATGTGCAGTTTAAGATGTATCTAATTATTCTTTTTAACAAAATGCTGCATGGGGGAAATGTTAAAATCTATTTGATAAGTATATATATATTTTTTTGTAATATAACCAATTAATTTTTTTCTGTATTACAACTGCTTATATTGGTGTCTTTTGAGCAATCTTAATTAAATGATGCACATGAGCTTGACAGTGGTTAAGATTCAGTGATAGAGCCCATTGCCTATGTTGCTGACTAACAATGATTTACTGTTTCTTTGCATTCTCTCTGCATCCATCTGCTTGTCTCACATTTGCTATGCAAATTCTTGTTCAGTGTGTCTATGTCACAACTCACATTAGTATTAAGGAACATCGCTGTAAAACTTTCAATGCCTGACAAAAGTGTGTAGGATAGTAACAGAATCCAAGCAGTCTATCACTCGGAGAATGTTATTCAAATATCCCAATCTGAGTGAAAATCTTTATTTTCAGTCTTGCTGAAGCTAAAGAGGAGTTAGTAAGCAGTAGTTATGGTAGAAAACATAAGCTGCAATCAAACACCAGAATACCATAGTGCTAGGCATTATACAGATGCGTGATAAATCCTGTGCCAGTCCTGAAGACATTATAACATGCTCTCTTCCTTACAGCACTGAACAAGATGGTTGAAAAGGTCTTTCTACAATAGAGAGAGCTTGTTAACTTAAAGATGGCTCTTTCCCTGAAGTAAAAATATTTATAGTCTATAACTCCCTTAGTACTCTTACTGGCACAAAGAATATAGTCCTTCAGGCAAAATGCAGAAACTTTTATTTGACTTTTGTTATCTTTCATTTTATTTCATAAATCCTTTTGTCCTCTTCTTTCATGTCTCAATGTACTGGTCAGGATGTGCTATAAGTACATAGACACCAAGGAGGAAACTGGTTTATTCTTTCAATTATCAAGTTATTTTATGTTTGTTATCAAAAAAAGACATGAATTTAAAACTTCAATACCAAAAAAAAAATCCCCAAACAAACCAAACCCCAACACCATACTTGTGCTTCTGCATCTGTACAGTTTTAAAAATTTTTTAGCTACTTGAGTTCATATGCCCAAAGGGGATAAGATATTCTTGCTTTGATACACTGACCAGAGCTGGATAGCTCAGTTCCCTGAACAGGGAGGAGAGGGAGTTAACACTTAGGAATGGGTTTCCTAGAAGTCAAGGCATCAGTTTCCTGACACCAAGGAAAGGTACATAGGGGATGCCTAAGGGAAGGCATGCCTGAAACCCACCTCTCACTGGACCTCATGTCACCTCCTTAGCATTATTGGAGAGTGGCTTGTCACAACGTGAACAGCTTGTATTTTTCAGAGGGGCAAGCTGCCTTTTAAAAATCCTACTCACATTCAGAAAGCCATTTTTTTCCTTAAAATGTGTTGGTTTAGTGCTGTTCAGTGTTTAAGATATGGTGATGTGACACAGTGCTCCTGTTTAAAGAGTGGCTTGGTACTTAAAAAAACACTAAAAATAGGTGGAAAAAGCTGGAATTCAAAGGTCAACATCATTTACTGCATTTCCAGCTACAGTGCCCTGGTATTTTCTTTATTATATTCTGTTAAAACATAATTGGAGAGGGAGGGGTCTGTGATATCTAATATGTAAAAGGCAAATATTTACTGTTAACATGCAGAAAGTTAGGTGGCTGACCTCATGTCCTGATCCAATGTCAGGGGAGGTTTCGATATGATCCCAAGAGCGAGATTAAGACACAAACGAGGTCAAATGCTGTATACCCAAAAGAGGTTTTTATTATTAAAAAAAGTGAAGAGGGGTAGCGATAGGACAAAATGGAAGGAAAAGACAGAAATAAAGCAAGGATGTGGGATAGGGTTGCAAGAATAGTCACCACCATGGATCCAGAGGCGTCCCATTGGTCCTCAGTCTTCAGTTCTTCGGTGGTGGGTGCACATGGATCTGGCTTCGATGGTGGATGCACACCGAGCAAAGTTTTCTGTTGCCTTTTTAAGTATATCTGCCCACCTTTAGGTTTTTTTTTCTCTGCTCCCACAGGTTTTTTTGCATCCAGCTTGTGGGGCAGAAATGCTCGCCTCTTGTCAGTTCATTAGCAATGCATGTATGGTGTCTGGCGTACAAAGTAGAGCCACAAATATCTACACGATGGGGCCAGCTCAGTCCACATCTGCCCCTTTGAGGCTTGTCTAAAGAGTCCGACAATGCAACCACAAAGAAGTGGGGGGTGCATCCTTCAATACACTCCCGCTTCCCTGGGTGACATCCGTCAGACCAATCCGCAGGCCACAGCAGCTTGTCCTTGAGGTTTGCACAGACACAAGCAAGCTTTGAGACAGTCATATGACATTTCAGTCTCTCACACCTCAGCAAGATAATTAAGTTCATTTTTTTGGCTTTGGAATCTATGAAAAGAGGAAAACAATTCCTGTTGCATTGTTTTCTACAAAGCTTCAGGGAGAAAAAAAAAAAAAAAATTTTGTCACTTTGTTATGAGAAAATTTCCTAGAAAGAAAGAGTTCTAGATTTCGGTCCATGTTCTTAGAATCACTTATGTAAAATTAATAAATGTGTTGGCTAAAATATGCAAACAGTGTGGGAGGCTTTACCTTACCTACTGGATTATGTATTCCTACTCAATCTCAAACTTCTTAATTTGAAAACTTTGTTATACTGTTATGGTGGAACAGGCAGGTATGATTTCTGCACCCTAAAGAAGTCTAATAAACCTGGATCTTGGATGGATATTCTGGTCAGTAAGGCCAGTGGAGGCACATTTCTCCACTGCTTCCTGTAACAGAAGTGATGTATTTTTCTGCTATGCTCTCTTAGCAGTGAAATATTTTAAAATGTGGGGCTCACCTGGATCCTAAAGAAGAATTGAGTGGTGACTGAAACATCATCAGGCATTATTTATTTGGCTGTGTAATCCAATAGTGTGTGTTGTTAGCATTATGTACCAAAAATATGTTTTGTAGGTTATTGACAGATCTGGATGGAAACCTCAGGGTTCCGGTTTTAAGGGGCAGTTGTAAGGTAAAAAAATCATGTCTACTTATTGGCATGGACAGAAAGCTGATGGTCAGCCCATTCCTCCAGACATGGGAGTCTAAAGCAGCAGCCCTCTGGAGCTTGCCAGGCAAAAAGCCGAAGGTTTTGGGTAAACAAGCATTCTGTTTCAGCTGTGTGCTTGGAGTGAGAAACCAAGGGAAACAGAGCCAAGACATCTGTCTCTTGGTGCCTTAGCTAGACAGAATGGCACTCCCTGTACAACCAAAAGGGTTGGTACAGTTTATACTGCACCAGGGTAAGCTAACTGCTCTCTAAAAAAACTTTGTGAAATAACAGATTTAAGAATTCCTTTCAGCTTTAAACTAACACATGAATCATGAGATACTTTAAAATCCAAGGCACAACTTCTGTGTACCAGACAGTTGCCAGTCAGTCTGGAAAAGTTATTTGATTGTTCAGTCCATTATCTCCATTTATACTTGATGCAAAAGCAGTTGCTCACAGAGATTGTGTTGGATCATAGAAATAAGTGTTGTGCCCAGCCTGGCAATGTTACTGTCTACATGAAGAAATCAGCACAAACCAGTTCACCTTTCTGCGAAAAAATAAAGATAGAAATTATAGCAATATTTCTGTAAAAATAATATTTTTTCACACTCGCTATAGTCTTCAGCTTACCACTAAAGCATTTTTTCAGAAGGGCAACAAGTAACTTGAAGTAGTTTTAAAGTACAGGAATTCCTACTCTAGCAGAAAATGTAACACTAAAGTAATGTTCTTATTTTACATGTTTGTCTGGCTAATGTTTTCTAAATAATTAAAGAGTAAGCTTAGCTTATATTGTTTCTGAAAATGATCATTGATGATCAACATTTCAAAATCATCAGAATTTTTTTGTTTTCTAATGTTTTCTAAATAATTAAAGAGTAAGCATAACTTATATTGTTTCTGAAAATGAATGTTGATGATCAACATTTCAACATCACCAAAATTATTTTATTTGTGTTACAGGAGTTCTAAATACACAAGTTTTATTTGCTGCTGGCTGGCATTCTTCCATTTAAAAGTTTCTCAGAGAACAATATTGGGCAATTGGCCAGCTGTGAAATGTACTACAAAGAGTCCATAGACTGTTAAAACTAAGGGTTTTTTTTCATAAATTGATAAATGCTTCACAGTTGAGAATACTTACATATGTACTCATATAGCAAAAAGAAAATACTCTCAACAAATACTTAAATGAGTGATTTCAACACACTTGAACCTGGTTAATTTGACAAAGACATCAGACTTTTCAGGATCTGCAGCCTGTTAAATATCAGAACCTCTCTTCGAGTGTACTTGCTGCATAGCTATGGACATTAGTGTCATGATACACAAAGTGAGATTAAACCCAGAAAATCAGAAGAATTTTACAACAGATGAATTACTTCTGTTCATCCCAACCAGCTTTCAGTTCAGATTTTTCCTGGATCTCAGCATTGCTAGGTACATTAAAAGCCATTTGAGTGAAAACAATTAAAGATAAAAAAATGGTGACTGGGAATCAAAAGCTTGTTTGGTCTCAGATATCTAATTCTTTTAATGCAGATGTATGTAGCAAATTCATCAATAACGCTGGAAGAAGATTGGGGGCCAAAAAACTAAAGCAAATGAATAAGTTCAAAAGTAAGGTAACCTGTAAACTCATAATTCTGAAAAAAACCACCATCCAAAGCTAAAAAAAAGAGCTAAAAAAAGCTAAACCAAGGCTAACACAGTGTATCTTATGACTGTAGAATAGAGAACAGGGTGACAATGTGTTTAATTTGAAGAAAAAATTACGTTACAGTTACGTTTTGCTGTCCTATTATGGCACATACATTTTAACTATGCAGGAAGTTCAGAGAAGAACTGATGGTATGTGTATATGGCAGAGGTGTTGACTGATGAAGAAAGGTTATGAAAGTAAATATGTGTATCTTGTAGGTGATGATTAGAGAAGAGAAGGTAAAAGAGCAAATATCACTTGAAGAGTATAAAGAGCAAAAAAAGAAAAGCCTTTTTTATGTTATAATGTAAGAATAATAATATTAAATGAAATACAGAGAAATAATAAAATGTGACCCGAGAGCTAAGAATCACATTTTCAAAATAATACTTAAATGGAATAAAGTCTTAACTCCTCTGCAAACTAAAATCATGTTAATGACTATTACATTCCAGAAATAAAAAGCTGGCTCCCCTAAAACCACTGGCATAGAGCCTATTGGCTTGACTGGGATCAAGCATTTACCCCAGTTTTTCACTGACAACAGTGTGTTCTAGAGGTAGATCTTAGTTTCTGTAACTAGGATTTGTGCTGCAGATACTAGTAATTGCTATGCCCATAAAAGCTGCTAACAAAATTCTGGTTTTAGCCAAGATAAGCCTAGTGAAGTCAATGGAATGACTCTGAATGCAAATTCATGAAAATTACACTAAGATTTAGTCCTTAGTTGCTTCTTCTCTTGTGTCCGCTTCGGAAAATTCCATAGTGAGGCCAAATGGTGCCTTATAGCTGAGAAAACCATAAAATCCCAAAGATTCCTGGAACAGTAAGTTCACAATCAACATTTTAATGGGAGGCATTCAGCATATGGATAACAGCATGGGGCTTCCAGTAACAGCTTCGAGCAAGACTCATTATGCTGGCTTAACGCTTGCTTGCTAACAAGTATACACGTCCCATGGAAGATATTTTCCTGCCCTGGCATATCACGGATTGCTTATGACTATAATTAGTAAGAAACAATGTTCACTACCTGGTTATTGTTCTCTTTCATATTTACGCTTTGACCATATTTCATCCTACCTAATGGTGTGGGACACTGTGTCTAGAGAATGCTCCTTTCCTCCAGTATTCTGCTGTTTCATTATTAATATGAATCTAAGTCTCACTCTGTGTTTATGTGAACAGGGTGGCAGAAGCTGGAAAAGGACAGAATAAGATCAGTGTTACTACAAATCACCAAAGGCACCATACAGGCTCTGGTGTGAAGAAATCAGAGCAATTTTTATTGCAAGGCCATAAGCTCTGTAATGCTAAGCAACATTGTGACTTTGCCATGCTGCTTGCCAGATGCTTTAAGTGAACGTAAAAAAGCCTCTCGGTGTGAGCCTACAATCCAGATAATAAATTAATTCATTTGGAGTAGTATGCTTTTGTGAGTAGTACCTGAGGCTTTTCGATTTATTTTATTCAAATTAGTTCAGAGTTATATCCACTGCACTGCTGAATAGATTTGTCTTTAACAGAGAATTTGTTTTGTGTTTTTCCATTTCAGTAGAAACCTTGGTTATTCACTGCCCAACATTCAGTGAATAAAAGGTGGACAAAAGAAAACATGCAGTAGTTTGAAGAAAGGTGTCTTGCTACCCTTTGCAATAGACTGAATCTCTGAGATGCTAACAACCCACAAACCATGATGTGCAATAGCCTGCAGGAATGGGGAGGGCATCCTGTGCTGCACTCATCTCAGGGCTAGGCAATATTTAATTCAGTCAATAACATTACAATCCTTTTAGAATCTGTTATGAGAAATGAGAAGTTGCTTTGTTAAAAAGGGCAAAGTTATACTTACAGAACACATTTATTATTTAGCATTGCAAGATTATGTTTATACTCTGAACTGTGGAAGAGTACATTCACTATTCTATCTCCTTGACTGTTGAAAGAGATATTTTTTAAGTAGAGGAGATGGCAGACAATGCACAGAAATACAAGACTGTGTCTTTTGCAGAGCACAGAGCTGAGTAATATTTACCCAGGACTGAATGGTAGTTCTGCTGCTTTGCATTAGTGATAATGCAGTGGTGCAAAGAGGAATTATTCCCATATTATTTAACACTGGGGCTATAATTAGAAATATGTCACCTACATGAGTTAGATAAAGGAACTTCATGATGCTTCTTCTGCATGTATCAAAACAGGTTTTGATAAGACACAACAAAATGAAACAAATAGCTAGTTTTCTTCAAATCTCTTTTCTAGTTTTAAAACACAGGACTAACCTGAAACAAAGGTAACCTAGTTTAAGTTTGTAAAAGAAAAAGTGTGATTTGTTAATCAGCTGTTATAAATGAATCACAAAAGGTATTTACACTCAGAAAGTCAGGCCAAGATCTCATCTCTTGCTTGTTTCTTTCATATTAGACACTAATTGAACACTTTGTTATTATTTATGTGACAGCATTCCATTCAGAACACTTTCATACTTTGTTACGCTGTTTATCCACAGTTCGGCCCGTGTAGTAAAACTCATACGGTTTCACAGAATCACAGAATCATTCAGGTTGGAAAAAACCCTTGGGATCATTGAGTCCAACCATCAGCCCTGCTCTACATATCCCCTACACCATATCCCCCAACATCTCATCCAAACGACCCTTAAACACATCCAGGGATGGTGACTCCACCACCTCCAGGGGCAGCCTAATCCATTGTCTGACCACTGTTTCTGTGAAAAATTTTTTCCTAATGTTCAGTCTGAATCTCCCCTGTTGCAGTTTAAAGCCATTCCCTCTTGTTCTATTGCTAATTACCTGTGAGAAGAGACCAGCACCAACCTCTCTACAATGTCCTTTCAGGTAGTTGTAGAGAGTGAGGAGGTCTCCCCTCAGCCTTCTCCTCCTCAAACTAAACAGTCCCAGCTCCTTCAATCTCTCCTCATAGGATTTATTCTCCAGTCCCTTCACCAGCTTTGTTGCCCTCCTCTGAACTTGCTCCAGCACCTCGATATTTCTCTCATATTGAGGTGCCCAAAACTGGACACAATACTCAAGGTGTGGCCTCACCAGTGCAGAGTACAGGGGAACTATCACCTCCCTACTTCTGCTGGTCACACTATTTCTAACACAAGCCAGGATGCCGTTGGCTTTCTTGGCCACCTGGGCACACTGCTGGCTCATGTTCAGCTGCTTGTCAATTAGAACCCCCAGATCCTTCTCTTCCAGACAGCTCTCCAGCCACACCTCCCCACGCCTGTAGCGATGCATGGGGTTGTTGTGGCCCAAGTGCAGGACCTGGCACTTGGCCTTGTTGAAGCTCATCCCGTTAACGTTGGCCCACCGACCCAATCTATCCAAGTCTCTCTGTAGAGCCTCCCTGTCCTCATGCAGATCGACACTCCCGCTTAACTTGGTGTCATCTGCGAACTTACTGATGATACACTCTATGTCCTTATCAAGATCATCATAAAGATGCTAAACAGAAATGGTCCCAACACCGAGCCCTGAGGAACACCACTTATGACTGGCCTCCAGCTGGATTTAGCTCCATTGACCACCACTCTCTGGGACCGTCCATCCGGCCAGTGCTTGATCCAGCAGATGCTCATCCAGGCCATGAGCAGCTGTTTTTTCTGGGAGAATTCTATGGGGAACTGTGTCAAATGCTTTTCGAAAATCCAGGTAGACAATATCCACAGCTTTTCCCTCATCCAATAGTCAGGTCATCTTGTCATAGAAGGAGATCAGGTTTGTCAGGCAGGACCTGCCTTTCATAAATCCATGCTGACTAGGCCTGATCCCCTGGTTGTCCATTACATGACTTTTTTCCCACAACCTGAATTGAAGACAACCAAGCAGCCCCCTGACTCCTTTTGTTTCTCATAGCTTTTTGGTTTTGGTAATGATAATAATCACTAAATATCGTGATCTTACATCATGCAAAAGCCTATCAGTTTTTGAAACCTTTTGCCTTTAAGAAAAATAAAATCAATCAAACAATTACAACTGACTTTATTGTGCTTAAGTATTTTAAAAGCTAGAATGACTTTATTTTTGAAAGGTTAGACTGGGAATATGAAAACCATGTCCAGTCTCTGTCTTTGCTAGACAATTTTGTTTGACCTTGGACAAATTACTTGATTTTTATGTACTTTAATTCCTAATATTTAAAGTAATGATAATAGTGTTTCCTTTCCTGCACCTTTTGACTGCTTTACTTATTTAGTCCACAGTACTCCCGAGTTGAGGAATGTCACTTGCTATTCACAGAGTGCTTCACTAATGGAGCATTAGTCACTTTTAAATATTTGTAGTTTTTACTTGCTAGTTTTCCAAATGTCAGACTGCTTTCTGCAGAAACCTTGCCATCCATTATGACTGCAAAGTGCAAACTGCTTTCTGCGGACTAATTCCTGTAAATGCTATCTGCCTTTGTGTGGGGCAACTTCAAAGCCAGCCAGAGCTCCCCTTACAAATAACTGTTGTCTGCTGGGTGCAATCACAAGGACAAATGGAATTCATGGAGGTCCCAAACCTATACCCAAGTCAGCTAAATACCTTTTGAAGTGTGCTTAAAACAAAACATTGGGGACATCTGAGCTGTGTCCAGGGAGAACTCAGTATGGAAGGGTAGCTATTTTAGCACTGGACCTGCCATGGGAATAGTTCCATGCCACGGTGCAAATCCATGCCACTGCCATCTTCCAGCTATTGAGGTTCTGTTTTTAAATCCAAGCCTCTGCCTAAAGCTGTAGAAAAACTGTATTTGCTCTGTTTTGTTCTTTTTTTTTTTTTAATATATTTTATGTAAGAGTGTCTTTTGTAGGCAAAGATCTGATGCCTCAAATAGTGATAAAATATTTTTAGCAAGCACAGAAAATACAGGTTTTAAAATAATTAGCAACTGCCTTGAACAAAATTAGATTACATCAGATGAATTTCATCTAGCTTATTTAGATATTCATGATGGCATGAAATACTCAGTTTCTGATGGAAAATATGTTCCTCACTTCCCCGTTAGCATATTTGACTATATAATTGAAGGTACAATACCCATGCTTGGATTTTAAGCAGAGGACCATGGTGATCATCCTATTAAAGTACATACTGGGAAATGTTCACAAATCCTAGAGAAACCCCAGAGATTTGAGTATTTTTGCTAAGAAACACATCCTATTTTTGGAGGTTTTAATAGCCCTGCAGAACATTTCTGCTCTTGGATAGCTGAGTGGGTTTTCAAAAAGTTCCTCAAGGTGAGCCACAGAATGACAATATTGGTGATTCACAGGGGAAACAGAGTTGATTTACAAATATAACCCAAGTTTTAACACTAAGATATGTCTTTTTTATAGATAGGTTTTCAGCAAGGATGATGCACTGTGTGAATTTGTCTTCCTTTTAAATGTGTCAAGAAAACAAAATGGTAAAGAACACCTGTCATGCTATTTGGTTTCTTTGGTTTTTTAATTGAAACAAAGCTAAATTCCTTTTGTTTACAACCTGCTTATTAATACACATTGGTAAAGAAGATAATTAAAAACTACCAGTGGAAAAATAGCCTTAGGATTTGCCTGCAGTATTGTTGATGGTAACTATTGAGTGTTAAGAATCAGACATAAAACCAAAAGGTAACTGTTCTTAAAATATATATTTTTAATGGAAATTTGCCAATGAAACAGTGTAGCACTCTAACCCTGATGTCTTAAAATTGAACATAACATCCAAATGTTAAGGTTTTCTGACTCTTAATGTCTAAAAAATCCTGGGGTAATTTGTGTTGTTTTTATTAGCTCTCAGTATAAGGTCATATTTGGCTGCCTAGAACTGTCACAAGTGAGAGGACTGAGAACTGTGGCACCAGCTTTTCCTTTTCTTATATCCTGGCCCTTTTATAGCATCTTGGGCTTAGAGCCAGAAGGAAGACTGAGTCTCTTTATATGGAATCAGTGACTGTTCTTCCATGAGGGCAATTCTGAGGAGCAAAATCTCATGTTTTCTTGTGCAAATATGTACAGGTCTGTCAAGACTCTAAAACTACTTGTGAGATGTAACTGATATATTTTAATTTAACCATTTACTTAGTCAAAATAAAACTGACATGTTTCTCGTCACCAACGCGTTACTAAGAATTGTACAAAAATTATCTATTAATCCTTATAATACCTCTTTGAAGATAGTTAAGTTTGAACACAGAGCATTGACTCATTGTACATAGTCCAATTACCTAAATGTCCTGCTTGATATAGTAAATTTTAATCCTTTGATTTGAATTACCTTGAGCATTAGGGAAATACATTTCATTAATGCAACTTTTTCACTCAATAATTAAGCCAAATGGAATGAAGGTTTCATGTAGGCCACTTCTCTGTACACACAGTAAATTCTCTTCAGTATATATTTTTCCATTTTTAGATTAGATTACACTGTTTTAGGGATGTTCTTTAGATTCTCTGATGGTGTAATAGTCAAACAGTTAAATGAATTTTATTAATTCTGAGAAGTTGATAAGTGTCCCTCAAAAAGAGCATTTCTGTATAATAAAAAGAAATATTTGCCTCTGTTACAAAATGATTTTGGCTTGGCTTAAAAATTAAACTTTTCAGGTCACTTACTATGAAGCTATCATCTGGCTTGTCTTACCATTTTTTTCTTTTCTTTTTTTCCTTTTTTCCTCCCTTAAGCTAGCTCTCTTGGATAAATTAATGTCTCTGTGATAATGAAGTAAAGGAATTCAAATCAACATTACATAAGTTATCCACTTAAGCAGTTTTAAATTCTTAAGTAATGTATGGTTGCTTGAAAGTGATATATATTAAAATGAAAGAGTGAATATGTGAGAATTTAGGTAACTCTTGAAAAGCCAAATTGAAGCTGAGTTAGAAAAGACAGAAAGGAAAGCTGATATGACAGAGTCTGATCTCTTCTGAAAATTATAATCTAACACTGAAAGACACCATATATGGATGTTGTGTTAATTGTTTTTATAGCTGGGGATTGTTTCTAGTCCATATTTGTAATGTCTGTTGACCGTTGAGCCTCAACACAGGGAATTTAATTTAAGTTATTGTCAGTTAACATATATTTTTAATTACTGATTCACATATTGGGGAAAAAAAGACAATTAAAAAAACACTTAAGGAAACACCTTTCATCCCCTCTTCTATGTCTCAGCTTCACTTGTTCACCACATGTTACTTTCCATCTCTCCCAATTCCCTCGGTCAGGTGGTAGGCAGCATAGGAGGTTGGAGTCAGTGTGTAATGGTTTATTTCTTCCATTTCTTGTTTCTTACTCATTTTCCTCCATTGATCCTTGCTTCTTACTGCTCCCCTGCTCTGGCATGGGTCATCCAAGAGGCTGCAGCCCCCCAGCAGCAGTTTGAGCAGAGGCACTATGTACTTCTCTGGCTGGTGGCAGTTTTGGTACTCAATGTGTCATTCCATCCATGCCATAACCAAGTGGACATGGCACAGAGGAAGACACAGCCTCCTCCCACATGGGGCACCTAGCAGCCCACCACTGCCCAAACTCTGCCAGTTGTGCCTAATACATTTCACCCCTTGCTTCTGCAAAGCACTGTGTGAATGCATATCCATTTTAAAGTCTACTTTTAACATCATCACAGCCTTAGCATGCATACATTACAAACTCTGCCTTTCTGTCTGAACAGTAGGGTCAACATTGTAAGACCATGTGAATACATTCAGTAGAACTCCATCCCTCCCCCCTGCAGAGAAGGTTATTGAGGCTAGCATTATCAAAAAAAAAAAAAGATTGTATATCTTTTTGTATAATATGAAGTTACAGACTTCACCCTTTGCCCCTGCAAACCACAAAACTGAGAAGGTTACAACAGTCTGAACATTTATCCATTACAGTCTCCACTCCTAGTCTCTACAGGCTGTGTTATTTGGTTTAACATCATAATAATCTGATGTCCTATTAAAATTTCAGGCCTTGACCCAGCCCAACACACAGACAAAAATATTACAGCAGTTTGAATATTTATCTGTTACAAAGTCAATTTTTTTCCCTCCATGGGGTTATCTTCTCCTTTGGTGGAGTAGCAGGATCAGGCCATTGCTTATCAAGTCCCTCTATCAGCAGATCCCAGAGGGCTCTTGCCTTTCGCCAGGACCCCAAACTCCTCAGAGCAAAGTTCCCCTGAGCCATCAGCTATAATCCTGTGGTTCCAGTTTCCCAGCACCTCCATAGCCACTGCATGGGCATCTCTTTTTTCGGCAGTGGTTGTAGGCAGCCCACATTTCATTAATTTCACCTGGAGTAAAGGATCACTGCATGATGCTTTGTATACAAGATTAGATTTGACAGGCTTTATATCGCACTCTGTCTAAAAATACTGTGTGGTAGAATTATTTTAGGTCCAGGTTCACTTCTGTTTCCTATCACAAACTGGGAAAAAAGGAAAGGGGAGGAAGTAGTTAAAGGACAAACAACTTCTAAATTAACTTTCAGCTTCAAATCCCAGAATCTAGTTTAAGAGGAGCATATTAATGATGCATTACCACTTTTAATTAGATCTTTTTATATACTAAACTGACATTAAAAAGAAAGAGAGAGAGTTGTCAGTTTTAGCTTATCAGTGACTTTAACTATAAAGCATACAGTAGCATTCAGCCATTAAAATCAGTGTTTGGGATGAGCATTACTGATGCCCTAATTAAAAAAAAAAAAAAAAACAAACACGTATAGGGCAGAAAACAAAATGGCTGGATGATAGCAAAAGAAAACACCCTCACCTTCACTTTCTCAAATGTGTATGGTCTACCAACTACAAATGAAAATTCTTGAAAAAAATATATCATTTTGCAAAGTTGCCTTTGGTCTGTGTATTGTAATATGCCTTTACAAAGCAGTAGCATCTAAGTGGGCTAGAAAGATATTTTTATTTAATCTCAGGCTATACCACATAATTTGCACCAGAGTACATAGTCTGGTCCTGAAAGAGAGAATGAACGATGCCAGAAACTTCTGTTTCAATGTTTAACAGATGCTATCATGAAAACTGATTACTGAGGAGGATGCTCAGAGAATGCTGAAAAAAAAAAAAAAAAAAAAGCAGTGTTGCTTCCAGAGTAAGAAAGAAGTGTCCTTGTCACCAAGAAGCCATATGAAATGTCATTAACTTGGCAGCTTCAGAAACCAGTTTGAAGATTACTTAGCAGTGCTAAGTGAAAGGCTGAAAAACCACCTCTTTGGTGAATGTGAGAAATGAACCATCCCATGCATTCACCTCAGCTGTGCAGTTGAACAATGCTGCAAATATTGGAGAGTACAAGATCTCACTGAAAATGGAGCTGCTGCCCGTGTTTGCTCTACCAGTATCACATGCCATGGCATTTTCTTTAAGATGAACTCCAGAGCTATATCTCACCCTGGCAGGATTTTGTTTTATACATACTTCAGAAATAAATGTAGCTCCCTTTGAACTCCTGTCTTTGAAATCATATTTAGGAACTCTCTTCTGACAAGACAGGTACCTTGTTATGCTGGGATAAGAAAGGTTGTTCACATATCAAGAACAATTTGCATCCACATTAATAAATTGAGGAAGACTCTTTTTTAATCCTCTTTATTTTTTCCTTTTGATGTATGCAAGCAGGTTTGTTTTTTTTTTTCCTAACCTGCTTCAGAGTTCTGACTCTTTATGCGACTCCCAGTCAATGGACAGCATTGTAAATAGCTGATAAAGAGTAAAAAATAAAATTATATTAAAAATCAAATATTATTGGGAGTGGCTAAAGTGCAGAAGTCACACACAAAGCTAGTGGCAAGTCAGCAGGAGAGAGAAAATTCCACTCTGTCAATTAAAACAAGGTCAGAGACCCAGAAATGAATCTAGCAGGATCATTTATCAATGGCAGGAATAGGAAACAAGGGAGAAATAAATAGTTTGCAGTGTCTGAAGCTAAAAATAGGACATCATGTCTTGACTGAACGTCAAGAGAATTTACTCTTTAAAAAAAATTATTCCTTATATTTTAGTCACTTGGAAACCACTATGGATATCTGAACTGATTTGGAGAAATAATCACTATTGAATAAAAGCTTAAATTTGGGAAAGATTCAGGAAACCACCTCTTGCCTCACTGACCTCCAACTAACATTTCTGCTCTTTGTGTTGGACTGCCAAACTCATACTGCAGATTTGACTGACCTGTGATGGTTTCTAGTCTTGAAAATTTACACGTTCATCCACTTCCACTATATCATAGGTTTTGAATGTGGTCAGTGAACAGCCTTTTCTTATATAAAATATACTTCAAAAGAAATAAATGTAAAGGCTTTGATAATGGTTATAAAAGCCATGGACACTGATTATCTTGCTAAGAAGAGTAAGATTTCGGTTCTTTCAAATTTTAACAGTAAATGATATTTTATTTTTGGTTAAAAACAGACAGAAAACAGTTGATTTAAAATGGAATAAAAATTGATTACACTACACAATGACTGTACATTATTACTGGTAAAAAGATATTCACTAGATCACATTTGTATATTGCACATTTTATTACCAAAGCACTTCAGTGATATCAAGAAATATATTATTATGTTATTCTGCAATAAATATATTTTATTAATATGTTATCGATGCAGAAACAGAAAGGAGGAAGTCAAAATTGTCACCTGCAGCATCTTATCCAGTATACCTCAATGCAGATATTTGAACTTATACTGCAGAGTTACTTAATATCTGAACTACCACAGGAGTTACTTAATATCAGAACAACCACAACTTAATCTTAAATTAATGGCTACAGATGTTCAGCACTACAGGAAATTAAAAGTATCTCAGGTTCATGCTCTAATTCAGAGGCTTCTTATTATTACTTTTCTTCTGGGTTATTTACATTAGGTGAAGAATGTCATACAAATCAGAGCACTAGTTTGATTTCATATGTGCTAGATTAATGTAAAAACCTCTATTATGTAAAAAAGAAATGTATTATAATTATATGTTCATGATAAAATCTGAATTAATTCAAAATTCACAGGTTTCTTAAAAAGTTTCCTAAAAAAAATCATATCCTTTGTTCTGGTTAGATCTCTGTCTGACCCATAATCTATGAGCTGGCTAGATGAAAATGAAATTAAATGCCTGTTAAAAATCACAGAATCACAGAATCACAGAATTGTCTAGGTTGGAAAAGACCTTGAAGATCATCTAGTCCAACCATCAACCCAACATTAACAGTTCCTAACTACACCATATCCCTCAGCGCTATGTCGACCCTACTCTTAAACACTTCCAGGGATGGGAACTCCACCAACGCCCTGGGCAGCCCATTCCAACACCTAACTACCCGTTCTGTAAAGAAATACTTCCTAATATCTAGTCTAAACCTTCCCTGGTGCAACTTGAGGCCATTACTTCTTGTCTTATCACTTATTACTTGGTTAAAGAGACTCATCCGCAGCTCTCTGCAACCTCCTTTCAGGTAGCTGTAGAGGGCGATGAGGTCTCCCCTGAGCCTCCTCTTCTCCAGACTAAACAAGTTCCCAGTTCCCTCAGCCGCTCCTCGTACGACATGTGCTCCAGA
This sequence comes from Strix uralensis, assembly GCF_047716275.1. Lineage (NCBI taxonomy): Eukaryota > Metazoa > Chordata > Aves > Strigiformes > Strigidae > Strix > Strix uralensis. Next base: position 34,995,977 of record NC_133975.1, read on the forward strand.
CCCTTCACCATCTTCGGTGACCTTCTCTGGACACGCTCGAGTAATTCAATGTCTTTTTTGTAGTGAGGGGCCCAAAACTGAGTAGAAAGTAACAAAATTACAAGTGCAACAAAAGGAGACAATTTACTTCATGAACCATAGAGCTAATTCATAAAGTATAAACACATCTCATTCTTTTAAAATGCAATTTCTTTATCTACTTACCACTTGACATCTATATTTACATATCGACCATTTACAGATAAATAGTATTCCTGTTCCTGTTTTGAGGGAAAGGAGTTGATCTTAGCTCTTGGCTCTAAAAAAATCAGTGGTGGCCACATCTTACTAGGAAGATGATTTTGATCAGTTTTCCATATCTGTAAATTGTGATGGGACTGGAGGGAAGACAGTATCAATATACTCATACAGAGTATAATCAGGCAAGTGCAAACTTCCTCCTAACAGATCCATACTTTCATGAAGAGGTTTCCTTTTTTTTAAATCCTGATGGCTGTAAAATAGTAGCTGAATTTGAGATTAACATGAGAGTATTACTCATTTTGCAGTATTGCATGAAGTTCAAAGGCTGTTATTTTCCATAAAGGTTTATGTTTTTGCACTTCAGATAATTGCATGGGTTTGTGGCTTACTGGGTTATATAAGCAATTTTGGACTTAAATCTACTCCAGGGCTCATGTATAAATTAGCTATTTGATTGTGAAGAATAAAGATTTAGATTATCGGTGGATAAAAAGGAGTTTGCTTCACAAGATTCATAATACTGATGAACTGTTCTGGCAGAGCTGCATGTTAATATTTGATCAGCTCTATTGTTCTGGAGTGGTTGCAGACAAAATGTGTTAAAAAGTTACCACCCCTTTTTACCCTCAGATTGTTGCTGTTCTTTGTCCATATGTGACCACACATCAGCATAACTGTCCATGTAGTTGCTCTCTGATCTAGTTCTATCAAAATCTTAATATTTTAAAGCCAAATCAGAACATCCGTACTGTTAAAATATTCACACTAGACTGCTGAATCTGTCTGACGGAACTGTCAGAGGGAGTGACTGCATATATACGGTTATTTTGGCAAAACAATAGATTCTTTTGTTATAGGAGGAGAACAAGGATAGTAAGAGCTTGGGAAAATAGTCATACTTGCTACATGAGGCAGACTTTTCTGTTATTTAAATTGTCTTTGATAGCTAAGGGGAAGATGGAAGTATTGTGAGGATAAATCATAGCAAAAATAAATCATGCAAGAAGTAAATTAATTTTAAACAGACTTTTTTTTTTTTTTTTTTTTTTTTTAATGGCTAGGTATAGGCTTCTAAATTTGTACCTAGTAATCTAAGCAAATGAGCTCATCGCAAAAGTACTGAGTTCCATTACAAAAGCAGTGGGAGAAGGCATTTGTCTGGGGTCACGAAATGAATGGTGTTCATGTCAGGCTGGAAACCTGTGGCTCTACAGAACAAAAGCTTGTAGGTGTGAGAACTGAGTAACAGAACCATTACATAAATGCAAGGAGGGGTAAATGGACAGAGGCACAGGGAGAAGATTTTTACCTTAGGGGGGGCTGAATGACCTTACAGTATCTTGGCTGCAAAAAAGATCTCAGATGTGCTGAATGCACTTTTTGTCTGCCTTTTCCCATATTTTTAATAATCAATCTTAAAAGGGTTAATAACTCTGCAATCACTTTTCTGGTATTTGTCATGTGAATAGTAACAGCTACCATGCAAAGATAACTACCTGATACAGGCTTATTACAATGTACTGAAATATTTTCAAAGAAATGTTCGGTAATTTGTTCTTCTTGTTGTATAATGCCACATGATTCCTGTCAAAGCTTGGTGTGAATTTGTAAGAAACATATATTTTTCTTTGATGGAATATTTGAATTCAAAAGATTTTTATTTTTGTTCTCACTGTAGTATGGCAAATCTTTCTGCAGTGGTAGTTTGATAGGTAGTGAATGAGCTAGATGTGTCAAATAAAATAAAACAGTAGGTCAGATACTAATTATCAACAAAGTGATTCACTGCCACTAATAATGAGACACGAATTTGTGCCTCCAGGGTCACAAACTGTGTGCAGTTTTCTCTTTCTAATTTGAAGTTCTGGAGAATCTTAGCTTTAGCTGGTCTTATCTCTAAATTCTTGGCATCTCAATACTCCACCAAAGTAAAATTTAGGGCATGAATAGAGGTAAATGGATGTAATTCTGGGAAAATTGCAAAGAATATAAGATATTTTGGATGATTCAGTTAAGAATTGGTAAAACTATAACTGGCAGAAAATGTTAAAGGAGTTGAACTAAAACCTTAAGTAATTGAATTTATTGATGACTCAGAATGAACATTTTTGATGTGCTATAAATAAACTTTTCTTACCTCCCTGACATTTATGTAACCATCATAAACAGTTCTGATGTAGATTTAAGCTGTCCTTGACCACTTTTTTGATATCAGGATTCAATGTGGTTCTATACTTTCACTCTCTAAATAACAAAGCTCAGTCTACAAAAACACAAGTCTAATTACATAATCTACTGCTTTTTTATGGGTAGAAAGGGCTTGAGAATGATTTTTCCTCCTCATAATAGCTTTCAAGCTTCACGTTTTTTTTTTTTTTTTTTTTTCTTTCCTTCATTCCTTTCTTCCTTTCGCTGTGTCTCTGACTTGGAGGTATGTGACTTCACAAACTTTTCCCTTACAATCTTTGTCTATATGTATGCTTTTCTGCAAAATATTTTGGCTTTGTTGAAACAGTAAAATGCCTGAGAATAAGCCCAAACCAGTTCTGACTGGGAACTCCTGACCTCAGAATCTAAACCTACGTATTTTATGATAGGACCTCATCTGCATGAGTTATACCAAACTGTGAAGTATACGTCCAAATATGTGTGATCGCAATGCCTAGTAGGATGTGTAAATTTACAAAAGTGGATAAATAATCAGTCTTTGAAAAATCTGTTTACAAATGATTTTCTTTTTTCTTTTTTTTTTTTTCTTTTTTGATATTGTCTTTCATAGTTTTTCAGAAAGCTGTAATAACTGTGATGCCAAGGACAGTCTGGAGCAAAAAATATAGGATTTATTATTAAATTGAGTGCATGGTCCCACTTAAATGCTTTTACACTTTTGTATCCTATAAGTATCCTATATAGGTGGTGAAACAAGTGAAATCACAAAGCTATGTAACTCCAGACTAAAAATAAACTTTATCAACATAAAAGAATTTTTACTGCTCATAACATCCTACACACATTGGCTCCGTCCAGATACAGTAATAAGGATGACACTAAAGAATGAGTTTATTTTTAGGAAGTGATGTTTTTCACTTTAAAGTCAAGACCTTGATATTACACTAATAAAAATAGTTATATAATGGAGAACACTTAAATACTTGTGACGAATTATTTTACTGGTATAATGAGTAGTATACCTATGTACTGATATCTCCATATAAAGCAATTTTGCAAAGATGGTGACAGAAGAGCTATTAAATTGTCTGTATGAAAGGTTGAACTAAAATATTCTTTATTCCATGTTCTGTGAACTTAATTTAAAACAAGGATTTATAAAAGACTTTAGCAAAGATCATTTCTTGCCTATGTAATACAAGTTTAGGGATCTTTAAAGGCAGTGATTAAATAATACAGGAAATACTAATACTCAAGTACTCCTAAGTCCATTAAAAAAAAAATGTCCTATACTACACAGATATGGGCTTCTGTCTTGGTCTATCTCAAAGCCTTGTGAACTTCATATAGTTACTTCTGTACTTTTTCAGGATGTAAATTAATGAAGATGAACAAATTATCATGGGAGATTTTGATTGTAATTTAGCATGTGACTGAAAATGATACCTTTGAAGAAACAACAGAAATTTACTTTGATAATGAAGGAGGTCAGACAATTTTTTGTAATGTCCTTTGATTCTCAAACTAAAAGGAAATAAATTGTAATTTAACCCTTTATACATTTGAAGGAGAGCTTTCTAATTCTTCTTTTGTATGTTGTGACTTCGAAGTTCAGTCTTTTAAAGGGAAGGGAAAGTCAAAGGAGACTGAGATTTGCCATGTTGCTTTCAGAACCAATATTTTCTATTTTAGAAATCCTGTGGCAGGTTCTGCCTTTACTCATGGATAACAGTGTAACATCAGATTTATCTTATGACTAAGACCAGACTCTTTTTTTTTTTCCTGAGTGCTTCATACTTACTGTAAATTCATTAGCAAGGTTAAGAACTCTGGATCTCTGTGATCTGATTTTTTTTTTTTTTTTTAGCACTTTTATATGCTTCAATATTAAAAAAAATCAAAGTATTATTAATTCATGCTTGATAGTTGTTCAAAAGCAGTTTTGTATAAAAATCATAGTCATACTAGTGCAACTTTTTTTTGAAGGAAGATTATTTGCAAATGCAATGTTGAAAGCACTGGGATTGTAGGTTTTTGAGACCTACACAACATGAGGGATAGCCTGAAAGAAATTCTGAGTGATCTGAGCTGGCAATACTGTAATAATTACTCTGAAATTTTATAATTACACAGTACATAGATAATTTGACTCCCGTGCTCCTTTTGGTTCTGTCAGAGTGGACTACCTTCCAGTCTGGACTGCTGCTATACATAAGGAGTTAACTACAGAGATGGAGCAAATCTTTACAAATGTTTTCTAAACATTAGCACACTTTAGAGCAGATGTTTTCTGTATGCACAATATCATCTTCATAGACATTCTGACCTCAGCAAATGAATTGGTAGTACATACAAGCACAAACATTATTAATCAAAGTGACAGAGAAACTTCCTGTAAATTTATATTCCTTTTCAATTTAATTTTTAAAGAGGTCTGTTGTATTTTGCTTTTATTGTCATCTTTTTTTTTAATGTAAAACAATCTTCTAATGATCAGCCAGGAAATTATTTGTGGCAAAGGACTAATAACAAAAATTCACATTTTAGTGTGGCTTAGAAACAGCCTCATTTCCTCTTCCTTCACCCCACTCCCCGTGAAAAGAGCAACATAAAATGATTTAGGCGTTGGAGCCTTTGAGTGTACGGGATAGCTTCAGAAAATCAGACCTGCTGGAGCTTTAGAGTAGCAGAAGCACAGCCTGTCACTGGTTTTGGACCCCTGGGGCTACACTCCTTATGTTGACTGCCTTCCTGCTTCCACTTCAGCATTCTGGCATCTCTCAGGTCCAGCATGGACAGACTAACCTATATTCTGCTCCTGAAAGCTCTAAAGCTTTATTTCTGAGACTTGTGTTTCCAACATGATCTCAGAGACATTCTCTCTAAAATACACGCAAAGCCTGAATAAAGACTTCTGTGCAGAGAAATATCAAGAGGAATCAGATTTTGGACATCTTACTACAGCTCTTCAGTTCCTCTGAGGTAAAGGGAGCACAGGATATTCTGCAAATTTTTTGTACGTCAAAACTGATACTATCTTTGAACTGACCCTTCCCAAAGATGTATTGTGCAGAACTCAGTTCAACAGCATTTCACAGTTGTAGAACTCCATTCTTTATTTTTTACCTAGATATCTGTGTCAGGGGACTGGAGAGGTTTTCACAGTTCTTATTCTGATGGGCAAATTACACCCATAGCAATTTATTAGTACTTACTGAATTCCAATCTCTTTATTTCCGCCTCTGTTAAAATGAATTTTATAATAATGATTTTTTTCTTCCATACTTTCATTTCTTTTCAGGGGTTTATTAGTGTATAGCTTCAGAAGGCTTATCTCCACTGTATTCTCTTTGACATCTTCTTAATATATCTTTAAGCTAGTTTAATGCTCTGCCTGCCTGCTATTCTCAATACACTTATTATCGATGATAGGTGTAATAGAAACAGTGTTACTTTTGAAAAATGGCTGGGCATTTCGTTACTGTCATTTTACTGAGAAATAGGAGTTTGTTTAATGCATATGAAAAATACCAGCAGAAATAAAAGATCAAAAGGGATAAAAAATCAAAGCAATTTTTCTTCTTTTCAGATGCCAAGTTGAGACTCCTCAGTGTAGTTTAAACAATGATTTATTAGTCTTTTGAGATTAGAGAAGTTTGTGTCTTATGAAGCAGAAAGTTTTCTTATCCTAAAAATAAAAGGGTAATAGCATAATGTACTAATTATTCTTGAAGTTTATATGTTAATGTGTTTCTATATGGAATTCCTCTTCCTAGCTGTCCCTACTTCCATGTACCCTGATGCAAAAGCTGTAGTCCTAACAGGAGAGTAAATTAAATTATAAACATAGTAAAAAATCTCATCTCTTAATGAGAAGAAATATATTTTCAGCATAGCAACAGAAGTATTGATGTGCCATATAATTTTCCATTTCATTCACTATTTCATTTTTATCTGTAATCATCAGGTTTAGCTCCTGGGAAAATCTGCAAGGACAAGAAGACTTCCACTACATAAGACAAACTAAAAAAACACATTGGTCTATTTGCATATAGACTACACAAAGCATAGCCACCTCAGTTCTGTCATATTATTAACCCTGGACTGGTTCTTGCATGTTTTTCATTTTTTCATCTTTCCTCCATTCTCTCTTTCTCAGAGTGAGTGAAACAATACTTGAAGTATACTCTCAGAAGAGTGAGAGAATACCTGAAACCTTTAAAATGGCAGAAAATGCTCATTAGTATTCAGCTGAAAGACTAACTAGACAGTGACCATTGTAGGTAAGCTGAAGACTGGTAGAACCAGAAAGCACGTTTTCATTTGGACTTATCAATAGAAGAAAAATTAAGAATGAGAAAATGGGCAGGAAAAAAAGCCCCACATTCCAGTCAATTATATCTCCTATGTATAGTTTTCTAAACATACCTTCTACTTCACAAAAGCTTTTTCCAGTGATAACTATTGGCCTAACAACATTTCTCTGGAAATCTTATTTTAGTAAGGCATTTGTCACTGGCTATTCCTACATGTAGAGAACAGATCAATTTAACAAAAAAATGCTGCAAGTTGAGGGACATTTGTTAGTGAATTTGTACTGGTTTGTTGTTTGATATTATCACTGTGAAATAGGAAGCAGTCACCAATTTTCACTGAATTTTGAGTTGTTGTGTTTGTCTGTAGTTCATGTGTCAAGAACACTCTCAAATGACAAGAAGAGATTCAAATAAACTCTCAAAAAGAAGAATGAGATCTCTGTCTCTACAGACTGAACATCTCAGTAATTATTGGAGAAACCACAGGGCCAGAACCTTAGCAGCTGCAAATCAGTAAAACTTCACTGAGCCCAGCAGAACTACCTTAATTTACAGAAGCTGACTATTACAATATAATTTTATAAGGTTTTATTTGCAAGACACACTCTGCCTAACAGCAGGTGCAAAGTACTTTCTACAGTTTAAGCTATTTGTGAGGAATAAGAAAGACTGACTAAAAAGAAAGGATTTAGTGCAGTTCATGTGAAAACTGTGGTGATTGATTTAAAATGCACTTAAAATCTGCACAGCACTTGAAAAGAACAATGAGTTTTGAATTGCTGCTTGTCTGAGGGGCAGCTCATTATGCATTAGAAACAAAACTTCATTTTATATAAATGTTTCAATGATTCTCCTTGTATAATGCTCAATCAGGTACTTTCATATTTGTGTTCAGTATGGCATTACACTCTTCAAATTCTGTGACAGATACAGGAAAGTTATGTAGTAACTCAAGTGTGCCACCATTGCAAGGATTTTGGAATCAGTGCATGAGCAGACAGTGTCTCATGATATTTTGCTTGAATTTTCAGACAATTCAGACTTAGATTCACAAAATAACTCTGTTGTGTTGCCTATCTGTTGGCAACCTCTAATGTAAACATAACAAAGATGCCAAGTGGAACTCACAGCCTCATATGAATACAGGAAAGTGCCATTAAACAATATATGCTCATCATTAGGGAGCAATACTGTCTTATTCAGTAGAATAACATTTTGTGTGATATCAAACAGTAACTCTAAAGAACATACATTTTATATGGACAATGTTTTCAATAACCCTTTAAAACTCCAATATTATGTTTTTTAACTACCATCCTGTTTTAACCACTTGTTTCTCTGCTTATGATAATATTACATCAAATGGGGGATCATTTTTGTTGAGGTTCTGTTACGTAGAACAATCAGGGGGGGAAAAAATTTATAGGACTGAAATTTAAGTCAGTTCCGTAATAAAATCTTAATTCCCCAGCTGATGACACATGTTCAAAAATAACCACATTTCCTTCCTATTCTGATCTGTCCCTAACACTTTTAGAGCAATGATTGTAACTTAGGGTTCAGTACAAAATCACTTTAGATGTTTAAGTCCCCTTAGACGCCCTTTAGTCAACAAAAGCAGTGGTTTTTTTTCTTCCTTATGAAAAACTATGACTTTTCTTCTTTTGTCTTGTATTGTTTGACTTCTCATGTAGCTTTTAGCTTAATACTGCAGATCTTGTCTTTTTACATTATTTTTGAAGTTTAAGTGAACTCATTGACAACTGCAAAGCTGTGCTATGGTTACCTGGAGTTGTCAAAATTGAGTTATTTATTCCTTTCATCAAGTAGAGAATATTTAGGAAAAGATATACATTAAGTGTAGCATAGTAGCTTTCTGAGAATATTTTCAAGCTTTTTTAATTATCTCACTAAATCTCTGGTCTCCAGTTTTGTGTCTCCTCTTCTCCATAATACCAGAGGAGCTGTAGTTAGGAACCTAAATTTATCACATGAAAGAACATGTAATACACTTTTAGCCTTGAGTTAGACAGAACATCAAAGTTTTTTCTTAGTTGTGCGGTTAGGTACTTACCCACAAGGAACAGTAAGTATTAGATATTTCGTGATACTGCCATTCTGTACTTAGAAGCCTTTAAGATAGCTTTGACAATATTTCATAGATTCTGTGTCACATACAGTTTATCGAAACCAATATTCCATTACAATAATACTGTTTCACTTCTGGGTTTGTCAAAATTGGGTTCTGTTGTTTAAGCATTGAAAGATATTTCTCAGAATACAATTTTAAATGACTTTTACTGCCATGGCTTTAGCTGCATAGCAATGGAATCTCTTCTGTTAAATATTTCAAATTATTCTTTTCTTTTTCTTTCTTTCTTCTTGAGAAAGCTGTTGTGCCCTTACCAGCAATTTGCCATGCCTTATTCATTGCCTGTAAAGGGCTGCTCTTTTAACCAGCATTGGTGGCATAAAATGGCCACAGATGTATAAACACATAAAAAAATCTTTTCTTACAGTAAAGGAGAATATTCCACTTTATCTAGTGTGGAAGTGATTTATTAAAAAATATAACCTTTCAAAACATTTCCCAGTTTCTAAAGGTCCTCTTTACCGAGAATAACATTTGGGCATACCACAGTCCTCACTCAAGCTTTTTCAAATGCCTCCAGCAAACATAAATGAGCTTCTAATGGTTAAGAGTCAACAGAAGAATCTCTATATAGAAATAGGAACCCTCTCTGAAAATACTCAGCCTGTGGCTCTGTTCATTTTATACACTGAGACAAGCCCACCTAAGTGTTCCAGCTTAGCCCAAGTGTGATAATACATGCTGGAAAAGTTGTGTGTACTGTCTGGTCTCATACCACTTGGGTTTCAGTGCGTACATCAGAAAAAAGTTCTACCTAGGAGACAGTAGTTAGCCAGAATGCTTCTGAAAAACTATGTGTTTGTAAGTGTCTCACAAACAGTGTCTCTTAATGTAAATTATCACAGTTTTTGATATCTCATTAGTCTATCCATGAAGAGCAATAGTCTTTTTCAGGGTGACCATGACGTAGTTAAACAGAGGAATAACTCCAGTTGAAGTAGCAGAGTTTCACTGTGACAGTTTGAAAGGGAAGGATGTGGTGATAGGGAGCAAAGGTATTTCAGCACAATGTGGTTTATCTATGAACAAAATAAGTCCTTTGAATCTCAAATCTTATTTATAAATGAGTGATTACAATCAGTTAAAGATAATGTAGAGTAATATTACATTGATTGGCCTTAAAGTTAATGAGATACATACACTAAAAATATAATTCGCACATGTGATATGTTAAAAAATTAATATTCTTTATATATTCTCTATTAACAGTTTTACAGTTTTACTCAATATATGCTGAAATGTCAGAAACTTTATACCTTCTCATAACACTGTAAACCTCCTGTAATTGTTACTTTGCTTCAGTAAAGAAATATGGTCAACTTGCAAATTGATTTTAGGGTGATTAGCAAGAATGAACAAATAAACAGAAAAACCCTATGATGATTTTACTTGTGTTTATGTTTAAATTTCAGTGAAACTCCTTATTCACTGAGTGATTAGGAATTAAATATTATATATTCTTACAAAATAAGCCTATCATTTACAGATATTTATATCTGTGCATATTTATATGGTCCTGATTCATGGATAATGCCTTTAGTGATCATCAGCATGAAGAAAACAGATTCACAGAAATCAGAGATGGGGAAGAAACACCATTTAGATCATTGGATTTATTCCCTTGCTAATATAACAAGATGGATTAGGAAGGCACCAGTAAATTAAATATGGAGAGTTTTCAGGCACATAAGATTTACCACATCTCATTAATAATCAAGTTTCCAGAGTGTTCCTGCTAGAGGGCTCAGTAAACATTCCATTTAGTTGAGGCAAGAATGTGTTTGCTGATCCAAATTTGGCATTTTGACCAGCCTCAGAAAAATAGCATTTTATTTACTTATTTATCTTTTACAGTGCCTTTGGATATTTTTAAGGTGGGTTGTTCTTTTTTTTTTTTTTTTTCATGAAAGTGTCTCAACTGCTCATCAATCTTTCAGACAAACAGTGACCTAAAGGATTGAGGAGAAGTTGCCTTAAGACCAACATTGTTTACAGACAATCTGTCTTCCCCTTTCACATTTTGTTTTGTTTCCTGTGGTTATATATATGTGCTGAACAACTAGCCATTAACCAGACATTATATTCAAAAATAATAACTTAGGATACTTTTTTTTTTTCCACTTTGATTTCAGTATTTTTTTTCAGATATACATGGTGTTTGTACTTATGTCTATACAGAAGAGTTATTATTTTTTCTTAGGCTTTTTTGCTTTTTGCTGCCACAATACATGTTAAAATGCATGTCCAAAAATTTGCTTTGGCTTGGAGTTCAGCAAGCACCATAAGTCCAAAAGTGCTGAGGTTTAGACTTCTTTTAAATACATCAGATTCACTGTGCATGGATAAAGCATCTGTGCAACATATGCTCACTTAGACTTGAAGGGTCATGGATGAGCAAGTGAAGTGGTTATTTGTTTGGGATCCCTTGAAATTCTGAGCAAATCGACCAAGGTACTGTTTCCTGTACACACAAGTGGAAAAGGGAGCTATATCCTGGAAGCTCCCTTCAAGACCTTATTGGGAGATACTTGTAAGGAATGGAAGCTTTGTTTCTTTGAAGTCACACTTCTAGCTACCTGGTATTGCCTATCTGTTGGAAAGTAGTTGTAAGGAAAGATAGAGTTGGATCACCCTAAGGGGAAAAAAAAAACCCCATAAACCTTCAATTATTAGGTCAGCCTTGAGTGTAAAGAAAACAGTAAGACCACAGTCATGGTTCTTAATACCTCTTAATAGATCTTTATGATAATAAAAGTTGAAAGTTCTTACCAGTACGGATACAAATACAAACCTGTATGTAAATATTAAGAAGGTTATATTATAGCTGTGAAGAATGTAGCTTTCTATATTTATTAATTTGTCATAAAATATATTTAGCAGTTATAATACAAGTGTTCAGACAATTTCAAGGAATTTGAGGAGTAATAGCAAAACTGTGAGAGGCAAAGGCTGGGACCCACTCTTCTGTAAAGTACAAAGTGGAATGCAGCTTCATAGTTTCAATCTTCCTGTATTCTTTTCCTCTATGCTATTTTGTAAAAGAGATATATAATAATAAATTGCTGTGATCTGAGCTGACATCTCTATACATAAAACAGTTAAGAGGTCTATAACTGCAAGTTAGAAATATACTGTGAAAGATAAAAGTGTAAATCTAGATTCCTATGGTCACTTAACCAACAAGAATATCTTTTTAAAAAATAAGTGGAAATGTTTTTTATCCAAGATACCTATTCAGAGTAAAGACGATCATTAATCCTCTCACACATGAATGCGTAATGTCAAGACAAAGAATAATAGAAAGAATCAGAAGACTTCTCTTAAGGAAGAATTTCTAATTAAAAAGAACATATATTTTTAATTGCAAAAAGAAATGCATGTTATCAGAGCATATACTAAGTTTACTTAAAAGGCACTTTTCAATTAGAAGTATTTTATAAATCTACTGAGGTCTTATAATTTTAACAAACACTCATTTAAATATCCTACAGAGTACATTAATTTTCATCTACTTCATATTTCTTTTCATTGGTGTGTCATTTTTCCCCTTGAAATGACTGAGATTAAGCAAAAAAACCATTCAAACTAATGTTTACCAATCTTAAATATTTTTTCAGTAGTCTACAAATTTTATTTTTTAATGAAAAACATTTTTCTTTCATAATGGTTTTTGTCCAAGGTAGTGAAGTAATCTGATGCTACAAGTAGTTACAATAAAATTGAAAAAAAATTCTGTGAGCATAAGGCTCATATTAACTGCAGAATTAACATAATCTGGTAATTTTGGCCATTTCTTACAAAATTGAAAAAGACAATCAGAGGCAAAAGAAGTTGAAAAAAAGGGTCAATGACATGCATAAATTGAATAACATTTTTAATATTCGTAAAGAATTGATCATCTTTTTAAAGCACGGTGAGGCAGCTGTAAATTACAGCTATTAGAAACTCATAAAACAGAAGTGTTGCCTTAGGAAACAGACTGACTAAAAGAAAAAAAAAAAAACAGCCATCAGTCAATTTAAAGATGCTCTGAGAGTTTCCAATTAAAAGAGTTAAAACAATTAGAGATATGATGCAAGGTATTAAACAAAGTAAAATGAGATGATGTTATTAAGACCAACTTGTAAAAGACACTAGAACAATAAAGGAAAAAAAATACTGTTTTTCCTGTTTATGGAAAGAATGTGTTATAAACACTGTATAAACACTGTCTCCTTCCAGTTCTTCCTTCATATACCAAATATCACGGTTAATCATATTCACCTCTGCACCAAACATAGCTAAAAAGCCTAGTCATTACAGCACAGCACAGAAGATTGATGAATTTTTCTGTTCAGTACTTGAATCTTAGAATAAATAACTGTAAATACATCAACCCAGATGAAGTAAATTCTAAATTGTTAAAGAATTAAATGTATGTGGAGAAGGAGAGGAGAGGAGAGGAGAGGAGAGGAGAGGAGAGGAGAGGAGAGGAGAGGAGAGGAGAGGAGAGGAGAGGAGAGGAGAGGAGAGGAGAGGAGAGGGGAGGGGAGGGGAGGGGAGGGGAGGGGAGGGGAGGGAGAGGGAGCCAGCTTCTTCTGTTATTTTTTCAGTTTACGTATTCCTGAAGACAAAGTGTTACCTATTTATCATACCAAGGGAGAAACTGGACATAAGATTTGTTTTAGATTATTTATAGTAGTTGATGGACACACGTCAAGACTATTCCTTTTTGACTATTCTGTTCCTCCATCTCTAAGCTTTTATACAGCCCAAATATATATACTATTTACCTCTTTCTGATTTTCACATTTGACGTTTTCTACTAATAAAGCTATTATGGCTTCCTTTGGGGCAGACCCAGTCTCAAAAATGCAACTTCTTTGATAAGATCTTTATAAAGGAGAAAGTCCATAGGGATTGTAACAGAATTTGCCACTGTTCATTGTTTACATGCTCTTTTTTAAAATCAGTGCACTAATCACAGTTAATAAATGTGATTACAAACTTAAAGGAAATAAAACTTGTCTTCCAAGATTCAGATAAGTTTAAAAACACTCTAGAAGAATGAAGAAACAGATCAGTTTTAAAATTTGTCCCGTTGTTTGTGAGCTAGGTGAATTTTATTAACTTTAAACTAAAGTCACCTGTTGTCTAGGAATTTAGAATACTTTTTTTTTACCATATAATTGAAAAAATATTAAAACCCTTAAAATTAAAAAGATATAATAACACATATTTTCAAACAGTTCTCCAACAGTCTCTGATGATTATATCTGTAACAAAATATAAGGTCTTACTTAAGTATACTCTATGTTATATATTTTGTTTGAATCAATGTTACTGTTTCCATGTTTTAAGTTTTGGGTGGGATTTTTTTGACTGTTAGGCCATCAGGTTGCTCATATTAGGGAACATATTGTCTTGTTCACTGTAGAGTCTGATAGCTTTTTGGGTATACGTGTAGAAATATAAAATAAAAGTAGTTTTATGAAAAATATAAAGTATTTCAACTAGACAAGGAGTGTTTATTTTTATTTGTATTTTAATGTCACAGGAGGAAAAGAGACAAATCTGAGCAGACAATCAAATTGTTTTAACTAGGGAAGTATCTGAAGCAATGTTTAAGTGAATGGTACAATAAGTGATTGATACAATATTAGGGAAGCTTAAGCAGGGAAAATAATAATTTAGAATTGACAATATAGCATACTTTGTGTCCCTAATGGAAAGATGTCACTACCAGAAAGATGTGTTGAATATTGTATAAACTCGCTGTGTTTAGGACAAATGACTTCAACCTTTAAATTAACATCTTATTTTGTTTCTTGGCACCTCAGTTATGACTTATTCATTAAAGTTAGCTGTCAGAAGTTTGAAGACTACTGACATTGCCTTCATATGTGTCAATAGAAGAAATATGTGAGCTACTGGTTTCTGTCTTTTGTTTCAAAGGAAAATGCAGTCATTAGCAGCTGGCAAAGAAGACACAAAGAAGGAGTCACCGTTTCAAACATAGAATAGCATCAGTTGAGGTGACTGAAAGTATCACCTTTTCACAATATTCTCAACTTTATGTTAGGTACTTTACAGAAGCTAAAAGAAATACATCTGACGAAGCATGCCCAGGGTTGAACTTGTCTGTAAGATTGTGACAGCCTGGCTCGATAAAGTCAAACTGAAGTAAATCAGTAGATTGGTGTGTCAGCAAAGTCATTATTTGTTTCAATGTGGGATATTTTCTTTTGGGCATCTGTTAAGAATTATTATGTTAACATGGATCAAAAAATATTGCCTGTCATTTACCTCAATATGTCATTCTGAAATTCTGGAATTGTTACAGAGAAATTAATTTTTTTATCAGGTCTTCCAAATTTATTCTGTAAGACTGTTAAATATATGTTTATAAATACAAACATGAAATTAATAAAGAATAATTAAAAATAATATTGATGCATGAATTATGATAAATTCTTTAATTTCAGACTTTGTCCCTTTCAATATAGAGAGTAAAATATGGTCACAAGGCTCTTTTCAATGTGAATTAAAACTCTTTGCTGAAAATTTCAAGTCTTCCTTTGAAAGCAATAGCGTTTCCTTTGTGTCACTAGTTACCATAGTATACACAGTCTTGAGAAACACCAATAATGTTTTCACAACACTAAGAAGCAGTGTAGTCTGTATACCTATTTGGATATTTGGAAAGTAAATCTAGAAAATACACATGCATATGCAGGTTAAGGAAATTGGGAGCAAGGAAGGGGCACCAGACCACATATTGAGTATTCATTTTGTATATTTTATGGCCTTCAGCCATAGATTTCCAGTTGTAATTTCCTAAATTTTAAAGAAAAGCCAACCAGCATACTCTATCAGTAGACTGAAATATCTACACCCATGCTATGAAGTTCTATCATCTTAAATAATTACATTTCCCTAGACAGGTTTACGTCCTCATTTATGTGGGCTGAAACTGGAAAAAGATGGGTCAGGCATATTTGTTAGTTTTAGGTTTCACATGTATTTGCTGAAAGGAAATAATGAAAGTCTTAGAAAGAATTTGGAAATCATATGCTCCATTTCAGGTTTCAAGGGAGAAGAGTATCTAACAAAAAAATTCTTTAAGGCTGACCCTTTTGTCTTAGTTGTCTCATCTTCCATCTCTGTTTCGGTCCTCAGTCTAACCTCTTCTCCAACCACATTTACCTTCTGATTTTTCACTCATTTTCCTCATCTTCCCACTTCATAATTCTCACATTACAGTTCTCTTCTGTCCTTCATAGGGTGTTTCACTGTAGCCAGACTCTTCAGATTTGATCTGAAGCAGGGGAGTGCTGGAGGTTTTCAACAAGATTGTTGCACATGGTGTTACAATTTGACAGTCTTTTCTTTTTCTTTTTTTTTTTTTTTTTCCTCTTCTCAATGGCAAGGAAGTGTATACATCACCTGTTATACCATCAGAAATGGTAGAACTGTCTGTGGTGAAACCAATAATACTGACAAGTGCTCTAAGATAAAGAGATATTTACCAAAAATATCAGCTTTGCAAAGTTATAATTAACGAAAATAAAGTCTTATAATGGAAAGCCTCAAGCGACCTTAATTGTAGGTGGCACTAATGGCTGTGTCTATGAAAAAAAAAAAGTATTGGAAAGCTTCCAAAGGACCTCATGCTACACACACTTTTATGTACAGTTTTACTTCTGTAGGGCATTCTCAAGAATAAGGATATACAACTATATATATTTTTCTGAGTTTGTGCCTTAAGTCTATATCCCATACTTAGCAAAAGGACCTGAATTATCTTGTTGGTTACTACATTTTACTCAAAAGGAAATAAAAGGTACACAAAATGAAAAGGCATTAATATCTATACGAAATGAGTTAGAATGCGACAGCTGATCTGAATTAGATGAGCTATTATACATTTTTTGCTAAAAAAGTTTGATCCTTTCCTCTCAATTTAAATTATCAGTTTCAGACAGAAATAACCATAAAATTGTTCATAATTCATGGTTTTATACTCAAGATTTTCCTTTTGTTTATAATAGTTCCAGACAGAGTGACAAAGTGACAAAAAATGACAAAGTGCTAAAGGTAAAATGGATCCCCCTCACTCCTCTCATTTTCTTTCAGAACCTTAATTCTGTTTGTTTTTTTCATCTAAACTATGTCTAATCTAATGCAATAAGGCACAGGAATTTATCAATTTTTTTGTTGGATTGTATACTGTCATCAAATATCAATATTACTATTTTGTAGTGCTAAAAAATGTTAGATAATTCAGCTCTCAACTGTGCTGGCATCTCCTTCTGCTTTGTGTAACTACATATTGACATAAAAAGAAGAAACATCTGGTGTGTAAAAAGTAACTTGTTGGCTGTTTTTTAGCAGAGGTGAGCAGACCGTTAGTTTTTCAAGCTTTACTAGACGGAAAAAAGATCAAGCCAACCCTGGTCATACAACACCAAGATCAGTTCCAGATCAGTAAAGCCTTTTTTATTAAATTTAGTCCCATGTTAGAAATAATAATCACATTTTACATTATGCATTTCTAATTTCAATGCTCATGCCATATAATTATTCTGTATAATCAAACCTAACTGGTGGTTTGTTACACAGAGCTATTGAATGAGTATTCTGGCAATCAAGCTAGTATTTAACTATTTATTTGAGAAATGTGCAGACCCATAATTGTAGAAATTTGATAAATCTATAATTACAATGTGTAGCATTGTAATTACAATGTGTAGTCTTTAGCATTTATGAACAATGACAGCAAAAGAAATAACACACATCAGGCAACAAAAGGGAACCCTGAAAGTGAATGACACGCTCTGACAAGTTACTGTTTACCATTTTGACCAGAATGCCAAGTCTGGTCTACTTACAGTCTGATAAGATAATAAGTCCAGAGGCAATTTCCATCCCCACAGAATCTGATTTTTCCAGACACCAATGTTCTGTCTCATTTGGTTATTTTTATTTTATTTTATCTTCCCAAATCAAGCAATACACAGAAAGTCTCTGCCTTAGTATTTTGAGCTCCTGGGGTGGTTGGTATGATTTTGATGTGATTTCACACTGTCACTTGTTTATTTTTAACTACTGTGACAGAAAAGTATTTTAATTCCACCTATAATGCTATTTTGAAACTGCTATAGAATATCATGTTACTATGCTTAAAGAAGCAGAACATCAGTTCTAAAGTACACATAGTAAAATATTTCTTAAATGTGTAATTTTTAAAATACATAAAATAATGTCATTGTGTATATTACAGTATTTCCATTAGGCAGAAAAATAAATTCTTATGCTAAACAAAGTAACCATAATCTTTCAGTTCAAATTTCAGGATAAGGAGAATGTGGTTTTCTTCACAATTTATTTTGTAATATAATAACAATAAAACCATAAAATGTATCTCATCTGATTTTCTAAATTGCTTCAGAATTCTTAGATTATACACAGATGTCTTCTGGTTCTGGACACATTGCAAGGAGATGCAAAAAACTGAGAGATGAGTTGGAGAGAGAAAGTTTTAACAAATTCAGTGGACATAGTTATTTGCTGAAGGAACATCTGTTGACATTTTTAGAATCCATATGTGAAAAAGCAAGCAAGAAAAACATTCAGAAACAAACTGTTAAAACTCAAAACAAAACCTGTTTTCTGTTATGTTAATGTTTTGTAGATTAGCTTGGAATTTGACACATTGTTTTTCTACAACAGACATTTTCTAGAGAAAAATATTTTACAATTTTCTGGTTAAAAATTCACATGTTAACAATGTTGCTGATTAAGTCAGACATATCTTCTTTTTTTAATCTATAAATGTGGTTTTAATCTTTTTTTTTCTAAGTGAGCGCCATTTAAGTAAATTGGTGGTATTCTTTCTTTCACCAGGAAAAAAAAAAAAAAGTATTAATCATTACAGTAACTCAGTATCTTGCTTTGGTTAGAGATCTAGAATCCTCTAGATTGCTTCCTATAGATCCATAAGTATTACTAGATAACTTCTACTGGAAACCTTAACACACCCTGACTGTACACAGACAACTTAGCTACTTTCTTTCAATATATTGAATACAGGGATATTGCAGAGTGACTTCTATCCTATAGAAAACCTGCTCTTTGCTAAAATATAGTGGGGTGCTTATGCCTAGTTTCCCATAGTGACAGAAATATAAAGACGTGTGGGAGAATGGGTCTGAGGGGCAAAATGGCTGTATTCTGTTGAGAGACAGAGTGCATCACGTACTGCAATGTTTCAGCATCTGGGCATTTCTGTGGGAGTTTTCACCCTGATCTCCCAGTTACTTTTAATTAGCACCAGCGTGAAATGAATATGTAATAGCTACAGGGCATTAACATTCCAATTTGTTCCTTACTTTTTCCTCATGGATAATATGAAATACAGTATTATATGTGAAAGTATGTTTATATCCAATATAAACTAGAATCTGTGCTCTGTAGCACTGTTTTTATACTATATAATTGCACTGTATTAACAGTCCTGCCACAAAGGTAGGGTAGAACCTAGGTTTAGAACAGATGCTTAGGGTAGAACAGATGTATCTGTGTTCAGCAATGCCTTCTCTTGCAGAGATACAGCAGTGTTTAATATTAGTTCTCTTTAGGAGGCACTGTGAGCTATTATCAAGCTATCAATTATTTATCAGTAGAATAAACATTAAAGGATTCTCCTCTCTGTAAACAACACAAGCATGTTACTTTATCTAGTTACTTTAAAAAACATTTATCTGATTTGTTTTGTTAGTACATAGGGCCAAAATCACGCTGAAAAATGCTACATGGGATGATCCAGGCAAACAAGGCAGAACAAGCAAGGTCTGTTATTAGCAACCTACTATATTACTCTGGTAGTGGACCTTTGTGGAAGTTTTAAATTGTTATTTCAAAGAAGACCCAAGAATGAATTCACTGGAATGTCTTGGTTCAAATTTATCATGTTTATATTTATATTGCAACATGTGAATTTGAGGATAACTGTAACATCTAGAGAAAGTTTGTAGAAAAATTATTCTGAGAGTATTATAAGGAGAGATTTGTCTTTGTGGTAGGCAAAGTATAATAAAAATTTAGTTGAACAAACATCCCTCTCTGAAAACTATCAGTGAACCTAGAGTCTGTGTGTATATTCATTCATTTTTTTTTATATCTAAGGGATTATTTTTGCACAGACTCCTTTACTCAATCCCTTGTTTTACCAAATAACAATCACCTCATTCCCACTGGATCCCACCACCCATGCTAATTCATATACAATGACCATTGCTCCTCTGAGATGTGCTGAGTTTTCCGGATGTTAGGAAGAGCTTGAGGTGCATTCATGTGGGTATCTTTCTTATGACAGACAATAATAACTGGCTTACACTTCTGCTAAACCTTAGATCAATTTGTCTGACTTTTCAATAGGAAACTCCTCACGGTTTCGTGAATGTGTATTGTTGTTTTAAAAGGGTTTAATTTCTTCCTGAAATAAATGGTACAAGTGAGGAAAATGCAGTATCTTGTTTGTTTTCTCTGATTCAGGAGACCCAAGACTGACAGACAATCTCTGTTGCCTCTTGGGTGCATATAAGTGTGTTTATATCTATATATCCTTTCCCTTTTCCTAGAAAGAACGTCACAGATCAATAATGGTTTTATTATTCTGGGACATGCATAAGAGAGAACTGAAGCTGCCCTAGATAGGCAACACTAATTCAGCATTCTCTTTTATTCAGTAACAATTTCATGTGTTTTCTGAGTTTTTAAAAACTTGATTCATGACTTAGATGCAGCCTATATAATAACTTAGGCATGATATTGACTGTTTTTGAGGAACATAATTATGAGTTAGGTGACTGGTAGAAGCTAGAAACAAGCAACTTTCTTAACTGTGATACAGGCATTAGTGCTGTAAATTAGATGTGGCCTAGTTCTTTCCAAATAGCTTTTTAGCAGCAGGCTCAAATATCTATATAATTTTGGACAACAAATTGTTTAGTTCATACTTAGCATCTCTAAAATTTCATACTTCTACAGAAGAAAGAAAAAACAAAACAAAACAAAACATGAAGTTGAGAAAAGTCCCTTTATTAATACTTACAGCTGAGAAAAAAGCCAAGTTCTCTGAAATGAACTGATAGAAAGAGAAGTACTAAGATGTTGTTACATTCATCAAATAGGATTATGAATTCTGATAACAGCAAGCGATATTTTACCCCAGAAAACAAGAATAATAAAGTGTAAGATGTCTGCACCATTTGGCAAACTGCTAAAGTTTGGGCCATCAGGTTGAACTGATTTATTCAGATGCCATAGTATGGGAACAGAAACAAAATGGGGCAAGTACAATCACGAAGCTCAGGTGAAGACTGAAATATGTGTATCTGACTATTTGTTAAGACTTAAATTTCAAGTGAATTCCAATTTTCATTGATTTTTAACATTGTCAATAAAAAATTTGAACTTTAATATTTAAAATCTATACATCTGAAGGTCATAATCAACATCTTGGATACTTCCCCTCTTTGTGATCTGAATTATTGGGATAGACATGATTCAGTATTAAACCTTCAAGCGAATCTCAAAAGGGAACAACAGAGAACTTCATATTGTTAAACAGAAAAAGGTTTGCATTTAGATTAGATACTTAGAATTGGTACATGTAATGGATAAACTTTGACCACATACTAGGCAGGTCCACAGTCCCAGATAGGATCACATTAGTAAGTTAGTGATTAATGATCTTGGGTAATTTAGAGCCAAGTTCATTACAAACTCAATGAATCTTAAAGCCAGGGGCCTCTTATCTAACACATAAAATGGAGAAGGAAAATCGGTGGGCCATTGGCAGGAAGGTTGGAGAACACACCATGAGTGAGTAAAACTTAGGAAAACTATTTGGCAATATTTAGGTTGTAGTTCTGTAATAATTGAAAATAGCTTTAGAAAACGGGATATGCATATAGTCTGAGAGAGTAACAACAGAGAATAATGTTACACATTTTGATGTACTAGTGGGATATTCAAAATCTTAGAAATTTTATTAATTTGTCACATGTGTACAAGAACTGGATACACAACCAGAAAAGGCCATACCGACATTAAGCCTAAACCAATAGTCAGTGTAAATCCCTCTGAGTTTAAGCAGTATTTATTCCCTACACTACTACAAAAGGTCTTCCTATAACTCACTTCTCAAAATTGACAGGATGAATTCAGGTTGAATCTAGAGTTGGAACCCTGAATATCTCTGATGTAGGACCTGTGCTCTGACCACTAAGTTATTCACTTTCCTGAGAGCTCATAGCATAAGCGTTTCTAAAGAAAATATACCATAATTGAGGAAGTCAAACTGACTAAATCACTTCTGAGCACAGCCAGGTTTGGTTTTTAAAAACTATACCAGCATCTAAAAAGCCACTCTACTTTTTTTTTTTTTTTTTTTTTTTTTTAATATAATAGCAATAATGTTTGAAATTTGACATAGGCAGAAAATTTTATTCTGGTACATAGTGGAATTATTTTTTACATACCCACAGACCTACAAAATGAGGAAAATCATCATGTTTCACTACATCATGCATCTTCCACTTGTGTCATCTGCACTTTATCTTAAAATCATAGAATCATAGAATCATAGAATGGTTTGGGTTGGGAGAGACCTTAAAGATCATATAGTTCCAACCGCCCTGTCAGGAGCAGGGACACCTTCCATTAGATCAGGTTGCTCAAAGCCCCATCCAATCTGGCCTCAAACACTTCCAGGGAGGGGGCAGCCACAATCTCTCTGGGCAACCTGTTCCAGTGTCTCACCACCCTCACAGTAAAGAATTTCTTCCTTATATCTAATCTAAAACTACACTCCCTCAGTTTAAAACCATTACTCCTTGTCCTATCACTAATGCTCCCTGATAAAGAGTCCCTCCCCATCTTTTCTGTAGGCCCCCTTTAAGTACTGGAAGGTCTCTATAAGGTCTTACCAGAGCCTTCTCTTCTCTTGGCTGAACAACCCCAAGTCTCTCAGCCTGTCCTCATAGGGGAGGTGCTCCAGCCCCCTGATCATCTTCGTGGCCTCCTCTGGACCCGCTTGAGCAGGCCCAGGTCCTTCTTATGCTGGGGGCCCCAGAGCTGAAATCAGTACTCCAGGTGGGATCTCATGAGAGCGGAGTATAGGGGGAGAACCACCTCCCTTGACCTGCTGGCCACACTTCTCTTGATGCAGCCCAGGATATGGTTGGATTTCTGGGCTGTGAACACACATTGCTGGCTCATAGTCAATTTTCCATCCACTATTACTTCCAAGTCCTCCTCCTCAGGGCTTCTCTCAATCCACCCTTCAGCCAGCCTGTATTTGTGCATGGGATTGACCCAATCCATGTGCAGGACCTTTCACTTGACCTTGTTAAATTTCATGCTCTCTAAACTGACAGTGTCTGTTTGGTTAAAGCAGATATCTAGCTAAATTAAATTTTAACAAGCACTCTGGCTGTTAAACTTTATCTGTGTCATTTATGGTATGTTAGTTAAGTAAGAGTTTTTTATGCAATACAATCAAATATTCCACGTTACCCACAAATGCTACAACATTGGATTAGATGTTATCCAAGTATCTCTACTGGACCAAGGTGTTCTGACAATTCTGGATGTCAAGTGAGAGAATGCAACTGAAAAATTATTAACAAATGACCTATCAGCTATTGTCACTTAAATAACATGAAGCCCTCTTCATGTAAAGTGTAGAAGTATAAGTTAGGGTTGGGTAGACACAGAAGAAATATCTTTTACCTTATCCTTTCATGTCTTTTTGTATAAAAGCTTCTGTCTTGTTTCAGGTAAACCCTGTTAATACATCTATTGACAATTTGAGTAATAAAACTTTTCTTGTACAGATTCAATCTGTATTGGGTCTTACAAGGTAGATTCAAAGTTAATTCAGCTTTTAGTGTAAGAACAGCCTTCCACAACGCACTGGAGTGGAATCAAATAGTGCCAGGACTGAAACTGAAAGCACCTGCAGGCCCGCTATATTACATCTGTTCTCCAGCATGCATCGTTCAGTTCCATAAACTGCTGCTCTGTGCATGTTTGGGTCTATGTACCTCATGGAAACCTTCCTACATCTTAGAGTGGGATGCAAGCATTGTTCCAGTCTTAGAACAGAAATTTTTACAGTTGGACTACACTTCTGTCCTCAGCTTACTGCTTAATGCTAAATCCTAGTCTTTTGCTGCTGCCAGAAAGGGTTATGGTGAAGGAGCACTTGTTTCTGTATTAGGCAACAGTCCTGCTAATGGAGCAGCATATTTGAGTGTTTTAAAAATAATTTCTGAATCTCTTTAAAGACTGTTTCCTGGGGGAAACCCAAGGAGAGTGTGGAGACCTGCCAGAAGCCAGCAGCTCCCCTGAGAGTGAGTGGCTGACTAGGCACGGCCTGGGCCAGGTGTAATGGTGGCAGATTTAAACACGGTGTAACTGCCACCGTCACTTGCAGAGGCTACAGTGCAGATACATTCCGCAGCAGAGGGGGTGATTGTGGTGTGCAAGAGGAGGTTTCATGGGTCAGGAAAACCCCAGGTGAGTGTGGAAACTCACCAGGAGCTGGCAGCTCTCACAGGAGAGAGCGGCTGAAGAGGTGCAAGCAGGGCCAGGAGTAATGGCAGCTGCCCCCCACAGCCACAGCAGGCAGCCCCACGGAGTGCCAGCCACGCAGAAGCACTGCGAACAGGGCATGGCACAGCAGTTTCTGTGGAAGCGTGCAGAGGGAGGGCACCTCTTTGAAGGAGGGACATTCCACTGGAGGAGTGGAAAGGTTTGAAGTTTGCATAACACAGCAACAGAGCACCCTTCTGTGACCATATGTGCAGGTCAAGGGCACTCATCCTATCTGACCCTCAAGACAGGGTGGCAGGCACTCTGAGAGCAAAGGCTGCAGCTCTGGCTGGGGGGTCTGCACCATCTACCCCAGCAGTGGCCAATGCCTCCACCCAAACGGAGCTGCGGAAGGGAGAAGCTGTGGTGCAGACCTCAGACTGCAAGAAGTGCCCAGACCTTTCTCCTAGGGCAGGGACAGGCAGCAGACCTGCCTGCAAAAGGTGTGCCCAGATGGAGACAAACCTGCAGCAGGTGGCTGAACTGCAGGAGGTGGTGAGAAGGCTGTGTAGCATCAGGGAGGCTGAGAAGGAGTTAGATGTCTGCCAAACAGCCAAAAACACCCCTGATGACATACACAGAAGTGGGGGGGGGGGGGGGGGGGGGCAATAATGTGGAAGAATGGAAACTGGAGATGGCAAGGACCTGCAGGAGGAAGAGACTTCCTCTGAAGCCTGAGGTGCCCTTGCAGAACTGCTTCACCACTCTGCAGATTGAAGAGGAAAGACCTGTCACATCAGGAGAGACAGTGGAGCTGAGTAAGGCAGCCTGGTCTGCTCCCCATATAACAACCCACGTAACTAAGAAAAGGTGACAGGTCATAGTAGCAGGGGACTGTCTTCTGAGCGGTATGGAGGCACCCATCTGCCAACCTGACACACTCTAAAGAGGTGTGTTCTTTACCAGAGACTTGTATCAGGGATGTCACTGAGAGACTGCTGAGCCTTGTACAGTCCACTGACTATTATCTGCTGCTGTTGTTTCATGTGGGCACAAATGATGTAGCCAGGAGAAGTCTGAGGAGTATCAAGAAGGATTACAGAGCTCTGGGAGCAGTGGTAAGGGACTCATGGAGTTTTTTACCAATCCTTCTGGTCAAAGGGAAGGGGCTTGAAAGGGCCAGTCGAATCTGGCAAATCAACAGTTGATTACAGGACTGGTGCCACAACCAGCGGTAGGATGGCTCCTATGACTGGAGTGTTGGAATGGAAGGATGCAGTCCCTTTAGGAAGGACAGGCAGGGGAGACAAGGAGGGGGGGTCACCCTCTATGTCAATGACCAGCTGGAGGGCATGGAGCTCTGTGTGGGATGGATGAGCAGCCAACCAAGAGCTTATGGGTCAGGATTAAAGGGAAGAAAGGGACAGGAGACATTATAGTGGGGGTCTGATACATGCCACCTGACCAGGAAGACTGAGTGTATGAGGCTCTCTATAGACAAATAGGAGTAGCCTCACGTTCACAAGCCCTGATCCTTATGGGGGACTTCAACCACCCCAATATCTGTTGGAGAGACAACACATCAGGGCATAAGCAATCCCGGAGGTTCCTGGAATGCACTGATGATAAATTCCTTCTCCAAGTGATAGAGAAAACAATGAGGAGATGTGCTATGATGGACCTTGTTCTCACCAATAAGGAAGAGCTGGTGGCGAGTGTGAAGCTCAAGGGCAGCCTTGGCTGCAGTGACCATGAAATGGTGGAGTTCAAGAACCTTAGTGCAGCGAGGAGAGTGCACAGCAAGTTCGCTACCCTGGACTTCAGGAGACCAGACTTTGGCCTCTTCAGGGATCTTCTTGGCAGAGTAGTATGGGATAAGGCCCTGGAGGGAAGAGGGGCCCAAGAAATCTGGTTAATATTCAAGGATCACCTCCTCCAAGCTCAGGAGAGCTGTGTCCCAACAAAGAGGGAGACAGGCAAAAACCCCAGGAGGCCTGCATGGATGAACAAGAAGCTCCTGGACACACTCAAACACAAAAAGAAAGCCTACAGAAGTTGGAAGCAAGGATAGGTAGTCTGGGAGGGATACAGAGAAACTGTATGAGCAGCCAGGGATCAGGTTAGGAAAGCTAAAGCCCTGATAGAATTAAACATGGCCAGTGGGATTGAGTGCACCCTCAGCAAATTTACTGATGACACCAAGCTGTGTGGTGCTGCTGACACGCTGGAGGGAAGAGATACCATCCAGAAGGACCCTGACAGACATGAGAGGTGGTCCCATGCAAACCTCATGAAGTTCAAAAAAGCCAAGTGTAAGGTCCTGCACATGGATTGGGTCAATCCCATGCACAAATACAGGCTGGCTGAAGGGTGGATTGAGAGAAACCCTGTGGAGAAGGGCTTGGAAGTAGTAGTGGATGGAAAACTGACTATGAGCCAGCAATGTGTGTTCACAGCCCAGAAATCCAACCATATCCTGGGCTGCATCAAGAGAAGTGTGGCCAGCAGGTCAAGGGAGGTGGTTCTCCCCCTATACTCCGCTCTCATGAGATCGCACCTGGAGTACTGATTTCAGCTCTGGGGCCCCCAGCATAAGAAGGACCTGGGCCTGCTCAAGCGGGTCCAGAGGAGGCCACGAAGGTGATCAGGGGGCTGGAGCACCTCCCCTATGAGGACAGGCTGAGAGACTTGGGGTTGTTCAGCCAAGAGAAGAGAAGGCTCTGGTAAGACCTTATAGAGACCTTCCAGTACTTAAAGGGGGCCTACAGAAAAGATGGGGAGGGACTCTTTATCAGGGAGCATTAGTGATAGGACAAGGAGTAATGGTTTTAAACTGAGGGAGTGTAGTTTTAGATTAGATATAAGGAAGAAATTCTTTACTGTGAGGGTGGTGAGACACTGGAACAGGTTGCCCAGAGAGATTGTGGCTGTCCCCTCCCTGGAAGTGTTTGAGGCCAGATTGGATGGGGCTTTGAGCAACCTGATCTAATGGAAGGTGTCCCTGCTCCTGGCAAGGGGGCTGAAGATAAATGATCTTTAAGGTCCCTTTCAACCCAAATCATTCTATGATTCTCTATAGAGCATGGTATCTAGTCCCACTGAAGTGTAGGTGCAATTTTCTGAATTTCCGCATTGTCTTGCATATGAAAAAATAAATAAAAAATATAAGGACAATTTAATTCCTAGACTACTACTTATAGAAATGGGAATTTAAATTCCTGAATTAAAATATATATTTAACTCCTTTTTCCTACAAACATATAGCTATTGTCCCATACACTCAGCAAAAATTAATTCGGTCTAGATCACATACAGAAAAAGACTGACTGAAGTGGGAGGAGGGATTCAGAAAATTTGTAACATTTTGCTTAGTTGTATGAAAACTATGGTGACAACTAGAATAATTGCTGTCAATAAACTCAATGAGGAAGAAAGGACTAGGGAGGGACCTAAGGAATATTGCTGGCATGAGAACTAATGAATATAGATGACCATAAGGAAATTAAGGATACAAATAAAAAGCTCAGATGTTATTAGAGTGTGAATATGACAATGATGTCTGTACATGGTGTTTGGTGCACTTATTAAATGAATACTTACCTAGAATATTAGGTAACTACATTCAGTCATCCAGGTGACTGTTTTAGGGCTGTGATCCTACTTCCTATTCTGCTCCTAGGAGACTTGACATCAGTTCTCTGAAACTGGACTTTACCAATTCAGTTATATGCATGCAGAATGCTGTTTCCTTACTGAAAAAGATGTTAGGATTCTGGAATTTGGAGGATGTTATCTCCTAAAGAAACTGTAAAATATAATAAATTCTAACACATCTGGAAACCATGTGTAGTTTTTTGACAGGATCATTGTCCTTAATATATTTTGATACTATTGCATACAGACCAGTTATGTTCCTTCTGAACCTGTGACTTGATCTGTGACATTAACCCATTCAGTTCCAAGAAATAACAATCCATTTTGTCAGAGAAAACTCAGTGATTTATAATCTTATATAAGAACCAAACCTGTTATTTCTTAAAATTACCTTACTTTCACTTCCGTTCATTCCGAATTAAATATTCTGAATTACACATCACTGTATTTCTTAAAATCTGTATTAGTCTGACACACTCATGCCTTTGATAACAAAAGTTATTGGCAATTTTGAGATGATTTTCCAGGTCTAAAAAATACATTCCTCTACATCACCAACATAATGCATAAAGTACTCATTGATTTGCATGAAGCCAAATTTATCAGTCTTACAGATTTTTATATCTACTTGCTTTTAAGGTAATGATGTGTTTGCTCCTAGAGCCCTAAATTCCTGCCCAGTTCCTGGTTTTGGATATCTGAGAAGCTGGTTGCAAATCTTCGCTATGTAATAGCTTTGTTACTGTTTCTGTGTCATAACCTCCCTTAAGACTGACTGCAGTCTCGTCACTCATCACAACCATTGGATGGACAAGTGCTTTGATAAGTTTATATCCTCCTCTGAGTCCAGTATTTTCTTTGATGGAAATGACACTTTGCATGGTTCTCAGTTCCTTGCAATAAGCTTTTCAGGTCTGAATTTAGTAACCAGTTCTCCTTTTAGGGTTGCACTATTTGAACGGTGCATTAGCCAAAACAGGGATGCCAGAAAACAGACACATAAGCACAAAGTAATTCTACTAAGGCCACACTTTCCGTTTTGAAAACAAAGAAAACAAGTTTATAGTTTGTGGAAATCCCTAGATTTCCTTGCTTGATTCCACAATTCTTGCACTCTCTTAAGAGTGATTAGAAAAATCTGCTTTGTCTAATTCAGTTTGTATTTTTGCCAGATACGACAATCTAGTGAGGACCAGAGGTGTCTTTTGGTCTCTTTAACTCAAATCTGGCAGTGTACAGTGAAATCTTGAAAAGATGCCTTTGGGTCTACCCTGCTTTGTAAACAGGGTACCCATGTAAGTGCGGTTTGTTATAAAACAGTAAGATCTGTTTTCAGTTGTACTTTGTGAGGTGAAAATTTTACCAGAATGTTGCTTCTAGTGTTCATTTCTGCTCATGGACTGTATACATGTGGGTAATAAGCCTTTTCATGTAGGTTGCAAGTCTGGTATGTTCTTCAGTTTCTACTCTTATCTTCATAAAAATGCTCCGTCTTATGAGCTCATGAGCACAGTGCAAGAATCTCAGCTTCGGAAATTTTTAGCTGTCTCACATTCTGCTCATTCAGCTGGGAAGTGGGATATAGCAGTTAAATGTGCCCCTATCCCTCTGCTTCTGACCAGGACTAAGTTGCTTACCAGTGTTCTGTTTTCTTGTCTTTAAGTTCACAGTTTATGCTCAGATAATAACACTCTTCTTTGAAAGATTAAATAAGTCTTCCTAATGTATTTTGAATGTTTGCACAAGGAAAAAGAATTATCTTACTCTACCGTAACAATGCAAAATTGTTATTTCCTTTTATATGCTTCCTTTATTGATGCCTTTATTTCAGTTATTTATTGTAAAGTTACCTTAGAAATACTTACTTTTTAAACCTTTAGGTTTCAGCCAGGTGGCTTGAAGATATTTCAGAAATGAGGCTTGTTTAGAAAATATCTTAAAACATGTTTCTTCCTGTGACTACTTTCATAATTTAGATGAGAAACTAGATTTGGATTGTGTTCATAATCAGGATTATTCAATCCAAATAATGTTCTTTTCTTATGTGTATTTGAGCTACTACAAGAACCTATATATCGCAAAACCCAGAAAAAACAGAATATATCAATCCTGGGGAAGGAAGAGGGTCAGGATAAGCAACTCATCTACACCCAAATTTACTTGTCTGTTACACTGAATTTGAAGCCAGAATGGAAATTGCATGTCTTCTGTTACAAAAATACTTTAGGTTACTAAAGCTGTACTAATCTTTCTGTTGTTATGTTCAAGTGTTCCTCTCGCAGTTTCAGTGTTGCTCTGTAAACTTGGGCATGCACAGAGAGGATGTTCATGAACATTCTGCTCTTAGTGTGGACACTGCAAAATCAACCCTTCAGTGACTTGCCACTGAGGCAAAGAAGTTGATATGTAACTATCCCAAGTTATGGGTTTTCTGGAAAAGCAATTTCATGCATGATGGAGTTCTAATACCCAGTTTTGACCACTTTGCCTGTGTTTGGATCAGGACTGATCCAACTGCTGATTTCTGTTACAAAACTTGATATTACCCAACTAATTGGCAAAATTTTGCAAAAAAAATTGCAGATGTAGCAATACGTCTGTTTAGCTCTTGTTCAGGGTATTCTTTTCCAAAGCTTTATTTAAAAATGAAATTCTTTACTGTATATTAGAGTTTGGTTTTGGAAAATGTTTTTTTCAAGAGGCATCTCTGAGATTAGACCTGACAACAGTGAGAAAAAAACCACAACACACTTACAATCATTTCTGAAAGTAGCAATGGCAGGTTTCCGGCACAATGGGTATTAGAACTGAATTGTTTCCATTTTCTCCAGAATTCCATTTGTGTGCCTTTTCAAGTTGGTCTCAGTGAAGAAGGATGACCTAGATGGAGGTGACTTACTGCATACTAGATAGAAGACTGAAGAAAAGAATCACTTCAAGTATTCCCATGCACTGCTAGGTTCTTAATCAGCTGTATCAGAGCAATGTTTGAGTGAAAAATTACGTACAAATAATGTCTTGTGGTGCACATTTCAATCTTTCCAGGAAAGAAGGATCAGATTTTCCTCTAGAGCAAAAGCTAATTTGGCTACTTGTACTGTAAATTATGATATTTCCAAAAGTTTAGGTTTTTTGTAGCGTTAAATTGAGAAAATTCATATTTTAAGCCATTAAAAAAAATAAAAAAGAAAAAGAGAGATTTATTACCTCTAATGTTCTTGCAGGGTAATAAACATTTGAATTAAAGATCTGTGTGTGCATTCTTCCCCTAGATTTCATGTGTTTGTTATTAAATATCTTGGGAAATCTGCCACTCTCTACTCACTAGCACATTAGCAAGCATTTTTTTTTCACACCGTCAGGTTAAAAATTGAACATTAACGTTTTAATAAAGTGGCACCCTGTCACAGACAGAACCTTTCTTCAATATTTTGTGTGTATGTAGCTGGGAGGGAGTTGGGAGCTGGGAGTATCTTTTGACAGTTACTTTTTTGGTGACTTATGAGTGCTTTTAATGGCTATATCTTGTAAGAATAGGATGAAGTAACAGAATTAGAAGGGGAATAATATAAGTTAGACATATTAGACATAGAAGAGAAAATATATATCAAAGACATTTACAATTTCAGTTCGGGTGTTGATCTGAATATTCAACATGATCCCTTGTGTGTTCTGTATCCTGTTGTATCTGTTATTTGTCGGGTTCTCTAGAATAGCTCTAACTCCTGCTAAAGATAATACTAAGATAATACTCTTTGCCTGAAACTAGTTGAACCCCTATATAAAAGAGCTATTAAGATATATTCCTTATGATTTTCTTCTTTCTCATTCTAGAGGTATGGGTGAGGTTAAGATAAATGATACAAATGCTGTCAGTTTAGTATTAGGTTTCATGCTAAGTAGTTAGAAGCAGCAAGAAACATTTCTATCCAATTAAAACAAAACAAAACCAACAAGATAGCAGAGATTATCAATTTCTCTCACTCTTAGCAAAGCAGTTCCCCTCACCAAGATTCCTTGCTGAGGAATGTGGACTGACTGGTATTTTTTGCAGTGTAAAAACATATCCTTCTGGCTGTTGTCTCCACTGGTATAAGGGTTAGCCTTCCTTTAAGGCAGTCAGGCATTGAGATCCAGAGCAGAACTGGACTTTAAATAGTGTGATTTGAATACTGACTTGCGGAAAACAGACTCTACAACTCCAATAGAGTTATAAAGCAGGTATGTTTACTCCTGCGCCGGGGTGCAAGGGGATTTCTCCACAAAGCTTGCACACCCACAGCACATTTTACCAAAAACTTACAGAGTGTGGATATACATATTCATTGGATTACATAACACAAACATACATATGCATGAGTAAGGTTGGGTTAGTTCGAAAGGCTGGTGTCAGCAGTTTGTTATCTTTTCGCCTGTGCATTGCCTCCTGGTGGTCATCTCCGGGGGTATTTTGGAGGAAGGCTCATAGTCTTTCTCACCTTGTACTTTTCCTTGGAGCACGCGCAGATTCTCTTAGGCAATTTCTTGAATAACAAGAGTATTTTCAGCCAGTTTACTCATTCTATCTTCTCTAAAAGTACCAGTGTATCCACTTCTACCGTCCATATATGGCTATCTATTCATTACAAAGCCTAAACTAGTTAGAGCACATCTGCTTCCCAAGGACAAAAACATGATATTTTGCTGAACACTGCAGTTCTTGGTAGATTTTCCCAGCAAACTGCTTTGTTTTGATGGACACAGTAGTCCTTGGTAAAATTCCACAGAACAGTCTGGGCAAGCAGGACTCTTAGCAATATTCAAAAATACTATAAGTAATACTGTAAGTTGCTATAAGTAAATAAGTTGCAAAGCAGTTTGCTATAAGTAAATAAATCTCAAAGCAAGTAATCATTTCTCTGTATCAATACTTTAAATGACAGATTCCTTTGCCTGCACAAGGTCTCTTTTATAGCATTTTGGCTGGAGTCAACACATGAGAAACAAGTGCAGGAAAAGGAGTGAATGTTGTGTCTGGAAGTGTGATCCAGAAAATCAATGTATGTTCTTCAGTATGGAGTGTGTGCATCAAAAATATTTCACGAAGCTATCCTAGTTTACCTTCAGTCAGTGCAGTATCCTTTGGGGGCTGTGAAAGTATAAAAATTCATGACCAAATGACAGAAGAACAAGAAAATACCTGTGAAATCTGAGCAACACTTTAGACCTAAGCTTCAAATTCTAAAATTTGTTGATCTCCTGATGGGATTTTGGTTGAGAGGTCAGTAGGCTCTTAAAGGGGTTTTGTAGTTTGCAGTGGATGCAGCTATTGGGCCTGTTGAAATGTTTTTCACTCACTGAATACTCTTATACATCTTTGTGAGTACTCTTAGACATCTTTGTGTGTGCATTGTCAGGAAGTTTGTTTCAAGCATTTACGAGTTAGAATTTGGGTTACTGAGATAGTTTGAAGCAGTTTTCCTGATATCTCTGTTACAAATTATATCAAGAATTATCTTTGATGTACTAACTTTGTCATACAGACTTGAAAAAGTAATGAAAATAGAAGAGAAAATATATATCAAAGACATTTACGATTTCAGTTCTGGTGTTGATCTGAATATTCAACACGATCCCTTGTGTGTTCTGTATCCTGTTGCATCTGTTATTTGTCAGGTTCTCTAGAATAGCTCTAACTCCTGCTAAAGATAATGCTAAGCATAAAAAAACTTAATTCTTTGTATGATTTTTGAGACCTACTTAATTCATGTCAGTCCTCAATCATTACAGAGATAAAAGTGCTGTTATTTGATTGCCACTGAAGATATTTAACCAAATTTTCATAAAAAGTAGCCAGCAATTAAAATAGGAGATTTAACACTTCATTGTGTAATTCAACTGATTCAGGAATTTTAAGACGATTTACAGCTCCAGAGTGTTTATTCAGTCTCATCATTATTGTATTTGAACGGTGTCTGGAGATTAATGGAGATGGTAACACAGCAATTAAATGTGCTGGTGCAGCAAAATTTGTCTGCAAAGGTCACTGCCTTTCTTTACTCCTGCAGGTACTCTTTGAAGTGGTCCTTTAAATTGTTGCTCATTTTCCAAATGACATTAACATTATAGCTATATTTTTTTTGATATAGAGACAATTAATATTCTAGCTTACATCACATGCAAATATAGCAACAGTACACTATTTAATCTGAGTATTACCAGAATTTATATCTGATTCTATCCTTTCATATACTTTTTCCTGGTCGAGAAATGTACTTATTTTGAGGGAACTGCTACAGTCCCATACTGATTTTGGTTCCTCTACTTTCAGAAATATTATTAGTCCAATCTCAAAACAAGGAACAGTCACAGTAGCCTGTGATTTATATCTATAGTCTCCAATAGCAATACTTGTTTCAGTAGATCAGACTTTTCATGAACTCAAGTCTAAGTGAAGAAGTGCATATATCAAAAGTGGTTCACTGAGCTATCTTAGTTTACCTGCAGTCAGCACAGTATCTTTGGGAATGAAAAGTTGTGAAAGTATATAATTCATGATCATTCTGGATTAAATATTTGTTCTAGTATGATGCATGATGTCACAGGGATCCATTTGGTTCCTTTCTCTTTTGGTCTCTCCCTACAAATATGTGCTTTGAAAAAGATAAAGCATAATTAGAAACTTCTAGATTAAATGAAATACAGTTTGTTTCTACATTTAATTGAGTCAAATGTAAGTGTTGTATCATCCACGTGAAGAGAAATTGTCAGGTGCTATAGATGGTCAGCTACTTAGAAAAACAATAAGTGAACGATTTAAAATCAATTCACTAACTGCCTTTCTTGGACAAACTATTTCCTGAATGATTATGTATGCTGAACAAACTGAAAAATCATAAATAGACATAAATATATTTTTTTTAATTTCAAGGAAAGTTTCCAGGAAAAAGCTTTTTAATAAAAGGAGTATACATGAGGTTAAATTTTGGAAGCATCTGACAGAAGATTTCAGTGAAATAAAAGTGGCTGCTGATGTCAAATGGGAACATATGAAAACTGACATTAAAAAGTGTGAAGGGGCCAACATATTCTCTAAATCTGTGTGGAACAGGAATCTCAAAAGCAAGATGGCAAAAGCATTGTTGATGTCATATGTGGAAAAGACTTGATGAGTATTTCAGCTGGTGAATCAGAAAGTTTGCTCGTAAGTGAGCAAAAAGGGAGTTAAGGGAAGATATACTAGGTATACATTTTGTTGTACAGGGTGGGAGAAATATTCATGGCAAAGGAAGAACGTGGACAGAAACAAGTCAGAGAAGATACTTCCACAGTGAAGCTTTCCATGTACCACTCATATAGCACCAGCTGCTTAGTGATAGAGTATCAAAGTCAGTATCAAATAGGCATGGCTATCAGATGGTGATGGCTATGACAGAGGAGCCTGCTGTATGCTACATCATTTGTTTTGCTATGGGAGGAAGAAAGAAAATAAAAGGACTTATTTTTTAAGATGAGCAAGGAAAAAACAAACCACGTTATCAAGGGGAACACAGGGTACCCCACTTGCTCTTTTATAATAAGAATCATTTTGACTACCTTGTTTTCTCTCACTTGCATGAAATTACAATATTATTAATGAGAACATCTTTGGAATTTTTTGTACAGACAATAAAGTAAATGGATTTTGAAAAGTAAAATCACTAGATTTTCAAGAAAAGAAAAAAAATTATAGATGGAAGGTTTTTTTGGCAGTAGAATCAAGGCATTTAGTCAGATCTATATAAAGAACAGAAGACTCCTGATTAAAGGACAACTGTTGATACCAGACAAAATTTAACAGTTCCAAATAAGGCAGACTGAACTGCTGCCTCTTTGTCACTATGCTAATAAAAGGGATTATTGCAACTGTAGATTTTTAAAAATTGTCTTACAAGAGGCTTATCATACTAAAACCTATAATAAAGGAAACAAATCAAATGAAATTAATGATTCACTGTTATTTTATCAAAGTAGAAATTATAATAGGTTTTTCAAGGTTTTATATAAGTTTAACAACACTATTGTGATGATAGTAAAGGATTTTATGTGTCAATTGATATGTTCAGATTTCACAGGTACTATTAATTATTCTCTAGTAATGTTTTGGGGCAAATTCATGTTGATAACAAGGCCAACAAAAAGCAGTGATTCAATTTCATCTGTCAGTACCTCATGCAAAGACCTTAGAAGGAAAAAAAAACCTTTTGCAAAACCGAATTGTCAGCTCTAATATATCAAGTAACATATACGTTTGCTGCTGATTTCAATTTTCCAAAGGAAAGATTTATTTTATATTCTTTATAGTTTTAAAACTGTTTTAAGTAACTTTGATCAGATAAAACTACCCATTTTCTAAGATTCAAGAGGAGAGTTGAACTGAAATATTCCTATCTTGCTATCAGGACAATCTTCCAGGAGACATTCAGGCCAAGAGAGACGCTGAATTCATGTTTCTCATAGAAAGGGCTTTCACTCCTAAGGAATTAAAAGGTATGCACAGTCTTCCTGGTTTCAATTTTAAACAGCTACTCCTGTGATTGCAGTCAGGTCAATTTCACACCTTGTTTTAAAAAACACTTGTTAAATGCACCTGAGGACTTCAGCAGAATCATGCTTCCTTCCAGGATCCAAATAGAGCTTTTCTAGGAGAAATGTGAGGATTTGCTCAAGGTGGGGAAGTTTTACAGAATCACAAAATCGTCTAGGTTGGAAAAGACCTTGAAGATCATCCAGTCCAACCATTAACCTAACACTGACAGTTCCCATCTACACCATATCCCTCAGCACTATGTCGACTCTACTCTTAAACACCTCCAGGGATGGGGACTCCACCAACTCCCTGGGCAGCCCATTCCAACGCCTAAAAACCCGTTCAGTAAAGAAATGCTTCCTAATATGTAGTCTAAACTTTCCCTGGCGCAACTTGAGGCCATTACCTCTTGTCCTGTCGCTTATTACTTGGTTAAAGAGACTCATCCCCAGCTCTCTGCAACCTCCTTTCAGGTAGTTGTAGAGGGCGATGAGATCTCCCCTCAGCCTCCTCTTCTCCAGACTAAACAACCCCAGTTCCCTCAGCCGCTCCTCGTACGACATGTGCTCCAGACCCTTCACCAGCTTCGTTGCCCTTCTCTGGACACGCTCGAGTAATTCAATGTCCTTTTTGTAGTGAGGGGCCCAAAACTGAACACAGTAATCGAGGTGCGACCTCACCAGTGCCAAGTACAGGGGTAAGATCACTTCCCCGTCCCTGCTGGCCATGCTGTTTCTGATGCAAGCCACCTGCAAAGAAGCAGGACTCCAAGTACCTGCAACACTGTGTAAAGGAGGGAGAGATGTAGTGTGAAAGCAAGCTGTGTAGGAAGCGAAGGTGGAATAGATGTGTATGTGCACTTGTGACATGCATGTTTGGTTAAGGTCACAATTTCAGGCTGACAGACTTCAGTTTTATTTAAGTTTTGGTCAGGTGCCTTGACACACTACTGGAATTGGCTGTAATCACCACAGTCCTACTTTGGATATTTTCCATATTCAAACACAGTTTTGAAGATGTGGTAGATCAGCACAAAAGATTTCATTGTTTCCCTTTGAACAAGACAAGATATTTACATGATATAAATAACACCAACAATATGGCTCAGACCATAAAAGAGAGTGACAGCTGTGCAATTAGTAAACATATAACAATAAATGTCTATGAGAAGCTGGGGAACATGCATATGCAGCTGGTGCCAATATACATATATCACAGTAATTAACAAGAGTCCCTTGTTTGAGTAATAAATGCAACATAAGTTTAAACTAAGAAAGTAAAAATTTACGAATTCTTGAGTGCCATTTGTTTTGAAAAGTGACCACTTTCAACACATCAGTTGGATATATTCAGATTTATAGTGCTCATTCTCCTACAGCTAAGTTTTTAGTGCATGTGTAAAAAATATGGTACTTAATCTCATTGTGCTCACATTGTCCAAAGAACCAGACATTGACTTCTCTGCTGGCTCGTATTGCCACAAAACAGTCTGATAGACTACCTAGTTTTTGCTTTCATAGACACTAAATCTTCAAAATTGCATAGGTGTCAGTCATGACAGCTATCAGATTGCTGAAAATCTATCAAATGCAGAAAATGAAAATGCACTATGATAAATTCTTACAGGTAAAAGAAACTCATAAGGGTGGGGGGAAGTCTTTTTTGATGCCAGGTTATATTTTTATATTCTAGGATTGATCCTGTGTTTCTTAGAATATAATTTATTTGCGAAATATTGTTGTTTCAACTTCGATGCATAAAACAAGAAAGAAACTGTACATGAGGGACACCACATTACCACTGCTCAGAGTTTTCTTTAAAATTAAATTTTATATTTTGTTTTTCTGGTAAGGTAACAATTCCTAAGATAGGTGAAGTAACAATTCAAACGGAGATCAGTCTTATGAAAACAACCTCTAAAATAACAGTTATCATACATATTAGAATAGAAGCTCAAAGTTACTTAAGTTTAATGATGACTACTCTTTACCCTTGTGACACAGGAGTCATAACAAATGCTGGAGAAAAGATAAAGCTGTGATTTTCAATATCATCCCACAAGATAAAAAAAGAGGAGGTGGAAATTTTCAGATTTAAAGCACTTACAATAACAAATCTAATTTCATAGAGCAATGTTTTTCTATGTTTCTTAGTACTGAAAATGTCTTCCCCACTGAGACATGTTGAATATGCAGTGTTAAAGGAATTAACTGGAGAGAAGCGAAGTGTAAAGATTTCTTTGAATTTCTCTATGCAGAGAATCCTTGCTACCTTGGCCTGGATGTTTTCATTTTAGATTCTGTCAATGCAGAAGTTCATATATTTTTTGCATGAACTAGCCATGGGTTTCTGTTGTCTTGCCTGAAAACTTTGTGGTTCCATGCATGATCTTTTCCAAGAAAAAAACTAACATGGCATATGTTGAATGAGCACTTGTTTAACTGCAGGCTTCATGTACAGCAAATTAATTCAGTTTCAAGTTCTGCTTTAATATCACAGTCCTGGACGCAGATGACCTGAATTCAGTTTTGGTAATTTCTAGGGAAAAGTGAAACTACAATTATTGTCAGTGCTAGCATATTTTAAGCATCACTGCTGCTACCAATAAGAAAATACAGTCTATGTTATACTGCAATTTCAGAATACATTTAGTTTAAATGGACAAAATCCCCCTGGAAATTAGTGATGTTTTTATGTAATTTTTAAACTTAGTTTCTCATCACACAGTTAACAACTGTACTACTTAGTAAGTTTCTAACCTTTTTAGCACAAATTATAGGCTTCTACAGAAGTTTAATCTAAATTCACAGGTAGACTTTTTAAGTGACACTTTGATCAGAGCAACTCCTACCAAGGTCTGCATTCATTAACTACCGGGTGTCTGAAGATAAGTCTGTCAGTCGACTTGAATATCCCTTTTCCATCTGACCACACACACAGTTGTACTTTTAGGGAAAAGCTTTCAAGACAAAATATTTGTAAGGAGTATTTGTTTTTCTTCTTCCTGCCCCTGAGCTAAACACTCTCAGAAGTTGTTAAAAAAATGTGAGCACTCTGACTTCATCCTAATCAACTTCAAATACAAATGACTGAGGCCTCAGAATTTCTCAAGCAGAAAGCACAGAAAATTGCTACAAAAATCCCCACTGCTCTTCCAGCAATACCACTGAATGAAAAAGAATAAATTGCATGGACATTAAATACACTTTGCAGAATACTTTGTTTATTTATACAGTTCAGTAGTCTCTAGACAATTTAGAGTTTTTACTTGTGTAATTAACCTATTGACCTCACACAAAAAAGTATGCAAACAATACATATCTCTTACTAGTTAGCTATTTCAATGAATGTGAATATTGATTTTGTTGTTTGAAATGCTGCACAAAAATATTTTTCAAATTAAAGGGTAAAGAAAAAGATATCTGACAAGCAGTCCGGGGATCCTTCTCTATGGTCCTCCTATTAGCTACCACTCTGTTTCAGATTTTAATGAAACTGATTTTGACAGATTTTGGTGATCACAAGTGTATATATTTGAAAGAAACAAAACTTATTAATAAGCTTAAACCATGAACATAGATCTGAAGCATCTTAAATATGGGAATGGCTCAAGCCTTCATGCCAGCTCCATGCCTTTGAAGTTTTGGGGTTTATCAGAGAACTAGCTTTCAAGATTACGTTGGTTGTTTTATAGCTGCAGTCATAATATACTTAAACATTGATTTTTATATTCCTTCATCAAGAAGACAATCAGAGAAACCTTAGCTAATTAGGCCATGCTTTCCCATGCATTTGTGTACAGCATAGTTGATATTTTTCAAGGCTGTTACTAAATATTTAGATGTTGCATGGTTCTGAAACAACCCTGTTGATGAACAGAAAATCTAAGTTGTTGACAGCTTTGGCTTGTTGTTAACTATACTGGTGTCTCCTTGCTGTGGGTTAACTCCTTGCTAACGTGGACATCTGCTCTTCAGTACTTGCACCATTTTCTGGCTATCTTTTCTGGGGGACAGATGGGTTTATACTTTCAGACATGGTAGAAACAATATTTCTGCCTCTGTAAGGCCAGAAATCAACCATCCAAAACTGTAATGACATGAAGATAAGAAAAGACATTCATGATTTTGTTGGCTCTCCTCTCCTATGAAATGGATGTATCATTTCTGAAATGACTGGTTATCTTGGATTGAGATAAATACAGCATTTATGACATGTATGTACTCTCAGATAACCCTAATGTAAAAAGGTTAAGTAAATGAAGTTATGTGATGACAGATGCACGCTTATTGTCAATTAATTGACTACTTCAAAGGAATTTGCAGCATTAAGTTGCCAAAATTGTTCTCTATGTTGCTATCAGAATTACTAACCCTTAACTAATAGAAGAGCTTAGCAGAATGGTTGTCAATTATTTGTTTTTCCATGTGGACTATAATTTACTAAAAAGTACTCTCTCAGGGATCCCCTGTTCTCTTGTTAATAATGTTTCTCTAAATTGCTTGCAAAACCTGCTTACATAGGAGAAAAAATATTGGAAAACAATTCTATTCTAATTTCTTTTTGTTGCGGCTAAATCCCATGTAAAAGCCAAAGACTAAGACCTGGGAGAAATTAACCTTTTAGTCCAGCTTTGCAGCAGAATTTTGCACCTAAAAAGGCAAAAACATCCTTATCTGACAGGTCTTAGTAGTTTGAAGATGGTGGTACCAATGGTATGGGTATTTTTAAGCCTTTAATAATTTTCTTTTTTCATAAATATTAGAATAATACTTGATCAATGTTGGAAATGAAATATGAAACAATCACTAGCAGTAGTTTGGTGTGACCTTTGTTTTTTTCCCCGTGTTTTGAAATCTTCACGATAAATCTGAGCAGCTTGTTGAATTACTTGTTCCTGCATTTTAACTGTGAGACTGTAGTCAGATGGTTGGTCATCCCGAGTGGGGTAAGAGCTGCTTTGTATTTCCCTGAAACACCCATGACAGAAACATCATGGAGCAGGGATGCTTATGGGAACGGTGTATTCATAGATCCCTGTATCAATATTCTCCTTCTAGGAAGAGTGAGAATTGTTAAGGCTATAAAGAAACTCAAGCTATTCTTAGCCCTCAGCAGTCTTTCATCAGCTGCAGGTATTTACTAATGTGATAGGGGGAGGGAGGTGGCTGACTTCCCTCTGCCCCTTTGCCATCAGTTGCACAGTTACAGAGGTCAAACTGAATTGCAGCATACAGCATGTCTGGCCTGTGATGTAGCCTTGTTAAGTGCTGGTTTTGGTGTAAACAGTAACATGGTTCAGCTAACTAAAACTACACAGCTTCATTCCAAGCTCATCTACCAACATTTTTCTAGCTTTGGTAAGTTTGTTGTTGATCCCTTTCCTTAGCTGGGAAGTGAGGCTAACACTTGTACCAAGTGTGCTGAAGATAGTTGTCTATACTTGTGAAGTTTTTGCACCCTCTGTAATAAAAAATCCAACAAAAATATATGGATTAATATGAATTCTTGCAAGTGTATGTATATATTATCACATTTCCAAAAATGAAATTATGCAAAGCCTGGACCAGTTACAGTAGCTTTTCAGGTTGTGTAATTGCTTTAAATATGGCAGGCGTTGTTTTCTCCTGTGCTTTTAAAACAGATTTTAAATAACTAAACCTCTGAAAA
This sequence comes from Strix uralensis, assembly GCF_047716275.1. NCBI lineage: Eukaryota > Metazoa > Chordata > Aves > Strigiformes > Strigidae > Strix > Strix uralensis. The sequence continues at coordinate 35,038,311 of NC_133975.1, forward strand.
TTGTCTTTCAAAGTATGTGTGGAAGGGGAGACGATTATTTAAATGAATGAAATGGCAAATATATTCTAATGAAAGCTTTTACACCGTCTCTGGGGAAAACAGGTTGTGTTTTGGGTGAGTGATTTGTGTGTGATTTTACCTGCCATTCATAAAGATGTGGTTCAACAACTGATCCCCCTCCCCAACCCACGTGGTGATCTGAATTTAGTGCCCAGTCAAAGCAGGAATATAAAACTGAAGCTGCCTCTAAGAAAAGCTGATTCTGTGGTGAGGAAGGAATGACTAGAATGTTAGGGAGGAGGGAAAGTTTGTGCTTGATAAGGCCACAACATTTAAATGTTACAAAGAAGACAACAAAAACAGGAGAAAAAACTATATAAAACAATCCAATCATTACAAAATGATAAGTCCCAACTCTCCAGCAGTCAGCTGCTATTGAGTGATTAAACATAAAATATATATGTAAGAAAAATATATTGTTATTTTATAGGTATATACTATGTACAACTCTATAACACATTCATCTCACCTGAACTTTTCTCAGATATAAAGCAGTGAAATTAATCTCAGCAAAGCTGATGCATTCAACTTAAAAGGTCAGAGGACTGATTTCTAACATTAGCAGATTTGTTGCTAGGTTTGCTCTTCAGGATTTGAACAAAGAACTTATGTCTGAAGAGATTCTAAATAGTATTTTGTATTTATATTTAAATAATCTTTTCCCAATAGCCTTTGGATATTTTTTAAAACCTAATTTCAAAGCATGTATTCAAGATTTCTCCTGAAACTATAATTTCTAAGAAGTTTCTAATTCTCTTACTAACATGTTCCGTAGGAAAAAAACAACACAAATAAATACTATTCAAAATGTACAGCACTTTTAAAAATCAGTAAAGTGTTTCTAAAACCTCTGGAGATTTTGGAGTGTTTTGGTGGGGGGGGCAGTGAGGGAAGGGGTCTGTTTGTTTTGGGTTTTGTTTTGTGTTGGGCTGATGATTTGCTGGTTTTTTTTTTTCCACAAAAGAAAGAAATGAAAACAACCCAGGATTGTTTTACATTAAAAATATGTTATTAATTTGGAAATTGGCAACAGATTAATATACAATTGAGCACCACAAAAATGAGATGAATAAAGGTAACTTATGAGGAAAGCCAAGTCTTTGATTCATTGTGAGTAATAGAGAACTAATTTTGGTGGACTCAGAGGTATCCTGCTTAAAAAGTTAAGGTAGCTTCCAGAGGATTTGGGAGTGCAGCAGTAATGTACCCCATTATATGTCTTTGAGATGTTGTTTATTTGCCTCATGCAGTTAATCAGCCCTAATACCTGGGGAATTAGAGAGAAATTAAGCTGATCTACTATCTGTGTCACTTCTTGAAATAACAGCAGACAAAATATTAGTTTTCCCCAGCTCTTCACAAGAGTACAGTCCAAATCAGGCCTATTAGAACACAATTTTACAGGACTAGCCCAGCACACCTTAAGACTTATTTTGACTTTGCTTTTCCTTTGTTGAACATTGTAATGGATTTGAATATTTAATACCTGGTGAGGTTCTTGGTACTATGGTACTCCAGGACAAAGGAAGCCTCTCTGTGGGTATAGATTTGTCTAAACTCAACTGTCCTGAACATTTAAGTAAAAATGTGTATACAGGGATTGGTGCAGATGCAAATGTGAGAACTAAATGTGGAATGGGACATACAAATCAGCTGGCTTTATTATGCACCGGACTAAGCAGCATTCTAGCCAAGACAAGCAGGGTGGTATGATAATGCTTGATGTGCTGGTACCATGTTGATGTAAGAACTGTAGCAGCATCAATCTGCCAATTTATGCACTTTCTTTATGTGGTGGAGATGTATCTTCTTAGGCTACAGATGGAAACTAAAGTTCAGTTGCTCTCTTATATATTCATAATCAAGTTCATCTATACATAATAAATTTCTCACAATTTTTAAACCTAAAGTACACGTTCTTCACATTCTGTGGCACTGACACATATCAGTTTTCTATAAACAAGTAAGATTATGCTAAATTATATCAATATGATAAAGTTGAAAGAAAGCAAAAGCAATACAACAAAACTCAAAATATAAATAATAGAACTTATTGAGTATATGATATTAAACTTGGGATATTAGAAATAAACTGACAGTTGTTCTGTTATGTTGTGAAACTATAATAAATGCCATTTAACTAAAGTAGTAAGTTACTTAATACACATGATCATACAATTGTTAAGAGTAGAGATGTATAAATTGTGTTAGCATCATACACTTGCTGTGAATTAAGGTTCTATATTAAGTTTCAGTAATGCTTTTCTTTTTCAGAACTGAAACCAGGATTACATATAGACATGAATTTAAAATATAAAATAATTAAGTAGACTTGGATAAATTGTCCCAGGCTTTTGGCTGCCTGCACTACTGTAATGTTTTTGTTTTTAGCAACAAATATCCTTTACCTAAATATGGCAACACTGTGCAATTTTATAGCAGTTCATCTTCGGCAATTAGAACTCTGTTTTGGCTTTAATCTTTCCTAAGGTCATGTTCGGGTTTTTTTTCAGAGAGAAGCAAAAGCATATTTTTACTATGTTACAAAATGTAGAAAGGAGAAAAATAAATCTCCCAAAGGCGCAATTTCCAGACAATGGTTATAGTTCATATTTAACGAAAACATCATATGAAAAAGTCTAATTTAAGTGAATGAATGATAATTGTGAAGATGAACCACCCATTAGACAGAAGGAGTAATTACAAAGGATGACAGATTCAAATGGACTGATATCTTCATAGCCTTCTCTAAGGACGCAGAGCAAGACTGGTTGTCATTTGCTGACTGTCACTGTGACAGAGGAGTATCTTTCAAAGTTGAAGGAGAGCCTAACAAGAAAGGATTAAGACAGAACTCTAATTTAACAATATCTTCCTTTCTCACACACATGATTCATGTTCCTAATTAATACCAATTAGAGTTCAACTCAGTACTATACAGCAGTTAATTTTTTTTTGGCATTGCAAAGAGTGTTATATCTAAGTGCACATAAGGACATGCCTACTGTTTATGAATAATACTATGCTGAAAGGTAATTTTTTAATGTCAGCATCAGCATATCCTGCCCTAAGTGTGTTTTCAGAAGCAACACATCAGATTCTATCTACAATCACACTAGTATAGGTCTTATGCAAGAGTGTTAATACTTTTACAAAACCTTGAATTCCTTTTTTCTTGGCGTGATGTGCATGTTCACATAGTGTTTAAGGCTTCTGATTCTTGATAATCTGAGAATCTGCTGGTGAAAACCTTTATCAAAATTAGTCATCTATGGGTTAAATTGAGATTAATTCCTGTAATTGTTGCACTGATCCAGAGCTTGGATATCATACTTTAACTTGACTGAACTTTAATTCTCAGGGAAGTACTTAAAAGGCAACTAAAAAGAGATTGGAGGCTTTCTCTTCACAAGGAGTCACATGGAGAAGACAGGAGGCAACAGGTACAAGTTGCACCAGGAGAGGTTTTAGCTCAACACAAGAAAGAAATTTTTTACAGTGAGAACAGTCATTTACTGGAACAACCTTCCCAGGGACATGGCAGAGTCCCCATCACTGAAGTTTTTTAATATGTGTTTGGTCAAGGTGCTAGATAGTCTCATCTAGGCTCCCTTTCCCATGAAAGGTTCGACCAAATGATCTTTTGAGGTCCCTTCCAATCTGGCTGATTCTATGATTCTATGATTGATTCTATGATTCTATTAATACTTACAGGGTAGGTTGCTTTCCATCTTGTGCTGTTGATGTTGAAAGTCTTCCCAACTCTTTCCTTCTTGCAGTGCTCTGTCCAATGTACCATTTCCGTGCCAGTTTGGTTATGATGATTGAGCCTCTTTGCCACAAGCCATTAGGTTCAAGCTGGTAAGTCCGACTGGGCTGCTGTTACACATACATTTTTGATCAGGTTGTATTTGACACAGCTCAGTCATGTCAGTCTGCAAAAGACCACACAGACAAGTCCTCTGAGCCCTTTCAATATGCATGAGTGGAAGAGAACTGTATTTTTCAAGACTGTAGAAAACATGACACAAATTGGGATGTGAGCTGATAAATGCCTAGATGAGAGATTCACTGCCTGGAAGGCAATGGAAGGCAAATACCATAGATCTGCAAACTACTTGGATGTGCTGACTCAGATAGAAACTGGATTTTCCGATTACACTTAAGGTATCATTTTGGTGGTGGGTATTGATGAAAGGTGTTATTTGTAAAAGTAAAAAATTAGAAAATATGTATCAATTAGGAGTACATCTGTTTTGTCAGCTGCAGAAAAGTGGGATGAGACTTTAAGTCAGAAGAATAAAACTGGTGAGAGACCAATGCAACTACTGCAAAGTTTTGAATGGTGAATAAAAATATAGTTCAAAAGACATCCCAAAAGAATGTTAGGGGTGTTCAAGAAGAATCAAGAGACAACAGCATCAGTGAGTGGATAATAAGATTTCAGGAAGGGGACCGTTGCTAAAGGCACCTGACTTAGTGAGAAGTATGGTTCTGAATTTTGGGTTCCCAGATGTTATTAGACTTGATCAAGAACAGCCTAGTGGAATACAAGGGGTAAAACTAACCTGGAAATAATCCAGATGGATCTGGAAGAGAAAAACTATTCAATGCTACAACATACTTACTGAAATTAGAGCTGAAAATGAAAAAAAAAAAAAAAGAAAAAAAAGAAAAGAAGCAGTGACATGTGTGCCTGTTCTTTTTAAGATAAGATAGACTACATTTTGTTTACGCATAGATAATTATAGTAGGAGCAAATCAGAGGTTAAAGAAAAGAAAAGGGTAGCCAGCAGTATTCCTCCAGAAATCTCCTGGAGCAGGTCCCAAAGGTGTAAATTATCATACTGTTATTAGCTTTAATGTTGTTTTTATTTTCTAAGTGTCCTGAGGGACTTCTAAAGCCATGAAGGCTTATGGCTGTATAGGAAGTTAGCTTTATTTGTCATTTCTATTTTGGTCTTAGCTGAATGCTGGAAATCTGATCAAGGAGTAAATAAGAATGTTTGAAAACAGCATGATTAGTATTCCTGTATGTTGCATAACATCATATTACATTCTGTGGAGCTGGAATTTTTTTCATTTCTAGCATGATTCATAGTTTGTTTCAGTGAATAAAAAAAAACCACCCACAAACCATACAAAAAGTATAAACCCTTCAAAGAAATGTATTTCATTTCAAGAAAGCCAGGTACAGTGGATACAGATCCAATTTTAGCACATGCTGAGTGCTAAATGAGAGCACAAGACTTAACATGGTATAGATAGCTGAAGTTAAATATGCATAGCACAACCAGAAGATAAGTTTATGGAGGATTCAATAGCGAATTGGAGTATGGAAAGAAATGTAGCAATAACTTTCATATGCTGACAGTTAATGATAACAAACAAACGGTTTGAGATCAGCATGCTTTAGGAGTATCTAGACTTTCAACTTTGAGGGAAACCTCATAGTAATGATGTTTTATGAATATTTTCCCTTCTCCCAAGAAGCCATATATTTCCTTTCTTTTTGTATCCACCACTGCTTCCTCTACAGAGAGATCCTTCTATGATTCTCTATTTCTCTTTGTTCTGAAGAAAACTTTTTCAGCTTTCTCTGTCACTTCATAAATATGATAAAAAAAGAGGAAACAATAACTATGATGAAATAAAAGAGAAAACCAGTAGTCCTGCCACCATACACCAGTGTGAATAACCTGACTTGGTCTTCTCAATAGCCACTCTGTATGTATTGGAGGACTGCTCTTATATCCCCCATGAAGCCATCCTTTCTCTAGGCCAAACAAGCTCCAGTCTTGTAGCCTCTGCTCACAGGGTGAGGGCTTCAGCCCCCGATCAGCTTCATCCCCTCAACTCATTCCCTTTCATTGATGTTTTTCTTGCACTGGGGTCCCCAAAGCTGGACACAGTACTTTATATGCAGTCTAACGCAGACATAAGAGCTGGAAACTCAGATTTATGTAGTAATAGGGCTTTTTCAAAGAGGAGCACTGGGTGCTTCATTGGCAAAATCTGTGTTAATGGTTCATTTTTGTCACATTTCTAAATATCCAACATTATAGAAGAACCCTCAGAATGCCTATGATTTACTCATATCTTGTTCATTCATATCAAGCCCAGTAATATCAAGAGCACAAAGAACTTGATAAATACATACATACATGTAAAATGAAGTTTCTTCTTGTTTGGAAATGTGTTATTTCTACTTGACATATACAGAAAGAGAACTGGTGTTGAACCATTTTGTTAGATAGCATTAGATATAGTTGCCTTTTTTGTAGAAATATGATTCATTTTAATTTCATAAAATGCAACTGGATGTGATTAATTGTATTTGAATATTCTGTATTAGTTTATAAAATACATACATTTAAAAAAGGTATGATAGACTCCTGATTTAACTAAGCTTTATCTTTTATGAAAAAAGTCATAGGAAATACTTTATAGCATAAGTACTTCCTAAAGATGTATATAACCTGATTCCTCATTGTAAGAGGTGCTAATGCATATATGTGAGGTCCAACAATGGTATCAGAGTAGTATGCTAAATTTCTGAAAGCTAAGTAAATATATGTGTACATATTTATGTGTATATGTAAACACATATGTGTATGATTTTGGACCTCTTATACTCATCACAGATGAAATCAGTGGCTTGACACTTTGATTTTCATGTTCAGCTTTCACGAATTCAGATCTTTTAGGCAGAGAATGAGTACAGTGCTCTACATGAGATAGTTTGCTTATAAACAAAGACTCTAGGGACTTTCAGTCAGAGAACATAAAATGAAGCAAGCTAGCAAATAGAATACATTACAATATAATGCATTTGAGGATATACAGGTTCAGGAAGAAATGATGAGTGCATCTGCATGGATACCCATCCTCAAAGGTGAATCAGCAGTGCTTTTGGTGGCACTGTTTTTAAAAACATCAGCTTCAGGGCAGTGACATGACCTATTTCACAGTCCATGACATGAGCCATTCATCCTTTAATATACCTGGCATACAGCTGTATAGGCTTTGTGTGTGACAAATGGAAATAAATTCCTTTTCTGAAAACAATTTCACAGTCAGTCCAGTATCTGTTTCTTGCAAGAGTTTCTTGCAAGAGTTTCTTTGCACAGGATGGTTCTCCCAGCTGTAATGGTTAGTATGATGGAAACAAGTCTTGTATGACAGTAGAAAGAGAAGAGATGAAGGAAATTCAGAAAGAATCTAAGGAGTAGAAAGAGATAAAACGAGAGATGTAGGCAGAGGTAATGTTTAAAGCACCTGAGAGAGTGAAAGAAGTCTCTGAACTTCTTATAGAAAAAAAACCCGACTAATACAAGTAGCACACAGAGAAGAAAGATCAGAGCTTGAACTGATGATTAGCGAGGTAAACAAGGGTTTCACACATAAGTCATAAAAAAATAGAGTCATATTCTTCTGGCAATCATGCTTTAGGAGTATTTTTTTGTTGTTGATTCTTTTGTCATTATTTGTTAAATCAAACCTGGTAACACAAGTCTAAGATAACTATGCTAGTTATCAACATTTCTCACTTGAACAAAGAGAATTTGAAAGCAAAAGGTCTCTGCTGCCTTACCCCTGTAAGAACAAGTTGCTTTGCCTACAGAATATGAAGTCTGTGAAACATTTTGTCTGGGCAATATTCTCTGTAGATATATGTGCCTTCCTTTATGCTGCATATAATTTGCTGTACTACAAGCTGTATCAGAAATTATGAAAAAGTAATAAATGACATACATTTAAATAAAACAGATGTTATTGAGTGTAGTTAAGATGTGTTGGACTGATCTTCATGTGTGTTTCATTTCACTGATAGCTTAAAATAAGAAGGAACAAGTTGATATGCCTCATACTGAAAGTTGCTTAACTGATGATCCTTCTCACCTGGCTGATAGCAAAACTAGAACAGCTTCAGTGTCATCAAAACATCCAGAGCCATGGTCATCACCTAGGGCATGAAGGATTGAAGAGAAGTTGCTTAGCTTTCACTTTAAAAACTTCACAAAGTTCACTGCTTCCACCTGAAAAGTTATCTTTGGGAATGTGAAATGAGGCAACCTCATCACCAGGATAGAGTGTTTATTGCTGATTTTCCCCCTAGAGCTACCTAACAGATAGAAATCTGGAGCTGAATCACCTCAGCTGCTGAATAGATGGAGTGGTGCCTGACTGGAAGCAAGAGAAGAGACTGTGATTTAGAGAAGTAAAGGGAGAACTAATCCCCTCCCTAACACTGACTTTTACAGTCTAGCTTTTTCAGACTGAATACTGGAAGTTAGATACATAAATCCAAGAAACCCTGGAGTAAGTGCCTCCTCCCACCTTCCTTACCATTAAGATAAATAGCAGTGTAGTGGCAGGACATTATTGCAACAGCTATTTCAGCTAACCAGGTGTACCTGCTTACTGTGGGCATCTGTGTGGGCCCTACTGTGACCTTCTTGCAGAAAGGTATGTTTGGGGCTTAATATGATGCATCCCATCCCTCTGTACTGGTCCCTCACTTTTACAACCAGTGCAGAGTAGCAGTCCCATCCCTTTGACCAGATAGAAAGAATGATATATTTTGCAATGTTAGCTTTCTCCATTAAAGCGGAAACTTTATTTTGTTGTTTTGTGAATGCAGATCTACTCTAAAATAAATATTTAATGTATCAGGTAGCGCGAATATCATGTAATGTAGAATGTGCTACTTGCATTTAGAAATATTATACTTTCATAATCACTGAATTACTGACTACTAGCTAATGTTTCACAAAATCGCTTATAAAACAACCATAAGGGAAGAGTAGAGGAAAAAAAAAAAAAAAAAGCAAAACCCTCAGTTAGCTTCTTTGACTAACTTTAGTTTATCAGCTTTGTTCACAATGTAACATTTAATACAGATCCTCTTCTCAAAGAGAGTTTTAGAAATAGTGTGCTGAACCTTCCTACTGTGCCTCATCACCCCAATATATGGCAAGAGACACATGGATTTGCTATGATCTTTCTTCAGTGTATGTAAGGTATTAGCAGCACGCCCACCTAATTAGAATCTAAGATTACTGACATAAATGTATTTGGCTGGCAGAAAATTTTAATAAAGTAGTTTAAGTTCACTTACACCAAAAAGATGCTGATTTTTTTTCACATTTCAAGGCCCATGGAGCAAGTGTATTTCAACAGAGTTTATCTGTGTGGAACATTATGGATGGCATACTGCTTACATTGAACTTGTCTTATCAACTGGTAATCCCCTTCTGCTTGATGCTCACCTTAGTGTAAAAGATTTGTCTTGCTATATTAGAAGCTGGACTCTGAACTGATCCTGGTTGCCTTTTCTACTGTTAGCGCAGAGGGAACTGTAAGCATTTGTAACTATAAAAATTAGTATTTGTTGTCTTCACCTTCTCCGCCTCCTGAGATCCCTCTTTCAGACTAAGAAAGACATGTCTAGAGGTTAAAAGACGTACGATGGTGGACAAATTGAACTTCAGAATTGAAAGGTCATTTCAAATAAATTTTGTATTTCCCCTGTGGTGGTCTGTTGCAAATAAATCTTGGTCTAATGGCTGCACTTGCACTACCTTGGGTATAAAAGATTAATAGATTTTTATAGAATCTGAAGCCTAAGGGACCATTAGATCATATAGCCTGACTGTCTGTATATCTCAGGTCATTACATTTCACCAAGTTGCCCTTATATTTGATCTGATAACTTCTGTCAAACAGAAGCACGTCTTCCAAAAAAGAAAGTCAAACTTGATTGCAAGACATCCATACCTCCTAAATTTATGTTAATAATGTGTATCAACAGCTAATAAGTAGATGTAGGTGTGATTTTTTGGGGTTTTTAATGGGGTAATGTGAATCTGATGGTATTACAGTCATTTGCACTAAAGGGTTTATTTCAACCGTACTTTTTTTTTTTTTTTGAGAAAAAAGAGGTATTAACGTTTTCAAGATGTAAACAATTTTTTTTTCTATTTCAATGACACAAAATAAATAAAAGTATGAACTGAAATAAAACATGTCAAAAGAACAATCCACAATTTTGATAGAGGGGAGAAATAATTCTAATTAAAAATTAATGTTCAGTCTAGACTAGGTTGAAAAGAAAACCAGTATATGTTGGAAATATGCATTATGAAAGCCATTTCCTACTAGGTCTTGTTAGTTAACTAGACATTATTTCAAAAATAAGGGCTTTTCCTTTCCCACCTCCAATTTATCTGGTCTCAGTTTCCATGAAAATCAGTGATGACTTGCATTTCTTTCTTGTGTATCTGCATCTCTACATTTGCCTTACATTAAATGAATTTTATTTGAATGGGTCAGTTTTTCAAATAAGCCATACTACTGTACTTTAATTTACTTTAATAATTTTATAAGCACTGATTTTATATTCACTTCCATATCATTAAAGAAAATTCTGAATTATATTGATATCAATCCCTACAGAACTTCATGTGGAACTTCAGTTCCATGTTGATTTCTCATCAGTAGGGAATTTTGAGTTCTGACAATATTTTCAGTTCTTTTAAGATTGATCCATCCTTGGAGTCTCCATTTTGGAGATACACAAAAACCATTTGGACATGGCCCTGGGCAACTGGCTCTAGGCAGCCCTCCTTAAGCAGGGTGGTTGAACAAGCTGACCTCCAGAAGTCCCTTCCAACCTCACCCATTCCATGATTCTGATTCTGGTAATAAACTGCACTATTTTAATTTAATGTGAAGTAAAAAACCTTATACCAGTCAAAATATCTTGTATAGAAATACTTCTGCATTAATTTAATTAAACAAACTCGTAGTCAGCTCACTTCTGGAATTCCCAGGATTTATTTAAAATAAATTGTCTATAGTCCATAAAACTCTAGAGTCCTCTCCTCTGAGATGCCAATTTTCCTTAGATCTTTACAGACTAATGGAGACAATATTTTGCTGTTTTAATAATATTCCCATTCTTTTCCATCTTTTTCAAATAAATAGAAAAAATACCACGAAGTGTTAATCCTATCATTCCACTTTGCAAATATAGCACAGAATAATTATTGGACTTTTGTTTGCATCACTCATCAATTTTATTTCTTTCATACGCCAATACTTATTGTTAAAATTCTTTAACTTGTAATTGATGCATTAAAAGTACTTCTTTTCCTTAGCCTTATCCCAAGTATATTTTCCCTTGATATATTCAGCATCTTTAATCAATTCTGCACATGACACAATTATACCAATTTTAATACATTTTCCTGTTATTACATGCAGCTGTTTTTCTTTTCCCCAAATACTTGCCTTGAACTCACCTCTGAATTAGGATGGACATTTAACTGAAATGATGGTCTGTCTTAATTGTGAAACTGTGCCTTTTCTGTTGTGAACATAAAACCATACACTCTGAAACAAACACAATAAAAGTACATCTTACCTTGTATTCAATTTAACCTTACTGTATAACAATAAATCAAGTTTAATAGCACAAATTACACCTTTTATTTTTGTTGTGTTATAGAAAGTGCACATTAATTTCTATATGATTCTTCTAATATAATATTAATTCTCTGTTAAATATGATGGTACTTTCAAATGAGCAACCTATAAAGTTGCACTTTCCTAATCTAAGGTAGGCAGTGCTTTATTTACAAGGTATTAGAACGTACACTGCCAGGGCTATATTGAGAAATGGTTAGAACTGTGGAGTGTGAAATGCCTAAAGATCTTCAACAATACCAAAAGACTCAGTTATATAGAGGAGGATAATCATGTACATATTGGAATGTCAAGAAGTATCTTATACATCATCATCATCAATAAAATAATTTATCATACCAACTTTCTTTTCCGAAATAGTATCTACTTATCTTCTGGGCTATTGTAGACTATATATCTTGAGAACTACTGCCTGATGAGTACATAACATTTTGTGAACTTTCCTAGGGACATTGTTCTCCTATTATATCACTGATCAAATATAATACAAGTAATTTGAACTATTGGGACATAACATACAACAGACAGTGTCCATCTCATATCTATTCACATAGCAAAATTCCTGTATAGATTTTGGCAAGAAAAAGCTTACAATATAAATTGTAAATGCTTATAATATAAATTAATTTGTTCTCAAGTCAATGCATTACTAGTTGTTTCCTTGGCTTGTCCTCTACTAAATATTTTCTTTCTTTTCATTCAATGTGTATTAATCAGATAGGTCTCTTGGTTCTCACTTACTGTAACAAATTTGTCTAATGTCTACTCTCCTTATGCATATATTTGCATATGAAACCCAAAGCAGAAATGTAATTAAAAAAAAATCCAGACACAACTTAAAAGTCTTGTTGTATAATTAAACATATATTACCAGTTTTTTTCTTTAAAAGACAGATTTGCTATTATGTGGTAATAGGATGTTTGTTAATTATACTCAAAATACATTTTAGAAATCACATACTTCAATTCTATTAAAAAAACTCTTGGTCCCTCTGTCATGGTGTAGCTGAGGCATTTCTTATTCAAGTCTGAAGCTTTCCTTTTCCTATCCTTCCATATCTACCACCTTATGTTAGCGGATCAGCAGGGATTTCAGCTATCAGGAGTTTGTTTATTCAGGAACGGAGAAAATGAAAGATGTACGTAGTGCTTTTCAAAGGCGTAGTGACGGTGATAATCTAATAGCAAAGACAGTGAATGAGCACATAGTTTTGGTTGGCTGGATAACATTCAGCTGTCAAGACTCAGAGATGATATTTTTATTCAGAATATAAAAGTAACTTTGTGTTCTACCTCGCTTCTTGGAATCAGTCATCTAGATGCCCTCTGGGCAGTCTCTAAGGCAGCAAGCCTGGATGTGCATTTACAAATGGATTCTCAGCTGTCTGCTGATGAACTGAGTTGAACTAGCTTGATGGATGTAAAATCACAGTGGCCTACAGTGCCCTATAGACAGAACTGGATTGTCTAATTTCTGCCCCAATGAAGTTTATTGGTGCCTAGTGTGCCAGAACGTGTAGTCACATTCAAAAGTAGTCTAGAATCAAATAGAAGAAAAAGACAAAATTTTAAGCAAGAGGTACAGGTCATAGGAATGTGATCTATGCACCAACTAGCACAATATTTAAATGCAGTTATAAGTACAGTAAGGATTAGGTTTAAAATGTTGTTTCTTTACAAAGAGCGGCATACAGTTCTGTGGAGGCCAGTCTCCAATGCCATATAAATTCTCACAACAAATTGTATTCCTCTGCATGTGAAAGAATTTTGACCTGTCATTTAAAAAACCCAAACACTTCTACTTCTCCCTCTGACTGTGCATAAATATTAAAAACATCCAGTGATGGTTTTCAGTAAAAGCTGAATTTAAATTCCTCCAGGAATTAATTACATCTCTAATTCACAGTAACTACCATTTGTATAAACATCATTGGTGTTACCTTTATCTATTGGTGTTACATCATCTAGTGTTACATCTGGTGTTACATCATTGGTGTTACATCATCTATTCTATTGAAAGATTGGTGGATCAAGGAAACTGCACATAGATACTTAATTTTTTTAAATACTTAAAAATACTATATATGAAAATTTTGTTCTAAATTATATAAACTGACATATTTATAGACTTGTATATATAAACTTAAATGCATTTATAGTTTAGTAAACTACATATTCAATATAAAAGGTATTTTAAAATATATTATGTAATTTAGCTTATACATTAAAAAGACTGGGATGCTGTACTTATGTCCCAGCACAAAAAGTGCACCTGGTAAACAATGTGAATTATTTATCTAGATGCTTTTGTGACACATGCTTATAAAACTGTGTTTTTATTTCAGACAAGAAATCATGATTCATTTAAGGACTAAAGGTAAAAGTGCATGTTTCGTATTTTATTTTGAATCATATCTAATTGGTTTGTTAAGTAATTATGTTTGTTTAATTGAAATGCAAGTTTAATTTGAATTTAAATATTTTGAAAAGTGTGTATTCTTTTACTAATACATTGCTTATATAGCACTTTTTCTGCAGATCTAAAATGGAGAATACTGAAGAAAAAAATGCTTTAAGCTCTACACATAACAAGGGAATCTGTCAGCTCCATTTCATCATGCAGTTATAAAAGGTATAACTACGTAATGGGGTTAATATACAGACATCTTTGAGCGCCAGTGGCTTTATTTACACTGGTTTATGGATTGTAGTAAGAGCTGTTTTTTTGGCCAAGGGATGCAAGTCCACAAAAACTTTCATAACAGCCTGCATTCATTGGCAATATTAGAGCTAATATCATTCCTGGTATGTGCTTATTAAGTTCATCACTTTGAGTGGCACTTTGACGTTTATAGCCTCTGGATGCCAGCTGGATGAGGTTATAAGCCTAAACCAGCAGTTTATACCAGTGTTGTTTTTCTGTATCCAAGAAGCGAGCCTCAAGCAGTCAAACAGAAGGAAGCATTTTCTTTTCCCATGAGCAAAACTGTTGAAGAAAATTAATTTTGTCTACATTTCAGTCTTCAGTGTGATAAAATTAATGGAATGTTAAGAAGCTTAATAAATAAGTAGTTTGGTGATTCTCACAGAAGAAAAGGACCTGTAAAGATATATAGTTACATGATAGCTTTAGTCATTTAAAGACTGTAATCTGACAACTAAATCTGTTCGTTACAGTAAGGAGTGTGTTGAAGAATTACAAAAGACAGTGCATTAAATTATACAAAGATATTCATAGTCACATACAGACCAGATTTGATCTGTCACTGATGATCTCTATTTGCATGAACGTATCTAAGCTTTGAAGACCAAACAATTTAAAAGATTTATTTATTCATTATACAATTTATTAACAATATGGTCCATTTGAGTATGTCCTATATATATAATCTGTGCCAACATTAATGTTTATCGTTATAAAACAAAATGACAACAAAAAGTGGCCTTTTATAGTTTTTGCTTAACTATATAATTTATTGCAAATGACAAACATGAAGCCCTAGATAATATCTACAATTTGCTAAATAAATCTTTCTTAATGTAGTTATCTGTAGCTAAAATGAAATCTTCTAAGGAATTTAAATTACATTTAAGTTACCATGGTTCCTGGTATTCCTTCCATCATAATGCAAATGAAATAAATTGGGCTTAAATGTCATAATAACATCAAGCTGTTCAGAAATCATACATGCCTTTTGTGATCATTTGATTCAGCAGGGTCTCAATGGTCCCTCTGAGACTGATTATATTGAAGAAAAACTAGCTTAAACCACCCATACCTACTAGATAACAGAATAAACACATCTCTCTGCCACCAAATGCTCACAGACTATGTACTGAATAACAAGTTGCTTTTTTTTTCTTCACCCCCAAAATTACTTGTTTGCAGGAATAAAATAAAACTAATTACGTCTACCTTGCCTTTCTCACATAACTAACCTTGAAGAATTTTTAGGGGATTATGTTTGCACATAGTAATCAGTAAATGTCCTGGAAAACACTCTTTCTAATGACCAAATGCATAATGCATTTTATTATTTAGGATTTGATTGTCAGTATATATATGTTCCAAAGCTCTTTGCTTCAGTTTGAGTTTTTATATATGTAAAGCAGGAAGAGCAAGCTTAAAAGAGAGAGGAAACTCCTTTCCTCTTGGTCAGAATATATTGTGTTTCTGGGATTTTGTGGATGCAGACATTCATAAACATGAAAACATTTATACTGGAATTGTGTGACCCGCCATATAGCAGTTTTCTTGAAATATGTCAATAAAAGGGACATAGACTCATTCTCCAGTAATCTGTTCAA
The DNA here is from genome assembly GCF_047716275.1 of Strix uralensis. Classification (NCBI taxonomy): domain Eukaryota; kingdom Metazoa; phylum Chordata; class Aves; order Strigiformes; family Strigidae; genus Strix; species Strix uralensis. Next base: position 35,054,169 of record NC_133975.1, read on the forward strand.
AGTGCCACCTCTAAGGTTTTCTTTTTTCTCACACTTATAATTTCCCAGCATCTCATCTCTTTCATTACCACAATGTATTGAGTTGCAATATTTTCCTTGGTAAGCAGTACAAAACCATGGTTTTCAGGAATGTTCCTTTCTCTGACATCTCCATTTACATTTCCATTTCTAGAAAGATCAGGAAATAGAGAAAGTAAACTGTCAGAGAAATAAAAACAGAGAAAAAACCTTAAAAGACAAAAAACTTGTGAAAACTATTAACAATGTCTTCCTGTTTTGTTTTGTGCCCAGTCTCTTCCCTTAATACTATTCACTTAGGGAATTGTTGTATGCTATTACTGCTTGATCAGAGGGCCTTTTGCTTTAAGGATCTCTGGAGCCCATCTATTTGATTTAGTTCATACTGATATGAATAGGAGAGTGGAAACCAGAAAAGTGTTAAATGAAAACCACTATTACATTTTTATTTAAATAACTATTTCTACTGGCTAATCAGAAGTATTTCATTTCAAAGCATTCATTTATGGTTTGAAAAGTCACCAAAAGAAATGGACTACACACATACTCTATCTTCTGAGTAATTTCTGTTTAATTTACTGAAAGAAAGAGCAAGTTTTACTATTTCCAGTCCTCAGAGTCAATAAATCCATATTTTATTCTACCTCATTCATCTTGATGTAAAGAGAAAACTAGAAGATAAATTCTTGCTCAGTGGCCAAATCCTCTTTGAAAGGGTTAGTATTTGTCCCCCTAAGACATCAAATAGTGTCTTACTATTTGATTACTAGTCTATAGTATCAGTTCTGGGTATTTGGAGAATGCAATTTATTCACCTGATGTCAGCTTCTACCTCACAGACAGTGTGACATTATTGGGTTTGATGACTATCATGATGATATGGGATTTGATGGTATATGTAGCAGAGTCGATATTGCTTTAAATTTTTAAATGTGTTGACTGTGAACAAATGTTTACTTGAGAAATTTATTACACAGAAAAAAAAAAAAAAGTACTTGTGAAAGGAATGAGACTACCTTGTGAAACTTTTTTTTTTTTTTTCATTTTTCTCCTCACTGCTTTCTGATAGCTATTCTATTTTTTTGGCTTGTGAAGTTTATTTCACATAAAGAGTTGCCCCGATCCAATATTGGGGAGGGTTTTTAAATGATCCCAGGAGTAAAATTAAGACACAAATGAGGTCAGATGCCGTACAACCTTGTAAACTTTATTTCCCATAACAACTGATAAAAGCGATAAGACAGAGAGAAGAAGAAAGGAAAAGTCAGAATACCAAAGCAAGCAAACGGTAGAGATGCAGCAAGATTAATTACCACCACCGTGAATCCAGCAACATCTTGTTGGCTCGGTCTCAGTGCAGGTGATGGGGTCTTTGCTCCAAGATCCAAGCACTGCCAGAGTCCCAACTCCAAGCGATAAGATCAAGGTCAAGAAGATCAAGATTAAGATAAAGGTTCATCAAATATCAAGATCAAGATCAATATCAAGGTTCCTGAGAGAGAAGTACACAGTCCTTTTATTGCCTCAGTCCCCACGATTTCTCCAAAGAGTCTGCCCATTTCTACAGAGCTCATTGTAATATGTGCCACCCCTTGTTCCTCCATGCGCGCATGCCCAGGTGTTCACGGTGGTCGTGCCGGTGGGTGGTCGATCTGTGGGGTCTTCAGCCTCTGCACCTCTTCCTCACCCTGATTTCCTCTCCACCCAGCTCGCATGCAAGCGCAGCTTGGTTGGCATTGCCAAGGATGTTGTTGCTCCAGCTTTGGGTGGATATCGTGGTTTCTTCAGGGGCAATTTGTCTCCTTCAGAGTGTACTACTCCATGGCGACAGAATGTTGAGGCCAGGAAGTGGTAGTGGTGCAGTAGCAATGTTGAGACAAACACAGTCCCTTACAAGAGTGTATGCTAGAAAAATGATACATACAAATGACAATGTTCAGGAATGATTTTTTTCTCTGAAGCAGAGAATTTTTTCAAATTCATCCCTACTGAGACTATTGAAATGAGTGCAGCAGCACCAAACATGTTTTTAGATGTATTAATGAACAAAGGGGAAAATAGATCTTTTTGTTCTTGCTATTTGTTGCTTTTGTTTATAAGTGTCTTTTTTCCAGTCTTGGAAGCAGTACAGCTGCTCTGGTATAATGTTCTGGTCAAGTTCAACACAAACCCAATTATAGCTAACCCCCAAGCTTTTTGAAAACCCATAGGATTAGTGAGAGCCTTAATAAGCTGCCTAACTTGTAATCTGCTGTTTATCCATAGTAACTGGTGGGGGGAAAGAGAGAACAACCCTTTAGAAAGTTCTCAGAAGGTGTAATTTTGTCTTATATTGAATTAAGGCATGGAAGTTACCAGGAACACCCAAAAATGTTTTCTGTGCCACTGGTATGAGCTTAATTATTTCACTAGGTTACAGTCCCCTCAGTGGGAATTAAGACTGGCTAACCTTCTAGCTGAGAAAAGTTGCTGCATCAGGAGCTTGCTCTTATGAAAAGAGTTATGAAGCAGTACTCCATGGGAATTATTGTTACTACTTTTTTGTTTGTTTCAAAGACATCTTCCACTATTCTCACATGATTTTATGCTGAAAGAGAACAGTAAGAACAAGCCTCCAAAATTTCCTCCGAAATCAGACCTTGGAAAAAAACTTTAAAATTATTTTATTTTCATTTTTACTTTGACAGTCTTTTAAAAAAAATGCTTTGGCAATCATAGCAATGAAGGCTAACAATTTGTTGGACTGCATTATAAAAAGCTAATGGGCTGATGCAAGTTGTAAGGCATTTATATCATGACCAGTTTTGGGTGCCCTCATATGAGAGAGAGATTGACACCTGGACAAAGTCCAGTGGAGGGAAAATAAGATGGTCAGTGAGCTAAAGAACATGAGGAGAAACAGAAAAGTTGGTTTGTTGTATTTTTTTTGCCTGGAGAAGAGAAAGATGAGGAAGGGTGGAACCTAATTTCAACCTTGTGCTGTGTAAAACAGTTAATCAGAAAGTTGTGAAGAAGAGCTGAAATCTTTGAAGTGTATCATAAATGGGGAAGACACAGTGTTTACAAAGTGAAAAAATGCACAGGGAAATTGCATAAAAGGTGGTTAAGCACTGAGGCATGTTTCCCAGAGAGGTAGTGAAATCTCTGTTCCTGGAGGTTTTCAGATTTTTCCTTGACTGTACCAAGCTTTGTGCAACCTAGCCTGTCTTTGACATGAGCCCTGCTCTGAGCAGTAAGTTGATGTAGGGCTCAGATGACAGGTGCCTTTTAAAATAATCTAAATAACCATATTCTTCTTTAAATCTATGAAAATTTAGGATTCTGTATCCAAAACAAGAGTTTAAACAATGTGGAAAGAAACGGAGGCTTTTCATTTCAGCAGTATCATAATTTAAAAAGTATTTAAAAGTTAAGTGATAATTTCATTAAACAAGCAGATAAAAAATAAATGTTCTCAGTTCTGAGCTATATCAGGTTCCTGTTCAGAAAAAAACAGTGAATGATATTGTTTTATTTGTTATTGTTTCTTAACTTATCTAGGGAGAACATAAATCCTAGTAAGAATATAAGGTGGTACAGATTTCATATGGTTAGAGAAGTTACTGGACTGAGCTATAAACTAGAAGGCTTGTGCTTAATCTCAGTATTTTGACCAACTCTTCTAATTCTTTTCAGTTCAATCCTTTGGAAGCAATTATTCTACATACATTTTGCAAACAATGTAACTAAAAGACTGCAGATCCTTAAACAGACAGGAAAAAGAACTTGCTGCTAGGGTGACAGTCCTTCCTATGTCTTAGCCAGATTTCCAGAGTGACTTGCAGTATAGACACACCAGATGTTTCAAGAATACATGCTAACACAATTTAGATATTATGTCCTTTCATAGTCACAGTATGAATTTAGAGATTTCTAAGTTTATGAGCAAATACACGCTAACAGCCTTAACTCTTGACTTATCTGGCAAAGCTTTGTTTCTTTGCTCTACATCTGACTATTTTGCTAGACTTACTGCTCAATTTCTTTTCGGTGTTCATGTAGTCATTAGTTCCATACATCTAGCTCTCCTAGATCTGAATTACAGCTCATGTATAAGCAGTCTTTAGTCACCTATAAAAGCACCAATTTTTAGAAAAGCTTCAGTGCTGGTCAAGAGCTCTCTCAATGTCAAGTACTACTATTTCTGTGTCAGTCAAATGTTTTAAATAAGATATCAATGCATGTATTAATTAACCTATATGTAAATAATAAAAAATAAATAAAATGTATGATATATATTATATAATTAGACCATATAATGAATTTAAATATTTAAAAGAGCTTTGGTAAAGGGTAATTATGCTTTAAAAATCTAGTAAGAGTTCTTTGAGGTTTCAATAAATGTGTGAGTGACAGTGGTTCAGGAAGCATGACATAACCTTTTACTTTATCAGAATCACTCATAGAAAAAAAAATTATCAACGTCAAAATGATCATGATGGGAAGGTATGAAGAAACTAAACATGCATAGTTCTAAAGCAAATCCAGAACAGTGAACCCCTTAACTTTTTCTCAGTAGGTTCCCCCATAGGCATCTCAGGCAACCAGTGTGCATAAAGTAACAGTCTGAGAATACTACCAGGGAGAAAGCTGTTTTCTCCCAGTGAGAGGATCCTGTTTCTAAAAGTAAGTTAGCCTTTTCTTTTTAAGATAATTATTTTGAAGAAAGACCTGTTTGCAACTAGTGTGTTAGGCAGGTGACTGCCCACTAGCTTTCTAAAACATCTAATGTACCCTGTGTTCCTCATTCTAATTTGTGCTGTGCTTGTGCAGCGGGGTTTTTGGTAGCAGGGGAGGGGACTACAGTGGTGGCCCCCTGAGAGAAGCTTCTTGAAGTTCCCCCAGGTCCAAGTTGGACCCTTCTGTGGTCAAGGTTGAACCAATTAGAGAAGGTGGCTGTGCCTCTGCTATAACATATTTAAGAAGGGGAACCTGAGAGAGGATTGAGATTGGTGAGAAGGAGTTACAAGAAGGACACCTATGAGAACACTAAGGTCAGTGGAAGGAAGGAGGAGGAAGTGGGGGAGGTGCGCCAGAGCACAGAGTGCTGAAGTGTGGTGAGACAGCAGGGTCGACCCCCCTGCCACCATGGACATCATCAGTGGTGCAGAGGACCTCACACTGGAGCAGGTGGATGAGCTTGAAGAAGGTCAGGACTCTATGGGAAGAAGAAGCCCCCGCGATTGTAGTTCAGTGCTGGGAGGACTACAACATGTGGGGGTGACCTTGGGAAGAATGTGTCCCTGAGGGGATGACTCAGGATGGAGAAAGTTTGTGGAGGACTGTCTCCCATGAGAGGGACACCACATGGAGCAGGGGAGGGCTTCCCCCTCCCTTGGAGTGGTGGACTGACTGAAAACCCCCATTCCCTGCCCTCTGTGCCACTGGAGGGAGGAGGTAGAGATATCAGAAAAAAAAAAACTGATCCTGGGAAGAAGGGAGAGGTGGGGTTAGGTGTTTTTAAGATGTGGTAATGCTTCTCACTGTCCCATTCTGTCTGTTAAGTGTTGTTGTTGTTTGTGTCTTGAATTAAAGTGATGCTCTTTTTCTTCCCCTAACAAGCCTGTCTTTTGCCCCTGACCGTAATGGGTCCCTGTCCTAATCCTGATTCCTGGGCCTTTTGCTTCACTTTCTCCTTCCCAGAGCTGGGGAGGAAGGAGTGAGTGAATGGCTGCGTAGTGCTTAGTTGCCCTCTGAGCTCAAACCAGGACACAGTCTTGAATGAAATTATGGTCTTTGGAAAATGCTTTCACACAGCACTTAACAGTACATCATACTGGATAAAACCTCATGACAAACCGACACAAAGCCTTTGTGTCCCTAATAATAATTCCTGTTCTGAGAGTTTAAGGAATCTGTCCACACAAAGGTGAATTTTAGTTTCATGTGAAAGCTGTATCATAGTCACACAAAACCAAAAACAAACCCTGAAAAATCAACCAAAAAACCCCACCACTCATGACAAATACACGGGTCTTAAACTTTCAAAAAGGCTATGATGGTGGGTTAAAACTACAAATGGAAATGTCTGTTACTCATACTGTCTTGAAAAGTGAGCAGCCCTTAGCTCTTGTGTGTAAATTCAAGAAGAGAGGATACAGGATAAGCCTTTGCTTTCAACTTCTTTGATTTAAATATTTTATATATCTATAAACCAATCAGAGGCTCACCTTGATCTGAGTAAGCAGGTTCTATGTGAGCCATGGAGATTATAAATGGGGAAAGATAGATGTTCCTGCTTTGGGGATTCAAACATGCTTTTGTAAGAAGTCAATAAGATTTGTGCTGATGAAACAATTCAGAGCAGATGTTCTCTCACTCCTACAGGACATAACTTCATTTTGCTCTAATCATTTTAGCCACACAGTGTGCATCTACTTAAGTGGTGGAGAGTGCATGGTAGCAATTTTTTTGATGTGCACTCACTTACCAAGTCCTATTTAATAATATGTTATTGGTAGAGTGTGTTCTTTACATAGGGTGGGTTTTTTTTTAAGTTCTGGATGCAGATACTGTCTATAGCAAATTGCAAAAATATGTAACATATACGAAGATACAGGTAACATACTATAAATAACTTATGTTTATATAAAACATGCAGCTCATGGACTAATGCTAAATGTGTTATCCAACATTTAGCATTACACATGCATATTTATGTCTGAAAGATAGTTTCAGATATTCATGTCTGATGCATGTGATTTCAATATAAAATCCATGGAATTTGCAATAAAATAAGTTCAATAAGTATTACTAGGTTTTGTATGTTTGAAATAAGCTTACCTGGACACAAAAACTTTCTCTGCATGCATCACAGAAAATTAATGCATGTGGCCTTTAAAACTGTACCAGCAACATTAAATCTTGGAGTCTAGATATAAGAAAAATACATGTAAAGTGTTTTAGTCTATGATCTGTAGATTTTAGTCCATGATCTGTAGTCAAGATCAGTTTTGTAGCCCAGCTAAATTTTATTTTCTTGTTCAAAATATCTCAAATGATGGGACAGCCACCACTTCCAGTAGAAGATTACTCTGTACTTTAATAAAAATCATTTGAGAGCATATTTCCTTTATAAGCCATTGCCTTTTTGCTTGCCTGAGGCAGTTGCAGGTTTGGAGCTTCTCAAAACTTAGACAATGTTTTCACAATATGTTTTAAAAAAAGAATCCATGCATATTTATCATCATACCCATTTTTTGTTGCTGCTGTTCTTTCCTTCCTTTCTTTGTTTCCTTCCCAAAACGTACACATACTGACCCATAAACAATGTGGCATTTCCTTCCTGAGGAAACAGTGGACAATTTTTAGGGGGTTAAAGGAGTACCGTGACACCGAAACACCAACAGCTCTCCATTTCCATTCATGAGCAGATTAGATGTATTAATTTTATAGCTACTCCTAGAGATGTCAAAAGTGGTCCAGGTGCATGGAATAATTGCTGACCTCTTTCTTTCCCCTTTCTTTCATGCACCGAGGAAGATCTGAATCTATCCAAATGAAGACTTCATGTACACAAATGTTCTATTTGCATACCATCAATTAGCTTTTTAGATTAATCTAAGATTTTTCTTTTTTACAATTATATACAGGTTTGTCATTCTGGAAAAACATTTTTTTGTGTCTTTTTCCTTGAAAATTTTTCTCACTACTTCCAATATTAAATAGGGAAATTAAGTCCATTTTCTCCTAGATCTAATATGATGACTGTGTAGCAGATTCTCTAAATTAAATTTTAAATTTCTACTCTAGCTGTTGTAAAACCCAGCTCTATGATCTCCAACAATATAAAATTTTGTTTGCATTTCAAATGTGCCGGGGTCCTTATTTGCTCATGAGGGATCAGGAACGACACAACACCAATATGATGATCGAATCGTTCGTTTATTCTCCAATCCTGGTTACATTTATAGTACGCTAAGTTCCGTACACACGCACATCTGTACTCCGATAGGCTGCATACTATCTACACGGGCTGTTCAGGCGCCTCTACAAGCACTTGCATTGGTTAGTTGTATTTGCGTACATACAACCTGAAACTTACAAACTTCTCTACATTGTATCTTATTTTATTCAGACTTGTGTGCTTTTGCTGACCATAGTCATTCCTTCTTTTGCTGACCATAACTATCCCTTTGTTTGCTGACTTTATCTTGTCCTTGCACAGTCCTGTCTGCATTAGCTTCCTTCTAATGCAGCCCAGGACCCTACAAAATGCCTAACATTTCCTTTAAAAAAAAATTTTGACAAAATTCTTCATTTTTCGAAACAGTCTAACGCTATTGAATCAAAGTGTTGCTTTGAAATTTCTTCTTTTCTAAGAAATATATTTTTTTATGCCATCTTCCCTCCACCCTACATTATTGACTACTGTATGTCACTATCTAAAACTTGCTTTGTACTTGGCATTGGTGAGACTTTGGCTTCGACTACTGTGCCCAGTTTTGTTTGGAAGACATTAAGAAACAAACAAACAGACAAACAAAAAAAAAAGTGGAAGAGATCCAGAACAGAACAAACCAGAAAGCTTAGAGTTTTAGAAAGCATTATGTGGTATACACAGCTGAAAGAGCTAGGTGTTCCTAGATTACAAAAGGCCCTGAAGAAACACATAATGATGTTCCACCATACAAAAAAGGAGGGTAATGTTCTATTTCTACCAGGAAAGGATAAATCATTACATGAATAAAGAAAGCATACAGTACAAAGGGTGAATATTTGCCATGAAGAAAGCCTTCCTTGGAAATCTGAAGATGACTTTCTGTTTATAAAAATATCTATGTGTTTGGACCATGTTAAATATGTCCTTGTGCTTCAGGGACACATTATTTTGCAACCTTTATTGCAGTCTGTTAGAAGTGGCCAAGATACTAAACTCTGAACGACTTTCATGTATGTATAGTTTTTACTCTGCTGAGGATATTTTGTATACAACTGATGGCAGTTGTGCACTGCAGGTGCAAAGAAATAGGAAAGGAAGATCAGTCAGTTTTTAAGGCAGTAGAAATATGAAGTGTTATAGGACTCCTGGACCATATGTAAAATGGACTTGCAGGCTAATATAAGAAGAAATCAAACACAAATATTTGGCCCAGTTTGATATACTGAGGCTCACTATTTTATTTATTTAGTTTAACTTGTTCTTTACTTTGGGGGATATGTGTTGGGAGGATTAGAAGTGGGAAGAGCTATAAATTAGCATTAAACAAAGGCTATAGAGTTACCCTGAGACTTGTAGAGAATATGTCAATCCGTTTGGCATGTACTTGCAGTTCCCACTTCAAATAGAATGCACAAAAATAATAAACACTGAACCCACAAAGCTGTTTCCCAATATTTCATTAAATAAAAAGCTACAAACAAAACTAAAAATCTGTGCAAACCTGATTGCTACTGCCAGCTCTTTTAGTAATGATATTATTTGTGTTAATGGTGGAGCTACACATAAATTAAATTACCTTTAGCCATACCTTCAAATAGAATCAGTCCACAAATGTTTATACACTTTTCTTTATATGAAATATATTTTCAAAATAAAAATGTAGTTCTCCTCTGTAAAATCAGAGTTATGCAATAGAAACCCATGAAACTAAGGGCTGTCAGCTTTAGAGTTCTTTTGAAAACTTCTTCTTTTAACCTTCATCAATATCTATTCACAGTCATGCTTTCCTTTTATATCTACTTATTTGTTGAACTGGCTTGTGAAGTGCTTTGAGATAAGTTTGTGCAGTGTGCTACACATAAGAAACTGAAGAAACATGGTATTCCTCAATAGATGCAGATCTGGTGTAGAAAATTGGCAAATCTCTCAAATTCCCCTAGGCACATGGTTTACAGTAAAATGTTTTATGACTCTGTAAACATCAATCACAGATGCAGGAAGCAATTTTTTTTTTCCCTCTTAATCCAGATTTTTCTAATTCAAAAGCTGTTTACCGAGAGTAAACACATCATTCTGTATCCCCTTCAATTTTTCCACATTTTGGTTTTTGGTGTTGCTCCCAAGCTTCTCTGTTTAAAAAGATGCTTGCTGGAACAGAGCATTGTCTTTGTTGCACAGAAGATAAAAATGTAAGGGTTATGAAGTTCAGCTGAAGAAAATCAATCTGATATACATTAGGGGAAAGCAATAGTAAACCCAGCATTAATACATGACTTGCAACCATACAGCTAGTTATAGCAATTTTTAAATTTATGCTTAAAAAGAAAACAAATTCCCTAAGATTAGTATCAGATGATTAAAGTGATTAAAGAGGATTAAAAATGCTAATTTTTTTAAAGTAATTGGCCACATTCAGAATCAGAATAGGTTTCTTCATATCCTTAAAAAAAGATATAATTTGAACCTACAGGCAAGACCTTGTTTTGTTTTAAACTTTTATTTCTGTTACCTATGCTGATCTCAAAAGAAATGACAGGGGTTTAGTTTTCAAGCAGATTGAAGTAAATCTACCTGTAGGTACCTGTTAGGTACCTCTAGCACAAAGGCCTAGAGGTTTCATTCTGTGTAAGATGCACCAGAAGCATTTAAATTTTTAATAGAGGAGGATGTGCCCTAAATCAGTTTTCATCTCGTTGCATTTATGATACTGGAAGCAGTAAATAGGCTCCTAAAGCAGGCAATGTGAGTACTTCACTCTATATTTAGATCTCTTCATATTGTAGTTATCTTCTTATTTAGAGTACTTTAATGTTTAAGATCTACTTCTTTCCCTACCCTAATATATGTGTATAATATATATAATTTTTTGAGGTCAATTTAAATTTACCATGTGCATGATATTGGCTCAGAGAAGCAGTCTCTCCCAAGCAATCTTCTAGTTGTGCTTTCCATCTTCCAAGGAGGGGAAAAAAGTTGTTGTTACAATTGCTTTTCTCTCTGAGCAAACATTGCTGGTCGCTGTGCCAAGGCATGAGGTAGGTGCCAGGCAGGGTCGCCTCCCAAGCCTGATTTGCTCACCTGTAAAATGGAGTAAAGAGAATAACCATTTGCTAGTAATTACTGTACATCTGGTGGAAGGGCTAGTCAGACTTAGTCATAACAGGGTTTACACAGCCTCTTAGTGTTAATTTGCATTCACAAATAGAAACACAAGATACAACAAAATCTCTTAAAGAAAAAAGTTGCTGTCTTCTGATTGAGAACTCCAGTGAGTCCTCTAATTAGAAACATATTTGTACTGCTGTTGTTTCTAATTCTCAACTATTTAATTTATTCTCTGAGACTATTATTCTTATTTTTCTTAAAGTTCCTTTCATCTTTCTGTATTTTCTCACCTAAAGATGTGTTCCTTCTGACTTCACACCTTTAGCACTTGCATAGTTACAAATCTAATGTTACAAATGGGAGATTACGCCTTCAGGCTAGAAATAAAGGACAAGATTAGTGCAATATAATGAAACAAAAGAATATTTCTCATTTAAAACATGAGAAAAAAGCTTTATCCATTTATGTATATATATAAAGTGTATGTTTCAGCTATATATAATTTATACATATCCTGCACTCACATATAAAATCATTATTTGTTTCTAAATAATTCTTTTTCTGCAATTTTCATGGTATGACAGTTTTAAGCATTCATTCTCTGAACTTTTGATATTTCAGAATAATTTACTTTGAACCATTTTTTGCTAGAATATTCATTAATTTTCTTGCTCTGGAAAAAGACAAACAGGGTTTTTTTAAAAAAGAGGTGAAGACTACAGACTTGTGTTCCTTTAAATTAATGTAAGATTGGTAATAGACATTACAGATCTGAGAGAAAAAACAGCTGCTACAACTGGGAGGAACGCAGATTATATGGAAGTAAAGAGATGCTTAAAGAAGACAAGATGGAATTTAAAACAGGACCAGTCTTAACTTTCACTGGCACTGCCCAGAGCTGTGATGTAGTTCAGCTGTGATGGGAACCTGTGCAAACACAAAATGGGTTGGAAGACAAATTACTTTCTTTAGTGCTGAGCACAACAGGCCCTGGTCCAGTGAAGCATATACATGTGTTTAATCTATTAGTTCTTTTAAAATCAAGTAAAAATTTCTCTACCTTATTATTCTTTATTTGTTGTTAGACTTTTTAATTCCAGTAGTTTATGGAATATGAACACATGTCATCCTAGAAAATAGACCTTACTTATGGTAGACAGTATTATAACTATGTAAAGTGCTTCTTTATGTGAGGTGTACAGATTGAAAACTACCCAGTGAGTATTTGGACTAAAAGTTTTTTGTAAGCCTGACTTGTTAGGTTATTGACATACTGACTTTCCTTAAGGGAATGGTGTATGTATATAACTTCTTAGTATGGTGTAAAAACATGGCACCTTCCATCAGTTCACATTAATGAACACCATATGGTTTACTTTGGCGATCTTTTTCCAGATGGATATATACTGTTTAGCATATTGTGAATATTATCCTGAAGTGAAATAAAAACCTCATTAGAATGATTTAAAAAATAAAAATATTGAAAGAAATGTAAACCAGACAATTTCTTTCCGAGATAAGACAACAAAGATGACATAAACAAGCAAACAAAAGATAAATTAATTTGGAATAATAGGGAAGATGGAGAGAAAAATGAAAAAGGAAAGTTGGCCTTCATTTTAATTGTGGAGAGAGGACAGGACTTGAAAAATGAAACAATGGATCCATATGTGATACATGCAGAAATCTTTTCAACAAAAACATCTAAAAGTGGTTTCATTTATTTATTTATAGCTCACGTTTTAAAGAACTCTATATTCTGCATGCTTGCAAGATCACTTGGGTATAGCCAAGCCAAATTTGGCTCAGGAAATTTCATATTCACTGAAATATATGCTTTGAGATTTCCAAGTCGAGCCAATTTTAATGATAGTGTTCCAGATTTTTAGCAGAACAGTTCAATGAAATCTTAAGGTTTATTAATGGCTGGGGGTGGAAGAAAAAAACCCAAACCCTTAAGCTGCTGAAAGACAGCAGACAAGAAAAAGGTAGATCAAAACTATGGAGTAGGTAATACAGAATGCACGGCTTTTACTAAAACCATTTTTCATTAGAAAATACCCTCTTTTATAAAATATATTTAGCTGTGAGGTCATCTTCAGATTCTTGAAAATATTGTGCATTGTTCCTTCTTATTGCTTTGCAAGATAGTGACATTTTGGGTTTATGCATTCTTAGAAGACACCAGAACTCTATATTTAACATCCCAGTCTTTGTTATTAAAAATTCAAAATATCACAGGAAATGGTAGGAACAACCCATACCTTTTCTGTAGAGAAATATTATTTCATAATTTTTTTAATTCTCTTTTATACACTAGTTTCTATGCCTTTCTTTTACATTGTTATTGGGTCATGGATTGAACACCAATCCCTGAATGTTGGGCTTTGTTGTCATTAATTGAAGCAATCCCATGATACTATGACACAGTAACTTAATTTAAATGATGAGATCCTACAATTGATTCTTTCCTTAAATTTTCTTCAAATGTCTTGTCTTCTCCATATGTATTTCAGACTGTAAATTCTGTAAGAGCATGTACTATCTATTTTTCAGACATCTACTATACAAATCTGTGGAGTTTTTAATAAACAAATGCAATATGACAAGGCACTATAGGGATGGAGCTGTAATTTATACAGTTGTGTGCACACTTAGTGTGAGGATACTTTCTGCAAAACAGGAGGCTGTTTTAGGCAGTGATTCCTTCTCTTCCAGTTCCTCCTCTTGTTTTGCAAACTTGAAGAACCTGAGCTCTCAAGACTGTATGTAAGAATAGTTTATGTGAAAATATAAGGATTAAATACAATAGAAACCTCTTTCTTGTTGGACATTCAGCTGAACAGTGTCTTCTGAACTTAAATTACCATGCAAACAAGAGAGTTATAAATATCTTGATTATACATGTAGTTAAAACTCTTCAACTAGATATTTATCCTCAGAGCTTTCATTTTGCATAAACGTATGTGTTTCCGTTTAGACAATGTCATTAAAGTTCTCTTGAAAAAATATTCTAGCCCAAATGAAACTATTCTTTCACCTCAAGCTCTGAAGGGGCATTTGTGACAAAATATGAGCAGAAATTAAAGGTGATGTAAGACACAAAAAGTTTGGTTCATGTGGGGAAAGAGAAACCTCCAAAAGGTGTCACTTCAGGGGTTTAGCTACAGACCCCTGCCCCCTGCCCTGGAAAAATGAAACAGAAAGAGCAAACAGAGAGCTATAACAGTAAAAAAAATCAAATGGTTACAATAAAGTGAAAGGGTTTTTTGCCTACAGTGTCAAACAAAATTAATCACAGCAATATAGGTGTCAACATACTGTGTAATTTAAGATATTGTGTACTGACTGATATAGCTACATTCAGGTTATAGCAATGCTTTCAGTGATCATTGTTTTAGCTGTTATGAGCATTTGTGTGTGTGTGTGTGTGTGTGTATGTTGGGGAGGAGAAAGGCTAGACAGATGTAGAGAGTGAAATGTTCTTCCATTGGAAATCTGTGAAAATATAATACTAAATAATATTGTAAGTTCAAATTTATCATTAGGATTCATAACACTTAATTTGTTTTTCCTTTCAATAGATAGATTGTGTGTTGTACTTCTTCCAGAGAAACTACAGGAGCTCCATGGAGTGCATGGTTCAGCTACCAGTTGCTGAGTCTTCTGTGGTCAACCGACTTAACAGTCATTAATGGACACTTTTAATAAAATGGAAATCATGGAAATCTTGAATAGTTTTATATCAGATGCCAACTAAATGAGGTTGAACCTGTTGCTGATAATTCGCCCAGACTGATTTTTTTCAATGTGTCAGAGAGAAATAGGGTATCAAAAGGTGTTTTAAGGTGCTATCTAAAGATAGAAGTGTTTAGGTCAATAATCAAAATAATGACATCTTTTTCAAAAGGATTTTTAAGTCAAGTTGTAAAACAACATATTTGTTTTAAAATGATGGAATAGTCCTTCTTACTCAAAATAATCCAGGGGTTTTTTTTCAGTATTCATCTTTTTTCAGCTTTATTCCTTGTGTTGAATGTCTTAATCTTTATCTCTGGTGACTTCTATTTGGACAAGAAACTAATTTTTATTCTTGAACTATGTTCTACTATATTCTAAATCTAGATTGAGATCCCACTCCTAAATCACTTGCTCTGTTTTCTTATGATAAATTATTATTGTTTGAATGTATCCAGCTTTGTAGATGTTATTTTAAAAATATAGTTCTGCTGTCTTTGAACATATTTTCCCTTTTTTGGTTATTTCCAAAATCTTGTTTGACTGTGCTTTCTCATTATTGAATTAGTCACAAATATTGCATGTTACTGGAATTTTATGGATTTTTGTGTAATATGTAGGCTACAGCTTGCTGAAATATTTGGTTTTGATAAAGCAGAAGAATATTTCCTTTCTCAACAGGCATTACTTCTTTTTAATCAGGTCCAGAGTGAGAAGTGTTGCTAAATGTTTGATATGAATCGTTGTATATTTTTCTAATTTAAGAAATATGAAAGTCAACCGATTATATCATTAAAGCTCTTTACATTGGAACTTTAGGTGTAAGTCAATGGTAAGTTTTTACATTGCCTTACTAGTGACCTCACAGCCTGTTTTAGCAGACAGACCTTTTTAGAGACATAAAGGGTTTCTTTTTTTTATTTTCTCTTTTTTTTTTTTTTTGTCATTTTTTGCTAAATAAAAGTTCACGTGTCTAACTGTTCAGTGTTTTCTTGTCAAGCAGTTTTTTTCCAGATACTTTAATGCTTTATGTTAAAAGAGAGAGAGTGAAAGAAAGAGTGCAAGTAAAGACAAGAGTTTAGGATTTCTCTCAGTCACTACTATCTGAAAGTCATGTCTCACGTGAAGTGACTGGACCAGCAGTATTCATTTTCATTGTGCTTATTTGTTCCTGTGAACACCCCAATGGATGGGTGCTGTGTTACGTGGTGCTTTAGCAATGGGGCTATTACAGACACCGTGTTAAGCTGAGTTCAAGGAACTCATTCATCTGACTAATTGCACTGGCAATCCAGAGTGAATGTGCTCTTCTTACAGCAAAATACTAACCAAGATTCTCTAATACCTTTCATGCAAACTCATACTCTCTCTATTTTGTGAAGAGATGGCATGGACAAAATCACTGCCAGTATGAATTAGGGTTAAGTGAGTTAATGAAAAAAAGAAAAAGAATGAAAATGGAGTTCAGATTTTTGTTTTCCTTTTTTTCAAATTTATTGAACCTACATTGTACACTGTCTCTGAATGAGTTTCAAACTAGTATGGAAGTGAGACACAAATTAAAAGTAGATGCTCAATACTGCTTTGTAGTATAGAACATAAAAACCTTTACCTGTGAATAGGCAAATCTGGGATGAGCCAGTCATATAAATACATGTTCCAGAGTATGCTGGAAGCTATTGAAATTACAAAATTTAATACATATTTGACAATAAGTATTGATCTGACTCCCCAAAGACTATCAGATTAAACTGAATCTGCTTAGTGTGGCTTAAAATGCTTTTAACAGCTTTTTGTGTTAGTAAGAACTGAGACAGCATTTTGTGAAAGGGGTAATGTAATAAATCTATTCAGTAGTCAAACCTAGGGATCAAAAAGGTGTAGAATACAGTTATCAACATCAGTTCACAGAAGTCCTGACTGAATTGTGGTTAGTGACTTTGTGTATGAAGTCCCAGCAACGGGCAAAAAGCAGTACCTTGGGTGGCCTTGAAATAAGGTAGAAAGAACTTCAAAGGAAAAAGTCAAATTTAAATAGAGAGTTCTTCCATTTTTTTGTTTAGCCCAGAAACACAAGGCTTAATTTTCCAGAAGGTCATGTTTCCCAGAATTGGCCATAAAATAATTCTGAAATCCATTTTTTATAAAAAAATATAGCTGAAATATTGAAGAGGATGTAAGCTTGTTTAAAACACACCTTAGACACTTCTTAAGATCCAAGAAGAAAGCTGTAATACCAAAACTAAACATTTAATTGTGTCTTTGATTACCAAGCCCAAATCAAAGCAGAAAGCAGACTTGGTTTTAAAACTAGTTAGTATCTCAGACTATATCTTTCCAGATGGTTATTGCCAACTATGAACTGATAAAAGCTTATTTGCAATTAAAATCAGTTTTCAGATGTACTTCATACCACCTGTTACTTTAATGGTCTTTAGGATAGCCAGCATTTTAAGAGGTTTTGAGCTGATATAGCAAAGTTTGTAAGCTACAAGTTCATCTTCCGTAAGCTTGATTTGGAGAAAATAGTAGATGTCATTGAGGTATAAGTTTTAGATATATTTATTATTTAATTTTCCGTAGAAAGTGTGGAGATCTGAAACTGCACTATGTAGTTTGATAACTGAAGTCTGAATTTCAGAAGTTTAGAGCTAAGGCTTTTGAAAGTATTCCTAATGACTACCATTGCTTGAAGGCAATAAGGGAACTCCTGCTGAAACAAATTAATTTGTATTTGAAAAATTTGCCCTCAGATTTTTGGTTCAGATGTGTACTCATGTGCTTGAATATTCATTCCAAGTGTATTAAAACCTTTCAAAAAACTTTTGTGTAAAAATGGAATGGAAATATCAAAATTTCCTATAGAATTTCCTTTACAGCTTATTTTCTGAAAAAAACACAGCAGCAGCCCCATTTGGACTAAATATTCTCTGTTGGCTCTTTAGGGCATAGTTGCTGTCTTTTCTCACTGACAAGTGTTCAGGGATGAAATGAACATTTTTCTTTTTATTCATTTTTGCCTGTGCAACACTTTTAAAAATCTCCTCAAAGTTATAAGAATCCCCAGGATTTATCATTAAAATTTATAGAGGTGATATATTCTATTTTATCTATTCTATTTTATTTTATTTTTTAGGCCATGCTAGTGCTGAGAGTTTAGTTGTCTTAGAAAACACTAAAAAGAAGATTGAATGCAAAAGGCTTCCTTACCTGGGTTTTCCTTCTTGTACTAATTTTATATATTGTTTTATTCACTAATTTTTGCTGAAGCTTTGATTCTGTAAATGTTATCATTCAAGCCTAACTATAGATAATAGCATACAGTATTCTTTATTCTCAGGGGGCAAAATATGACCTCAAATGAAACTCAGAGGATAAATTCGTGATACAAATACACTTAGGGGAATTTACATTTGAACATTCATTTTTACAGTGATTTACTGCACTGATAAATGCATCAGAAAAAGTTCAAAAACCTGATCATTGTTCCAGTTATTTGATTTATCATACATACAGAGCCGCAATGTGGTTATGATATTGCATGGCTGCTTCAGGAAAAATGTGTGTCATGGGTGTGTATAAACACTTTTCTTGTTGT
Organism: Strix uralensis; assembly: GCF_047716275.1. Classification (NCBI taxonomy): domain Eukaryota; kingdom Metazoa; phylum Chordata; class Aves; order Strigiformes; family Strigidae; genus Strix; species Strix uralensis. The sequence continues at coordinate 35,072,549 of NC_133975.1, forward strand.
GTTTGTGAAAGGAAAAGCTTAGTTTTATCTGATGTGGTATTTTCAAGTTTGCAAAGGAAGTTGTCAAACCGAAATCTTATAGCTTTAAAAAATTATCACTATAATAAAAGCAAATGTTTATTAACCTTATCATCTCCTCATTAGCATCACTGCTGTGACTTTTGCAAGAGATGGGAGCACTACTAAAATGTCTCATTTGCATTTTGCATATCTAACAAAAGCAGATTACTTTGTTTAAATTATAGCTAATATCATTGTAGTGGTGTTATATATTAGAAATTGATTACCGTGTTTCTTCTTCTCTAATGGCCTCATTATATTTGATTTTTATGCCTCATTTTTTTCTTATTGAAATAATGAGTACACAACAGTGAGATCATTAATATTTTATACACATTTTTGTTTCCACCTAGTACTTCAGATGGAACACATTGACTAGTCTGACAACAAATAAAAGCACTTTGACTATGAGCATTGTCTGTCTGTGAATAAAATCAGGCTGCTTGTGACAGCTAGGGTTAGCTATAAAGAGAAAAAAAAAATAGTATCCTCTATATTTTCAAAGAACGAGATAAACTGTAGGTTGAGTATACAGAAAGAAACATGTCGGAGTAATGGGCTGCAAAAACACTATGAATGGGTATAAGAAGAGAAAACTGGGGGTAAAGAGAATCTGAGAGAAGATTTTAGTACGTGCCTCAAACTACAGAACCAGAATGGTGAAGTATACTTCTCTTCATTCTGGGGAGGCAACCTTCGGTCAATTTATAGAGTTTTTTTCAGTTGTGATGTCTGTTTCTTTTTCAAATTATCTTAGATCATCAGTAGATTTTTTTTTCTGTTCTGATGTCTAGTTTTCTTCATTTTTTCCTATTCTGTATACAATTGCAATTAAAAATAATAATTTTATGTGTGTAAAGATTGATTCTGTCTCCTCTGCTCACTGTGGAGTGTCTTACCCTGAGAACAACATCGATCTGAGTGGTATGAGCAAAGAGTTTACTCCTTTCAAGAGGTTATCAACCTTTACTCCTCTGCAGCAGCCTTGTAAGATTTATGAATGTTCTGTAGTAGTTATAAGATATTCAGACCATTATATTTACTGTGTATCTGTTTAGATATACCTTAACTTATAAATCAAGCCTTCTAGTCATTTAATAATTTCCTCCAATTTCTTGACAAGTTTCTTGTGTTGAAGTGCCCAAAACTGTGTGTCATATTGCAAATGTGTAATCAAGTGCTATACAGAAAGGGATCCTTATCTCCCTTTCCACAATGTAAAGCAGCTATCTATTTCACTATCAGTATTTGTATATAAGAGGTCAAAATATCTTGGGTTTGTTTGTACTGTATGACCTTTTAAGATCATATTCATTTTCTTGCCAAAATTACCCCTAAGTTTTCTACAGTTTTACCTCTTTCAAAATATTCCCTTCTGTTAAGTGTAAGAAAACATTCAGAATTCACAAATATGTTAGATTTTTAAGTTGGATTTCATTGTTTCCTTCCTTTCCTGTGATGGCTTATTCATGCTTCTCTGATGTCTGCAGCCTTTCAACACGAAGTACTTCTTAAGGCTTCTGTTAATTCAGCTGTTTATAACTTTGTACAGATTTTTTTCAGTTAAAACCATAGAAATCTGAAAAAAACTCTGTTGAGATTTATGATGATCCTTTTATTTTACTGGATTATATCTAAAAGTAGACACTCCATTACCTAAACCCAGGCCTACAATTGCTATTTATACAGCTTTTTTGACATAGATAAACAAAAAGGCATTGGTCCTTTAATTGACTTTAGTGACACTTCATATACAAACCAACTGGAATTAATTTTACTACCTCATTTTTATGTTAGGGTGTATCATTTATTAAAATCGAAGGATCTCTTATTGCCTCCTGAGAAATGTTTGTAAAAAGCAATTTGAAGTTGGAGCATTCTATCAAGGGAAGTATTGGATTGTCCATTGTATGACATTTTCACATCAAGACAAAAAGCCATTTTGGAAGAGTTAATTTAGTTAGTGGGCTCTACACAGGAAGAAAAAAAATAAAATTCTATAGCTAGAGAAATACAGAAGATAAAACTATATGACCCTAAAGATTGGATTTGCCCTCATATTTCTTGGTGTTTTTGAACACAGGAAAATATAAAAGGTTCTCTCTTGCAGCTGGAGTTAAAGTAAGATTGGGACCAAACATATAGTGTAATTTTTGCTATTTTTGGCAAGTTATTTGGTAGTCCTTATTAAAAATACAGTTAATACTCTATAAAAGCATTTTCGTGATTAGCATTTCAGCAAGTCTTCAGCTCCTGATAAACTTAAATGTTTTGAAAATATATATTATGGCCAAATCCACCCCTTTTGGCACTTAGATCCATGTTTAGTTAGGTTCAAAAATCTCTTGGTCAGCAGCTGCTGACCAAAGTTTTCAGGCATTTTGCAAAACTGCTTAATTCTTGATGCTACCAAATACCTGGGCAATTACAGTGAAATGGTTCCCAGACCTTTTTTAGCCATGACTCAGATGAGGAAATTATCAGTGTTGCCTCACACTAAGTGCATGTTCTCAGCCTTTCCTCCCTACATCCATTCACACTAACTTGCAGTCTCACTGGAGCTGGGCTTAGTCACACCTGAGGCAGCTGTGTGCAATGCCAGTAAAAGTAAGGCTCAACTTAAAAACATTTCACAAGGGAGATATGGGTATACCACAGATATGTTGTTATATGATTAAGATAAACATAAAGAGGGGTTTTTTTCATTAAAATATATTTTTATATGTATGTATGTGTAGATTTATATTACATCTGTTATATGTGTAAACATTTATATATGCATATATAATATACAGGTAATGCTGTAACATATGGGGACTTGGCCATGCAGTGTTCAAAAAATTCATTCGATTCTTGTGCCAAAACATTCATTCACAGATCATATCAGTGGATGTTCAGATACTGCTTGGTTTAGACCTGAATCAGAACACTGATAGGCATGAGGATTACAGCTAATTTTACACCAAATGTTAGAAATGACTGGGTTTAATCACAATGACAAACTCCCTAAGAAGAGACCACCTCAACGCCTTTCTGTCTGATGAAGAGTTTTGCTGGTGATGGGATGATGCTTCTTCCTTTCTAAACGCTTGGTCTGGCCATTGCATGGAACAGAGCACATCCCTTCTGAACACACTGGGGAATGTAGCAGGGCACTAAAGCACCCCCTGACGTGCTATTTCTCAAAAAAAGAATAAAGTTCCACTGATATATGGAAGATGCTGACAAAAATGAATGAAAACCTACTTTTTGTGTATTTCCCATAAAATTAAATTAGCAAGGTCTTTGTCTTCCCTTCCCAACGGCTTGCTGGAGGTTTATATGACAAGTTGTCTGTCAGAGGCTGCCTTCTTGGCATAACTTAGACCTAACATAAACCTCAAATTTCTTTCATTAGAAAGAACCACTTCATGAACATTTATGCCATCTTCAATAAGCTACGTCTCCTCTGAAGTCTTCCAGGTGGTCCAGACATTTAATCTTTCTTCCTGCAACTCATTTCTTCTTGTCTAAGAGGTATTTTCATCATATTAACTGTGGTCAGCTAACCATGAGGTTAGATTAATGCTGGTAGTACTACAAGAGAAGTGATGGAGCATATATATGAGAGCAAGCAGGGAAAAGGGAAAGTGGGACCAGCCCAGCTGACAGCAGATATTAGATCAGCACAGTTGGGATAGCAAACTGAGTCCTTGTCACTCAGATTCCTGTTACACAATCTCTTTTCTACTAAATCTAGTATTTTACATCAGTGTGAACACTAAAGTATTTGATACATACCTTTAAATAAGATAAACAAATAAACACAGCTCACTATTACAATCTGACATTAAACACTTTGGGATGACAATGGATTTGACCAATTATTGTCAATATCTTTATTCTAAATATAATGCATACATCCTTTGTGCATGTACATGTGCGTGTGTGTATGTATATATGTAGCACAGAATGCAAGCATAGATTGTATATATATTTAGTATACTACAAGTATTCCCATATTATACATAAAAAGTAATAGTTTTTACTATTTGAATGTTTACTTTCAGAATTAAAATATTAATGACTAAATATAGACTTTCTGGCTATTTTTATCCTTTTTTCTGTGAATCATTGTCCATCAAAATTTAGAATGTGTATGTATATGTACGTCTATGTAAACGCATTTAATAAGCTGTTCTAGTCTATGCAAATGCAATGTACAGAGAGATGGAATCATTAAAAGAATTATAAACTATATTTCTTTTAACCTATACCTATAGAGTATTTGTATCAATAATATTTATAGTAGTAGATGGAAAGGAAGGTTTGAGGTTTTTTTCTGATGGACTGGAATGATTTCCACATGAGTGTGTTTTTGCAGATCTTCTCCATTTTTTTTCTCCGTTTTTTTTCCTGTTTGTGTAACACAGGCATTTGTCAGAGGAGTAAGAAAAATTTCACTTTTACCTGTTATTGCAGAAATTCCAAAATAAACTTCAAATAGGGCCTGAGAATAGGATTAGCTATTACAGAAGATTCTGCAGATAAGTTTTCTAACAGCTAATGAAACAGTATACCTTTAAGTAATACATCTTCTTTCACTGGTACGTCTTTACATTGATATCTGTATTTCAGAATTCTTTCTCAGGACTTTTATCCATAATAAAATTAAATTCTTTTCATATCCAACCATTCAGAACATAAGTTATTTAATGTGTACATACTGAGAAGAATCACAATAGTGATAATAAATATTCTCAGTGCTGGTACTGTGCTTGATGTTGCATATAGTAGGAAACAAAAAGCATTCTGTTTTAAGACATGACAACTAGAGAACAAGAAAGCACCAAATGGACTTGTATACTTGCAAGGGAAGGGTTAGAGAGGAAAGTATTTCAATAGCTCCTTTTTTCTTTTAAAGCAAATTTTGGTTTAGTATTGGGAGAACTCCTCCTTCCCCCCAGTTGAGAAGATCACTGTAGAGTGTCTCTGACTGAAGCCTGCTACTCCCAGAGTTGCAGGAGATCAACATTTATCTTTTATGCACAGACATCAAAGGCTCTTCAAATTCAGGCGGTAGGTAAAGAGGGAGAAACGTAAAATAACTGCCAACTCAAGGCATGTTTTCTGAGAAGGAGAAAAAAACAGGCACTGTAAGGGAAGTGTACAGATATGAGAGTCAACAGACCAGAATAAAGTACACAAAAAAAGCCTGAGTATCTGTAGTTATTGTTTGCTTATATTGTATTAACGTACTACAAAAATACACTGCTGAGCTGGGACTCAGCTGGTGAGTCTGGTTCCAGGAAATTTACCTCTCCAACTCAGAGTAACAGGATTTTTCATTCTAAGCTCTTTGCCATGCAGTGTTTTGGACTGCTCAGTTTCTTTCCTTTTCAAATGGTTTAAAGAAGTACATTTCACTGGCCCTCAGCTCCAGAGAAAAGAAAGGGTTTTCCTCACCTGCTTTTTCATGCTGTATATTGTAAACATAGATTATATATCTGTGAGCTTTACCCTTAGAGACATCCTGAATATGGTCTTTGAGAAATTCTAAAGACAAATCTGCCTAATAAGTGAGAGGTGGACAGAGCTTCGCTGCATGAAGACACTGAGGGAAAACTGCAAGCATATTAAATTCTTTGACTTATCACAGGTAAATATGGCTTGATAATTACAAGAACTGTTTGTTGTTCATAACATTCAACAGTTTCTTCAACTTTTAATTTTTTTCAATGTTTACATATTTCCTGGGCTTTTTTTCCAGGTTATTCTTTCAAATTTAGGGGTTAAAAATACCAAATCATGCAAAATTTGTATTTAAAGACTTCTAAAGGTACCTTTCTTCTTTCTTATATTCTGACTTACTGCCCTCATCCTTTTTTCTTTTCAGTCAAACAGAAGGAACAAGAAAGGGAAACAAAGGGGACAGAAGGCGAAAAGTGAAAAACAGTCGTTGGATTTTCCTGCATGTATATATTGATAAATACACAAAGTAATGTAAAGAAATTATTTTTAAGTCTATAACTTCAAGTGAAAATAAATTAAACATTCTAGTTACTTGTAGACTCCTCCTTATGCATGGAATGAATTTATGCTGCTTGGGCAAATGTTAGTCTTGAAGATCCTTCTGCTTTTCCAGAGATTGTTTGCTTAGAATTTTATTTTGCTCAATAAACCACCACTTTTATAGAAGAAAATAGCATGTTCTAAATCTGTGCACAGTCTAACACTTAGTTTTATAACACAAAGATGTTGTCCATCCATCACTGATAGTGATCTCTCCATTGCTCATTGGTAACCTTTAAAAAGCTAGAAACTCTTAGTGATTACTTATTATTTTCAGCTTGTCTGCAGGAGTCTAACCTTATACCTATACTAACATAATAGAAAGAGGAGCCAATCTAGATGTCAGTGCTACATAATAAAGAGAGTCACCTTTAGCAACAGAAATTAGTAATAGACTATGTGATATTTGTGGAGAGTATTTATATAAAAATGTATACTATAATAAAAAATTGCTGTAGAGGTCACAGAAATAAATGGCTTGACTAACAAAACAGTGAAATCTTGAATCCTTTAAAACTGATGAGTTTGACCTCAATTAACTATAATAGGACCAGTGTTTCATTCTGTCTTTAAAAGCCGTTGCTGCTATGAAAAAAAATAAGCTCCCCATTCTCCTGCCCACTCACACACTCAGGTTAAATGGGTAGTATTAATGTTTTATAAGATGTTGTACATGCTTCTGTACAGAACAAAAGGACAGAAGACAAAGTATTCCTGTTGCTTTATTGCTGGTAGGTTTTTTTTTTTCAAAGTCATGTTTTACTCTTAGACTTGATAAGAGACAGTTTTTTGGCTTTAGCTACCAGTAAAGGGTGTTGCAGACACCAACTAAGGGATTCAAATGGCAAGCAGAAGTTGTATGAACATGATTATATTGTATACAGAATTATCCATGTGCCAGTATCCAGTGTCTAGCCAGTATCCAGGTTTAGGGGGTTTGGTCAATTCTGATCCCTCTTTTTGCAATGTTAATTCCTGCCTCACCAACACTCCTCAAAATGATCATGGATGCAGATTAACCTTTAGAGAAAGATCAGTGGCTTGCAGACCTTTCTGTATGGTTTTTCCCTGAAAGCTGACTTTAACCCTCATATAGCAATAGATACATTAGATGATGTTACATTTTATGTAATAAAAAATGTGTATGCCTCCTCTCTGTCTGGGACCTATGCCCAAGGATGCTAAAAGGTGAATTTAGACCAGTTTTACACTCCTATGAAATTCCTTCTTGGTTCATTAAAATACCAAAGAGTAAGATACTCACATCCACTTTATCCATGGGTAGCGGAGTGTGTAGAAAATTGCAATGGTTCCACAATGAAAATATGTTATCTTCTGGTGGTCCTAGTTTATAAGCCACTTTTTTCCACCTCCTGTTGCCCATTTCCCAAAGATTTTCACTTGTACAAAGGAACAAGGAAGAGGTGATAAATTTGATGGGGAGTCATTCTCTGACCCTGTACATATACAGTCCAGATCCTCCTGTTTTTAACAGCCATATATTTAAGTTCCTGAAGGATGTTTGGTTCTGTTTTCTTTTTTAATTTCCTTTCCCCACTTTTCCTTAAATGAAAGAAAAGCAAAAAGAGCCTTGCCTGCAGACTGAACATCCAAGAACATGAAAATAAGGCACATAACTGTAAGGATTCTGGACCTTCACCCCCGCCTGTAAAAACAACACAATGGGATTGTAACTATCATTTTTTGTATTGGGCTCTAAAGCCAGGAACACTCTTCATACTTTAAAACTACTTCTATGTGTTATTGGTATTACACCACTGATAAATAGTTTCCACTTGAGCTGTGGACCCCATCTTCTCTCACCAGTGTGGAATCATTAGCTTTTCCTGTTTGTGTATTTCATATTTTATTTAGACTGTGTACACTTCACTATTTCGTGTGCTATGAAGCAAAATGCATTATAGATTTCCGCTTGTGGATAATGAAATCAGCAGTCATCATAAACATACAGAATTTTAACTTATTCCTTTTCATAGTAACATCCACACTTTAATTTTCCATTCAATTTTATATTGTACACGAACTAAAAAAACACAGTAATTTGATTTGGGAATGCGGTCTTCTGATTTTGGTTGTTTTATATAGTTTGTTACTTTATCTGAAACTCTTGTATAGATATAAGCTAAAGTAATGTAAGCCAGAGGTTTTGTTTCATTTTAACTTTATTATAAGGAACAAGGGACTCTCCCAAAGCCTTTAAAGAAGATTCTTCTACCTGTCTTCTGCTGAGCACTTTAAAGGGTGTTATACTTCAGCTTCTATTGACTTATATGCATATCTGATCATTTCAACATACATAAAATAATACATAAAATAATTTGGTCGATAAAAATATTTTGTTTGCTGCTCATTTGCCTTATAATTAACAAGGAACTTTTAAATTGCTTTATTGTGTCACCTTAGATGGCCTTAACCTTGATTTTTCACACACATAAGTATACTTTTTCTCCTGACAAGAAATACTTATGGAACAGGTGTTCAGATGTAACGACAACTGATGTTGAAAGGAAAACCTATTTCTAAATGTCTGTAACAGACTCACCACACAATTATAGAACACTTAGCATCAGGATACTCACGGGTTCATATATAGTTTTAATCTAGATATTTTCATGTTCATAATGTGGATAAAAAAGTCAAGTACATTGGTTCCTATTGCATGATGGTGTACACAGATGAAGATTTGGAAGACAAAGATAAGCAGACAGTTTGTCTTTGCTTTTTTTGTCCATCCAAGAGGGAGTCCAGCCACTTGTGGGGTCCAGGCATTTCTAAACCCTTGTTTCCAAACCTGCCCCATGACTGCAGAACAGTCACAGGCTGTGGTGAAGGCTGTGGAAGGGATTTCTTGCACATTCCTTTCTGCCCACTAGCAGAATGAGTGCAATTGATTCTCTGAAACATATATACATTTCTTTTCAGAAAGGTCCATCAATAAGGTATGGACAAGTTATAGATATCCTTGTCAGAGAGAAAAATCCACAGAAACAAAAATAAGAACAGTGCATCATCTGAGTCAGAACTCGACATATAGGCAGGCAAGATGCATAACATGGGATCACTGACAATTGGCCTATGAAACCTTCATGGAATTATACAGGTAGAAGTAGGGAGAAATAGGAAGACCTACCAGAATTTAATGTATTATTTAGCATTATTTCTACCTTTATTCTAAGTGAAGTAAAAGAACTGCACAAAGCACAAAAAATAAAGTAAAAGCAACAAGGTTTCCACAGCTAGTTTAAGACAGTGCATTATGAGTTCTGCCCCCTGCCAAGAAACCAAAATTATATATTGATGTTCACATTCCTGCTTTTGCAGGAATAGGATTTTGATGAGCAAAAAACATTAGTAGCAGTGAACTGTGTAGGCAGGATGACAGTGTGTCATTTTTGAATTCTTCTTGGTAAACAACTACATATGCTCACCTCTGGTGTATACAAGAAAACCAGTTCCCGTGTCTAAGGTATAGAGCAAGGCTTCTGTGGAAGCACAAACAAGCTCATCACATAATTGCATAATTATTTTGAAAAAGAGAAATTGTTTTCTGATTTACAAGATGAGAGGGCAAAAAGGAACCTCACAAACTGCTACTTTCAGAAGTTATAGCTCAGAAATCATCAGGTGAAATGTTTTTTTTTTAATTTGTATTAATTCCACATTGAAGTCCTGTACATCCAATTTTAGCCTAGTACACATTTTTACAGCTGAATGTGCATCTGGAACCTCTGGAAATAAGAGCTTTTATTATGGAAATGCTGGCATAGTTTTAGCTAGGGTCGGCACATGCAGCATACTGAAATGTGCTTTAAAACTTGAGATGGAGACCAGAAGTCTGAGGCTCAACAGTAGCAAACCCTGTATGTATGAAACACAAACCTCCCAAAACAAGTCATACAAGTCTGCTGCTCCTGGCATAACTCTCATTGATTTAAAAGGTCAAAATGAACCTCATTTTGTTTGTTTAAAAAGAACATGCTAATGAGAAAAGTATTGGTTTGCACATATAAACAAAAATCCTCAGAAAAAGAAGAATAAAAGATATGTAAGAGCATAACAAACCACTCTTACATATGAAACTAAGTGATTGGTAAAAGAAATTTTAGTTGTGTCAAAATGGATAAATGTTAATATTTTGAAACCACTGTTTTGGTTACTGACAATCAGAAGCAGATTCCTCAGACAAAAAAGTGAGTACTGGAATGTCAAAGGACTTTAATTTATCCATCTGTATAATTTTAAACTAGCAGGTGAGACAGAAGCAGTGGTATAACAGTCTGGTCAGGATGAAACAATGGACTGATACTTCAGCAAATGATCTGAGAAAATGAGTTCTCTTTGGCAAGGTTCATAAGGCAGGAGTAAAACAGTCTGATCATCTCATTAATGTGGATTTAAAATGAGAGTTCAGAATGATGAGTATAAAATGTGTTGATTATCAGATAAATGGAGTCAGATGGACAATGACATCCCTTCTAATTTTTACTGTGTTTAATGGCAAGTGACTTTGCACACGTTTAAAACATATGAATATCATCCTTTCATTTTCTACCCTTTCTTATTTCTCACTTTATTCCTTATCTTCCTACTTTTCATTCACCTTCTCCTATGCTTCTAAGCTCAATACAGCTATTCATTACATCTCACTCTCCTGGCCATTTCACACAGGATAAATTCACACTCTTAAATTGTGTGTTAACCTGCCATCTCCAGATGCACAAGTGCTTGCCTAGCTGGGGCTTTGTAAAACAGTAGTGCCCATGTGGACATGGACTAAATCTACGAGGATGATCCTTGATCTCTTCCACAGCTGTTACTGAAAGAGAGAGGCATTTTCTTATAATTCTGATGATAGTGGTTACAACTGATTACTGCACAGATCCATGGAGTGTCTGCTTCCAAATGCAAGCATTAGAATACAGAAAGAATGAGGAGAAGAAATGCAGAATAATTTTTGTGGAATGCTTTCACATATGCTAAGTGAGGTGTTCAGTCCTAGGAGCCAGTCACCCATCCTAAATGTCCACACAGACACCACCTAAACTTCATTCATTTATCTTTACCTTTATTCTATCTAAGTTTCATCCTGTTCTCAAAGATGTTTATGATTTCCATGTGGGGAAATTCAGATCCTTTGGATTCTCCCAATGCTGCCCTTTTTTTGTCCTTCCCGTTGTTCCTTCATTCATTCATTCTTGTTTCATTTGTTTGTTCATTCCTTCCTTTCTTGGCTATATAGACAACAGCTAGCTCAGCTTTTATCCACAAAATAAAATTTAAAAGGTAATGGTACACAGGATTTTAACTGATTTCTTGATAAGAATATAATCAATGTCCTTAATTAGAATTGGAGAACAGGGAGTTTTCAAAAGTTTTATCAGTTTTTTATATGGTGCTGATGGTTTTCTGTAGTTATCATAGGTTTACAATGTGTCTTTCTAGAAAGAATTTTGTATTGCTACTTTGTTCAAAGTAAATGCGATGATGAGACCATTGCCAAAACCAACAATAGTACCATTAATATTCAGGTCATTTGTGCAGACCCAACTTTTCTAAGTGGACAGATGTCTTCTAGGAGACTTTAAGTTTCCTAGGTAGACTGAAGCCTATTGAAATGTCAGTATCTGAAAAAATACTTCATTATTTTGGAAAGGACAACTCTTTTTACTGTCAAGGGAGAAGATTTAGAAATAAGGTGGTCACTTAGACATATATTTTTTAAGCAGATTGTAGTAATACTTTTGACTAAACACTTTCGATAAAAACTTCAGACATAGCTGTCTTTCTGTTTTTAGCATTGCATTATGCAGTGATAATACAGTTAATTACTGGTGGTGAACTGATGACAGCCACACTTTCTGTTTTGACCAGGAAACTGAGGAATTCAGCATTCTTTTTTATCCTGTCTTGCGGGTTTTACAGCAGGCAGCAATACATTGCTTAATAGAAAGGAGAGCAGTACAGCAGTGTCCTTTTCCTTTCATGGCACCCAATAAAATAGAATGTGTTTCTTCAGAAAAGAAACACATTTTGAATGAACCCATGACATATACTATTCCGAAGTTTTTGGCCTAAGAGTTTGAATCTTTTCTATTTCATTCTAATACACTTCCCTCTGAAACAAATCAGTGAATAATAGGATGGAGCTCTCAGCAATCTGACCGAGTTGAAGATGTCCCTGCTCATCGCAGGGGCATTGGACTAGATGATCTTTGGAGGTCCCTTCCAATCCAAAGTATTCTATGATTCATCAGTTGTGATTCTACTTTGGATTTCTTTTTATCAGCTCTTGCAATGTTGTCTGCTTCCAATTCAAAATTCTGGAATAAATTTTAAAGCTCTACTTAATTTTCTGAAATTATTTAAGAATACAAATCACAAAACATTCTTAAAGGAAAATAAGCTGTCATTGCTCAACATTGTTTCTGTCTCTCTAAAATAAAGGTGTGTTAATGAGTTTTTATTTTTTCCCCGTCAAAGTTATACTTTGAAATAGAGAGCAAATCACTAGAAGGCAGCTGAAGCCAAAGACTCAGAAGTTATCAGTAGGCCTGACAACAGCCACAGCTCTGTGAAGGTTGGATATATCTGTCCTGGTTTCAGCCAGGATAGAGTTAACTTTCCTTGGGCTGAGAGGGACACAGCTAGAGGGCCGGGTCCAGTTCGATTGTTGGAGTATTCCATACCATGTGACATCATGCTCAGTATATAAGTGAACGTGTGCTCTCTCACGCCCTGTTTTCGGTTTCCAAGTCGGAGTGGTGGGATTTTCTGGTGTGTAGGATCACTGTTGTGGGAGGGCAGGCTGCGTACCTATCGTCATACTTGGTAAGCCACAGCTGCATTTAACCTGTTTTGGACTTACTATTGTTACTGTTGGTTTTGGTACTATTACTAAATTTTTTTATTCAACCTACGAATTTCTTCTTTTGTCCGTCCCCTATTTCACTGAGGAGGAGGGAGGGAAGTAAACAACTGGCCACATGGTGATTGGCTACAGGCTGAGTTCAAACCACAACAGTTTTTGGCACCCAACATGGGGCCTGAGGTTTTGAGATAACAACAAAATGGATAATAATGTTGAATGTTTGGCTCCTTAAGATTTTATCACCTCATTTACAATATATATTTCCCATGCTGTTGCTCACAGTCCATGAGAGTTGGGTTAAGATTTTGTTTTTGCTATACTATGTGATGCTCACCTATCACAGGGTGCAGTCATTGGCCCTGGGGCTATTTACAATTGTGTTTGAGAAATTCAGGAATTTCAAATATCCTTGGAATTTTGACATTAACATGGTCGTCTTACTTCTAGGAGCTAGTGTGTTCCTGCATGTGGTTCGGGTTTTGTTCAGTGTTAAGCAACTATTTAAGAGTATCACTTGGAAACCTACCCCCAGGTTGGAGAATTATGAGTAGCTGGGGGTGTGGAGCAGTACGGGCAAGTACCTACAACAGTGAGCACCTCCGGTGTATTGAAACTTCACTCCTGCACAGGTGAAAAATCCTGAGGAACTAGTAAAATATTTGGAAAAAGTATGTTGTCACCCGGGTAATTCCAGAGAGGCACAGCTCACTGTTGGGGCATAGCCCACGCTTACTGAGTGCTATTAAACACTGTTCAGAACCCTCAAGAGGAACAGAAAGGCTCTGGATCTGGTAACAAAGTAACAGAAACAGCAGCCACTACAATCCCAAAGACAGGCGCTGCAGCTGAACCAGAGAACCAACACATGACTGTGTCAGTTGCTCCCATACAGAAGAAGAAATACACAAGAAAATCCCCTCATGGCGTACAGGGTGATGATGAACCAGGCCCATCATGAGAACAGGAGGAGGAGGCAGAGCCAGTGATAGTCACCTAATCCTTATCCCTGAGTGAGTTGCGAGACATAAGAAAAGATTTCAGCCACCATCCAGATGAACAACTCGTTACCTGGCTGCTCCGGTGCTGGGATAGCGGGGCCAGTGTCATGGAACTAGAGGGCAGGGAGGCGAGGCAGCTGGGATCCCTGTCTAGGGAAGGGGGCATTGACAAAGCCATTGGAAAGGAGACACAAAATCTCAGCCTCTGGAGGTGACTTCTGTCAAGTGTGAAGGAGAGGTATCCCTTCAAGGAAGATGTCATCCAAGTAAGTGGACCACTATGGAGAGAGGTATCCAATACTTGAGGGAGCTAGCCATGTGGGAGGCAGTTTACTATGACCCAGATAATGCGCAGCTACCCACAGATCCAGACTAAATCAAATGCACCCAGCCCATGTGGCAGAAATTTTTACGGAGCATACCATCATCATATGCCAGTGCATTAGCAGTAATGGACTGGAGAGACGAAGAGGCACCAACAGTGGATGAATTGGCTCGCCGACTATGACAATATGAAGAAAGTCTCTCTTCCCCTCTTGTGGCAGCTGTGGAGAAATTACCTCAAGAATTCCAGCAATTTAAAGAGAACATGTCCTACTCCCCACCTGCATAGACTAGAATCTCAGTTATTAGGAGCAGTTGTTTCTCTACTTGAGAGAACCGGTACACACCACAGGGGAAGCTGTGCCATTGCCTGTGTGACTATGGAGAAGACATAAAGAAATGGGATGAAAAACCTACCTACCTCCTAGAAGAGCGGGTATGTGAGTTAGGGGGAAGAAAACTACAAAACGATCTTATTTTAGGAGAGATGCTGCTTCGGTTTCCAGTAATCAAGTGCCCAAACTGACAAAAAAGGTCAGCTTTGCTCACAATCCTATCAGAAGAACTTCTAATTTGTATTCACAAGTAATGAGTGATCAAGATAAGACTGAAACCCGTGCCTACCACACTAACCCATTTGTCATTAGAGGATATTATGACCAACATTGGAGGGATCCTGCCTCTAGCCAGGCGGAGGACAGGGACAACCGAGTTTACTGGACCTTGTGGATTCGATGGCCTGGCACATCTGACCCCCAGCAGTATAAGGCTGTAGTGGACACTGGTGCTCAGTGCACCCTAATGCCATCAAATTTTAAAGGAGCAGAACCCGTTTGTATTTCAGGAGTGACAGGGGGATGTCAACAGTTGACTGTATTGGAGGCTGAGGTGAGCCTAAGTGGAAAAGAGTGGGAAAAACACCCCATTGTGACTGGTCCGGACACTCCATGTGTTCTTAGTATAGATTAACTCAGGAGAGGGTATTTTAAAGATCCAAAACGGTATCGGTGGGCTTTTGGTATAGCTGCCTTGGAAACAGAAGGAATTAAACAGCTGTCTCTGTTACCTGGTCTATCAGAGGATCCTTCTGTTGTGGGATTGCTGAGGGTTGAAGAACAACGGGTGCCAACTGCCACTACAACCGTACACCAACGGCAATATCGCACCAATCGAAACTCTGTAATCCCTATCCGTAAACTGATTAGTCAACTAGAGAGCCAAGGAGTCATCAGCAAGACGCACTCCCCCTTTAACAGCCAGCAAGAAAGTCTAATAGAGAGTAGAGACTGACAGTAGGTTATCATGTCCTGAATGATGTCACGCCACCGCTGAGTGCTGCTGTGCCAGACATGTTAGAACTTCAGTATGAACTAGAGTCGAAGGCAGCCAAGTAATACACCATGACTGCTATTACCAACACATTTTTCTCCATCCGTCTGGCAGCAGAGTGCAGGCCACAGTTTGTTTTTACCTGGAAGGGGGTCCAATACACCTGGAATTGACTGCCCCAGGGGTGGAAACACAGCCCCACCATTTGCCAGGGACTGATCCAGACTGCACTGGAACAGAGTAAAGCCCCAGAACACTTACAGTACATTGATGATATCATTATATGGGGTAATACAGCAGAAAAAGTTTTCAAGAAAAAAGAGAAAATAATCCAAATCCTTCTAAGGGCCAGTTTTGCCATAAAGTGTAATAAGGTCAATAGACCTGCACAAAAAATTCAGTTTTTAGGAGTAAAATGGCAAGATAGATGTTGTCAGATTCCAATGGAGATAATTAATAAAAAAACAACTATGCCCCCACTGACTAACAGAAAGGAAACACAAGCTTTCTTGGGTGTTGTGGGTTTCTGAGACTGCACATTCCAAATTACAGTCTGATTATAAGCCCTTTCTATCAAGTGACCCCAGGAAAAAAAAAAAAAATTATATGGAGCCCAGAGCAATGACAAACTTTAAAACAAATTAAACAGGAAATAATTCATGCAGTAACCCTTGGGCCAGTTTGGGCAGAATAAGATATTAATTTACCTGTTTTGGACTTACTGTTGTTACTGTTGTTTTTGTTACTATTACTAAACTTTTTTATTCAACCTATGGATTTCTTCTTTTATCCCTCCCCTATTTCACTGGGGAGGGGGGAGGAAAGTAAACAACTGGCCACGTGGCAACTGGCTACCAGCTGAGTTCAAACCACAAGAATACCCTATGTAAAAAATTGATTCTGTACCACTGAGAAGTTTTGAGTGCTCTGTACATGCTCATCCAATAGAGACACCACTATTAATTGGAAAAGCAGTTGATAACCTTTGTTTTCCACGTTGGTAAAATCTGTGATACAAAACCTCCACAGTTCTGCAGTCAACTCTTTTTCAAGTCCCCTCATCAGAAACACAATTTTGTCTCTGAATTGATCAATTATATGTTCAATAACATAGAACTCTGTGCTTGTTCAGAACTTTTCACACTGACACATAGATGCATATATATGTTCTTCATTTCAGGCTCACTAACATGTAATTTAGAACTCACAAATGTATGTAATATATTTCAGACATCAGTTACGTTCATTTAAAGAACTCTAGATTTTCTTAATGTTTTAAAATGTGATGAGTTTTACCTATTTTTCCCCAGTTTCAAAATATAGCACCTGTGGTAGGTTCATTGTGGACCTAGAACAGATACTGTATGGAATGGCTGTAGCAGATGAGTCTTTTACATTGATTTATACACTCCCTTTTTGATCACTACTTCTCAGAATCTCCCAGCAACTATAAAATGGATTTTAAAAAGCAATCATTAGAAAATACTGATGTAAAACTAATTGTAATTACTAACAATGAAATAATTAAGTCTACAGATTAGATATTGTAGCTGAACCCCAGTGAGCTCTATAAGTAAAACAATGCACTTTAAGGTATTTGGATCACTATGAACAAAAAATGAATGCTCACTCTGATACACTGTAGCATAAGTTCTCATTAGGCGATAGCTTAACAGTAAAAAAACCCCAAAAAACCCAAGTTCCTAAAATAGTATTTGTTAGCTAAGTGTATAAGATTAGTACTAGCTATACAGATTTGCAAATAATGAGTATGGGGTCTTTCTCATGCCTTTTTTATATCTCAGGAGAGATGGGCAAGCATAAAGGTCATGTATAATATATTCTGAAGGGAGAAATATTATTAAATAGTGGAGTTTTTATACAGACAGCATGAAAATAAGGAAAAGGATATAAAGTCAAATTTTATATATCTTTTTATACAATGAGCCAGTAAAATCGACGGTATTTGGCAAATGTGTGTGTATGTGTGCATGTGATTGGCTTAAATATATGTTCAGGTATTTGGGTGAGAAACCTCATTTGTGCTTGCCAAAAGCTACATAAATCCCAGCTCATGTAGGTGATGAAGATGAGGGAGCCAGATTTTCCAAGCCAGAGAAATGGAGTGCTTATCTTAGCCTGGCATAATTTCAAAAGTGACACTACATCAATGCAAAAAGAATGTTAAAGCAATATGGCTAGAGTCAGCATCTCATCTTGGCTATTTTCATTTGAAAAGTGCAGTGATAACAAAGAAAGAGAAAGTTACTTACCAATAACCAGATTTCTTTGAGATATCCTATACACACGAATATTTGTTTTGTAAGTGATGATGTACCAAGGCTCTTGAAGTCAAGGACTTTTTTTGCATTATCTAGAGAGATTACATATTTTCCAGTCTCTACATATTTCATTCTCAGGCATAAAAGGCATGCCTGCAATAAGACTTTCAGTTAGCTATCAACTACACATTTCCACAACATAAGGAGGCTTTCAGAGAAAAGGCAAGGGGATTTGGAAGTGAATGTATGAATCTCAGAAGAATCCCAAGCACTGTAAATAAGCCTTTCTTCTTTGAGTGCTTGGTCCACACACACTCATACAGCTGGTCACTCCTGCATGTTTTCAGGAAGGTGTTTGGACTCCACAATAAAGACTGGCCTAATTTCTGGACATCTGTTCATAGAATTAGTCCAGGGGTTAGAAACTGCGCTCCCAACTACTTATTTTCATTTCTTATCCTTTGAAGACACTGAGCAAGGTACTTAGCTGAATATATGCAGGTCTATAGATTTTAAATGATTGCACTTCCTTGTTGAATCAATAATGCATGATTAATGTTTTGCATTCCGCAATAATTCAGAAAATCAGATAGAATTTTAAACCCAGTTCTTATTTGTTTATAATCTCATTTATCATATATAAATTTAATTCCACTATTTTCTTTCATGGTCATTAAGAAAAAAATACCCACATAGGCAAGAACTGAGGCAGATTAAAATCTTTTTACTATTTTAAATATAGTCAGCTTGATATATTTAAATATAAAGCTATTTACATTATATAAAATATTTGTTACACAGATGAGATGGACTTGTCCTTGTAACAAATTGAGAAGTATTTATCATGCATTTTTAATAGTCTTATATGAATTTTGTTGAGTAATCTAATAGAACTGCTTCTACAATTCCAAGCTTCTGAGCAGCTTTTAAATAATTATAATTTATTTAAGCTATCACCTCAAATTATTATTCCCTAACTGGAATCCCCCTGCTCTCAGTTATGCTGAGCTGGGATACAAGGTAGACTGTTCAGTCATAGGTTAATAGAAAGCTCAAGATCTAACATTTTGTCAGCTATCAAAGTTAAAAAATTTTTGATGACATTGGGGATGCAGTAGTTACTCTTGGTTTCAGATTAATTCAGTTATAAGACCTTAATATCACAGTATCACAATTTTTTTATGGCCTCTTGAGGTGTTCCTAAAATTCATGCTTACATTTATGGTATCCACACTATACACATTTCATTGTTGCTTTTTTGTTTGTTGTTTTTTGTTTGTTTGTTTGTTTGTTTTTTAACATCAGACCACATGAAGTCTGATTCCAAAGACCAAATGCCTGTTTGCAGCTGGAGTGCATTATGTGATTCCTGGAGTCCATCTTCTATTTCAGTTTCATTTTAAAAAAAAAAAAAAAAAAAAAACCAACAAAATCCAGTTTCTACTTTCTGAGAAGGCTTAATAATGCAGACCAAAGCACAGTAAAGGGTAAGCTTGCTAAAATTACATTGATAGTTCTGTCTCAAAGACTATTTAGGTACGCACAATATATCTTGTCAGATGGCCCTTCACCTTTGCAGAGTGAATCCATGTTAATTTTAATCTGTTATGCATATTCTCTATGATAGTCTGATTCATATATTTCTGTAGCGTCTAAGATAGGAAACTATTTAAAGCTTTGAGTTTTGCAAAAAGGGGTTGTGTTTTCTCAGCTGTCCACATTTCTATATATGTATATGTTTCTCTATGCTGCTACCTGTGGTACTGTTGTTAACGATATGTATAAGTGTTAAGTCCTAAAAGCTGTGGAAAGCATTGTGTCAATGATAGCATAGCCTCTTTACTAGCAAGTAGGTAACTTATTTTGTCACCTTTATTTCAGGCCATGTGACACTTTTTTTTTTTTTTTTTTGAGTTGTAGTTACAAGGTACACAAGTTCTTTGAATGAACTAATTCTTTTGTTGATAGTATCCAATCTGGTTTATGCCTGAAAGAAATATGTACCAAAAAGAGTTTAGCTATTATTCAGGAATGCAAACCATTTCTTCATTAGTGTTAACCTAGATTTCATCACAGAGTTAGTTCAATGAGAGGAAAAGATCTGCAGCAAGTAGCCAGTATCCCAGATTACAGATCAAATCTGATTAGCTCAGAGTAATTACTTTGAAATCCTTTTTGGTTTTATCCTTTCAGAACAGGCTTTCATTTGATTTAGACTGGTTATTATTCATAAATAGAAAAAAAGATGTTTTTATTTGAAATGGGCTTTCCTTAAGACTAGAAACTAAACTGAAAGGTCTACATAATTTGTCAGTATAGCTTGCTATAAGGCCTTTGTAAGTCTTACAGGATAATTAGAAAGATCATTTTTCTTCCTCCCTACCCCCATTATTTGAAAAAAAATATCAGGAAATATTGTGTGCATTCTTTTTATTTACAATGACATAAATTTCAACTGATATTTTCAGGATTTATCTTCAATTTTAAACATTTCTCAGATTTCAGTACTTGATTCAGTGGCCATGCATCGGCATCCCTTGCCATTTGAGGTGCCCCCAAACATCCCACATCCTATACCACTTCTGGTTCAGAACATCTGAGTTCTCCACAGCTGATATATACAGCTCCATGAGACTGGCTGATACTCTAAGGCATCTAAGAATCCATCAGATGCTAGTGACCAGCAGCTGAATAAAATCATCAGTGGTTGATGCAGACTTGGTAGGCAGCAGCTATGCATCCTATCCAGGCAAGAATAGAATTTTTTTCCTTTTTTTTTTTTTTTCTAAATCCTATCAGACTACACAAAAAAATGCTGGAATTTGAAGTCTAAAGTCTAAACTTTGGAATTTGAGTCTACAGCCTTTACTTGAAAAAAATCCTCACTAAATTATGAATAAAAATAATTTTCCCTATGTTCTTTACCCCATCATATTGACATCAGTAGCTACATTTTGAGGTTATACCTCTATTCATAAGAAGAAAATCTGGAACTCTCCACCAATATACCCTGCCAGGGGCTTTACTGAATAATTTAGTGTTTCCTTCTGCCAGGTACGAGCATTACCTACTGAAATTTTCAAAAGGATATATTAAGCATTTAATGCAGTATTAAAGAAATACAAATCTTATTAATTTCTCAGAATAACCTGACTTTCACAAAAGTAAATGAATAGCTGTGATAGTTTGATTCAAGAAGTGATAAGCAGCTGTACAAGGAATGAGAGATCTAATGCCACTAAAAATTAACAGGAATAAGGAATCTTTTTCCTTTGCTTCCTAAAATGAAGCTTTTCAATTTTTAGGAAAAATCTACAGGTTTCTTCTTGTTGTTTCTCTGAAATTTAACAAACAAAGAATGCAAATGACCATTATAATTTCTTTTTTAATCAATTGAAATTCTACTTTTAAATCAAATTGATATAAAAATTAACAAAAATAGTATAAATGATGCCAAGAAAGGCAAAAAAGAGCTTCGCAACTTTTGGAATTTTTTTTAATGTTTATTTTCCATAACTGCTTTAATAAATCTCCATGCTCCTGACACAACATCCTTGGAAAAAATAAAAAAATTAGAAGAACTATTGAAGAATATGTTCATTGTCTCCTGCTGGTGTAAATTTTCATACTTCTGATGACACTGTTAGGATGTCAGTTTTCATCTCTTGTGGGTTTGCACAGTATCCGCCTATCTTTCGGTACCATGTGAGCAGACTTTATGGCTCTTACAGAGTTTTAGTGAGATTAAATAGAGTTCAGACACAGGACATTCACTCATTTGGAACAGTAAGACAGGTCTTAGTACAGCTATTCTATCTGGATTCTAATGTGCTGAGCATTTGTCTACAATTACTTAGTTTATTCATAATTTTAATATTCATAATTTTTATTGTGTTTTCTTTCTTGAAAAAAGTTACATTAACTTTATGACATTTTAGAAATGTGGCATTAATAATAGTTGAAATGGTGCCACCAAAATATAGTAATGATTTGATTACTGCTGAAATTCTATTTATTTTTAGTTCCTTTCTTCTAGAACTATTAAAGTGTTATGTGCATAAACTTTGCATAAATGAAAGCTAAGCTGCCAGCAGTGATTGTCATAATGCAGCTATAAATACCACTGGATTCATTCTTGTTTATTTATATATTTATTTTTTTAAATAAACAACAGTCACTGTTTAACATTTAGATGTAAAGAATCAAGTAACTGGGTGAGCAAAGAATATTTTGAAAATATGATTGACAATAAAGGCTTGTAACAGCTTGGTTTTCCTTGCTTCCTACGTATATGTTATTAAGGAAATCATAGATGTTATTTATTATCAAGGTGTTATTTTAACACTACTGTTATTGAATCTGTATAGAAGTTCTATAAACTATCTTCAATTGGCTACTTTTGCAGCAATAATAAATATAAGTTTAAATAAGGTTCCTTTTAAAGACATAATCTTTACCATATTATAAAATCGGAATTCTAAGTCTTAGCACACTGTCCGAACTCTTTTGAATGCTTATAAATTGTGACTTAAAACCGTAGTAACAAAGCCTCAGATGCATTTGGAAATTTCTACCTATCTTTTCCAAAACAATAAAAGACCTAAAATCAAACTAATCAGAGATGTGATGACCTAGCAGAGGTGGTTTACTCAAAAGGCATGGTCAGATAAAGGGATGTCCAATCACCTCTAAGTGAAGTCATTACAAAGAGAACTCAAGTCACATCTGAACAGTTCTGGAACCCGTTCTGTTAAACACCAGAGGGCCCAGTGACAGGGGAACACAACAAAAATGCACAAATGCACACATGTACACACACACAAACAAATGCATCAACTTCTGCAGTTACACAGACTGATTTTCACTGGAAGCTCCACAGAGATATTGTAGAAATTGGACCAACAGTTAATAAAATCCTGAGATAAAATCTGTCTTCATTTTAAGTCCTTGTAAATGGATTTTTCTCACAAACTAGAACAAAAACCCAGGTCAAAATGCAGTGAAACCAGAAAATTCAGATGCAATTCTGTATTTGAACTTTCCTGTCCATGTAACAAACAGTTTTTTAAATCAATTTTTGTATCAATTCATATCAAGGAGTTGCTAAGAATTTTATCTTCAAATCCAGTTGAAAGCAATTCTCTGACAAAAACAGTTCCATTTAAATAATTTGGATGAATAAAGGCTGTGGCATCAGACTTCTAAAATGTGAACTTTTGGACTGCTAAGCTCAGTGAGAAAGATATAATATTCCTTTGAACACAATATTAACTGTTTCACTTTTTTCTCAATAATATAATGAAGTTCTTGTATCTGGTATAACGTACCCATTCTTTTAAGCACTCTTTGTGAGTAAAGGGCAGTTATACTAATTCAGTGCAGAGCAGGAATGCTTTACAGAATGTTTTGAGATAGTGGAAAATGGCTCCAGTGCACCTAATGACAATGCTATGTTAAAGAGAGATCTAAAAGATGTAAAAACACTTGCTTTCTTTACGTTGATTCTCACTAGCATTTCCACGCAGGAGCAAACATCCCTATGGTGAATATCTACTTATCTTTCTTTTCCATATGAAATATTTGTCTGCCCTTGGCCTTGGCTTCATCTTGGGGCAGGATTTTCTTAAGCAAAACAAAAAAGATAAGATAATATTCATCTCTGCTTGGCAACAGCAGCAAAGCTAGCAAAAAAATGCATTCATCTTTGTCCACATGGCAGTAGCAAGAACAAAGCATATTTATGTTTTTCCTATGTATGATAATAAGTCCCATTCTTTGTTCCTGAATCTAGCAATGGCAAGGACAAAAATACACAAGTCCCAGTGTTGCTTGCTGTAGGCAGCAATGAAGGAAATATTTTCATTAATATGGGAAAAAAAAAAAAAAAAGCAAACCCTTTTTTTGAAGTTTTCTTTAGAAGATCACACAGTATTTAGGTTTTTATTAACCATATCATTCTGTTAACATCCAATATTAATCTCAAGCCTCAATATTATATAAATTACTTTGAACTTGGCATGCAGTCATGCCTCAAATTTTAAGAAACACCTGACCATATTCAAGCAGCTAAGGGATCTCCAAAAAGTTAATTTTATCGGAGTCAAGATTTCTTCACTGTTCCGTACTCTGTCCTTTCGATTCTGATTGTGCTGCTGACCTACTATGACTGATGTAGCCTTTGGACTGTCTGGGTGTATTATTTCATCATTTTAATCACAGTGCAGTATCTAAGCTATTTAAATTGGGTGTATATGAAAAGGCAAAGTTATATGGATTGTGTCAGGTAACCTGATCTTGTAATTGCAAGGAGAATCTAAGAATTTTTAATTTTTGCTAGAATAGCACATTTTTTCTTACAGTAATTTTTATTGTAATTGTACTTGCAATCCTTTATATATAAGTTACATGAAAATAATTATATATGAATTCTAATCCTTTATTTATTTGTAATATAATTGAATGAATTCAAGATGAAATCACCATTCACCCAGACTTACACGTAGTGAAACTAGGAAACCTGTAGTACTTCTTTTTATTTAGATTAACTGGAGGTCAGATGAGTACCCTGTCTTAAAGGATTTCGTTTTTTTACAGGATTGTAAAGAATCACAGAATGGTTTGGGTTGGAAGGGACCTTAAAGACCGTCTAGTTCCATCCCCCCTGCCATGGGCAGGGACACCTTCCACTAGACCAGGTTGCTCAAAGCCCCGTCCAACCTGGCCTTGAACACTGCCAGGGAGGGGGCAGCCACAACTTCTCTGGGCAACCTGTTCCAGTGTCTCACTTCAAGAAAGGATGCATCATTTCTTGTGACAGTCTTAAAAAGCATGTTCTATAAGTCAAAAACACTGAGCAGTATTTAATATTCTACAAGTCAAAAACACTCTGAATGTTATTTAGTGGCTTCTTAAGATGTTAGAGATCTTAGTCCCTGCATACATATCTGCTATATCTCAAAAGTCACGCCTCCCCTCAACTTCCCCAGCACCAGTCTCCCAACTAATCATCCTTGAATGGAAAATTAATGCATTTTAAAAAACAATAAAAAATCTTTACCTAGTTACTGAGTCCTCCTTAAAGTCATACCTGTGCAACCTGTTTTCCGGGAGAGGTAATTTCTGGAGATTTATTTCCTCCAGGGCCACTCTGCCTGTAAAAATCTGAAAACACAGCATGAGTATCTCTGACAGGAGGACTAAGACTTCTTTGTGCTTAAAATCTACTTCATGGGAGCATTTTATTCATTAAATATTTTTTCAATAGAAACTGATGGAGGTCTTCATGAGACTTTCATGAGACAATCTCTTGACAGGATAAAAATTGACTAAGAGAGAGAAGACAAAACCTGGAATATATAGTAAATTTCTGTATAAGTTAAAGGCCATACTGGAGCTTTGGGGGGTGGTGTCTTCATAAATAATTTGGAAATATGAAGAACTTCTATGGGAGTAGAATAAGAAACTTCAGAAAGAGAAATTTTAAAAAGAACCATAGAAAAAAATCAACATTAGCAATTTCAAGGCTTAAAGAAAATATGTTCTTATAGCTAGATTAGTCCATATTTGTCAGATAAAGTGATCTTATCCCTTTACCCAAACCACCTTGTGGTACCAAGGTACCATGATCTGAGTCTACTGGAATCTAGACTGCCTACCCACAAACTCTAAACTCTGAGTCAGCCAGATGTGTGCAAGCTCCTTTTTAGAAGCTACATGGATATACTCGTATTGTTCTGTGCCCAAGCTATAATATGTCTTGTTAAACACTGCAATGGCTATTAGTTTCCAAGGGAAAAGCTGACTTGTGCTGGTGAACTCAGGGTGCTTTTTCAAGAGATAAGAACCATTGAAAGGGGAACTGTCAATCATCCGGATGATCCAAATTCATGCTATCTGAAAGTCTCTTTCAAAGCACATAATATCACCTCCCATCAATAAATATTAACAAGAATTGAAATGGGAAAACTTGGGAAAATTATGATGTTGGGAAGTCAGAAATATTTGGCAATTAACTAATTTTTCCTCCTACCATCAGATTGGGAAGAAATTATTTACCTTCAGACATCACAATATAGGACTGACAGGATGGAGAACTTGGTATTCTAGTCTTCTGGAGATGATCTGATGATATATTCTTTAAAGTCAGCCTGAAGAGCCTTATTTGCCATGTCAGATGTAAGGGGCAACTGAGAAACTCAGTGTAGCTGATGAAAGACATCTATATCTTTCTCCATGATTCTTTTGAAAGAAAAGTCTCTGACAAGAAGCATGAAACCTACTGTTGATGCACATTGCAGATACTTTGTGCTTTGCACAGTAATTCTGAGTTTCCTTGCAGCTGTACAAAACACCTGTGCAGAACATGCACAGAAAATTTAGTGTTTTCAGGAAGTAACAAACTGACCACACGTGTGCTATGCCATGGCAGCAGCTCAGCTACTTCAGAGTAGCTCTAATGATATTGCCAGATTTCTTAAAATCACAGACTATTTTATATATTCTTATAATTGTCCCGGATAAATTTCACAGACACAAAGGCCACAGAAATTTTTATCCTTGAAAACCATAAATCAAAGGGAGAAGACAGTATATAGTAGCTGTCATAATCAGGTCCTAAGTATGAGAAGTTGGTGTCTTTTTTTTTCTTCAGGCTTTAAACCAATATGGATTTCTTTAAATCTAGATGAGGTATAGATGAGGTATCATATTTCTTTAGGATTTTTTTTTTTTTTCCAGGTTGGGAATATTAAGGTTCTATTTATGTGTCATAGGTGTGACTCAGGACAGTCTGAGTCCTGTTTATAGTGGAGGTGAAATATAATTATTTTGGCTAGAAGAAAATATCAATTATATTCAGAATTGGAAATATAATGGGAATTATTTATTTTCTATTCCTTACTGCTTCTCTACAGTGTGTGAATACTTGTCTGTAATCTTAAAAGATATTAAAAGGGGAAAATTATTATGCTGATTATGTTCTACCTTACAAATGTTTCAAGCTTGTAAAGACTTGACTTGTTTTTGCTTTGGATTGGAACAAACACTTGAACCTGAGAACTGCTTGCATTTCTTGCTGAATGAAATAAAACAGCAAAAAGGGGGACAAGCATAATTTATCCAAAAATTAAAATAGTATGCAATAAAATATTGGAATATTCTGTCCTAATGACATAGGTTAACTTTATAGGTTAATAGCTTGCTGCACTTTTATGTAGTATTTTTCTGTTTATTTGGTTTTGAGGTTTTTTTGTTAAGAAGGTTTCCAAGAATATTATTTTGTTAGCAAAAATCATACTACAGAATATTGATGAAGAAAGGGGAAAAAGTTTATTGCACCAATATCTTCCTCAATTTATTGCTGAGATTTTTTTTATTGTTTTGTTCTCACTAATTTTTGTTAAAAATGAGGGATTTCATAAAGACTTTGGGGAAGGGGTTTTTTTTTGCCGTTTTGAGGCTTGAGTAGTAGAACTGAAAACAGAAATGCTGATACAATGTAATCAACAGTCAGAAAACAAAAGGGGTGTGATAATAATAATAAAGGTACCTAATCTTCTAAAGTAATGTCACATTCAACTAAGAAACCTGGCAAAACAAGGAGTGTAACTCTTTGAGTCTTAGTAGCTAAAGCTACAGTTCTCTTTTTTTTTTTTTTTCCACTGCATTTTAATTCCTTGATTCTGAATAAAACAGATTTTATTTTCTGATTAATGAATAGGAGGTCAGTGCTTACTGTCATAAGGGCAAACAATTTGTACTTAAGACTCTTGGAATTGTAACAGGACAACATTTTCAAAGATGAAAATACTGAACCAGAGCTTATGACCCACATTCTGAGCTTAGATATATGAATGAGAGTCTTCTATTGAAGCTGCTTAGAAATCTAAGGACAAATTTGTCCCTCTGCATGTAGCTCTGGATGAAATATGCTGTAGTTCTGAGCATCTTTAAGATTTGGGAGTATTATTCTATGCTTTGAAGTTCCAGTTTTTCTAAAGGGGTTTTCTTTCTACATTTTTCTTTATTTATTATCTGCATCTGCTAGCTGGACCTAACAGTCCAAAGGTAAATTGGCTGATTGATAGCTCCTTCAATAACAAATTAAAGCACCAAGATAGAACATTATCTAAAAAACCAGTATTAATAAGCATGAAAATGTAATGCCACTCTGAAAACTAAACCTGAAGTTACAGTGTTCAGCTTGCTACAGATGGGTAAATCACTGGCCTAATAGGAAGTGAAAGAAAAATAAATTCAGACAAGGCCATGAGAAACACTTTTTTCAGTTGCCGAATAATAAATGTGAGGCGACCCCACAGGGCAAAGTTGTGAACACAGAAAACACTAGGGTCATTCAAGTAATGATTATGTATGTCTTGGGAAAATAATGTCCAAGGAAAGGATGAACCTCAGTGGGCTGGATGGACTCTTTCATTCTCAATGTTCATGCATCACAGCTGTCATGCTGTAAGGTATGTTAAAAAGAAGAGTTCACATGCTGATGGCTGAGAGATCTCTTCATCCAAAACCCAGCTCCATATGTGTCGTGTTGAAGAGCTTCTGTTATTTGACACCCCCTGAGTCCAGACGCAATTTAGCCCTTCCAAGAGCTTTATTACCAAGTTCATTATTTACTTTTACTAAAATAAAAATAGCAGCACATTGCTCAAGTGATTCCGGTATAGGTGCAGACCAACTGTCTTTAGGACAAAACTGTGGCATTCTGTCACCAGTTCTGAAGTGGTGTAGGCAGAAAGTAAGCTACATTTCTAAAGCAGGCATGATTTGCATGATTGACTTGCCTGAACAAAGTGGTGAAAAGACCATGCTAAAAACCCTACTGTGATTAGCACTCTTATTTCACACAAAGAACTTTCCACTTTATATCCTGTGCCTGATGATTTACAAGATATTAGCTTTCAATCCTAAACCAGGATCTCAAACACAGTAGTAGCAAAAGGTTATATGACCCATATAAGAACTTAGAAATCCTGTGCACTTTAAGGTGTGCTTTATTGAAACTACTCTGACTAAGGAATGTGGAAGAATAGTCGAGTTGCCATTATCGCTCTGAAAGTACATTTTTGCAGATGCCTTTCTATTAAGATTTGTTGCTTCACTGGAATTGAAATGCTTTGAAAACTGAGGTCAGCTTCATTCAAACTAAACCCAGAATTGTA
Organism: Strix uralensis; assembly: GCF_047716275.1. NCBI lineage: Eukaryota > Metazoa > Chordata > Aves > Strigiformes > Strigidae > Strix > Strix uralensis. The sequence goes on from NC_133975.1 coordinate 35,101,662, forward strand.
AAACAAACCAAAAATCTCTGCCAAAGTTCCAAAAATGTTTAAGTATTTAGTGTTGATGTTTTTCAGCAATTGCTCTTTAGAGTTTTCAGTTTTGAAACTGGTATCTACTTCAAATGTGTTTATTCTCCACACCATTGAGAGAATGTTATAGTATAGTTACATTATCACATTAAAATGGCAGGTCTGATATGTCACAGTTCATTGAAATGAAGAGATTTCAAAAATTCATGGCGCTTTTACCTTTGTCCTATTTCCATCTGAAAGGATGATTTCTGTTCTCCATATTTAATTTCTGATCATTTGGAAAAAAAAATTGAGTTCTCTCCAATAATAATTAAAGCGAAATTGTAATTTTGATTCATTTGTGTTTGTTCCAAGAAGCAGCTGATTTGGAGAGTGTATAATTTGTGGGGAAGGGAAGGTAAATCTAGATAAAATTTTGATTTACCATAAATATATGTATGCTACTTGAAGTACTGACATATCTTATTTCAGTACATTAATAATGTACAAAATCCAAAGTATTTGAATATATATATGTATATGATCATTATTCTTATGAGAAATAATATCATTTAAGGAAATAACCCTTCTTGTTTCTGTTTTATTTGCTTTTCATACCTGTGACATAGCTATAATAATAGCTACCCCATATTGTATCTAAAAACTACTTCAGAGGAAAATATTTTGACCATTTGGCTATGTGACACATATGAATGTAGGTAGCTGAATAGCAAAATGCAGTGTTTGAGAACACCTCTTCAAAAATCTAATGGTTGTGCTGATCAGACATGTCTGTGTCCATTTTCATTTGCTTTGAGAATAGTCATAGTTTTATGTGTACAAAAATGTTTCGGAAATTGCTGGTTTTCATAGGCACATGCATATTCACATGTCAGCTGGCTGTGAAGAAATGGCAGTATTTGCTTGTATTTTTTAGGAGTTTTCCCTGGCTTATTGACTGGCAACATGAAAAGAGGTGAGAATCTCGGTAACTAGTCAGAAGTGGCAACATAAGATTTTCAAACTATGGTGAATGGTGGATAAGGACTATTCTAGACAGTTCATGTATGGATACAGCTAACGAAATAATTGATATTGGAATAACAGGGTTAACTTTAACTGACTATGATATTCAGTAGCTCGATGTCTGGCAAAGGTGGAATCAAGATGGTTTCTGGAGAATGCTTCTTTGCCTTTATGTCAGTTTTAGGCCTTCTAGTACAGTCTAATACGCTTTCAGGTTTTGGGGGTGGTGATGATGGTGGGTTTTTTTCTTTTTCTTTTTTGACTATAGAATATTTTGGTAATAAAACCAAGTGGGCTGTAAGTAATGATTTCATACTTGTCTTTGATGCAGTTCTGTTTTTCACTAGTATGTCATCATTAACAGAGCTAGCTGGAATACCAGTAAGAAGTAACTTGTCTGAACCACATTATTTTCAGGAAGTTTTCATTGCGAAGTTTCTCAGAAACAAGATAAATTATATCAGAAAAAGATGGTACCAGAAGTTTATCCTAAAACTTAATGACTGTAGCATTTGGTCTATGTGTAAGATAATAGAGTTAGTTTGAAAAAAAAAAAAAAATCAAAATCACTTGATCTGAAAAGACTGGACTTTTATAAAATACGAAGCCACAATGAAGGTTTTGTGTGTTTACAGGTTGAGAGGAAGATTGTGTTTAGCTTTATTTTAAATATAGAACACCTAATCGTCCTTTTGATATCCTGGTTGTTTGTGAGAGTGCTTAGAAAGCATTTATAAGAGCAGTAAGGAAGTAGTCTGGAAATGCTGATATTTCAGTCTCATCATACATATTTTATAACACTTTAAAATATAATTGGCTACCATAAGTTTTCCCTGCAAATGGTATGAAAAGCTGTTTGCATCTGCTTTAATCTGTCTGAATCAGACTAGTCAGAACAGGTTTTCAGCAGTTTTAAATCCCTGCTTTAATTTAGCTATGCAGACTGGGATCTCTGAGGACTGTATTTGGTATGTTTATTTGGTATGATTCGTGTAATGGATGCTTTCTATATAACACTCATATTAAAATGTTTTTGTTTCAAGTTTTAGGAGGTTGTTTTTTGACTTGGTTGAGCAGCTAGAATGATTCCTCAGCTAACGAGATATATTTGGTCTGCTATTTGCCTTTTAAAGTGGATTCAGATTTTTGGCTTGGCTAAGTTGCCTAGACTCTGGAGTAAACAGTTTTCTATACAAGTCAAAATCAGCTAACTTTATGTGTCTTTTTGTGGTTTTAAGGAAAGGCAAAAATATTTAGCTCATCTGCAAAATATATATGTTATATATATGTTTAGTAATATGTAGTACCTTTTCATGTGTGTTTTTGGATAAATGTTTAGATCACACCATAGCCCTTCTGAAAAAAATAGCCTGTGACTTGTTTACATCAACATTAAACATGTTTAGAAGGAAGATTGTAGGAGAGTAATTTTACTTGTTGGCTAGGAAATAGTTAATATAGTTTGGCTTGATCTTGGTTAGAGATCTTTGTTATATCTGCAGTAGGTGGTAGACCTAGATGACTCTTTCATGACCTCATAGTATCATTTATTGCATACATTTATCTGACAGGCTACTACTCCATCTACTTATGTTCACCATAGTCTCAAAATGGCAAAACTTTTCTTTTCTCTCAGTGCTGCCCAGGCTTTCTTTCAGTCCCTAGTCCTGACATGCTGTCTTAGATAACCTACAAACAACACTCATGTCACCTTTACTTACACTTAATCCATAGTGGTAAAGCTTCAAGTCTGGCTAAACTTTGTCTTTGTTACTTTATATGCATTTCAGAATATTTGGGATATAATCGGCCTACCAGAAAGTGAAAAAAAAAAGAAAAAAAGCAAAAAAGCGCCTTCATTCTCATGAATGAGACATTTGTTGCCTGATTTCCAGAAGAATTTTTCACATCCAAAAGACATGCATAGCCTAAGCAAACTCTGAAGAGGATCACCCACAAATGCTGATGTTTAAACAAACTAGCACAAATAAATTATTGATTTGATATTCAGCCAACTCTCATTGTTTCAGTGTTGAGATAGAACATATATTGCCTCACCTTGGATCTGTGATGAAAGATGCTGGTGATGTAACCTCAGGTGAGATCGTGCAGCCCTAGTCAGGAGAACAGAAGTTCACTACTTGTGTAGAAGTTCAAAGCTAAGGCAGCTGCATGGAAGATGTATTTCACAAAGTCACACAAAAACAACTGAAAAAAAATGCAGCTTACAGAACACTTACTCAGTGTTATTTGTGCAGTTTGAAGTCCTTGAGGTTTATTACAAATTTTTGTCCATCTGTATAAAATACCATTCCAGCTACAACCAATGTTATTTAAGTTATAAACACATTAGTGGGCTTATTAATAATAGTTGTAACCAGGTATATCTATGGCACTGAAAAATAATAATCATTTTCAGGCTGTCATCAACTGGATTTTTAGCAAAGTAGTTGGATTACAGGTAACTGTCGAGTGTTTTGAGAAAATAAACGTACTTTTTAAAGTCCAGTTTTCTCACTCTGCTGCAATTTATGCTCCATGTAGCCTGTAGGCACAAGAGCTTCATTGTTCTGTAGAACACTGGCTTGCCATTCTCTCTTTTTCATGCTGAATGAATGTAATTGACCATATTTAATATAGCTGTTGGCCACAAATGTTGGCATAAATGTCCTTCATTTTTGCACTACAGGACTGTAACACACTTCTGCTACTAAGACCCACTGAAGAAAACAAATCTAGTTACTGTGAAAAGAACATCGAAATCCTGTGCAGAAGCTGTGAGGACTGGCTTGTTCTGTGGAATGCAGTTTCTCTTCAAAGTTCATGGTAGATTTATATTTGTTGTCACTTAGTATTTCCCTGCTATAGACTTCTCAAGAACGTTTTCCCTTTAAGAGAAATAGGCAGTATCATCTAAGAACAGTCTTTGGTTTTAGAGACGTTTAGCAACAATTTATAAAAACTTCACTGTTGAATCTTCCTGGACTTCAGCCATGTCAACTATGTGGTGGTTATTTTTATATTTCAGGGTTTGTTTTGGTTTTTTTTTTTTGCAAGCAGTTCTTACAGCTTGCCATTTTTCTGGATCAAATTGTTCTACTCATCTTCCTAAAGGTCTCAGGTTTTGTAATTTGATTTATATGGTAACCTTGAAGCAAGGAGAGACATTAATAGACTGTTCTGTTTTAATGAATGGCTTGTCAGGTACTGACTGACTACTTCAGTGGTTGGAAACTCTCTCCCTCCAGGCACTGTTTAGAAGGGCAAGGCTTCAGGCTCTCAGTTACGTCTGTCTTGCCTCATTTGATATTCAACAGCTGTCAGGAATAGCACTGATATGAAGGACTCATTTGATTAGTCACAACTTTAATATTTCTATACCTCTCTTAAACTTGTTTTTATCTTTTTTACATTTGAACAGGAAGACCTGACATGGCTTGGAAATACTGAAACTGGCTGAATGCATGCTGCCTAATCGTTCTCTGGGTCAGAAACTGCTGTGGAGCTCTGTGCATGTAGGCACAGGAAGAACTTACCCAGGTCCTTCAAAGACAGATATCTCCTCATCTGTTTGATACTTCCTGAAATATGTTTGCTTTCTTTTCTTCAACCTTTTCATTTATTATGCCTTTCTCCTGGTGGCCTGGACCCCAGAAGGCAAGTGCAGGTTGTGACTGGCATCTGCATACAGGGCACTGTTTACACCACCTCCTGTTTGTCATGAACCAGAAGACCCCACAAAATGTTTGGGCTAACACACTGGCCTAAAAAGTCCTGTACCTCTACCTTCACTGCACCTCACCCTCTGTGGAAGGGATCACAAGGTAGGCTCAGAGTGTGTAGCCTCATGTTGCATAACTGGAAAGTATCTCCCTAAATCTTAATCATTCCTGAGCACCCCTTCCCTCAAGAAATGCAGTGAGACTTCAAATCACTTTCAAACCCAGATTTTGGCTGAGTGTCATCAATAATCATCGGTTTATTTTCCTTAATTTTATGATTTCCAATCACTGTTCTGTTTTTTTTGTGATGGGTTTTGGGGGAGTTGTTTGAGAGTTTTTTATGTCCTCTGCAAGAGCTAAGGGTTACAGTGCATGTAATTCCCTGCTTTGGAAGGAAGTGGTAGAACTCTTGTTGACTGCAGCATCTGAGCATTTCAGAAAATAGTAGCCAAATATGAATTTGAATAATTTCTAGTTTTCAGTCTCATTCTTGCTGGAAAGCATTGTAAAAAAAAAACCCAAACACAAAAAAAATCCTGGAATCCTGGCATACATCAGTATTGCTTACCTGCACTTACAGGTTCATTCTAAACCTTGTGGTTGTTGGTGCATGAAATGTTGCTGAGTCACTTTTTGACGATGATAATTTGTTTGCTTCTCTTTCTGTGTCATTTGAGTATCTGATTTTTAGTCAATGATGCTGTTGCCAGGGCCATCTGTCTGGCAGATTTGATTTGAAAAGAAAAATGAAATTATTTGCATGTTGCATGTAATTGTCTGTAATGTCTTCTCTTTTTTCCAAAACATTCTAAAAATATAAACTGCATGCATGCATAAATTATTAAATGCATAGATAATTGAATATAGAAAGTTGTCACTGAAATAAACAGGAAATTTCACTCATGATTTGAGGAAAGTGAGCTGAGTTTTAGTATCCTGGAACTTGATCCCTGTTAACCAATTGATCTTACTCAGCAGGTTTTCATAAGCTGCTGTTAGAATGTCATACATAGTCAAGTGATCCTCCTCCTCCTCCTCCTCCTCCTCCTCCTCCTCCTCCTCCTCCTCCTCCTCCTCCTCCTCCTCCTCCTTCTCCTTCTCCTTCTCCTTCTCCTTCTCCTTCTCCTTCTCCTTCTCCTCCTTCTCCTTCTCCTTCTTCTATTGTGAGTCCACTCTAACAGATTTCATATACCCATACTTAAAGTAAGTATTAGTTGGAGTTCTACTTGGATTTAAAGCAGACATTAAATTCAGACAAATATACATTGGATGACAGTTGTGGTAGTGGAAGTTCTTGAACTGCACAGAAATGAATTCTGAAATGGAGGAGCCAGATTTAATAAAATGAACATTGCTTGGGAAATAAACATTTGTTATTTATAAATAGATTTCTCTGAGCTGAAGTTTTTTTTTCAGATAATCTCGAGAAATTTGGAAAAGAATTTTTGCTCTCTATGAATTTCTCATCAGAACCAAGAGCAAGAAAGTAGAACAGTTTAAGTGTAACACAGATATCTGATGCATACATACACACAGTATTCTTCTTACTAGATTCTATGGTCAAGCCAGTATATCTAAATACTAGATATACCTGAGTGATAGTGCTCAGCTATTAGTTGTATATAATTATTTTATGTTTGATACTGTATACGACATCATACACTGTAACAGCCAACTGAATCACCAAAAATGTGTAGAGCAATTCTAAGAAAACTTCTGAAATTTCTGTGATTTGTTCAGTTTCTAGTCTTTATTGCTCTTTGACATTGTCACAAAGAAAGGATTTAAAGACATGAACAAATGTAATTCTTTACAACAAAAATTTTCTAATTTAATGTCTGGCTGTGCCATTCAAAGTCCTGTATTTCTCTTCGGACTGTTTTGTTTTGACATTTCATTAACTGATATGTTTTTGGCATGGTTCAGATTCTGTCTCCTATTCAGAAAGTTCAACTAGGTGACTCTGATCTACTAATTTATATGGGCTATGAAGCTGGGTTTATGTAGTCAACATATATTCATAGGTTTTCCTTCAATATAATTTTGCATTGTTTTAATATAAAGAAAAAAATGCATATTTCTGTTAATCATAGATTTAAGACCTGGACCCCTTTGTTTGGAAATACCCTTTAAAGGTCTTGTTTTGAATAAGATTGGTCTGCTGTCAAGTATAAGATTATTATGACTGTATGCATCTTGGGTTTTGACCCACTTTTTGTTTTAGAGTCTAGTAGCCCAAAATGTTAGAATTAACAAGCAAATATTTAATGTTTATCCTACCAGCCCTTCTACCCTGAGCTTTGACTTTGTTTTTCTACCAGTATGGACTATGGTTTGATAACAAATTGCGTTTAGCATCTATAATTCCACATAGTATAGAAAATACATATGGTAAATAAAGAGCAGTCTGTCTTGCTATTGAACTCTGTTAACTGACCTAATTAAAAGTACCATCAAATCTAGTGTAAAATCTATGTTGTCTCTCTCTTTCTGTGTACTTATCTATCTACAGTCCTAAGTAACTAAAACCAGAGGGACATAGTGATGAATTCATTCAAGCTGGCAGCAATAAGTGATCTGGGAGCAGAGATGGATAGTTAAATATACTTTGGGAAATATTGTGCTGAAGGAGAATAAGAATGGTTAGGAAAAGAGGAAGCTGCGGTCAGACTATTTTACAACCAAGCACTATGGAACCAACAAATGAGTAATGACCATCAGGTTGATAGTTCTGCAGGCTTTTTTAGATATCTATATTGTGTCCTTCACACAGAGCCAGACAAAACAGGGTTTGATTCTGTAAAGAAACCTTTGAGGAAAATGCAATGAAAGCTGTAAATAGTACTAAACCAGTAAACTACCAAGGCACAGGCTGAGATCAACATTGCTCAGTTTTTTTGTTCTGCTATGAATTTCAATATTCCACTGAGTGTGGTTAATTCTTAGCTGGGGATTGAAGTTTACACATATTACCAAAATAACACAGACCTGAGTCAGTGAACATTTACACCCTATTTCCATCCAAGTGTACCTTGATAAAACAACTGAGACTGAAGAAAAGAGTACTACAGACTGGCTCTCTTCTGGGATCCCTGATTGTTTATCCAGACTCACATTAAAAAGAAGCTTTTGTGAAGAATAATATCCAGAGGTCCTATGGCAAAAGAAACTTGGTCTAGAGCCACATGTTTTCTCTCTTTGCTTCTCTGGACAGAAAGAAGTAAATGCAGAGTCTGAAGCATGTATGAAATGAGGAAAGAACATTGATTTTTCTGGTTTGATATTTCATCTCTGAAATCATCATGCTCTAGCAGAAAACCATGCTCTAGCAGTGCTCCAGAGACATGATTTTTTTTGCGGATGAGAAGAGATTGGAGTTAAAAAATGGCCAGTCACTGATTACAATGATTGAGCTCTTTGCCACTCTGTAAGACCTGATTTTTTCAGGTTTGGGGATCACTTCTCTGATGAATGGGTAAATTTGTCTCCTGTAGGTCACAGCCATGAAGAATTCTGCAGTGACTTTCTGCGAGGGTAGAAATGAGTCACTGGATCATCTCTCAGAATTCAGAGACTGCATATTTTTTGAATACAGCCCTTTTGGAAAGGGTGTAACTCTTTTGGTTATCTGAATCTCACATTTTGTTGTTAAAAATTGTGTGTTCAAAAAGAGATAAATCATGAAAAAAATCAATTGATTAACTTTGTGGTTCATTCCAATAGGAAACTTTGTTACACACCGTGCTCTCTTCTGATTACATCCTAACTGAATGTGTGGGCAGCAGTATATAACAGGCAGGTAGAGAATCCTAAGTTTTAGCTTTCTATATGAACATACTGGTGATGGTTACTTAAGTTACTTAAACTTTTCCTTGCTTTTCTAAGCTAGAGTCCTCATCTTGAATCTTAGTGAATTAGAGAAGGAACAATCTAGGGTACATACATGGTTTTATTTATGTTAATATTATTTTAAAGGGACTTCCACATGTAGCGTACAGCCAGCAGATTGACAATAACTAGATCTTCTGTAAATCAGAGTACCTCCATTTTAGTCATTACAGTAGCTTACTTTGACTTTCACCAGCTGTTGCAACACTGTCTTAAGCATCATTCAAGGTACATTACAATATGTAATTATACTATGATCTGCGACAGTAGCATGTAAAGAACTCCTTTGTGAAGATTTGCCTAGGCCTCTCATACATAGGCACGCAAAATTCACATATAGTGTACAGAAGCACTTATGTGCACGATAAATCAAGTCTTAAGGCTAGAGAATTAGCTGAATTTTTGAGAGAGACTCAGAATATATGCATTTACAGAAGCCCACTCACAAATATTGCATGTGTGTAATCTAGAAGTTATTTGAACAAATCTGATCCAGCAGTGTTAATGGAAGGTATCATAAATAAACTATGAGAGGTACTGACACGATATGTCTCAGTGGCTGCTGGTGCCAGTATCTACAGAGGGCTCGTATGCATATTGGATGATGTTTTCCATGTCTGCTCACACATCTGTAGAATAACTTCAAGTGATCTGTCAGGTAAAGAGCTATGTCTCTAAGGACATCTGCAATGTGTCTAATAAGAGAAAGCGTAGCAGGTTTTACTCAGGTAAATACTCACTCTTCCTTCAACAGAAGTTCTTATCTAAGTAATTTCTGAAGGATTTTGCCTAAAAAAATTGGCAGGCATATACCAGAAATATGACTGAGACATTGCATGTCATTTTGGTGATACATAATGAATAAAAAAGACAGGAAAATAAAAGTATGAATAAATTTAATCTTCTGTGCATAGCTCTGAGTTCCTAATTCCAATGATTTATTTGCAATTCCTGCTAGGTTGATGCATTGCTATTATATTATTTTTGTTAAAAATGTGCAGTTTATAATGCTGTTACTGATATCTCTCTTTTTGCATTCAGCAAAAGGGATATGCTTGCTCAGAACTTCACTGGCATTGGGCACATTATGTTAGTCACTTGGGAAGTATTTCATGCACTCATAACACTTTATCAGCACGAAAGGAAGCAAAGAGAATCAAAACAAAAGATTTCACATAGAGCAATAGAAAACAAGATTTGCACTGTAGAATATTCATGAAAGGCTTGCAGTAGAGCTTGGAGGTATCTGAAGACAGCAGATATTGTGATAGCATACACATTTCTCAGTCTTTAATTTTGTATAAGCCCTCAGGTACAATTATTCATAGCCTTGAGCAGTCTCATTCAGTAGTCTTGAAGTATTAAACACTTGTTTATAAAAGACAAAATTCCCTGGGCTTCATTGATTGTTCTTATGATGCCTTGAAGATAGTGCTAACCATTTAGATTAGTAATACTTGGAACTCTGTACAAGACAGCTGCATATTTTCTGTGACACACAGCTGTAGGAAACAAAATATCATTGATGAAAACAAGTTAGAAGAACAAAGAGTTTATTGTAGCCCACATGATGGCTTCAGCTTTGATTCAATGGTGTCTGCGACACAGGAGAAAAATTTTATGAGCTTGAGCAGAGCCCAAGTGCAATGGTGTAAATTGGTGTGGGAGTCTTTTATGTGTCTTATTTCATAGACATCTAAAGTAAATAAGAAATGAAAAAAGAGAGGAAAAGATTATAATAAAATGCACATGTTAATATTCACTTACTAAATTCTGCTTAAAGTCTTGTAATCTCAAAGCTAATTTAGTCCAATTGCCTTTTAGCTATAGTGTCTTGCTCCAACTTCCAAATATAATGACTTTTTAATGTAGCTTGCACTGTTCTGTATCCAAAGTTGGATTTAGTCATGTAATTTATTCAATCAGAACAAACATATTTTGTAATTAAGGCTCACACCTGCACAATCTCTACATTAAAGTATTAATAAGTCTAGAGGAAAAAGAATTTTAGAGAAGATTCAATCCTGAACGGCAGTTATACTGTGTAAAGCATAGTATAGATATGCCATACCACTACCCTCCATTATTTAGGTATTCTGTCATAGACTGGGAGAAAATCTGTTTTTTTTCTTCATATGGTGTTGTATTATCAGAAACAAACCTAAAGACTAAATGTTGAAAGTAAAGTTGTGGAAAATTTATGTACATGAACTATTTAATATATATAGAACACTGACATTAAAAACTGGATGAAACTGAAGAACTCATTATAAAAACATGAAATTAAGCAAAGCAGCAAATGTCACTTTTGTCACTGATTATTAAATCAGTAACTCTAATATGCACATTCTAAACCCAAGATTTTTGTATAATTGATGGGATATTTTGATAATGACACTGTTTCTAGCAACAAAATGGAAGGAGTCTGTGTGTACTGAGAGATTTGAGAGTGAAAATTGACCCTTAAAATATCAAGTGTGACCTGCCAAACAACGCAGTTTGGAGATCAGAAAGAACCTCATGTTATCTCACTGTGGTAGCATCTTGTGTGGCATCATGGTTAATACCTTGAAAGGTAAAATGGTGATAAAACAATAACTAATTAGGTAAAGATTTTTGTCTAATTTTTCCACCAGCCAGCAGTGGCAAGTCATAACATTTTTTTAACTTAAATTATACTCAATCTGTTTATTAAAATTGAGTATATAACTGAGTATTTCTCGAACCTATAAATTGAAGAATGTGGTTGATAGGAAACATGAAAGGTTTTCTAGTCCATCCCCATACTTCAGGTCATTTGACAGACATTTGTCTAACTGCTCTGGTATTTCTGCAATGACAGAAAATTTGTGACTTCCCCTGGCAATTTATTCCTATTGGTTCCCTATGCTTACAATGTGGTCTTTTGTCCCAAATACTTACGTTGAATCTCACTTGCTTCTGTTTAGGTCTATAACTTCCTGTTAGGTTGATTTTGGACACAGAAAACAGACTATTCCTTTTACTTTTGAAAAAAAAAAAAGTATATATCTGAAGGCTGTTATAGCATTACTTCCTTCCCCCTTCCCACTTTTTTTTTCAGGCTGAACAACTGCAATTTTTTCAGTGTTTCCTTTTAAATCATGTCTTATCCCTGATCATTTCTTGCATATTCATTTTCTTTGTATTTTCTCAAAACATAGTGACCAAATGCAGATATTTGAATCCAATGAGGACCCACCAATGTTGAACAGAAACACGATTTTGTGTATTTTGAACACTACCCTTCTCTTTAAACATCTTAGTACCATGTTTGGGTTTTTTTTACAAACAAATTTCACTGTTGACTTCTTTGGATTTTGATCTAGATGTTCCTTGTACGCTCCTCTTTCTTTTCTGAACAGGTGTTACTTAGCCTCTTGTTCCTTAGTCCAGATTATTTCCTCCTGGAATCACTCCAGACCTCAGAATGGATTTAGGCACCCCCCACAAATAAGGTGAAACCTCCTCCATTCTTTTCACAGCTTGCCCTTGCAAATATATTTTTTTATGCTAATATTATAGTCAGATTAGGTGTCCCACAAATAATAAATGTTGAGACAAATGGAACAAAACAAAAAAAATCACTATCAGGAATTAGTTTAATAAAGATCTGAATTTACAACCCTTGTTTATCCTGCATGGTAGCTACAGAAGAGATTTCAATCAGCATAAATACAGTGGTGTCCTATGAAACTGATACAAAATAGGATCCTGTAGTTGTAGCAGTAGGTAAGTGATTCAGATGTCTCATTCTGCTCCTTTCTGAAAACGTTTCAAGTCTACTGTACATGTGTATATACTAACTTAAAAAAATCCTCACATGCACACATGTAAATGCATATGTACGCTGTGTATAAGGACTTTCTATTGGTGTACTAGGTGTTGGTTGCAGTTTTAATTTAAAGATAATTATTTCTCTGGAGGTGTTTCCCCACTGAAATTTGTTATATATAAAGGTGAGTTTATGTCTTAAAACCTTAAAATTAATTCTGCATTTTTGTATGTAGAAAATGAATTTGTTTAAATAAGGAGAACCTCAGTATCTAGGGTGGGAAACCTGAATTTATTAATCTACACAGTTCAAAGGTTCAATAGGTTGCACAAGGTCAGGCCTCCAGTGCTTTTTTGAGATGGTGTAGGGTACCACACCTAACTACCAACTACTGGTAAAGAAGACCATAAGTAATTTGCAAAATCTGCTTGTCCAATAAATATATTTCAGATAGTCTAGAACATCTGAAATGGCAGCAGCCACCCATTTTTGAGCAAACCTAGTTCTCAGCATCTGTGTGTATTTACCTCATCTTGTTTAAATCTCATTATTGTCAGTGAGGTCTTGATTCATTTGGCTTATAGCTAAACATCCCATGACATTTGAGATGCACTAGGGTATTAACACCTCTACACAGAGCTGTCAGATGTGACATGACATCAAACCTATGTCATCAACACAACAACTGGAATTGTCTAGGGCATCTCAATTTGATAGATCTGCAAGAACCTATGGAAAGCCAGGTTCTCACAATTTCTAAACTTGCCACTAATGGAACAAAGGTTGATTCTAAGCAGCATATCACTGGAGAATCAGAACAGAAAGCACCTGATATACATTCTCTTTGAAAACCAAAGTGCAAAAATGTGCTTGTAGGTGGAATTAGGCTTTATTTAAAACTTGAAACCTGGTTTGTGGTTGACTGTACTCTGTTTTCTCTAAATGCAGGTGTGCTAAATGTCTCCTAGTACAATTTGCTGTGTGGTTTATATCATAATGTGATATTTAAGTGGGTTATGCAAAAAAAAAAGATTTGTATAGTTCTGCTCTATGGTTGAGAAAGAAAATGTGTATCTATTGATGCTGAGATACTATCACAACTCTTTAGCATTGATCCACTTCATCTTTGTCCCTTTCAGCAGTAAGACAGAATTGGAAAAAGTATTTTAGAGAATTTCATGCACAAATAAGCATTGTAGAAATTGTATAGCAAGAGAAAAGGAAGTCAAAAAGTCAGGATGAGTCAGAATGCAAACCAGGACTCTCTGTGGTGCAAGTTTTATGTTCTGGGTTAAAAGAAAAGCTGTAATATTGGTATGAGGAGGGGAGGGAATCACAGGGAGATGGAGGGTGTTTACTGTGGAAGACTAAGAAGAAGAGACTAAAATGAAAATCTCTTCACAAAGAGACAATAAGAACACAAATTCAAGAAATCAGGTCTCCTGACATGTTGTGTCTTAGGACAGTTGTCTAGGAGTTCCCTACACTCTTGTTATCCCCTCCCACTTTTGGCTTTCTATCGGAAGTGGAAGGAAGCTTGACTACCTTGGTGACTTCACCCTAGAAATCTCTCCCTTCCTCAGTGTCAATTAGTGGGAAGGTAGGTGAAGAGAATTTGGTATCCCAGAAAAATATCCATCCCATATTAAATCTAAAGAAATAGAAGGTAATTCAAGTTGCCTCTACTGCAGTCAGAGTGTATATGTTCACCCTAAGTAGTTTCTTTATCAGAGAAAGAACTGTCTTCACTTATATGTGACTTTTTTTTTAAAAAAAAAAGTGCTCCATCAGACCGTGAAATTATTATTCTTCATGTCTAAGATTCCTTTAACTTGTACAAGTCATGTTCATTTTGTCTTAAAACTTATGTTTCTAAAATCTGGTATCAACGAAAAAAAAAAAACCCAGTGTGTGAATACCTTTGCAAGGGTGTAAAAATATTAATTTAGCTTCAACGTAAAATATCTGTATTTTTTCAAGACATTTTCTTAAAAAAGGGTTCTCTAGGAGACAGAACAGAGTGTAAAGGGGAGAGTTACAGCAGTGTGAGTGTTACTACACTTGTAAATGCTTATTGGTTACATATAGAGCTTGCAAATAGACAACCAACTGTTAGTTGCAGAAATAAAAATTCACAATTACCTTGTACGCGTTGCCCTGTATCCAGCCCACCTATGTTATATTACCGTATCCTTTCTCCATGACCTTGAAATACTATTTTTTTTTTGTAATTGAAAAGTAAAATTCACAGCTAGGAAATGTCCTTGTTGTTGATGTGTCTCTTATGCAAGATTGTTTTTCAAAAGAAAAAAAAAAACAAACAAGACCCCTGTTAACCCTCAATATGAAAACCTATCAACCTTTGCATAGGAAGAACTACATTTAGGTGTTTACTGTATTAAAGTATTTCACCTTAACAGGAAACGATCACAAGTAATAGAAAAGAAGGATCAACGTAATGTAATAAAACCTACAGGGCATCAATTTATGCTTGATAATGCCATAGTGTAATTTAAAATATTTAATGAGTTTAGATTTATCTTAGTAACAGACTATGAAAATTGTTAGTGTTTGTGAATAATAAAATAACATGCTGTAGAATGGTGATTCCTAAAGAGGGATCATCAACTCATTGCTAGTAACTAATGGTTATGTCAAAAAACATGTCTCCCTTATAGAATTATGATTTAAATCTTTAATGACAAGAATGTATTTGGTCCCTGAAAAATGTTGATGGTAGTTAATGACCAAGAGGTTCATATAATACTGTATAAGATGAATTAATAACTCTACAGGTTTCTAATGGGTGTCAAAATTGTAACAAACACCCTGCTTTCAAGTTATTTTAAAATCTGGTCTTTAATTTTTAAAAAATTTTTCTTCAAAAAAAGGGTGTAAAGGGCTGAAATCTGAGAAGTACATACTAAGAATTTTCTAACAAACTGGTATTGATTGACCTTCATCAAAATACAGTGACATTTAATATTTTTTGTTTGTCAAACAATCTAGCTGTCTAATCTATTAGGATCTTGTGTGCCAATTTGTACAAGATACAGGTACAATAAAAATGAGGCTTAGGAATGAAAAGGCTGTCAATACAATTTACAACATAATTGCATTTCAGTTTGCCAAGCTGCTAAAATATCATAAAGTTGTAGACTAATAAACTGAGAATGATACATAAGATCCTGCAGATCTTAACTTTTAGGGAGGAAAAAAAGAAAGAAAGAAAAGAGTTATGACATATGTATACCCTTCATATAGTATGTTTTTTCAGAAACTCTATGGGCAACTTTACCTACTTGTTACCATTGAGAAAACATTACACTAGCAATATTAATATGCTTATTTAATTTCTCTTTACAGTTAGACAGTCCTAGTTGAAATTGTTTACTTGTCTGCAGGGTTGGGTTTTTTTTTACATTTTCGTCATGAAACCAAATAAAAGACAGTACTAAATGATGTATGTGTTTACAATACCTGTTGGCATTATATTTTGAAAAAATAGATTTTGGAAGTAAAATATTCAACTTCCGTATTTGGCAAATTATACATTTTCAATATTCTTTGCTTGATCTGCAAATGGCACAAAACCATAACTCTGCTGGTGTTGTCCAAAAGTGAAGCTGAGACAACACTGGCTTCGCTAGTGTATGTCACTGCTGAGTGTATAAAACAGCAAATATAAAGAAATGAGGAAATCAGTGTTTCATGATGAGATGGAGACCAGGGAGGCCAGGAATCAGTGGAATACAAACAAGCAGTCTGACGTGTTTTATTGAAATACTGTAGGATTATACTATAAGGCTATGAAAATGTACAGGGAAATAAAGCCTCAGATCAATGCCAAGCTGTATCACTTACTGGACCAAAGCAAAAAAGTCTTCAGAGACCAAACCTAGGTACCTTGCTGAGCTCAGAGAAAAAAGCCCCACTTTCTGGAAAATATGCTTTCTCTGTGAGCTTCTTAGAGACCTCAGTCACAAAAAGCAATTTGATACCTTCAGGCTGGACAAGTAATTAATTTTTCTGAAGACATTTATGAAGACAGTTCATAGGCTCTGTCTCAGAAACTGTGGCATCTTGCATTCTGCAGGACTCAAACTGTGTAGACAGCCTATCATTGGGTCTTGCTCCTGTTGTTGGTAAGTTACAAGTGGCGGTGGGGATTACTTTCTAAAATAAAAATATGGTTTTAATGACATCCATATCAGTTCAGATCAGATTTTCAGTCTGTGAATCACCCTTCTGGTTTTGCTCTTCTAAGCCCCAAAGCTCAGGACAGAATATTTAGATGCTAGGGAGAAGGTATATTTTATGAATGACTATGGAACAATTCTCAGGGGAAATGAAATCTGCAAAACTTTCCTCAGTTTTGCATCTCAGATATAATCACCATTTTAAAATACATGCTGTTCTCAAACACCAGAATCTACACCCTGTAAAAGATCCTCAGCTTGCATTTTTTGTTTTCTGAAAGGGCTGCTATGTAGAAATAACTATTGCAGAATAATCTTGTGATCTAGAAACAGACTGGCAACCTGCAATACATAAAATGGAGATTCTGGTGATCACCCTTCTAAGACTCCTAGTGTTGGAGCTGTACATTCACACCAGACACTAGATTAAAGTAAGAAAAAGTCACCAGGCACTCCTGAAAGGAATTTAAAAATGCATACCAGGCTTGTGCTGACCTGTAACACAATCAGAACAGTTTTTTGTGATTTTTCAACCACACTGACTAAAGATGCTATTCAATATCTCACTGATGAGTAGGAGGAATTCTGGAGAACATCTGAAGGAAATTTGTGTCTTACCAGTTTTTTAATGAAAATGAATGGGGAACTTGCAAGTTTTCACAAACTTCCCTTGAGCCTCTGCCAGTTTTCAGAACACAGCACTATAGTAATTGAACTGAGCACTGAGATTGATGTCAGGATTAAAGGTTATGAGCTATGAGGACAGTATGAGAGCTTAAATCCATAAGGTCTGAGAATGCAGGCTGTTGAAATGCTGTATTGAATGCTAACCTGAAGTTTCAGGAGAGGGAATTATTTTTTTTCGACATAACTGTGCTAATTGGACAAGTGGGTGTGAATGGCAATTAAAGGAAAAGCAATTTAAGATAGGTACCAGAAATTATTTTTCCATACAGATAATCTGTAGGTATGAACTCTTACAAGGATGAAGAAAAAATAGTATCATTTAAAAAAAACCCACTCAAAACTGATGTCATACAGAACTGGGCTATTGCTTATTCATTAGCTATGGCTATGGGGCCAATTGTTAGTCTAAGCCAAGTTGGCTATGTATTGCTTTAGCATCTCTAAGCAGAGTTAAACATGTTCTGACTAACTGGGGATTTATCCCACATGGGAGAAATCTCTGAGCAATGTAAAGCTGTCATTGCAACAACCTGGCTAAGGAAATGCTTATTGGAAACGTACTGGGGCAGGAAGGACTGTACTTGGAGCATACCATGCTCCAGTCATCCCTGCCAATGTAATTGCCTCTAAGGGGTTCTACCATCTGGTGCAAGTTACAGAAAGCCTGAGGCTATTTTAATTTGTACTGGGATTTAGCCTACAAGCAGGAGAGTGCTAAATTGGCTTTAAGCCAGTTTCACCTTCTTCTGTCCTGCATCAAGCAGAGTATTTCTGTAATTATAAACTCTACTTAAAATCCATTGAAGTTCAATTAGTTAATATGGAATTGATTCTGACTTCAGGTGGGAAATAGATCTTGGAACCAAATGAACTTCTGTGTTCTCTGTTTTTCATGCAAATACTCCTAATAAGAAGAAAAATAGGCAAATGTCAAATGCATAAGCAAAATATTCTCAGATTTTTTTTTCAGAATGTTTCCATTAAGTCAATTAGAAATTCTAACTTGTTGAAACACATCCAAAAGTAATAACAAAAATACCTAAATAAATAAAAGGTGCACATATGCAATTCAAGAGGAATGATGTATGGATACATACCTGTCATCATTCCCTCACTGCATAATTTTACCTATTCCACACCTGTGGCATGTGGTAACAGTGAAAGAGATAGCCAGCTTTAATGTTACAGCTGTATATATCTGTGTCCTTTGGAACACTTTCTGGAATTTCATTTATTATTCTTCAATCAGTGTTCTTGGTAGTCTCTAATATTGTCAATTCGTCATGGCAGTATATTCTAATTCTGTTCTAGGCAAAAACAGTCAGTGTGAACACTCAAGCACATCATATTGGAAGTCAGAGACATCATCCGGAGATAATATGACTAACTACAGTTCATAACTATAATAGCATTTCTTTTCTTTCAGGTCATAAAGAAAACTTTATTCTTTTATTGATTTTATCGGATGAAGAGATCAGTAGCAGGGGAATGATATTGGAGTTCTTTTCCTATGGCATATTATTCTGAGGTGGATTATTTTCCTATTTGAGTCATGTTACTGAGACATGGGTTTTGTGGTTTGTTGGTTTGTTTGGTTTTGTTTTTGTTTGTTTTGTTTTTTGTTTTTGTTTGTTTGTTTGTTTGTTTTTTCTTCCCTAGGGATGGGTAAAACAGATATGCAAACCATTCTGGAATAATTCAGCTTCATGATTCCCTGTGATTGTTAGGACTTGATTCCTTCAGTGTTCCTTGATGTTACTATGAACTAACCACTGCAGCTGAATTGTATTACTCTTGAATAGATATATGGACACTGAATCAGGCTCTTCAAAAGTCTGGGTATCACTTTCCTCTCACTAGTTACAGTTAGAATTTGTACTGTTAATGATTATTGTTATCATTGTGTTTCACGCCTGGTAAGCCTCATTAGTTAGAAGACAAAATCTACGTGTAATGTTGAACGTATATAAGCACCATTCCAGTCAGAATAGTTCAGAGATTTTTACCCTTGCAGACAACAGGGCTTTAGAGCTGCTCACATGACTCATACCTACAGACCCTTTGGCAAAAGTAGTTTCCTTGTTTGACTTTAAAATATTGCTTTTTTTTCTTACACACTTATACACAGTTTTCCACAAGAGGCGGTGACTATATACGAACACGAAATGAGTAAACTAACATTGAATATACCAAGAACAGACTCAAGTTTAATAAATGGAATTTTTTCAGACATTATAACAAAATTAAAATAAAAAGGACACTGACATACTATGATATAATCCATGTTTTCACACATTCATGTGTCCTTTTGTGTCATTTTGCTCATAATGGGAACATCTAAGGTTAAAATAAATGAGCATAAAACTGCAGTGTATTGGGAAGAATTTTTTTTCCTCAAGTACAAGACTTTTTGCACTATTTCATCATTCTGAAACCAATTTAAGGACAGAAAGTATCCCAAAATTAAGCAGAAGAGACAATAGAAAAGTAAGATTGTGCCACTGGGAACTTTAAAAACATCAGGATTTAATTAAGGCTATATAGTATTGTTAAAGACGATTAGCAAGTATATAATGGAAGCTCAGAGGTGAGTACACATTTTGTGATCGTGAACAATATCTGTGGTTTCAGTATCAAATTTTAGTAAGCAAAAAAATTGTGTCCATGAAGGTCATAGGTATATTTATTGATCTCCTCTATTTGTTGACTTAAAGATTGATAAGGCAATCTCTAGACTCATAAAAGCAGTATTGGGCCTATGAAATCTGGATTTCCTGCTAGAAAACAGATAAGGCAGGGTAACAGTTTGGAATGGTGATCCACTCTTAAGAGAGCTGTAATAAGGAGGAAGATAGAAGGAAAGAATAGTAAATAGAAAATGAGTATTTCATACAAAAGGAACATTGTTCTCCAAGCTGACAGGTTACCACTTGACTGTTGGTTTTTCCAGTAAACACTCATGAGTTGTTATGGACAGTCAGCCAGGGCTAGTGGTTGAAGGTGGTGTTCTCTCTTCACCCCATAGAAAAGCAAATTAAAAAGTAGTCATCATAAATTAGCATAATAGTGTACAAAGTGATACGTATTTTTATGTTCAGACAAGTTCATTAGCATTGTAGCTTTATTGCCATGACATGTCGTAAAAGCATTGCCAAAGTCAGCAAACAGCATAACATGTGCCCATCAGATGCTAAATCACAGTGCTCCAAGAAGTACCCAGGGTCTTATAATCATGAGTCAATTTTGTATCATTGCCCATATATGATCCAGTAGCAGTTTGCTACATGTTATGTTGCTGGCTGGGCTCCCTAATACTTTCTTTTACAAGATTACTTTGTTTCCCATGAGAAGCATTTTATCATGATTTGCAATATTTAGAGGAACGAAAATACCTTTCAAATAATTGTCAATCTAAGCAGGACACAAAAGATCAGTATGATTACATTTATGAATGTTGAAAACTTAATTGTGTTCTTTACATTATCACATAGAATGTTATTTTCAGATTGGGTTGCTCCCAAGTGATTCACAGTTCTTCATACCTTGCTACCATTGCCAATCATTCACTGATGTCCACATTGTGAATAACTTTCTGTAATTCACAACTAATACTTCTAATGTGCAGTTACAAACAAAAAAGATGCCATGATTTGCTTTAGCTCACAGAAGTAAATCCTAAGTAGGGCTAAACTAACAGTATGTTTGTTGATGTTATCAGAAACCATAGTTAGATGGAAAGTGAATTTTTGCTATATTTTCAATTAATCTAATTGTTAAATTGTTGACTTTTTAGATTCTTCTGTATTAAGGGAAATATCATAAAAGTGATTTCAAATACATTTCTGGAATATTTCTCTTGAAATTGCTTCTTTTTCATGTTATGATTTTTGGGGGAAGAAAAGCAGTTCAATGAAATCAGAATCAGTTTGTGAACATTTTCCTGCTATCAAACTTCCTTTTTTTTTCACTGAAACCTCTTTCACATTACACTCTATTTTTTAGCCTCATTTTATTGCCTTGCCCCAGTTCCATCGTCTGTCAATAGAAATATCTTTCTAGATATCTATGATATCATTCCCCTACATCTTTCTGCAATTTATCTGCATTTAACAAAATCAAAGGAGTCACATCGATACAAACAATGACACAGGCTGTACACGTATTTTGTACAGTAGAAGTAGTGCAGAGACATTCAGCCCACCATCCATGGAGCTGTTGTTTTCCCACAATTTTGTGCAGTGCTGTGCAGAGGTACTGGTTTGAACTGGGAACACCCTGTTGTCAGGTTAGTTAGACTAGTGAGGTTAATTTACTTAGACACAGGACCACACATACCTAGATAGATTGCTTTCCTCCTACAGCCAGCTTGACCCTGGCGAATCGCAAGGGCTCTGTACAGGATATTTCATCATGATACCCAAAAGGGGTAATTCAGGATTTCTTTTGTACTTCCATATACATTAGGTTTCTTTCCCACTCTCCACACATACACTTTTCATCTACTTCTCAGTGCATTCTCTTATTTTTTAAAAGTAATCAGTCCCATGCGTATTTTGTGGGTCAAAAAGTACATTTTAAAATGCAGCAGTCCTTTCTGAAGCACAAGAAATACTGTTTATATCAGCTTAATCATCACCTGAGATTTGTTTTTATTATTGTTCTTAGGTTTTGGGGGATCTTAGAAAGAAAATGGATCTTTTAATTCACATATTTTACGAATGAGAATCTAAGACTCTCATTAATGAGCCCAGTATAAGTTATCTCACAACATGTGGCATTGCAATATTGAAAGTCAAGTTATTTGTGTCTACCTACTTGATAAGAACTCGATACCATTGCAATCTGAGCGCTTCTCCAAATGATTCAATAAGATATCTTTATTACACAACTGAAAAGTCATGTAACTTTGCACAATACCTGTAAGACTGAAAACATGGTACAATAAGGCAGTGTGATCTATTATTTCTACTTACATGTTAACTCATCACCAGCTTCAAGGTTCCTTAAAGAATCACCACAAGAAATTTTTCAAGTCCCTTCTCAAATCTTCTGGATCTGTAAACCCATAACAATTTACCCTTAAAGTTCTTGGCACTCTAGTAAAATGCTGAAAAAATGCTAATTGCTTATTACGACATTTTGTGGCTATATCATCTGCCTGTTCAACTAGGCCACTTCCTATTTTTGTCAGGATCCTTCTGGGAAATGGTATTTATGGGATCACAAGGGTTCTCCCTTATGACACCAACTGTCATAAGCACAGGTTAGAAGAGATCACACAGCTCCTGTGCACCACTGTCCTTTGTTCTGAAGCTTACACCCTTAGTTATCCCAAGCACAGTTTTCCTCAGTGATTTTAAGATTTTCCCACAAAACACAGAACACTTGACTACTTTTTCTTACCAAATCACATCTGCAGTTATTATCTTGTCTCTTTTTAAAAATCCATTATCTGAAGTGAATAGCTATCTTATTTTGCCTTATCTATCACATAATAGTACAGCTGGCAAAAATGTTTGTTCAGGTGTCTTTCTGTTACTGAGCAAAGACCAGTTGAAGGTATCAGTAAAATGCTACTATAATTCTATGATGCTGCTGAGCAAAATGTGTTTACTATACTGACAAACGGTCAGTGTATTTATCCAAGTGAATGCAAGATTTGTTTGACTAGCTTTTCTTTTCTTTACTTGCTTTAACCTAAATATTTAATGTTCTGGGATCTGCAGATATGGGGCTCAGTGCCAAGTTTAGCAATGCAGCAACTGTGGATAAGAACTATTACAAAGCCATGGAGAGCTCTGTATATAAAACAATGTCAGGATCAGTTGCAGCAATCAATGGATTGTTTTTTTTTTTCTTCAGTGCTCAATCCAGCATCTGCTCTATCCCTTAAGAGAGGAGTGTTTTTTGAAGAGGATCATTATATGTTCAGTGTTATTTGAAATTCTGTGCTGTTGCACACACTTATGTGTTAACACACAATCGGGTTACATTATTATGAGTCTGGTTTCCCCAGGTGGCTTATTTTAAATTGCAAAAACTACTATCATTCAGTGTTGTTGAAAAGCCTGTACATGTAAACATGCACCTAAAATCATCTTTAAAAAACACCTCCTCCTGATTCATAAAACTAATATGTGCCTATGGGATATATTAGGTTTCTTAGGGGGTGTTGATTGACAGCCAACTGAACATGAGCCAGCAGTGTGCCCAGGTGGCCAAGAAGGCCAATGGCATCCTGGCTTGTATCAGAAATAGCGTGGCCAGCAGGGACAGGGAAGTGATCTTACCCCTGTACTCGGCACTGGTGAGGCCGCACCTCGATTACTGTGTTCAGTTTTGGGCCTCTCACTACAAAAAGGACATTGAATTACTCGAGCGTGTCCAGAGAAGGGCAACAAAGCTGGTGCAGGGTCTGGAGCACATGTCGTACAAGGAGCGGCTGAGGGAACTGGGGTTGTTTAGTCTGGAGAAGAGGAGGCTGAGGGGAGACCTCATCACCCTCTACAGCTACCTGAAAGGAGGTTGCAGAGAGCTGGGGATGAGTCTCTTTAATGAAGTAACAAGCGATGGGACAAGAGGGAATGGCCTCAAGTTGCACCAGGGAAGGTTTAGACTGGATATTAGGAAGCATTTCTTTACAGAACGGGTTATTAGGCATTGGAATGGGCTGCCTAGGGCAGTGGTGGAGTCCCCATCCCTGGAGGTGTTTAAGAGTTGGGTAGACTTAGCGCTGAGGGATATGTTGTAGTTGGGAACTGTCAGTGTTAGGTTAATGGTTGGACTAGATGATCTTCAAGGTCTTTTCCAACCTAGACGATTCTGTGATTCTGTGATTCTGTTATGTGAATAAGCAGAAAATTAAACAGACACTTGTCCAGGAGTCATAGAAAGGGAGAAACCCCCTCCCTGATTTCATTTGCTCACTTGCCATTTACTTTCCACAATCTTCCATGTGGTTTTTGATATTCACAATTTGCAGAGAAAGATGACTCAAGACTTTGAAAGTACTAATACTAATAGGATTACTACATTTTTATGCAACATATACTGTTAATGTGACTTACCTTCAGAAAACCCCTGAAAAGAAGAATCAAACTGTAACAGTAGGGCTTAGAAGGAGATGGGAACTCTGGACTAAAATTATCCTTCCACAACAAGGAGCAAGATTTATAAGAGAACCTATAAGTAATACATGTCCAAATATTAATTATCTAAATAGTTCCATATTCTATGTTATGGAACTAAAATTTCCTCTCTCCTCATTCTAGAGCCTGGTGAAAAACTAAGAAGTGGTGAATAGAGAAAGGCACTGTGGAAAACTGAACTATCAAATGACCTCTGACTGAGTCGTTTTGGATTTTGGAATTTCTCCACAACATGGATATATGTATGCATCATTTCTGGAGCTTAATCTTATTCCTACAGAAGAAAGAATGCAAATCCTGCTGAACTCTACAGAAATCTTGCATTGCTAAACATTCTGGTGTTTCTGTTTCTGCTTTGGAAATACTCTAAGGGTGCCATGATTCAGACTACATATAATTTTATTATATGTAGATTAAAAAACTCAATAAAACAATGGGGCTTTTTAATTAGCAATACTGCTGACCCCTTTTAATTTTTAGCAAATCTCTAATCAAAAGTTATCATCAGACCATCTTCTATATTTATTAAAATTCTCTTTCAACAGCTTAACTCTGTGCCATTTTATATTTCTTTTACATATGTTGTCTTGGAAAAGAAAAAGGAAAACATGAGTGTCTCAGATATTGGGTAAATTACAGATAACAATGTGCAATTCTGACCTAATTAGCATTGGGTATTTCAATCAAATATTCATGCCATATGCCTACAACTCCAGTGTCCCATTTCAGTGGAAAGAAGAGCATCAAATCGACACTGGAAACAGCAAGCGATTAGTGTGACATGACTTTTGTGGTACCATGTTCCACAAGGCACCAGGCTGTATATGATTATGCACATCCTCCAAGTCCTTAAGATCTCAGTTCACTGTCTGTGTTTAGGAAAACAGAAAACTGTTAAAGTAATTGCAGCTGCATGTAAGTATTCATTACAGTACAAAACTAGGAAGTTTATCAAGTTTAATCCCTGATATCACAAGCAAATACACTGTTTAATCTTTTAA
The DNA here is from genome assembly GCF_047716275.1 of Strix uralensis. Taxonomy (NCBI): domain Eukaryota; kingdom Metazoa; phylum Chordata; class Aves; order Strigiformes; family Strigidae; genus Strix; species Strix uralensis. Next base: position 35,127,129 of record NC_133975.1, read on the forward strand.
AGTTCTACCTTTCAGTGAAAGGGGTTTTCTGCTTCAGTGTGGCCATTTAAACACTGTTACATTCTCAGCCCATTGGTGATTATAAATCTCCTTCTTGACTCCTTTCGTAAGGGAGGCTAAGAATATTTCTCTTTTCTTTTCTTTTCTTTTCTTTTCTTTTCTTTTCTTTTCTTTTCTTTTCTTTTCTTTTCTTTTCTTTTCTTTTCTTTTCTTTTCTTTTCTTTTCTTTTCTTTTCTTTTCTTTTCTTTTCTTTTCTTTTCTTTTCTTTTCTTTTCTTTTCTTTTCTTTTTTCCTCTACAGAACTCTGGACGGTATACTAGAAAGTCTAGAGCCATCTACAAGACTGTTGATACTTCCCCATCTCAACTGAAAACACCTCACATGAAGTGTTTTGAGAGGGACCTGAAATCTTCAGAGCCTTGTTGAATTGCTGTCTCTTAATTACTCAGTGGTTAATAGACAACAAATTCCTCCTTCTGTCCTAATTAGCAAACTCAAAGCCAACACTAGGCTGGAGCTGCTAAGAGTGGCTCATCTATTACTGTCAGCTCAGACCTTGACTTTGATATGATTATTTTAATCTTATTCCTATTTCTTTATGCCTTAGTCATCTTCATCTTCCTGTTAAATATTCCAACTCTTCAGTACTAATGATATCTTCCAACTTTGTGTAAATGGTAAAATTAGTTAACATACTTTCCCTACTTTAAACAACTTTTCTAATGAATCTCTTCAATAGCAATCATCCTACACCAGATCATTAAGGAAATGATCTGTTAATTTCTCTTTACACATTACTCAGCTTTCAATACAACCAGCTGACTTCTGTCTCCTCTCTTCAAAGTCTCAGCTGAACCTCATTATCTGCAGTCTAATTTCCAAACTTCCTAGTATGCAATGCTTGAGATTCAGATAAAATATGGTTTTAGAGAAATAAAAATATAACAAATTATATTTTTTCAGAAAAAGAAATGATCAGGATGTTAGTCTGCTATGAATTTTTACTGTTACATTTTCATTCCTTGTCTTGTATATCCCCAAAATAAACTCAGCACCTGTGACTATTTATTGAATAGTAATATTTAAAGCAATTACTAGTGAAACAATGATTTTACTGTGAGTTCGTTAAGTAGTTTGGCACAGAAAACACCTAGATCTACTGTCATTACTCTTGGGCCCATTCCTTCTCCTTTTCTCTCCATTTCAGCCAAAGAAATAATTTCGTAAACTCTGAAGAAACATTAACAAGGACTTATCATTCTGACTTTTGGGCAGCCATGTTAAAAGTCAATAGTATATTTTAATCTGACTTTTTATCTCTCTTCCCTTCATCCATTCCTGGACATTGACTTCCAATAGCTTCTTATTCTCATCTTTCCTTTAAAAAATTTGTTTCTGCACCTTCTTCCTTCTGCATGTTTTTTACTTTCTCATTATTCCTCTCTTGGAGTAGCAAATAGTCTGAAGTGATGATTATGAGAAAGGAATCATAACACTATCTAGAAGTGCAGAATCTGTTGAGTATATGTCAAGCATGCAGCTTGGTGGACTGACCATCCCCTGAAATATGGGACTGTATCATCTATGGTTTTGATTTGGTCACATTTATTGGGGATTTCTTCTCTGCCCCATTTCCAGATAGTCAAACTTCAGGTACTTAATTTCTCTCCTGAACACTTAGTACTGCAATTGTAATCCATAGTATACATCACAAATAGTATTTTAGAAATGGTGCATTGGCTTGTCTTAGATTACTCGCCAGTGTAAACTCAAACAAAACTGACAGCAACAAAAATCCACTATATGTTAATCCTTCTCTGATTCACTGTAATTACATACATTTTTCAAGGTGTAGCCAGACATAATGTATTACTATGTTACCTTAATTTAAAGCACCTTTCTTACATTAACTCAAATTATAGTTGAAGAGTGACTAAAATGTCTTAGTTATAGATCTGGATCTTCTCCTGTTCATGCCAAAGCACTTAGAGGTTAGCAGGACCTTTGCAATTTGTTTTGTACCTAAGGAGAGTCTGTGCCTACTTGATAAACAATGTTTCTTACCCTTCTCCTGAGGTAGTACAGTTTTGTGTTTTACCAAACTTAAAAGTCACATTTTCATTTCATGTAGGGAGCATCATGACCATGTGCCAGATTCTGGCCACATGATATAGATTCTTATGTTACCTAATGAGGCAAGTAGGGGCTCTGAAAGTAAATTTTTCTCTGTTCTGCTTTAAAACATAATTCCATCAAAACATATCAGTGTAAGGGAAAATTCCTCAGAATAAGAAAAAATGTTCCTGTTTGGATACAGCTTAAATTTGAGTATCCTATTTCCAGTCTGCATTTCTTTACTACCTGGTTATTTGCTATCTGTGGGAATTTTTTTCTTTAAAAAAAAAAAAAAAAAAAAAAAAAAATCTTTTTTCTACCTCTAAATGTTTTGTGGTTTTGTTTGTTTGTTGTTTGTTTTTTTTTTGTCTCCAGACTGTTCCACATAGCCTTATTCATCCTAAAGGTTCCAATTTTCAAGGTTTCTTAATATAAACAATGAGGAATGCTAAAGATATTATATTAATTTTGAATAGTTTTCCCAGGTTCCTGTAAGAGATACTTGTCATAGAAAACTTTGCAACATACTACAACTCCGAAGTTTGAGGCCTTTTAATACAGCTGAATGGAATGAGTAAAATAAGACAAATATGTGACAAGTCTGAAGGGTATATTTTTCTCCAGATATATGGGAACGCAGTCTGTTGAGGAAAGATTAGGGATAGTATCACCTTTAATTAGAGAATTAAGAAGAATTAATTTACCAAAATAAACTTGAAAATTTATTCTGAAAATTCAGAAATATTTACAATAATAGCTAAAACTGGTTGTACGAGGACCCTGTTTCCAATCATTATATTCCCTTCATCTGGAGTTATTAAGACAGTATGATAATTTAGAACCACATGTAAAAAGAAGATACATTGCTCTAGACCACATACAGTGAAAAGGGGCTAACTGGTCTCCTATTGAGCTAGGGAATTTCGTTCAGTCCTACCTCATGTATTCCTGCTGAATACATACTAATCTACCGATTTATCACCTCTATAATAATCTTTACATCATCCAGTGAATTAATCAGGAGATGAATTAAATATTTTAATAGCATATGTCTAGTAAAGGTAGAATGATTTCCCCTTCTAAATCTAATATTTAGTTTTGTTCCTAATATTCTTCAGCAGCTGTACTGTTGGTCATGTTGGCTTTTTTAAATTTAATTTTCTTTCTTATCTGTAACCTCTTCACCTTGAAGTGATCTTTTATCTCTCATGAAAACAGATGACAAGACTATTTTTCAGTTCAGAACTTTTTCATAATTACATTTTTGGCCTCAAGGGAAAAACTGTATATACATTATCAAATCCCCTGGCTTTGCAACTGAGTAACTTTAACAGTCCTGCACACTGCTTGCAGCTATTGTAATTTAATTTGAATATCAGAAAATCCTCAAATTATAAATTCTAACAAGGTAAAGTCCTGTTCAAATTGAAACTCATTATATGGTCCTTAATACCTTGTAAACTGATCCTGTGGATTCTTTACAACTGTTTATTTCTCTTCCAGTCCTTACCAGTTCCCACTAATCATTCATGCTATGGTGGATCTAAGAGTTTCTATTTATCTATATAAAATCTACTGGCCATTTATCACTTACATCTGCAGAAGTATTACAGTGCAATCCAGGAATGCTCCTGAGCAGTGCAGAACTGATTGTGAAAGTGTGAGACACTTCCTGAAACAGCTCAAACTCCGTAAAAGAAAATCCTTATAAGCAGAAACATACCAGTAGGTTATGACTTTTGGTTTGGACTTAAACACCAAGAAGAACTATAAAACCTGAAGAGTCCTTTATTGTATTAAGTCGTCCACACATTAAAGATTTTCAGGTCGACCAGAACACATCCCAGTACCATCCATTCCTGGTTAAGAACCACAGTCATGGTTCAGGGCTCCCTCAAAGCTTTGGTTTTCAATGAGCTTGACAGAAACTCACCTGAACATCAGAGTTCTAGAACAAGGAAATGAACTCTGGATCTATAACCAGGGCATAGCTGAAAATATGATCTTCCCAGATTCCTTGTTATTTGCAGGTCATAAATTAAGATGCAAAGGATAACTGCTGTAAAGTGAGAGCAATGCACTTAGCAATAGACACATAACTGGAGGCATGTCAAAACCTAAGTTGATTAAACAAGAAAAAGCCAGTAACCATGTAGCTGTAGTGAAATACATGTGAAGTAAATTTGTGGTCTGGGTGGGTTCTGGAATAATTTCAGAGAAAGCACTTGTTCTCAGCTTTTCTCATAGGAATCGTAATTTTCATTCTGAATTTTTGCTCCTACTGTTCACTACATCATTGTTATCTACACAATACCTAGCTAAAAATTTCTGCTTAGATATTCATAGAAGACAAGTCAGTAATTATGCATTTTGTAGTTAATTTGTTCTTTACATTCACTAAGGTCACAAGATCAGCTGTTTATGTACCTGATTCTATAGCTTTCTTTCACAGCTATACTCTTAATAATTACAGTTTTCTACTTTCAACTAACATCCTCAGATATACAGAAGTGTTTTCTATTAAGAGAAAAACTTTCTTTCCCCTCAGGTCTCTTAGGACACCCAATCATGCCTAGAGGACTAAAAATCTTTTTGAACACTTCAAGTTTAATTGAACTATACACATATGTATCTGTATCACTCACCCAGAAGGAACATAATTATGCATATGTTAATTGAAACAACAATCTCAGTAGCTCTTATCTTCCTTTTATAATTTTACCTTCAAATCTTTGTTCTGACATGATAAGGAGACTCCTGATACTGGTTTCTATATATACTTGATGAAGCCAGCCTCTTGTTTTAATGTTACCTATGAATGCAAGATAAAGAAACCTAGGTCAGTCTCACACTTAAGAAATCTTCACGAAACTATGTGCTTATTTACTGCTTCTCCTTACTTGATAAAGGAGCTCTAACTCTGCTTCTAGCATTATAGTTGTATTTGGAATTCTCGTACTAAGATCCTTCCCTGCTTGGCTTGATCTCTTTGAAGGACTTTGATTAGTTAATTAGCATCTGGGATCTAAATAGCAGTGAACTTTGCAGTAGCTCTAGTTCTTGAGAACTTGTAATTTGTTCCTATGGCTTTTGGGTATCAGGATAGGCTGTGACATATGCAAATTTTTCATTTTGCTGTTTTCTTTCCTTTTTTTTTTTTTGTTCTAATTAAGATAAGCTCAGAAATTAGAGATAGCAGTGCTTGATTTGAGAATGGCCGTACATCAAACTAAGGTTTGAACTTTCTAGGCTTTGTTAGCTTGGAGCTTTTCTAATTTTTTGTCTTAAATTTCGCTACAATATTAAATAAGTCAAATAGGTTGTTTGTGTAGTTAGCTATATTCTGAAACTAAGTGCTTCATAGAGTGAATGGAGCTGAGAACTGTAAGAACTGAGAGCTCTTTTGAATTTAATGACATTCAAGGAACTCTATTTGGATTGTCCTATCAGTTGCAGTTACACTAGGAGACAAGAAGATTGAACTCATTGTGAATGTCTAACATTTTCTAACTGCATTTGTGTCATTACATTGATCACAGTTATGCTTGCTGTATGTTTTATGGGGCAGACTTTCTCAGTAAAGTTCTTTGAAAGTGTTAGCAAGAACTCAGTTAAGCTGAGACAGCACAATGAAACAGCTTCAGATAAAAATATGAATCACAATTTATTTTTCTGAGGTGCTTTCAGCTTTCTTTCTGCTTGTGGAAGTCCAGAAGATATGTTAGAACAGATAAGATACCATATTTTTGCATATATAAGAAAGAAAAAAATGTAAATACAGGAATCGTTATTCACAGTATTGTGAACAGTATTTTTTTGACTTTTTCCCAGCCCCAAATTACTTCCACTTCATACAAAATAGCTTTCCACGGTCTGTTTCATGTTTGATTGATATTTCTTGCAATTTTAAATATATCCACAAAAAATTATTACAGTAAAGTTGATTAAAGTTTATTGAGGTTTTGCTATGGCCTTGCTTCGTAACTGACAAATACATAATCAACACATGAAATGGACTAAAATCCTACTTACTATTTAAAAACATCTTTATTTTCGTATAGTGTGGAGAAGTTCACATTCTATCTGTGTATCATTCCCTTGGCAGACCAGGGAAATCTCACTGTGTGTGTTTCCATGAAATATAGAAAACAGGCCTACATTTTCCAGTCTCTCATCTGTCCTAGGGACTTCTGTCATGCAAGAAAAACACAAGATTATAAATCTCCTTCCATTTTCTTTCATTGCTTAGTAATACATTGCTATGGATCTGAAAACTAAACACGCCTTATGTTTCTTGTACTGCCCGACATTTTGACTAAATATTTTGGTGATACTGGACAGAAAAGAGTCCTGAACAAAAGACTAAAAGTCCAATATATACATATCCATTAGTAATCTAAATTTATAGACAAGAAGATTGATTTATTGTAAATCCAGCATACCACTGAATACATTCCAAAGATAAATTAAGAGTTTTAAAGTAATTAAATATGAAAGAGAGTCTCACAGCAGCAACATGAAACAAGGAAATATAATGTTATTGTGGCTAGAAGACACAAAAGAAAATAAACTTATGTCAAAATTATTTTATATAGTGGTAGGTTTTCTTTATGGTTTTCAAAATAAGTAAAGGTAAGTTAAGAAATTTTACATTTGCCTTCTGAAAACCACAATCTAATCATATCTATGACACAGTAATGACAGCTATGAGTTACTGCATCTGTGGTTCTTACTGAGGAAAAGCTCTGCATGAAAATAACTCTGCATTTAAATGGAAGTGGCTAGAAAGGTTTCATCTTTCTTTGACAGAAGTCAGTAAACTACCTTGTATTGAGCTGAAGTACAGAATTAACAGTGAGAAAAAAGCTCGAGGTTGTGGTTTAACCCCAGCCAACAACTAAGCACCACACAGCCTCTTGCTCACTCCCCCTGGTGGGATGAGGGAGAGAATCAGAAAGGTAAAAGTGAGAAAACTCGTGGGTTGACATAAAGACAGTTTGATAGGTAAAGCAAAAGCCGCACACACAAACAGAGCAAAACAAGGAATTAATTCACCACTTCACAGGGGCAGGTAGGTGTTCAACCATCTCCAGGAAAGCTGAGCTCCACCATGCGTAATGGTGACTTGAAAGACAAATGCTGTAACTCCAAATGTCCCACCTGTTCTTCTTCCCCCCAGACTTATACGCTGAGCATGACGTCATATGTTATGGAATATCCCTGTGGTCAGTTGGGGTCAGCTGTCCCAGGTGTGTCCCCTCCCAGCTTCTTGTGTAACCCCAGCCCACTCGCTGGTGGGACGGTGTGAGAAGCAGAAGACCTTGACTTTGTGTAAGCACTGCTCAGAATAAAACATTTCTGTATTGTCAACACTGTTTTCAGCACAAATCCAAAACAGAGTCCCATACTAGCCACTATGAAGAATATTAACTCTATCCCAACCAAAATCAGCACAGTTTCCTTATTCTCCAGGAAATTAGAAAAATAAGAACAAACAGGGAAAGAGGCACAGAGCATTACTGAATATGCCAGTACAAAAATATGAAAAGATGTGACTCAGGAGATTTTCCCATGCTGGTCTACAGATAAGAAGGTAGATGTTTCAAAGCTTTCAAAAAGAAACACGTGTAAACTTAGGGAACAGGGATTAATTTTTGTACCTTGCCAGCTGCTTTCAGTGAAATCAATGAGATCTGAGTCATGGTGGTTGAAACTTTAATGAGTTCACAAAAGTTACAATTTTCTCTCTACAGAGTGCCAAAGTAGTGCCTAAAAGTTATATGGGCCCAAGTTTATCCTTAATTTGAGCCTCACTTGAAATCAACTGTTATTTGAGCTTTTTTAGGTCTTCCCAGTAGATGAATTTCATCCTTCATCTCTAAGTGTAAAAGAAACAAGTTTGGTTTTCTAGCTACCTTAAGGTTTTACAATAATATTTTCTTAAATTTTTGGTCTTGTTATTTGCTGAATGTTTTGAAGAACATAGATTTGTATGAAAAGATATTAAAACACCACTACCAGAAAGTAATTGTTTTCACATGTTCAAAGAAGACTAAGCACATTAACTGATCTAACTAAAGCTTATGTAAAATAATAGTGAATATGGCCCTTATTGCCTTTTAGAAGCAAAGGTATTCTAAGCCATTTGGTTTTCAAAAGTGTATTTATGTGCACAGTTGTTTTTCAGTCTGCAGGCTGCACTATATAATGAGATGTTATTGTGCATGTGAGCAGTATTTTAAGTTATTTCACCCACATAAATATTCTTGCCTTGTTTTTTACCTGTAGCCTAAAAGTGACAGTTATTAATATTGTATCACTTTTAGTATTTATTTTTAATTTCAAGGCAGAACACATAATTGGAGCCTGTTAATAATCATGACAGCAAATGACTAAATAGAATTCCATTCAGGAGTACTATAAGTTTATTTAGTTTTAGGACAATCTGTGTTTTATTTCCTTTAATGTAGGAAAGAGGCACACCAGCTTCATCTAGGCTTTCTGAGGTAAAATCCTGAAGCATTATATAAAAATATGTTTCTCTATCAAAATAATATAATGGAAGTTTTCACTGGAACAAGAGAGTTATTTTTTTTTCTAAATATGTTAAGAAAGTTTCACTCTGTCCTTTCCCCATCTTATAGAGCCTAACAATATTGCAGCAGTCTTAAACAGCTGGAAGTTGCTGTAGAAGATCAGTCAAATAGTCCCTGCTTTCCACAGATTATATGTAATTATTTCAGTGGAGCTTGTCTTCCAAAACAAGTTTTCAGTTCTTTCACCACTATATCCACCTTTGAATGCATTTAAATTATCAAGTTTCTTACCAGCATGTGCATTAGATATTAGGTACTTATAGGGAGCATGGGCTTGTACAATGACAATTTGACAAAAGTGTCGTAGAAATACAGTAGGGGATTGAAAAAACAAAAGCCAAATCTAATTCCCTGTTCTGACTACCACTACCCATACCACTTTCTACACTAATGCTACTTCATTCAGGAGATTCTACCTGCTGGGGGAAAGGATGGCCAATATGATGTGTAAGGAGCCAGAATAACCATAGTATTTCTTTCAGAAATAATGTTTAGCTTTTGATTTCCTGTTTCTTCAGAGACTTGATGTTGCAGTTAGAGAAGAATTCACCAGAGTTTTGAAAAATAGCAGCATGGTGGAACACAAAATTCTTTTCAGGTTTGACCTGATTGTGTCTCTGAATCCATGTGAAGGTAGCCTGATTTATCTTCATGGATGTGAGAAAGAAGTAGACTGCAACAGGGTTTTTAGAGTCATGCAAAAATCACTTTGAGAAATTACACCTATTGAATATTGTAGGACTCCTATAGATGAGTCACATAGTCAACTCATACATAAACAACACTCTGTGTTTCTCAGTTAGCCTAACGATTTTTCTCTCTTCTGTTTTAAATTGTTGATTGATAATAATTTGCACACATTTTTTCAGATCTATGTTGTAGTATTCTGCATTAGCTGTCTTACTTTTCTGAAATTCCCCATTCAGGGGCTATGTGTGGTATAAATGTAAATTTAAAATGTTACGCTTAAAGGAAAAAGTTTGAAACCATTTTCATGTTAGTCCTATGTAACTATATCATCATGTAGCCTAAAATATCCTTTCTAAAATTAACTGACACATTGCAGTAAATTGTTCTCTGGGTGGGCAGAAATTAATTCTATTAAAGCTAATGAAAATTGCACATCTGTGGCACAAGACCATATCTCCAGAAAAGAAGCAGTATGTGGAATAATTTTCTCTCAAATTTAGGCCTGATTACTGAGTTTTTTCTATTAAGGAGGCAAGACTTGCCAGAGTTTTGAAAAGTTTGATAATACGAAAAATTTTGAATCAGTAACATAGTTAAAATAGTGAGCAAATTGAATTAAGTAAAGAATTAGATTATTTTAATGTGGCTGGAGTCTGACACATCCCTCATTTTTTTTTTTTTTTTCACTTAAAATGATTTGAACAAGTTGCACCCATTCTTCATAAAGCAGAATGACATCCTTAAGCCTAAGTCTCTGGTTTCAACATGTTAAGAGGTACTTTAGATTACATTCACATAAAATAATGGTTTGTAATTGTAAAAGAAGGACAGAGAATCCTTTAGTAATATTAATATCTGTGCTTTCATTAAAGAGGTATAGGCTTGATACAATAGAAGATGGATTTACTAGGGGAGCTGAGCCAAACATCTGTTTCACTGCATAACTTTTTTTGCCCCCTTTTCCTGAATAGTGAAGCAGGAACTAATGAAACTGGGTGGAGAACATCAAAGTCCTACAGTCAAATATTGCTAGGTTTTTCTTTGCTGTGTTTTTTTTCCTTGGCAAGGAATAAAAATTTAATGATGTCTTTAGTATAACCAAATTTTTATGATGTTTTTGTTTAATACAAAAGGATTCCTGTCATTCTGTGGTACCTGTTCCTGGCAGGTATATTTACAGTACAAAAATATGCTTCTTCTCACCCACCTCATGATATTATATACAGTGCTCAATGACTCTTCATCCTCTGTTTCATACTCCAAGGTTAACTCAGAAGTCTTTGAAATGGCTAAAACAATGTTTTAACCAGATAGAGGGACAAGTTTAGACCCTGCAACTGGACCTTGAATTAACTTCTGGGCATCTGAGGAATAAATGTACAGCTCATAGATATTAATATTGACTGAAGATGACTTGTAAAATTAATGAAAGCTGGTACATTTCTTCACAATGGGATAAATGTTCCTCTTACTTTAAGCATCGACAAATAGATAACTTATGACAAATGACACAAAATATATTCTTTCTGACAGTGCTTAGAGACAGTCTTCTGAATATGGGATTTCTTTCTTACTATCTTTTCTCTATGTTCGTGATTACCCAATCTGTAATTTTCCTAGGTTGATATCTTCTTAGGGATCACCCTCTAATTTTGGCAGAGGTCGTGAGAGTCACCACTGAATATTTCTGTCATTAAGATTTCCTTTGCCAGGGTTGCTCACACACAGTATTTTCAGAAAAATTGTATAGATAGCACCTTTCCTTGAATAATGGAAATGAACCACTTGAAAGATGTTTCTTCTTCCTTCTGGCACTATTCTAGCTGTTTGATCCCATGTCTGTAAGATATACATAATTAAGTATGATACAGTAGAAACAGTGTTTGAGGTCAACCTTCAGGTCACCTATTTTTAGTCTTTCAGCAATAAGTTCTGGCACCCTAATATAACTACCCAGCTCAAAAAAGTGAAATTACCAATGTGTCTTCAAATCACAAGGCATCATTTCAGCATACTTTTGCATGAAAATAGTACATATTCTTTTTTTAAAGAAAGAAGACTGAAATATAAGGAAAAGAGAATAGGTGCTTAACATAAGGAACATATATTATTTTTCCCATAGTAGCCTTTTATTTTGTTTTTCTCCTATATATTTTATTTTCTGTTCATATAATGAGACAAATTTGATCATATTTGCTTCCACAGTCAGTCAATTTGGGATTATGTTTTAACTGTGGGAAAACAGGAAAAAAAACAACAAGAAGTACACTTTGAATGGCATAATAGGGTCTTCTATTACTTGTGTGTTTTGTATTATACAGTTCTTAGAAATTTGTTAAAATTTTTAAGAGTAACCATGAAGTTTAGGAGTCTAAATCTTTTTGAAAGTAAATGAGATTCAGGCTTGTACATTTTTAAATCACTTTTAAAACTAGAACTTAGACTCCAAAGTCCTGTAAATGCTTTCTATATTCTACCATTTGCCTCTTCTGAAATATTCAACAAGTTTGATCAAAATAATTCAATACTGCATTTATTAGCAAGCTAGTAAAAATACTATCAGGCATTTGAAGAAAAAAAAGTCCATTGAATTTTCTAGGAACATTTAAGCTTAAATCAGAATCATCGTTAAGCAAGTATTTGGGCTTTCTTATAACTTGTCGTTTTAAATTTGAATGCAAATATCATTCACTGTCAATGTTTATGATAATTAGATGACTTTGTGTAACATGCTCAAGATACAGAAGAAATAGAAGAAATGTGTGCCTCCAAATGAAACACATAGTCCAGAATTAAAATTGTCTTAGATGCTGAATGGTCCAATAAATCAGCTCTGCCTCTCATAGTGTCCTGAATAATACTGCTGTTCATCATTTTCAATAATCTTCTGCTTTACTACATGAACTCAGGAACTTAGAAAACCCTACAGATGTACTCTACGATATAATGTATAAAAATTTATAATATATAACAAATAGTAAATAATTAATAAAGAGTATGAAGTGGTATGTAATTGTAGTGTATAATATATACTGTACAGTATGGGTATATCATATAAAATATGTATAGTGTAGAATATATATGGCATATAATATATACATTTTTTTAATATCTATATATCTTTTAATAGTTATCTTTCAATATATTTATATAGATACATTTACTATACAGGATATAATATGTAACAGTCAGATTCATCCTTTAAAACCAGAAGAAGCCATTTAAATGTATAGCTTCTGATCAGGCGCACAAACTAAACATAGACATTACACAATCTGGTATTATACCGGCCAAGATAAACCTCAGTTGGTGGAGGAAATTTAGCTGCAATAGAGCTTTTAGCAACTGTTGTTTCACCTTTTACTGTGATTGAAACTCCTGGAACGTCAGTGTTCGAACTGGTTTTCACTAGGGAAAAGCTGTTATCCATTGAAAAAGATTTACCAATTTTTTATTCCTCTTTTTCTTCCCTGAGCTCAAGTGGAAGGAAAGGAGTTGTCTGGAGGAAAGTTATAGCACAAAGTAACTTTCAGATTTCCATAATGTACTGTGGCTGCTCTCTGGTTGGCTACAGATCATGGAAGTACCAATAAAGCTGGAATCTCAGCAAAATAGACAAGTTGTTTCTAGTGATCGTTTCATGACCATAATTTTCTATGTTTTCACCGCTATAGTATTTCATAATAAAGACTTTTGAATGTGTTCCCTTACTGAAGACTACATAGGTGAAGCATTTTTTTTCACCAAATACTACAGTAAGGCAGGGATACAAATTCATGGTTTTGAATGGAGAGAAAAGTGAATACACTTTAAATGCTCAAATAACTAAAAAGGAATAAACAAAAGCGCTCTCTCCAAATAAGCAGTTTTTCATCAATTCTCATTTGGGTATCCAAACAGTATATTTGAGCATGCAAACAAGAGAGTAATAGTATTCTGATTTATCCCTTACTCATTCTTGTAAGTTTCTTGTCATTGGCGTTCTTCATATCTCTCCCTCATGAAATATTGTTAAGCAAGCCTCTGGGGCCTCTAATTATGTTTATTCTTGATTATGAAGTTAGATGAAAGGAAAAGAACCTTACCTTATAATTTTCCATTTTATAGCAGTGGGTTTATTTACTGCTGTGATAAATAACTGAACAATATACTTTAAAAAAACCCTTGAATCATGAGATCTCATCTTATTTTAGATGGATTTTTTTATCCATGTCAAATATACAGACCTATTCTTTTTATGGCTGCAACATTATACTCTGCTAGTACTATTTCAACAGGTGCAAAGAAACAACTGTGTTCTTAACTGTAATAGACTGTTCTTTACAACAATATTGAATTGAGTAAAATTCATCTTCTGGGGTTTTCCAAAGCTATAATCAGTGATATATTTTTGGTATAAAAAATTGTATTTCACAACTGGTTTATTAATGCCAACAATTTGTATTTATTACTTCTGGTTATCTTGCTATATTTTTTAAAAAAAGAAAGACTGTGTCCTGGCTTGCATCAGAAATAACGTGACCAGCAGGGACAGGGAAGTGATCTTACCCCTGTACTCGGCACTGGTGAGGCTGCACCTCGATTACTGTGTTCAGTTTTGGGCCCCTCACTACAAAAAGGACATTGAGTTACTCGAGCGTGTCCAGAGAAGGGCAACGAAGCTGGTGAAGGGTCTGGAGCACATGTCGTACGAGGAGGGCTGAGGGAACTGGGGTTGTGTAGTCTGGAGAAGAGGAGGCTGAGGGGAGACCTCATGGCCCTCTACAGCTACCTGAAAGGAGGTTGCAGAGTGATGGGGATGAGTCTCTTTAACCAAGTAACAAGCGATAGGACAAGAGGGAATGGCCTCAAATTGCTCCAGGGAAGGTTTAGACTGGATATTAGAAAACATTTCTTTACAGAACGGGTTTTTAGGCATTGGAATGGGCTGCCCAGGGAGGTGGTGGAGTCCCCATCCCTGGAGGTGTTTAAGAGTAGGGTCGACATAGTGCTGAGGGATATGGTGTAGTTGGGAACTGTCAGTGTTAAGTTAATGGTTGGACTGGATGATCTTCAAGGTCTTTTCCAACCTAGACGATTCTGTGTGATTCTGTGATTCTGTCTTTTGAAATCAATGCAAGTTTTGCTATCACCTTCAAAAGTAGAAGAATAATGACCTCAGTGATTCAGTTTCTGTTCTTAGTGGCATTGATGTAAATGAAAAGTAACTCAAAGTGAATTAACTGTGGTCAGAATACACACATGGCTCTACATGCTTAAACGTCTTTAGGGTTGACTCTCCTCCAGATATCTTGCTGAATTATGATTTTGAAATCTGTGGAGGTTTTGACTATTTTTACACCTAATGGGACTAAGTAGGCTGTGACACTTGAAAAAAATAATCTGATGTTAAGTACCAGCCGTTTGTTTGTTTTGTTTTTTTTTTTTTTATGAACCATTTACAGACTATCCAGATACTGGCCTGAAACTTGCCACTCATAGGCATTTGTGTTTTTCTTGGGGTAGAGAAAAAGCTAAGCCACTTGAAGAAATTCTTTTGCTTTGCTGTTAGTAACCTCCTTCTCCTCATCTCTGAAAATTGAGAGGAGTGCAGATGGAGTAGCAGATGCAGTCGGTATATGAAGAAGAAAAGGCGCTTCAACACTAGTCAGCATCAGGAGTCTGAAGCATTGAGAGAGGCCTCCATTCAAAATGTTTGAAGCTTTTAAATCAGCACTGAAGAGTAACAGAAAAGTGTCTGTATTCTAGCACTTTATCAGCTCATCAGATGATAATGTTCACGTGCAAGAGAAGTTTCATATGAAAATATTTTAGACTGTTTCTTCTTTACTCCTATTTTTGCAGGAAAGCTTTGTCACAAACTTTAAAATACCATTGGTATCCTTTGATACCCTTTAGTTTCCATTTTATTGCCTTTGGTTTATTCTTAGACTTTCTAAATACCACTATTGTTCTTTTTAGGTTCTGACATCATTCAGTGAAAGAGAACGCTTGCACATTATGCAGTGCCTTTACTATATGCAAAAGGTACCCAGAGTCATACAAATCTGAGACTTAGGCTCAACAGCCATTATGAAAGATTTCTTTACATTATTTTTTAAATAGTGACACTGTTGGGATGTTGCCTTCCAAGGCAAGTTAAGAAATTATCAACTTGTAGAAAGAACAAGCATGGGAATGGGAGGAAGACAGGCCTTGTTGTTATTAATGATGAAAAGACACTACCTTACTTAGAAAGTAATATTGAATTTCCCTGAAGCACAACTCAGCAGTATGTATATCTGGTTCTAAATGCTTTTTTCAAACTTCTTCCAACTGTTTTTTACTATCAAATACAGTTTTTTCTTTTTTTTTTTTTTCCACTATATCTGTTTCTACTTTTACACATTATCCCTTTTCTTCTTATTCTTGCCTGAGGTTTTTTCCCATTTTTTTCCAGAGTTATGGCATGCTAATGCCATCTCCACCAGAAAATACTAGGAGAAAAGCTGCTCTTACAAACACCTTCATATTTTACTCTGAATTTTTACAACTTGTCAAGCATTTTAGTTCATTTTCTGCTGATAGTGTACAAATGTCTGCCAAAAACATTCTTTGTGTGTTGGGTAATGACAAATTTGGATTCCAGTCTTTCAAACTCAAACTCATGCTAAAAATAAGCAGAGTGAACATCTGTGACAAGCAGGTAATTTTTAATAATATCAGACAGTTCCTTTCTGTGGAGAATTACTACTCTCTCATCTCTAATCAACCTTCTCTGCTGTAACAGCAGCTGTCAATTAGGGATGTTGTCTCTTGGCAGAGTGCTCAACCCACACTTAATTTATTTTAAATGTGTTGTGTTTCTCCATGGAAGGTGAGGGGTGTTTTTCAGTATTTTATGCCATCAGAGGCTCATGTCATGTCATACAACGTGGTGATACACTCTCAGATCACAGTGGAGTTACTTACAGATTTAAGCAGTTTCTCAAGGGAAAATTCCTCTCATCTAAGCTCCTGACAATGTTAAAGAAAGAAGAATACTTAATTTTCCTTTTTTCTCATAGAGCAAACCCCACATTTCACTCTGTAGAAAGACCCTTACTGACTTCCATAAGAACTTTTTGTCTGATATTACTAAACATATTGATCTTAAAGTTAGCTGCCAAGTCTAAGCTAGTTGTGTTAGCTCCCCAGTAAATAGAAAAAAAAAAAGGATAATCCTATGGAGAATCATTCTAATTTAGACTACAAGGTAGGAATCTATTAATGTAAATACACCTTATTTTGTTGCTGTTGAATTTTAGTTGTATATTTTAGAGAATATAAGAGCAAGCTTATAATATTTAGACCACATTTTATTGAACCTCTTCCCTCTGCCTGCAGCCCTCTTTCCCCACATGCAAACACATATATACAAATTCATCATAATAAATTTCAAGAACCCATTGAAACTTCAGAGATTTGAGTTAAATTAAAATAAATATTGCTGGAGGTAATAACCTTAAGCAATTTTAAGTCCTATCTTCTGTTGATCAGATATTAAAATTGTTGCAAAGAAAGAAAGCCACCCCCTTCCTCCCTATGATTCTTCATTTGATAACTCTTTGAATTTTATTGCTAAAAAGCAAATTAAAACTAAGGCATGCTGAATAACTTGATAACCAGACTGGTAGAGACTGACAGAGACAAAGCTTTTCTTTTTTTTTAAGTTCCTAACTTCCTTTAGTGATGTGAGAAACTGAATGGTTAAATAACAACTCTTGATACCTTCAAAACAGTCCATTAAAATTGGCCTGTAAATCAGACAGTATGTTCCTAATCTTCACAAAGTATGAAGCTTGAAAAGACCATCAACCAATACACAAAGAGTCTGTACAGTTCTCATGCTATTTTGATTCTAGACTTTTGTTTGGCTTAAGAACCACATTCATGGCTGCAAGAATGTCTGGGTAATTAAGAGGCTTGGAAAAAATCTCATCTCCTGGGAGTTTAAATAGTATTTAGCTTGTCTTGTTTTGTTGATGAGCAAGACTTTTTCTCAAAAAAAAAAAACCCAAAAGAAAAAACTCATAACAAGAACAGTATAAAACTGAGATATTTAAACACCTCCAAAATTAACTTATGGTTTGAACTTCAATTTAGAAAACCATAAGTTGGGGTTTTTTTCATAAAGTTAGATCTGATTAATTCAGTTGCTAATTGATAGGTTACTATATTTGTCTCAATCTGAGGAATCAGCAGCCTGACAAACCATATAATAAAATAATTATTTGTATAACTACATATATGTAAGCATGTGCAAACATGTGTACATACATAAAATGTAGTTGAATTCCCCCTTCCCTAAAAAAAAACCCAAACTGTAAAACCATTACAGAGTTTATGTTAAAGCTTTATAGTACTTGTTCTGCAATATTCTCATTCCAGTCTGTATCAGGCAATATAATGTGTGTGGAGTTCATTAACTGGGCAATATCTGTGCTTTGTACCATCTATTCTAAAGAGATATAAATAGAAAGAACAAAAGAGAGAACGAAAACCAATGAGAAATAACTGAATGTGAAGAAATAAAATACAGAGGCAACATAGAAGAGGAAAACAATGGGAGAGAGAAAGGTGAAAAAAAAAAGGTATGGAAATTTTGGCTTTTAACAAAATGATGGATAACTGTTGAAGTAGTTTCTCTTCAAGCTGTATCATTTCCTGGAAATGCCACAAGGCATAGGCATGGTTATCAAGATGATAGATCTTTTCTTCCCCTAGGCTTGAAGCAAGAACATTTTGTTTCACAGGACCCACTGATCTTTTGGAATTTCACTGTGGCTGTTGATGCTTTCCTCTTCTCTTTAGCAAAGACTTACATTTTATCAAGCGCTCTTGCTCCTGGAAAATATTTTCCTCTACTGGTCCTTTAACTGTACCACAGTAGTAAGCTTCTTGCTTGATACTTCCAAGAACAATAAACATTGCATACTGGGTAATTCTGAAAAATTCAATACTTCACTTTAAGAACTCCTTTAAGATTGGTTCTTTGGGAAATCATTGACTTCATGCTGTAACACATCTTCATGATGACTTATTATTGTTATTTTACTATTTCACTCCATGCTTTAACTTTTTCCAACTATGCCACTTCTTTTGTCTTGAACATGGAGCTTGCCTACATTGTTGTTTGGCATACCTGGATTCTTCCTCAACGGATAATCATCAAAGTGCCTCTAATAAATTATGATAGATAGATTAGCAAGAACAAGCTCATATGAAATAATACACATTTATCTTGAAATCTTTTTAATGTTGTTTTGTATCAAATCAACCTTTTTCACTAATTCTGCCAAATACACTTAACGGCCTTTTGCCAGGGTATAATTTTAATATTACTATAGTATTAAACAAAGCTAAGGAATTCAAGATTTTCTCTCACCAAATAATTCTTGTTTGATATAATATTGAAAATGTTCCTCTGATATACAAGAGGTGATCAGACAGGATCTTTTTTTGTTTCATGTACCCAAAATCAGGTCAGGTTCCTACACCAAGCTTCTCTCAAGAGGACACAGACCTCCACTGACTATAGACAGCATCTGAGATCACCTTCTTGGTCCTAAAGTGTCCTGTTTCCTGTCAGCAGCTCTGCCTTTTCATCCTGTCCTTTTTTTCCTTATGTTTGCTGCATGGCTCTGTGTTCAGGAGCCTGAAGTGGTGGCATGGTCTTGTTGAAATCAGAGGAAAATCATGTAGTACATATGTATGCGCACACAGATACGCAAATATACATATAATACATATATATTGTTTGACCCACATCAATTTATCCGAACCTAGGATTCAAAAAAATCTATTGACTTTTTGCTCCAATATACGATAGGAAAAAACATCTGCAATATCAAAAATGTCCCTAGGAAAGGAATAATTATTTCCTGCGCAGCTCTAGACTTTCTTCTTTTTCCTTTCTTTCCTTAAGTGTACCTCTTTGTGCACTGGTCTCACAAAAATCGCAGTGGCCTGTAGTTACTGTGTATTTCACCTTCTCTTTGAAGTCTTGTAGGGATGTTATCAAATAGAAATATAGTTCAGTAACTAGTGATGTTTCTAGCAGATTCCTCCTATAAGAGTATTTGAGATTAAATTGACCACTTAAAAAATTGAGAAATTTGTTGTGCTGGACTCATGTAACTGAAATTTCCAAGTCATCACCTAATTCACTTCAACAGTCCAACAAAGCTCTCAGAGAGGATAGAGCAGAAAATATATTACCAACAGAAAGAGTTGGGATTTTTTTCTTTTTAACATTTCTACATTCTTCATTTGTTTAAATGTTGCACATATTCAGAAAGATAATGTTTTGGGAGGAAAAAAAATTGCAACTATATTTTTGGAAGTAAATCAAGGTTTTGATATAGTGGTAGAAATGAGAAAAACCCATAGTAACTCAGCTTCATGCCAACAGGCTTTTTTTTTTTTTCTTTTTTTACTGAAATATACTAGCTGTAAAGGCTGTGGCCACACAACATCTGCAGGCTTAAAGGTAAACATTCATTTGGCTGCAGACAGATTCCTTAATCCAGATCTACTTGGGAGGAATGGTGCCCCCAGGCTTTAAAACAAAAGTATTCAGTATGAAAACTATAACACCTCCAAGTTCAGCAGTTTGTCTCTGTCCTCATAATCCCTTCTTTTTCCTCTGTAGCTGTTACAATCTGTCAGGATTTGGCTGCTAAAAATTACCAAATACTTGTATAAACTGAGCATGTTCCAAAGTAACAGAGTGAAGTTCTTGTCAAGAGGATGCAGCACAGATGCAACAGCACCATTCATTCCACCTGATGACGAAGGACTGGGCAATGGATAGACCCAATGGCTTAAAATATACAGGACCATCCCCATTTTCTCAATCCAAATACTTATCAATGCTTTTACTCACATAATTTCTAGTTTTCTCTAATGAAAAAGGAAGATGTTGTTTTATGGATGCTCGATTGCAGCAAAGTGATTTTTCTAAAAATTTCCAACACTGAAAATGATTGATCTCATTTTTTTTCCCCAATTCCAAATTCAATAAATAAACAAGAAAACATTGAAGAAAGAAAAAATTTTTACCAGGGTGAGATGTTTGTGCCGCTTTATTTCACACTTCAATCACCAGACAACTTCTTACTTCAGGTATTGGGATTAGAAATTGCAGTTTGGGACCAAAATATAGGCTGCTAACCCGAAGGGGAGACATCTATCTCCATAAACTAGACTAATCAGGAAAACTGCTCTGTATGAGGTAGTCTGACACGGATATACTAAAGTAAAGGTCCATGGTCATCCATCATATAAAAGTCAACCTTTGTGGGACAAGCGCAATGATTGAAAAAGGATCTTTTTTTATGCCTTACAGAGTCTTAATTTAAACTTTATAGCTTTTACTTCTCACCTTCTCTGTGTGAACTTGTCAACTCTTTCATGGCAGGTAAATCACTGAAGAATAATAGATATATAGTTGCCCACAGGCAGCCTGCGTTTTGTGACTTATATTCAGTGAAATACCCTGTATATAATTAGATTAAAATAACTTTTTTTTAAAAAAAATTTTAATCACCTTTTAAAATCACATATACTACCTTTTTTTTCCTTGAGATGTGAATAAAAAAGTTTCATGATACACCTAAAAGAAGGCCTGGAAAAGTGGATGCCATCTCTTCTTCCACCAGAGAAATTAGAAAGGCGAAGTTTGATGACCCTATGAAATAACTATTCAGACTAGAAGTATTGCTTGAACTCCTGCAAGTAGGAGTATATTATTAGCAGTGGTCTTTGAATAAACAGCTCACTCCAGCTAAAATATCATTATTCAGACTGATTGGATATAGCCTCTGCTGGACTGAAGACACTGAAAGGGTGATGAAGCAACGTCAAGGTTGCAACAGTAGTATGACATAATTCCTATTATCCTTTGTTTGTCACATGGTGTTATATTCTTTTCCTACACAAATACATAGGCTAAGTAAGATTATTAGGTGAAAATTTAAAATTTAAGTGGGAGAGTTTAGGTAAGACTTCATTATCACATTTATCAACTGAAGAATTCTTGATCTGGGTAATTTTTACATAAGGGTCCAAGAAGAGACATCACAAAGTTCACCAGGAGAATCAGCATTTGAAATGAAAGATTGGGCCTAAAATACAAAGCCGCTTCATGCTTTGTCTGACTAAAAATGCATTTCACAATTACAATACAGTGTAACTCTGCACACATAGATAGTATTGAGCAAAGAATATCAAATCACTTGGTATGATTGTTTAGTATTTTAGTACTTGATCTAAAACTATATGGTACTATTGAATTATTCATATTTGCCTGGTAGGTTTTTTAAATTTGCGAGTTCTTTGAAAGAAGAAAATATGACCATTACTGTACTAAGTGTTAAAAGGTAAAAGAATAAAGTTTGTATTTCAGCCAGTGACTGTATCTAAATTTATTCATCCTTCACAAAATATATGCATCCTTTAAAGATGTCTTTTAAAAACAAGAAGCCCAGCTAAATTCTTAAATGAATTGATATTGTTGAAGTGAATACTTTGTTATGTCTGGTGTAAAGAATAATAAGGAATGTCATAGCTGTTGCAGCTGTTGTTTCTTACATTGCTTATTGGGAGTGAAATCCTGGCTTTTGGATATGATTGGTAAAAAACTAATAATTTCAAATGAATCTCAAAATAGAGTATGCTTTTTTACAGTCTTGGCCTCAAGCATATTTCTATTGTTTCAATAGAAGAATGGAAAACTTTCAAATGAGATATGTGTAACAAAAATTGTGATTGGTGATAAATGTTGTCACAGCGAGAGGCTGTTGACCAGGGAATAACTTGTACTTACATGTTCTTGGCTGTGAAATATCACTCATACATCCCGCTGGGACAAAAGAAGAAACACTGATCCAGCAGAGAAATCTTCTAACTACTTGCTTGTACTCATTTATTTTCAGCAACCACAAAATATCATTTAATCAAAAGGTTTTCTTTTACCCTTTTAAAATATCACTACTCTGTGACCACGATTCAGTACCATGTCAAGTGTAAGTCTTTTTATTTCCGCAGAATAACAGTTTTGGATTGATTTCAGAAGTTACAGCTCTTCAGCTCTTACACACAAATTGTTTGGGTTTTTTTTAACACTGCCAAGAACAAAAAGAAAACACAGATTTAAAAAAAAAAAAAAAAAAAAGAAGAAAATTTTGAGTACTTCTGAAGGCTTGCTTTACAAAGTTCCTTGAGTTTGTGAGGGGTGATACCACTGTAACTTAGCAGATCTAATATCACAAATGTTATCATTTTTATTATGTTTGACTGTGGTACAAGAGAATTTAAGAGACAGGTGTTCAAAAAGTGTCTGCCTCCTATATCTGTGAGCTGCAGGTTTTAAAAGACATTTTGATGAATTAATCGCTTACTTATGAAGTAAATAACACGCACATCAATATCAAATTCCAGTTACAGGTTGACTTCAGGTAAATCTTTCTCTACAGGAGGTGCACATTATATTATATATGTATGTTATTAACAATTCCTTTCTGCTAGACATGAAGATAGCTTTTTTATCATGGTTGCCAGATCATTATTTGTTAAGTGTGTTCTGGCTGGAGACTATGAAGTTTACAAGAGAGAAAGAAACTGTCCCTTGACCCTCCTGTTCTTTCTAACATCCGTGAAACTGTAAATCATCAAACACAACTCCCATCTTAGTTCAAGTGAAGGACTAAACTCAATATTTTAGACTATTGAGCTTGACAATATTATTAGTCAGATTCAACTGGGATATTTTTATCTGGATGAAATTTACTATATATGAGGCTTATGCACTATTTGAATGTGACCTAAGCCTTTTTCTAAAACTTGGGCTTTATGCAGAACTGATTTTCTTCCATTTGTACATTGTTGCAAACCACTATTAATGTTGGCTGAATGAATATTTTATGGACATATTCATATCCACAGATTTCTTATGCAAATTACTAACAGTGTGAACATACACTGAATAGTCAAAACTCAAGCTGTATGAACAGCTTCCTAAGTCACCTTGCCGTGTTCTGTTCCCTGACCAATTCATCAAATCTTCACAATGAAAAGGAGATGCACATGAATAAGAAAGATTACCCCTTCAGGGAATAAACTAGAACACTTAGAAGGGAGTTATGTAATACAAGTGAGTATAAATATATATATATATTTATATTTAGGGCACTTAAAATCTTTTCAGTTCCTCTGTACAATGTAGGTGCCTGTACATTTAGGCCTTAGTGATAAATTCTGAGGTCTATTAACAATTTCAAGCTATTGACAAGCTTGAAATTTTACATTTGCTGTTTCTTCCATTCAATTTCTGTTGGTAAACTGTAGTTATTTAGAACTGGAGTTATAGGGGGAACAGGTGGTGCTTGGGAAATTCCAGCAGGAATTTACTTCTCTATCTCTATTTGGCACATGAATACATACACTCTGCAAGGGAAAAAAAGCAAAGCTGTCTCAAAAAACATTTGTGTTTATGTATGTACATCAAAGTTCATAGAGAAATAAGGAGAATGCACATATAAAAACAACTGCATTAACATTTTCACATCATATTTTTAGACTAAATCCACAATTAAATAATTTACAGTCACATCAATCAAAAACTTCTTTAAACAGAGGAACCTTATCTTATATGCTGAAGGGGAAATTCAGATTCACAATCTCTCAACTAAAAACACTCTTACTTAAATGTGCAAGTCTGGGGATCTTTATGTCAAGCACCTCTACTGAATGAATTGTAAAGTGAGAAATAAGGGAGGATGCATTTATGCAATACTCTACAGATTAGCATTTAAATATGTCTTTGACCCAGTGCAGGCCTATGGCAATTCTGTCATTGTGAAAGCAACACTTTTATACTCCTTTCAAGCATCTTTTCATTCACAATGTCCTCATCCACTCAAGGATTGTAAATACTAGTGGGAAGCTCCTAGTATGTGTGTTTTTAAATGTTAAAATTATCATCGGTATATGATTCAGTTGTGATGTTGTAAAATGAGGTGCAGTTATACAAAAATGCCATATTACCTGAGGAGGTACTTCTATGTGTGCAAGAAAGGCACTAACTCAGCACAGAAACATAATCATTCCCTTTCTTTCCTACTCTGCATTTCAACAGCATCTGCTGGAGAGAGGTTGTTTTCCACTGTCATATCTTTCTTGGAAGTCGTATCATTACATACTTTCAGACATTTAAGAAAACCCACAACACCAGTTACAATTCAGTCAGTGGTGTTTCATGAACATTAAAAATGCCAAATCAAACTCATAATGAGACTGCTCAATTCAAGTGCCCTTATCTTTTTTTCATCTCTGATTTTTACAACCAGGAAACAGTGAAGACTGGCCTTTCAAATACCCTTTCTGTATGCATCCTATGAAATGGCACTGCCCAGATTTAGTGAAGTACAGTCTGCTAAATTGCAGTAAATGACAAATTTTGCTTCAGTGGATTTTTTTTTTTTTTTTACAGAGCATGTTAATGTTGATTCACCCTATTGTACTATCAGCTCACAAAGTTATGAAATCCTGAGGATAAATTCTTTCCAACAGTCCCATCACTGTCTTGTTTCTTTGATTCTTAAACTGCAAGAAGTGTCCTTAGGGAGGGAGATATTTTTTGTCCAGCACAGCAGCATTTCACCCACCCATAAATGCAAAACACTGTCCAAAATTAAAATCTTCATTCAAACTCAAACTGCAGATGAAGCTGAATTTTAGTCTTGAACATGTTCTGTCCTTTTTATCTAAAGTGATTACCAGACTTGATGCACTACTTAGGTTAGGAGCAGAAGAGCATGTTTCATCCCTGCAGAACAATTCATACTACAGGAAGCCCGAGAGGGACATTGGCTCATTGGAGATAAACCAACAGGGAGGAAGACGCAAAAGGGATAGGATGACAACCAGGGATGCCACCCAAGTAAGTTGCTTTTTTGCAGTAAAAAGTAATAAGATTAGACATAAAAATCCTATTTTATGGTAAAAACATGGGTCTCATTACTATAATCTACTGCTTGACTTTACTGTGTTACCCTCAACATTTTCCTCTCCTCATCATTTAACCACTTTTATTCCCTGTTCAAACATTTTTGCTGCCTGGCTCTGTTTTGCTGATCAGGGATATCAATTAAACTCAGACACCAGGGTGAAAAGAGCAGGTATATTTTACTAGAAATAACTAAACAATATAACAGAATAATACAGAAAACATACAGTAAGAACAGACAGAATAGTGCACTTAAACAAATAGGAAAATACAGGGTAATGCATCAAATCATTACTGCCTGAGAGAGAGAATAGTGATTAAGAAAGATACATCACCACTTGCATACTTTACCATCATCCAGATCCGCAGTCGCTGGGGAGCCCCGGTTACAGCGAGGATTTGGAGAGCCTGTCCCAGCAAGTGGGAAATCCTACGTGGTGCGTCCACCGGTAGGTGAGGCTTCCAAAGTCGCTGTGAGCGGTTCCAGCTTTATATGCTAAAAATCAGCAAACCAGAATAGCTGGCACCTTTGTTTTAAGCGGAAATATCTGGTTTAAAATTTCACATTAGGTTGCCCCCAGAGCCTGCCCAGGGCTCAAGGAAGAAACTAAGGGAATTTCTCTGCTTATCTGATCGGATTATGCGCAAGGTCTCACATCAGGCCTCGAGGACAGGCACTTGCCTCCATGACTCTGTTACTCTATTCATATACAAAGGAAGGGAAAGATACATTCATCATAGCTACATCCTCCATGCATATTTCAGTAGGGATTACATACTGAGTTAACAGCTTTGGTTCAGGGCCTGTTGCTCAGGCTTCAACACTTCCACCTTTTACATCAGACTAGGTGGTTTGTTATAACTTAGTATAATACCTGTTAGCACAATGGTTATCAGTTATAAAATATACAGGATTCATCTATAGGTCAACTCTGGCTTGGGCCTATTGTCCAAGCCTTAGCACTTCAGGCTCTAACTTTCCACAATGCCATAAAGCTCCTGGGACCTGTCCATGGTTTAGTATAACCTTGTGCTTTGTACAACTCCAAATTCGTATTTTCACCATCTCTTATCTTCTACTTTCTTCTCTAGAGCCAATTGGATATAGTGGTGAATAATATATTTGACTATCCAGAAGACATTGCCATAAGACTGAACTGAATTTAGTTAATCAAATATAGATGGAAAGTTATTGACCAAATACAAAAGGAGATGAAAAATTGTTTTAATTGTTCAAACAGACTAACATACCATTTGCTTGACTACTCCAGGTCTCTGCTCAGCTACTTATTTCAATCTCCGTCTATTTTTTCAAAATTTTTTTGTATTCATGAACATAATCCATGATAATCTTGATGTGTGGAACGGCTGTCAGCAGTGTATTTGCTACCTGTCTGCTTAAAGCTTACTACCTCTGCAAAAAGTCATTTACCAGCAACTCTGAAGGATAATCTCTGCAAGGTAAATTAGTTTACAGTGAACTTCATGGCTAAACTGCCACCTGTTCAAAAACAGAGAAATATACAGCTAGATTAGGTATCTTAAAGTGATTGTACAGTCAGTGAGATGTCACATCCTTGTTTTTCTCAGTGAGAAACAAAATCTTGTAAGGCCTGTCCCTTTTATTTTTTGCTGACCCTTATGAACCCAACATTTTCCATGTCTTCAGCTCTTTTGTTTTACTCTTGCACAACCAGCCCTGGAGAAATGTTCCAATTTCTCAGAGCATTTCTCCACAGATCTGTCATGGTTTAGGCTCAGCCGGCAACTAAACACCATGCAGCCACTTGTTCATTCTTCCCCTCCCAGTGGGATGTGGAGGAGAATTGAAAAAAAGTAAAACTTGTGGGTTGAGATAGGAACAGTTTAATAACTAAAGTAAATTAATCTATAATAATAACAATAGTAATAATATGTAATAATACATATTTGTAATGAGAAGGAATATAATAGAGAAATGAAACCAAAGGAAAAAAAAAAACAACAAAAAACCCCCAAGTGATGCACAACGCAATTGCTCACCACCCACTGACCAATACCCAGACAGTCCCCAAGAAACGATCCACTCTTCCAGCTAACTCTCCCCAGTTTATATACTGAGCATGATGTTCTATGGAATAGAATATCCCTTCAGCTAGTTCAGGTCAGCTGTCTTGGCCGTGCTCCCTCCCAGCTTCTTGTGCACCTGCTTGCTGGCAGAGCATGGGAAACTGAAAAATCCTTAATCAAGGATAAGCACTATTCAGCAGACTAAAAAATCAGTGTGTTATCAGCATTATTCCCACATTAAATCCAAAAGACACTGCACCAGCTACTAAAAGAAAATTAACTCTGTCTCAGTCAAAACCAGGACAGGATCATAATGCACAGTTTATGTCAATGAATTTACTAAAATATAACTGACAATATCCAGAATATCCGATAAGAGGATGCAGAGACATAGCTGACACTCAGGGAGAAGCAGTTAGAGGGGATGCCCAGCACATATAAATCAGGATAACTTGGCTGTTTTCAACAGTTACTCTGGTTTACACCAGCTGAGGCAATGGTTAGCTCTCTTTTAGCTCTATTAGCCTTTGAGCCAATTCACTGAGATCCTTGACCTTCTGTCTTAGTTTCATGGGTATCTTCATGTGTTTACACTGTTTATACCATCTGCTGTTTATGGAATGACTCATTAATGAAATCCTTCCACATGCAAGAGCAGGAAGCCTTTTCTCAGAGACAGAAGCACCGTATTTTCTTTGTGTTAAACTATCTCTGCAGAACTCTCTGCTATTGTGATGGGCCATGATAATTTACTAAAACTACTGGCTACACCCCGACCCCCACAATCTGCTGTGTACTGGCACATGAGCTGAACTTATTACTCTGGTGTTTACAGTACTCCAGAGTTATGATTTCAATTACAAGTGAAAAGGTGAATAGTTATCTTAACCTACTCCACAAAGTTCATGTGAAAATTGTGGCCTCTTTGCTGAATATGAACACTTCAGTAATTTTATGCAGACATACTTCTGATTACCCAGAGGTATCTTTAAAAAAAAAAACAACCAACCAACCAACCAACCAAAAAAACCCCAAAGTCTTTCATTTCTATATTTTAACTGTAAAAGTGAAACTTCAAAAAAATGAATGTGTTTGCTATGATAAAAATGAAAAAGAGAATTACATACATATTAGGTGGGATTTTGTCAATAGCAAAAAATAAACCCTTCACCAAGGAAATGTGTGGTGAATTTGCTAGAAAAGTCTCTACTTCCATGGACATGTTTGAAGTCCTTTTGTAAGGACTAAAATCAGTTACTTAACAAATTAAGATACAGAAATAAAATTCTAATATACTGAAAAAACATATTTGGCTCTTTGTCAAAATTAAATGTGTTAGGAAAAGGGAAGCTGCATTTAATATTATATGATATGCCTACACTAAATATTATTTTAAAAATACCAATACAGTACTAAATTTAATAGTTTTTCAGAAACTGTGGTTCTCACATAACATGAATTTAGACTGGGCAGGAAGAGTAATTCCTCATACAATAACGACTATTAGTAAATTGTGGTAAAACAGGCAGAGCAACTACATTCTATCCTGGTAAAGTCAATATCTTAACTCCAGTAAAAATTACATGTAATCACTGTTATGTGATGGTGATGTTCTATGGCTAGAGAAGCTGTAACTTAATGAAACTAATTTACTGGTTTTTGAGATAGTAGTAAGTTGCATAAAATAAAATTGACTACATTTTATTTCTAATTGCTTGGTCATACATTTCTGAGATTTATATCATCCTGTGTGTTTGCATAATCCCTATGAGAATGTGGCTTCTGTCATGACTGTGGCTTCTGAATAGTCTTTAACAACAAATATGATAATAATAGTACTTAGCCATATCAGAAGAGAAAACTACATTATCAAGGGATTTTAGTAAGATATCTTCTCTTGATTTAAAATGGTCTATGAAGCTGAAACCTATACTAAAATATTGTGCAATGTTATGGAAAAAAAGAACCTGCTAAGGCTATTTAGACATGGACATATCATAATTCTCTGTTGCTTCTTTATCATTACAATAATTTTAAAGGGAAAATCTTGATATTCACCAAGGTTTTGATAATCAGGAAGACTTAACTATTTCTTTAGAAATGGTGAGCAGTTTCCTCAATAGAAGGCAAAGCAGAAATCTATGCTGCCAGTAGCAATTTGAAAATACAATCTTTGAGATAAACCCACAAATGACATCCCTTTTGCTTTATGTGCCAATTGACATTATAGGCCAAATATTGCTCTGTCCATAGAATATGGATCAATGTGATAAGGCAGGAATTATCTGTGGTAAGATTTAATTTTTACTGAAGAAAATGGAAGAGAGAGTAAATGACAACAAGAAGTATGTAGTGCTGAACAACAAAGCACAGAGACAAGGGAGGTTAGAAGAATTTTAGAATGAGAAAAGCAAATTGCATGCCAGGCAAAATAGTAGGTGCATACTCCAAAGTTTGGGAATGTTTAAATTACATTTATTTGTGAATGACTTTCCTCCTGAGAGATATATATACAGATGGTTAGTTACTCAGTTGAAAAATGTGTTGTTAAAAGTAAAATATTTAAACTTGAGATAAGTGGGGAGTGTCTCTGTCTCTTATAAATTTTTGATGGAATTATCAACTTTGAAAGAAAAACATAATTTAAGTAGGCAAGAAGCAGACACAAAGAATTTATGTTTGTTCAGTACTTTCACTAAAGAATCAGAGTGCTAGTGCTCTGCTCATATTCCAGAGGGTATTACTATTTTTCAGGGCCGGTTTCCCTAACTGAAAGGCCATAATACAAAAGCACAACAGCCATTTTGTTTAATCTGTCTTATTGGCAGAGTCTACAATTCACTTAAGTTCCTCCTGTGAATTAGAATTTCCAGTGTGCCCACTCAGTTCAGAATGAACCCCAGCAAATCTGGAGATGATACTCAGAGCTTAATGAAATTTAGTAGTTTCATAGAGTTGTTCCTTTTTTTTTAAGCTTGTGGTATCTCAGATATAAATGAACTGGAAACTTAAGTACAATTCAGACACTGGCCACAAACTGTCTTGAATGAAAATTTTAATTTAATCTGGTAAAAAGCCAAAGCAGAAATTTTTTTTGTGCAATATTATTTTTGTGGCCTAACTTCTGAATAAGAAGTTGCTGTATTTGTTTAGCATCTCATTTACATATGCAGCCCAGCTAATTCTGTGTGAAAATTCCTTTCAGAATGTGTTTTTTGCAAATGTGTATTTCTACAAGACCCATGGATATAAACATTAGGTAAAATAGTATCTGTTCTCCCTTCCTGAAATGCTTGTTTTCTAGCAGTCAGACTTCTATAACAGTCAGGCTGTCAGAATATTTTCCTAAGTAATTATGGAAAGAAAAATAGAAAGTTCCAGTTCTTTAGAAGAATTATAATTGGAATAAAAAGACCCAATAAGGATTAGGTAAAAAACGATAAAAACCTTGTACATTGCCAATTTTCTTCTATAAATGAAACCCTCAGTAAGACTTAAAGGTTTAGCAATTGCCAGCAATAAGAAAATTCACAGAAAGGTAAAGCAATCTGTTCCTATTTTTGTCATTACCATTTCTTAAGAATAATTATAAAATTCCTGAGGTTAACTTTAACTGAACAACAAAGATACTAGTAAGGCATGCTTTGAAAACAGATTTAGAGGAAAGATTTATCTATGCTGAAGTCATACATGTAACTTGCAGGATAAGTAATTTCTCTGTTGCTGTACCTGGACTGTTGCTCATAGCTGAGCCTGGCTGAATGCGGCCAGCTTTGGCATCTCTATAGGACACTTCTGTTTGCTGCTATGGCTACAGTGCACATGTTGCCAGTAGTGTAGTACAGATATTTTTCCAAGATGAGGACTGAAATCCAGCTAACCTCTGGTGCTTTCCAATATCTTTGTAGATTGATGCCTGGAGCCTTCTGACCTGCAGGTTTTAAAAGCTGTCCTTTGAGCCTGTCCATAGCCCAAGGTGAGAGCCAGTAAGATGATGTGCTTACATGTACACACTTTAGGGCTGAGCAAGTTATAAATAAATACCACATTAAATTGCTGGTGATTTGGGGAAATCCATCCTGTGTGAGAACAGATGAAACTTCCACCAGCTTGTAAAAGATAAAAAGAATAATATAAAGGCAGAAAAAGTAAGTCTTTGTTCCATTCAGTCATTTCCACCTCCAACATAATACTAGGCAGAAACTATTAATAATGGCTAAGAGGTGTATAGAGCCATAGTTTCCTTAGGTTGACTTGGTGTACCCCAATGAGCCTATTTGTGAAGATCTTGGTGCTGTATCATGTGATGCAACAGACCTATGTGCCACACAGCCCTGCAAATGGTGCGGTTACATTTATTCTTGGTATCACTAACTGAACAAATGCATTAACCACCTCCCATAAATAGGGCATATCAGTGGACAGTTGTAAAGGCAAGAAACAGTACAAACAATTTTAGAAGTTAAAACCCCATTTTTTGTGTTTACACAGTATCTTAACCAAAAGACTTTGGAATTAAACCTAAAAAGAGAATATGGTTCCTGGTTTAGTAATAAAAGCAGTGCTTCAACTCAGTGTCTGGTCACAGCATAGTTCTCCACAGAGCTCCATTTTTCAGCAGAAAGAACAGTTTTGAATAAAAACACACCCAGCTCTGTAACTGCATGGTATATTGAGTGGGTGACTTTTCTTTTTTCTTTGGGGAAGTTCAATCTCTTGCTTTATCTGGCAAAAGGAAATTGATATCTGGAAACGGTATCATAATATGACAATGTCTTGAATGAAATAATTCAGCGAGACATATACATGCACTGCAGTAGCATATATTTTACTAAGAAGGAACTAGATCTGTGTTGCTAAGCAAAGAAGATCACTTTCAAGTGTCATTGGCACAGACAGATTCCTGTACATTGCACAAGTAAGAACATCTCGAACTCCACAACCAAAGTTCATTGGGTTTCATGTTTCCCCAGAACACAATTTATCCTTTGCTTTTCAGTTTCCAGGACATAGAGGTGTGTTGTATTCTGATTTTTC
Source organism: Strix uralensis (assembly GCF_047716275.1). Lineage (NCBI taxonomy): Eukaryota > Metazoa > Chordata > Aves > Strigiformes > Strigidae > Strix > Strix uralensis. The sequence goes on from NC_133975.1 coordinate 35,159,644, forward strand.
TGGAACAGCTGGTGTCGGCTCTGGTCCTCTCTACTGTCCTGTTTAGACCTTTTGGCAGCTGTTGCAAAGAGTGGAATTGTTGCAGAAGAAAAAAAAAAAAAAAAAAGAAAGATCATAGTTTTATGACCAGCATAAGAGGTGTTCTGGAGCTGAGAAAATAATGTTATGGCCAATTGAATTGCTCAGGAATCAGCTTGACCTCTTTGTTCTGCTGCTTTTATTTAAAGGTATTCCAACAAAGATGAGTTATCGCAGACATGGGTATTATAGACTATTGAGAAGTATTTAGCAAAGAAAATTCTAGGTAAAAATATAGGTTAAAAAGCTAAGAATACATAAATGTATGGTTTTATATACATATACATACATGCAGAGACACTAACCTATTTATGCTGAATTAAAAATTTGTAACTTGAATATCAGACACTTTCTAAAAGTCATTGATGGCCCAGAGTTGCTTTATATACAGTAAAAGTTGATGACCTATTCATCCTCAAATTATTCCCTTGACTCTCTCCCAGAAACTACATTTGTGACATGCCATTTCTAGATAGGTTAGAACATAGAGGGGAAAAAGAGCGTGAATGCTGAAAATGCAGTTTACATGTTACATGACTGACAGCAGGCAGGCCCAAGAAATTAGATATATTAAGAAATTATGTACATAAAAAGAATCCTTTTGCTTTTTTTTAACTCTTCACTTATTCTAATATATTTGAAGTAGAAATAAATGAATGATCTACTTTCCCTTAGTCTCTGTTTCAGCTTGACACACATTAATAGGGTTAATGTTTCTTTCAAGCAAGGTATTTCAAGAATTCGATTAATGTGTTTAAAATTTATTAAAAACCTTTTGAAAGCGTTTAAAAGTAACACTGAAAAAAAAAAGTAATTACCTATGGTCACTGCTACTGGTACAGTCTTGTTCTTTCATGTTGATATTGTCTTGATCATCTGTCTTTTGCCCATTTGTTCACATGTCTACATAGGAAGTGGTTCATGTTTATTCATGAGTAGTTTTCTGAGGGTCAGTGAAAATGATACAGATGTATGTGTAGCATAAAATAGATGCATTAGACATAAATACCATTTTTCCTTCCTCTATGTACTATAATTAGAGTTCTTTTTATTTATGAAACAAACAAAGTAAATGGTGCAGAATGAGAAAGTATTTATCAATTCCTTTGCAGACCATGATTTAATACCCTAATTAGACCTTGGGGAAAGAAAAAAAATGATAGCACACCTTATATTCACAGTAAAAACATTCAGAAACTAATCTTTAACTTGGATAATCCTGACAAATATTTTAGAAATAATATTTCTGGCTTTTCTTTTGGGAGATTGCACACATGCATTCAGGGTAGAATGCACTGTTTAAATGATTTCTCTAGGCAACATGAGGTTCCACATCCTGAAATATTAACCTGACCAACATGCTAGATCCAGAAATTGTTATATCATTTGTTAGCATGCCAAAGAAAATAATTTAGAATTTTTATACAAACCAAAGGAAGTCTTCAGTGATAAGAATGACTCAGTGTTCCAGGTTGAGTTACAAACCAGGTCCAGTGAATTTAAATTATCACAATTCTAGTGACAAATTCTACCTCAATATGAAGAAGTTTACTCTATTTTTCTTATCAAATAACTTTAAGGTTTACCTCATTTGACTGGGCATTGATTATTTGTCATTTTCTTCAATTTTCCTTACACTGCTAGACATGGTTAGATTCTATTTAGATACTTATTAAACTGGATACATGTTTTAGTATAGAAAGTAACTCTTCTGTAGCGAGTTCAAAGTCTAAAAAAAACCACCTCCAACTTTCAGACAACTTTTAGGAGATGCAGAAGGATCCTGAAGACAGTCAAGGTTTATTCCTTGTTTTCATTTAGTAACTAACATAGAATTCAGTCCACCCTTCAGGTGATTGTTTTATCTCGGTGGGAATACAGATTAGCATAACAAAAAAAAAAATGTATTCTGGTTTTCTGAATTGGTGGTCTGGCATCATCATGATACCTTATGCTATGACTTTTTTTTTGTTCAGATAGCAAATACTTATACTTTCCATTAACTTTAACCAACACTGGTTAAAAGTTGTTAAAGTACATTTTATAGAGCTGCTTTGAATGTCATATCAAAAAATATGAATCAGTTAAAATATTTACTTATAAACAGATGATTTATCAAATGAAAATACTACACGCATTTTGAACAACTAAAAATTATGTACTGTGTCAAAATGAGTAGAAGGAGATACATTTCTCAGATATTGATCATGTCATACATAAGACACTTATTTTAGGTAACAGTAAGACCTTTTATAATACTGTAGAATAGTTGGGAAAAACCCAGGCAAGTTATGGGGCACAAGATCATCTCTTCTATGTGTACTTTAAACTGTATCATAGGATCACTGGCACTATTAATCTTTTATGCTTTTTGATATTGGATAAATCCAGTGCTGAGACTATCTTTAAAGGTGCCTGAAGCAAGACTGTCTTTAGAGGCACAGCGTAAGTAATGTACCATTCTTTTAATTATTTTATCTCCATAAAAGATCTGCATTCTTTTTAATATTCATTTTCATATATTTCAGTCCAAAACCCACCTCCAGACTGTTACACTTGTTGATAAGGCCTAGATGTGAGGACTTATTTGTGATTTTTCTCATGAGATACTGTTCTGGAATTAATTCTTTTTATCAGTTTACATACAGAAAAGTTTATTGGCTGTATTACAGGTTATTCTGTTCTAGTTTAGCTCTGTAACCTAGCACACGGTTCATAGAAAAAATGTGCATCATTTGCAACCTTCTTTAAACATTCTTCAGTTTTCCAAAAACATCTTGAAAAAATGTAAAAAACCATAATTTTTGAAAGACTTTATGATCCATTTATCAACATTTTGCAGAACAAAGGAAAAAAACAGACAAATTGTTATAAATTATCTGTTTAGTTTTATTTTTTTACTTAAAAGATTTGTTTCCTTATAGCTTTCCCGAACAGTAAAATAACTGGTTCTTTTCTCTTACTTGAAAAGACAGATTTCTGAACTCTGTAATGACCTCAAAAGAGTGCAAGATAATCAGTATATTATTCCCAGAATTAGTGAACCCTATACTACATGATCCTTGAAAATGTAGTAATAATAATAATAATTATAAAGATGACTTTTATGAATTCTATTCACTATTGTTACTCTAGACAATGCATAGAACCAACGCATTAAAACAAAGCGAAGATCAATATAGTCATGTATAAGGAGATCACTGTACAGTACTCCGTAGACAGAAAGTTATTTATTTTTTCCATTGTAGAAATAGATTTTTATAAAAAAGGACAAATCCTAAATCATCTCATTAGGGTAATGTAAGCTTGGAATGGTACATGAAACTGAGAAATTCCCGGTTTAAGTCAAATCAGTTGTTCAGTATAATAATAAAATAATATTATTCAGGTAGTATGGGATTCTTAAAAACCTGGTTTTACAAAGTTCAGTTCTTTTCAGATAAGGGAAGCAGGACAAGGCACTACCATAACAGCCAGAGCCCAAATCGGTATGTAGTACAGTAATGCACTTTGTAGAGAAAAAGTTCAGTCAAATATAGTTTGGGGTCTAGAAAGAGTACCACATCACCAGCCTCTTGGCACACCTAATTAACCTGAGTGGAGGAGCATGCTGCTTTTCTAGGACCAAAACAGAATCATTGCTTTTGAGTACAGTGACAAAACAACATGTTTAAATCTAATCAGAATAGCTTTTTGTGGTACTACAACAAATACTGTGGGGGTACCCTGATGTCCATACCAAGCAGAGGTGGCATGGCAGCATCCCTGTGGTGGTTGCTCTCTCTGCGTCCTTCTGCTCCTTGGTCCTGCTCTGTGGAAACCTCCAGGCAACAAAGGAGGAAGTGGGTACAAGCCTGGGTCAAGAAGAATTTGCATAATTTATAGGTGGCTATCACATAGATTAATTTACCAAGTGGACAGGATAATGGGAACCCCTAATATTCCCTAACAAAAATTTCAAAGAGGAAACACCATTAAAAGTCTTGGTCTTATATTCATGTTAGTAAAACTTAATACTTAACAGATGCAGGATAGAGGAAGAGGAAGGAAAGGGGCAGACTATGTCTTCTAACAAACATGCAGAACTTTTTACTTCACAGGAGTGAAATATTTCTTTATGTTTACAACCCATTCTATAAGGATGGCTGGGCCTCTGCTTATCCTTCCAACATATCTTATCCTGAAAATATTATTTAAGCTTTCTGTTATTGGTCATACTCCTTCCCCTTTCCTCTCAGATATTCAGTGATGTTTAGGACTTGGAGTGATTCATAGCTAGACTTTTGTGGCTGTTACTGGTAATGGAGTTCAATATAATAAACTAAAGCTCAGATATCAGTGATTCACAGTGTGTCACTTCTCCAGTTTCCTTGTCTCCTGAGATCCCCACCATTCCAGCACGGACCAGTAGCAGTAGATGAGGTGGTGTAAATGTATACATCTTTCACAGCTTCATCTGAAACAATTCAGGCTTTGGTTATATAATGAAAGAGCTACTGAAAACTTCATCTTGTTTCTTACTGTAATCAAATGGGCTTGAACCAGTTCATAAGCAGATCTTTACAGTCCTCAAACAATGGACCAGCAGCAATAGCTTGGCAAGTGTATCTACTGCTGTGCTTCCTCCACCGTATCTCAAAATCCTTAGTGATGGGTTAAACTTGCTAAGAACAGAACAAAGTGACCATTTTTGCCATTTAATCACACTGATACCCTGTGAAGCCAGCCATACTTCTATGCAGGAGAGTAAGAAGGGATTAGTATCTAATCTAATCTAATAGATACTTTGATTAGAGACTAAAATATTTTGAATGATCCACACTGCACTGGTGAGAAGATATTAATACATCAGACATGAAGAATTATCCAAGACTAGATGGTATTTTGGCTCCAATTCATTCCTGCAGTGTAACAGCACAACAGAACCACCTTGGAAGAGAAAAGAAACATTTTTAGGCTTAGAATCACATGATGGTCATGGCTAGGATGGGTCTCAGACTAAATTGTCAAGTGTTGCTCCAGTTCATTATGGGGGAAAAAAAAAGAAAGAAAAAAAGAAAGAAAAATATCTACTTTTTAGGATAAAGTTTTGTTCACATTTCACACAACTTTAAACTTTCCTTTACTGTGTAGTGTGTTGAAAACAGCAATAAAATACTAAATTACAATTGTCATGAGCTGGGGATTAGAGGCAAATTTGCAAGCATGGAAGTGGTAGATCTGTTCACTAAGTATGTCAAACATGAACTTATGATAAGTAACTATTTTCAGCAGAAAGAACATGTATAAAGAAAAATTGGACAAAGGAATAGATACCTTCAATGTCATGTTAAAATAGATTAAAGGTATAAATGTATGATATATCATATTCGAAAAAGTTACTTATCAGCTCAGAAATCATCCAGAGAACTTTTAAATAGCAAGCAGCCCATCTCAGCATAAATTTGATGTGATTTACTTTGTAAATAGGCCCTATTGTCTTTTTTTTCTGTAGCTCCATTCAGGGTTTTTATTTGAGTCTGTAAAGTATAAATAGCCTTATGTACTGGCATAGTAGCAACATTGCTTGCAGAATTCAGTATTTTAGGGGAGAAGATTTAAAGTAACCAAGAATACATGGAGGGTTCCTAGAGATGACAGACATAAAGGTGTTAAAATGACAATAAATACCTTGATTTATTGTTGTCTAGTTTCCAAAGCAGGGTGAAATGTTATAGATTACCCCTCAGTAATGTTGTCCAGAAATGCTGGAAGATACGGACAATAGCTTTCTGAAAGTACTTGCATCACCTCTGTTAAGGACACACAACAGATGTTGATCCCTTTCTAGAACAATTTTTAGAGAATAGTTCATATTCAAAACCCATAAGCATTCTCTCCTGCAAATACAAATTCCTCTGCTGTCAAATCTGTTGCCAAACTCTTGTCAAAGTATATAGGATGTTCAAAACGAGAAGGTCTTTGGGGAAGAATCCTTCATACAACCATAAATAATACCTAATAATACTATTATACAAAAAACAGGACCAACAATGCTAAATGTTAATAAAGTGATATGGTAACTTTGGAAGATGCAAATTTTAAGTTGATCCATAAGAGGAAAAGATCAGATACCTAAAAAATATTTCAGAACCCACTTTAAAAAAAAAAAAAAATCTCTTTTCATAAAACTTGCTATGTTTTGGGCATCCCCGGTAACTTTTCTCTAAAAATTGTCAGTAAAAGATACTTAGATTAAAGTCTGAAATATTTTGAATTATCCATCTCCCGCTGTAGCATTCAGGCCCACCAATCAGGGATAGGAACTTCAGAAGATGAAGACTACACAAATAATCATTTTCAATCACCACTGGGTGGATTTTTTCTCCATTAATTAATTTCTTTTTGAGTCAATATATACTTTTCCATCTTTAAAATGCCCTGTGCCAGTAAATTCATAAGTTAATTAAGGATTATTAAAAACAATCCTACCACTGACACAGACTTTTGTTTGTGCTCAATTCTTTTTCTAGGTGTTCCTTACTTTTTGTCTTTTTGACAGATGAGCATTGATCAGAGAAATATTTTGCAAAACCTGTTATTCTATAAGTGAATCCTAGTAAGCCCATCATTGTGGTGCATAGTGTTTTTAAGCTGTGCAGAACTGACTAGTTTGACCTTGGGTATTTTTAGGATAAAGCAACAAGTCTGTCTTTCTGGTTAACGACAGTATTCAGATGTCTGATGGTCAAAGTAATAGAGAGGACATACCATTCTGCTTATGCTTTCTAGTAAAGGTTCAAGTCTCAGACCTTGATGCTTTCCTTTCCCTTTGTCCATCTAGCTTTTCTCATGCTCATGATTCCTTCCCTCTGCTCACTTATATTCCACCCAATATTTCCCTGGTATTCCCCTTTTTCTTGGTGACTGTTACATTCACTTCTTTTCTTTATGAGCTGAAATAGCAGCTAACATGTATGCAGCCCATTATCAAAGGCTGTAATTAACAACAGACTTCATACATTTACAAAAGTTGTTACAGGTTTTCCTACAGCCCCATAGTATGAAATAAGGCTGAGGATTGTATAGTGGCTTCAGTGAAGCTGACTGGCATCTTCCATGGATTTCATTTAGAGGGCAATTTATTAATCTTTTTTTCAGAAATGCACAATGGTTTGCATGATTTTTTAATATGCAGTGTTCCTAGAAAGTGCTAAATTAAGCATATTAGAATTTGAATGGGTAGTAGCACAGGAACTCTAGCAGGATTTCTTTGGACCACAGGCTAAATTTGTGGATGTTTTAACATAGTCAAGTAGTTTAGAAAGCTACTTATATATGTGTAGTCAAAACACAACTGTGAGATCTTACACCCTTCCTATATGGTGTCAAATTGTATCTGTTGTTCTACAACGCATAAAATCAAAAGATACACAAAAATACATAAAAGCAAAACCTAGTAACCCAGAAGGTTTGAAGAGTTAGGAAAAAATATAGGTAATAAGATAATTTGTTAGAATTCCTCTGGTCTCCATTTAATGTTTTATATGTTCTTTTTTGGTAATTTTAAGTAATAGGGGAAAATAGCAATAAATGTTAACAATCTAATTTAGTTTTACTAGAGAAAAACTGAATGCAATGAAATTTCTTAAAATAGATTCAGGCTGAAGGCTATATAAATGTTCCTACTAAAAATGTTCTTATTTGAGATCTGATTGAATGCAATGTGGTTCTTAAAGTGGACAAGATTTCGGGTAAATTTTATATAAGTGTCAACAACAAGAAATCACAAATTGTTAAGTTCAAAACTTCTACTAAATTGCAACTAATAGTGATCTGGATGGAGTTTAGATAGCTCTCCCAGCATGTCTTTGGACTGCAAGAGAAGTTAAGCAGGAACTTAGCTCAATTTCTCCAGAGCCAAATCTCTGTTACTTAAAGAGCTCTAGAATCTAAAATATGTACTGAGCAAATGTATGCCCCTTCACTGTTAGGTAACTCTTGTCACATGAGATTTCTGTCTTTGCTCTTGTAGTTAAATATTTGATTTCTGACTGTATCCCATTTTATGCCCTATTGTAAGGACACTGTATCACTCCCTATATGCCAAGTTTCCAATTCAATGGAATGGTGTGGTTAGGTGCTATTTCAAAAACCCATTAAGCTCGTGTCTTTAAGTGTCCATATATCTCTAAAGTCCTCTAAATTTTTTTTTCACCAAATTGCAAACACTTTAATGGGAGTGTCACTGAATATGTTCTAGTGGAAACTATGAGTTGAAGTTATTCAGCTGTAAGCAATGTAAACACAAACACTTCTGAAACATGGACCAGCTGATAAACATAAGCTGCACCTACACCGCCTTTCCATTGGCAAATGCCTCCAGAGGTCTTAATTTTCCAACCATTTAGATCACACCTGACCAAAGGAGATGGATCTGCTTGTATGATCTTGTATTGTATTGGTCTGCTTGTATGATTTCCTTCCCACATAAATCAGTGCATGGAGGTGTGTTTTACACTTGGGTGTTTTCGTAAGAAGTTGAATTGATATCTAGATGTACTCTTGAATAATGCAGTCTAGGTATTGCTACACCAACCCAGATGTTCCTATCATTGAGAGTTGGATCACATTAGTTAATTTTTCAGGACTCTTGGGATCAGCTCTTCAAAACTATCTAGATACTCAATTCCCATTTCATTTTGGATCATCTTAAAAAATAATGCTCCTAAGAACATTTTTAAAAGTAAGCTTTGGAAACTTAGGCTTCAGTATTGAATATGAAAACAGAAATAAGAGGAGCAAAGCTATCACCATAAGAGAAAGTCTTAATCATTGTTTTATTTAGTGGCTGATCATTTATCCATGGCATTTTTTTTGCAACAGATATAGTCACTGGTCTTTCTTATCTTGAAGTTAATTTTAAATTTTTAATCTTGTTTTGAATTACACTAGGAAAGTAGAATCTACAACTCAATACTTCATCTGTTCTTGCTTCACTCTAACTGATATATGTTAACAAAATAAAAATCCTTTCAGCATTTTCCTTTCATTCTATAAAGGCACCAACTTCATATGTGGGTAGATAATTAAAATATACGCACAGCCCACAAGCCTCTGAATCACATCTCTTTTCTCAGCTAAACATTATTTTTTTCTCACCATGCACATTTCAGCTTGGTTTTAAACTAATAGGTTCATTATATAGCATTGATCAACAAGCTTTTTTTATTGTAGTGGTAATCGTTGAAATAACTGTAGGAAAACAGCTCTTCACAAATTTTAAATTGTGTTGTTTGCATGCCTGCTTCTAGGGCTATGAAAATTCTGTAAATTATGATGATTATTTTATAATTTTCATAAACAGAAATGTCACTTCAATAAAAGCAATACAAAAAGAAATCCTACCTGAATTTTCCCTTTGTTATATCTGCACTATTATGTTAAATACTACTGAAGTGTACTTCAATAGTGTGCATTGTCCCAGGGCATACTGACCTAGAAGGATATTGCCTGAAAACACTGATGAATGTTTTGAGTTTACTTGGTCTGTTCTCATTCATTTGTTCTGATTTTTTCACCTTTTTTTCTGTTTTAACTAGATTCTTATACCTTTCTGCCAAGGAAATTTTTCACAGATAAGAGGAAATAGAAATGGAAAAAGATTCCTTCAGCAAATAAGCTCACTATTACCTCTTTGATGCACCATATTTCTCACCAAATGTAAACCGCTTTAATACATAAACAGTCCCCACTCACTGCCACTGCTCCCTGTTTTTTGATCTCTTCCATGTAAGTCTGTACATACTCTATGTTGATATTTCAGTTATGTGAATCATCCCATAATTTTATATCATTAGTCTTATATTTTAATCAACATATTTCATAGAAATATCTGTTATTCTTTGATTCAGTTTATAGACCTGACAATCACTTGGAACATTCTGTTGTTTATTTTTAAGGCGAAAAAAAAATATATATATGTAGATATTTACATTTGGGCATACTCAGAACACACTTAAATATGAATTCCCATCAAACTCACAATTACTAAACACTACCTATTCTGAATCAGAGAAAATTTTGAACCCTTGTGTTAGACAAATGAACACAAAGATTTATTTTATCAGATCAATGAACCGGTTATTTTTTGTATTATATCCTTCCCCTTTCTTTCATCATTATTTGTCTTTGGGTTTATTCTTTTCGGTGTAGTTCACACCAAACTTAAATGGGATTTTATTTTCAGTCTTTATGCTGGTATATATTTGTCATCATTGTCTCTTTCTTAGATATGAGATATAGAATTAATGTATCAGTACTTGTGCTCTCACCTCTGCTCTAGCACTAGAGGTAAAGAATTAGAAAATGTTCAAGGGTCAGAAATTGCTCCAGAGAAAAAAGTCAGTTTTCCAGTAGAGCTGTCCTCTGCTCCCTCATAATCCCCAGAGACTTTTGACACTGTTTCCATGATTGTCTACTGAAACAACCAAATCCAAATAGAGTGAAACTCTTTAATTCCCCAGTGTGAATAGTCAGCCAAAGGCTATGCTGCCATTGTCTCTGCTTGTTACAGAGATGGAATTCTACTTTATGTTTTTAATAACTACACATTCCTTGCTTCTGATCCATCTTTAGCTTGTTCTCATTCTTGCTGAGGTATAAAGGTCCTTTTAGACTAAGCTTAGACTGTCCCTCCCTGTTTTTTTCCTGCTCTGTCTGCAGTTTTAGCCTTCCTTGGTGCTACTAAGGGAACCCTGCCCCCGTTTAATTATCAATCTCCGTGGTGAAGAAGTGGTTTCAAATTAAAGTCTTCACATTGAGAATCATCTCCCTTCACTGGAAAGTCTTGGTCAGTTGTAAGATTTTGCTCCATACATTTTGTTGTCCTTCATATTTCTCTGTGTTTTTTTGCTTTTTTGGTGGTCAGTCTCTGTTACACTGTCAGTCTCTGTTACACTGTTTTCAGTTTCCAGTTCACTGCTGGACTGTCCTTTTTTGGGTGCTCTCTATTGTATCCCTTATTTACTATATTGCAATTTACTGGAAGACTTCCCAACAGAAAGAAAGCATGACTTCCTTCTTTCTTTTCCATGTTTATTATTACTCTATTTCCATTTCTCTTCTCTCTTGAACTTTGGACCTTCTGAGTTCAAGAGAAATGTCTGCATTAAGGCTCAGTGGTGAAAGAGTCAGTACAGAAGTTAAACATCCAGGTTATGGGAAGCTATATTTTCTGACTACAGTCAGAAGCTGTGCTTCTTTTAGATTTCAGTAACATGAAAAAGAATATTCTTAAAGGTTTAGGGGTGAGATTACTGGTGGTAAAAAAAGCTTCATTTACTTGCTGTCCTCTCTCTGCATCAGAAACCTTTAGTGGGTTTGAAATATGAAATTATGTGCTGGAAAATATTCTGCAGATTTTGATAGATTCCTGGTCCACCACACAAAGAAAAGGATTTGAAGCTATCTTGAATGTTGTGCTGTGTTGTACAAGTTATATTCACAATATTTCACTGCAGTTATCAATTCATACCTCCCAACCCTGCCCTACATCTTAATGTCTTGCATTTATCCCTTAAAATAAAAAACATTTTCTTTCAAAAATGCAAGCCCCAAGATATAAGCAAGAAATGTATTAAAGTATCCAGGCAGGGGTGGAAAACAGTTATGATAGCAGGTTGCACTGATTTTCTACATTTTGGTATTAGATGATTGCTACTTTTCTATCCTAGAGCTCAGGAAAAAACAAACAAACAAAAAACCAAAAACCCCAAATGAAACACATAAAACCCTTGAACTTATATTCTACTTGTCAGAAACCAAAACATGAAGGATAGAAAGGGTGAAATTTCTGCTAAACAAAGAAACTAAACTCCAATATTGTCCCTAAAAATTTAACTTTTCCCTCAGGCAAGCAAGCAATCCTGGCAGGCTGGTGGTCTTTCTCACCAGTTAATCTAAACTGCTAAGAACTATTGTAGTTCTCTATCCCCAGCTAACAATGACCTACTTTAAGCTAAGGATTTCTGTTAAGCAAAAACCCATTAAAAGAAAAAAACACAAATTCCCTCCGGGCCATCTGTTGTTTATTTTTCCTATTAGCAGCAAACTGTTCTCTTGGAGAACAAGGGTCAGTCAGTTCCACAAGAAATGGGAACATTTTGCCCTTTCATTTGCTGCTTTGTAAATAGTAGCAGGTATTACTTTTCCCTCTTAATGTTTAAACAGGTATAAGTGAGTAATGTGATAATGTAGTCTTTGCAGCTACTGTTATTTGAATTCACTGTTACACATCAGCTGAATGTGATTTATGAACTCCTACTCCATGACATTACTTTTGCAAATGGTGCAATGTTCTGACTAGTTTCCTGATTCAAATTTATCTTTTGTTGCATGTTTTATCTTTAAATTTCTGACAAGATAACACATGATATCATACCAACATTTCTAATATTTATATTTTTCCATTAGTCTAACTACATTTTATTTAAGTAGAAAATTGTTTTCCTGTATAAAATAAAAATATCACAATCTAATTTACTTCAAAATGAGCAGTTTAAGTATTATTTTTCCCCCTGAATATTCACAGCTATTAGTCAGCTATGGAGAAAAGGGGAAGGAATCTTACCCATGCGTTTTCTGTAACACAAAGAAGAGGAAAAGAAGTAGAAATATGCAACAAGGGTTTGTGATGATAATAACATGTACTGCTGGAATGAATGGATTTATTTCTTAACTAGTTAGTTTAGAGGAAATACGCACACATCCAGCTATCTTTACAACATCATCTTTTGCAACATCTGAAGTTAAGGAAGGCCAAAGCAGTGGGTGGTAGCTGAAGTTAAGAGTGGTGAATCATATAGTTGCAGTGACTAAAATGTTGAGCTTTTAATGAGACATATAAATAATTAGTAATACAGCCAAGAAGATTTTTTTCCCTTTGTTTTAGTTTTAAAAAATTGGAGGTGTGTGATGAGCAGTAAATTATTCTTTTCATTTATTGTCATGCTCAATAATAACTTATAATGTTCCTCAATCCATTTAGAAGCTAGAGATCAGCAATAATTCTGGAGGCAAGGGGAAAAAAATATAGACCATGACTGCATTATTTCTTTTGGTAGCCCTCCTCACAATAACGTTGATCCACTTTAAATTAACTTTATTAAAAGTCAGCCTAAATTTGTTTTGTTTCATACTATGTAATCCAAGATGAACAATGCATAAGATGAAAAAGATTCCTCAGAAATAAAATATGAGAATCTGACAGAATCATTTGTAAGTCTGTAGATTTATATAAGCATTTTGTGACAGGTAGATATATATAAATTTGTGGAGGCTGGGAGATTTTGGTAGTTAACTGATTCTGGCAGTCAATCTATGCTGGTACTGATTACACAGAAGACTGTAGCCTTTAAGGAACAGGCATTATTTTGAAGGAATTATGGAATCATTGTTAGTCAAGCTTTAGTGTTTTACTATCTGTTTTGGTGCCAATACTAACTGATATGCTGTGTAAGTGAAGTATTCAAACAATCATTTCCATACACTGAGTTACTGTTCCAGTAAGTGTTTGCTTGTTCTGGCTATTTTTATCACATTTTGCTTTTGCAGGATAAGCTGGAACCATTAATGTGACAGCTTCAGATGATTATACTGCACTGGATGCCAGCACTATTTATTTAAGCTACTTTTTTTGCATCTGTTCCATAACTTATATTTCAAAATTTTCGTCATACTGCAATACAGAGAGCAGAAGGGTCATTGCTTTTGTTTTGATTTCCTCAGCTTCCCCCCAAAAATGTAAAGTCAAACCAAATGGATTTTAGAGGGTCATAAACCTGTTCTGTAGATTTTGATACAGGACTGTAACCAGTGTTACAATGAACAGATTTAAAATAAAGGAACATTGTTTTTAAAAAGACATGCATATAGGTCAAACAGAGGAAAATCATTCTTCAAGAACATATGCTACCATAGTTTATTTCTTCATTTATTTATTTTTAAATAACTTTATTGCATATTAAGATTGTGAAAAGGTAGCATAATATTGTAGAAAAATACAAGTAATCTCCCTATATATTTTCATTCACTTTCCTCAGGTCTGACCAGTATTCTACTTCAACATTGATACACCACTGACAGAGCAGGAAGGAAAGGCTCTCTCCTGGCTGACACTGCTGTTCAGAGCCCTTTCTGAATGAAATCCTTCCCCTGTTGGAATTGGAATATATGTTTGCAATGTTTTCCCTGGGGCCAGGCTGAAAACAGTGTTGTGGGTGAAAGTTTACAATCTATTTATAAAATGGCATGGTAATTCTTTCATTATTATCACGAAACCATTCTTTAGTCATGCTATCACTCTGTTTGCTTTGACTACCAGTGCATTTCAAGCATAGATTTTCACTGAGCTTTTCTTAATAACGCTCATGTCTCTTTTTTTCTTTTCCCCCCACTTACATTAATTTGCAGCCTACCAATGAGCTTATGTCAACTAAAAGAAATTGTCAAACTAAGGAAAAAATTAGACATTCTAAAAGGAAGAGAGTCAGTGTAAGTAAGAAGAAGAAAAATATTTCTGATTTTTCCTCAGTAATAATATTGGAAAGAACATGAAATCATAAACAGATATTCTATTGTCCAAAGTTAGATGTAAATGAGATCAGTGCTCTCTAGGATGTTATTAGATTAAAGATGAACTGAAGACCATAAACAGTTCATCTATGACAGGAAATTATTCTCCATTAAAAAAATTAAGACTTTTAAAGCTATAAGTATGCTTTCTTTTATCAGAAAAGGTGAAAAAAGAGATTAAACCCCTTTAAAATCCAGGATAATGTATATTTTGCATCAGAAAATGTTGTGGTTTTGCTTTTTAGTCGAATTTTCTCATGTCTATACAATAAAGCCTGCCATTTTTCATTGGTAAATATTTCTAAGACCAAAGATAGAAAAAACAAGGGAGAGCAATTAGTCTACTAGAATATTCAAAGCTGATATTAGAAACCTAAACATTGTAGCTTGATTTATTTAGATAGATGATTTTTTTCCTCTTCCCTTCCCTTCCTTTGTCTTCCCTTCCCTTTCTACCTATCCTAGAAGTACATATAGTGTGTACTTTTTTTCATAGATTGAAAATCCATGAAAGATTTTGACTTTTTATTAAAACAGGAGATAACCTTTAATATTTCAGTAGGTTTTGTGGGAAGAGAAAACTGTTTTCAATTTTTTTGAAAGAGATAATATAATAATATAATTTTCCTATAACCTATGGGGAGAAAGTCAACAGAGTTGAAGACTACAAGGTCTTATCCACAGGATGAAAGTGATAATGTTAACTATGTTTCACTTTGGCAATTCATGACTTAAGTGCTTTAGCTCCATTGAATATAAAATTTTAGAATTAAGTAAAATTTTAAAACAGAGCTGTAAGCAATAGGCACAAAACCACAGTAAGAGAAAAACATAAGGAAGCAGAATTTGGAAAATACTTCTATTACTGTCCTTCCAATCTGACTGTAAATAGAGCTTCAAAACTGACAAATGGCTGTAGCTGCAGTGCCTTTATCATTGAATTAGTATTCTGTACTCACTTACTTAGGTTCAGCATAAAAGCCAAATGCAGTTCAATCAGTTGTATTCATATCTTTCATAGTAAGTAGTATATGAATGAATGTGTGTAACCCATTTTTTTTACTCTAAACTGAAAAAAATTAGCTAAGATGGCATGCTGGATAATGTACAGTGCTGTTCAAATGCTTTCCATGGGGGAGGTGAGAAATTTTATTTTAAACTTTCCATCTTTGGACTCCATCACATTCACAGTAGGTATCAGATAAACATTCCAGACACAAATCCAAATTTGTATGAATGGTTATATTACTCCTAAAAGCAGCTTGAGACACCCTTTCCATGAGTACTCACAGAACAGCTATCTATTGCTTCAAATTGATGTAATTCCCTCTTGGAGAGTTTAAGCAATGTTCCAGTCTTTGCACAGGCTGGTGTTGTCTGTACAGATCTTCAAAGGCATGCAGTTTCCTTCTGAGTGAATAGCACAATTTCTGATACCTCTAGCTCCTATGGTCAAGACTAGCTTTAAGCAAAGCCATACATGTGGATGACTGTATACAAGGTTTCCAGTTCAAGTGGTATTTGCTTTTTGCATAGGAAATGTTAAATAATACATAGAATGGTTGACTGGATGTCTCTCATTTCCACAGTATCTGGTATTTTTCTTCAGGGAATGTTTTCTTCCCAGCTCATTATTTGGCTTCTTTAGTACACTGTATGATTTTAAACATTTTAAATTACAATTTTAAATATTTTCCCAACAAATAATGCTCTGGAAATTGAATCAATGGCATTCAGTCTTCTTTCTTAACCTTTCTTTTCATAACATAATAAACCTGTCATAAAAAATGCTAAAACTCTTCTGAAAATAAACATTACAGTGTTTCCCATGGAAGAAGAAAGCTTTGTACTGGCTTTTGCCCATGAAAGAGAAATAGATGAAATGAGAAGGGATTATACTGTAAAGACCATCACAATGAGAAGAGTGAGGCTGGTGATGTTCAACAGCTAGGGCTGTTCAACAACAGGGTTTTCTTTTTTTGGACATCAGGTCTCTTCTAGGACATCTTGCCCTTCAGGCGAAGTGGCAAGAATTGACGGACTTTAGTCACAAAGAGCAACATGATCAGGATTTGATCCATGGATTCAGAGATAGCCTCAGAGAGATTTAATCACCTTTGGTTCTATACACACTTTTTTATATAGAGATTATATTATTACTGCTTTTCAAAATACGAAATTATACAATTATAGAATCATAGAACCGTTTAGATTGGAAAAGACCTTTAAGATCTTCAAGTCCAACCATTAACCTAGCACTGCCACGTCCACCACTAAACCATGTCCCTAAGGACAACATCTACATGTCTTTTAAATACCTCCAGGGGTGGTGACTCAGCCTGTGCAGTCTGTTCCAATGCTTGACAACCCCTTCAGTGAAGAAATTTTTCCTAATATCCAATCTAAACTTTCCCTGGTGCAACTTCAGGACATTTCCTCTTGTTCTATTGCTTGTTACTTGAGAGAAGAGACCAACACCCACCCCACTACAACCTCTCAGGTAGTTGTAGAGAGTGATAACGTCTCCTCTCTGCTTCCTTTTCTCCAGGCTAAACAACCCCAGTTCCCTCAGATGTTCCTCATAAGCCTTGTTCCGTAGACACTTCACCAGCTTCATTGCCCTTCTTTGGACACACTCCAGCACCTCAATGTCTTTCTTGTAGTGAGGGGCCCAAACCTGAACACAGTTTTCAAGCTGTGGCCTCACCAAGTCCGAGTACAGGGGGAACAACATTTCCCTAGTCCTGCTGGTCACACTATTTCTGATACAAGCCAGGATGCCTTTGGCCTTCTTGGCCACCTGGGCACACTGCCATCTCATATTCAGATGGCTATTGACCAACACTCCCAGATTCTTTTCCACCAGTCAGCTTTCCAGCCACTCTTCTCCAAGCCTGTAGTGTTCCATGGGGTTGTTGTGACCCAAGTACAGGATGTGGCACTTAGCCTTGTTGAACTGCATACAATTGGTCTCAGCCCATTGACTCAGCCTGTATAGGTTCCTCTGTAATGCTTTCCTTCCCTCAAACAGATCAAAGCTCCTGCCCAACTTGGTATCATCTGCAAACTTATTGAGGGTGTACTTGATCCCCTCATCCAGAGCATTGATAAAGATGTTGAAGAGAACTGGCCCCAGTACTGAGCTCTGGGGAACACCACCTGTGACCAGCAGCCAAGTGGATTTAACTCCATTGTCATGGTTTGAACTCGGCCAGTAACCAATCACGATGCATCCAGTTGCTTACTTTTTCCCCCCTCCCCAGTGAAATAGGGGAGGGACAAAAAACAGAATTCGTAGGTTGAATAAAACAAAAACAAAAACCAACAGTTTAGTAATAGTAACAAAACAACAGTAACAATAGGAAGTCCAAATGGGTTGTTCACCACCCAGTGACCGGTATGCAGCCCACACCAGCAGGGATTCCGACTGCACCAAAGATCGCACTGCGCTAACCAGAAGCAGAAATGAGAGAACACCCACCTCCTTTATATATACTGACCATAACATCACATGATATGAAATACTCCAATGACCAATCTGTGCCCGGCCCTCCAGCTGTCCTCCCTCCCAGCCTAAGGAAAGTTAACTCTATCTTGGCCAAAACCAGGACATCCATTCACCACAACTCTTTGGGCCTGGCCATGCAGCCAGTTTTTTACGCGGTGAAGAGCACACCCATCCAAGCCATGAGCAGCCAGTTTTGCCAGGAAAATTCTGTGGGAAACAGTGTTAAAGGCTTTACTAAAGTCTAGGTAGACAACACCATCATCCACTAAGTGGGTCACCTTGTCACAGAAGGAGACCAGGTTAGTCAAACAGGACCTGCCTTTCATAAACTTATGTTGACCTGGCCTGATAACCTGGTTGTGTATGTGCCATGTGATGGCACTTAAGGTGATCTGTTTCAAAACCTTCCCCGGCACCGAGGTCAGGCTGGCAGGCCTGTAGTTCCACAAATCCTCCTTCCAGCCCTTCTTGTAGATGGGCATCACTTTTGCTAACTTTCAGTGAACTGGGACACCCATGATTAGTAAAAACTGCTGATAAATGATTGAAAGTGGCTTGGTGAGCACTTCTGCCAGCTCTTTCAGAACCCTTGGGTGGATTCCATCTGGACCTACAGACTTGTGTGCATCTAAGGGGTGTAGCAGGTCGCTAACTATTTCCCCTTGGATTATGGCAGTTTCATTCTGCTCCCCGTACCTGTTTCCCAGCTCAGGGGGCTGGGTACCCTGAGAACTGGTCTTACTATTAAAGCCTGAGGCAAAGAAGGCATTAAGTACCTCAGTCTTTTACTCATCCTTTGTTACTATGTTCCCCCCTGCATCCAAAAAAGGGTGGAGATTGTCCTTAACCCTCCTTGTAGTATGAATTCTCAGTTTTGGTAATACTAATGGTTGTTTACATGGGAGGATAAACTTTTGTCTAAATGGACACACAGTGGGTCAGTACAATAAAAATCTGATATCCAAAAAAAGCAACAATTCACTTCCAAGCTCTGGCCAGGATATGACTGGACAATTGAAGTGGACAATTGTGACTGGACAATTCAGTTTTATTGATGACTTATGCCAGGTTCTCAATAGCAATTGGCCCAGCACAGGAGGAACAAATCTGTCATGCAAGACTGTTTGTGACAAGTGCCCAAAATCCACTCTATGGATATTCTGAGGGGGTCATCTTGAACCAGTAACAGCTGATCCCATAGAGTGAGAACCCATTAGTAACTGGAGTATATTAATTGGAAAATATGAAGCACACCTGCTTGTTTAGTTTCACTGATATTAACCTAGTTCATGAGATAGTTCCACAACACAAATACATTGCGGTAAGTGAGAATAAGCAGGATCCATTTTAAAAGTGCACTCCTTATCTAAAGTAAGATACTAATGCAGATATATCTTGAGAGTCTCTTGACCTGTGAGTATCTTAGTTCTTCTGCTTTATCTCAGAATTAAAAAGACTAAACCACCTAATAATTGCAAATCTGTATCTCTTTCAGTCAGCTATTCACTACTGAAGGCTTGAAAAATAGTTCTGGAGGCAGAAAATAGTTTTCGCAAGAGGAAAACTTCTCTTTCACAAAAAGTTGTGCTATGCAATAATAGGTCATGGTTGTAAAATACATGCCATTGAAGTAAGCCTAAATAAAACATATACATACTAACATTTTTAACTTTTCACTACATAAAAATTAAAAAAAAAAAAAAACAAAAAACCAAACCAAATCTAATTGGTTTATTGAGGAAATGTTTTATTTCACTGGTTGTCTAAAGAGAAGTGATTAACAAAAATCTTACTTGCACAATATAAAACACAAAAATGGTCAATGTCACCCAAGTTACAAGTCTGTGATCTTTTTATTTTGTATAATCTATTATTTGGATCTTGCAATAATCCCTTCCTATCTAATAAATACTTAGAGAACTTAAAACTTGATATTTGAAATAATAGAAATACACTGAAGGTTCATTATTGTTGATCCAGTTTCCAAATTTAGTTCAAAATCCATTGTTGCCTCAGTGGAGACATCAATTACCTTTCAGGGATAGTCACACGGTTCCTGGAGATACTACTCACATTATAACAACACATCCATTTGTTATACCCTGGGGGATCTATTAATCTCCAAAGCATTTATCTCAGAGTAAAGAATCTTTGGTTTATGAATTTAGCCCTGCAGAACTATTGTCAGATCTGACTTGATATTATTGATGTCCCTGAACAGTCTACTGATGTATCCCCATCTGATGACCAGTAATTTTTCCTGAGAACATGAGTGAAAATCACATTCTGAGCAATAGCACTTTTCACTCATGATGAGTTTAATACTTGTGTGAATGTAGGGTAACCCAGAAATGTGTTTTTAGAACAAAGTCACTTTTTTGCCAGCGTATCCAATAGCCCAGGTACATATGGTGTTGCCACTGGTTGGCACAAGCTTTGTGCTAGCATAGCAACATAAGGACATGTCAGGCTTTGTTTCAACTAGATTTAGCCTCAGCTTGTTTTAGTTTGGTTTTGGCTGTAACAGCATATTGCCCAGTGGTTAGATGCCTCCTGACTAGCTTTTCCTGCATGTAACAGCAAAATTGTCTAATGCTCAGATGACTAACCTCTGACTTGTTCTTACTTTCAGCTTAGCTTTGTACTATTGTGCAGTTCTTATCCTGCAAAACCCTGTGTTCAGTAAGGATAAGTAATCATTGCCTAACAAGTTACAGACAGATCAGTGTTAGCATCAGACTTCTTGAAAATGTTTGAAAGTGTTGCTAAGTGACCAAAGTGGAAGAGCTCCCCTACACACTCATCCCATCAGCAGTGTGCTCCTCCCAGTAAAGATGATTTCCTCAACACCTACCGGAGGAAGAAGGGCCCTCAGATGCAGTCTCTGCCTTTTTTTTGGGTGTATGAGACTAACAGCAGAGAAGAGGGGCAGATACATGTTTTAAAAGGAATTGTGCTTCAAGTGTAAAGAACTATAAGGCTTGATATTGCAATCATTTTCATATTAGTAGACAAGATTAAATGTTTGGACAGATATGGACTATACAGTTAAAAAAAGGTCTCAGTTTTATACCTATAATGACATTTCAACTTGTAGGAAATGTATGTTAACTTATCAAGTTCAATCTTTCAGTGATGAAATAAATGAAAATTCTAAATATTTTCTACTTAAAATACTTTAAGAAATATTAATATTCTGTTTCTCAATATTAGGAATTAACTAGCTTAAAAATAAAACTCAACATCTGATTTACTTGTGCTAAATTTATAAAATGGAAAATGGTTCATAAAAATAAAAATAGCTGTAAAAAAGCCCTCGCAATTGTGTTCATAATAATAAAGTCTGAGATATCCTGGGTAACTTCAAAATCCCTTTTTGAAGTTGTTAGGAAGACATAGGAAATTGGTTATTTATGAGCTATGTTTATTAAAATAATAATTATGTAGTTCTTAAAAAAACTATCTCTTTTATATATCTTTATATACATAGATACTTGCATACAGAATCACAGAATCACAGAATCAACTAGGTTGGAAAGGACCTTGAAGATCATCTAGTCCAACCATTAACCTAACACTGCCAGTTCCCATCTACACCATATCCCTCAGCGCTATGTCGACCCTACTCTTAAACACCTTCAGGGATGGGGACTCCACCACCTCCCTGGGCAATCCATTCCACTGCCTAATAACCCGTTCTGTAAAGAAATACTTCCTGACATCTAGTCTAAACCTTCCCTGGAGCAACTTGAGGCCATTCCCTCTTGTCCTATCGCTTGTTACTTGGTTAAAGAGACTCATCCCCAGCTCTCTGCAACCTCCTTTCAGGTAGCTGTAGAGGGCGATGAGGTCTCCCCTCAGCTTCCTCTTCTCCAGACTAAACAACCCCAGTTCCCTCAGCCGCACCTCGTACGACATGTGCTCCAGACCCTTCACCAGCTTCGTTGCCCTTCTCTGGACACGCTTGAGTAATTCAATGTCCTTTTTGTAATGAGGGGATACATCTATATCTAATAAAGAATACGAGTAAGACTTTTTAAAATTATTATTTCCAAATGCTAAGGGGTTTGTTTGCTGAAGCTAGAAGGACGATAACTAAACTGACATGTTTAAAAAAATAACATGGCTTTATATTAGCATATTAGAAATATCATATATAGCTTTGTAACTGAAGGTCAGACAGAACTATTAAAAAATTACAGCTAAATGGTAAGATAATTAGTGGATTATTCCATCAGGATGCCAACAGTTTAGACTAGAATCTGTTTAGCATATGAAATCTAGTGACTAACTGAAAAGATCTGATGTAATTTCTTTCAACTCAGAAATAGACGACAAATTTAAATCTGCCTTGGGATTATTTACATGTGCTATAAAATTATACATTTATTGCCTAAGGCATTTCTGTTGATATAAGCTTTAAATATTCTATAACTCTAATGAATTAATGAACTGGAAATGAAAAAAACTGAAGATTCACTCCTAGTCTTTCCATGAACACCCGGAAATATTTGGGGAAAGAAATAACCTCGTTCAATCACAGTTTGTCCTTTTGTACATTTGTGAACAATGAGAAGCAGCCTTTTTGATCTTGTGCTGTTTAGGAGGTGTCAAAGGCCAATGCTTTTGGTAAATTTTGATTTCCAAAGATAAATTCATTTTGTTAGAAGGAATCTGCAGGAATAGGCATGCCAGCTTACTTGTTTTTCTAACCCTCTTTCCTGGCATAGCAACATGTCAAGAACAGGCAAAGGAAAGTGGAAATGTAGCAGAAGAGCACATGGCCATTGCAATCCTGTCTTGTAAGGACTCCAAAGAAATTATCCATCTTTAAACTGCCCTTTAAAGTTTTTGAAAGTCGATGACCTCTTGCAGAACTGCAAGGTCGGAACTGACCTGGTTTTACTTCTTTGAATCTTGCCTATTAATGTTTACATATATAAAAGAGAAGCTGTGATTAATTTCCAAGTGTTTAAGGCTGAATGAGGTCAATTTTTGTAGTCCTCTGAACTGTGAAACAGGAAGCATTAAGTCCTCCCAAAGGCTGCAGGTAGACAAAAACATCTCAATCTTCAGGATATTAAACTCTGTGCCTACAGTGAGAAAAGAGCAAAATCTAAGTCCTGTCAGTAACCTAAATTCACTGGAGTCTTAGGAAATAAATTTTTGAGATAAACTCAAGTGGTCTTATTTTGGCAAACCTTATCACAAGCTCCAAAGTGAAGAAAAAAATGCCATAGATTCCCTACTAGTATAAGGAAAAAATCTTCTGAACATTTTGTGAATACGTTGATTCTGTTATAAGAAAAGTATCTAAGAAAGATTTAAGATGATTTTACATTTTGCATCAAAGTTTGTTCTGCTTAATATAGTATTATCTGTCTACCCATAAAAGTTGGGGGAAAGACAGAGAGAATGGAAATAAGAAAGAAAACATTCACCTACCTTTGTTCCATAGATAAAAACAAAAAAATATTTCTTGAAAACTTTAGGAAAGATGCCTAATGCTCACACACACTAAAGTAAAGAGAAACTAATGTAGTACTTTCTGTCTGCTGAGAGTAATGTAATCAATTCCCCCTTCTACCTGGCCATCCAAAAGAAAAGGGTGAAGATGGGCTTTCTCTGGGTGTGACCTAGAATTCAAAGCTTGAAAAGTTTATCACAGAACATATAGTCCTATCCCATTCCCTAACAGTAATAATGGTCTTTTTTTTTTTTTTTTTTTTTCCTTCCTTTCCTGAATCCTGGAAACAGCGTAGCTATAAAGTATGTCACTACATGTTATGAAGTGTCATGGTGAGAGGGGGCGTGTACCACATCAGTTCATGTTTTTTAATTAATTTCGCTAATAACTTATTTCTAGTCTGCACTAAACTGAGTATAACAACCAAATACTGTATTTTACATTATCTTTGTAAATTTGGAAATCATTGCCTTATTGGGTAGCTTTGTAAGTATCCATAGAGTAAATTATAGAATTATAACTTTTCAAACTCCAATATGATAAGCCAAATAACTTGAAATGTAAAAGTGCTTATTTTTCCTTCCTTTTATTGTTTTTTTGGCATTCTTTTGAGGTCTTTCCAGTGTACACATATCTTTTGTGAAATGTGATCCCCATGCCTTGAATAACATTTTCATAGCAATGCTCTCAACACTACCTGTAGAGGCAGGATAGCTTTCCTATTTATTTATCCAGGAAATGAACGAGGCCTTTTTACTGGAACATTGCATGCAAAGGTCATGTAGAGGTGATTATTCAGGATAACCTCCTAACTTTTTTTCTGAACCACTGCTATACCATCTGGTAAATGGTCCAGATATATGTTCTTGTGCTTGATTCTAGTTATTTTGGATTAATAATTGTTAAGATTTGCAGAATATTTTGAATATTTTTAAATTCTTGGAGAGGAATATTGTATGTATGCTACAGGTTTACTATACAGGACAATGAATTATTAAATGAACCTGATAAGTTAAATATTTAGACCTTAAAAATTGCAGATATTTCCTTTTTTAACAACTTAGTATAATTTTTTTTAATATATTCTGCATCAAGTGACAAGTACTCAGTGTCGTGTATCAATAAATTTATAGCTTTCAAAGTATTTGACTGTGAATATTGGAGATAATTCCACTGACGTCAATACAGTTAAACAAAATAAAATTTAAATAATATTATATTAGGGCTCACTTGTATGATCTTTCACTTGCATTTTCAACATCCTGATTTTCTGTTTTCTCTTGTCGGCTTTAAGTACCACTATAGCTCAGATCCCTTTAGGCATAACTGCAATGTCAGTTCATAAAGAAATACATTTATTTTTCAAATTAATAACAAGGTAGAAATGGTTCTGAGCCACAGCTTTTTGATCTGGGTCTCAAACATGAATTTTGAGGTTGGCAGATTCTTTAATTTGGTCTGTCATTAAGGGTGGGCAACTGGACATGAAATTAAATTCTGGATCTGGAAGATGGGCTACCTACCCAAAACTTAGGAGTATTTCAACAGAAATTGGAAGTCAGAGTTGATATAAGCCTTTTCTTTATGTAATCACTGGGCAGCAAAATAGCCCTGGAGGTCTTGAAAGGAATATAACTATACATCACTTACATTAAACATGCTGACTGCTTTCAGTAAATTCAAGGAAAAGCAAAAATTAATATTCTTTTCATCTTCCTTCTCTTGACACTTCATTTCTTTAGAGGAACACCGTAAATAAAGTATGTTAACTGTGTCTCACTGTTCTCCTTGAGTAATCTTCACCCACATTCTCTTTTTCATCACATTGGACTACAAAATAAAAGTCACATGGCGACTTTGGCATTTCTAATGCATGGAGAAATAGTTATACATTTTTAGAATTGGGGAAATTTTAGCCATGTTAATCCAATGTTCTAGGTACTTCTGGATTTCATGGCCATGTTTATAATACTGCTTC
This sequence comes from Strix uralensis, assembly GCF_047716275.1. Classification (NCBI taxonomy): domain Eukaryota; kingdom Metazoa; phylum Chordata; class Aves; order Strigiformes; family Strigidae; genus Strix; species Strix uralensis. Next base: position 35,185,288 of record NC_133975.1, read on the forward strand.
TGAAGTTTAGTAGTAACTGCCTATGAAATGAAAAATAAACTAGAAACAAACTTAATCCTTCTGAAAATGCTGAAAATTTACACTTCAGATGATATTCAGGAAAAGTTGAATGGCAGTCCATCTTCTCCTGTTGTGACTTGGGACAAATTTTCTTACCAAGAGCCAGAGATTAAACATTTTCTATACAATAAGGCAAATCTAAAGCAAAATAGTGCTACTAACAATGAAAACTAGGAAGGTGTTTATGTTAGAACATAAAAGACTGAATTACTAAGTGATGCAATAGGGAATAAGTAACCTTGTGAGTTTAGGGAATAATTACCTCTCTTAGTGTGGAAGACAATTTTGATTTACAAGTGCTGAAGTTTTCCCCTGCTCTCAGCTCCTTACACATACTTAAAAAAACCAATAAAGATTGGATCTTACATTAAACAATATTATTTCAGATGAGCTTTGTTCTAGTCACCAGTTTGAAATATCCTTGATATTGTAACTGTCTTTGGTCTTTTCTGTTCTCTTCTATTTTTTTGTAGCCTTCAGTTCTTCAGTGGTCTTCCAGTTATGTGTCTTCAGGCATGAAAGGTTTTTCTGAGGCTTGCTGCGTAGGTGGCAATGAACATTTTTCAGACTGTGGTGAAATGAACATGACTGCCTGTGATTACAGTGATTGCACTTGACCAAGGCAGTCTTTTCTAGCCCTATGCTTGTATGAAGCCTAGAAGAATTTCTATGTTAAGCAGAAAAAAAAACCATGTTCAGGACTAGATCTCCAGAACTGTTCCTTTTAATATTCTTTTGTCCAGATATAAGAAATGCATTTAAGTATTTGTTCCTTTCTTTTTCATATACTGTTCTTCTACATTGAAAAAAATATTTTCTGAAACCTTGTTCTAATTTTTCATGTTAGTGGTCTTATACACTTCAGCCACAAAACATATGTTGTAAAACATACAGAATTCCAGCTTGTCAGATTCCATTCTCAAATATCTGACCTAGGTATTTGACTTTTTTTATATATACTGGCAAATCATCTTGATGGTTAATGTTGTCCATACTGGCTTCATGACATTCAGTAAAAAAGCCATCCAAATACCCTTTATATGGGCACAGATTTCAAAGAATACAGGGAGAAGAAATAAACACAGAAATAATACAAAAATTCACACCACTGGATATTTTAATTTACGTTTGTACCATATTTGTGCACCTGTTATGCAAATTATATGGGGGGGGGGGGGGGTGGGTGCGGGTAATGTCTCCACCTAGTTTTAAAAACACTTTCAAATATTTGCATCAGGCTTTCCCAAAGCTCCCCAAAAACTTCCTCCTCTCTGCTGCAACTATTTCTTTGAACTCTCTGATACTTCCTAGCACATCAGTCATTTCAGTGGAAAACCTTATCGCATATTATTTTCCCATTTAGTTTTCTGTTGTCAGAGAGTAAAGAAATATAGCAAGTGGTGCAATGAGATGAATTCTGTTTCCCTCTTTTTCCTTTCCATTTATATAGAGGTATGAGCAAATATGTCAACAAAAACAAAACCAAAAAGAAGAAAAATGTTGCTTGTGGAAATGGAAGAACATACTATTAATACTTTTAATATTTTAATTTTTTCAGTTAAATAACTATAACACTGGTATGTTTTTGCTAACCTAGGCAACTGAAATTGCTTGTCACACTTCAGTACATGTCCTTTGATCTGAAAGATTTACTGTTATAAAATATCACCTAGATAACAGTAAATATATTTTGTAACAAAAAAACATGTTCTTTGTTATGACCAATAAACTGTTAGGGCTATGCATTGTGATTTCACATGGACTTTATATCAAGTGAAAAGTTATCTGTATTTTAAACTTCTTTTTCTTTATTTTCCTCTGCCTTTTTCTTTCCCTTCCTTGCAGTACAAAGCACCTATTAAAATAGCAGATCTATGTTCACAGAGAGAAAGCTGTGACTGAAATTTTGCTAAATCATTCAGTGATTGTTTTGTCTAAGTAACTTCTCCAGCACCTTGCTAAACCTTGCTAAAAATGTTGCTAAAAAATTTTGCAAGTTATTAATATGGTGAAGTTGCAGGGTAGTCATATGCTTAGAATTAGGTATATGCTTTCATACTTCGCTCAAGAGGCACCTTTTAATTGTTATATCTTTATTTCTGCAGCCTCCTCTTTTTTGTATTTCAAGTAGTCATTCTTTTGGAGTCATCTTTTAAATGAAATCATGTGTCTTCAATCATACTAGCTGGTTAATTATCTATCTACAGCTTACAATTTTAAGTATTTTGACAACTAAAAATAATTGTGTACATTTCATAAATTTATCACTGCTTTTCAGCAGCATAAGTGCATTTCATTTAGCTTTCTATGGAAGTGCTGAATTGCAAATCCTTTTCAAATTAATGGGAATGTTCTATCATTTCAACTCATTCTACAGTGATAATTTCATTGATTTGACTTAATACACATGTAAACCTAAGTGTATTTGCATATAAAATGCCACAGGGCATAGAGGCCCTAATACAAACAATTAGCTCAATGTTTTTATCTTCTGGTAACATAGGGCTTCCACATAACAGGCTATTTTGGCAACCTTAGATTTCAGTATGTGTTGTACAAGGGAGAAGGCTGTGTTTCCTCTGTGGTTAAGCACTGAAAATACATTTTTGGATTTTGTCCATGTACTCAAAACTGCTGCCCGGTTGTTGATGCTGCACATCCTGGGATAACCAACAGCAGTATGTCACTGACACTGCAGATGGCTTCCATTTAAATCCCTTCATTTGGATTTTATTAGAATGGTATTGAAAATGAGAGAGAGGTTTAGTTTTAGGAGCATTAGTGCCTGGATTTTTAGCCACAGAACTGATATTAACTATAATGGGAATGGTAAATCCCTTGCATTTTGTTACAAATACTCTTTAGTGATTTCCAGTGACTGCTACTCATGTTTAATATCCATTCACTCTGTTTATTTTCAGATTAGCGAGGTTTGGGGTCTGACATTGATATACAGACAGTGAACTCACTCTACAAACAGTGAACATGCTCCACTTCATCAGAGCTTTGTGGTGAATGCCATCCCTGCTCCCAGAGCGTGTTCAATTGAGTCAGATGTACAGGCTGTTCAGAGCATCCCTTATCTGACAACGCGTGAGGGAGAGACTTTGACAGGTCTTGGAAGCACAGATCACTTGACTGGTGCCATAAAGAAGTCACGGGGTCATGGAGGGGAAGGGAAAGCTTGGGCTGCAAACATGAGCGAGGGATACTAAACACTTACCTAGTGCCATGTTGATAGGAGCAGTGTCACATAAATGTTTCTGCTGATTATATTCAGCTGACATCTGTATTCTGTTTTTAGCACAAAGATGCATTTCTTGTGTGACCTTGGAAAAGACATCTCAAATAAAATTGTTGCCATATTGAAGCTGGTTGTAAAACAGCCACTCATTTCAATGCATTATACTGTGAATATGGAGTGCTTCAGCCTGTCTTGGTTAGCTCATATTCAGTACAGCTATAATTCCAGTGGGCAAGACAGTGTTAGTATGGCAATAATGTAGTATTATAATCGTTGACAAAATAACTTTAGCTGGTGAAGCAGAAGTTCAGAGTGACTGTAATGTTTTTGTTCGTTTCATAATAGCTGACATTTCTCCAATACTCTTTCCTCAATAGCCCCTGTATTAATCCAATGGTACAGAATAATTGTCTATAACTGAGCCATTTTGACATGTGGAATAATGCAATCTGTGTGTAAAATGCAGACTAATTAAAAACCATTTTGTACCTGTAAGTTTTGCTGAATGACATTTCCATAGTGGAGTTCTCCATGTTGTTGCAGTCACAAAAGATTATCTCTACAACTCCAGAGAGAGAACCTGCTGGCGAAGAAAGGATATGGAGCTTCATGGCAAAAAACTCCAACTTACCAAACTGCACAAAATCCTTGGTAGAGAGTGGGGAGAGGAACAACAAAAATGAATAGAAGGTTTAAAGGAACAGGTAAAATTAAAAGAAATGGGTGAGCTTGATGGTGTCAGTGAAAACATCAGCTATGCCTTTAATATAACTATGAAAAGGAGGGGTAGCTTCCTCACAGCATCCCTACGGAGGGCCTCAGTGGTGTGCTCTGAATTTGCGATTTCTGGTTCTCTTGTATCTCATGGCAGTTCAGGGAGTCCACAAAAGAAGTTGTGCCTTGGTATATTAGGGTAGGTAGATATAGATAAGGTACAATGTTGAATAGTGTCTTTTAGAACTATAAAAATAATATATTTTACTTTTGTGTGGAAAGAAGTCAAAGGAGCAAATACAGTACTCTGTATCAGATTTCCCTACTGAAAGCAGCTCTGTAGTCTGCTTGTCTGCTTTTCTGCATAAAGCTCATAACATCTTTTCTCTTTCTTTCTGCTTTGAAAAATTCATTCATTCTGTGAAAACCCACTGGAGAAAGCAGGCTTTCATACAGTCAGAGCTGCTCAACCAGACTGTGATTTCTACTAGATACAACAGTGTTAGCTCAAGAATAAAAGAGCACAATATCCCAATTTGAAAAAGATATTCATAGAAATATATGCAGGCACAACCATGAATCAAAATTTTGACTCCCTGAAAATTCAACCACGAGATAATTTGTGTCTCAACCTTAATCCAGAGTTGGTGATTTGATTCCATTTCTGTTTTCAAAACATAATTTCTGACCTTTTTGAAAGTGGCAGTAAGTTTAGCTTCTCCTGTTTCTGTGAAGACTACTGTTTTTTTCAAAGAGTACCCCCTGAAAAAAAATATTAAAAAATTAAATCACCTAATTGAACAATTCCTCTTCTTCCTGAGGCATTAATTTTGGGGTTTTTTTTTAGGATGATACATAGTGATAACTAATCAGCCTTTTCTTTTTTCAGCTGTTTTGACAAATAACCACACGATATGTTCTTATAAAAATAGCTGCATGCTAGAATTAAGTAAGCAGCAAATTTTAAACAAAAGAATGGGAATATTATCCTACCCACTGGACAGAACATCTGTGCACAATTTCTTTGGAAGGTCAAATGCTGAGTTAAATACTGTGAAGGACTGCTTATATCATGCTAGCTTAGTCACATGTGCATCTAAACAAGTAGGAGTAATCAAATCTCATACTTTAACACGCAGATTGCATATTAACATTGGGAAATAATTTTACAGGGGAAATATTTCAATTTTCTATAGTAGGTTCCAAATAAAACCAACACAGGCAAACAGTATGAAATTGGGTTTGTTTCCTCAGTAAACCTGTTTTCAGCTTTATTGGTTGGCAGTCAATAACTTGGTCAGTCTTAATATTTGTTTAAGATCACCAGCTACACATTATTACTACATGCATAGAAGTAAAATTCTTTGCTTTAATTTAAAGATCATAGAATCATAGAATCATGCAATCATTCAGGTTGGAAAAGACCCTTGGGATCATCGAGTCCAACCATCAGCCCTACTCTACAAAGTTCTCCCCTACACCATATCCCCCAACATCTCATCTAAACGGCCCTTAATCACATCCAGGGATGGTGACTCCACCACCTCCCTGGGCAGCCTATTCCACTGTCTAACCACTCTTTCTGTGAAAAATTTTTTCCTAATGTCCAGTAACATATTTCATTCAGTCTCTCAGCAATCCTCTGCTTGGACTTTGAATTGGAGAGCGCAAGGAGTATGCAGGTATTGGCAATGTGTTCTCTGCCTCACTCACTAAATTTTACTGAGATGGTGAGGTAAAGGCACTTGAGTAAGCACTGATGCCTGCTGAACTACTGTGCCATCAAGTTAGTGCTGACTTCAGTCTACCAAGTGTGGGGGGTCTGGCAGCATCACAGGGTGGGGGTCCCAGTGCTCTGCAAGGGCCATGGGAGCACCCTCCCAGACTGCATGAAGCACACATGGGAGGGGATGCCGTTTGCTGCTTCTGTGTAGGGAAGAACTGACCACTCCAAGGGAATCCTCCTTTGCAGCTACAAAATACAGCTGCCTCCTCCATTTCCAAGAGCAGGCTAAGCTATAACAAAATGTTCAGGGATTTTTGTTGTTGTTGGTAGGATTTTTTGTTGGGTTTTGGGGTTTTTGGTTGTTGGGTTTTTTTTTTGTTTTGTTTTGGTTTTTTTTAATTCCAAAACAGCTTTTTCAATCTCATCAATAGCTGTGAATATTTACTAGGACTTTCTAGGGGAAAAGAGTAAGGGATGTTGTGGGTTTTTTTTTTTGTTTTTTTTTTTAACTGACACTTATATCTTCAAAATTACCTAGTAAAAATGAAATAAAGGCATGAAACTGGAAGAAAATTGTTTTCCTACTTATTCTCAGTCATGATTATTTTCAACCCATCTTGAGCTTTTGTTGTAATACAGCAATTGGAACCTTAGTTTACTGTATCTTTAAAAAGAAAAGAGGTTTAAATGCATGAAATGCTTCCTGATTATTATGGTGATACTCCCTGCATTTAAGAGACACCTGTGTTATATTCAGTCAGAAAAGAGCTCCAGAAGGCTATGCATCTACATCCTCAAATAATTTCATCAAGGAATATGAAACATGTGATGTGTGCATCTCTGTGCCTGAAGAGGGAAAAAGGCCAATGAGAAATTCTAAGGCTTTTGTGAAAACACATCTCCCAGGAATCTTTCTGCAGTTACTGCTGTAGAAAGCCTACACATATAAATACTGGCAAAATGATTTTAACTAACCAGGTGTTCTCTATTCAGCTGGCTATCAGTTTCTTTTTTACAGTCTATCAGTGTAAGATCCCTGAAAGAAGATAACATTACAAAACTTAAAATGACTTTAAGAAATTGAGGACAAGGTATGATATGCTAGGGTACAAGACTTTCACAGCTCTGAGATCTGTGTACAGTTTAATAAATGAAATATTATCCATATATTATTATTTTAAGTATAATCTAACCACATTATTTATACTGGTTATTAATATATAGTTTATGAAAGTGTGTATCAAGTCACTATTAATGAAACATGTATGTATGTCTGTATATATACATACACATATCGATGCAATTCTACTTCCAACAAAAGTATGTGATTGGTATAATTATCATTTGCTGCTGCTGCAGTTAAGGCCAGTGATTTGCTTACTTATCTGCCTATGATGCCTTCATCTATTGCTCATCTAACAGTGTATTTGAAGGTGTTTGAAACTAATTTCAGTTTTATTTGCTTGCCTTTCACTGCTTGTTCCAATGTATTTTATTTTCAATTACATTAAGTGACTCTTTTCTCAAGATACAGTATAATATGCAGGATGATGATTTGTCAGTTAAAGAGTACACGGATATAAGTGACAGTCCTGCTGAAAGTTTTTGTATGATTTGTTTTATGGGGTAAAAGCTAACCTAATTATATATCCAAAAGCCATGGAAAATACAATGTTAATGTTTAGAGGTAGGTGTTTGGGGTTTGGGAGTCTTCAACTTTATTTTTCCCCGCAAAGGAATGAATATCTATATGTTTTTCTTTTTCTTTTTCTTTTTTTTTTTTTAAAAAAATATTGATTTTGCTCCTGTAAAGTATAGTTGAATTTTGCTCCATGGAAAATAGGAGATAGTAGTGCATACATGGCTTTTAAAAAGTTATTAATTTATATGATCATTAAAGCATAAAATTAAAGTTTCAGAGAATAGCTTATCAAGGGCCACACTACTCAGTTTAAGTACAGCACTCTTAAATCTTCCCAGAACTCTCCTTAAAGGTTTGCATTTAATTTCAGCTTTTCCCAGTCTGCTAATTGAATTGATTTTCTACACAGATCAGCTCCTTCAAAATGTTCCCTGCTCCTAAATCAAATACCAGATATTTTGTATTAAAAGCTGCAGAACTGTAGTATTTCTTAATTGGATCAGATTTTTTCTTAATCCAATAAACAGCTTTTAAAGACCAGCAGGCAGCTTGTGTCCCATTATTGCTGTTTAAAGACTAATTCAAATGGAAGTGATGACTGCCATTTTGAGATGTCATCAATAAAATCTCAACTGTCAAGAATGATAATTCATTGTAAACTTTATATTTCCATTTTCCAGTTACAAAAGCTTTTCAGGGCCTTAACTAATATTACTTTCCTTTCTAACTTCCTGATTGCTATGTTAACCTCATTGCTTATTGTGATTTTTGTGTGTAGTTCAAACGTAGGTGTTGATTTCCTTTACAGTTCATTATAATTAAAAACATAATTTTCCTTATACAAATTATGACTACTAAGTAAGGAATGATTGTTTTGGAAATCTGGTGCAAAATAGAGTAAATAAAATGACAAATATCACCATAAATCTGACCTTCAATATGGGTATTCAGATGAAGAAAGTATATTTTTAAAAAAAAAATATATTTCAAGTTTTCTTACCACCTTAAGGATTAGTATAATTATGAAGAATAGCAAGTATAAATTAAAAAGGATGTCCTCTTTGACAGTAATCTCAAGAAATAATTTTCCTTTTAAGGCTAACAGTAAAAAAGTAATCATCTTAACAATTGGGTAATTAATTTCAATTATTTGGCATACCAATAATTTGCTAAAAACCTAGCAATTTTAAAAGTACATACCAGGCATTGTATTTCTAAACTATTGTATTTCTAAAATGCAAAAGACATTCTGGGAAATGAAGTGCACAAACACAGCATTACAGCTGTCAGTAATGTCCAATAAAATTACAGGTTTTTTCTTATGAGGACTCATGATGGAGAGACAGAAAATAAGAAAGAATTTATATAAAACAGGTCAAAGAAACATTTGGCATGGGTCTGAAGTAAAAAATTTGATGGAGGAAGGAAATGATTAAACTTTACTACTTATAAAATTAGGATTACAAATCAATTTGCAATCTCTTGGCTCAATGCTGCTGTCTTGCAACTTTGGAGCTCTGGGACAAGGCAGATCAGTGTCAGGACAGGGATGTAAAAGGTAGTCAATGTGATGTGTTAGAAAACCCAAATAATTCCTGTGATGTTAAATTACCCAATTCAGAAACTGCTCTATGGGTTGAGTGATAAACTCCTAGACTGATTTCAGCTGAATTTTTCAGATTACAGTGTCAATGTTTTTTCTTTTCTGATATTTTATTTTGGTAATCCTCGATCTATTCAAGTATTTAAAATGGGAGGTTGCTAAGTTTGAAGCTGTACCATTTCCTTCAGATCTAGCTCTTCTGCCTTTTGGTTCCTGATCCCACTTTATCTGTGTAAAAGCTCAGTTCCAAGACTGCCTGGTTGTACTCTGCCGGGCACAAGCACTGATGCGGGAAGGAGTGTACCCCATATAGTTCTGTAGCCTGTTGAGCTGAGCCATAACAGGGAGGCAGCATACATTAGTTGTCACATAATAAACCGAGCCAAAAATGATTAGATAAAACAAAACAGAAGACTTGCTTAGATCAGTAACACCACCTGTAATCCTGCCACTGCCAGTTTTAGGAAATGATATTACAATTTGTGTAATAACAACAATGTAGGATGCAATTAAAGCAGTACATCAACAAGACCATTATTTTGATTGTTATGGCATTAACTGTACAATGTTGTATAGCATGCACAGGTGGGAAGGTGAATGAGGAATAATTTTTGCTGAAGACTGTCAATGAACAGTAGGCATGTTGGTATATTGAAATGGTACAACAGTCATAGTCAATGCAATAACTGCAGCTTTGTTCTATACAGTGTAATTATGCTACACAAAGCATTGTGGTGCACAGACTTGGTTTCACTGTGTTTAGTGTGTCATGGTTACTGTGCTGTGTTTTCAAATATATGTATACATTATAGTCACATTATATATACAGTGCATGCGTTTGCATTTGTACATATCTGCAAATATATCTGGATTTACATCAAGATATATTTCTTTCTTTCTTTCTTACACAGCTTTCACAGGTTCTACATTTCTATATGGACCTTAAGTAAAATTAGCACCAGATCCTAAATCTAAATCCAAAATTTAAATTAGAATTAGAAATTAGTAAATAATATTTTTTAATAAAATGAAAGGAAACCTAAATGCTCAGTCTTGCTTCCTTTTATTAAACCAAAAAAACCCAACCCATAAAAATCTACTTTTTTTAATTACTGAAGTCATTGAAATGGATTCTGAATATTTGAGGTTACCAGACCTCATTGTCATTTTGAGTATGATTATAATATTTCTTTGGGCAACATTTTTTCAGTTGTGTAAAGGCTTCTATAGAAAAGAGTAATTTTATTTATTTTATTTCTGTATTTTCTCAAATGTTCTTTTGGGAGTTTACATTTTCTGGCTTGGAATTTTTTTCTGATTTTTTTTTTTTTCAAAAGTGTATTTCCTATTTATGAGCATGCGAATAATTAATAGTAATTTTAATTTTTTTCTTTTCTTACAATCTTCTTTTGAACATGTCACAGCTGGAACAAGCTACTACAGAAAATTATAATAGCTATTACCTAATATTGTTTAGATTGAGGACTACACTGAAGCATGAGGGAAGTATGCAGTGTTGTTAGAAGACAAATTCTCCTAATGGTCTAACAGAAAATGATCAGGAGATTGCTGAACTTTGCCTTTCCATTCAAATGGGAAGCAAATAATCCCTAGATGCCTTTAAATTTTCTCTTGGCATCAGCAGCAAATTATCTTTCACTGACCAGTGTCTTGAATAAAAATACTTAGAGCCATTTCTTGCCATCATTCAAAGTTCAGATCACCTAGCAGTTACACTGGAGTGTTTTGTATCTGCCAGTACTAGCTGACATGAATGTGTTATGTGTATATATCCAAAAATAGCTGGTGGGGTTTTATATTTACACTGAGTTTCTTTAATTCGCTTGCTGGAATTTTGAAAGCCAGCTTTATCCTGCAAGAGACTTACTGCTTTGCAAGGCAAAGCTGGTCTTTCATTTGTATGTGTATATGTACTGTGCATGTCTTAAGACATTCAACAGTCACAGTGTTTTTTACCTCCATTTTTGTGGAAAATGAAAAATTATGTAAGCCTGGTCCAACAGTGTCACATATCTGGCTACAACATTTGTATTCCTTCCTATTTTTATATGAATTCCATTAATCTCTGAAGATTGGTGCCAAATAGCTGCTAAGATTACACAAAAAATGGCCTTATTTATAATGCAGCAGATCAGATAATGCAAAGGCTGGGGGAGCCTGTCACTATTGGGTGATGTGGGAGAAGTTTTCAAGCAATGAAAAAGGAGGATTTGGGGAATGGGGTGAAGCTAGTATGCAGTAGTGTTGTATCAGCTTTCTGGACTCTTCAGTCTCAGAAAAAACACAAGATGGGCAGTGGTTCCTTCAGATCCAGTGGAATGAATTAATGAAGGAATTAACATTGAAGCTGGATACAAAAGAGCTATGGCTTGGAAAAGTGGTAAACCACTGGAGGAATAGTGCCAGCCTTAGTTTATGTGGTAAAACTTAGAGAAAAATCTCCAAGGTGTTTACCACCTTATGAACATGGCATCAGAAAAGGATGGATTTCATGATGATAAGAGGAGTGTCCTTACGCAGGGAAAAGTGAAATTTTGCAGAATTTTTAAGATCAAAGCAACACTTAAATTTAAATAGATGAGCAATTACTGGAACTGAGAAATAAAGATATTTTGATGGGTGACATGAAAAACTGCAGTCAACTGGACTCGAGAAATGAAAATATGTATAGAACAATCAGCATAGATGTTGTAAGGACACCTGAATACTGGATACCTCTAAATGTCTAACATCTGTGAATGTGGGGAAGTGTCTTCTCATCGTTGCTTTCACAGTAAAAACTTTACATTAAGCTCTGTGTTACTTGTTGTTGCATCTGCAGGAGGACCTGATTTGCACTTTCCTTGTACCTCTCTGAAGTCTTTAAAAAAATGGCTTTAAAGTAATGTTCCAGATCTGCACAGAGCTTAAGAAGGACAAGTTCTAACAAAGGAGATGAGATTTCAGAATACTTAAGCAAAAGTTATATAGTATGTCATCAAATTGATTTTTATTATGGCAACCTTTTTTCTTTAAATAGTATTTATTTTAATGTCTTTTTTTTTTTTTTTAATATATAACTCTGTATTTTCAGCTGTTAAGTTCAGGCATTAGATTTTCACTGTTATTTAGTTTTGATGTGGCTATACTTAAGCACAGCTGCGTGATTATTTACAGTTTTTAGTAAAGCCCAAACCTTTGGAGTCATGATCTAAAATGGGAAAATAAATTTAATATGTCCCTTATGACCAGAACTTTGCAGAATAACATTTGTATTATAAAAACTAATTTCAAGCCTTGCAATTTTACAGCATTTTACCCAAAGTAATGTGCTTTAACTGGTACAAAACTGAAAACTATCCCAAACAGACTTTTGAGAATTAATGGTGAAAGTGCAATCAAAACAGCTTTGAAAAATTTAGCAATTGCTGTACATGTAAAGGTAATCATAGGACAGAGATTTCCTGTCTTGTGTTTAATTTGTTGATAAATCTAGTTGTCAAAGAGCACCTGGAAAGAACGGGGAAGAGTGTATTTGAATTATATCACTATTACTTAATGTTGCATTTTTTTGAGAATCACATTTACATGCACACAACTTGTGCGGATTTGTATCAGTAACTTTGCTACTAAATTGATCTATACAAAAAGAAATCTTTATTGTTTGTGCTTCTTTATCCTTTCTGGCCTTTACAGCTTGTAAATTGAAAGTCAGATGGCTCTGCTCTTATAAACAGCATTCATAGTGATTTTATTTTAAATTGTTCTACGTGTTAGATCAGCGTCTAAATTGCACATATTTGTGAATGTGTGAAGTTTATTATTAAGGTATAGAACAATTAAAACACTGGTTCTCTAATTTTTTTCTAAAACTTGAATTTTGAACCATCTCATATCTCACAGAATTGTGCTGTTTAATATTACGTACATGTTTAACATTTGCCCAGAGCATTTATTTATCAGATAAATTTTTTCTAACATACAGAATTTGAAATCCTAAGAGACATCTTACAGCAAACTGAGCCTTATGCAGGATGCAAAAATATTTTTCTGCAAGAATAATCTATACTTACACAAGTAACATGATTTGAGCACCCAGATTAATTTAATCACTTTATATGAAAAATGTGTTCATGCAATAACATAGCATCCATTGAGAGCACTACCTAGTTCTTAGAATCAATTAAAAAAAGAAAACAAAAAAAGCAAAAGAGAAGATGAGTTAAAACTTTTGTAACAGCATATTAGAGCATAAGTTTGTGTGCATTCTTTACTAAACCAACACAACCTTGTAAGGGACCGAATGACTGTGTGCAGTATGTGCATTACAGTGAGAGAGTCTTAACAGTTCACAGTAACTGATGAGCATGCTTTTGTGTTTTCCCCTGTCCCCTTATGATCTTTGAATGATGGTATATTAAAGAAGTAATTAGACTGACTCTTGCAGAGATCCATTTTCCATCTCTATCTCTTAACTTCCTTCGCCTGACCTTGGCATCTAAGCACAGGCAGACAGGACAGTCTTTAGAAAAATTTAGTTCTAGTGGGGGGAATAGAGGCAGGATTGTACAAGGTACTTTATTCAGCAGGATCAGGGTAAAGAACTGCAAAAATTATTTTGCAGTTAGAAGAGCTAAAGCAGATAGACAAGAACCTCTCCAGGAAAGCTGAAGGACTCCCTGGATCCTCTCATCCAACCCTCTTTGTGCACTGACAGGGAGTTGGGGCTACGCTAAACACTGAGGTGAAGAGAGTTTTAAAAAACGAGCAGCTAGATTAAATACTGGGTCACATCCACTTTATTATGGTATGCTTATGAAAATGGTCAAGCATGCTTCTTTAGAATTTAGGATCCCCGTCTGCCCTTGCAGCTCCCTCTGTGAGGATTTCCATGAAGTAAGTGGAGAGGTACAGAAGGCTGCCCCAATCTGACCGGAAAGTAGGGAATCACAGAGCCACACTACAAATTGCTCAGAGCAAAGGTCAGAAGGATAGGCATCATTAATGTTACAGGCAAGGGTACTGCAATCAAATTAAATCCTTTCCATAATGTCAGCTTGGCTGTAAAATGCAGACACATTGGATAAGGATACCTGGGAAGTAAAAATCAAATTTCAGGAAAAGAAGTCACTTTTCTATGATTTAGGTTACTAGGTTAAGAGCCAGAAGACACCACTGTGCTCACTGAACAAATCTGTTGCATAATGCTGTTCAAAAATTGCTTTTAAATACATTTGTGTTTGAGTAAGGTATGTCCACCTAATTTCCAAGATGCTTGTGATGGAAAACTCTACCACACCTCAATAGTCTGCATTAAGATCAAGTTTGAATCCTTTTAGTTTTTCCAAGAAAAACCATAATTGACAAGCAGTCACTCTTAAAATCAAGCAGTTTGGCAGGCAAAACTTTTTTACCTGGAGTGTGGAAATAACGGGTTCAAATTCATTCTGTAAGCTGGGAAGAAACATGCAAAATCTTTGTGCTTACATTGTTTGTCTGAAATGTAAGGTCACATATAATTATTTCCTGTAAATTGCTTCTTTGAAAATGAGTAATTGCCTTGATTCATTCCCTTTCTAAGTATTGCAGGCATCGAGAAATTTCCATAGACACAAGGATGAATGCCAAATATTAGATATGTATAGTAAAAAAATTAATCTGTTAAAAATTAATATGTTCTGGTAATTAGCCATTCACAAATCTTTATTTCTGAGGGAGATATTTTTTCCTTCCCTGATTAATGGGTTATATAAATTTTTAAACATATCCTTTTTTTAGCAAGGATTGTACCTAATCTGCTGAAATAATGTCATCCTGTATTAATAAAATATGTAGCTCCTCTCTTGAAATATTTTATGTTTCTAACTTGTGTAGTTATTCTGGATTTCACTACATAAAATATTCTATATGGCACAGATGCAATATTTTGTAGGTCATAGATAACTTGCAAAAATACATGTATTCTTTAAAAAGGCTGGCATTTGGTGATTGTTTTCCTGCTGCACCTCACCAGTACAGTGTAATTCAATTGCTCAGATGTCAGAACTCTTCCAGTTTTCGAATGACATCTTTATTTTCCTTGAACAGCAAACAACAACATTTCAGCCAGAAGAGCCTTCTGACCAAAATGACATTTTAACACTTCAGACCCTGGGCCTGAGAAGTATTGATCCCAGTGATGGAGGGTCACCCAGTACTCTGCACCTCACTTGGCAACTAATGTTCAGAGCCTCTTGGGAAAACCAGAAGAAGCCTATTTTACTAGGCTACTAGAAGATTATTTTACAACAAGAGAGTTTTGATGCTCAGAGGATTCAGTCATGCTATGCTATATGCCAGTGATTTCGGATCCCGCAGTGCCAGTGGCAGGCGGGGGAGGTCAGCAGCAAAGCCCTCCATGGGAAGAGATGCTCTGCATCAGCTACTGACCAACTGGAATATATCTGTTAAAAGTTATGGTACAATAACAAATAATTTGGCTGAATTTTTCTATTCATGAGTGTTTTCTAGGCTGCCACAAGCTCTCTTTCTAATTCATTAGAGGGTATCATTATTTGATACCATCACTGTGTGGTGAGGCACATCATGAAAGGAGTAGGAGCCTGTCTTGACTGTGCAGAGCTTTTTCTTCCCCATGAGGTTGGAAGGCACGCAGCTGAGGAAGATAACTCAGAAAAGCATATTCATTTTGTTGTGTATGTAAGGGGCTTTCCACATGTCAGTCAAGCTTCCGTTCCTTGAGTAATAACTTTTTTAACAAAAAAAACCCCTCCACTTAAAAAAAATCTGCTTTAAAAATAGACTGAAAACTATACAGAAATTTGAAATGAACTACTGTTTTGTCATCTAATCATGGTCTTTGTGAAGTTATGGCTGAGTAAGTTAATTAGCTCACTCTAAACTATTTGCCATTCACATTATAATATATATTTTTGTTTGAAGTAGACAGAACAGCCTGTAGTTATCACATTATTTCTATAAATAAGGCAAAGGGAATATTTCTTTTTTGTAAAGCAAAGGCTGTTTTTGACATTAGATTGTTCCTTTTAGCGGTATATTGTAGCTGAAATGAGATAATTTGGCACTGTCAAAGAATTATTTTGACTCAAGACGTAAGATGAGGAATTTTGAAAGTAGACTCCTCTCTCTAATATAGTAGGAAAAATTAAACATTTGAACCTGCATTTTTAACTGCTAAAAAGACCACTAACCCTTATAAGAATTAGTCAGTTTAAAACTGTACTTGCTGGTAACAAACTGCTGAACTTCATGTAGTCTATGAAAGACAAATAGGCTAGATTTGCAAGACTTTTTTTTTTTTTTTTTTTTTTTACATTGTTTCCTGTGATTCACACAAACCCATGAGCCTCACGTTTCCTTTTACAACTCTGCTAAAGTCACAATTCCTGATACAGCTGTGCACATTTTAGCATCAGCATAAGAATGGAGGGAAGAATAAATGGACCTTGGTGAGACAGAGGGTGGGATCTCCTCTGCCATGGGAAGTGAAATGGTCCAGGTTTCTGCCCAATTAATGCAGGGAGATAAAACAGCAGTCACAAAGCAAATTATGCATGTACTAATCACATCTTTTTCCATTTCCATTTAGATAGGCCTTTCTATCACTGTGCTTTTAATATGGGATCTCTATCCCAGGTCCATAGAAACAGTTTGCTACCATCCAAAGTACTGAAATTAAAATACAATCTTTGAAAATATGAAGCCATGAATAAATAATTAAGAGGTTTAGACAAAAAAAAACTGAAAAGACTATCAGAGTCAATATTTTCTGCTCTGAATTAGAAAACATTTTGCAGGCACTGAACTAACCTTTCTGGATCGCTGCCTCTGATGGCTCATCTGTCTTTAGGAAACCGATCTCCATACCTTAGGAAAAACAGACACAGCATTTCATAGTATAATAAGTTCTTATGAATATTATAAAAGGAAATTATGACCTTTCGTATGTTTGAAATTGCTTAATATCTGAGGACTGCAAATTACAACCTTTAATCATTTCACATTGTTTCTTTTATAACGTTGATGTATCTTGCCAGATTTGGCCCCAGCAACTGCTTAGCTGATTCACAGGGAGTGTGAAGAGGGGCTCAGTCTGTTCCTCCACAGGGCCGTACACATGTCCCAGCAAAGCAGCACAGTTGTGACCCTACTTTAATTCTCTCCTCACAGAAGACATCTAGAAAGGAGTGAGTGTGGTGCTTCAGCCAAAGGCCCCAAATAACATTTTTACACCAGCAGACAGTCATATGTTCTCATCTAAGTTTTTGAAAGCACCATGGTGATACGAAGCTAAATTTGTCTGTCTGCATCATATGGTCTTTACTTTTGGTACTATTCTCCCTAGAACTGAGAGTTGAGTCAAAGTGCTATATTCTGGTCTGCAAAACTATTTTATCACTGTTTAAGTGCCAGATTTCCAGAGCAACAAAATGTCTATGTAGCAAACACTTCAGCACAACCGACAAAAATAGCTGATATATTACTTACATGTAAATATTTGCACAATATTCAAATATACCATGCATGTGTACAGTTCCAAAAATCTGGCCCTGAAACCATCCATATTTTAAGGAAACTTCTCCCAAATGTTCTAATGTAATTTCCAGGCAATATAAATGCTAACTATATTGGGCAGCTTTCCCAGCCCTGGAGAAGAAAGAAGTGTTTCTTCAGTGAGCCTTTGCGATTTCTTAATGTTGATTCCTTTTTCTCCTGGAGTCCAGAGTTCCCATCTCTGCTCATCCCAGCTCATGATCTTCCTGTTGTCCACCTCAGCTGTGCAAGGGGAAACAGTTCGAAGAGCAGATATGTATTTCAGAAGTGACAGCATCTACTTTTAACATACAGACTGGATTAGATATATCTATCTTTACCTGACTTCAGAAGCTCCTGTATCTTTAAAGATGTAAATGTATGATCTGTACTGCTTTGTCCTTTCTTAGAAAGACTGTGAGAAATGACCTCAAATGAGAAGAGAATATGGGAGGGAGAAGGGAAAGATGCACAGGAGTGAAGGATTTGGACCACAAATACATGGCTGAGTTCATATTGTTCAAATGCTAGTTGCAGCTATGTGCTATGTAACTTTTCATGTGCCAAAGATTTTCTGGAATAGAAAAACCTCTTTAGTTTGACTAGAATAATTTTATAGAATTAGTGGACATTAGCATGGCAGCATGAGCATTTTTGTTATCTTATGCTTTTTTGTGTCCTATCTGAAGCTGAGTTCAACACAGATATTTGGGGTAGCACAGTAAAATCTGCTTTGCCATAAAAATTGTAAAGTATCAGAAGGCACATATAAACACAATCTACTGCTATTGTTATTGCTTGAACTCAAGTAGTGCCTAATGGCTGTTGCATTTTTAGTGTCCTTGCTGCATTTTTTACTGAACAAATATCCTGAAAGGATTTATATTCTATGTAAGGATCACAGAGAGCTACATAGGAATAAAAGATAAAATAAGCACAGAAAGAAATGCAAACACAAGGTCATAAATATTATCAAATATACATTCAGACAGTAACATAAGGTTGTCTTTTTTGTCACTGTTTCTTCCATTGTCATATGCAAGTAAACAAAAAGTTGTT
This sequence comes from Strix uralensis, assembly GCF_047716275.1. Lineage (NCBI taxonomy): Eukaryota > Metazoa > Chordata > Aves > Strigiformes > Strigidae > Strix > Strix uralensis. The sequence goes on from NC_133975.1 coordinate 35,203,889, forward strand.
CTGCATTGGTAATAGGACTTTATTTATTAATGAGAATTCATGGTTATACACTGGTGGGTAGCAAGTGGTGGGAGAAAGAAAACTATAACCCACTGCAGTGTCAAAAGAAATGAGGAGGGGAACTAAGGCTTAATGAAGAGCCTTGTAAAGGAAGTCAAGTTGTTATATTAACAGTTTAATTAATGCAAGAGTTCACATATGCCTTATCTATCAACAAAGCAGAAATAACAGTTTTAAGAGATGAAATTGTTTATTTTATTATGTTTAATTAGTTTTTGACACTGTTGTTTTCCTTCTTGTCCTATGAGAGAATCACCAAAATATACTAGAAATCTTAAGCAACAGGGAGTATCAGAATTGCTGCTTACTGCCCAAAATTCCAGACGTAGCTCTACCTTCTTCTGTGTCATTACCTAGCAATATCAATCCAAGAGTGTTTTCATAAGCCTCGGTTTTAGGATCCTCAGCCTTATCTAAAATTTTTTGGGACATTCTCTTGATGTGGGAAACCATCATTGTTCTTCTTGTGTAATAGCCTCACTAACACCAGAAAGAAGAGTGTGTGGAGTTTTTAAAATAACTTCACATGCCCATTTTAATTCAGGCTTTAGGATGTTTTATAAGAATACCTTATTAATACGGCAGACTGAACTCCCCTTGAGTTGTCATAACTGTGCATGGTTCTCTAAAGCCTTTTCCTAACTTCAAAAATCTTATTCTCCATTAAATCCATTGTGTTTCCACATCTGTACTTAAAGCAACATTGCTTTATATCCTAAAAGTAATGTAAAAGCCTTAATTGATTAAAATCTAAAGTAAAATGATAGAGATAATAGAATGTTTATGGTCTACTTTTACTGATCCTCACTTGAGAATCCTCAGAATCAAGTTTGCATTTTTCAAACCTGAGATGTCTAAAGATAACAAATTGACCTATAGACTCTACCCTGTGGTGTTCTGGGCTGGGTCATTTTTCAAAGTGTGCCCTTTCTGCCTCATGTACCATCTGAACAGATGTTCCACTGAAGTTTGAATGATGGCCAGCTAGCTTGAAAAAAACTGGGGAGTAGAGGTGAAGGGAATCAGGGGACAGAAGCCAGGAATATGGATAGAAGTAAATGAAGAACAGAAAGGAAAACCTTACACTAAGGTAGATATGGGTGAATAAGTATAAGCAAAGCTTAGGAAGAGACAAAATAGTGCAAAGCAGATAAAGTCACAGAAAGCAGGGAATTTAGCAAAAAATAAGCAAACAGCAAAAAAAGAAAAGAGGGAATGAAAGAATAAAAAAGGCAGAAAAAAATGAAAAAAAAACCCTATGTAAAAACAAGGATAGGACCTTTGCCTTCATATAAAGATAGCAAAAGCATAACTTAAATCAGCTATTTATTATTATACCTCATGGAGAGAGACTCTTTGGGTCTGAAGTATATCTGCTAGTTATGTGTATACGTATTATAACTGTGATTTTACTAAACATATTCCATATAATCCTATTTTAAACCAATATAGAATTCAGGTGTATATTTCACTTAACTAATCCAAGATAAAATCACACTTTCTATGTAAACAAATATGTCTGTATACTCAGCAGAAAAACTGTACATTGAAGTAACTGAAAAGACAGATGAAGCTATTGAGGGAACTGGAGCAAAAGACTGAATATGGATAAAATAAGTACATGAACAAAAAAATATGAACTTTTTAAAGTAAAACATGTGGTGGTATTTCTCCAAGTAGCTTGAGACACTTACATCTAGACTGGCAGAATATTTATGAAATAAATGCATACTCTTTACACATGAACTCAATAAACAGTAAGTATAGTGCCTCTAAGTAATATACAGAAAAATGTACAAAGACTGACATTGTTAATCAATGTTTAAGTCTAAAGAAAGGACTAATTAAGATAAATTGACTTATTTTAAGACATAAAGCTTTGTCTAAATTATAGTTAGTTTCAAATTAGTCCTGAAACATTTATGAACTGTATCATAAAACACAGGGTGCATGTACCTATGGGGCTGGATGTTAAGTTTAGTAGAACAATGCAGTTCTGATTGGAAGGAAATACATTTCCTCTTCTAAAAATTTCTATTTTTTCTGGTCCAAAATATAAAATAATATTGAAATACCTTCTACCAAATGAAGAAAACACAGGAAAGTATAGGTCTCTGCCAGAAATTCAGTGTCTGGATCTCACTTCTCATGTAACAGGAGAATACTTACCTTAGGGAAGCTAATTTTCCCTTGTAAATTTGGTCTATAATTGTTAAAGCCAAAAATGTAAAATAAGTGAGATAGTTCCCACTAACTGAGGGAATTATAGAAAATCACATTGCCAGGACCAGACATAGAGGCTACAGGATTTTTTCCCCCATTCTTCTTTATAGCTAGTAACTTAACTAAAATAGTACCATTATTCAGTGATCCTAAGTAGCAGCTTTTTTCAAACAAATTCTGCTAATCTAGAATGAACATCTTGAAACTGTGTCTTAAATTCTGTGATATAGGTGCATAGGAGAGACACCAGGTGATATGTCTTAAATACACTACTGATAGAAAACTAGATTTCTTTTATTCTCTCTTAGCAAAGAGCTCCTTCTGTTAGTGTTAAATAGCCTTCCATAGGTTTCTTCATCTCACAGTATATTTTGTACAGTTTGCTAGGATCTTCATTACAATACCATTAGACAGAAAGATTCAATAGATAGAATGGCGATTTATGATATCCTCCATAAAAGATAAAATTAGAGTGAAATGGATAAGGTTTTATTGAAAGACTTTTTAGAATGACATTGAATATTACATTATTATAATATATTGGGATCCCTATATATTAATCAAAGCCATAATTGCATGGTCTATAATTAAGTTCACCATAAAAATAAAGCCCGCTTGATTTTTTTTTAAACCTGGCTTCTTCCATTGCCCCAGGATATTTCACCCTTCACCAAATATCTTATGAAAGGCACTGGTGTATAGAATAATAAAACTGTGATACTAAAAGATCTTAAGTGACTGACCCTGGACAGAACATTAGTGGATATATATGAACACTTTGTCAAGGAGAGATTTGTAAAGCATCTTTTACTTTAAACAGCAACTGGACTCTATGATCACAGTGATTTTACCAGCTTGCTAGTTGCCCTAGGAAAGCTAGAACTTTCAGCTCTCTGAATGTTAATTCTTTGAGAAAGACAGAACCCTTAAGAGGACTTGAGTTTGGAGAAGGCAGAAATCCAGAAGTAAATTCAGGTACCTCTCTCAAAAGAGATCATATGACTTACAGATGATGTTACTACTAAATAAAGATTCTGTTTTTCAAAAGATGGAAAAGTCTAGCAGTCCCACTATAGTCCCAAGTTAGTATTTAAATACACATCATATATCCACCTTCTGTGACAGAGGTAATTTAAAAAAAATTACAGAACACTTCTTGTAAGACGTTACCTTATTTTGGTAAAGCAGAAATCTTATTAATTAAATCTCAATTTAGGAGAAAATTGCTAAAACCTGTAAAAATATAAACTCCACGACTGGTATTTACACAGATCCCAGAATGAAAAATAACTGCCTTCCCTTTTAAATACTTTGGCTATTGCTTTGTTAGGCTTTCTGCACATTTCTAAAATGTCAATATCACAGCTAGACAACATAGATTGCAAGCCATGATGGTCAGATTTGGCAGTCAGTTCATCCATTCTACTTTCCCTTGTCATTAACCTAATCCTGAGATTCCTGAGAATCTCCCTGTCTTGGAGAAATACAGAGTAGTATTTCTAGTAACTTTGTTAGTGAATCTGGTATATGGTTTTTACTAATTTGAAGCAATATGAAAAAAAGTATTAGAAGATTTTTTTAAATAATTTCTTATTAGCAATCAACAATTAAATTTATTAAATAATGTTCTTGAATTGCAATGTTCTGTGTAATTAAAAACATTCTGTTAAAAATGTTCTACCTAGTTTTTCAGCTATATATTGTGGCTTTTGGTTTAAAGACAGGAAATATTCAAATATGGGAGCTTGGGGGGCTGTTTTCAACTCTTTTTCTTGTTAGATAATATCTTAAAAGTAAGTTTGGTCACTAATGAAGCTTCTTTATTATGGGTTGTTTTTCAGATTTGCTTAAGATCAAAGGATTAGTTATTGTTAGATTTTCTAGCAATAAAATCTACTGTGCTATACATAGGTCTTTTAGCAATTCAGTTCAAAATATTGAGTCAAATGCCACAAATTGGTGTCAAAACTTTATACCTTATAACTTGCTTGTTAATAAGCCCATCCATACAGCAGGTGATAGTCTAAAAATTAATAATTCACTTTTTTTCTTCTTTTAATAATTCGTTTCATCTTTAATGTAGACATCAGACTGTACTTATGTTTTCTTGAATTGTAGAGTTGAAATAAATAAGGGATTTAAACTAACATTTGCCTTGTCTAAGGCAAATACAGAGACTGAAACATGGTTCTACACCGTGTGTTTAAACTACTTGAAAGTTTTTCTGCAGACTCTCTTTTTCAAGCCTGATGTCAGGATAAGAGAAAGAGACAGAAGGAATATTATTAACAACATTTTTATTTTTCTTCTGTTGGGAGTTGGAACTACAGAAGTAATTTACCTACATGACTTTTACATGATTAAACGATGGTCAAGGAACATTCCTGATCAGGACTTGTCTTGAATGCTTTTTATCATTTTATGGCATTTTGGGGAGTTTCAGCAAAATATTCCTGAGAGCTGTGTTCTTAGAAGCTAGTGCTCAACTGCGCTTTAGTTTTAAATTAGCTAGAGACGTTTAGGCACAAACCTAACTATCTTAATCATCTTTTTGAAGATCAAGAGCAAGTTAAACTTGTCATTGAGACAAAGTTCCACTAGTGGCCAGAATTAACTTTATGGAATTAAAAAGGGCATTATAAATCCATTTATTACACTTACAGTTTCTCTTGTCAAATATCTTTCACAAATAGTAGCACTAAGCAAAGGGCTTCTTAAAAAGGAACCGATCCAAAGGAGACATTTTTGCTACTAATGAGAACTGAAGGCTCTAGTTAAGTCTAGGAAACCATCACATAGTGCAAAACTATCCATTTAAGCAGGAACAAAAAAGTGGTTTATATCAATTTATTTCACTCTAATATACTTTTTCTGTCCTCCTGATAATACTTTCATTAAAATTTAGGCTTACATTCTCCTACATTTACTCAGGGTAGAAATGTTTTACATTGACCTTGTCAGTTTTCTGGAATTTGACTGGTTGGCTCTGCTAGCTTTTCCTTCCACCACCCTGACAAAACTTAAAAAAGAGTAAAATTGCCAGCCTACTAAAATACAGAAGATCTGAAAGGTTAATGCAGTACAGCAAGTGCATAATATATTGCACATGAAAAGTTTAATGTCTTGTTCTCAGAGCAAGAATTGTAACCAGGACAGAGAACGACAGAAAATTAATCAGTCCTCATGATAATGCTCATAATAAGAAGAGAAAGCGTAACTGAAAACATAATATTTTTGAAGTGCATGGTTAAAATTGCAATCCAGAGCTCCTCCTTGAAGTGTGAAGGAGTAAATGATGGTCATTATCAAATGGAAACCAGCAGGTGCAAGAGAAACCAAAACCAAGGAAAAATTCAGAGCTTTGATAAATATTCATTATAAGTTATGAAACATTCTAAGAGCTTGGTTTATGTGGCTAAACTGCAGTTTTTAAAGAAACTAATCCTTTAGGTAGGTTTTATTACGGCTAATCATTAATGGAATCTCTGTGTCTTACCTTAGTTCCTAAGTTTTCAAGTCTAAAACTAGAAACTACTAACAACAGTAAGAGAAGGTTATATCTTTTCCAACTCATTAATTGAACTGAGCTTTCTGTAAAAATAGCAACTTCTCTGTGCCTGAATTCAATAGAAAACCACAGTTCATATGAAAAATTTAGTCACAGGCTTGGTTCAGTCATTAAAAAACTTTATCAAATACTTCCATGGTAACTGCTTATGTCATTCCACTCCCAGTGGAGAAGTAAAACAATTCTCCATTCAAGGGTGAATATTCATTTCAACTTGTGGTTTCTGAACATCGCTATGCCACAATCAGTTTAACTGCGGGCTCTCAGGCTCTCACATTAAGTGACTGACAGAGGAAATAGTTTACTTGTTACTTGGCCATAAAAGAAAAAAAAAAAAAAAAGGTCTATATTTTTTGGTTATTTGTGTACATCTGCTTTAGTGAACAGTTCTGTTGGTGGTGAGGTTCTGACTATTTCATTCTTTTTCCCCTCAACTTCAGATGAATCTTGGTTATGTCCCATGGACTGAATGCCCATTTGAAACTGGTGTGCATCAGCTAGATACTACAAACACATCTAGTTTAATTTCATAAAAAAAAAAAAATCCAGTTCATACACTCCAAGGCCACTCTAATATGTTAATATTGTTCCATTTCTATCTTCAGAATGGAACCTACAGTTGAACTAACTGGAAAGATCATCTTGTTACCCACCAAATAAAGTTCAGTTTCCATGTATCAATTAATCTGATAATGGATACATCTGCTCTGTGTCAATTTTACAATGCTGACAGTTTTGAGGACTCAGGTTCTAAAAAGAAAGCAATGATTTTGATCTTTGCATGCTGACATCTTAACAAGTCAGTCTGAGGCAATTTTGAAAGTAAGCCAGGTCGATCAAAAATAGCATCAGATAGTTTCTTATATAAAATTATACACACTTCAACAGTCATTGAGGGGACTTTTTCTGATGAAGATTGTGTGAAATGGGCATGTAAATAATTCCATAATAATTTTCATATAAAAATAGTTGTTGTTTAAATTTTATGTATTTATTATTTTAATTATTTAAATAATACAATATGAACTAGCAAGAATTTATCTAGATTCTGCAGAAAAGTTCATTATCAGTTTTATCCACCTCTTGCCTGCACATACTGAAGAGAGGATCAAAATAAATATTGAGTGACCAGAGTTCTGTTTCAAGTTTCTTTCAACCTGCTAGTCAGAGGGTGAAAGAATATCCTTAAATATGGAATGAAGAAGAATGATCGCTTTTTCACAGCTCTGGCCTTCAGTGGGAAAAGGATGGAACTATCAAACTGGAAATAAGAAATTGGAACAAATGTAATTTCCCTGTTTTGCCTCTCAACTCCTATTGCAAAATCGCTTTAGCTGCCTTGAGGCAAGTGAAAAAATCCAAGCAAGGACCTCTTGTTGTTGATTAAAACTGAAGAAGAAAGTTCCTCTAAATGTACAGTTTTAAGCAACTGTAGTTTAAAGTTGTAAACAAGGTTGAATATTGACCTTGTCATATAAGCTTGTTAGTATATAGCAAAACCAGATCTGATCTCTGGATTTAAGAGTATTAGGGTCTGCTGAAGATAACCACATCAGGAATTCTCTAGTCAAAACAGCATGTACATAAGCCTTGCTATGTCTCTGTAAATGAGATTATGAAATCTATCCTTCCAAGTTTACGTAACTTTATTTAATTGACTATAATCTTCTTCATACAGTTTTGCTAAAAAGTCTAGATATAGAGTACCTAGAGTAATTTTGACTCTGTAGATAGTCAGCTTAAAAATTCTTGTAGCTTACCATGTCATTTTAGGCAGAAAAGGCCCTGAAACACATGTTAGGGTACACCGGTACTTAATAACTCATGATATGGAAGAGTTACTTTATTGGCTACACAATGTAAACAACTCCTACAGTGGAGGCAAAATACTGATGTGATTCACTAACAAATAAGGATCACTTTTTAAGACTCTGTGGATCTGCAATATGTTGAATAACAGAAAAAACAGGCGAAATATGTCTTCAAATTACAAGTTATATATCCAAAACTCCAAGCATTTGAGAATGGAAAAGAGATATAGTATCTATATTTGATGAATAAATTGAAATTTGTATAAAATTTTCTTTGCAGCGTTGCTGCAATGATATTTCGCAGTCACTGCAGCTACACACTAGTTTGGAAAAGGAACTATACTGGATTAAGATAAAGTCTGCACTGGATACTCTCTGAGGAATATGAGTTGGTTGCATACATATGTTCCTCTGTTTATTCTCTGAATATCTGCTTAGTGTTCACTTCAGAAACCTGAGAGTAGAAGAGAGGGATCTTTAACCTGTCCTACACCTGTTCTTTACATTATGATAATAGTGTCCACAGGTCCTGCATGTCTCTGGTTTCTGTTCACAAGCACTCTAGAGTTGTTAGAAAAACTTTTGAAAGATGAATGACTCAAAATGACCTGAGAGGGAGACTGGAGTTAGCCTCTGGAGTTAACAGAAACCCTTTCCTCAAAGCCCCTGTTGCTTAAGTGACTGACTAGGCATGAGGCTGGCTTTTGTGAATTTGCAGAGGTCCAGGTCTGGCCATGAAGGTTTTGTACCTCCCGTAGGACACCAGGTAGCAAGATGTACAGTACTCACCCATTTGTGGATATAGTATTTATACGTGTGAATAGGAAAACCTTCTTATAAAGATTTACAGGAAAAAATATTTAAGAACCTCAGAGATTCATCATGAGGGCTTCAAATAGAAGTATGTTAGAGAAAACTGTGATTACTTAGACCAATTAGTGCTACTGAAGGCAAACAAGTAAACATAAACACTGACAGAAGGCATATAAGAACTTATGTGCATAAAGAAGTGTTTATGAGTCAGGACTTCAATTAGGACAAAATGAGCACTTTGCACTAAGGAGTAGTGTTACTACAAGAAAAATGTAAATGCAGACCCACTCACAACTCCCTGCTTACTCCCCCACCTCTGAAACACCTTCTTTCAGTTTCTTTAAAAATCTGTGTTTTCCACTGTTATTTTATGTTACTATTGCCGTTGGATACTATGCTTCATTTCCAAGGTGAAGTTCTATTTGGAACATAAGAGTAAGAACAAAGCAAAACATTTTGTGGTTCACAGATTATTGAGGTTCACTGGACGTTCATTTTAAATCTCCAATAGCTCATCACAAAGCTGGCAAAAATTTAAAAGGGAATATAACTTAACAAAATAGATATGAAAATAGATATAATTAATGTTAATGAGATTTGAGGATAATAGTTGATTTCTACCTTAGAAATGCAAATTTTTAATGAAAATTGATATAATTTTTAAATCATAATTAGAAAAATTATTCACAAAAAAAATGTTCTGTCTTTAAGCAGTAGAACTATGTTGAAAAGGTTTGATCTTAAACTTTTAAGTATTTTATTCTCAATTTCTCTTATACTGTATGTAAAACTGTAACAGGAACTTTGTTAGCAGTCAAGTTATATATGCGTTATTAGCCTTAATGTGATCAGAGAAGCAGAGTTTTGAGTTTCTGTATAAAAAGGAGTCCAAATAGCAAAACATAACCTCCAGCAACCAACGGGTTATATATGCTTACCATCGTCAAGTTCTCTTTTTTTTTGAGCCCTAAACAAAAATGTGAATTACTGGAATTCGTAATTGTATCTTGATTTTAATTAATCTTAATGACTACTTTAGAATGTGTATAAAGTCAGTTGGAGGCACTGAAAAAAAAAGAAACCCTGTTGCTACTCTGGAGCTTCCTGCAGTTTCACCAAATGACACCCTCCTTTTGTTTCAAACAAACACGTCATGCCTTCTTAACTCCAGGCAGGATATTTCATTGTAACACTGTTGTCTAACAGTGGAGCTTCCGCTGATCTTTGAGTGAAAAAACAATATATAATGGAGACTCCCTAGTCTTCTAATGTCTACATCATCAGCATGTGTACATAATTAGACTTTTTAACTATTTCTTTTAAATTGGAATAAGTTATTGATCTTATGATCAATTAAAAGGAATATTTTATTATTTCCTTTTTATTATGTATTATTTTTAATACAAACTTTGTGTTTCAAAATGAAGCAAATTATACTGAGTTACAGTACATGTATCTGTCATGCAAAATCTTACATTATGACAAAATTGGACAGGTATTGGAGTGGAGAATGCCACAGTTCATTTGTAATTCATGCACTGAGCCAGTCTTTTACAGTGTGTAGATTAATGACATAGTCTTGAAGAAAGTACTTTTCATTCTGAACTGAAGAGAAATAACAAAAATAGTAGTGTCTTATTTGAAAGGAACTTTCACAAGAAAATCAAGGCTCCAGAGGCAATTGGGGGACACATAAACTCAAAAAATTCTGAGGGATAAAGAAAAAAAGGATCAGAAGGGAGGGCAAGGATAACAATAGACTTTTCTTATTAAAAATTTTTAGGAAGTTGAATTATAGAAGAAAATAGGCTGGACGGATACTCTGAAGGTCATGTGGTCTAACACCTTGCTTGTCAAAGACTAATTGCAAAGTTTGACGTGCTTGCTTGGAACCTTGGCCCATTTGGTACTGAATATCTCCAAGGAGGGGCATAGCACAACCTCTCTGGGTACTTAGTCTAGGCTTGACTCTCTTCATGGTGCAGCTGCTCTGACAGAGACAGACTCTTCTCACAGATGCAGAACCTGAGAATAAGAGGTGACAGTCACAAGTTGCAATAGGCAGAAGTCTGACTAGATATGAGAAAAAAAGATAATATATATTTTTCCCAAGTCAATCTCATAGATCATGCATAGCATTTGCATGATATGCAGAAGCAAAATTTATCAGTGATACCTAGGAGACTCAGACTCCTTTGTAAATTTAAGTTCAATACCTGGGCACAGTTAGAAATTACAGTCTTCAATCAATCTCCATGTCTATGGTTCTGTTACAGGACCAAAGGCAAGAATGTGCTGAGCTCTGGTTGAACAAACTCTGGCTTACAGAATACCTCTTCAGCTCCCTGCTGCACTTGATCCAAGGGGCTAGCTCTCAACTGGTTTAACATCATACAACAAATGGTGCCTTATGTAATATTCCTCAGTGCATTTCAGCACTTTCACAGCATCATTGAAATTCAAGCATTCCATTTCAGTGTGAATGTAAGAAAAAAATTCTGAACGAGCAAATAGAGATTGTCACCTGTCCTGACAAGAAATTTAAAAAATAGCAATAATAATTTATTATATTATGATATTTATTATAGTATTAGATTTATTGTAGTATTATATATAACAATTTAATTATTATTACTTTAGCAATATTTCAACAAAATACATTAACCTTCTATACAGTCCTGGTTTTAGTTTGTGAAACAAAAAAGAAATATTCAAGATCAATATAATGGAATTATATTTTGTGTGTCTGTGTGTGACATAAAAGGCATGGAACAATAGAAGCCTTCTAAATTCTCTTTCATATTTAGGTGTCTATTCAGATGTGAAGTAATAGGCTTTTTTAAAAGAACATACGTAGTAGTACTAAAACACTTTTCCTTCGCACTAGAACGCTAGAATGAGATGCTGTAAAACCTACATACATCTGCCAAACCTGAGCAGGCACTTTTTTTGGTTTTAGCGTTTTTTTCTCCCCAGTTCTTCTGGCTATATTGTGCATTCTGCATGTTTTTACTGCTGCTGCTTTCATTTACTACTTGTCTCTATCTTTTTGCACTCACCTTCATTCTGCCTGTTAAAATGATCAGCATTTTAATAATCAGTGTTGATACTGAAATGTGGTCTTCGGGATTTCAAGCACAGATACCACTGAGATTAATGGGATAAAGGTGAGCTTGTTGTTTAATATTGTCTGTTATACAGCATTCGCATTTGCAAGTGTCACATGAATGAAACTATTAAAAAGTAAGATACTCGGGTCAATCTGAAGATATTCTGTGGTCAACATAAATATATCTTTGGAATATATTTTTGCCACTTGCCTTAGGATTTGTCTACCTGATGGCTCATGGAATAATAAACTAATAAGCAGCACCTGTAGAGCAACAGAAATCTCAATGATTGACTGATTCTTTCTTAGAAACACTAGTATCTCTGTGTGTTGGAACCACCAAACAACGATTACAACCTGACAAGACAGTACACATATTTTAGATTGCCTTTCATGCCCTTATTTTTTCACTGTTTTTCTCCAGAAATCAATTTAGGACTAAAATTTTCAGGTAAATAATCCATTTGACTAGCTATGAGAAGACTTTCTTCATTATGTTGCTGAGGAGCCAGATGGTTTTCTACTCTCTGTTCTTAGGATCTACCAGAGCCTGTGCCCTTAATTAAATGGTACTTCAGACATCTACTTCCAGAAGTAGTCTTTCTAATATTCTGTTCACCCACTCAGGCTATACTCTTGGATCTATAAAAACTATGCATCTATAAATCCTTTCAAAAAGCTACAGTATTAAAAGCAATTTTTTTTCTGAATTTTGCAAAATTATGTGTTCTGTTATTTATGTTAAGTGCTGGTTTCTAGTACAATTGGCTGTGGTGTGAGAAGCTCCATTTTCACAAAATACATTTTCCCAAGGTAACTAGTAAACTTTCATCTAAATTCTAGGGTAGACCTTTGGGGAACAAAGTAACACAGGCATGTTTTTCATTGAAATAAAACTTTTTGCTGTATATACATTTCAGTTCATTGTCATTTAACATTCTCAGAAAGACCTGACTCAATTTTAGACACATTTCTCCTGTTGACACTAATGGGAGTTGTGCAACTACTAAAGTTTACAACCCATTAAATAGCCAGAGGAAAACGTAAAACACTTGTGTTTCCTACTGCTGTACCTTAATTCAGTAAAATTTGCTGAACTTTTACTGTGCTGTTGTCAGTGGGAGTTTTGCCACTGGTGTCAAAGGGGTCTGAATTTTACCCAGCATATCAATTGCCTTTATAGAAACAGTTACTATGTTTTTAGTAAGCTGTTTAGTTCCTTAGAAAGAGATGAACTAGACATGCAGACTTTGGGGCCAGGAGGACCATAAGCTAACCCAGCTGTACGGAGGCAAACTCAGCCTTGCTTCTTCGGCCAGAAAATTTTCAGCATTAGCATGTGTTTACATTTCTGAAGATGCAGTGAGTCCACTGCATGACATGGATGAAAACAGAAGTGACCATGGTCATACTGGACTGAAATAGCCATTGCTTCCAGTGTGTTAAATTATGGCTTCCAGTTACAGCCCCTGAGAGAGAGTTGCTGTGCATTTCCTGTTAGAGGAAATGTCCCCTTTTATTGTCCTTCCTTTGTGGAGTTGTGCCACAAATTGGCACAACCTTGTTTTCATCCTAAATGTTCAGCAATGCTTGCTAATCAAAAGAAGATGTTCTTCTATATTTTTTAAGGTTTTTATTTTAATTTGCTTTTCCGGTATGTCTGTCATGCTCTTTCATGTATCACATTGAAAGGTATTTGCATTCAGTCTGTCAGTAAGGGTAATGTGTTCTCATGCATGCCTGAGATTTTGTCTGTTTTTCAGTATTAGCAATAATATCCTACCAAGGTGAAAGAATGGAACGATTATTTTTCCATCTTGACTTTACATGAAGCCAGCCAAGTAGAGAGGAGTTGAAGGAGGATAGTTACTCTTATGTTTTTTTCACCATAAGGACATAAATAATTTTTGTTGGCATAGGCATATTATAATTGCAGACCAGAAAATAATTTTTTTTTAAATAATTGTGAAGTCAAATTAAATCACTCCAAGCCTCAGAAGAAGATACAGTTTAAAAAAGTATGCATTTGTAAAATAAACATGACTGTCATATAAGATACATTTCAAAATGCATGTATTCTCATAGTTTTGAACACAAAAATATGTCTTTTATCACCTTTCCTCCTTTCAAAAGACAAGACTTGTTCATCCATCAATATATAATGAGGTACACTGACAGAGCCAATTAAATTTTAGATTTCTGTAAGGAAAATATTACATAACAGATAGCCTGTTCAGATACTGGCATAAAAGATTTCTCTCTTTTTCTTGACTAATTATAACAATAGCTCCTAAATCATTCTTTCAGTTTGTCTTTGTACGCATGAGTAATAGGTAACCAGTGAAATTCAAAGGTTAGAGATTAAATGAATCCCAAATGAAATAATAAAATCTAATGAAAAAAAAGAAATTGTGAATTTCACACAGTACTATTTTGATTATCCTGGAATACATTTAATGTTGACTGATTTTGGAGTGAGTGGAAAGAGAAAGCAAAATCTGCAAGTGCTGGAATAGCTCAGCAACTTTCTCAATGTATAAATCAGTGTTGCAGATAATTTACTAACTGACTTAGGCAGTGGTTGTTTGATGAATTATTGGGACTTTTTTTTACTCTTTTTCTCTAAGTGTTCATCTTTAGACAGCATTAATTCCTGTTTTTCTTCTGTGCTTTTTTCCTCCTGACTCAAAGATAAAATTTAGGTGAGGTAAAACAGGCAGAAGATGAGAACCTTGGAAATAGATATATAATCCAGAGACATTTTAATTGCAGATTAGAAATAAATATTGAAATATTTTCTTCTATAATATCCATGATATTTGTTGTTCATGGTGAGGAAACTTTCTTATAATCTGAAGTCATATTTTGAAGATTTTTTACCTAGAGGAAATCTGAGATTGCATTGGTTGTGTGCTATGTCACAGTACTGAGTGCACACTCTGCCTTTCATAGTAGTGCCAGAGGAACACAGGGAAAAAATCCAACAAGAAATCTTTCTGTTGAGGCAAATTTATTGATTTTGTTTTTAAATAGGCCTGGTGATCCATGGAAAATATACACATTATAACATTCACATTCTCCATCTGAAGTAAATGTCAGCTGGAGAAAACTTTACAATATACCACATCTTCAAAACAAACACCAGATACTTCTTTTTTCATTTTTACTTTTAGCATTTGTTCCAATGTAGAGAATTAAAGTGCCTCTGAGCCACTGGCTACTGCAGGGCTTGGGCAGGTTAAAGATTAGTAGCAAGCAGTGGCAGCTCTATAGTTTGCATGGCCCTCTGCAAGTTCAAGACCATGAGCACAGGGAGACCAGGTCCACATCAGGTGCATCTTCTCCCTCTCTTCCACAGGAAAAGGTGAAGAAAAGGTTGGGATGTCTAACACCTATAATCACATTACTGAAATCAGACATAGGACCTGTAGGAAGGCAGCTCAAAGAGGACAATTTATTCTGCTTTTAGTTAAGGACAGCTCTGGGACTCTTCCTGTGAAAAAACTGAAGCTAAAGCAGAGTTTATATATGCTTCAGTTATGGACTGCCCTTGCCTATATCCATATTCTCTGACATATGACACATTGCACTGTTGTTACAAAGTGAAAAATTTAACCAAGACATGTTTTTAAAATATTATTGTCCTCTTTACAAAAGACACACTGTAAGATCACACAGTGCAGAAAGATATAAATGTTCAAATGTATATAAGCCTTTGTAAATATGTAGACATTTTCTCTCTCTGTAGCATCTTTAACCATCATGCAATCACCAGCCAAGACTGAAGGTAGCATTAATTGGTGGTTTTTGTTAAGTTATTATTTAGAAATAGAAAACAGGTGTATATTGTAATATAGATAACATATTTCATATTTTGTAATATAGATAACATATTTCAAGTCCATTTCTTTTCCATAACAGGCAGATAATAATAGATCAAATGTGGTTTTCATTCACCCCAAGTGAATTCAGTGTAGTTAACTAAAATTCAATATCTAAATCACAATAGCTGAAGAGTTGTATTTTAGAGCTTATTCTGCACTATGGGGTAAATTTGAATTATTCAGGCATACTTGAGTAATATAAAACCATCTTCAAATATATGTGTTCTTGCAGTCTTTCTAAAAGACACATACCCATGTATCCTATATTTTCCTATACTTATAAAGAAATCTGTATGCACAGTTATATAGCATGGAATATGTGCAATTATGGGTACACTTGGAATATATATACACACACAAATACAATACATACTAACTGCCTATTTATATATTTCTATAATCCATAATTTTATTTTGTACATGTATGTATATTAACATGTATGACTACATTTATGCACTTTCAGAAAGAATTTATCAACCTGTAAAGCCACATGCATACAAATATTGTTTAATAGTAAAAGATCTTTATAATAAGAAGAAAACTGTCTAATTGCTTTTCCTAAGCACTTTGTACTGCTTGTTTTGCACTTTGCCACAGAGTACTGAAGTGTCAGGCTGGGATTACCATTTAGGTTTTGGGGGTATGGATTTAGCTTGTCACTTACTATATTTTTCTGAATCTCTTAGACAAATTATTCTGTAGTCTAGGATTATATTTTAACACAATTTATGCAAGTGCATATATATTGCTTTGAAAAATGAAATAAAACCAATAAAAATTTATAACTTAGTCTATTAATTTCTTGTCTCTTGGAGAAATATGCTGACACATTGCCAGACATCTTACATTTGTTTGTACTTTTCTTTATATCCTTCCAGTTGACTCTGTGGTTGAGTTTGCATGTGTGCAGAATGAGAATGAGAGAGAGCTCAGCTGAGGAAATAAGGCCCATTCTGCAAATGAGAGCTATAGTCACTCCTTCCTCACATAGAAGCAAATTCAGCAACTTTTACTAAAACTCAGTGACAATTCTATCCCTTCCATGGTGTCAGCGTCATGCAGTGTTTCACAGAGGGATCACAGCTGTTGAAGAAGCAACTCCCTTGTCACTAAGTTGGTTAGGCTATCAAGAGCAACATTAGAAACTGAACTCTTTCCTGAAAGTGCCTTGGCTTAACAACTAACTCTATTAAACTCTGTAGGGCCTGCATTTTCCACATACCTTTCATATTTTTCCCTTTTAATATGTTCTACAGCTCAGAAAAGTCTCATCCCCTCAGCCCACAGCTACAAGCTACTAGTCTGGAACCAAGATTAAATCTAAAAAATGTCATATATAATGAAAAAGAGCAGAGGAGGAGACTGGATGGCTTAGTGGAATGGAAATGGTTTATGAAGTCTTTCACCTCTAACTCACTGCTCTGAATATTCTGCAGTCAGTAGTCACTGGAATTTTTGAGCATTTGATAGTTGTTCAGTGACCTATGCTAAATAAATTGTTAGTCTCAGCTGAGCTCCTTGTGACTGGTGTCCACATCACAGAAAAAACATAACAGCTGACATTGAGAGAATTTTACATCATTGTTAGTGATATAAGTAAAGAATTAAAAGGGCAGAAAATGATGTATATTTGTCCAAAAGGAATTTATACATCCATGTCACTAGGATGTTAACACTAGGATGTTAAAAATTGCTGAACATTATTGATATTATTTTGACACACTTTTCTATTCTTAACAAACTACCTGAAAAAGACCCAGCAGCTATTTTGCATTTAATAAGAATTCAAGAACTATAGAAGATGTTGACAACTATTTATTTGTTTCCCTTTGACTGCCTATGTAGTCTTGAAAAATACACAAAGATAGAGGTGGCTATCATCCAGAATTTCTGCAGTCAAAAGTTCAATCTGTATAAAACAATTAATAAAATGAAAATTAAAAATGTATACCATCATTTACCATGTAAAAAACATTAAAATTATTTACACCATTTACTTCAGATAAGGATGTGATGTTCTGAAACATTTACTGATTCTATTCCATTTTCAACCTTTAAAAGCTGGCAAGGATTATTGTTGTGAATGGGAGAATAGATTCTTCTGGTTGAAAAGTAACACAACCTAATGTTTGCCTAAACAGGATTTTTAAAGTTTTTCAGTTTTAAGAAGATCTGAGAAGATGCATTTCAATAAAAAGAAAGTATTTTCATCCCAAATTTTACCAGGAAGTACTAGAAATGTCCCTTCATTCTATAGAAATTCCCACTGCATTTGGTTACATTAAGGAATAGGATAAAAGACCGATACAAGCATAATAATTTCATTACTGCTTTCAGAAACTTTCCAAATATCCAAGGCATGCAAAGATCACAGAGTCACAGAATCATCAAGGCTGGAAAAGACCTTGAAGATCATCTAGTCCAACCGTTAACCTAACACTGACAGTTCCCATCTACACCATATCCCTAAGCGCTATATCGACCTGACTCTTAAACACCTCCAGGGATGGGGACTCCACCACTGCCCTGGGCAGCCCATTCCAATGCCTAACAACCCCTTCTGTAAAGAAATGCTTCCTAATATCCAGTCTAAACCTTCCCTGGTGCAACTTGAGGCCATTCCCTCTTGTCCCATCGCTTGTTACTTCATTAAAGAGACTCATCCCCATCACTCTGCAACTTCCTTTCAGGTAGCTGTAGAGGGCCATGAGGTCTCCCCTCAGCCTCCTCTTCTCCAGACTAAACAAGTTCCCAGTTCCCTCAGCCGCTCCTCGTACGACATGTGCTCCAGACCCTGCACCAGCTTCGTTGCCCTTCTCTGGACACGCTCGAGTAATTCCATGTCCTTTTTGTAGTGAGGGGCCCAAAACTGAACACAGTAATCGAGGTGCGGCCTCACCAGTGCCGAGTACAGGGGTAAGATCACTTCCCTGTCCCTGCTGGCCACGCTATTTCTGGTACAGGCCAGGATGCCATTGGCCTTCTTGGCCACCTGGGCACACTGCTGGCTCATGTTCAGCTGGCTGTCAATCAACACCCCCAGGTCCCTCTCTGACTGGCAGCTCTCCAGCCACTCCTCCCCAAGCCTGTAGCTGCTGCTGGGGGTTGTCGTGGCTGAAGTGCAGCACCTGGCATTTGGCCTTATTGAAACTCCTACAGTTGGCCTTAGCCCATCGCTCCAGCCTGTCCAGATCTCTCTGCAGAGCCTCCCTATTCTCGAGCAGATCAACACTCCCACCCAACTTGGTGTCATCTGCAAACTTACTGAGGGTGCACTTGATCCCCTCATCTAGATCATCAATAAAGATGTCAAACAGGAGTGGCCCCAAAACCGAGCCCTGGGGGACACCACTTGTGACCAGCCGCCAACTGGATTTAACTCCATTCACCACAACTCTCTGGGCCCGGCCATCCAGCCAGCTTTTTACCCAGTAAAGCGTGTGATCATCCAAGCCACAAGCAGCCAGTTTTGTCAGGAGAATGCTGTGGGAATCAGTGTCAAATGCCTTACTAAAGTCAAGGTAGACAACATGCACAGCCTTTCCCTCATCCAATAAGCGGGTCGCCCTGTTGTAGAAGGAGATCAGGTTTGTCAAGCAGGACCTGCCTTTCATAAACCCATGCTGACTGGGCCTGATCATCTGGTTGTCCCGCATGTGTTGTATGATGGTACTCAGGATGAGCTGCTCCATCAGTTTCCCAGACACCGAAGTCAAGCTGACAGGCCTGTAATTTCCTGGATTATCCTTCTGACCCTTCTTATAGATGGGTGTCACATTGGCCAATTTCCAATCTGTCGGGACCTCCCCGGTCAGCCAGGACTGCTGGTAAATGATGGAAAGCAGCTTGGCGAGCACCCCAGCCATCTCCTTCAGCACCCTCGGGTGTATCCCATCAGGTCCCATAGACTTGTGTGTGTCTATGTGATGCAGTAGGTGACTGACTGTCTCCTCCTGGAATGCGGGGGGGTCATTCTCCCAGTCTCTGTCTTCTGGCTGAGGACGCTGGATTCCCTCAATACAACTAGTCTTGTTATTAAAGACTGAGGCAAAGAAGGCATTAAGCACCTCAGCCTTTTCCTCACCACTTGTTACCATGTTTCCTCCCACATCTAGCAGGGGATGGAGGCTCTCCCTAGTCTGTCTTTTGCTGTTGACATACTTATAGAAACATTTCTTGTTGTCCTTGATTGCTGAACCCAGATTAATTTCTAACTGGGCTTTAGACCTCCTGATTTCCGCCCTGTATAGCCTCACAGCATCTTTGTAATCATTGTGAGTCACTAGCCACTTCTTCCAAAGGCTGTAAACTCTCCTTTTCTCCCTGAGCTGCAGCCAAGACTCCCTGTTTAGCCAGGGTGGTCTTCTCTGGTGACGGCTTCTCTTACAGCACCTGGGGACAGCCTGCTCCTGAGCCATTAACACTTTCTTCTTAAAGAGTGTCCAGCCTTCCTGGACTTCTATACCCTTCAGGACCGTCTCCCAAGGGATTCTGTCAAGCAGGTGCCTAAACAAGTCAGGTCTTTGGAAGTCCACATTACACATTTTCTTCTTTTTTTTTTTTTTATTTTTTTTTTATTTTTTATTAGTGCCAGTACATCTGCCTCTGCTCTTCCTCTCAGTCTTCTCCTTCCTTTTTTGGTAGTTCTCTTAAATTGTCAAAATTAATCACTTCCTAAGATTTACAGGCCAGTTAAGATTTACAAGAAAGTTCTAATTGTCTGCTGTATGCCCAGGTAAATCTCTTTATTTACTCTGCACGTTTTAGAGGAAGTGTTTAGCAAGTCTGTAGCATACACACAGGAAACATTTTATCAGTCAAACAGGAGTGCACTTTCATCAAAAGGATAATGGAAGGAAATCTTTCACTCATATTTTAACAAAAACAAGTATACTGTGTGCATTCATCCACTTTAAAGCCTATTTTTTCAGTAATTGAAGTAGATCTCTGGATGTTGATAAGTCCACGAGCCTTCTTAAGGAAATTAACCTTTAAATTGCAGTTCTGTTGTGTTTTGCTATCATATCTGGTGTGTCAAAGCAAGCAGAAAAATAAATCCAATTTTCTTATTTGTTGACAGTTTCATTTGCATTTAGTTTCTTTTTGAGAGATTTAGTTTATGGTAGATGAGAAGTACCTGAAAGTCAGGAAGCCAGAAGTACTGCAAGCAACAGCAAAAAGAATTTAATGCATGAATTAAAGTAAATTAAATATACTTTTAAAGAATGTATATTTGTATATAGTTTACTGGGATGTGTCATAATGTAAAAGCTCATAATACCAGCAAAAAAGTAAATCATTGAGCTATGCTAATATGTTTAATAGGTCTCTAGAGGAAAGGCTTTTGTACTTTCCTGGGGAAAATAACATCACGAATGTAAACTATCAATTACACTTGTAGAGGTTATACTTTTTTAAAAACTTCATGTCCCAGGTCTAAAAAATGATTCGCAAACACTAATGAAATACAACACATTTCTATCACACAAGATAGCTCAGATAGCTTACGTTTCACAGTTCACTAAAATAACACTGTTATCTGAGTTATGTATAATCCTGAGGTGATCTATAAAAACAATACAAGTGGGTAGCATCATTTTGCACAGGTGACATGTCACTTCAGAACTTGAAATTCAAACTTCTTTTTACCCCCCTCTCCCCTTTTCCTTTTTTCTGTTTTCCTTTTTCCTTTTTCCATTTTTCTCCCTTTTGTCTTCCCTTCTGGCTTGCCTTTCTGTTTTTCCCTTCCCCTTCCCTTCTCTTCATACATTCAACTCCTCAGTACACCATAAATTGGCAAAGAACATCTCCTTGTGCCTTGCAACTCTTTCCTAATATTAATACCCCCTCTTGGCTTCTGCTAAATCTTTCACTACAAAGTGTTAATTCTTTGTGGGGTTTCTTTGTTTTGATTTCTTTGTTTTTATTGCTTTTTTTTTCTTTCTTTTCTTCTTTTTTTTTTTTTTTTTTTTTTTTGTCTGTAGAGGAGCCGCAGTGTTGTATCTGCACCACTACCAATTTTATTATTTCTCTCATGTGTTTAATGTTATTTTCTGGTCTATTGTTAAAAAGAAAAAGGGGTTGACCCTTTAAGAAGTAAAAAAAATACAAAACATCCATCAAAGAATTAGCTCTGGTGGACCTAGACAGTAGCAGTAGGAAATATGTTGTATAACGATGATGAAGTATTGAAAGATGGTCAGGATTTTTTCCTCACCCTGAGGAATATTATGTAGGTGAGTCCAAAGCTTTGAGAGAGTAAAGACAACTTCTTGTCTTGCAGATCTGGCATTATTGATGTGGTCTTTTCTTGATGATCTGCAGTTTTGTCTTTCTTGCAGATTGTATTCTATTTTCTATTATAGGTATTATATATAATTATATAGTATAGAATATATGTACACTAACCAGGTCCTTAAAAATATGAATCACCTGATCTGAAAAATCTATGATTTACAAAGAATTCTGTTTACAAATTGGAATAAACAGGATGAAGCACCACCAATCATAAGTCCAGTTCATTCCCATATCAAAACAGAGGCAGGGCAAACTAGTGACTATGCAGACTAAGTTAAAGGATCAGTTGTATCAGGCTGTAATGCCAAGGCTGGCCTAGAACACAGAGTGGAATATGGAAACTAATGGTAGTTTTTTGCATTGATATTAATATTTTGCCTATTTTTTTCTCTTCATTCTCTGAAAACTAAAGGAATCAAGGATAAAGGAAATGATTTGCCTAGAAGTCCATATGTTCACATTTGTGTGTGTAATATTTTTCAGTCCAGTAAATGATCTTTTTAAAAGGTATTATGTCATTCTCTTGTGTTTCTTCACTCAAACTTATAATTTGTAGAAAACATTTGACTAAGCTTAATTAAGCAGAATATTCAAGAATCGAATAACATGACGTCTTTAGAAATGATTTGTGAAATGAAGCAAAAGCTTCCTTTTTGAAAAAAAAAAACGGTGATCAACACTAACAGTCAACTCACACTATTTCTTGTTCCTTGTGCTCTGCACTGCCTCATTCCTCCTTCTATTCCCTTTGTGCTATCCAAAGGTTCAGAGATTATTTTAGTGTTGTGATCTGGAACATTCAAAGAAAGTACACAATGCTTTGCATGCAGGAAACAGAATATTACTGACAGGTCATGAGTATGCATGTGATCCTACACTAGAGCTAGAATGCAGCATCCAGCTATGATCAAAATAAACCAGAAAAACAGAGAATTCATACTACAGTGGTTTAACATTGTAGTGTCTTCTCATCCTGTAGAAATGGACTCTTGCATGTCTAGATTGTTGTACGTGCATCTAGTGTTTGATCTTCAAATAATAGGTTTCAGGCTGATATATCAGTCATCCATACTCCAGTGCCTAAGAGATGGAAAAAAATTGAAATTCTAGTTCAGTACTGGGTAAACACTTCCGTGTGGCCTGACTCCAATATAAGCACTTCATTTTAATGATAACAGCAGCTCTGGTGTTCATTCTAAAATCCTTAAATGTACTTAACAACCTGTTTATGCTTGGAGTGTAGTGAGTTTATGGGGACAGCCAAATGAAACAGATAAGTGTATTATGTAAAACCGTATTCTGAAATGTTTATTCTAGCAGTTAGTATGCATCTGGAGCAAATTTGTAGACTGTTATCCTCAGGTTTCATGCATTTTAAATAAAGCATATTTATTTTAATTTAGAAGCAGACAATTATGTGGGAAATAGAAAGGTTTTGACAGCACAACTGTAAATTGAACATTGTTTGAAAAGGTATAGTCATCTTAAAATTATCATTAATATTTCATGCATCTGAATTTCTCTCGCATGCAGGTTGTATGCTGTTTCAGCCATGGATCAGCAGCTGCAGCTATTAAAGCTCTATATTCATTCATATATTAAAACTTTGTTTAGCACAATGGCACCATTTCCCCCTTTATCCAATAAATCACTTTCTGTAATGAAATCAAGGAATCAGAGTCTGGCTTATCCTGAATGCCCATGTGTGTAGCAAGGCATCTATTTATCTTTTTGCCATGGTTAGCACTTCCAAAATGTCTATCACCGTTCCACTTGTAAATGTTATTTTTAAATTGTTAGTCACTATTAAAAGCACTGTCAGTCTGATTTTTCCAGCTGTGAAATCATTTTTACACCATTTATAATAACCTTTTGTAACATCATAAAGGAAATTGCCTTTCTCTGCAAATGCTTTCTTTATACAAGACATTTACCACACATGGATTTCTATAGTAGATATGAGAACTACCTCCTCTTAATACCAGTTAAAATAGTAAAATTAGCTAGACTTTTACCAGAAGAGTTTTGCAAAGAGATATAAGGACAGGGACTGGTAATATTTGTAATAAACTTTTCCTCGACTGAATTACTTTATTTGAGGAAAAGGAATTAAGTTAAATTTTTTTTTGGAAGCATTGGGATTCAAGAAGGAGACTTTGGACTATATTTATTATCGAGTCCAGACTCAAGATTGACCTGTACCTTTTGACATGAGAAGCAGTTAGTTAAAAAACAACAGGAACATTCATAGGTAGAAAGAAGCAACGCTTTCTCACTTTCATCACATTCTGTCCACATCTTACTACTACTATCACTTAGATATGTGTCCAGATAGAATAAATTAAAGTTAGCAGTGTTTTAAAGCTGAGGTAGAATATTAGCTCTTTAAATACTCTTATAAAATAAAACCACTAACCTTTTGTCAATGTATCCTGTCCTGAAGCAAGTAGAAAGAATTTTATTGACTAGATTTTTTTCTAAAGAAAACAGATTTATGACCTCCAATAAGGGTTCTGAGAAATCTGAAGAAATTACAAATGTTGGTATGTTACCTGTGGCATATATATTTCCATGGTAAATATCAGCAGAAAAACAACCATATGAACTAAACAAGCAGTATGTAGAGATAATCATAAGAACACAACTTTTGCTTCACAACTTCTGTTTCCCTGTCACAAGAAAACTGTTTCAGGGCAGAACTAAAACTCTCACCAATATTCTCTCCCTCTGAAGAATACAGCTTGATTTTATGGTACAGAAGTTGTGACTTTTACCCCTAAGGCACAAAACAGCTTTGATACACAAGAGAAAATATGAATGCTTAAAGTGCAGAACAGCAAGTTCCCTTTCATTAAGAAACTGGCATGCATATAATGTAAATCTCCTGTGGGTATGCACACATCTTGTTCTCAACGGGGAAAAAGTGTGCAAGCTTCTGTGAATGAGGAAAAGAATCAGAAATATCTTCTGAGGGCAATAGGTAGCAGACATGGCTCATGAGCAGCTGTGGTAAGTGACTAGACAGATTCAAAAATTTTATTAGCCTGATCATCCCTTCCAACTGTCAATATAGGACTGATGTTACTAGCCACCCAATTCTACAACACTGGGGAAAAAAACAAAAAAACAAAAAAACCACCATACTTGCACTGCTATATATATATATAACTGTAGCCTTTATTGGAAATAAACTGTAGATTTCAGTAAGGAAGGTTACTGTTCTTAAAATAAAATAGCACCTTGTGGGATTAAGAGTAACATAGACTGTCCCAAAGATAAGAGCAAAAGCCAAGCCCCCTCAAAACAAAAATGCTTTATGCACTTGAACCTGAAGTAGATTTTTATTTGTTTCAGGTGTATAAAATAATTTCAGTGGACAAATTTAGGAATTACACTACAAATCAACACCTCATCTTAAGGAAAATCATAGGATGGAATTTATGAGACTAAATCAACAAATAATCACAGTTTTTTTTTTAAAACCAGGAATTTCTATTTTGATAGTCTTATCTGCTTAAATAATTTAGATTCTGGTCTTTTTAAACAACAGAAAAATCTTAAAACCCTATGGTTTTAGGGGGGGGTCAGCTATGCATGAAAGCTTCACAAAGGTCTGGGAACTAAAGCTCTTTAATGTTCAATGTTTTCCAAATGTCACAGATTTTAGAAAATGTTTTATGAACTCACAACATGAATTCAAATTTAGTGAATCCTTTTCTCCATGAATAATTCCCTTGCTGTTTTCCAGGGACCTTGAATTACCAAACATGCTTGTCTACCCAGGGAAGTACATGTTATGCAAACAATGAAGAATAACAAGAAAGAAAACTTTGTATGCTGTTGTTGTTCTTTCCAGAAACATAAATAATCCCAGACTATTCACCAGTTACCTTAGAGATGAACTAACCACTAAACCGTCAGGGAAATTAATTATCCTCTTGTAGAAAGAAAGCGCTGGGGGAAAATGTACTACAGTATCTGCAGTGGTGAGACAAGTCTCCTACCTGCTACAATAAAAGAAAATTAATCTGTTTCCTAGGTATTGCTATGTTAGTATAGGATAGGATATTATCTTCACAAAATAAGGTCAGGGAACAACTTCTGGCTTTACACAGGAGACATTTACTGTGGCTTATTCATACCAACCATCTACGGTGGGACATACACCTACCACTCAGTCATGGTTTCTTATACAAACTAAAAGTAGAGTTCCAAAAAACACAGGAACACCATGCTGATCCAGAACGTATTTGAGATTGAGAAAAGCTAGCCTGAGCATGTGAATCATAGAAGGAAAAAAAAAAGAATTGGCCATTTACCAGTGACAAAGAAAGCAAACCACCAACAATGGAGAAACTAGTCCTGGTGGAAATTATGAATCAACTGTTGCTCAGCAAGTACTTCTGTGACTTGAATCAAACACTAGGAAATGTAAAATTGGACTGGTCCAGAGTTATTTCTCTAGCCTTAATTTTCATGGAACTAACTGCATTCTTGAACGTAAGGCACACCTGGGGCACAGAAGACCTTAAATCAAAAATGTAGATGTGTATTTGTGCATAGATACAACATCAAAAAAGCTATCCTTGTCTGGATTTTAGTACCATTAGAACAAATTAGGTTAAGATTAAACTATAATTTTAAAAAATCACCTTTCTATTATTTTTGCTGTTGTTCCTACAAAATGCTACAGTTCCTAAGAATGTTACCTGCAATCCTTAATCTCTAATTCGAATTACTGAGGGAAAATTTAGCGTTTTAAATTAAGACAACAGGGACCCACCGGACTGACCTTTTCCCTCCACTCTAAAATGAATGCACCCTTAAAAATCTCAAGTTGTTCACTGAGATAGAAGAAACACTTTGAAGAGTGTAATTGTTTGAGCCCTTGACTGCACTTCTAATTTATTGCACAAGCTTTTCAACTTTCTTAAATTGTCAGGAATAGATTTGCAACTTCATCACCTGGCAATGGTACTACCCTTAGACTTAGCAAAAATAGGTGTTTGCTTGGCACAACAGATTATGGGGGAGGCATCATGTACCCCCAACCCCTTATTTTTGTGATGCAAGAAGATACAGAGATTAGGTAATTTGAAAACAGATAGACATAGGTAATGGGGATGTCGAAGGGGTGTGTGGCCAAAAGATTTCTTTAGAGCCTTGCTTTTCCTTAGCAGCAGCAATCACTGCTATTCCCCTCATGTTCCCCGATCTCAGCAGAGTTACAATCTGATTTCCCATGTGATATCCAGCTTGGCACTTAGCCCAACTTCTCTTTTCTGTTTTAAGGTAGAAATCTGGGTTCAGGGATAAGATAGTGTTGGGAAGGCATGTAGATTCAGGAAAGGGGCTTGGCACCTAAAGGTCAGACCAGCTTAGCAAGTGGGATGTAAGTAGCTTATTGTACCTTCATTACCTTAAAATACAGACATCTCCCAGCCCCTGTCCTAGTGTTCAAAACCCCAAAACCTCTTTCACCCCTCATCAATCTTCAAGATCTCATTGACTTCTCTCAGTGCCTCTCCCAGTACCCCCAAACTATCTGACTTCTCTGAGTCTGCCTAGAGGCACTCTTCTATCTCAGCTCCATTGTCCATCTCAGATCACTTACAAATTAATTTTTGCCATTCCATGGACACATCATTTTGTCTTGACTTCTGGGATAATGGAATTCAAATTTGTTTACTGCTAAGAAGTTTGAGGCCCTCTCTAGTTAGAAAATAACAAATACCATACAGTATTTGACAGCAAAATGTAAAATTTACCAAAATACAGCTAACTCAAAATGGGTAGGGATGCTGCATGAGTGAAACCGGAATTTATTACACAGAGAAGATGGGCTCTCTTCTTTATCAATATCAGAGCAGCTGAGCTTACCAGGGAAGTGTTTGTGAAAGTGATGTGGAAGGTTATGAAGTGTGGTATCTTTGCCCAACGAAGTCAATTTTGTATAAGGTGGTATTAAACCTTACTGACCATGTGTCAGACCATAAATCTTTATTTTAAACGTGCTAGCTGCTTCTAAATATAAGACTATCTGCACCTCTTTGGAGATGTGTTTCAAAGTTCTATAAAATAAATCAAAAGCATGCTGAGCTTAAAGAGATCTTGATATCCTACTATTGTTACTGTTATTAATGACTCTGATACCACTAAGCAGTAGTGGTAGTCATACACAAACTCTTCTTAACACACTATCTAAGCTTTATAAAACATTATCTCTATTTCATGTCAGAGGAAACTGAGGCACAAAAGCTGAATCTCAGCCAGAGGATTCATGTTATGGAAATGGTCTGTCACGTTCAGAGTTTTAAGTTCAAAACATTGGACTAGTAGGCAAGCAGTGCGTTTACACACAGTTGTGTCCAAGTAGCTGAGTCAAGATACAACAAATAGAA
This sequence comes from Strix uralensis, assembly GCF_047716275.1. Classification (NCBI taxonomy): domain Eukaryota; kingdom Metazoa; phylum Chordata; class Aves; order Strigiformes; family Strigidae; genus Strix; species Strix uralensis. The sequence goes on from NC_133975.1 coordinate 35,232,056, forward strand.
ACTGACAGTCTGACTGAAAGATAGCTAGCATCAGTCCTACCCAGGTAAGTTTCTCTGAAGTTCTCTAAGTAAACTCTCTTGAATTTTGTTATTTGCTTATATTATTGAATATATGTTCTAAATGTTCTGAATACATGTTGTGAATACACACGCTATATGTTCTGGGAACTAATCTCTCTTTTGTCTTAGACCAACATGAAAAGTCAAGGACAGGGTCTTGAACTTAAGGGAAGATTTTGCCTATTCAATATGAATATGAAATAAGTTGATTTATTTGTTGTTTTAATTTTTCAGAAAAATTGTAATAAAATAAGAATCTAGTGTTTCAAATAAAACACTGTAAAACAAACCTTAATATCTGAGTCACTGGAAAACATTGTTTACAGTTCAGAACACAGAGAACATCCTGAAGTGACCATCCATCATTGCTCTGAATTGCTGGAGGAAATAGAAATAAAATGAGAAAGCAGTCTATGATTTTATATTAATTGCAACTCCAAGAAGGTCTTTCCACAATCAAAATAACGCCAGTCTTATGGAATTTATAGATAGGTAATATTGAAAGCTTATTTCAAACCTCATTTTATGTCAAGGTACAAAAATCAGATTTCAGATCAATGGTGTAATAAAATACTACAAAGTAGCTGATGAAAGCTAACTTGGTTCCAACACAGGAATTCATCATGATGAACATATCTCTCATTTCCACATCTGTCACCCATTTTTAAAACCAATAAATCATTTAAATATGGATTTAACTGTTCCTACAAGTTGTTACAGTATTATGTGCTGCATCAAAGGAGAACTTTAATGCACTTTTCTTAATTCAGAATTATAAAAAATGGATTAGAAGGTTAAGTTATGCCCACATAATTACTGTGCACAAACACAACTGACAAACACAACTGGTCTTTTTCTGGCTGGCATTACTATTTTCCACAAGCTTCAAGTCACTTAACAGACCCTGTGTTTTCATAGGAATGGGTGAATGATTCAGATTAAATCCCACCCAGGCAAGCAAAATGCTGGAATCTGAGGGCAGAACATAGATATCTATGAGCTGGGTTGGACTGCAACTCAAACACTGAGGGCAAGGCTGAGACTTGTTGCATCCTAAGCACAGTTTGAGCCTTGCGAGGCATGGCAGGAATGTCGGCACATGGTCCTTAATGAGAACCAACAAATGCCCGGTAGAATGGATTTAAAGACCTCGCCAAATCCCCCATGTGAAAACACCCCATGACTATTGGACTGATCTGATGATTTTTTTCTTCTCCTTGTGATAAAGTGCTTGGAAGAAGGAGAAAGGACCCTGGAGGAAAGGAAAAAGAGGAGGGGGTGATGTTAAAAGATTCATATCATTTTCATCCTTGATCATAACTGAAGGAAAGCCAGACAAAGTCAAAAAGTTCACAAGTCCCAGCAAACATAATAAAATCCTGATTTCATTACTAAGCTTTGCACAGCCTTGATAAGAGAGATGATCAGAATCAGTGGTAAACTCAATCTATGGATCTTTATTTCAGAATTTTAATTCATTTACTCTATCAAACATTAACCTTTTGGTTTATTATATGTATTTCTAGGACAAGTTCTTTAGAAATTCTCCAAATCCTCATTGAGAATTATACTAACTTTTAAAAATATTGTGACAGTGAGTATAAAAGTGGAAACACTTTTCAGTGCTTTAATATAAATATTTAATAATTTGGCAATACACTAGCTGTATATAATTTATTTTTAATTTTGCAATGACTGCATTTTTAACTGTTTAATGTGCCATTCTTACATGGGAATTATGAAGTCAGTCTAAGCATTATAAACAACACTGTAGACAGTATTCATCACTGTAAGAGCTAGTGGAAAAAATCCTACAGTCTCTCTAGTTGTTATAATAATGATGTTGGTTTCCTGTTCACTACAAGGGTAATTAATGAAGAATTTGGCTGAACTGCACATACTAGGGAGCTAAGGTAATACTTTATGTACATATTTCACTACAACATACACACAATACAGGGCTTGTTTTCTTATTTCTTACTTTGAAAATCAATCAGGTCACTAGGCAACCAAAATATTGAGCTATAACTATTAATACTTTGCTGAAACCATGTGTAATTTCATTAATTCTTCTGCTACTGCTGTCTGTCTGAGATAGGGAAAATTTCATTACTGTCTCTGAATAAGTTTCATGCATAACAAATGAACAATCAATTAAACATGATTTTTTTCTTATTCTTTTTGTCCCATTTGTCCCTAAACTTTATTAATGTTCTACATGACATTCCCTCTTCCCTTCAGATTTTAATCATTGGTCTTTTAATAAAATTCACATTTTCCTAGCCTAGAACAAGCCAGCAAATTAAAAAAGAAAACACTACCTGTTATTCACATGGTATTCTGCAGGACTTCAAGCTTTATGATATGCTTAGAGATTTAGAAAAGAAATAATCTGGATTTTGCTTTGCTTCTCATATCTGGTGGCACACCTATCAAAAACATCTATTTAAAATGCTGCGACAAACTATAGTAGAAACAAACCTTCAAAAGGTAGACTAGAAAAAACTTTGGCTGACTCTGGTCAAAACCTAATATGAGTGACTTTGGATCTTTCTTTTCACATGAGTTCATATCTGATTTTCATCTCATGTAATGCATTTCCATTTCTGTTATGCAGCAGTGAGGCTCCTCCTTACCCACACTCACCTCTTGTCATAGCAAGCAGCTCCAGCTGTAAAGGAGGGCTCCAGGAAATATATTCTTTCCTTGCATACCTGCAGATTGCTTGATATGGTTAACAAATACTTCACACTTCAAATTTCTACAGTGAAATGCTAGAGATAGTAAAACACTGAGATTGTTTAATCTGGAAATCAAGACTCTCCGCTTCAACAGCTTAATAGTCACTGTAATATCCTTCATATATTTATAAGGAGACTGAAAAAAGTGGAATGGGAGACAGAGTTACGAAGATTCCTGTTCAGTATTCTGAACATATTTGTTCTTTTTTCTTCAAAAGTACACTATTAATAAGCAAAGTTGCCAATTAGTTTCAGCATCTGACACTGGCATGGATTTATGACAAACTAACCAGTCTCCAAAAGCATTCACCCACAGGATCTAATCAACCATCTTCTCAGAGACAGTAGGGAAAGCGAGGATGTACTGAAGGAAGCAAGGTCCAGTTATGATGGACTCTTAAATTACTAATAGAAACACATCAATTATTTCAAAATACATCTGCTGGTGGTGGAACAAATCAAAAACATGCAATGCGGATGAGCCTGAATGGACTGTCTACCAGACAAATTCAAAGTATTGAAATAATAACTAAGGCTGCCTAATGTTGAGTTCAATCATGCATATACATCTGCAGTACAACCAATATAAAATATGTGCATCTAGAACAGAGAGACAGACATAAGCAAATCTTCCCAATGGAAAACATCATTAAATGCTTTCCATGTGACTTTGTAGCTTGTCTGATGTGTATTCTGGTCCAAGTTTCTCAGGCTGTAAACCCCTGGTCTTCATGAGTTATTTTACATTATTGCCCCAGTTCTCATACTGTTTAGGACAGGTCAAATACAAAACATGTCTTGAATGAAAAAAAATTATGATGTCAGAGCAAGTTCTTCATTTTAGACCCAAGTTAAATAGATAGGAAAAACACTGTATCAAGCTTCTCCGATATCATAAAGCAAAGTTGCTTTTAAGGAGTTGTTGGTGATGAGATTGCTTTACAAATACATACATTCTGTCATTGTGCCAAAACTAGCAGCTCATTTAATTTTCAACTCTCCTCAACTGTAAATGCACACATTTACAAGCACATCTAAGTGGTCTGTGAACTATCTGTCCCACATCAAGCAACTCCACTTCACATAAAATTATTCCATATACTTGTAATAGAGTACACGTCTTACCCAGCCATGGTGGAACTCCTCTTTCCTCTTATTATTTCCCTTTCCAAAATATCACCTCTCCACCATCTGGGAGGAGACTTTCGCCCAGGGCGAATGGAGCAGCTGCTGCACAGCAAAGTAGGAAAGTTGAGACAATATTTGGCAGAAGAACCCGGCTTCTCACTGCTACCCAGTGAAGGTAACAGAAGCTTCTCTGCTAAGCAGCAAGCATTCATCATGCAGACTTTTTTTCTGGGTTGAGATATGAGGGACACAGTGTTGCAAGAGGCATTCAAAGGTCTGAAGTGATGTCGAGGTGGTGGAGGGCATACTTCCAGAATTTTAGCCTACCTACTTCAGTCTGCCACTTGCTCAGATTCATTTGTTATTCTATAAGACAGTAGGTACAGAATACCTTTTCATACCTCTTCATCAAAAACACTATTATATCCTGGTACCAGCTATATTATCTATAAAACCTACAAAGAAGAGTTATCTTCAGCCTTCAGACCAAATGTTTCATTAGGGCTGTTGTGTACCATGACTGCAATTGTCAAAAGGGATGTGAATAATGCAGCAATTGTTTCACTTCCTAGTGCTTTTTTTTTTTTTTTTTTTAAATGAAGGTAACCTATTTTTAGTTCATAATTCTCTTTCAGAAATTAATTAGAGTTCTCTGTGAGCTGCTGCCAAGCACTGTTTCCACCACCACTGTCACTGTCACTACTTTCTGAAAAGGTTTTTGAGTCACTGGTTAAAGAAAGAAAAGATAACATGTTTTCATCCTATTCTGGTCTAGTCTAAGATAACATGAAACACTTCCTTGCAATAATTTACTATTTAAGGAAAAGAGGAGGGGATACTTTGTTTACTATATTTTACTTTTCTGCTGAAGCAAGGATGTGAAGAAAATGCTATCTATGTGAACACATTTCACATTTAAAGGAGGAGAGATGAAAAGTCCATTATGTTTGCCAAGTAAAATGATAAAAGTGGCATACTGCAACAGGAAAAGCCTGGCAATCGACAACCCTGCACTGCACTGTCTGTTCTGTATTGGTTAAAATGTACAGCTGGTAGATGGGATCACGGCAAAGGAAGATCGGCTGTGTAGGTGATATAAAGGGTAACAAGTCTCCATCACAAGAAAATTAAGAGAACTAAGGAAATTTTTTTTTTTTTTTTCAGATCTGTGAACAGTGGAAAGGGAGGCTTGGAACATTTAATCAGAAATCTTGATGAAGTTAAAGATGTAAGTTATTCCTTACATGTTCAAAATTCCCACTGACTTCAATAGGAACTTTGTATTAACAAGGGATGCAAGCTAAGACATGAATTTACATGCTTGGGGTAAACACAAGAGAGTGGGAAAGCTTCTGTTGTTCTTTGCAAGGCAAAGCAGCCAGTGAGTCACTGTTCCCTTATTTGCAGTAAGCCTCCTCCCTATCGTTAAGATAAGAATCAGCTTACTCCAAAAGAAGGGTCGGGACAGTATTACATTTCCCTTGTCTCGGACCATCACCAGTTTGCCTCAGTGAGGAAGGACAACACCACACCTATGTCTGGTCCAATTCATTTGTAATATGTGGTGAAATGAGTGTAATATTCAATGAGTAATATAACTTCTCATCACTCCTTTTTATTCTACTCCGCTTTGCAGATTCACTATGTGAATAGAAAATTAAAGTTACGCACTCTAATATGCAATTTTAATCAATTGATAATCATTTTTATAAAATGTGTGGTTAGCAAAGCTTTAACTGCATATATTATACCAATTCTAAAAAGCAGTATAAATTCATAGTATCTTTTAATTCTTTCAGCTGTAATGATTTTAGATGGGATAAAATGTCACGTAAGAGGATAAACTATTCATTCCTTTTTCCATCTAGATTCCCACCTCAAAGGTACATGAGGGCTGTTATTTTTGTCATATTCTTCCAAGAATTAAATGAAAGATGTTCCAAACAGATCAAATGCAAATGATATAGTGACATACTACAGGGAATTAAAATAGCTTTTTCCAGAGGGGAAAAATTCCTATGTCTTCCATATTCATACTGTGCCACTTATTATAAGCAGTATTCTAGGATCCACAGACTAAAGGGACTATAATTTCTTTACACTCCCTAATCTGACTTTTAAATTTTTTGGCAATAATTTTTATGCACTATGTATTAAACACTACATTCACTAGTGGGAAGATAAACTTACCTATGTATTCATGTTTGGGGTTTTTTTTGTTACTGATGCAGAGGTTGTATTTTGTTTACAGCTCTGTTGCCTATTTAAATTCTTCCTATGGTACAAATCCCTGGCTTTATCATGTTTCAACTCCAGTTGACTTAGTCTCAGCAGTATTTTTTCACACATAAATACCAGTTAGGGTTGCTAAATTATCTACCAAACCTTTTCAAAAAGTTTATCTTAAATTTATTTAAACAGAGAAAATTAGTGTGGATGTGTTAAGTGACATCATTTGTTCATTAGTAGTAAGCTGCTAATTTATTAAATTTTCTTAAAGAGAAACAAGCCCTCTCCCCATCTTTCAAAAGAAATTCTGTGCAGAGAAAGATTGTTTTAAATGCAAAGACAACATCTGCATAACAGAGGTGCTGAGTGATATTATGTATATAACTAAGAAAAAACAATTGTATTTTATGAACAAGGTAAAGGTCTAATAAAAAAGGTGTAAACAAATGATTTTTGAACGATCCTGATTGTAAACCTGTTGGGTGGGGCTTGGTTTGATGCTACCCCACTGCAGAGCAGCTTGAAGTGCAAATATTCTGCATGAGTCTCTGCAGGATTCCCACAAGTAACATGAGAGGCAGTCAAAACTGCAAATCGCAGTGGCTGCAGCTGGGCCAACGGCAGGTCACCTGTGAAAGCTAAAGCCTCTGTGGAGCTAACTGCTTCAGCCAGGGAGTATGTGCTACTTGGCTAATGCTAAATAAACCGGAGAAGGCCAAAAATGGGCCGGTAGCTATGCTTATTAATGTTTCCTGACATTTTCCATTATAAAATGCTGATTTTAGTACTTTTCAATTTGCCAATTGGTAGACATTTGGGCTCAAATGTTCCTTAGAGTCTGCTCAAAGGTGGTTAAAACGTGTTAGAATGTCTTTTTTGCCAAAACAATCCAGTCATTTCTGAGAAGGAGGCAAGAAGTATGTTGTTTCACTCATGATAATACATTAAAAAGGAGGGGGGAGGGACATGATAAGGGAAGAAGTTATTTAAATAGCTAATATAATTTGACACTGCTGACTGATATTTGGGAGCTAGGGATAAATATATGGGATGAAAATTAAAATTTGGCTTTGTTGCCACTGTAAATTATAAGGTTTTGGAGAAAAAATATTCAGGCTTAGCAGAGGTTTCTTACGTCTTAAGCACAGAATATTAGTCAGGGAAGGAGTGGAGGGGTTCCATAATGTAAAAAGAGGGGAAAAGGTGGGGTTTGTATTGGGGAATGTGTTAGAGGAATTTAAGGAATAAAGATTGTAATTGATATGATGAAGAAAATGGGGCTTAGATGAGAACTCAAGGCTTTAGAAGACAATATATCAGCAAGTAAAGTCTCTCAGGAATTGGCAAAAGAATCTGTGACAATAAAACATACTGTCTCCTTGAACTTGGAAAGCATCCCAGCACTCCTGAACCACTCCACTACTATATTAGCTCAAATTATTGGTAGTCTGTATAATGATTCAGTATTTCCATTCATAGATATCAATATTATTAATAAATGTGTGGGAGACTTTTCTGGTGACATATTGCAATTAACCATGTTATAAATCCAAATTTAGTAATACTGAGTAAAAATTGCTTGATCAACCTTAATTGTGCAATCCCTATGGGCACAAACTAAGAAAAAAAAATTAAATTACATAATAGCATGCTGTTTTTCCTTCATACCTCATTCAGCATCTGAGATGGGATGATTCTGGGACCAAATCAAGGTTGTGCAGTACAGGTAATTGTTGTGGCCTGGATCCCCCATTTGCACCAGAAATTGGAATATGTACAGTGGTTGAAGCCCTCTGGAGGCCAGGGGAAGAATTCTTTAATGATTAATTCCATCAATGCCACCTTGGAGGACAGAGTAAACCTCTGCTAACTTTTCATAGGTGACCACAAGCTATGTTTCTGACGTTCCCATTGCTTGACTTGAGACTGTGACCTCCTCTGCAGAAGTACTTTTGAACTCCCTCAGTGACAGCTGAAGGTAACAGGAGAAGATATCTGAATATACCAGGAGCTGTACAATGGCAGTTTTTGTAAAAAATGTGCCTTGTTTTTCTTAAAAAAGGACAATTGAAACCTCAGTCTTTAAAGGAAACTCTCAGTCCATCAGTCCTTTTCCAGGACTGGGCCCAGATAGGTTATTAGAGTAACACAATTTATAACTGTGAAGAACTCAGAAGTCAATTTTGTAGTCTGTAGGTTTTCTATAGTATGATTATCACAAAGAACATCAAATAAAGATGATAAGATATATCCAGTTTTCATCTTCTTCCTAGAAGGGGAAATGTCTGAGGAGTTTTATTTTGAATCTTTAAACATAACTGAATGCTCATGTATGTGGTTATTTGCTTTAGAGAAGACAAGATCAAAGAGTAGAAAGTGGGGAACTAGAGGAGATTTTGCATTCTTTGGGGTGTACACAGCCTTATACTGAGCTTAGGATACATCTGTCCCTGGTCCAAAGAAGTTTTTTCTCTACAGAGAATGGCCTCAATTTGAAGCAGCAATATTTCACGTCTTGTCCATATCTTCACCTAGAACTTCATGGTGTATTTTGTAGGTACAGTTTGTATGGTAGTATGCATGAAGTCCTGATCTCCCTTCTCCCCTTTCTTCTCTGGCTAGGTCTTCGAGCCCATATGGCCATGTTTCTTTCCCATGTAAATTTGAGCATTGCAGAGGGAAGGAGATTTAGCTTGATGATGAAAAGAAATTAGACTTAGTTTAGCAATCTACTCTCCTGAAGAGATGCACTGCAAGAGTCTATAAATTTGAAAGTCCCAAATGATACAGACTTTGAGGCCACATACACGACGTTACTACAGTTCAGCTGGAACAGATACAAGATGATTATTTCAGGACAGGGAAAATACTAAACTATGTGATCTTGAGTTATATTCTGCAGGACTCTTAAGAAAAAAAAGTAGTAATTGAGACAAAGTATCAAAGATCAATGGATAACTCTGGAAGCTTGTGCTAGAAGGAAAGTTTAGACAAGTTTGATATTTGGAAAATAATCTCTTGGTGGATTGTTTTTTCAGTTGGTATAAACTTTCATCACTTATGGCCAACATAAGCGATAACAGGATCATGAGACTAAAAAGCATTGAGAATCTTGGAATAACTCATTTTATCATCCATCATTTGTTTTGATAAAGTAGTTTTAATAGAGCTACAAGAAAAAAATAATAACATAAATAGTGCAAACAATGGATAAAGGAACACTGGAGAGTAAAGAAAAACAAGATAATAATATTATTCACCTCTAAAAAAACCAAACGAAACAGTTGCCAATTAATTAATTGTGATCACTAGAAATGAAAGCAGCTGTCAAATAGTTAAAAGTTAAAATTAAATCTTTTGCAACTAAATTATTGGATAGCTCCACAAAGAAGTGAAAGTTAAAACTCCAGTATAAGAAATGCAGACAACATGAGGAAGCTTACAATATTGATGTAGAGTGTCAAACTGGGTAGCAAAAGAATAATGAGAATACAAAGAAGAAAACACAAGAGGCACATAAGCAGGTGTTTTTTTCACATAGAAATAAGGAGTAAGGCTGGCAGGGTAATGCTGTGCCTTTAGAATGTGATAACTTTAAAGATGTAAGCAGGATCTATGAGATGAACTGTCACTTTAATCTTTGAAAAAGATGGAAAAATATTACGTGTATTAGAAGGGATAAGGGAAAACAGTGAATGGGGTCCACTATAGAATTACAAGCTCATATTTGCATCAGAAAGATATTTAGAAATACTACCAGAAACTCTGTCACTAGGAGTGACTTTAACTTCCCAGATACATACTGGAGAACAAATGCTAAAAAGAAATTAAGGTTTATATGCTATTGAACTCAATAACCAACAAATTTATATGCCAGATAGAATCATACTTTGGTAACTGCAGACTATGTTTATTTGACTTTGGTAAGTAGCAAGCACGTTGCATAAAAACTAGTTGTAGAAAATAATCTTGGAAAGAATTATCACAAGATAATTCACTTTAAATTAAATAGAAGGAAAACCACAAACTAGTCCTTAGGGCTTCTGATTCAAAGTGAAGACTTCAATAAAATAATTTTCTATTTAATCAAGTTAAGCAGAATGAAAAATTTAGGGCTAAGGATTAAGAAAGGTTCATGTGTGGCAATTCTCAGTGAGGTTATAGGGAAGATATGGGTTACAAATACCGTTGGATACCACTTAATGTATGAAAACTGAGAAGGATTGTTGTTATCCCAGAATCATGAGAGTACTGCCACAGTATTGTAGCTCCTCTAGTAGAGGTACAGAATCCAGCAAGTTTCAGGAAATGTCACACAACAGAAAAAATACTAAATGTTATCCATATTTAAGAAAGCAAAAAAGGGTGATCCTTACAAGTGTGACTCTGTCAGACTGGTCTGAGCTATTTTTACAACAGGAAAGAATGAAGGCACAGAAGTATAGAGAAAATGTGATAAAATGTAACCTGGGTTTGACAAATACAGATTGTGCTAGACTAACCTGATATCCTTCATTGAGGGGATAATTGCTTTTCTAGACAAGGGAAATAGGTTTTATCTAGATCTAATCTACTTGAAAGCCAGGAAAACATTTGATGTTTAATAGGAAATTATTAGTTAAACTAGAGAAGGTGATGATTAGGATAAGAACCAAGACATGGATAAGTAAGAAGCTGAAGGCTCAATGACAACAGCGTGGCACAAAGGAGCTACAGTGAAATGCATGATCAGTCCTAAGGTTGATACTAGCATTTTCAGCTGTGATCTTGGCTTAAAAATGAGAAAATGCTGATAAAATTTGCTAATGGTGTGAGTCTGAGAAGTTTCATGAGTCCTAATGAAGAAATGGTCTCAAGTATTCAAGGTTACAAATAGTATGTTGTATTTCCAGAGGAATTTCAGGAAGAGAGCCAGAGATCTAAGCAATTATCTGCACTGAACCTACAAGTATTTTAGTGTTAGACTGATACGAATATGTATATTTTACATCTGTCAACCCTACTAATGTTGATAAAATTGCACATATAGACAACTACGCATTAGCAGAAGTGTATGTTCAATGGCAAATAATGTCATAAAATAGCTCAGTAAAGACATTAGCAATTGCACTTCAGTCCAATTCAGTTTAATTATGTGTTTTCTGCTCTTTGTACTGTTGTTTTTATTGTATGATATTTTCTGCCTTGTTTTGGGCTTTTTGTACTGTAAGAAATAGCTTACCTTTCCTTTTTTTATATATATATTTAAATTTGTAATGAAATAATTACAACCTTTCTTCAAGCAAGAGGGCAGGCCAACAGCTGCCTCAAAACCAGAAAATAAGTGACCTGTAAGAAACATAACATGATGCTAATAAAAATGCAATGACTACTCTTCTTCTTGGAATCTGATTTTATCACTATTCATTTGGCAGTATGCAAAGCCTCCCACTAGGAGGGAAGCAGGAGGCTGCTGTTTGTTTGAAATAGGAACATCATTCCAATTGAAGAAATTTCATAGTTCCAGGAACTAGCTGACAATTTCAACTGACCAGATATTTATGAAGCCTCTTTATTTTTATCCCAAATATAATTTTTAAATTATTTCTATTTCATTTTAATTTGTACATGAGATCAGTTTAAATAATTGATCTGCCACTTGTGTGTTTTCTTGTTGGTAGCAACAGTATTCTGTATACACTTCTGTTCACTGAGTGATGATTTTGTAGTAACACAGTTATAAAATCATAATCCATAATAAGTCATCTTGGGAGATAATGTTATGATTCACAACTACTTTAAAGAAAATCACGTTCACTATTGAATTGCATATCACGTGCACATAAATATTTTATCTAAACAAGTGTATTTATTTTGATACATCTCATAATTCAGAACCCCTACAAATGACAATATTGTTCTTTTGTTCCAAATTGTTTTAAAATTTCATCTCTCTAGCTTCCAAAGATTTTGAATATTTCTAATCCCTTAAGAACACTTATAGATAACAGTGAATTTTTTAGCTATAAGTGTATGAATGAAACTACTGGTGATTTTAAAATCAAAGGTGAGTTTGAGTGTATTACTACTGAACTTCATGCTACTTTGACAAGTGACATTTAGATCTAATCAACAGAGTTCACAAATTTGATTTTGTATTGCATAATGTGTTTAAGCAACTCTAGCTCATGTAGCTTACCTCATATATGTTGGTTTAATATAATGCAGACGCATAGGAAATGCTAGAGCCAACATTTGTCAGTCACAGTTCAAGCAAATTTTTCATATGAAAGACTACTTGCCAAATACTTTTGGGATGTTTAAACAGTATTTAGATGATGAAGATAAACATGTAGATGTAGATGTAGATATAGATGACATATATATAACCAAGGATATCACAGACTCTGCTGCAGATAGAAAAATTATAACATCAGGTAATTTATGGATTTGTTCACTATAGTGATCTAGTTCTCCTTACAAATAAACTCCAAATATTTGAGAACATTTCTTAAAAAAACAAACAAACAAACAAAACAAAACAACCAAACACAACATTAAGCTGGCAAACAAGCCACTGTGTATATCTGTTTTGGTCAATTCTATGATAATTTTTTATATATACATCTCTTTTTAAATTAGATAATACTTTTCTGCAGTGAAATGGCCATTATCAAGTAATACAATCTAAAGCACATTTCTTTGATATAGAAGATAGGACACATACTTATAGATTTCTTGAAGCTCTAATGTAACTAACTGAGGCTCATAAACAGGTCACTCATTTATAGAAACTGTAGTAGTGAGTTCCAAAGCACCCTAGTAAAGCTAGATGCCCAGTTAATTTTAATGAGTATTAGGCTTCCAGCTCCCTTAGGCAGCTTTCAAAATGTCAGCCTATAATTACAAACAGCTTGGACCAAAGCCCATTGAATTTAATAGAAAGTCTCCCATTGATTTCAATGAGCTTTTGGATCATTGACTTTACTCTTTACACAAATATTTCTAAAGGATTTGGATAGTAAATACCACATACTTTAGAAATACTACATTGCAAAGAATATCATCACTTTTCACTATATTAGACTATCTACAATGACCAGAAAAAAAAAAAAAAAAGACTATGCGAAACCATATAATTGCGGAAAGATAAACTTTGGTGGGAAATATAGCACTAAAAATTAAAGCAAAGCAATTCCACTACAGAGCTGATCAGGACAATTTTACAGAATCATTTCAGCTGAACAAAGCAAATGAACCAAACCAGAAACTTCTGCAAGGAATGACTGACTTTGAGGAATGTAACTGCTAGTAAAGAATTTTTTTAAGGTTTTGAAACTGTCAGGATAGTCTCTGTCAACATTTTCTAAGTAATAAATATTTGTTTTGGTTTATTCTACTTGGAACTTTAATTATAGAAACAGGTAATTCAAAGGTTTTTTTGAAATTGTTGAAAGAAAACATATATTCTGACCTGAATGAAAGACTTTTCTGGTTTTTTAGTTGACCAGCATGTGTAAAGTTTCAACTTTGCACAGTAGAGGAAAAGTTCCCCTGCATAGCACTCTTCAAAAGTTTAGCTGTATCTATCTATTTCTAAGCTATATTTTAACAGCTTACAAGTCTACCTTTTCATCCCCAGATATTCAGGTATCATTTTGCTACAGACACACTAAAAGCCTTAGGCATGAATTGTTGGCAAAGTCACAGACAATACAAACAAAGGTGATTATACTGTGGAGCTCCTCGTGAGACAGCAATCCAAGCAGGTGGCTCAGCCCCAGGAACAGAAAATGAGAGCATGACACCTGGTTTATCACCATGCTATAATAAAATGCTGGTAGCCAAATGCAGAGTCCCAAACATGGAGTTCAAATGCAGGAGCAGAGAGAGTTTCACGTGCTTTTGGAAAAGAGAAAGGAGCATCCCAGGAGATGGAATGAAAACACCACAAGCAATAGTTAAATACAATTAATATAGAAGTAAACTGTAGAAAGTGAGTCATAAATCTCATATAGTCACTGTGAAAAAGCACTCAGTTGGAAATTAATTGGTATTAGGAAAGTACGGTGCAGTGGAAGAGAGTTAAGGAGAGGCAATCTTCTGGCTTTCTTCCCTTGAAACTGGTAATTCCGAGAATAGAAGATCAATCAAAAAAAATGTAACACGAAAAATGTTAATGTCTCTTCTAAAGCTCAGCTTTCTAATTAGCTCTACCTTATAATTAGCTTATGCAGACGTGCACATACACATGCATACACACACACAGGTGAAACTGCATCAAAACAAAATTATTGTGATGAGACAAGTTGAGCTGTCAAACCTGGGAGATTTAACCAGTGACTGTCATTTAACATTGCCGTAAGAGACCCTGAAGCTATACTGCTACCCTACACAAAATGAAATGCAAATCTTGTATGAAGCTGAAACTCTGGACTGGAATCACATTACGAAGAGAGGATAGAAGTCAGATATTAAAAAATAAAAAATAAAGGAGGGGTGCATTAAATAAGATTTAAAGTTGCTTTTAAGGTGTCACTGAATCCCAACGTGATATTGACTGCTCAGAATGAGTGGGACTAAGAGAAGCCTAAATATCCATGTACTTATAACCCAAAGAACAAGAAGACATTAGTCTTGCCATAGAATTTTTTTCATAAATGGTGAAACTGTTTGAAAAAGATCAGATGAGGTATTTCCTTCAAGCTGTGCTTAACATAGTATCCTTTTCTTTGTTTGTTTTATAAATAAAGCATCTTATCTGGAATACCAAATGAATGTCCTCAATTCTGTGAAATCTGAGATCAAAAGCTAGTGAAGATATAGTCCAAGATTTTGATAGTCCTCTTCAGGTTTTAGCTTGTTACCATTTTTGAGAAACAGAACCAAAAGTAAGGAAATAATATTTTTTAGCTTTTTTATTGTTTAAACTAATTTGAATTTGATTCACAGGACAAATAAATGTTCCTCTAAAACTGAAGAAATCACCTTTTTTGAAAGAGCTGTTGCAAACTGAAGAGGTGTTTGTAAGAAGCGATGGATGCATAAGAAACTTCCTCTCTCGAATTAACCCAACCCAAACGAAACAAAACCAAAATTAGAATCCCATATACTTCCAACCCACATCATTGATAATTTTTAACAGTTCAGAGCAGTGGCCATTGTTTCTCCTAGGCAGTCAGAAAATGATAAACATGGTTTTTGTCTGGGAATTCTTGAAATTCTCTCAGTACAAACAATGCATATTAACTAAGAATTCAAAGCTAATTTTGAGATAAAGGATGATTTGACGGAGGACAGCCATTGGAAGATTTCACAGTCACTCAGTAATATACAATCTCATTGCAATCTTGGCACTTCCACAAGGAACAGCATTAGCATTTTAATCTGGATCAGGCTTGTGCTTTTGAACTGAAGCTCCTTAATTCACTCCACATATGGCATTTTGCTGTGCATCATGGAGCAGTCTAGGACTGCAGGTGTTACGGAGGCTCTCAAATAAACCACCAAAACCTAAAAATTTATTATTAACACAATTAACTAACTCTCCGTAAATTACAGGTTTGAATGTCTGTGAGAGGAGAACAACTTTCTAGGGTTTAACAGCAACCCAAAACTCTCTATCACTCACCTGACAAGTGAGGGCTCTCAACCTCGAGGACCTGCTCAGGGCAGCATCCTGACCCAAGTCACCTTAAGGAGTTTCCTTGGGTGGCATCCTGACCCAAGGGGAGAGTCCTCTACCACAGCTGCTGCTCCAGGGGACAAGTTCAAAACGTCTCCCCAGGGGACTCCATTTATACCCAGGCCGAATGTGACCTGTAGTCAATAGCGGCTCCCATTGGCCAAAGGCCCCAACTGCCATGAAGCCCTGAGAACAAAGGCAATCAGGAGCTGCTACCCTTCAGCAGCCAAGAAGCTCTGCTTTCATTGGGTGGGTGCACCTGCCACAGCAGGAACAGATAAAGCTGAACTGAAAGCTTCTCCTCAGGAGTGTGCACAAAGAGTTCAAACTGCAAGTGGGTGTTCAGTCCCTGTGACCAGGAGAGAGACAGCCCAAAATCCACCAAAACAGAGGCATCTGGAATACTGATTCTCCACAATGGGTACTTTGGTCTCCAGACTGGCTCCTATTATGTCACTCTGCAATGTAGGCATGGCCCTAGAAATCCACTAGTACGACTGTTAACCTGATTGGTATGGAATATATAGGTGTTATTGCACTGTTCTGTGCAAGCTTCAGAGAAGTATTTTTCTCTCTTGGATGGAGATGCTGGAATTGGTTTTCATTTTAAGGTTTTCACAACATGTTCATAATGCCTTTGCAGCAAGAACAGTAAAATAACAAGGATTAATAATCTAATTTTGCATTGTTGCATTTTACTGTTCACTTGAAACAAATCAATTGCAGATTAACTCTGAACAGTTAGGCAAGTCAAATACAAATTCATTGAATTCTGAGTATTTCTCTTATTTGATCATCTAAGTATTGGTCCTGTTTGTCTTTACCAGCTGTAAAACAAGAAAGCTTCTTTGTCCACAGTGTGTGTGTGTGTCTGTGTCTGTGTCTGTGTGTCTGCGTGTGTGAGAAAAAGAGAGAGATGAGTTTTCCAAGTCATTATCTTCAATTCTTTAGGCAAAGACAGGGGAAACACCAAACTTGATTTCAGATTTATTTCATTGTATTGTCACTTCTACCATTCAGTCAAGATTATTTTCTCAAAATACAGCAGACTTCCACCTAATAAAACAACTGTTAAATCACCATGATGGATTCCAAGTTTCACCTATTCACAATAAATCACAAGTAGAAAAATGGTGACAGTTTATTAGAGACTATTGTTTTTCTAGATAGAAATAATTACGTCTTTTAGTAGACTGTCAATTTTGACATATTTTTGTTAAGAACATCAAAACAGTATAAAATCAGATGTTCCAAACATCATTAAATGGTATTGTTCTATTTCTATTGAAAGCCTGTTTCAAAATTTATTAATAAGTAAAACATGCAAATCAGTGATAAAATTTTCATTTACATAAAAATTAAACATCTGGTTACTTAAAAGATTTTTTTCCCCAAAATAATTAATTAGTAGGAATTGTTTTACTTTTATGCCTGGCCAGAATGAAGCTATATATATAATGGAATTTTCTATAATACAGAAATGCCAGTTTCCTTCAAGCACATACTATAATTGCTATCTATTTAAGAATGCATTGCTATGAAATACTTACATGATAAATTTCTTCTGTGACACATTATTATTTAATATTTATGTATCAGCATATTAATTCTAGATGCAAACTGGCAGCTAACCATCATTACTTCTAATAAATTAATTGGTTTTAAATTTTTCCTGTTCATTTTAGTGATAGGCCAGAGAGTTAGCTAGTGTATAGTATTTTTTGCACCAGTTTTCATGACACTATATTCCTTTCCATCCACTGAAGACCCACCTTGCCCAGTTTAATGATTAACATTTAATGTTTTCATGAAATGGAAATGATTACACTGGATATCCTATCCTGCAAGAAACAGACACAGGCTATGGACAACAGTTTTCACCTCTGCAGTCGCTGAAAAAAATCACAATGTAATCAACTGATTCAACATCACATCTTTGCCTGCCTTTGACATAGATATGGGAAAATCCAGTGGAATCACAATGTCCCACATATTATTTTTAGTCTACTAGTCTTATGAAATGTTAGTTACATTGATGTTGTCATTCAAATTAAGTTATTCACTTTATCCAGCTTTTTCTTTTCCCTCTCATTTAGAGCACCATGTATTCATTTGGTCCTGATCTTGCTCCTTATTTTACATGGCCTTCTCAAATGCTTTGGTTGTTCTTTGCTGGCTTTTAATGACTTTTTTATGCCTTACCTAGCCTTCATTTGCATAAAGACACACAGAGAATGTCTTCAAAATTGGATCATGAGTAATTTTAAGTAGCCTTAGCTCTTCTCAGTTCCTTATCCTAAGTTTAAGCACTGGTTCCACTTTGTATTGTACAGCTGTCCTTCTCTGTGCAGGCTCCATTTACTCCAAAAGTTTCTCTCTAATACAAAAACTTTAAGTTTCTACTCCCTTACAAGGATTTTCTTTCCCTTTGATATTAGGAACACAAAGAAAACACCATGGTGGTTCAACTTTTTCACCTCCTATGAAAAGGTTTATTATGTTGCTCTCCTGACCTGATTTTTGTTCTGTGATTAGTAACTATGTGCATATAATCCCTATTATCTTCTCAAGTACTCCCCAGAGATTATCAAGGTCTTGTAAGAAGTCTATCTTTTGCTCCTAATAGATGCATCACTATGTGCATAAGCCTCTATGCAGTCCTCATTGATATCTTAAACTCAGTTATTCATACACTTGGTAGTCACCCCTCTGGGCTGCCCTTTTCTATCATCACAGGTATAAGATTGTGACATCTCTATCAGATAATATTGCTTGTTATATTTGTTGTATATTATATATCAAGCATCCAGCACTCTGTATGTATTGCAAAATGTGTGCAAGGGGTTCATAAAAGCTAGCTGTGAACTTGTTGAGCAATATCATATTTAAGAAGTACAGTCAGAGCTCTTGATATCCATTTCAATACCTTGCTAAAGTTGACTTTGTTTTTAATTATTTTTCTTTCTTTTGATCTACTTCTATTATGAAATAATTTCCTTACTCAAATGTCAGTGTCATTTTTTAGAATTTAGATTATTTTGGTCTTCTTCTCCAGTCAGGCTGATTGTTTCTGGAAAATCTATTCCTGGTGTGACACAAAATGCTAAAAGCATGCCTGAAGAGTTTACATAATAGGTCAATCTGCTTTTTCATTGTATTTGCAGGTAACATAGTTTAATTCATTATTGCAATACCCATCCCCACATTTTCTAACTAATGTCCTGCCTTTAAACTCTAGGGTGTAATCTTATCATTTTAGATTTTAAGGGATGGATTTTTATCCTTCTGAAATAAACTCTACATGCAGAGATTAATGTCCTTGGGTGAATTATGACACATTACTATTCCTTATTCCTAAAACTCAATCTATTCCCAAGATACCTAGACCATATGCATTACCTTGTCTTACTAGTGTCAAGCCAGCTAGAGTTTAGTATTTTTTCTTTCTTATGAGCCCCCTCAAATTACTAGGCCTTTGTGTCAGTAGTTCAGTGTCCTTATTTAGCTCTCTATTAGTGCATATGAAAGACCATATTATTCTTTAATGATCCATAAATGAGGATATAGTCATGTGCAATTTAGAGGGGGAAAAGACCACAGTGTGTCTAGATGTTTATTCTTAGTGTTCAGGGACACAAAGGAAAAATATTCTTAATATAAGTCAAATTAAATGTCAGTAACAAGGGAAAGAAAAATCTTTCTTCCTCTTTCACTGGTGGAAACTTTATGCCTACTCATTAAGTTGCAACAGGGAATTTAGACAGCCCAGTGGAATATAAAACAAAACTAGTGCTGTAGTACAACAACTGAATATATATCACCAAAACACCACCATTTCATGATTGAAAAAATTACTGAACTACTCTTCAAATGCAACATTGTATTTAGAACTGTTTTTTACTCTAGTTTTATTCTAGTTTTGTATATTGCTTTACATCATTTTTTTTGATGAGAATTATACCCTTACAGTGTTGTCATTTTTGAGGATACTGCCTTCTATGAATGTTTTCAGTACCGAATAGCACTAATTTTCCACAAACTTGTGAAAAAAACCTTGTTTCAGCAATGAAGTTCCCAGTCGAAAATAATTGAAAAGCAGTGACAATCAAGCTCCAAGGCATGACATCTGTTAACAACCTGGATTCTGTACCACTGCGCTTCAAAGAGAGATAAAGGAGGGAAGTCATTCTAATAACACTATGTAGTGACCATGATGGTAACAGATATAAGCCACATTTCAATGCTCTGTGCAATAGTTTAATAGTCCTACTAAGTCAGCTGTTTCATATAGTGAGAATACCGAAATTTCACCATGTAGTTTACAATTCTTCATATATCATGTGATCTAAATGCTAATGAGGATTTAAAGCTCCCAATTCTCAAAAGAAAATCTGGGAAAACTGAGCATTTTGTCCAGCCTGTATTCAGAATGAAAAGGTGGTGATCTGGGAATATGAGAAGACACAATGGATGTCATTGTGCTCCCACCTTCCTGTCATGTCACAGTGGTATGACATATTTCTTAAGGCAGTAACCTACATTAATCTTATAATTCATAGATTTGGTTTAGGTAAATCCAAATGACCTCTGATATATTCAACTCTGGATCAGTGAAGAGAAGGGGAAGTTAGGCACGACATTGATTTTTCATCAGAGGAATCTGCTATGTTGTTTGTTAAAATGGAGTTCTGCCTCAAAGTCTGCATGAATGCATCTGCTGAGCATATACCATTTAATCAAGCCAACTAATCTGGCCCTGACAATTTAAGAAGTTATACTTCTAGTAACGCAGTCAGTCCTTCAGACAGAGCTTCCTGCCCTGAGAACAGAGCAGAGGAACAGAACATGTTCCTGTGCTCAGCTGCTTTGGAGACACTTTTCACATCTCATCTGAAAGGGACAGGGAAGGCAGGTTTGTAATTAAGATACAAGCTTTTGCATTGAAGTTGTTTTGCGATTGTATTGAGATGTGTGAGACTCATGTTCCAGTCTGGTAATTCTTTTAAGCCTGACTGGTGTTTGGCAATGGCAAAACTTAACATGGCAAATGCCTGACCTTTGAGTCAGTTTAAGATTCACAGAGTCTGTCTATCAAAACATTTAGGTTCAGCAATGTATCTGTTAAGTGTCCAACACTTGACTGGAGCCAAAACATCAAGTCTTTATACAAGGTACTGAGGAATGAAGGGAACTCTATCTAGTTCCACAGAGAGGAAGAGAAGAGATAGTTTTCACTCCTTAGGCTGCTGGAGACCCCAGCATGTGTGAGAGCCAGATTCCTCACCCTGCTTCAGGCAGATGTAGAGGATTAGACTGTGAGACCCCCAAGACAGTTAGCTAAGCAGTGCAGTACCATCTGAGACCACTTGTGTGCATGACCCAAAAGAGAAAAGTAGTGCATTAGAAATTTTATCTAACTGCCAGTACTGTGCATCATGTTCTGAAAATTTACACTGTGAGAGCAGAAGCCTTTACAAAACTTATCTTTAGATTTTATCATTGAGTGGTGTCACTGATCAGAACTCAAAACAATAAAACACTACTTTTAGTTAATGGGCTATATTAACATTATTGTTAAACTTCTCATCATTCTCAGCTCAATCTCAATTGGACTTCCCCTGCATTTCAAAGTTTGCAGTGTGTCAGGACCCAGATTTTCATCCACAATTTGATTTTACAAGTTTTCACATGCCTAGGATGAAGTATGCTGTAGAAGTTCACCTGGAAAATTGCTTCTAGATCAAATTATTTAAGAGTCTGATGTCCCCCTCTGTAACACACTAAGACAATTCCTCGAAAAAAGCACTCTCCTCTAACTTAAATGAAGAGAGGGACAGAATAATACATTAAAAATATATGTCAGGGAGAAGTGCAGTAAACAACTTAAAATGCATTGGGAATCTGACTGCATTTGACTTCTCTAGTGGGTGGCATTAGGATTTCCAGAACAGTGTAAGTCAACATTTTAAATTAATTGAGAGCTGTAGCTCATTGCAGTTCTTTTGAAAATTTGAACAATATAAATTAGGCATTATTAAAACCTGAGTTACATTCATATACTGTATTTATTGCATTTTCTTCATAATGTCAAATAGACTGTGGATAAAAATTATAAAAAGCTTTAAAAAACAGATAAAACTGAGTGTGCTTTTTCAGTTTAAGAAATCAACTACTCAAGATATCAAATTGAAATACAGAACAGTTTGAAAGTGAACAGAAACACTGACAGCTCTTGATCATCTGTCAAAGATTCAGATGGGTTGTGCAAGGATCATGCACATGCTTTGGATGCAGAAATAATGGAGTGAGCTATGGGTAACATAAGTGCAGAGGTAGTCAGACTTTCATAAGTCATGCGCTGCTCTACATAGACATACTTACACTATTCTTAATGTCATCTGAGTCTAGAAGTTGACACTTTTCCAAAATCTAAGCTCCTGATAACTTCAGGTTTTTGGAATTTCTCTCCAGTTTCTCTACACCTGGACTTTGGGTGTACTGTATTTGCACTAGTTCTAGAGCAGAATTAAGTCTTACATGGAAGATTCTCGTGAGTCTTCCTGATACCAAGCTCCATCTGCGAAAAGTCACCTGGAAATTTCTGACAGCACCCTCCTTGCATCTTGTTATTATCTGATGTATCCATTATCTGATTCATACCAATTTCCCGTTATCTTCAATAAGTAGCAACCTGTATGCATGCACATTTTTTTATATAATAGTTTAAAATTCAGAATATTTAGTTTAACATCCTTTTGCATGGTCACACTTCCAACATCTGGAAGGTAATGCTAGGTATTTGATGGGGCCCATCATATCTTTTTAGACCCCTTAGAACAGAGAACCCTTAGCTGGGGAGCAAAAATAATGAAATAGCATACTTTTTTCTGAATAGGGCTGGGATAGAATGCAACAAGTCTAATATGCAATTTGTGTTCAAAGGAGCCAAGTGATAAATTCTTGAGAGTGAATTAAGGGTTAACAATGAAACTGTTTCTTATACTGAAGCATGAAAATAAATCTGGTATCATCTGTAAATCAAATTCCTGTAGATAAAGACTAATCTACTGATTTCAAAGAAAGTAGGATAAGCCCTAGGAATATGAGCAATACAAATATGTATAACAAAGAGTTAATAAATAATGTAAGCTTCAATATCTCCACTCTTAATTGCGGCTATATGTCAGGCCCAGTGTTAAAGAGAGAAAAAAACTCTCAGAATACCCCATAACCTAGAGCTTCCAGCCAAGTTACTGTTCCCGACAGGCTGGAAGTCCAGGGTCAGCCTATATGAGTTACAGTACAGTAAATCCTGAGCATGTTGATTTAAAAGAGCTATCTTATTTGGCACTCTCTTAGAGATAATTTAAGATAAAAGGCTGGCTCTGCTCTCAATTATGTAACTGTAAATCTGAGGAGTCTCACAGCCCTGAGGTAGTCCTACAACAGGAGCCAACTAATGTCAAAATCCTTGGATTTATTTTTTGATTTATCTGAGGAGCTTTTTTAAGGACTAGAAGAAATCAGTTTTCACAATAACAGAGCAGATATTCTGTAAAATATAGTTAATTTCCATTTCCCTAATTAAGAAATTAGTGGTTAGAAGAACGTCTGTTGACATAACAAGTTTCCAGTTCAGTACAAAAGCATTACTTCACTTTCACTTTCAGTTTGACTTTGATGGGAATAACCCCCTGAATGCTGTACATGCTGAAGTGTCTTCCAGGGCATCAGTTTTGACCAAAACTCATTAAAAGCAGCTGGAACTTTTTCACTGAGGTAAAACAGATTTTGAACCAAGATCCACTTATGGCAACAAGCATTGTATCCATCAAGCCAAAGGTAAAGTTAACATGTACTAAAATCACTTAAAAGTAAAATCTTCATGTCACCTGGCCACCTGTATATTAAGAAAAAATTCTTCACTTGGAGGGTGATCAAGCACTGGAACAAGCTTCTGAGAGAAGTGGTTATGGCCTCAAGCCTGTCAGTGGTCAAGAACTATGCTGTTAGATATATTGTTTAACTTTTAGGTTGTCCTGTCCTGTGTGGAGTCAGGAGTTAGACTCAATATTCCTCCTCAGTCCCTTCCAACTCAGGATGTGATATGGTTCTATGAACTGATTTCCAAAATAGTTAAAGTAACATTAAGTTTTTCAAAGCTTAAGTCAGCTTCTTTGATCATATTTTTTTTTTTTTTTTTTTTTTTTTAAAGATTAAACTCTTATTTCTGGTATTGTTTGTTGGTTGACAAATCAGATATCCAAAATCTTTGCCAGATTAATACGCAACTTTTTTGAAGGTTGATATGCCAGAGCAATGTATCTGGTGTTTCAGAGTACAGGAAGACAAGTAGAAAATTAGAGTAGCTTTGTAGCATGGAGACAGCATACTCTAATAGAAACTAATATTTCAGTTGCTAAGATTAATGCAGCCATTTTTATACTTTGTTTTGGATACTGATAAAGCGCCTGAGGCCTGGAAGATCTGAAAATGAAGGGAAAGAAGATATAGAATAACTGCTTAACCAGATGGAATACCATTTCTTTATTTCTTACTCACAGGAAAAGTCAGAGGCAAAATAAATCCCTGTCACTGGACAATCTGAACACTGTATTTGTGTGTTCACATCATAGTACTTATTGCTATAAACAACATCACAGGGGCCACTTTTTTTTTTATCTTGTTTATTTCCATTTCAGAATGAGAGAGAAACCAGACCAGTTTTTGAGATAAATTTACTGAACAGAGGAAAAATTTTGGGTACACCAATCTTTGAAGTTCTCAGTTCTGGAATGTAGTTGTAGTGTTTATTTTGTGAATGAATCGTCTTGTTATCTAAGGTCCAATAGCCTGTTATCTACTGGATCAAATAAAACTGGTATTTATTGCAGACTTCTTCCTCCCTGACCTACTAGACATGACTTTGTTCTTCTCACAAACATGCTATTGTGTGGCACCTACTGAATTGCTGCAGAGAGTAGAGGTACTGCTCTGTTTCCATCTGCTTGCCTACAAACACTGATTTTTGTTTGCAAAATGGACTGCAGATTCCAGAATATGTATTGTAGAGGGAATTTTCAGATGTCTGTAAGTGTACTCTATTCATTTTGTCAGAACCAGTAAACCAATTAAAATCGCCTTGAAATAAAAATCATTCAAGAACAGATGGGCACCATTCACATTGTTTTCTTATGAAGAAGTGTGGGAAAGCACTTATCAAGCAATGAAAACTACTGTGTTAAAAGGGATTTGAATAATGGTTATGAAATAAATTTTCATATTTTCATGAGCTGAATTTCACACACTTGACAATTTACATTCCAAATACAAGCGATTTCCAGGATGTCTGTGTCTCGTGGAGAATAAACAAAACATGCAGTAATCTGCAACTGATATGATTTACAGTGGCAGCTTCTCATAGAAAATATCATCTGTCCACTGGGACTTTTGCCATTTTATTGCTCAGACTTCTCTCATATTGTATAACTTCAGAAAAAGAAATAAGATTTTCTCCTGGGGACAAATATGCTAAGATGTTCACTTATCGAATTTTATTGACAGTGTATGAGTATATATTGTCAATAGGAAACTGTATGGCCTTTTTTTTTTAAGATGGTGTTAAGCTAGGTAGCATGTGTCATCTGCTGACAACTTCTGCTTTTTCCTTCAGACTGATTATTTACACCTAAGCCATTTTTTACCTGAATGAACATTTTTCTTAGAAAGTTTTGTGTCCTGTTTTTTGCTAGCATAATCCTAGAATTTTTCATGCTTGCATATAAATAAAAACAAAAATAGTGGAAACTGCATTTATTATTTGAAAGAGTGGTGAATTTCAATATCCAAGCTGCATTTAATGGAGAATTATTGAATTTAGAAGATTTGTGGAATTCTTTTAATGTATGATTGGGTAAAAATGACTTGATACTACAGGCACTTGTGATTCACATTTCATAACCGTTGAGTACTAAAAGCTAGAAAATATTGATGTAATCCATCTGCTTGAATATACTGAAATAATTGTGAGGTATATGTTTCTTATTTACTGTCCTTTTGGTTTTACATATTTAATGGAATCATGTACCTAATAGTAGTTCTAAATCATTTTTATCCTTGGACAGTTGCAACTCTGGATTCTGTTACAAATATTTTTAATATCTATGAATCTTAAAATTCTACCTTCCTCTCATCTCCATTTGATTCTATTTCATCCATGGTTTTATAGTGTAATGTTGGAATGGTAAATCTGCAGATTAACCCTCATGCCTGTGAAGGATGTTATTGACCTCGATGGTTCAATTTATATGAGAACCTACCTACTGGGACATCATTATGAAACTAGTATCATAAACTGCCTGAATAGATGTCACTAACTAATTATTAACTAGTCATTAACAGGTTAATGACATTAACAGATATGATTAACTTGTTCCATTAACAGCCTGAATGATTCCATGAGTCACATTTTACTATGAATTTCTGGTGCAATAATGATAACCTATGGGCCCTATAAATTTTAACTATTTTATAGGTATCCATTAAGAAATTATGACATTAATGAAAGCAGCAGTCATTATCAGAGTCATAAAAATGACCTAAGATCATCACCGGTAAGGCACTCTACCCCTTGCCCAGAAACCTTGTACCTATACCTAACAAAATTCACCAGTGAATAGAAAAATATAAAACCAGTAGCATCGTCAGAAATATTAGTAAGGAGAATACATGTCAGTAACAGAACTGCAATGTTTCAGAGCCTAGACAAACATTAGGTAATAAAGGCATGGGGTAAACTTAATTTGCAAATCTGGACCAGAATTTGTTCTCAGTTACAATAAACTCTAGATTAAAACCAGAAAATATTCTCACTATTTCTTTAAAGATTTTGTAAAATTGAACAGTACTTAGTGACAAGAGTTACTAAAGGATTAGGGATGCTTGTGATTTCTGTTCTTTGCTTGTTACATCAGTGAACTGGCACCTTTTTATAGTTTCATTTTTATATATGATGCATTGCTGGATGTAAGAGAGGCAAGAAACACTTGGTAATGAAATGGGAAGTGTTTAAAAAAGCAAATCCCTGTAGGCAGAAACTGCAGTGCGGTTTGAATGACAGAAATGTAACCAGAAATCAAAACATTCCTTAATTGTTTATTTATTATACAAATGTTAATTGCCTTATGCCTTACATGGACTGTACAATAGGACAGGTTAATTGGGCTGAGAAATGGCTAGCTCTGAAGATGCAAACTCAGAATAATTAAAAGTCCTGCATCATGTTAACAGAACTCTCCTGTTGTTTGGGATCCAAGAATATTGTTTTGCATTTTTTTTTCTTTCTCTTTCTGTTAAATAGTATGTGATTTCTACCATAAATGAAGAAATCCAAGGATACAGATTTGGCTGAGTAGCGATATCATGTGAGACAGATTTTCATGTGGATTTGAATGCATTGTGGGAAATGAAAGGACTATATAGGTCTGAATGACTTACAGTGATTCTTTCAAAGCCTTATTTGCATCTGCCAGTACTAAACAAGACAGCAGGAGCCCTTAGTACTGCCAGGAAACAAAGTGGCCTCTAATTGCTTATATGTTGATTGCAAGCTTTTCAGAAACAAATCCATCACATAAAATATCTCCTAGGTTGCTGAGCAGTCCATTGGTCACATGACTACTTTTAATAAGGGCAGACAAAGAGAAAGATGAGTTCTTACAGGGGTGACTAGGCAGAAAAAAATAATTTGAAAAGTGGAATCTAATTCTCACTGATCCTTATTCACACCAAGGTGGCTTTACAGCATACCAGCAGCATAAAAAAAGGATGAAGTAAGTGTAAATTACAGTTATAACTACAGTATAACAGTACAGTAGTGTCAAAGCAGCATAAAAGACCTTTATTTCAGGCAAGGATTTGATGACTGCTGTTCTAGTTGTACCTGAGCAACCCTGAAACTATCTGCGACAAAACAGAGCTCAGGGAGGCTAACACCAGCCACTTACCAGGCAGTAATTTGCTAGCACTATTTATAATAACTCACCTCCTTCTTGCTCTAGCAAGTTTGTTCAAAGCCAATACAAGCTGCATTGCATAAGCTCTAATCAAATTCTTCCCCAGAAGTAGGATTGTCCTCACTGTAAGGTCCAGGTCCATTAAGTGACAAAAAGCATTTGAGCTGGAGGGGCATGAAGAAGAATCTTTTCCACAAGACAGAGCATTCTATTCTGGTTGAACATAAATCAGAAAATATCTTTGTTCTGGAAAGGACAGGGAGAGAAGCCAGATTTATATGTGGCTGAGAAAAACTTTGTTTTCCCTTGTCCCATTAAGACTAAGACACACATAAGACACAGTTACATAGCGTTTTCTGCTTCATTTCGTTAACTAACTCACCGTTTTCCAGATTTCTTCTCAAAAGACAAAACATCATGAGGAACCACTGTGTCCAGTGTGTATTTTTGTACATAGTAATATCCCATACACAAAACTATGAACTATGCATTTGCTGATATGATATCTTGACTGTATTCAGAATAATCACTTTCTCAGTTTTATTTTCATGTGTGTTACTGGGCTAAGAAATGGAGATGATGTTCATGTATTTTCATTTGCAACTTTTGATCAAACCAGGTTTCTGGTAGGTGTACAGAGTTCTTTCTGGACTGTGTTCTTCTCAGTGTAAATCATCTGTTGATCATCCAAAGCTTATAATTATTTTATGCAAATAGTTTCAAGAACATAAACAAGAGAGAGTAATCCCCAGACTTCCCCTCAGCTTCTAACTCAGGAAAAACATGGGATAAGTACACATCTTCATAATTTTCTATAGGCCAGCATTTTTCTTCTGCATTTATGTACAATCCTGCTGGATCACCTTCTTCAGGTATGTTTATGGTGTGTTCATTCACTAATATGGTTTTGAACTTCCCATCCCTTCATCAACCAGGTTAGAAATGATCTCATTGTCATGAATTTCTTAGTTCTGCAGAGAGGAGTTCTCTTCCCATGAAAATCAAAACATGGGAGAAAGGACACGGTTTGACACTATTTTTCCAGCATAGCATTGCAATCAGGCTAGTTTTTTGCTTTTCAAAACACAAATGCTCTCTAGAGTTGGATCCTAAAAGTAGACTCAGGTAATAGCAGCGCACATAAGCATGCAATATCAACAGTGAAGTTCAGGGACTTGTAGATGCCTCCTCCTCTAATCAAGTTTCAAAGCTATTTAGAAGTAAACCTTTTTTTTCCTGCTGCACGTACTTGTGGTCACTGGGAGACTTCAGTAGAAAGGCAGGTGTTTTATGTACATTTTCAGTGTAGCATCCAATTCCTTTCTGTTTATACTAGTCAATTAGACAAAGACTCCATTTACTAATCAGCATTACAGCAGTTACTTTTGTCTCTGTGGCTGGGAGGTGTGAGCTACTCATTTTTCATAGATGTCCCAGACAATCTGTTAAAGTAGTATAGATGTTGAGTTCAGATCATTATGCTCACACAGATATTCTCAAAAGACAGTTTTCTGTGCATATAGATCTAATTCCAGGGGAAAATAATTGCTTCCATATGAAAAGGTTAGCCAAAAGACTCAGCTATGTTTGTGAAGGAGATACCATCCTGATCAAAAAATTTGACAGGCTTTTTACATTATTACTGGTTTTATGTTTTTAATCATTCTTCAATCAGGTAGAAAACCTGTTTGCTTCTTGGTTAAATTTTTTTTCCACACACCTGGATGTCTGTAAGGTACAACTTAACAGTTCACTGCTCAGCCGCTTACAACCCTGTATTTCCTAGCATAGAAACAGTAACCTAGAGCAGGGAATGTCTCTCTTACCTACTCATAGGTATAAGAAAGGAGAAGAAAGAGGTACTTTCAAGGGAAAATCCTCAAGAACAGAATTGAAATGAAGGACAAAGCATTTTGTCACTTCTCAAATAATGTGGAGGGCTTTTCCTGTTTATTTCATACCAGTAGCTACTTCTGAAATAAAATGTGAAGTGGGTTAGAAACAGTGGATTAGTAACATAAGGTTAGTTACTACATATCTTTGAAATGTTGAAATTAGACATTTTAAATTAGAAATGTAACAGATCATTTCAAATAGGTATAAATCTTGGCTTTAAAGTAATAGCTAGACCCCATTCTTTTTGCATACTGTCGCAGAAACAAGCTAATACTGCAGAGTTTAGAGAACTGTATAGCAAGATTTTGATGGCAAGAAGGTACCACTCTTTAAGCAGATATGCTCTTTTACTAAGAAAATCCACACTGTGCTTTGGCTTTCTGAAGTAGTTACTTAAATGTACCTGTGTGAGATTTCATTGTATTTTACTACTTCTCTTGTTTTAATGAAGTCAGCTATGGAAATTAATTATACATTTGCATCAAGAAACTTATTATTTAATATTTTGCTCCAGCAAATCTAAGTGAATAATCTGCATGGAAAGACCCTGATTTCTGCTGTCACATCACTGTTCTGTGGTTTCACATGTTGTGCAGCAGAGAGAAAAAGAGCAGAAATAACTACTGTGATTTATCAGCACTGGTTACATTAATTAACACTTCACTGCTTGAACTACAGTGCACCCCCACACATGTTCCCATGTCTCATTATTTCCATAATCTAGCATTCATTTAGGCTTCACAACATAGCATACAAAGATTACAATGTTAATTTTTAAATGAAACCCAAAGGCAAGTTTAATTTTAAACAGCATTAATTTTCATGGTGAAAGACTTCAGTGGTTTGTCTTATGCGAGGATGTTGATATTAAATTTGCTATTTAATAAAGACTGATGAACAAATGGAGAGAAGTTTGTCAATGCGGGTTTGTCAGTTTTGCTTCCTTTCCTCACAAGTTAATGACATTTGCTTCATAGACCATCCCTAATGATGCAAAGGAGATCTGGTGTTGCACAAGTTGCTGCTGCTGTCTTAGTTCAACAGCATTAGGCAATCACACAAGTGTGGCACATTAGAAAGAGATGAGCAAGACTTGCTGAAGTAAAATACAAAGTTGTCAATTTGTTAAATAAAATGGAAGGATGTCTATGTATCTATTTTTTTTTCTTTTTGGGGATGAGTCACAGTTCAGAAAAAGTTCTACATTTCAGATGCAGCACAAAAAAACCCCAACAGGAACAACATGGAAGCAAAACATTTCATATCAGCTGAACATGAAAGATCATAAAGGGTGCCAGTGACTCTCTTGTTACAATCACAATAGTCCCAAAATATGTATTTTAGATTAAAATCACAGAGCCATGAAAAAACCTTTGGCTTATTTGGCTTAGGCCTTTGACAAGTTTAATGATACAAAAACTGTACCGAGGTAAGTTTGCTGTAGCTGGGCCAAAAGAAAAAAAAAAAAAGTCAACAATATTTAGGTCCTATATCCAAAAGCAAAAGAAAGATGTTTTACTTATTTGGTCTTACTCTGTATACCTCCAAATCAACCATCAGTGGGGAAAAAAAGGATAACTCTTCCCATGCGAACTTCATCCTAGACAATTGAAACCTCATATGAATTTATTTCATTGAAAATATCCAGTTTTGGTCATAACTCCACAAAGAACACTTGTGAATCTCTGATGCTCTCAAATACAGACTGAAACCATGTCTCTAGTATCTCTTGGGACAGACTGAAAACTTGTTTTGGAGCTCATTTGACTGATCTTCAATGAAGCTGATATTCTGCCTGTGTGTACTATACATACATTGATTGCCATTACTTTCATCTGGGTAGGTAAGATAAGAAGATATCATAGCAAGCCTTTGAAATGAGGCTGTATCACATAGTAAATGTTTCAGAAGTAATCATATTAGTTCAGCTATTCTTTCAGGAGGGCCTACTAAATACCACATCTAGTGCTAGACTCATAAAAATAGGTGGCAGGGTACTGCAAACACTCCAAGTAGCATTACAAGATCATATTTCGGTCCTTAAAAAATCATTTTCCCACAGACACATGACTGTAGTTTCACCAGTGACAGTGGGAATTATTCACTGATATCAGTGCCTGGAATGTGGCTCACTGCTAACATAATATTTGGTTTCACATTGCTTCCAAAAGTGGAGGGAATATTGCAGGTTTCCTATCAGGCTCTACTATATGCTGGCTGTTTATTTTTATTTAAATTAACTTGGTTACTCTAATGATTTAAACTGCTCCTATAATGCCTATTGTTTATCATTTCTTTAAAGAGACAGTCACATAAGTTTCTCCCTAGTAAACTCAAGAGACCCTGTAAATAAGCTGCAATATGACAGTTTCCTTCTGTAAGAGACAGTTTATGACCAGAACATAAAATCAGAATAAATGGAACCTCTCATCTGAAATGATAGAAATGTTGATTCTTGTTTTCCCACCCTTAATTATATTACACACAGTCAACTCAATACAGCCATTACATGATAAACTAATTGCTTTCACACCCTTCCAGAATGAAGGTGTTCAAATAATTAAGAAGCAAATAGATTAATTTACCCCTGTTTATACTGTTCTCATGCTACTGGAACCCCATACGTTTTGTGAATGTGAGATAGCTAGTGCACATGAGCCTCTGGTAGTGACTATGTGCTAGAAGTGTGGAAAGAGAGCAACATTTTAAGCTCTTGGGTAGCAGAGATAATAACCATACAGGTCTTATACAATGTACTACTATGGAGATAAAATGTCACAGGACTGTTGCACAACTTCTGAATAATAGGACATTAAGGTATGCAGATACCTTGCATGAAGAAAAAAAAGATGGATAGATGAAGTTTAAAAATAGGAAATAAGACTTTTTTTCCTTCCTGTATGAAAGGAAAGCTCCCTGATGCTGAGGTTATTCATTACACCAGGACAGAAGCAATTTGTTCAACTATAGCTCAGGTAGTGTCAGCAGTTTCATTACAAATCCATTTCTAAGAGGTCTGAAGCCTGACTAATTTTTTCAGGCCTGAAACATTTCCTTAAAGGTCTGTGAGCATCAAAAAAATATCATAGACTTATGTGTAAATATTTTTCTCATTTACTAGTTAAAAAATATAAAATATTTTAATTATAATACCTTGCAAGTAGAGGGTTTTCTTCATTCATTCTTTTAAATTTCTTTCAGCTGAGAGACACAAGTTTTTCCTTACTGGGTTGCCCAATGGCTTTAATTTTTTCAGACATATTTAGAAGTATTAAAGGGGCAGTTCCAGCTTTCCCCTCTCCTTCCTCTCCCCTAAAACTTTAGGCTCTTGTAAACAGTTAGCTTACAATGACCTTTTACTTCTCTGATGTGTGTGGCCACTCAGCTTCTGCTTCTAAAAATTCATAAGCAGCTGAGTTTATTCTGATAATAGCCTGTAATTTCCGAAGGTTAATATTCAAAGTTAGGCTTGCAAAACTTTCAGTGTATTTTGCCCTCCCTGCCATGCCACTGAATCTGAAAGATAATAGAGGTTGGTAGTAACAAGGTGAAATTTTATCTTTCCAAGAGGTTAACATCTAGAGCCCTTAACAATGATTTTTTTTTTTCTTTGACTATCTTTTTAGACCTAGAGTAATGTAGAATTCTGCACATCTAGAAAAGTTGAAAGATATTATTCCTAAACTTCCTGTATTCCCCTTTCTTCTTTCTACAGCTTTTATTTAAAATCTTCCCCCGACAAGTTTTTCATTTGAGTTTGTCTCATATGTTTAAAGAAACATGTCACACAGTTTTAACATCCTCTCAGGAAACTGTTTAGTCCATGGATATCAGCAGGTAAATTGCTGTTTTACAACTGAGGGAGATTTATTCATATATTTTCCATCGCTTTGCTGAAAAACAGCCATAATACAGTATGCAATGCCACAGAACACTTCCAAAAAGAATGCAGACTAGGTCTTAAAAAGTTCTGTCAGCATAGTGGCCCAGTGGACTATTGCTTTATCTTGCTATAGTTCCTGTGACAACTGAGACCTGCATTATAGTACTGCCATTTAAAATTTCCTGCGGTACATTTTCCATTTCTTGTGAGCTTGTCCTCTCTTTTTGGCTTTACATACTTCTTTTCTATTTTCATGCTTTTCTCAGCTAATGGAAACTGAGATTATGTACATTATAGGACACACAGTTTGGTGATGTTAAAAGTGTAGGTATTGCTTTTTGGAACTTTAAATTAAAATTTTTCCACTGCAATTACTTTCAACAGATTATTCCTTTAACTTGTATAACAGTTAAACAGATTTAAAATTAATTAGTTCCCAAGCAGCTCAGAAATTAGTGTGGGATTTCTTAGTCAATGAAGTAAAATGGCACAGAAACACGATCTATTTAAGCAGAGACATTCTAGTTAAAGGTATTTAAATTATAGAACCACTCAGTACCACTTGATGATATACTACAGCGGAACACTGTGTGCACTCTTTCATAGAAATGTTAACATTAAAATAAATTTCATATCTACAAATAGCTCATGCAGAAATAATTGGTCATTAGCACCATTTCATAGCATTGGACAGTGCAGAATAGTTGAGGAAAACTTCAGATTATTTACCACAGGTTTTACATTTGAAATTAGTATAAGATGCATGTAATTTGTTCCTTCCTCTAAGAGACACAAAACAGCAGCAAGTTGTACTATAACCAACACCAGACATACTGATAGCAAGTGTACTGCAGTATCTTCTGAATATGCTGACCCCAAAGTACTTTTTCAATGAATTAGATTTCTGTTTCAAACTCCCTGAGGTCCACATATCTTTCAAAAATTAATTTGTTTCCTTGCTTTGCAAACTGATTTTCTTCCAAAAGGTCATTAAAAAACAATGTTTTGCCTCCTTCTGCAGTTCATAAAAATCTTATTCTGTGCCTCAGAAGTGTAGCAAAACTTGCAAGTAATTAAGTCCCCCCCTCCCTGTTTTTAATTGATGGCATTTTAGAGCTAAACTCCAGAGGCATGAACTGTGCCAGTTCCTGATGCATTGAAGGGTTTGGCTAGTGTGCATATTACCTCCACTACATTAGACTCCCTTAGCACTGCCAAGTATAGCATTAGAAAATTCCATCATGGGATCAGATTGGGATTCCTGATTTGTCTTGTCTGGGAGTTGAAGGCCAGGTGTCTTTTTTGTTTACTTGTTTTCATAAAAGCTCTTATGAGTTGTTACAAAACCATGGCTGACATCTTACTGTGATTTTTCAGGTGCTTTTAAACAGCTACCTGGTTAATAGTAGAAAAATGTTGTATTATGTGGCAAAGTGAGTACAAGTGCTTGTGTGCATTTCAGAGAGGTGAAATTCTGAAGATTTGATTTTCACTTCGCTGCTGGACCTGTTCCGCAGTCTTCATTCATGGAGGTGCTTTCAGTTGGTGTTAGTTGGCTTTATAATCAATCCTGGCATGAAAGACAACTAAGTGACTGTCTCTCACCTGCTTTGTATATTTAAAACTTGCAAAGCTGTGAATGTCAGGTGATTTTGAAACATTATCTCAGGCTCAGGGTAAATGAACACAGTCTGGGATTCAAGCTTACCAGAGAGCACAAAGGAGTCTGA
This sequence comes from Strix uralensis, assembly GCF_047716275.1. NCBI lineage: Eukaryota > Metazoa > Chordata > Aves > Strigiformes > Strigidae > Strix > Strix uralensis. Next base: position 35,267,401 of record NC_133975.1, read on the forward strand.
TTGCTTCTGTTCTGCACACAAATACTGTTCTGTGTGCAGATGCTGGACTACATTCACTGCATCGGTTATTTCTGTCAGCAAGTCCCAGTGATAACTCTGTGCCATGTTCCTTTAGGTCACCTCATATTTCCTCTTGGAAAAACTTTAACTCCTTTAACTCCTTGCTCCAACTTCTGCTCAGATACAGTTCTACTTGATTTAATACATTCTCATGAAGCAAATAGCAAATATTGTTTTGCTTGTTGGTGTGTTGACTTGGTTTTTACAAGAACAAGGCAGAAGAGAGACTAGTGGTTGCTGATCATTATGCTTAGAAGGGAAGCTGTGAGTGCTGCCAAATTTTTATCGCATTAGAACATTTTACTGTATGGGAACATTTTATCACCTTATCCATGACAAACTTTCCATTGCCATACAAGTGCAATCCCGGTCTACTGACTACATGAGAGCAGCAATGCTTTGTTGAAATACCTTTCAGATTACTCTCTTTTCTGTGCCTGTCATCTCATTGTCTGATTTCATTATAGGAGAAGACATTTGTGTCTCTATAAAATAGTGGCATTCATCTTTATAGTTTAAATACTTATTTTACTGTCTGAATTTATTTTAATATAATATCAAAAATTTAACATGTGCCCAAGCTAGAAGAGAAAAAAAAAATCTGTGTCACCACCCGTTAACATAAGACAAAGAGACTTCTACAATTTATAATCCCACATACTCTGACTAATAGTAACCCAGACAATAGGAAGGGTCAATGGAAAGTCACTATCTGCATTTATTGGAATCAAGACACAAAATTTTAAAAATAGAAAAAAGAATAAAGAGAAAACAAAAGTAGAAGTACAATTAAAGGAAAGACTAACAAAAAGGAATTAACAGAACAAATGAACTGCTACCAAGCTGCAATATGCACAAAGACTCCTCTATATCAACTATATCATAAGTATTTCTGCAAGCATTAATGACTGTCTAAAAAAAAAAAAAAAAAGAAAAAGACAAGGGACAGCCAATATTAGATACTAAACTAAAACTAGTAAAAGCCTAACTTGTAACCATCTCCAGCTGTAAATGAGGAACAGCTTTGCCATTCTTTCAATTATTTATCTTTCTTGTTTCCATTGTCTCTTCTTAGCCTGCCATTCCATCAATACCTTTTACTAAACAAATTCTAGAAGAAAAAATGCATGAATATAAAGTGGGGAACAGCTGGATTAGGTAACAATAGGTAATAATATTGCAGAGAGGGACTGGAAAATGGAAATTATTATCCATCTTGAGATCATAGAATCATAGAATCATTCAGGTAGGAAAAGACCCTTGGGATCATCGAGTCCAACCATCAGCCCTACTCTACAAAGTTCTCTCCTACACCATATCCCCCAGCATCTCATCTAAATGACCCTTAAACACATCCAGGGATGGTGACTCCACCACCTCCCTGGGCAGCCTATTCCACTGTCTGACCTCTCTTCTGTGAAAAAGTTTTTCTTGATGTTCAGTCTAAACCTCCCCTGTTGCTGTTTAAAACTAATTACCTGTAAGAAGAGACCAGCACCAACTTCTCTACAATGTACTTTCAGGTAGTTGTAGAGAGTGATGAGGTCTCCCCTTAGCATTCTCTTCCTCAAACTGAACAGTCCCAGCTCCTTCAATCACTCCTCACAGGATTTATTCTCTAGGCCCTTCACCAGCTTCGTTGCCCTCCTCTGAACTTGCTCCAGCACCTCGATATTTCTCTCATATTGAGGTGCCCAAAACTGGACACAATACTCAAGGTGTGGCCTCACCAGTGCAGAGTAAGGGGGGACTATCACCTCCCTACTTCTGCTGGTCACCCTATCTCTAATACAAGCCAGGATGCCGTTGGCTTTCTTGGCCACCTGGGCACACTGCTGGCTCATGTTCAGCTGCTTGTCAATTAGAACCCCCAGATCCTTCTCTTCCAGACAGCTCTCCAGCCACACCTCCCCAAGCCTGTAGCGATGCATGGGGTTGTTGTGGCCCAAGTGCAGGACCTGGCACTTGGCCTTGTTGAAGCTCATCCCGTTAACATTGGCCCACCGACCCAATCTATCCAAGTCTCTCTGTAGAGCCTCCCTGTCCTCATGCAGATCGACATTCCCACTTAACTTGGTGTCATCTGCGAACTTACTGATGATACACTCTATGTCCTTATCAAGATCATCAATAAAGATGTTGAACAGAAATGGTCCCAACACCGAGCCCTGAGGAATACCACTTGTGACTGGCCTCCAGCTGGATTTAGCTCCATTGACCACCACTCTCTGGGACCATCCATCCAGTCAGTGCTTGATCCAGCAGACCGTTTGCTCATCCAGGCCATGAGCAGCTGGTTTTTCTGGGAGAATTCTATGGGGAACTGTGTCGAATGCATTTTGAAAATCTAGGTAGAAAATATCCACAGCTTTTCCCTTGTCCAATAGTCAGGTCATCTTGTCATAGAAGGAGATCAGGTTTGTCAGGCAGGACCTGCCTTTCATAAACCCATGCTGACTAGGCCTGATCCCCTGGTTGTCCATTATATGACTTGTAATGGCACTCGAGATGACCTGCTCCATGACCTTCCCTGGTACCGAGGTCAGACTGACAGGTCTATAGTTTCCTGGATCCTCCTTTCTGCCTCTATTGTAGATGGGTGTCACATTTGCCACTCTCCAGTCCTATGGGACCTACCCACTTAGCCATGACTTCAGGTAAATCATGGAAAGCAGCTTGGCGAGCACATCTGCCAACTCTTGCAGCACCCTTGGTGTAACCCGTGCGGTCCCACAGACTTGTGTGCATCCAAGCACTGTAGCAGGTCTCTAACCACTTCCTCTTTAATTGTGATGACCTCAATCTGCTTCCCCTCCCCATCTCCTAGCTCATGAGGCTGGGTGTCCAGGGAACAGCCAGTTCCACTGCTAAAGACTGAGGCAAAGTAGATGTTGAGCACCTCAGCCTTTTCCTCATCCTTAGTTACTATGTTTCCCTCTGCATCCAATAAAGGAGGGAGATTTTCCCTAATCCTCCTTTTGCTGTAAACGAATTTATAGAAACATTTTTTATTATCCTTAACAGCTGTAGCCAGGTTGAGCTCTAGCTGCTCTTTGGCTCTCCTAATGTTCTCCCTGCATAACTTCACTACATCTTTATAGTCTTCATGAGAGACCTGCCCCCTCTTCCAAAGGTCATAGATTCTCCTTTTGTTCTTGAGATCCAGCCAAAGGTCCCTGTTTAGCCAGGCCGATCTCCTTTCCCGCCTGCTTGTTTTTTGGCACGTGGGAACAGCCTGCTCCTGTGCCTTTAAGACTTTGCTCTTGAAGTATGTCCAGCCTTCCTGGACTCCCATATCCTTCAAGGCAGCCTCCCAAGGGATTTTGTTAATCAGTCTTTTGAACAGGTCAAAGTTAGCCCTCCGAAAGTCTAAGGTGGCGGTTTTACTAAGCCCTCTCTTTCTCCAAGGATCGAAAACTCAACCATCTCATGATCATTGCACCCTAGGTGGCCTCCAACCTTTACTTCCCCCACAAGCTCTTCCCTGTTCACAAGAAGCAGGTCCAGGAGGGCACCTTCCCTGGTTGGCTCACTCACCAGCTCTGTGAGGAAGTTATCCTCCACACATTCCAGGAACCTCATGGATTGTTCCTTCTCTGCTGTGTTGTATTCCCAGCAGATATCTGGGAGGTTAAAGTCCCCCACAAGAACAACAGCAAGTGACTGCGAGATTTCTCCCAACTGTTTATAGAAAGCTTCATCCATTTCACTGCTTTGGTTGGGAGGTCTATAACAGACTCGCACAGCAAGATCTGCTTTATTGGCCTTTAACTTAATCCAAACACTCTCAATCCTGTTATTTTATACTTAAAAGACTGTTGCTGATCAACTCTCTGGTCTACCTGTCTCTGATGAAGAGGACTACGGTGGATTGACCTTGGCTGGATGCCAGGTGCCCACCAAAGCCGCTCTATCACCCCCCCTCCGCAACTGGACAGGGGAGAGAGAATATAAAAAAAGTCTTGTGGATGGAGACAACAACAGGAAAAGATCATCCAAGAAAACAGACTCAGCTTGGGGAAAGTAACTTAATTTATTACCAATCAAATCAGAGTAAGGTTATGAGAAATAAAACAAGTTTTAAAACACCTTCCCCTCACCCCTCCCTTCTTCCTGGGCTCAACTTTACTCATGATTTTCTCTCTCTCCTCCTCCTGAGTGGCGCAGGGAGACAGGGAATGGGGTCTGTGGTCAGTTCATCGCATGTTGTCCCTGCTGCTCCTTCCTCCACAGGCGGAGAACTCCTCACACTCTTCCCCTGCTCCAACGTGGGGTCTCTCCCACAGGAGACCATGATCTTCTCCAACGTGACTTGCTCCCACAGGCTACAGTTCCTCATGAACTGTTACAACATGGGTCACCTCCACAGGGTGCAGTCCTTCAGGAACAGACTACTGTGGTGTGGGTCCCCCACAGGGTCACAAATTCCACCAGCAAACCTGCTCCATTGTGGGCTCCGCTCTCCACAGGGTCACAGGTCCTGCCAGGATCCTGCTCCAACAAGGGCTTCCCATGGGGTCACAGTCCCCTTCAGGTATCCACCTGCTCTGGCGTGGGGTCCTCCACGGACTGCAGGTGGATATCTGCTCCACCAATAACCTCCATGGGCTTCAGGGGATCAGCCTTCCCGCACCACAGGCTGCAGGGGAATCTCTGCTCCAGTGCCTGGAGCACCTCCTCCCCCTCCTTCTTCACTGACCGTGGTGCCTGCAGAGGTGTTTCTCTCACATATTCTCACTCCTCTCTTTGGCTGCAATTGTTTTCACACATTTTTTTTTCCCCTTTCTTAACTACGTTATCACAGAGGTGCTACCACAGTCGCTGATGGGGTTGGCCTTCACCAGCAGCGGGTCCATCTTGGAGCTGACTGGCATTGACTCTATTGGACACAGGGGAAGCTTCTAGCAGCTTCTCACAGAAGCCACCCCTCTATCCCCCCCCCAAAAATCTTGCCACACAAACCTAATACATGGACAAGAATAGCCTTAAACTAATATTCAGGGACAGTCTTTGGAGATCAACAGAAGGGTGAAGGAAACTCTTAAGTTTGTTGTCCGGTAGAACTGCAGAGTCAGTATTACTGACTGTGAAAAAGCCTTAAGAAACTTTCAGAAGACAGGAGTCTGTCAGGGAACAGAGGAGAGCCGTTGTTCTCCACAGGAAGATGAACCAAATAACCTCTCACTTTCCTTCCCCTCCAGCCCTACCGCTCTCTGCCAGCACTGTTATTCATCTATTTTAGATTGGTCATTATAAACACATGTTCAAAATCCTGCTTAATGTGTAAAGTGCTTCAGGGTCATCACTAGCTTCTCTTCATGTGAGAACAGGTGTTTTCTTTCTCCTGCCTCATGGCTGAGAAACCCTCAGGAGTTCCTAAGTGGACCCTGATCAGAGGGGCTTCTCTCAGTGACTTGATACTTCCTGCCTGTGGCAAAATCATCCCCTTCTTTCTCACTGTGTCCTGTCTGGATGCCATCCTTCTCCTAGGAATGGGAATATGTCATAATGATGTGTTCTTTCTGTATGTCTCAGCAGAACCATGCTTTCAACTTTAAACTGGGATTCTTGTTTCCTGGTACTGCTGATGTGGTAAAGCATGTGAGAAACATTGGTTGTCTTGCAGTATAACACTGATTAGTCATATGGCAATATTAGAAAAATAATTGAAACTAGTTCACTCTCAACCATCAACAAAGCCTAAGTATAATCTATCAAACCTAAATGAAACTAACCGACTGATATATCAGAAAAATAAGTTACATGAATAGGATGACATTTTCCTCATATTAGTTGTAAGGAACCTTCTGAGATACTATTGAAAGAGAGGTTGCCATATATATGCACAGTCATTTGTGTACATATATTTTGTTGAATCTTATGCTATGTTGTTGTTATTTAGCCTGTCTTGTTATTATCTCTTCTGCAGCAAATGATAATAGTCCTACTATCCCAGTCTGGTAACAGTATTGAGAGCCACAAGCCACTGAAAATAATGAATTAGTTCTTCTTAAATCACTAGTTTGGTTTACAGCACACAGAATCATTTTAAAATACATTGTTATTTCTATTTTCCTGTTGATTTTGAGGGTTTTTTTGCCCTTGTTCAAGGGACCAATTTTCAAACTTTTGTAACAGGAAAAGTATAAACTTAGTCTTTTTAATAAAGGTTGACATCTATGCCTAATCACAAGTCTGTAGGAGCAAGGCCTGTAAAAGAAGTATCTTGAAACACATAATAATCACAATAGTTGGAACATTTCTATCACTTTTTTTCTGATAAAAATAGTATAACACTGTAAAGAATTCCTCTAAACAAGATCCTCTGTTGGCATTTTATCCACATATTCAAGCGACATGAATCTGATTGGCAACTGTGTTTAAGGTCCTTTTTAGGCCTCTTGAGAAGTGTGTACAAGGACCTAGATGTGAGTAGAGATTTATTTTATGGACACTTCAATATTTCTTTTCTTTGTCAGGATGAGATAAAGGGTTTAAAAAGGAACTTCAGTTCCCAAAGAAGGAAATAAACTATTCTTAGCACTAATATTATCCTTTAGTTGCTCCAGTGGCTTGGGGAAAAAGTGGAAAGGAATTTGTGGGACTTCCCTGCTAGTTTTCCCATCCAGAGATGGTTTGTCCTGAGTGGCTTTCTGAGATTTTTGTTTCTTTCTTTTTCTGTTTCTCAAAAGAAAAAAAATAATCAAGATTTATCCAAATATAGCTGAGATGACTCTCTTTTTTCCAAGGATTGTCTGCAGCTTCTTTGAGTAGTTATTTATTTTTTCAAATATGGATTAATTCTTGCTGTTGCTCACCATTTTCTTATCTGTCCTACTATTTTATAAATCATATATCATGAGATACATATATTGTATGGACATCTTAACTGCCATACCTTCTTTCTTGTTTTTCACTTTTCCATAGGGACTGAAAAAACTTGCATACTATGTTAATGTGACAGACTTGACATTTAGGATGCTTTTGCTAAGTGTACGTGCTTTCATTTTATTTCTTTTTTTAGTTTGATTCTATTTCTGGTTTACAGCAGAATAAATAATTTCTCTGGATGAAATACTTAATAACTTTTAGTTTAAACTTACTGATGGTATCTAAAATATTTGAAGATATTAAGATGAAAGAATTTATAATTAATATATATTTCCTTTTAGTTTCAGTTTAAATTCACAGAAGTTATTACATCCAATGCTGGTAATTACAGTTTTATCTCTTGCAAAGTTAATATTTTCAGCTTTCCGGGATTACTTAAGCACTTCAAACTGTATTTTCCTTTCCATTTATAAATGTGTGAGTGCTGCAAAACAATGAAACATATCCCTTTTCTGACTTTTGCAAGGGAGTTTAGAGCCCATGACACTGTGATGACTCCAGAGCTGCCTTCTCAAAGAGAGATGACAAATTGTGTTAATTATAACAAATGTCAGTTGTTGAAATGATTTATTGCATGAACAGTGATTGGGTGGTTATACACTGTAGAGTGGAGGCCATGCAAGACTTTCATATGAATGCAAGCACACGCTATTCACAATCCCAGAAACAAAGTTAGCTATAATAGCTTTGTAGACCAATTGATATAGTAGTACAGGTAACTAAGTAACATACTGCTATTGTAAGCATTATGTAGGCATATTTAAATAAAGTAAATGGGAATCAGAATGTCATGTAACTGTGACCACAAATTTTAAGGAACTTCTCAAGTTTTAAATATATGTGCTTACTGTGCTTCTTTCCGGTGCAAGCAATGAGCATTTAATGTTGTGCCTGTTTTAAAACATACATACATATATATGATATAGAAAAATGTACCTGAAAAAATCAATAAACACATATTTGATTCCTTCATTGTTTTTTTCTTAAGCTGAGGAATTTTTTCAAAGGGAAAACAACTTGCTTTACAGGCTTTTAGATGGTATTAATAAGGTATTAATTGTTTTTTACTTGGAAAAGAGGAAACAATATTTGAAACGTGTTTGAAGCTATTATCTTTACTGTTGTTTGAGGTTAATCTTATTTCCTTGAAGACAAAACATGATAAAATTACATACAGAAAGGGAAAAGAAAGAACTACAATGACATAAAATGTAGCTCTGTTGGGTTTTTTTACTGACTTACTATACAGCCTTGCTGCTGAAGAAAAACAGAATCAAAGCATTGCCAAAGCACATCAACTGCTTGAAGGCCCAGCACTTTTGTACCAGCATCAGACTTCCTAAACAATTGTTTTTAGCTACCTTTTCATTGTAATGTCTCAGAGATGCTGCAGATGTAAGGTGTTAGCTACTCAAGAAAGTTATTTCTAACAGAAGGCAAGGAAGATAAAGATTAAAAAAAAAAAAAAAGTGAGAAAGAGAAAGTAAAAGGAAGATGAGTAATAAAGATGTAAGGAGATGCAAATGTGTATTAGTGCCCAAAAGTGTTTCTCAGAGAAGACAAGGAATCTTTCATTCAATCTATTCAGAATACCTTGCTGAAAGCAGATGCAAATGCTCAGTTACAGCCAGAGGGATATTAGTGCCCCATGTGATTAAGGACTTGAAAAATCCAAGCAGCAATGCATTGTTCTGATTCACTTGAACTTCAAGTACCCATATCACATTATGAACCACAAGCTGTGAGATCTCTTCTATTATTTTACCTGTCACTCAGATGTAACTTACAGCACCTAGTGCCCACCTAAACATCAGCATCCAGGACATATTGATGCCATAACATATTCAAGTACTTCTCAAGAAAGGCACTGATTTTCTCCAGGTTCTGTGTCAAATCATGCAACATGGAGTTAACAGAAAGCTCCAAAATGTCACTGCATTCCTCTGTTTTGATACCTGAATATCTCCCATAACTTCCATTCCTTCATGGACATAAGTATCATTCAGTCTTTCAGTTGGATTAGTGGCAGTTTTGCTTCAGCAGATTCAGGTTTTCTGTCTCAATCTTTTTGCTGATTTCTATGAACAGCATTTTACAAGAAGGTCAGTTGAGCCTTCATTAGAGTGAAATCTACTAAGTGTAAGTCTGTATATGACCTTTACCTGCAGGGTATACTACTTCTAGCTACAAATTTTATCCCTGAAACTGGCAACACAGGATCACTATTTTTGTGAAGTATTCTAAGAGCTCAAAAAGAGAGAAACATGATGAATAAGCTAAGGATTTTACCCACAGACCTTAATAAACTGAAGCTGAATAATCTCTCTACTCATACAAATGAAAAGGTACAGTTTTGATGGCTTTGGCTGACATTAAATGCGACTTCTCCCCTTTTCTTAATCTTACCAAAATATCTTCAAACACTGTTTTAGGAGAGGAAGTTAACAGAGAAGAGCAGAACAAAGAGAAATCTATCTCATCCACAGTCTGAAAGGCAGAAAATTTGTTTTAGTCTGATAAATTGGGCCCTCTTTTCTTTGTGGATATTAGAGTAGACAAAGAGGGGAGGACAGAGGCTTTGGGGTTACTTAGATAGATTACTTACAGGTAGTATTCAGACTCTCCTAAAAATAGCTTAAGAAAAGGAAATTTTGACCTTAAAATTTATTTTGTTAAATATTTGATGAATATTGATGAGAATGAAAATGATCCTCATTTTTATAGGGTTCAAGATAATCTAGGGATATGATCTAGTTGGGGTTTTTTTTTCCATAGTGCCAGGAATAGTTAGAATAAAGAAGTAACAAAAATTGTCTCTCCAACACCCAAATTCCCAGTTGCCCCTTATTTTCCAAAAAGGCTTTAGATGGCCATTAACATTTCACAAAACTCACCTTTTGTGCTGAGATAATTTATTTCCTGTTAGGATGGTAACTCATACTAATTAAGATAAACTGTTTCTAATTAATTGAAACCTGGCATTTATAGACTGAATTCTAAATGTCTACAAAGAGCACAGGAATCAGAGTCAGATAAATGTTATTGATTTTGCAAGTGTCTGATTTAAATTCCCAGATATATATTACTCATGAATATTCATGTAAAAAGGTCTCAGAAATGCAACAATAAGTGAAAAAATCACTCACTAACCCTTAGTGTGGTTTAAAACTAGAGATTAGTGTGACTACAACCACTAAAAAGGACTATCAGTTATGTAAACATACTTGAGTGAGGTTCATTTTGAGTTGATGCTGGCTATTCATTTCACTCTAAGAGAGAGGGAACAGCTACTGCCACACACAGAAGAGTCACAATAAATGGATGTAGCTGATGCTGAAATAACTTCTTATCATCTCTCCTTTGACTATTTGAAGCTTAATGTGGTATTTCAAGCTGAAGAACATATTTTGTGGTCTGTCAGAAAAGCCTATTTTAACTCCATTTGATCTAAGTAATATCTTATTAGAGGTCTCTGTCACAGAATTTAGAGTCATAAACCCTAACTCCTAAAATTAACATTGTTCAGGATGGGGCCTGGAGATTGAACTTTCTGGTCAGAAAACAATGGCTAATCATTATTTACCTTCCCCATATCGTTGTCACAACAAAAGGATGTAGTCTTTCAAATCTTACAGCTCATTTTTTTCAAACCATGAGATGGCATAGTAAGGAAGAAGGGTGTCTTCCTCCAAGCTACTCTTTTTCTCACAAGTCAAAGTAGAGACAGGAATTAATTGGTAGCGTGCTTGTTAAACTATTCACCTTCAAAAGCAGGAAAATAAACAATAAATGCTTAACAACCAAAGTCATACACAGTGAGACTCTGGCTCATTAAAATATATACCACAAACACAGTCCTCACTGTTTTCCTCCTACCATTAGTATTAGTATCCTATTTCATGGGTTTTTTTAGGAACACCTTCAACACTCCAACACTGCCATCATAGATGAGACTAGAAATATGCTTTATATGATTATAGTGACCTAGCTGATAAATTGTAGGTTTAGTGATGCTCTCTTAACATAAAAGACCCTACAGAGGCACTCAGCACCTCTTTATCTGTATTTCTTACTATCTTTTCTCCTAGCTGACCTGGTGAGTTAAAAACATCAAACTGTGTCAGCCTTCTAATAATTCAGATTGATAGGGTTAAGCAAGCACAAGGGAAAAGTGAGCTTGGTTTCAAAAAGGCAGACTGAATTTCCTTTTCTAAAGCAAAGAGCTAAAGAAAAGCATTTGCCTGACTGTGACATAGTTCCCTCTCTGGGTCTCTCCCGAGTCACGCACAAGTGGCTAAATCCATGACAATATTTAAGGTTCACTTTGAACTTGGACTCAAGTCTGTAAATGCCATTGCTCTGCTGTAGTACCTACTTTTACAACCTGTCAGCAGTCTGCACCATCCCCAGAGAGTACTGAGGCTGCCAGACTGACCCTATACTCAATGACCTCCCAAGTATGTTGTATGTTTGAGAATATCCCCGGGCTTGCATGCCTTAAGCACAAGCAGCTGCCCAGCGGCACTTCCCAGGGCCACAGGTCCTCCTTTGCCTTCCTTCCTGCGACCCCTGTGTTTAGGTAGACAGGGAGGCAGAGAACATATAACTAAACTCTAAGATGGGCCCTAGCTTCCACAGCACAAGGGTACATCACTATCATGTAGTACCATGATTGAAAAATAATACATGCCTTAGGGGTGGCTTTTGGGTGAGCTTCAAGTTGCAGCATAGGCAGGGGAAGGGTTATTCAAGAGTACAGTGATGATCTCAAGATCAATCCTGGAATGAAAAATTTGAACTCGGTCTATTTCGTCAGAAAATGGCAGGTTTGTTGATACAGTTCATGAATTAGTAGGGTTCTTTCTGAAGGATAGCAGGGTTGACTTTGTGGGTGTGATGAAGCCACTAAGCCCTGATGTTACAATAGGCACTTTCTCCCAGTTTCCTTTGTTATTGAGGTTTAAAGGAGGGATATAACCATGATCTACTTCATCCACTTCAAGTGAAGCTGAGCTCATGCTAGCACTTAGTCTGCTGAACTCAGTACGTAGTATATGGGTTTCTTCATTTTACTCTTCTAAAGTGCTTCTTTTTCCAAGAATGTGCTGTAGGGTCACTTGTTCGGTCTAAGTCAATTCAGCTCTCTTACTCAGTAGAATAGTTTGTTTTCTTAAAGACCCACAAAGAACTAGTTCTTTTGCTAGTTAGATAAGCATGAATGAAGAAAACTGAAGAAATCCTTGCTTGAATAGAGAAGTATGTACAGTGTTTTAAGCTGTTACTACAAATAGATATGAGCTCAGTCATCCTGGTGGTTAATGTCCATTATGACGACTTTCAAAAAGAACTACACTTCTTTATGACAGTAATTCTTCTGTGAACAAAGCCTGTCCCCCCCCCTCCCCAAATTTAATAGAAGATTGCCTGAATAGTCACTCTAGCATCTAACCCCTTATTTTAAACAGGAAAATCAAGTAGAACATCAGAAAGACACACAATGTACAATGTTTCTCTAAACACATGCCAGACAAATAAATAATCCAAAGCATGACTGAAGGCTTTTTGCACTCATAACTAAGGATTACAATTCAACCATGTGTACCATAAGTTATTTATTGCAGCGTGGAACAAATATATATTTATTTCAGAAAACAATTTACAAAGGAGATAAATATGAACAGAACAAACTTTTATTATGCCAAGTTACAATTAATCATGAAGTGAGGTCTTTCAAAAGAAACACAAAACTAGTGTACTAAGTCAAGTTCCAATGGAGAAATAAAAGAATATCACTAATACCTCATCCTGAATATACTGTAAATCTTTCATCTCATAGTACAGAAGTGTTCCTCTTTATGGTATGTAGTACTTGGTCACATTAAAAGAAAGAAAACAAAAAAAACCCACAAAATCAACTTCCATTCTTCTTTTTTTCTGGACAGATGAAGTATTTCTTCTGTAGTTTGCTTGTTTGTTTTGTTTTTTAACTCAAGAGTGGAAATGATGGACTCGACGCAAAAGCTCACTAAAGCAGACTAATCCATTTAGGGATTAGTACAGGCTTTGTGGAGCATATTGTCAGTGTGGCAAAGTGTGCACCCTGCTGGAGGTAAGACATTTATGTGAGAAACAGTGGAAAAATGAGAATATAAAGCATATTTTTTTGACTTCAACTGTACATAAGGTTTAGTCAGGCAGTCAGTAATGAACTATCAGGTGACCTCATGCAGGGGTGTAAGAGGTTACATGCTTTCTATTACACCCTTGGGGCTCTTTTCACTGATGAGTAACTCCCATTTTTTCAGATGACAAAATAGTTGCTCTTCTTTTGGTGTTCAGGGTTTGATTAAAAAAAAACCTACAAAAATACCAAATCAAAAGAACAATTTGCAGAACTACAGCTAGGCATTCTAAGTTCTTAAGCACTCAGAAGAAGAGTATGCCTTTAACTTAATAGTTCAAGAAATGAGTGCATGTAGTCAGGTCCAAGTACAGTTGCAATTTTTTACAGGACGCAGCCTGAGAGCTCCCTTGGGGTCCTTTGGTACTGGTACCTCAGAAAGACCAGTGACAGCACAGGAAATTTATGGTCCTCCTGTAGCCCTTGTGTCCTAGTCAGCTGAATATCTGTCTGGAGGTTGAAGAGGTTACTCTGCTCTGTGGAGGTGGCATAAGAGCATGAGTCCTGAGATCCCTTAAGGTGTTTTGTGACATACATGGGGGACCCCACTTTGGTTTGATGTCGCTAGTTTGAATCAGTATCAGTCAAATTCTCAGTCTTTAGAATTTTTCTGTAATTTTGTTGCAATCCTAAAATCCTTGTATTAATGGTATTGTAAATGTAACATACGGTAAATGGAACATGCGGCAGAAGTTGGAGCATTTAGAAAGCTCAATGTAGCAAAATCAATGTGCCAGTATTTGAAATATAGTAATGTAATTGTTTTTTAAAAAAAGGTAATATATTTATATGGATTCAAAAGTACTGCCATATTTTTCACCTTTAGCAGACTTTTAAATACAGGAACTCTATAATGATAAATCCATGTTTTAAGCCATTTCATAGTATATACATAAATTTTGTTTAAAACAAGCATATATTTTTAAGTAACACTTTAAATCTACATAGCAAATATGAACCATAAGAAAGACATAAACTCCTATTTTCTCTGGCTCAAAAGAATATTTTTCTGCAAATCCACCAGCAGTGAAATATGTAGTTGCTTAAGATGGGAACATGAAAGGACCATAGAATCCCAGTTAGTCTGAGAAATGATTGCTGTGAAAAAGTACTCCCCTTCTTAGATAAGATCTAAATTATTTCTGCCAACTGTTTTAATCTCCTCAAGATAAGGAATAAATTGGTAAAAAGCAGAGCTAAAATTCTAACCCAAGCCTAAAGGGAACAAAACAATTATCAAAGAACTTGCTTTCTTGCTTCCTGAGGTATCATAATCTAATTTTAATTTTAAAAATTTCAGCACTTCTTCTAAATATCAATTTTATCTTCACTCTTTTTTGTTATTCAAATGTTATGCAAATGTGGATTTTACATAACATTTTACTACAGAGTAAAACGCACATAATTGATAGCTCAGTTCTAAAATACTGAAATAAATATGTACCCCAAGTCTGTAGAGTGTATGATCTAAAGCTCCATAAGCAGACATTTTATAAATGCCTTTCTACCTCAGAAGAGTACAAACTGTGTTTGAGAGTTTGCAGGGCATCAAACTACCATTGATTTCTGACATTTCCATAAGAATTTGTTAATAAAAACATGTACTATACATATATTAATCCTGATGTAGTCCAATTATGAGAATTCTGAATAAAATTTTGTGTCATTATTGGGGCTGATTCCTTTTTAACAGATCCATGGGAGCTGAAATATTGTGGTGTTCACAGACCTGAAAATGACACAAGGTTCTCAAATTAGCTACGGTCACTTGGCACATCTTTAGAGGTGACTTGCTATTTTCAGTACTCAGGTGCCTGGCAACAAACGATGAACAAAAGCAAGCAGTGCCTAGAACATTTATCATTATAAAGCAGTCCTGAGACAGCTTTTCCAAAGATATACTTTTATTAATGGAGAGTCAAGGCAATAAATAATAATCAGATGTAAAATCAGCAGAGGCTAAAGTAGAAGCAGAAATTTGCACATACATGTTTATTATTTATTAAAATTTAATTTTAAGGTCACTCTGTGAAAAATAGAACAAAAAATACTTCAGAAAGGTACCCATTCAGTAATACTTCTTTTGTCTAATAATCAGAGGTGAAGTGCTATAGGTCTTTCTCAAAAAAAGTTACTGCTTTGCCTGGTTTTCATAAATAAAGGTGATGGCTTAGTTCCAAGGAAACCTTTTAGGCCTCAATCTAGCAAAGAAAATTATCTTTATAGATGCCTAGAATTACGGGGATTTGGGGTATTCTTGTAAAGTGTTCCTATGTTAGTAGTCATGCTTTTTGTCTCACTAGAATTGCAATCTCTAGAAAGCTCTATTGGGCACCTTTCAGAGGGGCAAAATGTGTGTAACCTTCACATTATCAATTTCCATCATAAAAGTAGCAAGCATCAGCAGTAGGAAAGAATTAATTCATTTGCTCCACTTCAATTCCTAGTGTAGGATTACTCACAAAAAATCTACCAGAAAAATCTCTCTCTGTGTGTGGAATGGTACCTTAGAGAATAACAAGGAATGGTTTTATATTTTACATCCTTTAGCTATATTGTAGCAGAAGCTGGACCTAAAAAAATAAAAGGCATGTACAGTGTACTTTTATATATATATATATATATGTAAACATTTTTTGTTTTAAATGTAGGTCTGTCATGGGAAACTAAGGGAAAATTTGGCAGGCTCTCAAGTGAAATTTTTAAGTGCTATCTCTAGGTCTTCAAGTGTTTTGAAATGTCAGTAACCTACTCTTGTGCTAGAGCCACCAAGAATATTTTTCTATTTTGATCCAACTAAAATTTAATGTCCCAGCTGTACATATAAAGAAATACATATGTGTGTATATTAAAACCATTGGTAGACTGTAAAATATACATTAATCCTTGCTTTTTCTGTAACTGGGTAAGTGCTGTATTTTTTCAAAGAAGAATGTAATTCCTTTGAATACATGTTAAATGACAATGTCAACATTCTTTCCTCAAAGAAGACTGTTGTATATTTTTAAAACAATGTTTTTGCCTGAGCTGGCCTCTTTCTGCATACACTTTTAATTGGAAACAAAGAACGTAAAATCTAAATTATGTAATCTACCTTTAAATCATTTATTATAAATGTGTTTTTCAACTGAGAAGAAATAATCTCTTCATGATTGCTCTTATATAATAGCTTTTCTTTATTTTTAATATGATATACATAGCATGATAGCAGAAAGAAAAAACTGTGAGAGTCTATTAGTAGTTCTTATTACTCTTTTGGGCTAGATCAAGTCACACAGGTCTTTTGCCTAGTCATAATAAATCCAAAATTTGAAGTAATTCACCAGAACAACCCTGATTTTTATCTCTTATTTACTTAGTTCATCATATTTTTATTGCACAAATAGCAAAAAACCAAACACAATTATCTTACCTATTGTGCCCTGAAATTAAACAGTTATTTTCTAGAATACTAATAATAACAGGCACCTCTACAGATGTTTTTCTCAATCTTGTAGTGTTAAACCCAGAAAGATCTACACAGACAGGCCCTGTAAGTGGCAAATCTTACAAATAAGACATGTTGCTTAGATTTCCTTTCATCAAACTTAGCCTTTGACAAAAATAAAAGAAAATTATAAAACTTTCTTAGGCTAGAATTGTCAGATTTCTAGCAAATACTACATTTTGTAACTGAAGATATTTGCAAACATGTTCTATATAATATGGTAAGTACTTGGGACTTTTATTCTGTTTGTGAGTAAATAGAGTAAGCAAATAATTATAATCAATAGCATTATATTAAATTTCTTTAGGATCATGCAGTCCTGTCAGAAATTTAAAATTACAAGGCAAACTGGTACATTTTTCAACCATATTCATTTGAAAGTGAGTTAAAGACAGAATGGTTGGTGTTTAACCATCAAACTGCCCTTGGTCTTTTCACCAATTTTCCTTTCCAAAACACCTCTATTTTCTAACTGAAAAAAGATAAAATGTTTATACATTCTTCTGAATACTCCATGAGTTTGCCATAGAGTTTCAAGTTGATGAAATAACTTCATAACCATATAACATCAATAATTACAATGAATTCTACCGACAGATTAATTCAAATTGTAAAAGCAAAGTCAGTGAACATCCTAGGTTTTCTTATGTCTGAGGTACTGTACTATACATAAATAAAGGCTGAAAACTTTATTCCAGGAGAAACAGCTAAAAGGATTTGATAATCATCACTAGTACCAGAAAAATTGTTCAAATGCCATCTTTACCAAAACAACCCAAACAGACTTGTTATAAACATCGAAGATCTTCTTTCTGCCAGACCTGTGAAATATATGTTTGAAGATATGTTATGATATGTCCAGAGTGATATCTTATTAGTGCACACATAGATCTCTAAAGATGTAGATGATTGATGCTGATGTTGCAAATCCTGAAAGGGGAACACAGTTCATTCAGAACAAACATATTACAATACATACTGGATTGAAATAACCATGATTTGCAGAATTATTCTGAACATATTTAATGTTTTAAGTATTCAAAGTCTGTGGATCAGTTACACTGAATTATTTTTCATTCAAACTGAAACTAAGATTGCCTAAATATGAGATTCAGCTTGTTAGTTGTTTCTTAGTTTGGAAGTTATCATGAAAACCTTAGAAATAGTTTGTCCAAGCTAACAAAACACAGTATGTTTGTTATACCTGTGAACATGGTCAGTGTGAAAGAGATGGTGTTAGAAACCAGGGCCTAACTGGACACTTTACAAAACTCTGTTAATGTTTCACTTGGAAACCTGATTATTTTGGTGTTCATATCACAAGTGATTTTTCTAGCTTCTATTTGCTCATGAAACGTCTGGCAAGCTCATGATTTGATAATGATGCTTCAATAAATTCTGTTTCGCCAGTGTAATTACTTTGAGGGAGACAGTTACAGGGTTTGGAAATAATCAGCCTGAGCTTGGAGTATACCCAGAGTTTACCATCAATGTGATTTAAAACTGAAGTAAGTCCCACAAACTGACTTCAATCACGTATCCACAAAGTGTTAACAATACTCTATTCATTGTAAAGTAAACAAACTTAACTTTATACTGAAATTATTTTAAATATAGACTGTTTGCAAAAGGCCTAAAAAGTACCAATGACACATTCACCTTCCTTCTGTGAATTTTACATGTCCATTTTTTGAGGAAAGAATCTTTTAAACTTATTTGCCTCAGCTCTTCACTGGTACTTAGCTGGTCTGTGCAACCCAGATTGTGGAACCACCCTGAGAAGGAATAGTGCCCACAGGCAGTGTCTGTGCATGCTCCTTATGAGACACAAAATACCATTCTGGCACAAAGTTTATGTGAATACCCACACATTTCTTTTCCTGAAACTCACCACCAGCTGAAGATCTTTTCTTTGCTCTCTGCTAAACTAATGGTACACCCTCTCCCTTAAATTTTAGAAGCCAGAAATTTTCATTTAAATTTTGATGTTATCTTAGCATAATTTGAAATCAACTAGTGAATTTACACTTGAATATTTTTATTTGTTGAATATTTTTACATTTCCATTTATGAAGATGATAAAAAGATAATATTTTGTCCAATTACTTCAGATATCACATGGATATTCAGTTGCTATTACTTTTCACCTCCAGACCTTTACATGTCTCTCTTTTGTGTGTGTGTAAATGAGCTCATGCTTTTTCTGTGGGATTTGCATGCAAATAATATACACAGTACCTTCATTTTGCTGCAAATGTTTTAACTCTATGCAATTCTCACAAGACTGCAAGAGTTAACATACATCATCTTGTTAAACTTGTGGCAAGCATTAAAAATGTTCATGACAGAAGTCCATAATTAGTGTAGTGTTAATGTTTACAAAAAAATACCAGCTCATTTATCAGGTATTGAATATAAGTTTGAAAGTGATGTTCAAACAAAACATGATACACCATCAAGGCTGGCAAAATGTGTTCATACAGTCAAAATTGGTTAAAGAAAAATGTAAGAGTTGTGCATGATGTTAATAAATATTACCGCCCTCAATATTTGTATTACAAGCCATACTGATAAATATTATGGCATGCTCATGGAAGTGATCATACAAATAAGAGTTTAATAAAAAAATTCCTTTCATCTTTGACATCCAGCTCTTCTAGTCAGGACTTGTCGCATCTGCTATGGTTACTATTTGTGTGGCATGAGGTGTGCATTTTTGTGTGGCATGAGGTGTGCATTCAGCTCTAAACAGAATAGATATTTAGGCAGATTACATATTGACTAATAATTAGGGCACTAAATTAGCTCACTCTGTACATGTAGTTCCAAATAAATTCTGTTCATTACTTTGATTGAACATTATTTTACACAGAGTGAAAACCTCAACTTTTTTTCCAAAAAGTACAGGAAAATATTTTTTTTAGAAAATAGGATCTAACATGGCTAAGACAGAGTTCATGCCAGTTCCACACAAAAATTTTGTACCTAAGTGGATAATGCTTCTTGGAACAAAGAACTAAGTTTATTTTTTTATATATATTTTAATCTTTGTAAAGGTGACTACAAAGTCTGAAATTATATTTGCCTGCACTTTATTTAGAATCACAGAAAAGTTAGACCGTTAGTCATAGGTTAGATATAGAGGTTATTAATATTCAGCTAACATGTGGCTATTTCATTCTGGTAGTCTTAAAATGTAATCTGTTCTACTGCAATCAGTGCACATTTATCTGGAAGAAAACACACATTCATTTCTAAACTATGGGTCATCATTTAAGGTCTATGGCTGCTGCAGAAAAAGTTATAAAATTTTGTTTAAGTCAGAATTAGAACTTATTCTCTAGGTATTTCCTTTTTCATATAATATTTATAAAGATAAATTCTAGTGAGCTTATTCACTCTGATAGAACATTCGTTGTTGTAATGCATCTGATACAGCCTACTGAAAGTTGTCAGTTTGACAACTGGATGCACATGCGTGGGTGATCCAACAGCAAGCAGGTCTAAAGGTTCAGTAGTTTGAATGAAAAAAATGGTTTATCTAGATTTCAATAAGATATTTAATACCCACAATAAGTTATTAATTAAGCTGGAGGAAATATGTATTCATTCAAACGGAAGGAAGTAAAACGTGTAGAAAACTAACAGGATAATTCAGTAGATAGTTTTGGAGTGACAATTATTGGCTCATAGAGATGTTTTTAGACAAGTTGCTCCAAACTGATTTTAGAATTAGTTTTACATAGTATCCATGATCTTGTAACAAAGAGAAAACAAATTGTGGTGACATTTCTAATGAGATAAGGTGTTGAAGGATCAAAAAATATACAAAAAATCACTACATGATCTAAGGAACAGGATAAAAAAAATATGATTAATTATTAGTTACTTAACAAGAAATTTGGTTATGAACAAATATTTTAAATAGCAAGATTAAAAAGATCTTGTTATTGTAGGCAATAAAATGATGGTCTCTCAAAAATATGATGAAACCATAAGGAAAAAATTAAAATTAGATACAGTAAAAAAAAAAATATTTACAAATAGTATCTCATGCTTAAATTTGGGGAATTAGGAAAATGGTTTCTAGACAATTAAGAAATTAAACTCAAGAGTAGCTTTCAAACTTAAGAGGCAGAAAGCTGAATTTGCAAGTTGACAAGGTTTGAAATCTTTATGAGTATTAGCTTAAAAGCAGCAGTCTCCAGTATTGGGAGCTTGAGTTTGATTACCTAGGAATTTCTTTCCAATCCCAGGTTCCCATATATGGTGCCTGTAACATCCACCCATGTGATAACAGTTGATCTCATGTGCTATTTACATATATGTACATTCCCTGCCCCCTCCTTCCTTTGACTTTATTTTAATTAGATACTTTGGCTCAAATCTTTTAAAGGGCATTTTTCTTACAGCCTGCACAGTTTTAAACTGTCAATTTAAAAGGAAGAAAACATCTGCTGAAGAGCATTCTATCTTTTGATCTTCAACACATTCAATAGTAACATTGACCTTTTCTCCTCATAGATCACTGCCAGCTTTATGTCTACAGTCATACTCATTCTTTGCCCTGTGATAAAATTTAGTTTGGCATATTACCCTGAGACTGACAGTTCCTCAAACTACACTTTATATAGCTGTGCGTGAAGCAGAGAATACACTGTCCAATTCTATATCCATGAACATTTTTGCTTCATTCATTATTTCTTTTATTTTTCTACATACTGTTCTACAAATGGAGTGCATTCTTCCATGTGAATTATCTTTCTGAGAAGAGTTTTCATTACTTTTATTTGAAGTCTTTTCTTATTTGTCTGTAGGAATTACTTTCATTTTTCAGTAACAGTCTGTGTTTCCTTTTGTTTGTTGTTAATATGATGCTATTTTTTAACCTAAATCTGACTAATCTGACCCATCTCTTGGCATTTGTGAAGTTTCACATTGTCATAACAGCATAGTGATTTAAAAATAAGTTATTTAGTGCTACATTTGTTTTCAAAAACAATGGGATGAGAGATATTATTTTCCAAATATAGAATTAGTAGCATGAAGTCTAGCTGGAGGTGAGTAACTAGCAGTGTAGCCCAGGGGTCAATACTGAGTACAATCCTCTTCAACATCTTCATTAATGAGCTGGATGATGGGGCAGAGTACCCTCAGCACATTTGGTGATGATACAAAACTGGGGGGAGTGGCTGATACACCAGAAGGTTGTGCTGCCATCCAGAAGGACCTCAACAGGCTGGAGAAATGGGCTGACAGGAACCTCATGAAGTTCAGCAAGGAGAGGTGCAAAGTCCTGCACCTGGGGAGGAACAACCCTCTGTACCGGTCTATGCTGGGGGCCACCCAGCTGGAAAGCAGCTTGGCAGCAAAGGAGCTGTGAGTCCTGGATCCTGGAGGTCCAAGTCTAACATGAGCTAGCTACATGTCCTTGTGGGAAAGGTGACAAATAGTATCCTGTTTTTAGGAGTACCATGTCCAGCCTGGGCTCCCCAGGACAAGAAATATGGGCATACTGGAGACAGTCCGACAAAGGGCCATGAGGGTTGTTATGGGACTGGAGCATCTTTCCTATCAGGCAATGCTGAGAGCTAGGGCTGTTTAGCCTAGAGAAGAGAAGGCTCAGAGGGGATGTTATCAATGTGTATAAATATCTGATGGGAGGATGTAATAGAAGGCAGCGTCAGCTCTTTTCAGTAGTACACAGAGGCAGGACCAGAGGTAATGGGCAAAAACTGAAACACAGTCAGTTCCGTCTGAAAATCAGGAAACACTTTTCCACTGTGAGGGTGACTGAGCAATGACACAGGTTGCCCAGAGAGCCTGTAGAGTCTCCATCCTTGGAGATACTGAAACGTCATCTGGACAAGGTCTCAGGCAGCCTTCTCTTGGTGGTCCTGCTTAATCAGAGGTATTGGACAGTGTGACTTCCAGATGGCTCTTCCAACTTCAACCATTCTGTGATTTTGTGATTTTGTGATTTAAAGCATGTCTAAATGATGGTAATTATCTATGTATTTTCTAACAAAATAACATCTTAATGCTGCTCCAGTGTAAAAAAATGGGGACAAAAAAACATATCATCATCATCAATGCCCTGGACAATGGGACCTAATTAACCCTCAACAAATCTGTAGATGATATCCAACTGTGGGGAGCAATCAGCTCACTGCAGAGTAGGGTGTCATTCAGAAGGACCTCAAAAATCTAGAGGAATGAGCTGTGTGAAACCTCACAAAATTCATATAAGAGAAATGTGAAGTGTTGCACCAGGGATGGAACACTCCATAAAGCAGACTGGATTGGGAACTGACTGACTGTGGAGCACCTTTGAAGGAAAGGGTCTTGAGGTGTTGGATGCAAACAAGCTGACCACAGGTCAGCAGTGTGCTCTTGTATTATAGCAGTAATATTGTATGTATTATATCTACTAGAATAATAGCAAAATACTGATTTTCTTCCCATTTTGTTATGAATTAAAACACTGTAACCTCTCAGTGTTAGTACTCTCACACTGAAAGCCAGGAAACTCTGACAGTTCACATGAGTTCAAAAAGCCTGCTGGTAGCAATTTTAAACTGAGAGTGGAGAACTGAGTCTTTAATACACTGTTTAACTAATTTGATATCCTATGATAAGGTCACCCACCTAGCGGATGAAAGGAAGGTGGTAGATGTATTCTTTCTGGATTTTAGTAAGGCTTTTGGTACTGTCCCTCACAGCATCCTTCTGGACAAGTTTTCCAGCTGTCAGATGAGCAGGTTCATGGAGCACTCAGTAAAGAACAGGCCAAAGGGGAGAGCTCAAAGAGTTGTGGTGAATGGGGCTACATCTGGCTGGCAACTGGTCACCAGCGGTGTTCCTCAGGGCTCAATTCTAGGGCCAGTTGTGTTCACTACTTTTATCAACAATCTGGATGCAGGACTTGAATGCACCATTAGCAACTTTGCTGATGGTACCAAACTGGGAGGTGCTGTTGAGTCTCTTGAGGGACAAGAGGTCTTGCAGAGGGGTCTAGATAGATTGGAGCATTGGGCTATGATTAATGGGATGAAATTTAACAAGTCAAAAGGCCGGATTCTGCACCTAGGACAGAGTAATGCTGGGCACAAGTATAAACTGGGAGAAGAGTGACTGGAGAAGAGCCCTACAGAATGGGATCTGGGGGTGCTGTTTGGCAGCAGGATCAATATGAGCCAGCAGTGTGCCCTGGCAGCCCAGAGGGCAAACTGCAAATTGAGGTGCAATAAACACAGTATAACCATACAGTCAAAAGGGTGATTATCCCACTGTGTTTAGCAGTAGTGTGACCTCACCTTGAGTACTGCGTGCAGTTCTGGGCCCCACAATTTATGGAGGATGTGAAGGTCCTTGAATGCATCCAGAGGAAGGCAACAAAACTGGTGAAAGGGCTGGAAGGAATGTCCTATGAGGAGCAACTAAAGATGTTGGTCTTGTCTAGTTTGGAGAGAGGGAGGCTGAGGGATGACCTCATTGCTCTCTACAGTTTCCTGAGGAGGGAAAGTAGAGAAGGAAGTGCTGATGTCTTCTCCCTGAGATCCAGTGATAGAATGTGTGGGAATGGTTCAAAGCTGTGCCAGGGAAGGTTTAGACTGGCCATTAGGAAGCATTTCTTCACTGAGAGGATGGTCAAACACTGGAACAAGCTTCCTGTAGAGGTGGTCAATGCTCCAAGCATGTCAGCATTTAAGAGGCATTTGGACAATGTCCTTAATAACATGCTTAAGCTTTTGGCCAGCCCTGAAGCAGTCAGGCAGTTGGACTGGTTCATTGTAGATCCCTTCCAACTGAAATGTTCTGTTCTATTCTATTCTATTCTATTCTATTCTATTCTATTCTATTCTATTCTATTCTATTCTATTCTATTCTATTCTATTCTATTCTATTCTATTCTATTCTATTCTATTCTATTCTATTCTATTCTATTCCATTCCATTCCATTCCATTCCATTCCATTCCATTCCATTCTATTTTCTATTCTTCTTTAGTCATTTTACTACTGTTTTCTGGAGTCACTAGTGTGCTTCACAGGGTCTCCTGCTGCCAGAAAGAGCAGATCTTGCCACATGCCCACTTTCACTGCAGTGATCTACAGCAACAAATTTCCTTCCATTTCCAGAATCTCCTTTTGAAACTACACTCCCTTGCCAGCCCAGCTCTTTACTTTTGTATACATTTTGTACCAGCCCAAATAAAGTCACAAAAGCACCTACCAGCTTTCTATTAGCACTATACTAGTTGCTGTCACTCCAGAAGAAGGGAGCTCTGTCATATGATTCCACTGACTATAAAGCCTAATTTTATTCCTTGATACCTCACATATCCAGGCAAAGGTAATTGGGGCAATGCAGGTCGTATCCAACAACTTCTCAGGTTCTTATAAAACATCAGGGCTTTTCTAAAGATGTTTGCATGCTAGTTCAAATTCCTTGGTTTACACTTCAAATACTGTTTTTTTCCTAATTTGTGATTTGCTTTGCCTTATTGTCAGTTTAATTTCTACCTGCTGCTCAGTACTTGGAAGAGGAAAACCTTTCATTCTGAGAGGTCACATCAACACTCCGGTAATAATAAATAGGTCAGTCTTATGCTCAGTTTAAATTGATGTAGCTTAACAAAACAAAACAAAATTCTGATAGCCTAGAAGCAGGAGAAAATTCAGAGAAGATATTAGCCTTTACAGGTTTAACTGTCCTAACTCCACTAAACAGAATTAGTTTTTGGAAGGTTAACACAACTGACTAAAGTGATTAAGAAAACTACCTGACCTTATTGAAAAGGGAGCCCAGAGCTCTTTAAGTGCACTGCAGTCATTACTTTATGTTTCAGTGTGTCAAAACCCTAAAAAACTACAGTGTGTGTTATCATACATCACTAGTGATTAAGGGAAAGATTATACTCTTGCCTGCAGAGAGTCTTGAAAGACAGCAGAGCTATCATGGTTTCATGTAAGCTGCTAGGCTCATCAGACATAGGAAGGAGTGTAAAGCATCTGCTGCAAATCACTTTAAAAATAATTGGGTTTAAAAAATTATCTCCTTGCTGCAGTTCCTGGGAAGAAATTACATGGCGCTTCGCAAACACAGGATTTGAGTTCCTGATTAGGATGGGAAATATTTTTTTTATACATTTATATCCAGTCAAAGTAAATAGATTTCTTCATTCCAGTAGAAAGAAATTTTCTTTTCTGGAGAATTCAAATGGGAAAGACAAGAAAATGTATTTTGATAGTTATGGTGATATAATGATGGCTGTGATTTTCTACCTTTTTTTAACCTGACAATAGCCGCTGCTGTCTTACAAACTTAAGGTGTAATTGTCTCTGATCATGAGGCCTAGAAGGCCTGATTGTACGTTCAGACTAATTACTTACAGTTTCGCGTAGAATAATTTTATTACTTTACATTATTATAGTCAATAACTCAGGAAAGAGGATCTCAAGAGTTTCAAGGCTGGCTGTGTACTTTATGCATGTCCAAAGAAGAGAGAAATGGACATGATGGTAACATTTCTACAAGGATACATTTGTGACCATAAAAATATCAAATTATTAATTAACCAGTTTCCTGGACAATCTATAAGATATGCATTCCTTGTGCGCAGACAGAATAAAAGACATACATAGTTTTATGGACTGTCCTACAAGTGTATATAATTATAAAAACATTCGCATTTCCATTTTGATTGGTTTAATTTAGCAAGAGAGTTTTCATTTTCTGAGTTAAGTGCACTCTAGGACTTCTAGTAGAGAAACTATAGTTGGTTGTGCAAAGTGATTAGGGTCATGTTTGTTGTTTATATAATTTAGTAAAGTGATACAACTGTAAGCCATCTTTGCTTTCCATGGTCTGATTCTTCACAGAATCACAGAATTGTCTAGGTTGGAAAAGACCTTGAAGATACAGCGATTTTTATTTTAATTTTATTGTTACAAATAGTTTTAAAAGAGAAATTTGGTTTTCTTCCTCAACACCCAAATTGTAGGGTCTAGACCCTTAAGTATAGCTGGACCTAACCTGCAATTATGGATACATTCAAACAACAAACTTGTTATTGCAGTGGTTTTGTTTCTCTCTGATTCCAGATTTTCTCCTTTTCAGCATCATTCGAAATTGAAATCTAAAATACAGGATGTCAGTGGAAAGATAGCACATTTTAGACAATGACCTTAGTATTCATTAGGAAATAAGACTTCAGTAATGAGACTAAAATATCAAACCTTTTTGTTTATAAAAGGCTGACTAGAAAAAGGGAAACATAAACCCCATTTTTAAAAAGGGAAAAAAGGAAGACCTTGGAAACTACAGGCCAGTCAGTCTCACCTCTTTGCCCAGCAAGATCATCGAGCAGATCTTCCTGGAAAATATGCTCAGGCACATGGAAAATAAGAAAGTGATGCGTGACAGCCAATATGGCTTCACTAAGGGCAAATCATGACTGACAAATCTGGTAGCCTTCTATGATGGGGTTACAGTGTTGGTGGATAAGGGAAGAGCAACAGACGTCGTCTACCTGGACTTGTGCAAAGCATTTGACCCAGTGTTCTGCATGACATTCTTGCCTCTAAATTGGAGAGACATGGATTTGACAGATGAGCCACTTTGTGGATAAGGAATTGGCTGAATGAACACACTGAAGGAATTGCTGTCAACAGCTTGATGTTCAAGTGGAGACCAGTGACTAGTGATGTTCCTCAGCGTTGGTATTGGGATCAGTGCTGTTTAATATCTTTGTCAGCAACATGAACAGCAGGATTGAGTGTACCCTCAGAAAGATCACTGACACCAAGCTGTGTGGTGCAGTTGACATGCTGGAGGAAGAGATGACATTCAGTGGGCCCGTGCAAAGCTTATGAAGTTCAACAAGGCCAAGTGAAAGGTCCTGCACGTGGGTTGGGTCAATCCCATGCACAAATACAGGCTGGGTGAAGAGTGGATTGAGAGCAGCCCTGCGGAGGAGGACTTGGATATTAGTGGATGGAAACCTGACTATGAGCCAGCAAAGTGCACTCGCAACCCAGAAAGCCAACTATATCCTGGGCTGCATCAGGATAAGTGTGGCCAGCAGGTCGAGGGAGCTGATTCTTCCCCTCTATTCTGTTCTCATGAGACCCCACATGGAGTACTGAGTTCAGCTCTGGACCTCCCAACATAAGAAGGACATGAACCTGCTTGAGAGGGTCCAGAGGAGGACATGAAGATGATCAGGGGGCTGGAACACCTCCCTTATGAGGACAGGCTGAGAGAGTTGGGGTTGTTCGGCCTAGACAAGAGAAGGCTCTGGAAGACCTTATAGCTGCCTTCTAGTACTTAAAGAGGGCCTACAGGAGAGATGGGGAGGGACTCTTTATCAGAGAGTGTAGGGATAGGACAAGGCGTAATGGTTTTAAACTGAAAGAGGGTCAATTCAGATTAGGTAAAAGGAAGAAATTCTTTACTGTGAGGGTAGCAAAACATTGGAATGGGTTGCCAAGAGAAGTTGTGGCTGCTCCCTCCCTGGAAGTGTTCAGTGCCAGGTTGGACGGGTCTTTGAGCAACCTGATCTAGTGGAAGGTGTTCCCCTGTCCATGCAGGGGTCCGGCACTAGATGATCTTTAAGGTCCCTTCCAACCCAAACCATTTTATGGTTCTATGATAATACACTAGTATGCTTCAACTTGGACAAAGTTTTTGGAAGAGAGACATCCTACTTCTATATCCATGTGATTTGTGATAACACTGCTAGAAAAAGTGCTGCCTAAAGGTAACTCAGACATTTGTTTATGAGATGTGATATCTTTGACCTTTGTAATATTTTAAGATATGTATAGTAATTATATGATAACTGTAGTCTTTCCAAATAACGTTCTTCAGACAGTTTTTGCCATTCTGAAGCACACTCTGTAAACAATATACACAACCAAAGAGTGCAAAGGTATTTATTGGTCAACATGGACATTAAATCACAAGGACTAGTAAACTCCTAAGCTAAGCATTAAGTTCACCATCCTTGATGAGTCTCTGCAGGTCAGGCAGCCAGAGTCAGGTGAGAAAGTCAGGGTCTCTGACCTCCTGTCTCTTGATTCTCTGATTTTTTCCATTGTATTTTCGTAGTTTCACATCAGTATTTTTCTTTGTGAGTACCTGAGTTGCTAATACTGTATCAGCAATTGTATTTCTGTCTGTGCTTTTACTTATATTGCATATCTTCTTCTCACAGACTTTCTCACAAGTTAACATCTATTAGTAAAACTGAGTCAAGGTCACAGAGCTGTGTGGCACCAAACTAGGGCATAAATTACAGACATCAGAACCCTAAGGAGCAGGGTTACAGAAAAATGGGACACCTCTGAACCAGTTTTCTGAAAGGAAGCCTATTGCCAACTCTGGGATCACTTTGCAAATTAGGGATAATTATGAACAATATATTCTCCAATTAAAAAGAAATTGAAGATGTAGCGGCAGAATTTTGTACAAAACTTAAACATATTTTTTATTATTTATTCTTAGTAGGATACTATAGTTCAATTCAGAGGAAAAGCTTGAATGTATATTTAACATAGTTTCAGAAAATGGGAAATGCAAGGATTCCAAATTAAAATTCCAGAAAACTGAAAATATAAAATCTCACCTAACTCCCAAATGCAAACTAAATGCATAAACATCTTGATAGGGAAAACAAAAAAAATTAGTATTTCTGTGGGTTTCATGAAGATCTATCAATTCAGCTAATGGTGCATGAAAACAAGAGACTGACACAAACCTCCAAATAGAAGCAAATGGAAGCTTGATTATGGAAGGGATGAGAAAAGACAACATTGGTCAGTAGTCCTGGGACATTATAGCTGACAATAATGTGCATTTATTGGCTCTTAATGACTGATCTAAACTCCCTAAAACCTACTGAGGAATTTTGTTTAAAGAAAAATGAGGTTTTATAACAACTACCCAAATCTTTGACCAAGTTCATTCCTTATTTTGGAATAGAAAATATACATTCTTACTTGTACTATGGACACTATTTTCCTTCATCCTTGAAGGATACCAACACTATTGAAAATTACTAGTCTAGACAGATTTCTTTGCTTACTTGTCATTTCACTTTCAAACAAGCTGTTTTCCAGAATTGGGAAGCACAAAAAGAAGAAAGATTTTGGCAATTCCCCAGCTTAGGTACCAAT
Source organism: Strix uralensis (assembly GCF_047716275.1). NCBI lineage: Eukaryota > Metazoa > Chordata > Aves > Strigiformes > Strigidae > Strix > Strix uralensis. The sequence goes on from NC_133975.1 coordinate 35,297,200, forward strand.
GCAGTGAAAAACATGTCAGTTCTGAGGTTTTTCTGTACAAATTGTCCTGATTTTTTTTTTTTTTTTCAATATTGAATTCTAACCTCATATGCTTTACTCTTAAAATTTTCATTTTTTTATCCTTTGGATCAGATCTTATCTGTGCTCCTTATTCTTTAGAGTTGCCATATTTATAGGGAGAAGTCATACATTTTTTAGACCCATAAGTATATAATTTCCCCTTACATTTTTTTTAATAATTCTAACCTAAAAATTAGTAAAACTCCAGTACAGATCAACAAAGATTTATGACAACCTTTTGGAAAAAGATCTTAACCTGGCTTCATTTCTGAATACAGGAGTCATCTTCTGACACATTTCCTGCTCTTTTGCAGTATTTTTCTCCCTAAAACAGTATTTAAATAATACTGTTAGACTTGTACAGTCCCATTGGATTGAAACAGAGATATAAAAGGGAACAATGCAACTTATTTTTCACAGGGATCTAAACAGAGATTGGATGTTCAGATCTCTGCTCCTCCAGGATGTGCTTTTCTGCTTTCTCAATCCTACTGAAAGCATGAGATTCAGACTCCCTAGATAAATATGTCTACACTATAGAAACCCACCTGAGAACTAGGCTCTAATTGTCGTCAAGGTCAATCTATAGGCACTTCATCTGATATATCTTAAACATTTCTTTTAGGATGGGATGAATTTCATTTAAGGTTTATCTAATTGTTTCCATTGCCTATGCAGAGAGACCTATATGTCTAAGATATAAATACAAAAACTAAGTTAATAAATATTTATATAAACTAAGATAATACATTTTTACATAAATCAATATAATGATATACTTTTCAGATTCCTTTGATATACCTTATTTCTCATCATATGTTCCTTTTTTGTCGTTATTACAGAAATATTAGCCTGATATCTATGAATACTTGTACTAGATGCAAAATATAGTGTTTACAGAACATTTCTGAAAATTTATATACCCAGTAAGTTCCCAGTTCAGCAATGCTTTCTAAACTTATTACTTAGCACATGCTTAAGTGTAATTGAACTTAATGCAGTTAACAATAATTTTGAATAAAAAGTTTTAATATATGACTATGCTTCCTGTTGACACCTGAGACTATATCATCATAATTGTCTATTGATGGGAAATCATATAGGATTTTAAGAATTTCTATTTCAGTAGTAAGTTTCTCATTTGATTTTAAACTACTTAATGCATTTTATCTATGCTTGTATATAAAGATGAAACACCGTCAAAGAAAATAATCTGTCACACAAGCATAAAATGTCATGACTACAATAAAGAAGTTAAACATTTTTCATTATATATCTGATCTTCCAAGAGTGTGCAGAATCACATCTTAAACTGATGCCAATATGTATCAGGAAATGAGCATATTATAGAGAAAAAGAACATAATTAAAAAGTAATTTTGTAAAGAATTAAAATCCAACTGCCAGTTCAGATAACATTAGAAATTTAGAAGCAAAATTCTGTGCTCTCACACTTCTGAAAAGTATGTTTTATTACAGCTCAAGAGGTTGAGATAACATCAGAGAAAGCCTGGTAATTACAGGATGGATTGAGTGATATTTGCTTCAGTTTTAAATTTGCTCCTGGTCATTTATGTTTACTGCTGCTTTCTGCCTGTGGACATGTACTTTTGTGTGCATGTATAACTCCAAACTGTCTGGAATCAGATTAACATATTAAGAAATCCATGACCATACAAGAAGTTAATGTATGTGAGATGATAAATGGGGTTTTATTGTCTAAACTAATTGTTCTGAAAGGCTATGCTATAATGAACAACTGTCAGAAGTGTCTGGCTCATGAAACCGCAAGTTCTTGAAAGAAGTCATCATTCAAAGACAAAATGATTATGAGAACTGTTTACGATTGTCCTAAAATACATAGGAGTTTTATTAGTTGAATTAGAGGATATATTAACTAAAGGTTTGCTTGTTATAAAAAGCATGGCTATGGAAACCTTAGTGTTCTTTCTTGATCTATCACTACTTTCTTATCAACAAATGCTTTTATACACCTTAGAATTTGTGTGTTCCCAATTTATAAGGACGTAGATTAGTCCCTGATGAGGTGGGAGTTGATGGTGTTGCACTCTGGCAATTACCATGACAATGTTACTGAATATCTTTCACAGTGGCAAAGCGGAAAGGTTATTTGATTTTATTCAAGGAGCTTACAGACTGCTTATTCACAGTGTCACACAACAATGAAGTGGTACCTAGAATATTGGCTGATCACTGCTTTGATGCACATTCTCTCTTTTATTCCTTTTCCTTTTGTCCTTGTTCTTCTTTTCTGTATTATTCCCATTGCCAATACAGAGCTACAAAACAATCCATCCCACCACGTAGACTGTAAATGCATGTTTAGTAGCTCAGCTCTGTCTTTAAACTGGTGGAAGAAGTACAGTGTTTCATTGTGGTTTTCTCCTCCCAAAAAAGTCAGTAGGACAATTACTAAAATGATTGACATTTCTTATTCTGTGGGAAACATATAGTGTAATGAACTCTTGTTGGGAACAAAGATACATTAAATTCCATAGCCTTCTCTGCTGCCACCGTTGTTTCCAGGTTCTGAGCTAAGTTCAGATATCTGTGAGTACACTCCAGTGTAGAGCAAAGACCTTTGGCATCCATATAATGAGCCTACTAACTGTTGGCTACTCTGCAGTGTTTCTTTCTCTCTCTGCAGATACTATTAAGACACATGAGAATCTTTTTCTAAACAAAATATAATTTTCTCACAAGATTTATTTTTCAAAAAATTTCAACATCAAACTGTGATTTGGTTTTGCAAGGTTATATTCTCTTCAGTGAACATCCATAGGGTAGTATGAGGATCAATTTTTGTCTCACCACTAAGCTACTTGCTGTACCTATCATGAGGGGTTTCAGATATCAAAGCAGGTATTTTAAGAAACCAAATCATGCATGCACATGCATACATGCTTGTACATACACACAGAGAGCAAAAGCACACTTTTTTTTCCAAAAGATATCCCCAAATTATAATGTTATCTTCTTTCACAGGTCAAAATCAGTTGTCACATTTTACATGAACATGTTGTTTAATATTCATTTCTGTGTTTTAATTATTAAAAAGTAAGGTTTGATACATGGTGTTGGTCATGGCGTGAGTTAGAAAACCTGTTCTCTAATGCTGAGCCTGAGAGTGCACAAATTTACCAGTGCTTAATTCTGTTTCTAAGAAATTAATTCTTGTAGCTAAATATAAATACTTGAAGAGCCTCCTGAATGCAAGCGCCATAGCTAGCTAAATACAAGTATATACAAATGCATTGCATCTGAGCACCTAGGCACTTAGCTCTTGCCTAAGCTCCATCATAATTCTCAAATCTGGAGAAGGACTAAATGACTCCTAAACCCATGGTAGCTACAATTCAGTAGTCATGCTCAGACCATGAATAAGCTTTGAGGTTTTTTTGAGTCACAGCAGTTACATTGGTTTCATTCAAAAACTTTCTGAGGAAAAATGAATCTGAGACCCAGATTCATTACTCTGTGCAGAGGATTCAAAGTATGAAAGAATCTAATATAAGCTATAGACTAACCTGGAATGAGGACTCAGCTTCACTCAGCTAAGAAATACTCAACAAAAGTTATCTAAGGTGATCACAAACCATACGGCTTTTACCACGGAAAATTTCTTTCTACCGGGTGATGCTATACAGAGGGAAGGCTGCTGTGTACTTAGGAAAAGTAGGCAAAAAGATTCTTACACTTCAAAATCTTCTAAAGAGCAAAAGTGAATACACCTTGTACACAGAGATAAGAATTTGTTATTAGTCAAATTAATGTTTTAACAGCTTAATAGTCCAGGCTATTTAATGCAGAAAAGCCTCATTAACAATGCAACTAAAACTTTTATTCCAAAAAACACTTAGACACTCCTACTAGCTATCCCTGTTCTCTGGTACGGTGCTCACATCTAAGAAATGTCCCTTGGGATCTGAAAGTCAACACTTAGTCCTTCCTTGAGAAGAGAGGGGGGAAAGGAGGTTGTGATGAGCTGACAGTGCCCTGCTCTCTCTACTGAGAGGACTATTAAGTCAATAGTGGAGGCTTCTTCCTCCTCTTGCTAGGAGAAACATGATGCTGATGTCAATGCTTTCTTTCTCTTTAATCTTGGGGTCTGCTAGTGGTTATTCTTCTGTTTACATGATACACTTTGCTTTCTTTTCGTGGTGTGGTGGTTTAGGCCCTGCTGGGACTCGAGACCACGCTGCTGCTGCCCCTCCCCCACCCTCGTACTGGATGGGGCAGGGAGTGAAATACAAACCTCAGGGTTGAGATAAGGAAAACTTTCATACAACAGTGTAACAACAACAAACCGAACACAACAATAACAATAACCATAACAACAATGAACAGAACAAGAGGTATACTGTAAGGATACAGCAGTGAGGGGACCGAACCGCTCAAAGGCCATCCCTGCTCTTTCCCTGTTCTTTCCCGCGCTTCGGCACCCGGACCTGACGTCAGCATGGTATTGAATAACCCGGCTAGAGCTTCCTCTCCACTGCTGAGGAAGCTTAACCCTATCCTAGCTGAACCAGGACACGTGGTTTGAAGGCTGAAGTTTGAAAGTTGCCCTCAACCTCCCCTGGCCATGTTATCCCAAGGAGCTGTTGATTGTTGCACAGTGGTTCCCTGGTGATGTTGGGCCTTCACCACACAACGTATTCCCAGGACTCAGTCTAAAACAGATCAGTACAGGTCAGTACAAAGCCTGTCTCCTTCTCCTGGTAATGGGAAATGTCATGTGTATTGGGCTCAAGGATGAGGAAAAAGTGTTCAAACATACTCCTAATGATAAGCATCCATTCCCATACATGAGCATCTAAATGCTTTACAGAAACTGGTGATTTTACAGAAACTTAGCATCTGGGAGAAGGGCAGGAAATGTCAAAGTGTTCACTAACTCTGTTATATCATTCACTTTGGGATATTTGAAAATGAAAATCTAATTCCAACATGGAAATAGAATGCCAAGGTTCTACAGTTTATACTGGAGTGGATGCTAGCAACTTGAGGATAGGCTTAGCTCTTTATTCAGGATATAGGTTAGTGCAGAGTAGACTCAGAACTCTAATTTCCGGAAAATTAATTTTGAAAATATGTGAGAAAAGTATATAAAAAAATTATTTAACCCTTATCAGGTTCCTGAAAACCTTGAATGCAAGGTGTTGAACAGAAAAAAATATTGTTATAGACAAAATATCTACATCCAGTATAAATGGTATATGCTGTATTTAAATAGTACATAAATACAGCTCCATTATGTTGCCTTTTTAGCAGTAATCCAGAATAACTGACAACATACTTGTATTTACACTGAAACAGATCCTAATCCATTTTTTTATTATATGCTTTGTTTCAGTTCTAGAAAGTTTGGGAGATGGTGGTACTTATGTTGTTCAGGAAGAAGTTCTTCCATTCTCTCTTACCCATCCAGGTACTACTATAATTTTATGAAGATTCTAATTTAATTTCATTGACTTTATTTTAAGATATCAAATTAAAACTTTATTTCTGATTCTAATTCTTCCAAAGTAAAAGAAATAGAAGATAACTCCAGATCTCACTAAAATCAAAGAGCCTTTTGGTAAACAGGATAATCCTCTCCCCCCATTTTTTTTAGCTACCAGTTATTTAGAACTAGAGTCCTTCCAAAACTGAGAGTCTAAATTCAGTTGCAGCACACATTTCATCTTACTTTTCCCTATATCCTCTCTTTCCCTATATCCTCTCTTTCCCTATATCCTATTTGCTCTCATTTGAGGAAGAAAAAGTTTAATTAAACATGTATTGAGACTCTCATCCACAATGTCATCCCAGGATGATGATAAATGTGAGTGGCTTGCCAGAAATATGGCTACTCCTTTAATCTCCCTCTTCTTTTCAGCTGCCATGAAAAAAGTCCCTCAACCTAATGCTTATAGATGCTGTGCTTAATGTATATAGACTTTTTAGTTTGAAACTATTAAAATGGTAAGATAGATGATGAAAAAAATGTACTGAAACAGTATTAACACAAAATAATACCAGATAGATTATGTTATTCTTCTCTACAAATGGAAAATTATACATACGTGCGATGCAAATGAAACAGATGTGTTCCCATGAATCCTGTATTTTCTTGAGAAAAGTCCCCACCAAAAGTGGTGTTGAAATAAACAGGACAGTCATCTTGTACCAAGTTTCAGAAGACAGTGCTTTCTCTATATTTATGAATTTGGGAGTATGATTTTGCTTTGAGTTTTTTTGTGCACACTGTTATTTTTATATTTTGTAGGGTCTTTAACAATTTGAGCAACACATATCTCAAAGTTAGGCTCCTCACTCACTCTATTTTGGACCAATGTTATAATTTCTTAGTGTTTTAAGTAGAATGGTTCCCACATCTCAGATCAGAAGTAGGTTTTCCCTGGAGAAGTTATTCTACATACGACTCTGTGTGTCCACATGAGATACACAGATGACTTGCTTGACTATAAAAACAAGGATCTGATGACCTAGATGGTCTTTTCTAGCACCGTGTGTGTCACTGTAGGAACACTGAGTCTTTGCCTTGAACAGCTGATAGTTAAATACATCAGTCCACCACAATCAACTTAACTATGTGGGTAGACTAGCTGGATCAATGAGACACACACATGGCAAATTTCCCCATTACGATTAATTTGGCTACTACCATGCCATACACAGGTGTATATTTACAGCATCTGTAATACCTGCCAGGGAAATGCCTATTATAAAATGAAATGCAGTAACTACACAGTGACAAACAATGAGAAAAAGAGACATTTTGAACGAAACAGTAATAACTGTATTATGTGACCAAGCTATGGCATCTGTTCATAGATATTAAACTATTTGTTACTGCATTTGAATCTGTTGCTCTGATACAGTTTAATACAGTTGTCAACATAAAATCTTTGTGGATTAGATGTTGTTACTGATGATGCAATGAAGATAAGATTGTCTATGTCTCCAGTCCTTGAAGGTTTGCGTGTTCCTCAGCACAGGAACATATGATGTCAAAGGAAATAATTTTGCCTGCCCAAATACCCAGATACAAAGATATACTAATTCAAAGATATAGGCCAAAGAGAATTATTCAATCACTGTATGTGAATTTTTATTTTTATTTATTAGTTCAATTTTGTATGAACTTAAAGTATAAAAATCACTGAACCTCCTCAGACTTGTAAGCTTGCTTAGAGATATACTAAGTACTTGTGCAGAACCATGTCTGGAAAGTCCAGGAGGAAAGCACGATCTGCCTCAGATTCATATCAGCAATATCTGCTGATACTAAACAGAAAGCCTACCTGGCACTAATGTTTGGAAATTTGGCCTATGTATTTACCTAACTATGCATTAGAGCAAATAAAAAAAGATCTGCTTTTTATGCACAAACTCTCTATGTGAAAATAATCTGCATGTAATTGAATATACCAGCATTAGAAGAGGTCAGCAACCAAGTACGATTAAACCACCTTATGACTTTTATGTGCCTTTAAAACATTATATATGTAATTATACACATAATTATTGATTTATAAGTGTGTGTATTCAAATATAAATCTGTGTATATATATATGTGTAAATATATATAAACCTTAGGGAGATTTGTTCACTTGAAAATAGCAGAACCTCCTTGTAACAGCCTTGAACACAGTAAAATGTCTTTCCTGTGTCAGGGAAACTGACAACAAACTATAGTCTCAGTAAAGAAAAGCTCAATTTACAGTTCTGTCACTGAGGGAGGGGGGTTGTTGTGTGTATATAAGGAATAAAGAGTTTCAGAATATACATTTTCCATACTGTGCTTTAACATCTCTATGTCATTTAAAAGTTTTCATATTTAACCATTTGTTTTGAGATTCTTGCCTGCAATTAATTCATTAGAAAGTTCAAATTCAGCATTCCAGTCTTTCTTTATAATCACTGAGACAGCAGTATTCTGCCATTAGACCAAGTGCTGTTGCAAATATGGGTCTCACCCTGAAAGTGTAGGAGAAAGGAAAGTTCAGGTTGGTGGACAGCCTTTTCCATGCCTTTGTCTCCCCCTTCTTTCTTACATTTTCTTCTCCTGCTCTCAAAGAAGGGATGAATCAGCCTTCAGAACAGATGAACTACTCACTTTCTGCTCTTATGACTGAAAGGAACCTAAATAACCAGTATACACTAAATGCCTACTTTTTAGACGATATGATCAGGAATTAACTGAAGATCTGTCTACTAACATAACTGGGTGTTGGGTCATTCCATCTAAACACTGCAGGCTAAACATGGACCTTTTTATTAACCTTCATTTAGATATTAAACAGGGTGCAGACATGTTTTCATATTAAAATTTTTATTCTTCTGTAAAGTTATATTATTAATGTTACATGTATTATTTAACATCATTTTTACACACAAAAAAAATTAAATATGAATGTTCATTTCCTTCACTTGGTAAGTACACACATCCTCAAAATACCAAAGAAAGCAATTATTTAAATGATTATACTCTGTATTCCTTTGTTTAAAAATCTTACATATTGCATAGTTAATCTTCACAACAGTGTTATAAAGAACAGTGTTCCAATCAGTGTTATGGTATATTATAGCTGTACAGTGGCACTGTTGTAAGAATGCACTGCTGATATAAACCCATGGAAGTCTGAAAATTATATACACATACAATCTTCCTCAGCCCGCCATAACTTTTTCTTTATAGTTTATACACAAGGAATGTATGTTGCAATATTTTTATTAATTTTCTGGAGGCTGAAATTGGAATTCAGGCATATTAAGGAAAAGCATGAATTAAAAAAATTACAAATACCTGAAAAAAGTGGAAAGATATTAGTAGTACATTGTGAGCCTGTAATCAATAATATCATAGGTTATCTGTGAGATGTGGGAAAAATTTATGTCACTGTAGTTTTCATCAGGGTTTGACCATTCTGAAGTTGCCAATATTTATACCTAAGCCTTCATTGAAATAGTTAAGCCTAGTTCAAAAGTAGTTATGATTCAATAGCACAAACTACAAGAACCTAGGACACAAAGAAAGTAAGCTTGTTTCAAAATGCATGAAAAATAAGCTGTGTTGTTACTTAAACTTTGCAAAAACTTCCATGGAGTTTATACTGGAGGAGATTTTACATGTTATGCTGCAGTCAAAAATTCTAGTTTCAGTCTTACCAGCATGCAAATGTGCAACCCATTACAGAATCATAGAATGGTTGCGGTTGGAAGGGACCTCTGGAGGTCACCTGGTCCAACTCCTCTTCTCAAACAGGGCCGCGTAGAGCAGGCTGCCAAGGACCTTGTCCAAATGGCTTTTGACTATCTCCAAGGAGATATTAATATTCAACTCATGTTTGACTTGGTGCCTCAGAATACAGGACTCACAGCTCCTTTTCTGCCAAGCTGCTTTCCAGCTGGGTGGCCCCCAGCATAGACCGGTACAGAGGGTTGTTCCTCCCCAGGTGCAGGACTTTGCACCTCTCCTTGCTGAACTTCATGAGGTTCCTGTCAGCCCATTTCTCCAGCCTGTTGAGGTCCTTCTGGATGGCAGCACAACCTTCTGGTGTATCAGCCACTCCCCCCAGTTTTGTATCATCACCAAATGTGCTGAGGGTACTCTGCCCCATCATCCAGCTCATTAATGAAGATGTTGAAGAGGATTGTACTCAGTATTGACCCCTGGGCTACACTGCTTGTTACTCACCTCCAGCTAGACTTCTTACTACTGATCACAACACTGGGCTCAGCCATTCAACCAGTTTTCAATCTACCTCACTCTCTGTTTATCTAGCCCATACTTCATCACCTCCTCTATGAAATTGTTAGGAGAGACATTGTTGAAAGCCTTACTGAAGTCTATGTAGACAATATCCACTAGTCTCCTCTCACCTACCTAGCCAGTCATTTCATTGCAGAAGGTTGCCAGGTTGGTCAAGCATGACTTACTCTTGATGAATCCATGCTAACTTCTCACAATGCATTTCTTGTCCTTCATGTGCCTGTAAATGGTTTTCAGGATTAAGTTGCTCCTTTACCTTTCTAGGGATTGAGGTTAGGCTGACTGGTTTGTAGTTTTCTGGGTCCTCTTCACTGACCTTTTTGAAGATAGGAGTGACATTTTCTTTCCTCCAGTCCCCATTCAGCCCTTCCAATTGCCATGACTGTTCAAAGATAATAAAGAGTGGCCTTGCACTGCCAGCTTGCTCAGCACTCGCGAATGCATCTCATCAGGCCCCATGGACTTATATCTGTCCAGTTTGCTTAAATATTCTCTGACCTGATCCTCTCTTACCAAGTGCAAGTCTTCCCTTCTCCAGTCTTCCCGCCTGATCTCCAGGGCCTTGGATTCCTGAAGGCTGGTCTTACCAGTGAAGACTGAGGTGAAGAAGGCAGTCAGTACATCAACCTTTTCCATGTTCTGTGTCACCAGAGCCCCTGCCGCATTCATCAATAGGCCCACATTTTCCCTAGTTTTCCTTGTAGCTTGTGTACTTATGGTAAGCCCTTCTTGTTGCCCTTCACATCCGTTGCCAGATCCAACTCCAGGTGGGCTTTGGCTTTCCTAACTGTATCACTGCATACTTGAACAGTGTCCCTGTGTTTCCTCCCAGGTTACATGTCCCTTCTTCTACCTTATGTATACTCCCTTTTTATGTTTGAGTTTCACCAGGAAACCTTTGTTCATTTGTGCAGGCTTTCTGGCATTTTTTTCTTGACTTCCTGATTGTTGGGGTGGACAGTTCTTGAACTTGGAGGATCTTTGAATATCAACCAGCTTTCTTGCACTCCTCTCTAGGGCCTTATCCCATCAGACTCTTTCAAGCATATTCTTGAATAGGCCAGTCTGCTCTCCTGAATCCAGCCTTGTGATCTTGCTTTTTGCCCAGCTCCCTTGTCTCAAGATCCTGAACTCCATCATCTCATGGTCACTACAGGCAAGGCTACCTTCAGCCTTTCCATCCCCGATGAGTTCTTTTTTGCTTGTACATGTGAGACCCTGCAGATCACCTCTCCTTGTTGGTTCTTCTGTGACTTGTGTCAGGAAGTTATCACCAATGCCCTTCAGGAACCTCCGAGATTGCTTATTCCCTGCTCTGTCATTCCTCCAGCAGATATTGTGTTGGTTAAAGTCCCCCATAAGGACCAGGGCCTGCGAATGTGAGGCTACTTCTAACTGCCTATAGGTCTCATCTATTTTCTCCTCCTGATCAGGTGGCCTATAGCAGATACGCACTACATCACCCATATTGGTCTGCTCTTTAATCTCTACTCAAAAGCTCCAAGCATTTCAGCTGCTCTCTCACATTAAGGGCAAGTCCATCTCTTTTTTTTCCCTAACCTGTCCTTTCTAAAGAGCCTGTATCCCACAGCTTCAGCACTCCAGCCACACAAGCTGTTTTACCATGTCTTCATGATCCCAACAAGATGGTAGGCATGCAACCGCGCACAGATCTCTAACTCCTCCTGTTTACTCCCCATGATGCATGTGTTAGTGTACAGACACTTTAGAGAGACATCCCACCATGCTGATTTCCTAGAAAGGGTCTGGGGATTTCCCCACAATGATGCCTTCTAGGCACTTCTTTGCTTACATGAAAATGTTTGAGATGACCTTACTTAAGCCCTGTTTTGTTGATTTTGTGTTACCTTTCATTCCCAGCACCCCAGTCCCTTTTCTTGTCAACCCTGTCCATCACTCACTCACAAGGCTGCTGGTAAATCTCTCCCTCCCACACCATTCCTAGTTTAAAGCCCTTTTTACCTGGTCAGACATCTTACTGGGAAAGATACTTTTGCCCTGTCTGATGAGGTGGAACCCACCTCTCCCCAAAAAGGCATAGACTCTCAAAGAGGGATCCATGGTCATAGAACCCCAAACCAGGCTTGTTTTTCAGTTGTTATGAAGTGTCAGTTCTCTCCTCCTTACACCCTTTTCCTTCAATGGCAGGATGTGGTGAACACCACCTGGGCCTTTTATGTCCCAGAGCTCTGTAGTCAAGATTGATACTCTCCAGGTTGGCTCTGAGATAAATGGTGATATTTGGTGCCCACATGGAAGAATATCAGGGGGTAATAGTCAGAGGGTTAGTCAAGCTTCATCAGTCGCTCTGCAACAACATGGACTGAGCCCCCGGGAAGCAGAAAACTTCTTTATATGACAAGTCAGGTCAGGTCCCTCTGTCCCCTGCAGCAGGGAGTCAGTCACTACTATCAGTTGCTGTTTCCTCCTGGTGCTCCTTTGTGGCTCAGGATCGGTTGGCTCAGATGCTCTGCTTGAAAGCACACCCAGGTCCTCCTCAGCTTTGAGGGTGAACCTGTTCAGTAGCTGCAAATGTTCAGGTGTAGCATGAGCCTTTCTCTCGGTGCCAGGAAGCACCTTCTTCCAGTCTCTGCCTCCACAGAGTTTACACTTGCCATTCTTCTAGGGACAAGCTCAGTAGCTGAGCTCCATAGAAGGAACACTGTATGATACCAGCTACACAACCTTTTAACATAGATAGATCTCCTCAGATATTTTGCATACCGATAGCAATGCTGCCTGCCTTTACTGACTAATGAGAGGTACGGTACATAGCTAGCTTACACGAGGTAATAGGGCAATAGACCATATTGTTCTCATTATATTCTCAGTGTTGTCATTTAAATGTATCCTAAATATGACTGAGAGTAAAAAATCAACCAGCCTGTTTTTAAACTCACCTGTTTTATAGGCAGTTCCATTTGCATGCAGGTAGAACTAAAATAATACCTAAAGCTTCAGATCACAAAGTTTAGTAAGTAAATAGCTAATGAAAATAAAAATTCATTTAATGTTTCCAAATCAGTAATGTCCCCTACCTGTAAGACTACAGAGAAAGACGAGGCATTAAGTATCCTAGGTAGCATATTTATTTTCAGACTTCTTATTTAACAAACGTACACTGAATGACTTATTGGCACATATTTCTCGTACTTAGGTATTTCAACTGAACCAAGTACAAAACTAACTGCTCCAGTTTATCCCTGGAACTGAACTGAAGCAATGTCTCCCCGCTATGCTAAATACTTTCCAAACAGAACAGATTAGTTCCCGGCTTTCCATAGCTAAAAAGTCACTGTATTTGTACCAAGTGGAATATGAATGAAGAAACAAAGCAATATTTCCAACATCAATGTATTTATTATTCCAGCTCCCTTGACATCCTCTTTGCTGATCTTCCAGGCCACAGTGTCTCTTTCCATTCTAAATATGCAGACAAATCCTCATGGGCATACTTGCGTTCAAGTTTCAAAATGAATAAGGATCACACATATCAATGCTCTATATATGGAAATATTTCTTGTCATACAAAATGGATCTTTTCACTGTCTGACTGTCAACCCCTTCCTGATCAAACCAGACAACACCAGCTTCTGCTGCTTTTCCAGACTTTTGGCAGGCTCTCCTCACATCTGCACATCTTGCATTTACAAGTACACAGATTCCAAAGCTGTCAATGGATGGAAATAATTTTGAAATCCAGAGTGAATACAAATGGATTCCCTGTAAAAGGCTTTTATTTCTGTGTCAAGTGGTAGAGTTGCTAGTACAGAAGCTTCCATTTTACACTCCTCCATTTCCAACAACATCACAGAACACTGGAAATGTCCCAACAGTAAATGGATGTAGGATTTTTTTAACTGCTTGGTGTATCAAGTAAGCAAGTGAAAAAAAAAATCAATATTTTTTTCCTTAGGATATTTTGTTACATAAAAATAACTGTAAGGAGTGGTGGGGGGAATCTCTTGTACTGCTTTTTCTTTCCAAAGGAAAATTTCAACCAAAAAAATGTTTCTGGTTTATTTATAATACTGTGTCATATGGGAGTGCTTTCGGTAGCTACAGATTACAGTATACATTATTGGCAATGTAATACAATCCATCCATTTCTTATTATATGTCACTCTTCCAAAAAAAGTTACAGCATTAAAGTTCAGTATTAGTTTGGTTTGGAACTCATTAGTCTGAACTAGTTGTTTATTCTGGATGCTGCAAAACTGTGATCGTACTTTTGTGATGTGAGATTGACACTTTGACAACTGAACAAAATTTCATAACATTTCCACCACAATTGGGCTTTTTAAATAAAACCAGATTTCCTTTAGAATAAATTTATTCAGGGCAAAATTTAACAGTTTCCAAATTTTTCCACAGAAGAATAAGCAAAATTGCCAGACTTTTAACTGCTATCTAAAAAAAAATTACAGAAACAACAAAAAAAATGAAACACAAATAGCTAGAAAGAGATAAATATTTTCTGGTTTTACCAACACTAGGAAACACACAATATGCTCCAAAATTTTTTTCAGCAGTTGGACAAAAGTGTTCTCGGAGAGGAAAAAGCCACTGCTGCTGGATCCTTTGGAATGCAGCCTTACTAACAGCTGAATGCATGAGTGGAGGTGTCTTAAAGTTGTCCCTGGCCAAAAGCAACTGTTCGGGGAGTCAGATGCAATGAAGTCCTTTATCAGCAAGTAGGGTAGTACATTGACCCTGACCTCAGTGACAAAACTTGAGCAATTTGTTTAGCTGTGAGGCAGCTGGAATGAAATGCCAAACCGTAATGTACCTTAAGTATGCAAATCCCTTGGAACATTTTCATAGAGATAGATATGTCAGCAACACAATTTGGATGAAGAGAGCTGTTCTAGATTATGCATTTTGCTGCAGGAAGAACAAGTGCATTCATTAATGAGAAAGCATCACAGGACTGTGAGAAAACAGTGTCAAAAAAACTCAACTGGCTTTTGCTTAAAGCCTTGAGAGAGGCAAGTGTCAGCCAAACCCTCACCCCAGGCTGAACTACTGAATGTTGCCTGCATGAAAAAAAGGCTGCTTGACCTACTTTTATCTTCTGGATGAAAAATAGAGGTTTCTGTCTGCTGATGGTTGTTGCTCTTCCAAAATAGTAGGAATCAAGTGACCTTTATTTCTTCTAAAAAGAGTTGTGCCAAATCTGTCCTGGATGATGAAGGCTGAATTACAACATACCCTGAAGGAATTATGAGTTTTCCACTGACCATTGACTAGGAAAAGCCACAAGTTACTTAGCCACCATGTGGCAGAAGGTGAGTCTGAATGACAAGAACAACAAATGCATTCACCCTTACCTATGGATATAAGAACATATTTGTAAAACTTTATAGAAACTGCATGTTGAGTGTTTGACGACATTTTCTCTTTTCAGTTAGGATGTAGTGTGGTGAGTGCCAGTGAGTGCTGGGAGCATCCTATGCATATGGCAGGTAGCCTCAAAAAGGAGTTTAGTTGTAAAATACTTCATTTATGATTGAGCATCTGTAGCTATCCTTAATTGTCTTAACTGCGCTTCACATTCCCTATAAGGTTGGGGTTTTTTGCACAATAAATGGGGTTTTTTGGCAAGCAAAAGGTCATGGTACAGTAGTGATGGCATAACACAACAGACAGGCTATGTTCTTAGGAGAAAAATATCATTCAGATGTTTCTTCCTGTATGACTCCATTCAAGCATCAATACAACAGTATGAAAGTTTCAAGATTTTAACAATCTCTGACATGTCACAATACTCATTAATGGAGAGGGTACTGCTCAAAGCTCAGGTTTTCACGGTGATGTTCAATGGGTGGATAAGCTGACAGACTGAAAATGAACACCTATAAGCATCAAAAGAAAAACTGCTAAGTCAGATTTCATTTCAACTTTCAGTCCAAACCAGAAAAAGTTCATCTGGAAATCATAGTCATTTAGGTTGTTTAATATACTGTATTGTTTAATAATTTCTGCAATACTATTTCTTTGATACTCTAATAATGAGCTGGTAAAGTTTTACAGAAAAAGATAGTTTCTTCCTCCAAATATCTTACTGTCTTCAGAACAAGATGAGTCATAGTGTGAAACAAAATTAAAACATAGAAGAGTGGATAAGCTGGAAAAAAGAAAGAAGAACACGGTCAAAATAATAACAGAATTATTTTATCCAGAGCATATTAGCTTATCGCATGCCCAGCTTTGGACAAAAAGTAATTTCCACTGGGAAAAAGAAAAAAAAAAGGAAAACAAACCCAAGAACAGCAACAGAAATAAAACTATAGAATACCATAGTTATGACAATGAGTTTTAATCTCCTTTTTCTGTCTCTGCATCACTGTATCTGAAGCCTCCTGGCACAGCAGGAGAGGTCAGGTCAGACTTATTGCTAGATTCACCATTTACTGAGGCTAAACACCAAAGCTTTTAGGTGGCTAAGTAAAAAAAACAAAACAAAACAAAACAAAGTATAAAGCAAAGGTAAATTACTTCCTCTACTGGTCAGTGTGTATTATGCTTCATTACCTTTATTAACATGACAAAATGAGGGCATGATGTGGAAGTGGTTTGAGGAAAATTGCTGTGTTACACAACTACAGATCTCTATCCACTGATAGAGATCCAAGAATAATTTTGTGGAAGTTAATCAGCATTACAAGATAAAAGAATGAGTTTAGAATTAATTCTGGGCAATCCCTGGATTTGAGTCTATTCCTTTACTTCATTCAGAGAGAGAGGTTATGATTAGTCTAGAAATTCAAGGTTTTATCTAGCTCTTAGTCACAGCTTTCCTGTATGGTGTCTCCTAACTTTAAAAGTACAGCATGGAATATCAGAAAAGCATATCTGAGCTATCTGCAGCAATTACAAAAGATACTGCAAAGGCTAACTCTGTATGAGAACGATTCCTGATTCACAACTAAAAAAACTCTTTCCCTTCAATGTACAATTCAGGGGATTGTTGCATATAAAAATAAAAGTTTAATTGTAGACTCTCCCAATTCAGAAGGCAAAAGAGAAGTTCAGATGGAAATGTTGATCTCAGATCCTTCAGTCTTGTGTTGCTGGACCAAATAGGTCACCAGTTTTTACCTTGGGGCATAGACTTTCCTCATAGACTTTGCTCCTCAAAAAAATGCATTATAAAAGTATAATATAGTTTCTCTTTGCCAAGGGATTTGGCACATTATATCACAATTAAAAAAATACAATAAAACCATGAGGCAATAAAAATGCTGTAGAAGCTTCTATAAACTAAGCTAACAAGCAATAAAACAAATAGAGTTTAAGTGTAAGAAAAGAGATTTGCTGCCAATAGAGGAAGAATTTTATTGAAAAATATATATAGTCATCTGCACATTCATACTGTTGAAATACCGAATGTTCTTTAAAGGGCAGTACTGCTGTTTAATTTGGTGTTTGAGATCAGCACGTATCTTGGAAGGATTTTTCAACTGCAGGTAACTAATACAGCTGCCCTTAGGCAGCAAAAATATTCCCAGGTAAGTGTAATGATTTCGTTAGAAGCTGAACTGATTCTTTTCCTTAACACCTCAGGAAACCACTATAATAGACAATGGAGCTAGGATTACATAAACAAATACCTTAGAAGTCCCGTTTCAAAAAGAAATCAAGCTCACAAAAAAAGCACACTTCCATGATCCTTTAAGCCTTAAAAAAATTCTTGTATTTGGAGCATTTGAACCAATGCTAATGCTTCTGCTTCTCCTCCTTTCTCTTTTACTCATGAAATGGGAAGACACATGTGAGATCCCTTTCATGATGCTTGTATTTCATGGTAGGGGTAAACTGAAGCCAATGTCAGGATTTAGAAATGCTTGTCACCAGCTTAAGAGTGGCACTGGGCTGGGCCAGACTGGCAGAGCCTCTGAGCTTAAATCCGCTCCCTGAAGTGCTTCCAGATCTCCAACAGCAAGCAAACTGCTGGCACCAACAACAACTGACCCTATGTGCTATAAATTGACATGTTTGGCTGAGAATATGCTACTGTGCACAAAAGAATGAAGGCGAGGGACATCAAATTTATTTTTTGTTATTGGTTGATATTGCCCTTTCAGCCTAGATAAGGATTTATGTAACTGCATAGCTCTTTGCTTTGGGATAGAGTAGAAATAGTATGTAATTCCCTCTTCATCTCTTTCTCTTGGATTTAGTTCTATATTAAAGGATAATGATTACTTAAAAATGCACAAGTAATACCGAAGTTTCAAAATAAGGTTCACTATTAATAGTTTATCAATTATTTTTCTTAAAGGGAATATCTAAAAAGTACTGTCATCAATGACATTGAATAAGACCTGAAAACATGTAGCATTACATGAAAAATGGGGAAACAAACACTTACATTGAAGAATATCTATGTGTTTGAGAGTATTTGTTCTTTCAGGTTTGTCTGAAAAAAATATCAAATTAGGCTTCTGTTTCTGTAGGCTGTTGTGCACTTTATTTAAAAGTCAAAACAACACATCTGTTTATGTGGCCAGTCTTCTGAGTTTGATTCAGATTATTAGTGATTTTAACATCTTAATAATATAGTTATGCAATTTATGTTCCTTTTATGCCTTTTGAGCAGAGAGGACTTTGAAATAGCTTTGTTTACTCCATCTTAATTGGGTGGATGCCCAGTTCTTCAATGAGGGCAGTGAGTTCTGTTTCTGCTGTCAGTTCTTTACGTCTGGAACAAGTGAGCACAGATCACTTTGACTTCAGAGGCACAAACCAGCCTTATAAGGTAGGAATTGTCTACACTGGAGAAGAAATGTTGTTACTTTTAGGAACTGAAAGTTTTGCAAGTAAACTCAACTAGCTCCAACCTAGTAACAAACAGAATCAATTTTGTTTTTTCTTTCCTACTTCTGTTGACAATGAAAATGTGCTGAAAGCACACGCTTTGCCAGAAATGCTGTAAATACACCTACTTCGGCAAGGGCTATGGGTAGCCAGCTCTCCTCACCATTAGTGAGTGACAAAACCACGTGAAAACTAACCTTTGAGGAAAAAACCTCTGCACCAGCAGAGATAGCTCTGAGATTCTTTGAATTTTATTCCAACTTATGCAGGCGTACGTCTTCTATGCATCCATCAGCATCCTGTCAAGTAAACCAGCCTCGCTCCACACAGCATAGTAATGTGCTATTATTTGTTTCTGTGACTCTGCATGTGTGTTTGCCAATGTATTCACAGGCATATCTACGTATATAATGTTATCTTACCACCAATTCATATTTCTAAGTCTCGTGAACATCTACAGCTACCAGCTCAAGATGAACTCCTCTAACTAGACCAATATGTAAAGAATTACATGGTCATGAGGGCAATCATGTATCTTCAATCACAGTGCTACTGTAGCATCCTGGGTTGTCTGTGGCAGCTAACTGCCTTTCTCAAGTAGACAGAATGATGCTGAGGAAAAGAGCGGGATGTTGACTCTGAGTGGTCTTAATGAAAAGGAGTTTCATTAAAATTACCTTTTCAGTTTTTTTAAATGCTGTGTCTTCAGCAGTTTGGTATGTAATGCTAAAATACAAAACTGGGAGCACTATTGAAAGATAGCCTTGGTTCAGTGCATTCAAGTACATTTTACTGATATGATTAAGAAATAGGTGAACTAAGTTACCCTCAGGTATAGTAGTGTGAACATTAACTCATGCCAGCTGCTGCATTTCTGTGCACATGATTCTACCTGATGGTAAATGAGAAATGCTCCCAGGTAATGTAAGTCCAGGTAATAAGAGAGAACTAAGAATTCTTACATTTATCACACAGGTTAAGTGAAAGAAGCTCACACTGGAGCATGTCTTTCAGAGGCTTATTAATCTGCTTGTGCCCCTTTGATGCTTTTAATGCGTTAGTTATTTTAAGATCTGTGCATGCCTTCAGTCTAGTCACTAAGTTTGTGAAAGGCAAAATTCAGATGCCTAAAGGGCATCTGAGTTTGAAATCTGACTGACAAACCAGGGCCCTGGATCTGTTTGGAGAAGAGATTAATTATTGCTGATTTTATTTTTTAAAAATTATGCTAACTGCACACTCACAACATTTGAAGACCACAAACAAAATCATTTCAGTAACACCATTTGGCAATTCACTAGGTGTATTCACAGCTGTTTGGTTGACTTTACAAGTTTGCAAAGTTTATTAATAGTTGCTATGATACAAATCTGAAGACTTCTACCTAAAGAACACTTTACAAATCAGCCAAATATCAAATGTTTCAGCTGGAAATTCAGGAAGTATTCATAACTTCCTGAGTGGGGTGATAAGAGGCCATGTTTCTGGACTATAAATAGTTTTTATTACTTAGCTTTGTTCTGCTTGTAGTGTGTGTGTGTTTTAATTTAGCCTCACCATTTGGAAGATGCTTGCCAATTTTATAAATGAATGTGCCTTGAAAAGCTTTAAGAAAGAAATTTGCAAAATATCATTTCCATTGAACAGCAAAGAGAATAAAACACCTTTTCGTACTCATGGACTTGCATTTCAAACCACTTGGCAGATTTAAGTGATTATTATCTAAACAGAGAGAAAATGCATCAGACTTTCTACCTTTCCTTTTCTTGATTCCCTTCTAAGGACCCTTTACCTATTTTAAATACAAATGGCATGTTTTGAGAAGATAATAACATTAATACATGGGTGAAAATTTGTTAGAGTAATTTTAATTTAATATGACACACTTATGTGTTTACATTACTGAGTGCCAAAACTGGCTAAAAAATAAGAGAATATTGTATTCTCAGAGTATTTCCCCCCCCCAGAGAAACCCCACCAAGACCGTTTAATTTTGGAAAATCTTTCATCAGTGCTGTAGACGTAGGTTCTGGTTTACAGAGACTCACCCCATCTTGAGCCTTTGAGGTTAAAAGTTATTTAATCTGGGACAGTGTCATGGGAACTAACACTATATATTTGAACTGTCCTCTGTTCAGCACTAATTTAAGTGGATCTTTATCATCATCTAGTACAGCTATTCTTATATTCTCAAGAATGACAGACAGGGCAAGCAATAGGAGATGGACAAAAAAAAAATAAAAAAATGTTCAGAAGAATAAAAGCTAGAGTAATTACCATGAAGAGATTGAGAAGAAAAGAAAGTGACAAGGGAAATGCATTAGTGAGTCAGATATAGAGGGAAAAATCATAAGCATGAGTAGGTGAATTCATTGTACTCTTGAAGAAAGAAAAGGTAATGATAAGGAGTTAGATTTAGTAGTAGGAATATTGGGAAGAAGTGGCCTCTGATGGGAAGATGCAGAGAATGCAGGAAATTGGGTAAAGGAAGAAAAGTCAGAGAAGCTTGGTCAGCACAAGAAAGGGACATCAGGAGAATGTGCAGAGCGTGAAACTGCTCACATCAAAGGACTTCATCAACTTTTGATCTGAGAGCAGTCTTAGGAGACCAATAAGGAATTATGTTGGAATGAAGGGATTAATAACTATGACTTGAAATTGTTTGCTTGCTCTGTTCTGATATTTTGAGTATCCTTTCATACTAAAAATGTATAGACTTCTTCACTTTTGACCAGAGGCCATTGTGATTAGCTGAAACATAGTCTTAGGATAAAAAATGAAATCTTACTATATGACCAATAAAATCTTGTTGCTTTTGCAACATTACTTTTTTACCTAATGGCATTAATAAAATACAGTGTCTTTTTCTCTCCAAAAGTATTATAATTAAGGGAAGTGGAATAAATTTCCTTTTTTCCAGTATCCCAATTTCTGTCAGGAACTATGAAAATTAAGTAATAAAAGCCCAAAGCATGGTAGTTAAACATCTCATTTTTCTAAGCAATCTCTGCAGAGATGGATGATGGTAACATGTGGAAGACTCTGGTACTGCAACTGCTGCATATTTTCTATGGGCAAGAGTATTTCTTTCTGCAGGTCTTTCACGCTGGTACATTTCATGAGGAACTCAATATAGAAATGGGAGTTTAATTTACATATTAAATGTTGGTCATATTATCTAAAATACTTGAATCCCTTCAACAGCATTTTTTTATGCCTTAATGTTATTAAGGCTGGTGCGTGGGAGTATTTGGTGTCTGATACACCATAGTCCTTTAATAATAACTTAAATGTTTCTCAGTGTTTGTTGGGTTTTTTTTTTTTTAACTCACCAAGGCTAATAGGAGCTCTGTTAAAGACTTCCAGTATTATTCAGCTGGCATTTTTTCCTGATACTGAAAGTCTCTTAAACTGCAAGTTGGTGGGAGACAAGTCTTCCTGGGTTTTGTGTGCAAGTGGATTTAATTGTGATAAAATTTTATTTGGCATTTATACAGCCTGTATAAAGTAATATCTTCTGTCTTGAATAGATCATGACAAGTCAGTCTGTATCTGAGTTTATTTTCACTTCTTTATTTTCATTTTTTCCATGGGCTTTCATGCTTCCAAATTTCTATAAATTGCAGGGTCTATTTCACTTCTAGATTTTTTAAAAAATGTCTGCAAATAATATCAAATTCAGGGTTTTTTTTTCTGGACCTTAGTATCTTTGACTAAACTACAAGATTTTTTTTTTTCCTTGTGGGTCATCTATATTTTCTTGTCTATTTAATAATCTTGTTTGGAAATAGATATTTAATTGCTGTTCCACATAAGGGCATTCTACTATCAATCTTGCTTCTAGTTTACTTTAAATCCACTCAAGCTATTTTAGTGAACATGACTCCAAGGGGGTTTCAAAATATCACTATTTGCATATACAGAATCAGTACCAAAAGTCGCAAAAAGTATCTCATAATCCTTTAAAATAATCTCTCAAGTGCTGGTAGATGACTAAAATGCAGGTATATCATCAGTCTTAGATGCCTATCTGGATATGTGAAGTATAGAACAAACTATCTGTTTATCTTTTGGTTACAAAGGAGCTTATAATATCAGTCCCTCTTTAAAGACTTGTTATGTATTCCAGTTTCTCTAATTGCTTATGTTGTTGTGTATGCTATGATTTACTGTCATACAGAACTACAGAAACTGCACTCATCATGCCTACTGTTACATCCTTGATATCTTGATTTTACCAAGGCACCTTGGTCTCCTGAATGATGCT
Source organism: Strix uralensis (assembly GCF_047716275.1). Lineage (NCBI taxonomy): Eukaryota > Metazoa > Chordata > Aves > Strigiformes > Strigidae > Strix > Strix uralensis. Next base: position 35,320,169 of record NC_133975.1, read on the forward strand.
TTAGCTTGTCACAGAACTCCCTTGACTTCTGTCTGACATGTCTCCACACTTTGTGTTAATTACAGTGAAAGACCTACTGGGCCTTTTGAGGCATTCTTGTATAGAGCATGAGCAATGTGTTTGAAAAAAGAATATTTCTGATCTGCCCATATAACATAAATGATTTGGCTAATTGTTCCAACACCCTTTTTATCATTCTATAACCTTATACACTGGATCAGGTGTTACACTTAAACATATTTACCAGATGTGTCATTTATTAGGAAAATCCGGGGGGGGGGGGCAGGGAATGTCTCTATTTTCTAAAGCTTTGAGAGTAGAAGAATTGAGCAAATTCTCCCAAGAAAGACAAACAATTGAGATGACATCTTGACGGAACACAAAACTCCATGGAGATAGGATAAAATTATCATGCTTATTCCTTATCCCACTGGTTTAGAAAGAAAACCACAGAATAGTAGAATTGAAGTGAACACTCGACATTTTGGTGGAGGCTCACACCTTTTCTTTGTTTTGGTACAAGTCAGGCACACATTATCTGTCATTTATCTCTGGAGCCAATCTACATTTGCATTGTTGTTTAGGCTCAGAAATGCACTTGAAGTGAATGTACCAGTCATATCTACTTACTATTCTTTGGCTCATGTTGTGGTGCAGTCTTGAAACATGCAGACTGCATTTCTCATGGATGAAGTAAAACTAGAAGATGGACTTGACACATTACATGCTCCATCTGGTCATTGAGGTCATGGAACCAAACTGAGGTTAATCTGAAGTAAACTCCCCTCAAAACATGGATAATCTGGACATCAGGACACCAAGCACAAACTGTTTCACCCTGTAAATCCACCCTGGTAGCTTCACACTACTTCTTGAACTAGACAGCCTCAGAGTCTTGAGTGTTTGTGTGGGAAGAAAAAGATGCTTTGTCCCTGCTCAGAACTAAAGGATGAGACAAACATATTCTTGTTCCTCACTTAGTTTCTTTCTGCACACATTGACTAAACAAAAATATGATGTCGTAATCAAGAAGATGCTTAGGGGAAAAAAGGAAAATTAGAACGCTTTGCAGAAACATAAGAAATATCAACACTGATTCTGAATACATATCTATGATAAATGCCATTTATTTCTGTAAAATCTCAGATTTCCTCTACAGGCAGAGAACATTTAGAGTTGGAATATCACTTAAAATTTAAAAAGAACCACTCAAAGTTCAAATATTAAATCAGCCTGCTGTATAAGTAGAACCACAATCATCTCACACTCAGAACTTCTTCAGAACCTTTGGTAGACATATTTGATTCTTCTTACTTTATATGATTATTTTCCTTTGCTTTCTGGAACTTATTTTAAAACTCTGGTTTAAGACTTTAATCTTGGATCTTTTGCAGCTTGGTCTCCTAATATGATTGGGTTTTGGCAGTTACCAATTGCGTATTCACATAAGCAGGGACTCAGATGTTCAAATGTCTTACCATGTTTTAGAAAGAACTTTGAAACAAAGAGATCCTTTGCCATTCTGAAAACAGCAGCAAGATACAACAGTATCCTCGGTCCCCGAGGAATAATCAGTTTCCTTCAGAATAGATTTATATTTGTATAACATTCAGTAACAGAAAGTTGGAAACTAAGCAAAGAACAATAATACAAAAATAAGATGAAAAAAAACACAAAACAAAACAAATAAGCAAGAATCTTGAAGCAGAACCACATTTTTCTTATGAGACTAAAATATATCTTTTAGTATGTCTGCAATAAAGTTTTCAAAAATTCAGTCTATGGTATCATCAGTTGCACAAATTAGTCCTTGAGAAAGAATAAAACATATCTTGAAGTTAAATACTATGTACAGGATAGTATCAGACACTGCAAAAACTAATTGCACCTGAAATCCTGACTAAAAGCATCTAAGAAAATATGATATAAAATCAGTACAGTACTGTGGCAATGTAGTATTTCCTTTTCTATGAAAATTAGAAAAACAGCATCAGTCACAGATAATTTGCAGTAGATCTTTTTTTTCTGGAAGAGACAGAAAGATAGTCTGTTAAGGCACCATGAATGTAACCCCACTGATTTCTTGGAATAATTAACATTTAAAATAAATTTTTTGATTGAAATGAGCATGTTCAAGAGCTGATTGTTAATGTTTCCTGAAATGTAGACAAACTAAAAAAATAAAACAAAAATATACTGATGTTCAGAATGGAACTGAATGTCACGGGTCTATAGATATGGGACGTGCCTCAGAAGAGGAGACTGTGGAACCAAAAAGTGATTACAGATCCATATTTCACCATCAGCCAAAGGATATATTCAACACATAATTTTAGGATATTTATTTCATAGGAGTAAAGGAATATAAACTATAGGACCATATTTCAGGCCTTTATTTTCTATTTTAAGGTCACTTTCTCACCCTAAAAGTTTTCAAAATATTTGCAGAAGCTCAGATTAAGGAAGCCAGACCTGTGTAGTTTAGGAAAGTCTGTACCCATTTTACCAGGTATGTGTTCCTATATTGGAAATTTTCACAGAATTTTTTCACAGAATCATCTAGGTTGGAAAGGACCTTGAAGATCATCTAGTCCAACCGTTAACCTAGCACTGACAGATCCCAACTACACCATATCCCCAAGCGCCATGTCAACCCGACTCTTGAACACCTCCAGGGATGGGGACTCCACCATCTCCCTGGGCAGCCCATTCCAACGCCTAACAGAAACAGGCTTTGAGCATCCAAGTGGTCTGTAATAATACTCCTGAGCAATGTGAACTATGTTTTTCATATAAATGTGATGTTTAACTCCAAGAACACACTGTCAGATGTCTTGCTAACATCACCCCACCAGCAAATTCTACAAGATGGCAGAGGCTGGTTAGACATTCCTAATTTGAAAGGTACATTTTGAATTTTCCTCTGTGTGCCCAGGACATTTTCCAGATTCCAAAAACCTGAAGTGAAAACCACAATTATTATGTGTAAAATCACTATTTTTGTGTATAAAAGAATTAAACAAAGTTTTTGTTTCCTATATTGGAAGTTCACCTTCACTTATCAACAAATAGGGAACCCTGGTAAAGAGTCTGGCAGCAAGAAATACATGTAGGTAGGACCGTGTTCTATGTCAACCCACCATTAAAGTTAAATCCTGATTATACACTTCTGGTAGGGATGAAACAGCTGAAGCTGAAAGGTATAAGGTACCCTTTCTGAACAGTATTGTATGATAACGTGGTTAAGAGCTCCTCACCTTCACACGTTCATAAAATATATCTATATGGTGCCAAGCAGTTCATGTCTTATTAAACGATACCTGAAAGAAACAACATGCACAGAAATTAACTTTCATCACTAGGATGACAGAAATGCCTTTCCCACACATATTGCTTAATAAGATATCATGCATTCACCAAAATATTGTCACTCTCTTGGGTCTATGTATTAATCAGTTCTTAAGGCTAGATTAATTCCAATGGGTATGATATAACAGAGCGCCTCTGGCCTGTGCTGATACTCCCCCATAAATGGGAGGGCTCTGTTGATTTTGCAGAAGTTGCTGAAAAGATTATTTTCATAAATTATTACTTTGACCATATTATTACTGTGTGAACATCTCTCCACTGGCTCCCAATCCTTTATTGGATATATGTTGAGCATACTACTCAATTTCACTCACAGTGATTCTTAGAGTTATCTTTACTATTTCCTCTCATTCAACTTGGAAAGGCTGACTTGTTTCTGACTGACATGAGACTTCAACCACTCTCAAACACTTCACAGATTTTTAAAGAAATTTTGTGCTTTCTTATGCTGACCCCCATACAGAGGTGCAGTAGATAAATAAGTGCAAAACTTTACCTCCTTCCCTTCTCTTAAATCACTTTTTAAAAACATGACATATTCAACAAATTCAACAGCTGTGCATCTTCTACTAAGGTAAACAATATTCTTAATGATTTCCCTCATTCTTGCTAGTCTGTCCTTATAAAATCTTTTGTTCAAACCATACACTCATTCAGGCAGGGACTGTCATATTTCCCTGTATTTGCTCATTTTGTGTTGTCTTGAATTTGCACGAGGATTAGTAAATGCTGAAGAACTAAGAAACTGTACCACTACCCTTACAGGGCCAGTCTGTAGGAAGGGATGGTTTGAATTTTAACACAAGGGAAATTTCTTAACATTATTGTCTCTCTAAGAAAGTTATAAATATCCTGGCATTTTAGAGGCCAAATCTATCAGCAGCACTGACATTAAAAAGTCAAAAACAATAGATATTAAAATATAAAAAGTCTCTTGTAACAGCTAAAATTCAAATTCAGTAGAAATAACCACTCCTTGGAAATTAACATCAATGCCATTTGAGCTGGGTCTTACATTGTTAAAATAGTAGATTGTACTTAGAAAGAAATTAAGCATTTAGAATAATTGAGCAATAATTCAGTAATGATGGAGATTTACACCCAAAACCACATCCTGACAGAACACAAGTACTTGATTAGAAAGGAAGGATTAGAAAGCACTGTGAATTGTTAAGAGTAGTGAAATTATATTTTGAATTTTATTTTTAATCTATGTACATGTACCTTACTTTAGATTATAGAATATTTCAAGACTTGCTGGTATAACTACCAGAGTTTGAAATAATCTAAGCTACATCTTTTCAAACAACTGAGGAAGAACGTCAAATATATTTGTCTCATCTAGCCCATTTTACTCCTCCACTTCTTTCCACATGATTCTACATCCTTTCAGACTTTGCATCCTTGCTTATCGGTATTGCATCCTGCTACAAAGTATTGATTTAACTTATTTTATTACAATTGCATACTAAGATTGCTCAGATTTGAGTAGTTGCATCTCTATGCTAAAGTAGTAAGGTAAGGTATCTATTATTTATTTTTGTTTTTTTTTTATTTGTAAAAACAAACAATTACAGAAAGAATAGCAGATTTTTTTTTTTTTTTACAGAATTATACGTTTTGTAGAGGTAACATCCTGTGTTTGTGCAAGACATTACCAGGGTAAGCAATGACAGTTGCTCAGAGATTCCTTACAATATTAAATTACTAGTCTGTTTCTTTGACAAAGTACAGATGTAGCCACAGGTTTGTTTGATTTGACAAAGCATGGAGTTTTTGATTCAGCAACTAATTAAGGATTCAGAAACAAGTTAGAATGTGAGTGACTAAAGTCTCTGAGATCTTTACAGTACTAGCTGTAAATCCCTCTCAGTTAAGTACAACACAGTTTAAACATATATTTAATGTAGTCACATTTAAGACTGTGTATAGGTGCTTACCACTTACAAATGTGCTTCAGCATTCCTTAAATGTTTTTCTGAATTTGGATCCAAATGAACCCTATGCTGTGGAAAACCCCTTCAGGAGTAGAGAATTCAGACCTGAAAGCTCACCTGAAACACCAGCTGAGAAACATTACCTTATTATAGCAAACTTCTTTCTGAGTTATTTTCCTCGAGACAGAATTAAGTCAGTTTCATGTGGGATTTCTTGAAGATTTATTTCAAGGAGAGCTGGCTGCTAGTTTACTATTCTCCATGTATTGACATTCCAATACCAAAAGGAAAGAAAATAAAGTTGCTATGTGACAGCAGTATATTTACTAGAACTCTGCAAAAACTGGGAACACTGCACAAAATTTTCTATTTCCACTTTTATTTGTAACTGGTGTTTGCAGAAACACAACAGCTGAAAATATAAAAAGTTCCAGGGAATGTACATTTTTAAATGAAGTTTTTTTTCAGGGAAATAAAATGGAAAATTGTAAAAATTTCTAGAAAGGGAGGTGGGGATGCCAAAAAGCTGGTTAGGTGTGTTACCAACAGTAACACACAGTTAGTGAAAAGGTAACCTGGTGCAAGGGGCAAGTGATCAGCCTAGATGTTTGTTTGTTTATGAAACAAGGCAGTTTAAGAGCCTGTTAGTTGGAGAGAGCGTAAGATGGCTACTTTGGAGTTATCTCCCTGAGAAACCTGTGATGCCAGAGAATGGAATGTTTTCTCCTGAACTAAGTTGTCTGGAAATTAAAAGACTCCTTTGGAAAACCAACTATACTTACCACATTGTCTACAGAAAACAAGCATTTATACTGACTGGTTCAAATCATAAAGAACATTTTCAAAGTTTTTCCTTGAAAAAGAATAAACACGGTTAGTTTTGGGTCAGTCTACTTTTTGTCATTAAAAGACAGAAAGATTATTAACAATGGAATTGGTTCATAGCTTAGATGTTAATTTGTAAAATAGGTTAGGATACCACCTAAAGAAAAGGTCAGTAGCCCTAATATTAAGTGATTGCTGTGATTAATTAAAGAAAAACCTGATACTAGTCTTATTAAAGTCAGAGGAAGGTTCATTTAAGCTTATTCTTGAGTCTGAGAGAGTCTAATGTTTTCCTGAAGGAAAAAGGATAAAGTATGAAATCAAAAAAAAATATCTGAAGTGTGCTTTGTATAGCACTAGTCCTGTGCCTTTATGGAAATTTCTGTGACTTTATTTGCCTGCAAATGTAACAATTATCAAACTGAAAAGAAGGAGAATGGCAGTTGCTACATATTCCTTTTGAGCAAGCATACAGAGGGCTAGACAGGAGCAATTTACAGAAAAGAACACTGTTTGCCTTTTTTATTGCTTGCAAAATGCCAGGAGAGTTTCAAAGTAATAGCATTTGCTAAAAAAAAAAAAAAAAAAAAAAAAAAAAGAGAATAGGAAATAAAAGAAATGTATTGCCTCAGAAAAGGCCCAATTTTAAAAGTCTTCACCTTTTCATCCTGATACATGAGCCTTCTGTATGCTTTAGCACTAGAAAACTTATTTATTTATTTATTTATTTATTTACAAGAGCTGGGGTGGTTTTGAGCTTTTAAAAGTTGTATGACAAGGTTTTTAGTTTTTTAAATTGCTTTGAGTTTTCACCCTCAGCAAATACACGCTTTGTCATGTGTACATTTGAGGTTATTTTTCATGGAAATTTCTGCAATACTTAAATATTGTTTCACAGTTCAGTGTTCTCTTTGGTACTTTGTTGACCAAAAGTTCATTTGTCTTTCAAATACTTGCTATTGTTTATGAAGTGGTGTAAACAAGGTTTCTACATTTGGACAGCCTGAAGAGTTAAAAAGAGAGCAAAAAATTTCCATTCAAATCATCTTTGCTAGAAAAAAACTTTAATTCCACTTTTTAAAATTTTCAATACATTCATTATTGTGCTTTGCAAGCTGTGGGTTTTGGGGGAATTGGAGTATCAATACATTGCAAAATCCATTTCTTATGATGTTGCCAGTAAATATTGAACTTTCTTACCTGAAAAAGATAAAACTTTCTGAGATTTACCTTACTTTTAACACGAGAATAGCTTATATTTACTGAAAACAGTCTAAATAAAGTAATGTGCTAACAAGGAAACAACAAGTAATATAGTCATGTTCCACTTGGGACCATAAAAAATCATTCAAGCAGTGAGCAGGCCTTTGGCTCAGATTTCTAAACCTCTTTTGAGCATTTGCCATCTCTAGTATCTATATTGGCTGAATATCCAAGTCCAGTGAGCTTTGTGTCACCTTGCAGTGTACTTCCCACCCCACTGCACAAGAAGAGATGCAGGGCTGCAGCTCCTGAGCTCTTCCTCTGACAGATGCCATTCACCTCCCTAGTCCATGACCCACATCCTTACTTTGCCTCCTTTTCCTATTCCCAGCCCGTTACCCCTGGTGTGTACCGGGTCCTGAGCACAGAGGCACTGGAGACTCCTATTTCCCCAAAGACAAACATGGCTCAGTTTGCCTCGTGGCAGCAAGCAGCTGCATCAGGCAAGGCTCAGAGCCAGGAGCTGCTGCCACACCTTGCGTCCTTTGATCTCCCAGTCTTTCCACCGTCTCCTCTACCAGACACAGCTTGTTGGTAGGGCTCGCGATCTGCCCGCCAGCTGCACCTGGCCCATCAAGGCGGCGTGTGGAGGAGACACTGCTGCGCTGCACTGCAGATGGGGAAGGGGGGTCTGCCAGCCAGGGCCTCCCTGTTGGGGAGCCTGGATGAGCCCATTTCGTGGGCTGCTGCTTTGAACTCCCATCACAGTGCTGCCTCCCACATCTGGAGCCTGAGGTGAAGGAAGATGAAAGCAGGCTGGGGAGTGCAGAGGCTTGTGAGGCACGCTGGGAATGCTCACAGCCTGCAAGGAGGGCTCAGGACTTGGCCATTCCCCAACCTGGGTCGTTACAGCTCATGGTTAGAGGAGCTATTCCTTGAGCCTAGGCGTTGCACACTACCAGGCATGCATTTGATGTATGCTGGAGTGTTTGTACATAAACCAAAGGTTGTTAATAGGTGCTTGCATTAATTATTATGAACAGTGGCTCTGATAATATTCAAGGATCATGCCTGTGTCGATCTGAATAGTTTTCAGAGGTACTGATTTAACATTTCCAAAACTTGTTCGATAACTTACCCACTGTGTGTTCCCATTGACTTCAACAAGCTTTGAATCAAGCCTTTAAAACATCAGAAGGAAAAAAAAAGGAGAAAAATTTCCAACAAATACTGCTTTCTGATTTTGCTAGGTTTTGTAGTAAACCTATTAAAAGAAAGGGCAAGCAGTGTGAAATGCACCACCTGACCTTTTACATTGAAGACCTGACTGCTGTCTCCAGCTCAGGCATGCCTATAAGCGTGAGCAGTAGCCTCACTGTGTTCAGCAAAACTTAAGCAGTTGCTGGACCGGCTTTTCTAAATAAAGATGTTTTTTGGAATGGAAACCTTCAGGTCCACATTTTACATTAGTATTAAAACATAAATTATAAGTGTATTTTCTTCTCACTTGTGAATTTTATCACCTTTATGGTTTGTGACACCGTAATGTTCCCTGAATGTTAGTGTTATAGGAGGCAGAGAAAACAGCTTTTGCAAATATATTATCATGTAAATCTTAGTCTCCCTGGTCTTTTTAGAATAACAAACAACTATACATAATTAATTGTAATTTTGCAAGAAGTGACATTATCACCATACTCATAAATACCCACAAGGCAGGGAGTGTCCCAGGGGGAGATAACTTTCTTTCAATGGTGTGATAAAACGTTCTCATCACGGACAGTATTTACTGCCCGTGTCTCCTGAGAGATGATTAAAACTAGAGAAGAGCAAATATGCAGACACAAAGCATGCCTGCTATGTTTGTTTCATAGGCTTGCTTCATAAGTTTAAAACACAGTGTATTAATATGGGATCTGAGAAAGATTATTTTTCCTAGTTCTGCTTCGTTACTCTTTAGTTGTTGTTTTGTAGCAAAATGACTAAAGAAATAACCAAAACCTTAATCTCTTTTAAAAATTCCTTCTACACTACTCTACAATCCCTGTCACAATAAACTGCATACAACTTCATCAATTATCACTCAGTATATTTTAGCCAGCTTTCATGCTACTTTCTTTGTGAGCACAAACTGAAAGGCAGTTCATTACATTCCCTTTTCTTACAAGCTAATCCATCAGAAATTAAAATGAAATAATTACAGTGAAATATTTCATATGTTATTTACTTACCTTGTTAAATAAAGAATAACAGCTATGGTACAGTCATTTTTTTAGATGAACAAAAGATCTTTTTTCATTGATTGTTAGTCTTTCAGAAGGGCAGGTGACATTTCCTGCAATGTTGACTTCAGTTCGTAATACCCTTTTGGCAAGCCAAGGAGAATTACAGTTTGAACAATTCTCACAGTTAGGCACTCTGCTTGGATGGAACTCTGTGGATAGGTTCACTTCAGCCAAAGTGGGGAAAAACTCTCATTGCCAGATTTTCCTTTCTTTTTGAAGTGGTCTCTCAACATAGATTTGATTCATACCACCTAAAAATAAATCTGGTTTCTGCAAAGCACAAAATGTCTGTGTTGTGATGGTATCAGTATTTCTATTTTTATGTTCAGAGATAAGTTAAGATCCTAAAATGATCTTCAGTTTCTTGCTTCTTTATTAAAAGGCCTTGGGTTTTTGCCTTTTTCTTCTTTTTATGTAGGCATCTTTTTGCATTCATGATGTAAGAAATTGTTCAATATCTCTTTTTATGACACTGCATAAAACTTCCATGAGTAGCATCAGTTAATTCCTTCACAAAATATGATGTGAAGTTGTATAGAAGGGTCAAAATTACACTGGCCATGAAAATCTGACAGTGCACTCAAGATTCATTGTTCAGTTCCAGCATGAATCAAATGGACCCCCAAATCAAATTAATGAAAAACTGTATTACTCCTTACACTATTACATTTAGAAACTGTAGTACTTAGTCACATGATTCTGCAATTTGAAATTTTAGCTTTGATTTACTGAAGTTGGAACTTCATTTGTATTTTGCTCTAACATTTAGTGTGTTTATTGAGCTTATGGCTAAATTTTAGCTAATTTCTGGCTAACAGGGAATCATTAGGAAACCATTTTAATATTAGTGAACTGTATGAACTGGAAAACAAAAAAAAAATATTTGTTTTCCAGTAAATTTCTGTATTCAAGGTGAAAACTTGAGTATTGAAAATATTCAGGTTCACTTCAGGTTAATTCTCCAAGGTTCGGGGGAATGTTTTATTAGGTTTAGATAGCTGTTTTGGGCTGCAAATATGGTCATATCAGAATCCTTTCACTTTCACAAGAATCAGCCAATGATGAGGAGATGAAAACACATTTAGATAAAGGAATACATCAAATGTGTACTTCAGACCTGTAAGCTACGTTTTTGTTTGGTTTGAAATTTTGTTAACATTGAAGGTCTTACCTTTTTTACTTCCTTCAGCACCATAAATTGTTTTCTAACTGAGATAATGTGATGATCATTTTGTATTCCCTGGTTCTTCTCATCATTTCAAAAGAGTAAACAAGTAATATCTCCATAAAATTCAATTCAATGGAATTTATTTTTAATAGTAAATTCTTTAATTCCTGCAGTCTGTAAAATTCATGGTAAGATTTTTTTTCCCCCTGGATTCACACAAGACAACTACAGCTTGCTGTTACTCCACACCATAAATATGTTGCAATATACATTATATGACAGTGATTAGATACATTATGACTCATGATACCCTTGAATTTAAACAATAAATTGAAACTTTCTTTTTTAACTTAAAACTTTGAGGAACCCACAAACAGACAAAGTAGTTGTGGTGCAAGTAGTGCTGCCACTTTAAAAAGAATTTACTTTCCTGTGTGTAATTTGTGGAATATGAATTATCCTGCAAATACTTAATGGTAGCTTAACTCCAGAATTAACTAACATCTGCTCAGTTTTAGGTGAAAGAAAGTAATATAGATGAATTGTGTTCTTTTTCTTTGTTGTTATTTTTCTTTTTGTCTCTAAATGATGGGAATCTTTCATAATAAAGTCTTATTTTTCCCTTAACTGCAGCAACATTTTCACTACTCACCCCTCTAATTATTTGATAGGAAAAATATAAATTTGTGCAACAGATTCTAATTTTTTCAATAGTGTTTGATTTCAAGCTGATTGACATTAACTTATGATATCAATGCAATTTTTTTATTAAATCACTCATCCAGGTGCCTTGAGATAAAAATTAATTAATTATCAGATTTTATTAAAAAAGAAGACATTTTATTTGTTATCAGAAGAAAAAATTAACACTTGTCTTCAAACTTCAAAAGTCCCTTATTCGAAATAAGTGTTTTTAATAGGCTTGTAGTTGGTTTGGTTTTAGCGTTTCTAAACATGAAAGATATGTGCAACAAAATTCAATTAAGAAAAATCCTAACTCATAGTGTGCTTATATTAGTATGGATCACTACAGTATCATCATCAAATGACCTGTTTTCAATGACTGGGAGATGACAAGTCTGTAAACGTAACTGGACTCAAAATAAGTGAGGAAAGCACTAAAGATTTTTTAGTTTATGAGAGAGGAATCCCACTTATGAAGACAGAAAATAGCCATAAAATGAAAAAGCCATGAAAAAGAAAATAATAATCCTTATGATTAGAATGATTAGAAATGTATCTAGACTATGAACTTTAATTCTTATTTAAGTGTGAGTTTAAACTAGGGTTTCTAGCCCAATATGCAAGCTTCAAGGATCTTTAATTACTTTTTGTATGAATAAGTTTTCCATGTTTCCTTACAATATAATCTAAACCATAATGAATTATATCATATTTTGAGTCTGCTAGTTAGATGTGATTATACCCCAAATATTTTAAATATTTTCAGTAATCTTTTCTACTTCATTTTGCAACTAATATTCTTGTAAGCAAGCAATTGGCCCATACTCTCTATCTCCCATCAGCTACGTAACAGTGACACAAATCAATCTCACCCTCATGGGTAGGTGGCATATTCTATTTGCTATTCTTGAATTGCTCCTGGCTGTTTCTTAGAAAATGTTGATCGGACTTGGGTTTGATTTACGAGGAACAAGAGAGTTTCTGAGACCACAGACTTTCTACAAGCTCAGGAGAACACTGGCTTTCCAATGTTATCCTAAATAGCTTTTCATTAACCCAAATTCAAGAGTTAAAGGACCATGCCAGAACTTCTGGTTCTTCACTCAACTTTCAGTCAAAACACATTCCTAAAGGGAGAATATAACAATCATCAAAGGGAGAATAAAAAATTTGAAACAAGTTTTTGAGAGAGATAATGTAGTCTAATGGGAGAATAATACTAAATAACTGCAAGTTTTTAGGTGAGATTAACTGCATGTTACATTGAAATTCTTTTTTTCTAATAACTTTTTTCCAAAATATTCTTCCACCTTTTTTTTTTTTTTTTTTTAATGAGGTTATCTGATTTTTATACATTTTGGGGACCAGTCTTTCACATGGGAAAGCTACAGATGTCCAAACACAATAGGACTTGTTATGTGATAGGAGTTCACATACAGGCTGGCTACAGCAAACCAGACCTAATGGCGACCAAGACCTAATGGGGAGGTTGAAAAAGGCTGCCCAGCATACAACAGACACAGGAGTCATCATCAAAAGAATACAGCTTCAGTCATGTGAAGGTGGAAGCTGTTCCAGCTTGTCCTGTGTCCATCACAAACAAGGCAGGATGATACCATTTAAATAAGGAATAAGTAGTGCTCTGAACAAATCCTGAAGGAACTTTTTCAGAGAGTTGCTTTTTTTATGTCTTCCCTTCTTTTAATTTTCAATCCTCTCTCTCAGATTCACACTCCTAACAGCTGCTTTGCTCTAGAGTGAATGTTAGACAATGTTGGTTTTGAGTTACAGGACATCAATACAGCACATTAAAAATTTTGCTCCTTCTTGTACTATTGCAAACTCGCTGCACAGACTGAAGGTTTTGAGCTTTCATATCTCCCCTCCTGTAAACACCGGTTTTAGTTTTCAAGTATTTTTCAGGTTTTGGGGTGAGTTTTTTTCACTGTTAAGACGGTCTTGAGTTAACTTTATAAAAAAGAAGTCTCAAAATCCTTTTAGTACATTGCAGGTTCTCTTCAAAGTATATTCCCTATATAAGTATATTAAAAATACAATATTTGATTGTGAGAACTTTCATGCCAAGTTCCAGTCTGGAGTGAATTTTACGACTAAGTTATAAACCCACGAAAATACAAGTTTATAATGGAAATGCTGACAGACTTCTAACTCCGCCCACTGAACTGCTGCTGGAATGATTTTCTACACTGTGTAAAGACCACTTTAAAGTGTTTCTACATTCACTGGCTGCTCGAGACTTGGATGATCACACGCTTTGCTGGGTAAAAAACTGGCTGGATGGCCGAGCCCAAAGAGTGGTGGTGAATAGAGTTAAATCCAGTTGGTGGCCAGTCACGAGTGGTGTCCCCCAGGGCTCGGTTTTGGGGCCACTCCTGTTTAACATCTTTATTGATGATCTAGATGAGGGGATCAAGTGCACCCTCAGTAAGTTTGCAGATGACACCCAGTTGGGTGGGAGTGTTGATCTGCTCGAGGGTAGGGAGGCTCTGCAGAGAGACCTGGACAGGCTGGAGCGATGGGCTAAGGCCAACTGTAGGAGTTTCAATAAGGCCAAATGCCGGGTGCTGCACTTCAGCCACAACAACCCCCAGCAGCAGCTACAGGCTTGGGGAGGAGTGGCTGGAGAGCTGCCAGTCAGAGAGGGACCTGGGGATGTTGATTGACAGCCAGCTGAACATGAGCCAGCAGTGTGCCCAGGTGGCCAAGAAGGCCAATGGCATCCTGGCTTGTATCAGAAATATCGTGGCCAGCAGGGACAGGGAAGTGATCTTACCCCTGTACTCGGCACTGGTGAGGCCGCACCTGAATTACTGTGTTCAGTTTTGGGCCCCTCACTACAAAAAGGACATTGAATTACTCGAGCGTGTCCAAAGAAGGGCAACGAAGCTGGTGCAGGGTCTGGAGCACATGTCGTACGAGGAGCGGCTGAGGGAACTGGGGTTGTTTAGTCTGGAGAAGAGGAGGCTGAGGGGAGACCTCATCGCCCTCTACAGCTACCTGAAAGGAGGTTGCAGAGAGCTGGGGATGAGCCTCTTTAACAGAGTAATAAGTCATAGGACAAGAGGTAATGGCCTCAAGTTGTGCCAGGGAAGGTTTAGACTAGATATTAGGAAGTATTTCTTTACAGAACGGATTGTTAGGCATTGGAATGGGCTGCCCAGGGAGGTGGTGGAGTCCCCATCCCTGGAGGTGTTTAAGAGTCGGGTTGACATAGCACTTAGGGACATGGTGTAGTTGGGATCTGTCAGTGTTAGGTTAATGGTTGGACTAGATGATCTTCAAGGTCCCTTCCAACCTAGATGATTCTGTGATTCTGTGTGATTCTGTATTTTCCCCCTGTAATTCCCCCCATTTCAGAAGGTGGAACTTTTGAATAAAAACAGAACTGTTCTTATAGTATCCTACTGTGAAATTAAATTCAGTTTATTCAGGTATTAATTTCCTCCTCGTAATCTTGTTACCCTTCTTTCTGGGTATCATATTTTACCTGTTGAAACTGTCAATAGGCAAAGCAAAGCCTTTACCTAATGGGACAGAATACCATGGAAAATCAGGAGTATCAATGCATTTCCTAAGACATAAACTTACTGTTGTCATCTCAAAGGCAAATCAGTGTTCTTTTTACAGCTAGCCTAATAAAAACATCTTGTAGCATTTTTAGGTTTTTTCATTTGATTGGGCATAGAAGCAGTTTTGTATCATAATTCTAGAAGCAAGCAGTTTTGTATTACAGTTCATGACTGATATTGTCCTTTTTCTTAGAGAAAGACTCATGCATAGAGTTGGTGAATCTATGACAGTAAAAGCAATGACACTTCACTAATAAGTTTAGTTCATTTCAAGAACATTCATCAAATTCCTGTTGGTTTGGGTTTTTTAAAGTTTTCTTCAGCACATAAAGTATTTATAAAGGGCACACAGAGGTTTAATGCACAAGGTCTGTAAATTTTCAGTTTCATACTATTTCTGTTAGTCTGATAATCTATGTAATGCCTAAACTCCATAGCTGGTTCCTGAGTACAGTTTTTATCAATTTTAATCTTCTGGAGCATTGTATGTGCTACATAAACCAGCATTAGAGATAATAAATCAAAAAAGAATACTTTAGAATGTAATTTTCCAAACCACTTATTAAACTCTGGTTTATGAAATATATAGGAGATACAATTTCTGTAGAATCAGACTGAAATGGTAATAAGTAATTCTAGCCTTTCCTGTTTATCTGCAGATTAATCATTACATTTTTCCATAAAATGGCTACAAATATTTTAGATTTAATAGAGCAGATCCATATAACACCAATCGCTTTGATCAGCATGAGAGTCTTGGAAAGATTTTCATCATCAGTCATACATCTACATGTATAATTATATTACATACATATACCTTATTTATAAATATAAAATAGCACAAATTATTAGGATATTCATTTACTATTTGATAACAAAATGGTTTTAATTTAGATGATGAAAAGGTTTCTGTACACATCTTTTATCACCCAACATATTTAACAGGTTGCAAGTCAGACTTGTAAGATTCATTCATGCTGAATGAATATACTGTAATACAGAAATAATACATAAATAATAATACATAAATAGTAGCATGGGATGACAAAATGCACATGCTAATCATCTAAAAGTTTGGTAAATTATATAACCCAGTCTTTTATACTATTTCTGTGATGTAAAATTTGACTTGACTTCCAAGTATACTTTTTCTTAATTTTCATAGGTTCTCTTAATTTCATTGCAATTTGACTTTGGAATTAGGCCTGCAGTTTTTGCACATTTTGCACTTTAATTTCTCATTGAACATATTGAAATACTAAAATATTCTAAAGTATTTTCTTTAGTGAGTACTTTTAAGGGAATTTTTTGAATAACTAGTATACACTAAACAAGGAAAAAAAAAAAAAAGTTATCTGATTGTTCAACTACAAGAACATCTTGATCTGGATTTCCTTCCAGTTTTCTTTGTTACATGTTTAAATTCTATCCAAGTCAGTAGGGGAAGGATGAATATATTTTTTCAGTTCAAGGATTAAGAGTATTGGTTTATATCCTTGTTTGGAATTAGAGCTAGAAAACAACACAGTGCAAGTGTTCCTGTATAAATGTTAGTTTCATATTTCATATTATCTCAAACCAGTGTCTTTTTTTCTGAAAAAACACTACCCTAGGTAGCTAAAAATGTCTCATAACCTTAGTAAGATCTTCATCATTATTGCTTAAATGTTCACACAAACTTTCATTTTCTTGTAGTTGAGTTCTTAGTTCTGGGAGCTGTCCTTTTTACATTTATTGTTAATAGCATAAGGTTAAACTAGGAGTTGGTTGCTAATAATCACACAGTCTTTGCTTTAAGAACAACAGAGAAAATGGCAATTTGCTGGCAAATGGAGAGCTCTGTTAATATTTCTTCAAGGATTTCCTCTATGACTATGGGCAAATTTGTTTTGCAATTCCTTATAGAGTTGTCCTTTACAAACTACCAACTAGAATAGTTGTTTGTACTGCTTATCTTAGGTTGCATAGGCACATGTGTGTGGTCAGGTGTAGATAGTCATATTTCCTTATTGTGAGCCAGGCTACTGCCGGAAGCTTTAAAGCTCTGTAGCTGAACTGCTGTTGGGGGAGGATGTCTTTGAGTAGGACTAGTCCTGTATGAATGGAGTTTTTCGGCCTACCCTGACTTGTGCCCTATAAAAAGAGACCCAGGACACATCTGCTCTCATCTTGCATCAGAAAAATTTTTCAGGTCACAGAAGGTGGGCTGGTCCCATTCCTTTCTCTGAAACACAATTGACATAAATGCAGTTTCAATAGTCAAATTTACTAGGCGAAGTATTGATTACTTTGGCTGCCAATTTATTGTTATTGTTAATTGTTACTTCTTGGAAACCTTCTAAAGTTTCTGAGAAAAAAGTAACTTGCATGAATTTACTCTATCCGTCATGGAAGTTCACTCAACTTATTAAAAAAACCCCAACAGATTAACATAAATTTATTCACTGTGCCAATACCCATTGATCAATTCTAGATTAAATGTGTCAACAAAATTGTAAAATTTTCTTTCTATATTGCACTTGGTTTTAAAAAAATGGGGATTTTTTTAATTAAGCTCCAAATTAAGAGGAGAAAAGTAACAAGTAAATTGACTGGACTCAATCTGAGTATGATAAACTTCTTTATGGGGCCTGTAACTCCTGTGTTTCCTTATTGTCTAGTGTATCAGTAACAAAAGACTCTGCATGGCTTCTCATTGTTTTCAGTTTGCTTTATTTAATGTTTTACAGGACAGTCATGTTAATTGGATGTGATTAATAATATGTTTCATTCTATGTCCATTTATTTTCTGACAAGAAATTTATCTTCCAATTGGTAACACCACTTCCAATACTTCAATGAAGATCTCTTAGAAGAAGCACTCTAGAACAGACCCAGTAACACATCATATATTGTATGAAACTAAAGATCAATTTTCTTTAATAGTACCAGCTTATGATCACCTTTTATACTTTCAACATAGACCAAAGATAAGTGCTTCTCCTAGTCCTCTTGACATTCTTCATCTGACATGCAGGCTTTAGTATTGACTTAACCAGCGTTCACTGTGCAGAAGTCAACCATCTGTGGGCACTTTTGTTGAACTCCCCCTTACAATCAAGCCTGAGACATCTCAGGAGAAAGCACAGAATTGCCTTAAAACCCTCATTTGCACTGCCATCATCACAGTACCGTGCGGAAAGTCTTCCATAATGCATAGTGTTTAAATAGCTTGAGGGCTCTTCTAAATTGCTCTAGCTTAAGATAACAATAAAGTTCTGTAAATCTAGCCTTGCTGCCACAAACTTATTCAGCATACTTCTTTTTCAAACACTATACCTGTTATTAGGGCTATTTTAGCCTTCTCTTGGATTTTGCTACTCAAAGATTTGATGGTCTATCATCAAGTATATAGCATGAGGGGCATGTGGCCTCAGAGCACTTGAAACTCTAATACTAGCTTTTCAGGTGTAAACACCAATGGTTTCAGTACCAGGCTTTTAGTTTCCATCCTTTATTTTAAATCTTCCCTCAAGTACAGTGTTTGTCACTCTTAGCTAAACTTCCTATTTGCTGAAAGTACTATAATAATATCAGCCAAACAATTCAAATATCAACGTAACTTTTATATTAAAATGTTCCCAGGATGATGCAGTGCAAGTGAAGCCTTTCAGGAAACACTGCTGAGTGACACTGACTCTAAAGTGCTTAGCCTAACCCTTTCATTAGTACTACAGATTTATTAAGACTGTCCCAAAGGTTTGGTTCAGTATTGAAGAAACACAGCTCCGTGTTTGAAAATGTTTGTCTTTTTGTTGTGATGGAGTGAAAAAAATGGCTGAAAAATTATCAGAGATTCTTCATGCAATAATTATTATTTTCCCCACATCTTTAATCTATGATTGTGTACACAACTTTCTTATGCTCAATGAGCGAATGTTACCAGAAGACATCTATTTAACTTTCTGAGTCTGTGGGATCAAGGGAGAGAAATAAAATCATAAACAAGCTACACTCTTGTCATGAGGGTTCCCTAATTCTTTCTTGGTATGGGTGGAACTCCTCAAAGCTAAGCATGGACTGTCACTAATCAAAAGGTACTGGATGGTAAAAAGGAAATTAGTCTGCATCTTGCTGAAAATCCCAGAAGAAAGTATTTCTAATGAGCATTTAGGAATTTCACTTTTAGATCAGAGATAAGATTTCTATACTGCACAACAGTTTGTTTGTCTGACATTCCAAGTTACTTCTCATAGTGATGCACTCCTGAGTAGCAATACAGTCTGGACATGCTTCTCTCTCCTTGACACCTGCTTCCTTAGATATAGTCCTGCCATGAAAATGGAGATGAACAACTTCCGCTTTCACAAGGCACTCAGTTTTGGGCAGGACCATGGGCAAGAAACATTCGAATCTATGGCCAGATTATGTGGGGCTCCAAAGCAGCTGCTGTGCCCTTTATATCTGAGAGGCAATCTTCCTGTGCTCCCTTAGTCATTCATCTTCAGATGTTTCCATTTTTTTTCCCAGCATTGATGATATGCATACCACTTTTCAAAGAGCACAAGTAATTGGGCACTATGGTGTTCAATGGCATATATCAGAAAAAAACTTTGTATTTTCGTTATGAGCACATACTGCTTTTTCTGACTGGGAGCTTGTAAATTCTGTAATATAAGGTACTCTAAGTTTTCTATAAGCATTTGCTATGTCTTAGAGACAATTTAAGATATTTGCCTTGTATTCTGAATGGAGAGGCTGATAAATGTGTGGTTTATTTCCAAAAGTTTGAGGAAACTACTCCAGCACATGCTGATGACTCTGCGTGCATGTCAGTAGTGATCTTTGGAGTTCAATTAAAGAGGACATGAAGGCTATTATTTTAAGGATAGCAGAAATTTTAAAAGGTTCTTCTGCTGTATGTCTCTGATGTTTGTATGGGATAAGCAGGAAGAGATGAGGTTGCAGGGATGAATTGTTAGGATGGTTGAGGATGCATCCACATAGCTTCTCCCAGCCAGTAAGTGTATGAGGTCTGTCAAGTTATATAAGGCTCCAATAATTTGAATCTACAGTATCTTAGTTCTTCTCAATAACTGATGGTAATTTAAACTGTTCTACTGATTCACTGTTGCTAATTATATTTTGGTCTTCATTTGAATGAGCAAGTTATCATATGTCTTATTCTTGGCATGTGTCACTCTAAATAACTCTTCGCCTTCCTTCATAGAAACATTTTTCTACCCGTGACACTTAAGATCACTATTATCTTCTTATCCAAATTCTCACTGAAGACTCATGTAAATCCTGAAAAAGAGAAAAAGTCATCAAATAATTGTGAAAAGTGTAATTTGTGGTAGTCTATCCATTTTTCTCTCTTCCACTCTTCTTTTTCTTTGTTCAGAGCATTACTACTTCCCCCACCACTTCTAATGCATCACATTAGTTTCAGTCATTTCTTTACATGTCATGCTAAACAGTGCCTCTTCCTCTTTGATAGTATTGTACTTTGTATTTTAAATCTTTACCGGTTTCCATTACAGGCTTCAGTCATGCTGCACATGATCAGTTAGTTTAGTTTTGTCTGATATTTCAGGCCCTATAAAGTGTCTTCATAGTTTTTTACATATAGCCTAAAGTTTCTCTCTTGACCAGAAATGAGCAAAGCTTTTCCTAACAAGGAATTGTCACATGTAAATTAGATATGCCGGTTACATGACACAGACTGCAAAAATTCAGAACTCTTCTTGAAGCTGACTGGATAAGATCAAAACGATGCTTCTGAAATGCATTGCATTTTTGAGTAGCTGTCATTTTGGACATATGCATACCTCTATTACTCAAGATCTTTTGTATAAACATCTTTTATTAGCATTTTGCCGCTCATGAGAATCAAAAGAATGTCTGCTCCTCAGTGGGATATCTCTGCATGGATGCACATTGCACATGGACATATTACCTTTGGAACAGCCTTAATCCTTCTGTGTATTAAATTATAGCCATTTGATAAATACAGATGTGACACATCAGAAGTACTACAAAGCCTGTAATTTGTCAAAATGAACAATTCTGTAGTGTCAGCATTACTACCACACCTTCTGATGTAAGTGAATATGAAACATGGAAGATTCTTAGGCAGGAAAGAGTTGCATTCGTTGTTTAATTAGAATGCCAAATAATCCAGCCATCATTATAATCCTGATTGATGAGCTAAATAAACAGAGAGGACAAAGTATATTGAAGAAGTTTAAATAAAAGGGGAGACATGCTCATATGTCTCTATTCACAGCTACAGCAGAGGAAGAAGTAAAATATTATTGTCTTTTTCTTCACAAAAATCAACCAATAGTTTGGAACCAATGCATACATAATCTCAGATTTCCACAGAGGGAAAAAGACCCAAACAAACAAGAACAGCTGCAGCTGTAGGTCAAGTAGCAAAGATCACCTTTAAGAAAGAGGAAAAAACCCATAAAATTTATGACATAAATTTTGCACATTTGCAACTTCCATGAAGTCATGCTAGCAGCAAGACACACTAGAAATTCTAAAATCTCTAATGCGTTATTGGTAGAAAGCATCTACTTTGGGATTCATAATCCACCCCATTACTTTTATAAGTTCCATCCATGAAATAAGATATTGGAAAATTTTTTTTAGTTTAAAGTTACTGAGCTGAAGAGCATGCTCCATAATTCTCAATTTTGTAGTTACCAAGAGAAAATATTATAGTGGTTTAACATGACAGGTAGACAAATGATACAGAGACTTTCATTAAATGTTCCTTAATTCATTGACAAAAGAGTACATTAGAAGTCATTGTTCTTGCTCTCAAATTTTCCATCCATGAATGAATGAGCACTAAACTCCACTAAGAGAAACAGGGACAGAGCATTTGATTTTAAGCCTAACTTCTCATCCCACTAGACAAGCATGGCTAGAAGAGCAAAGAATGGGAGAAGTTCACATTTAATATAGAACTTAATGCTGTTCTGAGATTTAATCCAGATATTAGAACAAATCCAAACTGTGTTTATGTAGCCTGCTGACATATATATACTATTTGTACTATAGACTTTGTTTAGATTATGATTCAGAAGAACACAAAAGTAGCTGATATATAATTTTCTCAACCTTTAATCAAACACTGAAATAAAAGACAATATTATCAGAATACAACATAAAACATTTATATTTTCAAACTCTTTGAATTTCAACATTCTGAAATTAGCCACATAGTGCAAAGAAAACCAGAGAAAGCTGTTAAGAGTGTTTACATACTATGTTCTGCACACTAGAATGCCAGTAAGGTTTTCCACCTGTTCTTTCAACCATTCATCATTACTTATTAAGTTGTGTTTAAATGGAAACTAGCCTCTGTCTTAAAAAAAACAACAAAACACCATCAGACAAACAAACAAACAAACAAAAAACCAAAACAGAAAACTCTAATAGATAGTTGTAGCTCTGTGGAACCAAAGTCACAGTTCAGTTTACAGTGGTAAGACAAGAGGCAACACTGAAAAGAATTATGGCAAATCCCTTGGGCCTTTCAGTTTGGAGACTAAAAAAGGAACTTTGGTTTAGTGTTAACACTATGATCAAACAAAGCACTTAAATACATAACTTTAAACACAAGAGTGTTTACTTATGAGTTAAATACTTTACAACCAATAAAACTATTTTTTACTTAAATTGATGTACATATTTGTTGGCTTTGCTGCTTAGAGTCAGAATACTGTGACTAATATGTATGAAAGACTTTGATTTCTGCAGTTCTCTGTCAATGCTGTTGAAAAAAACAATTATTTTTTGAATGTTCATTTGATATTCATTTTCAAAACAAAAATAATATCCACTTATCAGAAAACCACTGGACACTCTACCTACATGCATAGCAATCACGATAGTTGAAGACTGACACATCCTATCAAATGAACATGCACATACACTATTTGCAAATGTCGAATCTAAACATTTATTTGGGACTGTAGATTAGGTTTCATCACTCTGATATGAATTACTAGTATATTAACAGCTCATAAGTGTTGGGACATTTATGAAAATTTCAGCAGTGTCAGAATGCTCATAGAAGTATGTTTTAAACTAAAATACCCTACATTATTTCACTGTCAATATTTTAGTCATTTAGAAAAGAGCAACCAACACTGTTACTGAGGTGATAATCAAAGACAATGTATTGAGGTGACAGAAACGAGTAAATTACTTATTTTATGAAAAGAGCTTTTTGATACCCAGTAGAGATTCACAAATAATGGATACAGTCAAACAAGATAAACTAAGAAGCCCAAACAATTTACCAACACAAGTGGACTTCTTACAGAACTAATTGTATGCCTGTACACAGCAACACATATAATTTTCATTTTGTTTCATGGAAGATATAATTTTGGTTCTTTCATTTTTATTCAACTATTTCTGAGTAAAATTTGGCCATACTATGCGTCTGCAAGGGTAAATGGTCATTTCTGCATTGTGTGGCAAAACTGTGGCAAGATAGCTTGAGATGGTTTGGGCTGATATTTGCTTGAGTGATTCTGTTAGAACATGAGAAAATGTGGAGACTAGAAAAATAAAAAAGCCAGCTAAAGAGAAGACATTGTTTCTGCATATCTTCAAAGACCAAAATTATCCAATATTGCAGACAGATGTTATGAGGTTGTTTTTTTCTGAGAGCAAATATGAATTTTATAGAAATATACAAGAATACATATGCTGTTTGCTATTTCTGAACACTAGGCAAAACATCTAAAATCATATTTTAAAATATCATTAAAAATCATTAAAGTTACTCTTTTTTAAAAAGTGAAAATTACAAACATTATTCAACCTCTCAGAGATGTGTTTTCTTTATACTATACAGAAAGTCAGAGAAATAAGTGCAAAATACTTATGAGAAATGATGAGATGAATATAAGATGACATTAATAGTCTCTTAAGGTTTCCATCATTTTTCTAAATATTTCTGAACACCCATAAGAACAATACATTCACCCCAAGACACACAAAGAAAGTGGTTTCTAACATTTTGTTTTGACAGGAAAAACATTGCAAGCTGTTTGCTGTGAACTGATAATCTGTACTAAGAGACATATGTGCCGGCTTACTGTGTACAATAAATGTATCTATGCCAATGTTTTCGAGTGTTTAATACTCTCAAGAAAGTCAATAAAGAAATATTTCTGCTGCTCCCACAATTACTGTCTATTCCAAACTACCTTCCATGATGTTCTGACAAGGAGTCCCTGGGTGGTCCTCTTAGAAGAACCATTATTTCTGACTACCTTTCTTGCAGAGGGGTAGGAAGTGAGAAAATGTGATAAAAAATATTTGAAATAGGCAGAATCCAGAAACAGTACCTTCAGATTGGTTGTTTTGCAGCTGCTTGCTCTGTCTCATTTGTTGAGAACTATTCTATTAACTTATTGATTACTATTACTCTTCTGATAATATAAATTAGTGACTTTATATTTGTTCACCACTTCTGATGGACAGAAATCCTTTTAGGTTATGAAACTCTGAGATGTGAGAGTACTTCCAAAATTCCAGGTGCATGACTGCATATCATGTCCTTAATCATCTTCTCTTTTGCTGCATTCTGAACTAACACATGTGTGCACAAGTGCGCATACGAACACACACACACACACACACACACACACACACGTGTGGCCCTCTATGCCTTTATTCTTTATTACTTTTAATGTGTAAAAGCTTGAGGACATAGGGGCATACAGGTAGTTATGACTGTACCCTAAACTTTATATAATTAAAATAAGAGGTATTAAACAAATATCTTAATATAATTTCTAAATCTGTACATTTTTACATTATGCAATAATCTTAATTAAAAAAGCAACAAACCACAACCTTCTATGTTTACATAATATTTTAATATTTTTTTTTTTTTGATGGAGAATTTGATATGCACATCACATTTCACATACCTATATGTTCAGTTGACATGTCAGGCTGTGTTAGCATAATACACATTTGCAACAAAAATAGCACACTAGTTACAAAAAGAAAAAGAGACAGTACTAACTAAATCCCTATTATATATCAAGAGGTGAGCAGCAATGCAGTAAGCATGAAAGTGCAGAACAGGGAATCTTAATAATTAATAATATATGAGACATAATATTTAAGCTTATCATTTAAAAGCAGAAATAGAAAATAATGGGTTTGGAGTTCTGTTTATTTTATATTTGACCATACACATGCTTGCATTTCATTGAAGTATAAATCACTCAATTACTTTGCAAAAACACATCAACTTTTTTCAGAACTTTCATCTTCCCTACAGCACACAACAGTGGCATGTACTATATTTTAAAATCCATTTAACACAGTAATTGATCTTTTGTTTTCAGAAAAAAAAAAAAAAGACAAATAAGTAATTACAAAACCTGCTTTTCAGCTATTCCTGAGAGAGATACAGTACAAACAAGCAGATTTAGCCAGTGAGGCACTTGTAATACACTTGAATGCAAGACACTCATTAACTCACATTAGCCTAAATGTCTGGGTGGCAAAGACCATGGAAGTGAGAAAACCTCTGTGAATTTGGGAAAATTAAAAAAATCCACTCATATCTTGAGTGGAATTTCTCAGTTGCATGACTGCAGTAATGCTACATAAGTCTGTCTGCAGTGGTAAATGAAAATAACTTTTCAAGCTGAAACTCCCAGGAAAATTTGTTTCTTGCTATTACTGTGTGACCTTGGAAAACCATTAAGAGCTAGATTAAAAAAAAAGTCTTAGATCATCTGTTTCCTAGAAATGAATTAAAAGCCTGAGTTAAGTGCCTAGAATTGCAATGTGCTAGATTTGTCAGAAAGGAACTCCATGCAACCAGACAGACTTAGATGAACATTAACTTGATCATCCAGTAAAGAAATGCAAGAGAAGGCAAAATTTCTTAACCTCCACCTCAAGACTGAAAACACCTTACTAAGAAAGTGTTTTCATACATTACCAAGAATTGCAGATCATGATCTTATCATAAAAGTAGGTGTCTCCACCTACTTTACAAAAAATTTCACCATGTCATTTCTTCTTCCCCCCATAATTTTAAGAAAAAAATACATTTTAAGAAAAATATCCTAATATTTTCTTTTAAGATGGCAGTGCTCATACAATTAAGTCATTTAGTGCAGACCCCTGCTCAGGGTGAAGGCTTAAATTTAATTCCTTCACCTGCTTCAGGACAGCTCAGTTTACTGTTGCCTTTTGTTTGGGTACTGCTGTAATTTTTTTTATCTATTTTGAGGTGTCCTGGCCTCCTGACTCTTCATTTTGAAGTTGTCCCACCATGCAAAAAAGAACCAAGCAAGCAAGCAAGCAAGCAAACAAACAAGAGCTTCTTCCGAGACAGCCAGAAAGAAGGAGCATGACATCAAAGTGCAGTGATTAGTATTCTCACCTGGATGGCAGGATTGAAGATCTGTTTATACATTTTCATCATATGAGAAACTAGACTGAAAGTGTCCCCCCTCTCCATTATTTCTAAGGCAAAGCCTGCATTTGGATTCCAGCTGGTTACCAGTCTGCTTTTCCTCAATGTCCAGTTTGAGACTTCTGTAGCCTACTCAGGAGCAGCTTTAAATTCAAACCTGAGATACATACAGAGTTAAGTAACTCATGAGCTAAGTGCCTAGTGCTTTAAAGCCTGGAGTTTTAATTATATGGACCTCAATCCTAGTTAAATGCTGGCAAAGCAGCTATCTCGTTTTAGAGGAGCTAGATCTTCTACTGCATGCCTGAGTCTACCATCCCTCTTCAGTATAGTGCTGTGCTTGAAAGCCATGATAAGGATAATTACATCAAAATCTACATTCAGCAGAAGACTTCTTAAATACAGCTATGTTGTTCAGAAATCCATCTATTTGTCACCTAAATCACTGAGTTTTATATATTACAGAAAGCAGCCAGGAAGAAGAAAAAAAAAAAAAAAAAAAAAAAAAAGCCTTTAAATCCTTATGGTCCTCATGTTAATTCTTGGTTTTGTCTTAAACAGAAAGGTTAAAGTCAAGTGTTCTTACCTGAAGAACCACTTTTTGGTTTAGGATTTAATAACATGATTTAAAATGTGCATAAGCTGAACAGTATTTGATAGCAAAAATGACATTCCCAAAGACAGTGCAATGAAGTATAAAGGATAAGGCTCAGTAGGGGTTTGTGTCTGCCTTGTAAGCAGCAGATAAAATACCCTTTTCTTGCAACTGTTCTCGTCCTTTCCACTCTCCAAGCCCTTCAGCTATAAAAGCTGCAGTCTGATTTAATAGCTTTTCTTGCAACTGAAAATAAATGTTTTAAGTCTTTAATATGTGTCTCAGAACTGCTATTTTGTTTCTGTCATTTAGTCGTGTCAAGTTCTTCACATCCTGACAGCAAGACCAAACAGGTAATCTCTTGCCAACTTTTCCTTTCATAAGAGGAAAAAGAATACAATTGTATTATTTGCACAAAAAAAAAAAAAAAAAGGGGAGGGAAAAAACCTCTAATCCATCACTGTAGAGAAATGCAAAGATGAAAAACTGAGCAGGGTAGCTACTGCCCTCTTGCAAGATGACAAAGAAAGGGTGTATTTGTCAGCTCCTCTGGTGTAAAATAACTAAAATATTCTGGAAAGAACTGGGAAAGAATTTTAATTTTTTTTTTCAGGACCAGCTTTCCATTGTCCTTTATTAACACTGTTTTCCTACACAGCATCCTACTTAAGGTGCAGAGTAAAATGTTCACCCTTTCTGCTGGAGCAGGAGAATACACCCCATCAGAATGAATGCCAATAGTTAAAACTGTTGCCAGGGCCTGAGTATTCTGCAAGGCACCTCCTTGGACCTCGGAAGCACTGTCCATTCATAAAATGTGTGCGTCACACCTCACTCCTGGTCTCACCTGAACTAGTAGTCATACATGTAAAAAGCTGATTTGTAATATTTTTTTTCCTTTGTATTAGTTTTATAATATAAATTTCACAAGTCAGATACTGCATATGCAACATTCATGTCATGGAACACAAATATCTGCAGTACTTGAAGCTAACACTTTTTTTGAAAGTCAATATTTATTTGAACCTTTCTATCTTAATCTTTCTTACCTTCTCTTCTGGATAAAATGTTTTGGAGACAAGAAGGCCTGAGAAACTGCTATTAAGAAGCAGAGACTAAAGAACAATTTTTATTTCCATGAGATCCTTCATTAACAGTTAAGTGACATTCTAGAACCTAAATTCCTCAAATTAGTTGATGCAATAGCTAAATAGACAGTGTATGTACATAGCTATGTGATATACATTTTTTTAAAGAAAAAACAAACTTGAAAGTAGAAACAAATAAATTACAGCAGTACGTGTATGTGTATTTAAAGCTAATTATTTTCCCCAAGAATAATTAATATGCTTTCAGTCACTGAGCTTCAGTGATATATAGGTTTATAAGATAAGGAATAAAGTACTATTTCCTCTGTGATTTACTGGTGAAGTAAATTGATGTTAGCAATATTAGGTTGATACTTGTAGCACACATTTCAACCTAGAATATGGTAAAGTAAAATACTTTTTTCAACTTCTTTAATATTTTTCTTTGTGAATTATGATGAACAAGGAATGTATATAGCCTTTTGGTCCTTACATTGAAGGAAAACCTAATGTCTGGAATTATACTATTATATTAGAATCTTAATTTTTCTCCTCTGTGAAATCAAAATTCTAAACTGCAATTTATGGAGGAACCTATCTTATGAGTTTTAAAGGAATAAAAGAAGAAAGAAAATTAAAAGCATTGTATTATATTTATTAAAATTTAGCCTTCTAATTTAGTCTTTAGGTTCAATTTTTTTCTTCTTAGCTAATACTACATTGATTTAATTATTTTTTATTCATCTTATTCATGCAAATTTCTTCAGTGCTGCTGTGTGAGATTATTATTGTCATAGTTATAGATACAGATAAATTTGTAGAGTCAAGATTGATCTGCCATTAAGAAAAACTAAACAGGCAGATAGTATAGAGGACATTGATATATAACATTAATGATAATGATAAAGAGTTACTTTGAGATCAAAAGACCCTAGGGTCTAACAGAATCTTCTATGATTATGAAGAAACAGTCCTCTACTCCCTTTTTCTCCATTTCTTCGCCTCCACTAATCTGAAAAAAGTGAAATGTCTCAAGGATATGACTTGTGAGCACTCAAAAAGTAGATGTGCTGATAGAAGGTTCTCACTGAACTACTATGAGAATTTTCTTTATCAATAGTATATGAAAATATGTGCTTGTATTTGAGCTGAAATATCTTCAATTTTTGAAATAAAGTTAGAAAATGTTGTCCAATAAAATAAAATATTGCCCTGAGGATCTGAAGACTACCATTCATTTTATTTTTGTTTTTGAACAGCTGTGTGTTAGTAGGCAAGTTATTTCATTTTTTACTCCATTTCCTTCAACCCTGAGACACTAAACTCTTTAAGCTGAAGCCATCTCTCACAAAGTTCTTGCTGGTTATTGACTTTTTCAACCAGGGAAGCTTTTGACTTTTCACAGGGGATTTAGAATTCTACTGCTTTAATAATCAATTACAGTTTATCTCATGTTTATCTTAACCAAGACTAATGTGGAAGCTACTGATGAAGAAGATACTGCTTGTGAGTTAATTCCTTGACTTATTTCATCTACTGCTGAATTTTTTGCATGAGATGAGGCTGAAAAAATGGTTTGAAAGAAATTTGATTTAAATTAGAATAGCAATTGGCTGTCATAGTTGGATCAGTCCTTGTATTCATAAATTTGTAGAAAAGAAATGACTACTGTTATTGTCTAGCTTGAACCCATAGATAACAAATGGCAAGAGA
Organism: Strix uralensis; assembly: GCF_047716275.1. Taxonomy (NCBI): domain Eukaryota; kingdom Metazoa; phylum Chordata; class Aves; order Strigiformes; family Strigidae; genus Strix; species Strix uralensis. Next base: position 35,350,084 of record NC_133975.1, read on the forward strand.
CTTTTCTGAAACAAATCCAGTCAGAACTAAAACATAACTTTCAGAAAAAACACCCTGTCTTCAGATAGAGGTTTGAAGAAGCATTGAAATCCCTTTCTAAATTTTTTCAGAGATAAAGTATTCTCCTGTTTCTAAAAAAAAAAAAAAAAAAAGAAAAAAGAAAAATAAATAACCTTATTTAAAATCAGACTATTTTTGAGCCTGTCAACTTTGTTATAATTTGTTACATGGATAAAGACTCCTGTTTCTGTTCTCTATGCCAGTATTCCCAACCTGTGACAAAATTAACCAAACCCCTTTTTTCTTCTGAGAAATCTACATTGTTCACTAAAGGTATATTTAATTAAGCATAATTTGTGATCTTTTAATCACTTTCATTACTCTTCTTTGAATTCTAGAATTATTTCAATACCCTTCTTAACTGCAGAAATCTGAACTGAACACCAAGATCCAGCAATAAAAAGCAGTGCCAAATGCATACCATCTGCTATATGATATTATCATGTGAATTAATCCAGTAATTAATTTATCAACATATCAAAGTAAAAAATCATGAACACAGTTTAGTTACTAAGTTTTTTCCAAAGTCACTGCTTTCCAAAACACATGCACAGGCTTCATATCTGCCTGTAAGAAGCTGCAGGCCTGTCTTCTTCTATACCAAAAAGTTCTGTTAATTCTTCACTAGTGTCTATCTGCTTCCTTATTTTCTATTTTATGTCATCTGTAGATGCATTCAGTAACATTTTTATGCTTTTATTTTGTTTGTTTAGACTTCTTTTTGATGGAAATGTTGAATAGTGAACAATGAAGATCTGATCTCAGGGACATACTAGAAAAACACAAATTTCAGTTGATGAAAATTTCCCTATATGTTCTCAGATCTAACTTACAATTTTTAATCCGTTTAATATGCACTTAATTGAAATATGTGATATGAAGCTGTACAAAAAATCCAAGTGCATTAAAATACTATTATCTTTATCAACCAAACCTGTAATTTCAAGTTGATCTTAACAAATTCTATTTTCCTTAAACTCACGCCAATTGGCTTTGATTCTGTGGCCTCAAGCCTATGCTCATCAATCTGTTACATTGCTTAGAATGGATATCAGACAAGCAGATGTATAACCTATGATAATGCTCAATTCTCAGAATTCCTCTAGAAACCAGAGCTTTCTCAGTACAACATGCCCAGGATCTAAGAAGTGGGAATTTTCTATGCATTATCCTCCCCCACATTTACATTTATAAAACAAATGTAAAAAGAATAAACTCAAAAATTTCTTCCAATAAGCCAAATAAAATAAGATATTCCAAACTGTATACTTTGCTCATAAAGTAATGAACAGCACATGACAGATCGTTGTAACTTTGCTCAATTAGAAGTGTAATGAATGCAGATGAGAATCTACAGAGACTGTGACTGACAGAATCAGATACTTTTTAGTACTGTCAAACATTACCTTTACTTCTGTTCTATAAGCTTCCAAGATTAATAGAAAATCAACGTTCCTGATCTATATAAATCCTTGCTTAGCTAAGATCAAGTTACCTGCTTGAATTTGCCAGTTCAAATGTCTAAATTTTCTAGTTTCGGGATTTAATCTCTTTTCAAAGTTAAGTTTTAAATCCTTTAAGCTACATTAATTTCCCCCACAGTTGTCTTATTTTTAAAAATCTCAAATTTTATTTTAGACAGAACGATTGTGTAATTTATTAAAAACCTGCTAAAATATTCCTTCAATCTCCTCTTTATATTTTTTCAGTTTAAATTTCTTTGCCTACTTAATACAACTCCAACTTTTCCCCTTTAGAAAAAAAAGTATGCATTTCTAATTGAGACATTTTTGAAACTTCCTTGCATCCTTGTTATGTTTTTTTGTGTTTATTTAACCATTCTGGAAGTTGCTATGATAGAGAGAATGAAAACAAGGACCCAATGAGTCTACATAATTTGTGCCTTAATAAATTATTTCCCTGACAGTTCGATGTACAGCTGTGCACAGTAAAAGTATAAACTGTAATACCAAATATTAACCATAATTATTACTACTGAGTTTTGTATACGAAACTACAGATGTTCAAAAGCAGACATGTTTGTTTCCCAAAGAGTTGTTGTTGCAAGTAAAATACAACAAAACATGAAGAAAAAGGGCAACTCACAGACGGAAGGTCACACAAAGAGAGGATTCTGGGGTTGCTGGGTGCTGTAAGACATATTGCATTTCCCTTTAAAACAGTAAGGACTTGCATTTAACAAACATATTTCCTCATTTGGTGGAAAAATCAAGAAAGTGACAATTGCAGAGGTAACTGGTCGAACAAAGAAGATTATATTTTTATCTAGTCATTTGATTTCAAATCTGTGCTTCTTACTTCCTCTTCTTCACCCAAGTTCCAGATTGAGTAAGGTAAAGACAGTCTTTGGCTCTTAAAGAACAGAACATCAGACAGATATTCTGAAGTGTTTCTAAATTTTTTTTTTTTTTTTTTTTTTTTGGTGGGGAGAAGGGTAACAACATGAAAGTTTCCTTCCTTACCCTGGTTTTGCTGTCAGACTAGCATTTAGTGTAATCCACTTAGATGCCAAGTCACTACCCATCCCAGGCCTTTTACGTTAAGGTGGAGTGCAATATTGCATGGCAGTGGTAGATAGGGAGAGGAGGTAACAGTTTCACAGCATGAAATAGAAAGTTAAGCTCTCTCACTCTACTGGTGGGGAGAACCACTACCCTTGTATTAATCTAACTATGTTATCTATTTGGTCACTGATTTTATCTTATAGCATTTAAGATCTTTGTATATAGAGCTATTATGGAGGAACTATTTCAGTGTGGGTTAAAAAACTAAGGCCAGCAAAAGTGGAAGAGTTAGCTTTCACTTCAGTAACTCAGGAATTCAAGAAACAGGCATGTCTTTGTCTCTTTTGAGTCTTATAATAGTTTTGAGACATGGTACTTTTATAAAAATTCTTTCATCTTTTTTCCTATTTAATTATATCATAACAAAAGATGTTACCTATAATTATGTAAAAAATATGCACTCCCTTCAGATAATGCAATCATTTGTTTCAGCGTATCAACCTAATGTGCACACAAATCACCATAATGATTAATTGCTAATCCTGCCCCTGCTGTGGTTAAAAACAAAGGGAGAAAAAGTCAATATTTCTGACCCTAATATCCATAGTATCCCATGAGTATTAGAACCTCATTCACCCTCATATTGCTGCATCACCAAACTATCTGCCTACTATACAGTTTCTCAAACAGCCAGAATGTGGGTACAACTGGTTGTAAACACAGCACTAGCTAAAACACAGGCATAGAATTTTTCTTTTCTGACTGTGCATGAAGGTAAACAAATCTCTGCATCCCCATCTTGAATGTGACATCTGTATGTTTTTAGGGCTGTATCAATAAAATAATTATGGTACTTGCCTTTATGTTTACTGTCAGTGAGGAGGAGCTACTGTCTCAGACATGCTTTTGTTACCTCATTAATAAAAGCACAGTTCAAACAAGAGCTGGTTTAACTTTCAGCTAATGAATAGAAACTATGTCAAAATTAACCTGTCAGTCTGTTGTGAGCTGTCAATTCTTTGAACCAGGAAATGGAAATAGGAAAACCAACAAAGTACACCCGCCATGGTCTGCAGCATGACGGTAAAGCATTTTCAGATTTCAGGAAATAGAATTCACCACCACATTGTAGCCCAAGTGTGGATCTGGGACAGATGAAGCAAGAATGTTTGTATCCAAATGAACATGTTCACATGAGCAAGACTGATTAAAAGTTAAAAACATTTTATATAAAACAGAAGTTAAATAAAGTTTGATTTTAGGGTATATCTATACAGTCTTTTTGCATTACAAATCTACACAGATTTTCATTAAGCAGTTAGCTTAGTTTCCAAATGCATTGTATGTGTGTCATCCTAAAACTCCTACTGACTGTTTAGTTCTCTTTTCAGTTTTTCTGTAAGACAAAGTATATCATGCTGAGTTCTGTATTGTTAGGTTTCTTCCACTACTCAAGCTTACATATGTAGGAGTACATTTTCCCAACACTGCTAATTACAATGTGGTAATTTTACTAATTGCTGAAAAAGTGGTCAGAATGATTCCTTAGTATTCAAAAGGTAGAGAGCTTCCATAAATACAACCAAAATATTACTTTTTACTGCTTCCACTATTGCAAAGGCAACATTTGCATAAAGTAAGCCAGAACCTTTCATGGCTTATTCATCACTTTGAGAATTAAACTCTGTTGCCAGAATCCATACAGCTGGTTCTTATTTCAGAAAACTAGCAGTTTGCCTTAAAGTTTAACTTCCAGGTTTTATCTGTAGTGGCTCATGATTCCAAAAAAAAAAAAAAAAGTTTTACTTGCAAGTTAACAAATTTAAGCTAATTTTAAAGACATATTGCATTGAACTTTTGTGGGTACCACACTTTTTCAACAAGACTACTTAAATAATGCTTGTAAAAAAATTTCTTTCATTTATTTGTATTTGTTCTTGAATAGTCAAATATTTATACAGTAAATTGTTTCATGACTCAGCTTTATTTGGCATAACTACTTGTAGTTGGTTTTGTTGTGGTTTTATTTTAACTCCCCTCCACGCACAGGTTTCGTTATTTTTATATAATCTATGAATTATTTTTTCAACTAGGAAAACAAAAAGAGATCAATGTACTCAAGTCCAGTCCAGAATCCAACAGTCAAGGCACAAAACAATTCACAATGTTTCTACTGTGTGCTCTTATTTTCCCTAGAGAAATGCGCATTAAGAAAGTAGCAGTAGCCTTGATTTTATTTAGTCATACTATTCAAGTCATTTTTTATAGTACTTCCTCATGTTGTTGTTGCTTATTCTTTTATTTCAGCCCTTAATGAAGGAAACAAATCCCTTAGTCACATGAGCTTCAGGCCTATGCGTAAAGTTTCTGAACATGTGTCGTACAGAGCATACCTCTTCTATGGTGCTTGCAGATATATCCTTGGAGTTCTGAAGTTCCCAAATCAGGGGCTGCTGGGACTATAAACACAGTGGAATAGAATTCAGCTCACAGGAAAACCATTTAGGACTTCAGTAAGTTTTGCAGCTTATATTGTATTCAATGCTGACATGATTTTGCTGCTAGCAGAAAACTACCCTGGAGAGTTTTAAATAGTTCAGATAAGTCTACATGAACTGAAGGGACCTCAGTGGATGTAGTGCAGTTTCTTCTCCCAAGAAAAAAGGATAGTGGTGCCTTTCTAAATTGTTTCATTATTTTATGTGAATACATTATGAAAAAGATTCGGTTAAGTACCTTTTATACAAGGGATCAAAAGGAACTTTTCACTATTTGCACAGACACAGAAAACAGCGAAAGAATAGACTTCTAGGAGAAGGACTTTTTTCAAAATTATAAAAGAGAACATTAACTCATAAAGTGAGACTGTGTGGGTCCAGTGTGGAGCTGGAATGAAATGATGAGGCTGATTTATAAACCACTGAAATAGGGGTTCATAATAGAAATGCTGACACAGTAGTAGTGTCAACCAAGTGTTATTGTAATGAGGAAAAACTCCTGGAAGTGCCAGATGACATTTTAGAATAATACTAACAACTATATTGCTTAATGTATCTAAACCCTTCCACGTGTGAGCCCATCCCCTATGTACAACCCTGCTATACATAATGGAAAAACATTCATTGTGTATTTTTACATGTATTAGAAGAGTATCTTCAGTTGCTTGAACTAATCCCACACTCATTACAAACTCTGTCAATGGAGTCTTTGCAGACTTTGTTTGTTTACTATTTTTGTTTTCTAGCAGTGCAGGTGTACTAAAGGAGTAGCAGATCGGCCTGACCAGGCACATTAGATGTATGTAATGTATTACACATTTAATTTCAAAACAGATCTCTTGGTTCAGACCAGTGTGGACTCCTCTTGATTCTCTTGGACCATTATTTTTTGAGAACTCATGCTATGCTTCACCCTGTCATGTTATTTGAGAACTGTGGTCTGAAATCAAAGAAATAGAAATTATCTATCTATTTTAAAGGTCAGCACTCCACAAAATTTCATGTTTGAAACAAAATCATGTACATTACAAAAATGACAGATTTGTTTCAAAGTGCGTATCACCTTGCAAGTTTTCATCATAATCAGATCATGTTTAACTTTATCCTCCCGGGTATCTGCTGGGAATACACAGCAGAGAGGGAACAATCCATGAGGTTCCTGGAATGTGTGGAGGATAACTTCCTCACAGAGCTGGTGAGTGAGCCAACCAGGGAAGGTGCCCTCCTGGACCTGCTTCTTGTGAACAGGGAAGAGCTTGTGGGGGAAGTAAAGGTTGGAGGCCACCTAGGGTGCAATGATCATGAGATGGTTGAGTTTTCGATCCTTGGAGAAACAAAGAGAAGGGTTAGTAAAACTGCCACCTTAGACTTCTGGAGGGCTAACTTTGACCTGTTCAAAAGACTGATTAACAAAATCCCTTGGGAGGCTGCCTTGAAGGATATGGGAGTCCAGGAAGGCTGGACATACTTCAAGAGCAAAGTCTTAAAGGCACAGGAGCAGGCTGTTCCCGTGTGCCGAAAAACAAGCAGGCGGGAAAGGAGATCAGCCTGGCTAAACAGGGACCTTTGGCTGGATCTCAAGAACAAAAGGAGAATCTACGACCTTTGGAAGAGGGGGCAGGTCTCTCATGAAGACTATAAAGACGTAGTGAAGCTATGCAGGGAGAACATTAGGAGAGCCAAAGCGCAGCTAGAGCTCAACCTGGCTACAGCTGTTAAGGATAATAAAAAATGTTTCTATAAATTCGTTAACAGCAAAAGGAGGATTAGGGAAAATCTCCCTCCTTTATTGGATGCAGAGGGAAACATAGTAACTAAGGATGAGGAAAAGGCTGAGGTGCTCAACATCTACTTTGCCTCAGTCTTTAGCAGTGGAACTGGCTGTTCCCTGGACACCCAGCCTCATGAGCTGGGAGATAGGGAGGGGAAGGAGAATGAGGTCATCACAATTAAAGAGGAAGTGGTTAGAGACCTGCTACAGTGCTTGGATGCACACAAGTCTGTGGGACCGGATGGGTTACACCCAAGGGTGCTGCAAGAGTTGGCAGATGTGCTCGCCAAGCTGCTTTCCATGATTTACCTGAAGTCATGGCTAAGTGGGTAGGTCCCATGGGACTGGAGAGTGGCAAATGTGACACCCATCTACAATAGAGGCAGAAAGGAGGATCCAGGAAACTATAGACCTGTCAGTCTGACCTTGGTGCCAGGGAAGGTCATGGAGCAGGTCATCTCGAGTGCCATTACAAGTCATATAATGGACAACCAGGGGATCAGGCCTAGTCAGCATGGGTTTATGAAAGGCAGGTCCTGCCTGACAAACCTGATCTCCTTCTATGACAAGATGACCTGACTATTGGACAAGGGAAAAGCTGTGGATATTTTCTACCTAGATTTTCAAAAAGCGTTCGACACAGTTCCCCATAGAATTCTCCCAGAAAAAACAGCTGCTCATGGCCTGAATGAGCGTATGGTCTGCTGGATCAAGCACTGGCTGGATGGACGGTCCCAGAGAGTGGTGGTCAATGGGGTTAAATCCAGCTGGAGGCCAGTCACAAGTGGTATTCCTCAGGGCTCGGTGTTGGGACCATTTCTGTTCAACATCTTTATTGATGATCTTGATAAGGACATAGAGTGTATCATCAGTAAGTTCGCAGATGACACCAAGTTAAGTGGGAATGTCGATCTGCATGAGGACAGGGAGGCTCTACAGAGAGACTTGGATAGATTGGGTCGGTGGGCCAATGTTAACGGGATGAGCTTCAACAAGGCCAAGTGCCAGGTCCTGCACTTGGGCCACAACAACCCCATGCATCGCTACAGGCGTGGGAGGTGTGGCTGGAGAGCTGTCTGGAAGAGAAGGATCTGGGGGTTCTAATTGACAAGCAGCTGAACATGAGCCAGCAGTGTGCCCAGGTGACCAAGAAAGCCAACGGCATCCTGGCTTCTATTAGAAATAGTGTGACCAGCAGAAGTAGGGAGGTGATAGTCCCCCCTTACTCTGCACAGGTGAGGCCACACCTTGAGTATTGTGTTCAGTTTTGGGCACCTCAATACGAGAGAGATATCGAGGTGCTGGAGCAAGTGCAGAGGAGGGCAACGAAGCTGGTGAAGGGCCTGGAGAATAAATCCTGTGAGGAGAGATTGAAGGAGCTGGGACTGTTTAGTTTGTGGAAGAGGAGGCTGAGGGGAGACCTCATCACTCTCTACAACTACCTGAAAGGACATTGCAGAGAGGTTGGTGCTGGTCTCTTCTCACAGGTAATTAGCAATAGAACAAGAGGGAATGGCTTTAAACTGCAACAGGGGAGGTTTAGACTGGACATTAGGAAAAAAATTTTTCACAGAAAGAGTGGTCAGACAGTGGAATAGGCTGCCCAGGGAGGTGGTGGAGTCACCACCCCTGGATGTGTTTAAGGGTCGTTTGGATGAGCTGTTGGGGGATATGGCATAAGGGAGAACATTGTAGAGTAGGACTGATCGTTGGACTCAATGATCCTAAGGGTCTTTTCCAACCTGAATGATTCTGTGATTCTGTTTACTCTTTGGTTTCTTTCTTTTGTATTTTATCAACTTTCTGTATCTTCCTTTACAATTAGATTATAAGATCCTTAAGGAAGACATGTAACCTTTGTCACATATTTGTACCTAACAACAGACCTTTGAGACCTCAGTACTGGTGTGATATGATACAGGACATGGGAGATCAAACACCATTATGAAATGTCTTTTTTTAATTATGGCAAGGATAATGAAGTGAGCTATATCTGACAGACCCTTTGGAACCCATTAATGTGCTGTACAGCAGCTCATGTTTACACCACTTAGCAGCAAAAACTCAGACACTAATGAAGAAGACCTCTTCAAGGCTCTAAAGACTATGTTTTGACTGTTTATTGGGATGCTTAAAACCAGCTTATTTCCATGATAACATCTAAAGTAATAATAAGACTCTCTATAATCAAGAGATTTCAAACAACAGAGAAGAAAGTGTGGTACCTAAAATAGGTTGATCAACAGATTATTTCCATTGTCTCAAGTAAAAAGCTGCTCAAGACAGACTAGCTAAATGAACAAGCTTTTATGTGTGCTACCATTAAAAAAGGGAACTAAGAATCCAGTTTTATTGTTATAGCTGAACTCTCTCTCTGAAAGGAGTGAAAACCCAATCTTCATTTTACAGGCCAAGATATATGTGTGAGTATTCATTAATGGAACAAAAGGATCATTATGCACTATACTTAAATCTCATGAGTACTGAGGAAAAAATATACTTACTCCATGTACGTGATTTCAGAAAAGAATAATTAATGTGTTTTGGAGAATATGAATGGCTCACTTATGGTCATTGGAAAAGGCTGAGATATTAAATAGGTTATAAATAGGATGAGATGTTCCAATGCAGAGCCTAAATTCTGCTTCATTTTCCTCTCTCATTGTAATGTAATCCAAAAGCAAGAAAGAAGTAAAAATCTACTGCTTGGAGACACTGAGACATGGTAACAGCATGAATGTCCTGGATGGAGATTTATAATGAAAAATCCATAGTTTTGTAATCCATAATAGTAATGCAAGATTTTGTTTATAATGCTGTATATTTCAGTATCTATCAGTAAAAAATAAAATGAACACTGACAATAACATTTTTTTACTTATCTTCATGTTATATGTCACATTACCATGAAACTAATGACATAGCCAGACAGAAACTTCCCTTTGAAATTACATGAAAATGAAATATATTCAAAGTGGATTGTTAGTTCATTCATGGTTCAGGTGGTATCAAGGTAATTATCAACAATACAATGCATTAATCATAAAAGTCATAAAATAAGGTATAGTTTTATTTTAGATAGTATATTTTTTCAAATAAGAAACTAACAGTATATAATAACCATGTTTACATTAAATATCTAAAATATGAGAACATGAGAAAAAGATAAACAAAACTTCACCTTTCAGATTTTGACATTTTAAGATTGGCCTAAAACTATTTACAATAATTTGAGGTTGTTGAAAATAGAGTTTCAGTTTGGTATCTTTAGAAATTATAATTTCAGAAATGACTGTTGATGCATTTTAAAATGTTTAAAATCCAGTGTTAGATTTTGTTTTCTAACTTTGTAATATGACCCCCGCTCTAATCTGCTTAATGTCTATCATTTTGCTTTAAAAACAGCTACTACGTTTTATCTGTCTACATTAAACACTAGTAATATACATAGTTATATTTTATGTTTCCCTCATGAACGAAAGAGAGAATTTGCATTAAATAACCTCACTCCTGCTGAACTATATTTAGAAACTATTTCAAGAAGTATCTTAGGTCAGACTTTTAGAGGACGTCTAATCTACAAGTGTTATCTATTTGTATACATAAAAGCTAGCCCTTGTTTATGGGTATGAATATCAAAATATGAAAATCTGTTCACAACTCTTCAACTGGCCCTTACAGATTTGGATTTTAGCGCAAAGGAATGAATATGCTACAAAGATGTCCAGACACAACAAAGACTATTCTGTGAAAGTATGGTTTGATGACCACCTATCTGTGCTAGATGCACAGAGTGTAAGATGTAGAAAGAAGTAAAAAATAAGAGATTTAAATTATTTGCATTGTGGTATCCCATTGCACATCCAAAGAGAAAGGGAGAGAAAATAATGATAGATGTATTCACACAATGTGCAAAATTTTTACAAAATATTCAATGTAATAGTATTATTTAAAAAATAATGAGAAAAATCATCCGATTACTAATAATCCAGATGCTTCCCAAGAGATTAAATGTATTTGCCACCTAAAATGTCTCTTAATTAAAACTTACATTATTTTATATGCACTAACTGTTCCTAGCAATAATCCTTCTCTGACCCTCCTATTGTATTATTATTAAAATCTAAATGTCTAATAAAATGTTCTTCATGCTTTTCTATATACCTTATATTTTTTCTCCTGTTGTTTATTCAGCTTTTGTGCCCGATGATTGTAACATTAATGTGCATCCTTCATAACGAGAGACAATTACAGAACTTTTAAGACAAAGAGGTTGACCTAAATTCCTAGAAAGCTTTGCCTCAAATATACTTTTTTAACTTATTTCTTTTTCTGGTGCAATACTATGTCTTCACCAGTACATGGTTCTTTCAGTAGATTTCAAGCAGATGAAACAAAAGGAAACTCTTTTCATAGCAGAAATGTCTAAACTTGCTCAGTAAAATTCTTTACAAACAAGTGAAGGATTCATTTTCAAAATGATTTAATCTCTTACCAGTGCTGGGCATGGTTTTAAAAATACAGAAGGAGGTTAATAACCAAACTTACTTTTAAATATAGTTTTAAATAGATCTATTGATTTAAATAAATATATTTATTTTAAAACAAATCCATCCTGTAGGTTATGAAAAATGTTCTCTTTTATCTACTACAAGTCTTGTGTAAAGGGAGCTGATAATATTGGTTGAGTCCTTGTTAAGAAATGGTTATATAATAACCACTGAAATCACATCTGATAATAATTTTGGCAGTCTCAGTGGGGAAGCCAAGACAGATTTATCATGGCAATATGAACCATTTTTGCAGTCTGATTCCCTTAGAAGAAGACCACACAAGACAGCTTGAACGATTTTGCAATGATGCATTTGTATGAGCCGAACTGTAAATTTGTGATCTGCCTGTCGTGAGGAGTGGCACATAGCTGTGCCACCTGAGGAGCAGAGAATGACTCAGAGCATCACTGTTCTTTCCTCCCCCGCAGGAGGTATAAGTTACTTTGAACTTTCTCTTGTGTAACAGCTAACTTGTCTTGCATGTCTGTCCAGATGCTCTAGCAACCCTCAGAGGAGAAAAAGTCTGCCTGATTTCAACTCAATTCCTAATTGCTTACTTTGAGGTGTCAGTACAGGCCTATGTGAATGACGACAGGCAGCCGTTGAAGACAGGGTTATTAATGTCACTCCTTTCACAAACACTAAAGGATGGAATCTGAAATACTTCCTCTTATTGAGTAGCACTTCATTTCAGAAATAATTTTGGTTTCATTATAAACATAAAAATTCATATCTGCTAATGTTGTCATTTCTCCTTCTATTCTATGAGTTTGTGTATTTTGTCCATTTATAACTAGTCTGGCAAACTTGACATTCTCTTGTATTATATGACTTTGCTTATGTATGACGAATTTTAATGCATTAATCATTAATTGTAATGATTAATTTAACTTTGAGGATCAAGAAACATGTAAGTATCCTTTCAATTGTTGTCCTTGTTTGCTTCTTTATGGGGATAGTAAAGGTATTTTGTATTGGTTTTGTAAAACACTACAACTAACAAATAACAACAGCTTCCTTGAATTTTACTTAATCTGTGTTGAACTGGTCAGCTGTGTTAAATTGCTGTCCCAGCAGGTTTAATATCAGATGTGTCAGCCTGTCACCTGTTCTCACACTGGGATCACAGAATAAGTCACAGGTTTAACTGTCCCATTTATGCTATATGGTGTGTAGGGAAGGAATCATAAGCTTCCTTCTTGCTCATGTTTGCTGATGACATCATACAAGTCCTTGCATAAGGATACTGATAATGACTTTGAGCTGATGGAGGAAACCTAATTTTAAAGGACCTTAACACATAGGTTAGATATTCAGGTCATATTCTTCAGGGATATATTTTCATGTCTAATTCTTACAGTAATATCTGACTTGTTGAAGCTTGAGATCCTTAAAGCAGAAAAAATCTAGCAGGCCTTTATCAAATTGAAAATTCTGGACATACAAAGGATGGACTGACATTTAGAAAGCCTGTTTGAAGTAATGAAACTCTCTCTATATTGCCAGCTATATACCCATGTTTGCAGAACTGGGAACAGTAGAGAGTGAGATTCTATAGGGCTGCGCTGTCAAGGAGAAAAGCTATCCGTATCCTAAAACCCTGAAGAGCCATTTAGACAGATGGGATAGAAGAAAAGTATCTCTAATAGGGAAACTAAAAAGGAGAGTCCTATGTCCTGATCTGCCAACAAACTCACTTGGTGATCTTATCTAGAGAAATTTTATGAATACAAAAGTCTCAGAAGGCATCCCAAGCAGTGCTCACATATGTGTGACTGTAAATGTAAAAAATATTCATAAATATTAACACTTTTAAAATAAATGTCTTTTAAGCTGTAGTCAAATATACGAGAGTGTATTAGCCAAAGTTTTGAGAACATTAAGCATTAATCAAAATTAAATGGACTGAATTGAACTGAACAAAAAATCACCTTCCATAACTTTTCATTTTGTTTCTTCTTTTGTAAAGTTCATTTGTTCTAAGCTGGTTTTTTTCACTTTCTTCTTTTCTTTCTTTAAGAAAGCTTTTACTTCTGCTTTTTTAATCAGCTGATGTGATCATTCTCCACAGTCTTGAGCACACCCAGTTAAGTTGTATGATCATGTCTGTGATTAGATCTATATTAAATTACATCCATCATTATGCATTTCCCAAACATGAGACAGTGTAAGAAAATGTCAGTCTTACAAACCATAGTTTGCAATCTGGAAAGGATACCTACACCAGATGGCATATCTCAGTCAAGGAGTGAGGTTGGCCCAAGAAAGGAATCATGGTGTGCAAGAGAAATAATATGAAACAGAGGTGTTAATAACACATATCATCTATACTGTAAAGCCCAGGATGAATCAATGATTTAATAGATATTGACATGTGAACCAGACATGTACTTTGTAAGATCAGTTCTGCTGATCCGCCCTTAATATCTTTCCTTGTCTACTATGCATTTCTAAATATCTTCCTGATTGTTGCCACCAGCTAGTTTTTCTCACATCCTGTTCTATCGCTGCAGGGTTTCCCACAGTAAAAAACATGTTCAGAGCCTGTTTTATATCTTACCTCATTGGTGCTAGTACCATAGACCCACAGACAAAAGGTGACAATAGAGTTCGCAAAGACCATACCCAACTGCACCTTCAATGACAGAGCTAAGGAGGCATAATATTTTGCAGTAAGTGAATTTTCCAACATCCTCTTAGGTATGTGTCAAGGACTTGAGGTCTCCCTTTGTGCTCAACCCCAGGGTTTGGGCTTCTCTTTTCTTAGGGAAAAATAAACTGCCAGTTTACATTCTGAGCTGTAATTGGTGTCCAGCTTTTAATCATTCAAAGTACAAAGTCTTTTCACAAGTTACTGTAATACATTCAAGTTAGAAGTTTGAAAGCATACTATTTTGGGGAGAATGCAGGGTTTTCCATTTTTGCATAATGACAAAGAAGAATAAATGCCTTTTGCAAGTGCACAAAGCATCTTGAATTCCCTTCTGTTACTTAGTTCTAGTCTTCAACCAATTTTTAAGAGAGCTGCGTATGTGTACATTTTCAAGCAGAGCACAGAAGCCTCAGGATAGGCAGGAAATCATCTACATAACTCCTTAGATCTGTTTCAGAGAAATGTGACTTTTCATTACATTATTTACAATCACGGAACTTATGTGACTCACAGCATCTAGACTTTTGTGAAAGAATACAAACAAAAAGCCTAATATATGAGAAAAGGAACATAAATCATGTTTTGTTGCTAAATAACAACCTAACTCCACCAATATTGTGAGTAAAGTGCTGGAGTTCAAAAACAGATTTTGTCCACATCTTTGGTTTCTTTCCCTGGCTACTGTTCTACAATTCCTTTTTAATCAAAATTTTATGAGATCATATAGAGATTCTAAAGATTTCAGGGAATATATTTTCCCTTCCATAATTTTCATTTCTGTGTTCCTCTTTAAACCCATTGTTCTCCAATATTACAGCATAATTAGGCCAATTGTTTTGTATGCAAATACTGGAACCACTGAACTGAAGAGAAAAAGGAGCTCAACTAATTTAGTATCATTTGTATAAAAAGAGAACTCTCTTTCATAAGACTACTGCTAGGATGAATAATAAAAACACCTACGATTGAATATTTTACGTCACGCTTATTTTCCCTTATTTGCAACTTCTTAATATTTTTCATGTGTCATTACTGTCTAATATTACAATGCTACTTATCATTGAAAATACTGAAAGCTGCTTACATAAATTAAATGGTTAACTATACGATATTAGTGTTTGTTGATTGTTACGTTTAGTATGCTGGACATCTTCATACTGAATAAATGGATCAACACAAAGGCAGAGATTTTGAGCTCTAGGCCCAACAGAAGATTTAACTCATGACTAGATTTCATAAACAGGCTATAAAATTAGTAACTGACAATGCAGGATGACACCAGTTCAGAGGAGCACACATGCTGCAACAGCTAATTCTGTACAGAAGAGTCAGAATTAGAGTTCGACTTGCTACCTTCTGTGACTTCATTTGCATGCTTGTCTTTTACATAACAGAATAGATCCCTGTCATGAACAAGCTTAAAGTCACAGTATGTGCACAGGGAGCATGTCTGGGATTGAAATCTCCCTTGTGAGAACTCCTGTGCACCAAACAAAGGAAAATGTCCCTCCCAGCTGACTGACAACTGTTCACAGTGAATTGGCTGAGCACACCACTGAACAGAATTTGATTGACATGATATAGCTCCAGTACCCTACCTCACTTCAAAGCAGTAACAGTCTAGAAAGTATCCCAAACTCAGGCTAAGGTCCATTTTGCTTTATTAAGGTAGCAACATGTCTATTCCAAGAGCTGCCCGGACATTGATATTGTAATTTGAAAAATAACAACTGAAGTTTCCAAATTTGCTTTTGATCTGTACTGAAATAGAGATTCTTTATATTTACCCCACTCCTTCCAAGGAGAATAAAAACTGAATTAATTTTTTATGATTAGCTGGACAACGAAGCTCATGTACCTCTCCCCTGAATGCTTAGTGATCTATATCAGATGAAGCTGTGTCACAGGAAGACAGTGAAAGGTTCTCATCCAGAATGTCCTAGTACAGGGGCTAAGCTGTCCTCTTACTAGGTGAAGTGAGGACTTTTGAATCCTTTCAGGCAGTGTTTCAATTGGAAATGAATGTAAACATGTTTTGTAACAGCCTTAATTTTTAGGTAATGGGAAGGAAGACTACTTTATTTTGCAAGTGCCTCATCAGCATAAATTTTGTTTCTTTTTCGGTGAAAAAGTAGGGGGGTGTTTGATTTTTTTTTTTTTTTTTTTTAATTCTATGTCCATGTAAATCTTGCTCTTTTTGTATGACGGAAGGAAAGGAAGCTAGCACTTTTTTTGTTGTGGAGTTGAAAACAAACAATTATTTGTAACCTCTGGATTCTATTACAGGAGTAACCACAAGCTTGTTAAGTAACACTACATAAGTCATTTGACTCCCCAGTTTCATTTTTGTTACTGTAAAATAGGAATGAAATACTGTTCTGGGTCCCAAAAGAGTTATGAAGAGCTTTGGGATTTTCTCGTGAAGGAGGCTGTGTAAAAGCAGACTCATTTTCTGTGATTATTCTCATGGAAGAAAATCTATTACTGGAATGTTGACAGAAAGAAATCATAAAAGGGACACAGACATGGAGAAGGACATTTTATTTCAAAACTAAGCTAATAGTTGTAGATTCACAGTTTGTTATTCTATTCACTACAACAAATTTCTGGTTTTACAATGTATTCTATACAAATTTACTAATGTCAGTTTGTGCCAGGCTCGTCCTTGAGTATTGATCCATTTTCCCTGGATTACAAGATTTTTCCATGGTAGTCAGAACTTGATTAACTGGAAATACTTTCTTGCTCATGTGAAAGGGTTCTTTTTCTATTCTTTTTAATGGTTAGTTTAGTTCTAGTTTCTGATACTAAGTTTATTATCTTAACATACATGGAGTTCTATGTTTTCAAGTGTGTATTCTATTCCTTTAAAACTGTCCCTGTTCATTAAAAACTGCCCTTATAAAACACAGACAATTTTTTTGCAGCAATTATATTCTCTTCCTTATCTTCCATAACACAAACCTGTCTGGCTCTTTCTTTTTTTTAAAAAAAAAACCACAAAGGTACTAGTAGAGTTGTATCAATCAATTCAGCACTTATCTAGGACTGAATTGTCAACTGAATCTGCGACCCTGTTAAAGATTTGTATACTAATTTGAACAGAAGGAAAATATACCATTAGGGATAAATATTTATAAATATATATAATTAATGGAGAAGAATTGGTAGCATTTAAATGGCTTTTCCTATGATTTTTTAAAACGTTTAAGCATATATATATTTAGAAAACCAGGCAATATCTCTTTAAATCATGTGCTAGTCATTTGACTCCATCGCGTTTTGGAAGGTTTTCTGCTAAGGCAAATATGTTCTAAATAAGGCATGAGTGAGTATTTTGTATTTAAATGAGCATTTCATTACCCATGAATAATTTTGCAGGTTTTGATAATGAAAAGAATTTTATATAATTTTTCAAAACGAAAGTGAATTTAATGCTTATTTTTGTAGTCTGATATTTGAGATGATTACTACAGTTCCATATGCTTGGAAATTTTACCTTCCCAGATGCTAAAAACCTGAAATTTATTTACTCCTGAGATGAGAAAGCTTACTTCTAAATGGAATACAGTTTGTTTCCCCCAAATATAATGTAACTTTTAATGTGATGAATAGGCTTTCAGTATTCAAACTGATTACTCAATTTAGCAGAAAACTACAGGTTTAATGAGACATTGAACAAAAATGCTCAAGAAAAACTTCTGATTTTCTTCTACTATATGACAAATGTCCCCCAAACACAACATAAGCAGCAGGTTCTTCAGATCTGCAGTGTTGATCAATTTTGCTGTACTATGAATGCATTTATCAATATCGTATTTGCTGGACATACAGAACCATATCACTGGTGGTAATTTCATAGTACTATTTAAAAGGGATGACAAAAAAGAATGAAGAACTAACCTTTTTTTTACTGAATTTATTACACATAAGGATTTTAAAGAGTAAAAAAAATACTTTCTTTATAAAGAAATCATTTTGGCCAGATTTTTCTGACGGCTAAACTTCCTTCAGCTAGGCATATGGCAAGAGACCCTCTTTCAAATCCAACTGGAGTGGTTGAAAATGTTACTACCCCCAGAAACTAGCCACTTCTAAAGGCTCCACTCCACAGAGCTCAGGTGGTGCAGTAGAAAATGTGTCTTTCTTGACCACCTTCTGTACAAAGTCAGTTACATTAGTTCAGGCTGTTTAAGGTAATTTGCCTGCCTTTGTACCAAAACAAATCAGAAATATTCACCTGTTCTGCTCTGTGAGGAATAACCTTACCAAATGGGGGAATAGCAAGAAAGAGAAGTGTGCCATTTTTCTAACACTAAGCACAGATCCAAGAAGGAGACTCTAGACCTCAGATCTATATGTTCTTCTAACTGGGTATAAAGAGTAACTGGTGATAAACACAACTCTGTTTCTGGAGATGATGTTATTTATTCCCTGATCCTTGTCATTCTGCATTTTTTAAAGGTTGAATCTTGTGACTGCTGGGAAAAGAAGCTTCCTATTTATGTTGCACAGAAATTTTCTTCAGAGGAATTCTGACCTTTTCTATATGCACTACCCAGTGAACAGTCAAAATAACAAATACTCATAAAAAAAAGAACAGTTCATAAAACAGAGGGAAAGGGCCAAATTCATAGCAAATGCTTTTAGCAGTTACTAATTTTCCCCTTTTCTCCTTTTCTCTACCTGGTATGCTCCTGCAACCATGTGGGGCTCTGCAGCTATCAGTGTGATTAAACCTAGGCAGAACTTCTCAGGGGGAGTGATGACCTTCTCTCCTTGTACTTGATAGCCTGCCAGCAATGGTGGTGCCTAACAGAAACCTAAGATTAATTGCCTACCTCACATACCGGGAATGTCTGTCACCTTTTCCTCCCCAAGAATAAATACATCTCTCTTTGTTTTGTTCTGTAGTTTGTTTGGTTTTTATTTTTTCCCGGCAATGACCTCTTCACAAGTCACTGACTGTTTAAGTTGTTCCTCAGTCTTATCTGAATACATTTTCTGTCACAATACTATTTTAACATCTTATTTGCAGCACCATTTATTCTCCTGTTGTTTTATAACTCTTTCTGAAATAAACTTCTCCCCAGCTTTCATCTGCTTAGCACAGGCCAGGTGTCAGCCTTGCCAGCCTCATTCAGAAGTACCTGATTATCCTCTCAGTGAGCTCAGGGTTAAGTATCTTGACCTCAGAGTTCAGAGTTCTGAATTGCAACATATCTCATTTACCTCTAAGTCAAAGATAGGCATTTGAACCCCCTTGTGGAAGATGAAGATGGAAGATCATTGTTTAAACTCAGAAAGAGCTGTATTTTCTTATCTTACTCAGATCAATTTGATCTCTAGCTGCTGCAATTTCCATCAGCTTTTGTAACAGCTTGTCTCTTTTTTTTCTGTTCAGCTTTTACCCAGCAAAGTTTCTGACTCAAGTGCTGTGAAACAGAAATAGATTTCACCACACACCAGAAGAAAACAGTGATAACAAATAGGAGATGCAAAATATATGTTGGATTTGACTTAATTTAAAAGAATTTTTCTGAAAGCCATTTTATAAGATTCAACCATCTCTAAATGAATTCCTTATAAAAAACTTTGAGAAACAACAAGCAATATGAAAATGTCTTCACTATAACAGGTAGTAAGAAGGGGAAGGGAGTTATGGGTAACTTTTAAATCTCCAGTTTATGGGAAATATATCTTTAATCTTGCTGATGGCTCTTTACTATAAACATTTTTGGTACAATCATGCATGCAAAACTTGAAACATATTAGAAATACATTTTGTGAAAGCCTATGGTTTAGTCTGATTTCACAGCTTCAGTCTATAAATAATCAGCGTTCATCTTGAAAACCGTATGTTAGTGTCCAAGGAATTCTGTTTGGGTATGTAACTCTTGCAAGGCAAAGTATCAGGATGAAAACGCAGTTTGTCTGTGTTCTTGCTCTGAGTATCATCTATGTAAATACAAAAGCAAAGCTCCGTAGGGAAGAATTGTGTAAAGTCTGTTTTCCTTTAAAATCCCATTAATTTTTTTAGGTCAGTCATTTTATAAATAATGAATTTTCTCTTATTATTTCCTCCAAGATACTTTCAAAAAAATCCTATATAAATTTTAAAATTACATGATTTCCCAAAGGAACTGATAGTTCAGAGGATAAAATGTGAATTTCAGAAATAAAGATAATATTCTTTTTAGATTTTCTTTCGTCGTGTAGAATTTACATGCTGTATTTCTCTTCCTTAGAGATGGGTGAATATCACAAAATGTTTTCCACAACTATTTTTTGGAACATGTATATGACTTTCTATTTGCTATTTTTTCCATATAAATTTAATTCCAAGGAATACTCAGGTGATAAAAAAAAATTAAAATTAGTCCTCACCAAAGATTAATTGCAATGTGACATACTTGGACCACCATATGAGGCACATTCAAAATAGCCTTTGAATATTAGCAGCATCAACTTTTAAAAATGCATTTAGCCAAAAAGGGAACTGAAACATTATCACGTGGCTGAAGTTTCCAAGAGAGCATATGGGAACAAGAAATAAATATGGTCTCTTTTTCCTCAACATCATCATTTTTCTTTAATATCTTCATGGTTGGACTAGATGATCTTCAAGGTCCTTTGCAACCTAGTTGATTCTGTGATTCTGTGATTCATTTTCGTAAATATCATCATCATTAAAACTTATCTTCTTAGTTATTCTTAAAAGCATTAAAACCAGGCATTTGAAAAGATAAAGATCTGTGTTTTGAACTGTGTCCTTCAATCTCTAATCCATCTCTTTTTCCATCTTTTTTGTTTTAATTTGGCAACTTTTCAAGGGGTGGTGGTTTATTTTAATAGTATAACACATGTTGCTACACTACAGTGGAGAGCACCTTGAATGGTGTGAAGTCTTTATGTCAAGCACTATGGCAATACTTGCACCACTGTAATACTGCACTAAAGGAAGCAGCAATACTTTCAACAAAGAACTGACAGTCTTAGGACTTGATCATGCAAAACCAAACTTCAGTTCATACTGGATGTCTTTCAAGTTTCTCTCCCTAAAGTCTCTTACTGGTCCTTAATATTAAGTGTTTTATGTTATGTACTCTATGTACCAATCTTTCAAAAACAGATTTTACAGAACAAAAATATTCACCAATAAACTGCTATATTAAGCTGTGTAGAAAAATGTGTTTTCCTTTAAAAGATCAGAACTGATTTTCAAAGGAAGGTCCACATTTGCTTTGCATCATCCTTCAGCTCATACTGGAAAGAGTACAATGTAGCCAAGTCTTTGGCTTCTTCTCAGCTGTTTCCAAAGTGAGCCAATAACTGATGTCAAAATGCTCATTTGGCCACCACATGATGTCTGTCTTCTTGGGAACCTTCCAAACAGCTTCTCTGAGCTATTTCAGAACAGTGATTATCACCTGTCCTGGTGATTTTGTGAAGGTACAAATGTCAAAGTTTCGTCTGGAAAAAACATCTACACAAAAAAGTAGTATAACACGCTATATTAATAACAGAAAACCTCAGATGTTTCACACTGGTTTTGTTTGCATTAAGAAAGGAACAAAAATATATGCCTAAATACAGATAGATAATATTATCAATAGATCAGTCAAATAGGTTCTTGTGACGACAGAATAGAATACACATTGCATATGTGTACATATATTACTATATTAATAATACAATATGCTACTTATTCTGCATTTATATTATTAAAAGTTTACTTACAAATATTTAAAAATACCTATGTATCCTGTATGCATTAATAATCACAAGGTATAAATATCATATAATTTATGAAAACAAAATTATGAACCAGATTCACTGACAATTCCTCTTCTCCTCTTATCAGGTCTCTCAACTGTCCTCTGAAAGTTTAGATCTCAAGGTCACATTCCCGGACCAATTTTCAGCAGCCCAAGGTTTATTTTTCAGACAATAAAAGAAAAATATTGATTTTAGATAAGAAAGGTCAATTCCAAGTGGCTATTTGTCCTGATATGATGATCATTACAGAAAGAGACAACATGAATTTATCCCTTTGCTTTGAGATAATCCTCATTGGCCTAATGTCTTATTTTTCTCTTCTAATTTCTCCTCATCTTGGCTAAATCTACTTTGTGTCCAAAAGTTATAAATAAAACCCATGGAAAATATTCCTATATGTGTGGCAAGCCAAAAATAGGCAACGAATAAAATTACTGCAGATAATTAAACAAGAAAACATGAACGTAAGTTACTACAGCTTTCCTGAAATGTCACAAAAATAAATATGAACAAGTTTCTATTTTAGGCATCAAAATTTTTGACAGCTAGCAATTTTAAATTTCCATTTAATTTGCTGTTGATAGTTTGGGAGTTTTTGCTTGTTACATACTTCATTTTTCCTTCTCTTGTTCAGAATAAGAAAATGAGCTGAATAAAGAGCTCCAGTACTCTGGCATTTTAGAAACCATCTATGTTTACACCAATGAAGCTTGTAAGTTCATTGGTCCAGACCCTAGGCAAAAGACTCTGTTCCAATGGTCTCTCTTTTTCTCCACGTAAAGTTTAACATGTCTGAAGAGCTATGTCTCCAACAGATAAAAGCTTTGTTTAACCTTCTTGGGCATATGTGAAACTATCAACATGGAATGTTTATAAGCCCCAGGCCTGTAAGGATTAGATGAATACCATTTTTTTGCTTTCTCATCTGCTTCAAAAGCAGTTAAGAGTTATGCATACCAGTTTCACAAAGAACTTCATTCAGACCTTGGTTTAGGTGCTTAAGTCCAAGAGAGAGGGAAAATTTCCTGAGTGTCTCTCTTCAGAGTTTTCTGTTGCCTGTTTAGCCTGAGGTATTGTAAAGCTCATACCCATGTTTGTTGATGGAGTATACCTGTCTGCTAGAGATATCTAGCTTATGAATTACAGTTCTGGAAATAGGCACTATGCTGTAATTCTCAAATTTCTAGCTTGAGGATTTCACTCAATCTAGACATTTACTTTCAGACATCCCCACTAAAACTAAGTGGAATAGTTATTGCAGTAGAAGCAGGCATCAAAAACAGGATAAAGTTACTGTTTTGTTCAATTTAGGTCTATGTGTGTCATAATATACGGACAATTTTCCAGAAACCAGATTCCTCAGAATAGAGTTTTGAGACATAACCTTATCTGGGAGAAACTGTCATTGCTGTTGATGTTAACTTCAAATGAATTTAGAGAAAGTGATTCAATTTAAAATCAGATGACACTTGACACAACTCTCAATATAATCTGCAAAACATGAAAAATATTCAAAATGTGTTAAATAAACAGGAAAAAAATTACAAGTTCATTAATTTAGACTCTTATAATTCACCAGTTGTTCAGCCTTCCCAATGATCTTACTAAAACATATTCATTACTAAATGGAAAAACAATATGCAAAACACTCTACTGATATGTTTTCTAGAAGCAAGTAAAATGAAGCTAAAATTCGTACACTGGCCAGTTGCTTCTGGCCACTCGCTGTGAGATGACCATTTTGAAGTGACTTTTTGAAAAAGGTAACTCTGATACAAAAAATACAGTTTTAATTGTGTAGATTTAAAATCTTTGCCATGAAGTTAAGCATAAATAAAAAACATAGACTTCTGAAAAACACATTCTCTGGGAAAATATTTCTATGGTTCCATCCATTCTGATCTGCTAAAACTTAAATGTAATGCCCAGAATATTCACATTGCATTTCTAACTCAGGACCATGCAAACTACATTTTTAGATTATTAATTAATTTTAATTATTTCCAGTTTTCTAAAAGTCATCTGACAGTTTATCAACAAAATAATTGTTCCTGTTACAGAAACAGCTTTTTAATTATTTAAAGAATTTCCATCCAATAGCAATAAACTAGTTGTGGAACCCTTGATGTGTTCTACTAAAACTAGGAATTACCTAGAAATTCTTATAGGGTTTAAATAATATGTTATCTGGTAAAACTGACAATGCCTTCGCACATTTAAATTTCATAGTTTTCCAGCTCAGATGAAAAGCTTCTGTCAAATTTGCCCTACAATAATTTTTATTTCAACTTGAATTTTCATTTCTTTTTTGTGATGTTCTAAGAAGGAAAACAAGGTGTAGACAAGAAAAGCTGCCATCAAACTTTTGCACAGCATGTTTTTTTAGACTGATTGCTGATTGTTCATGGCCTCCTGTATGCAAATCAGACAATTACAAAATTATAATCTAAATGTAAATATGAACAATATGAGAACCTCTTTGACAACTATCAAAGGATAGTTCTTCAACGTTAGAAATCAGAAGATAATCATAAAATCATACAATGGTTTGGGTTGGAACGACCTTAAAGATCATCTAGTTCCAACCCCCCTGCCATGGGCAGGGACACCTTCCACTAGACCAGGTTCCTCAAAGTCCCATCCAACCTGGCCTTGAACACTTCCAGGGAGGGGGCAGCCACAGCTTCTCTGGGCAACCTGTTCCAGTGTCTCACTATGCTCAGAGTAAAGAATTTCTTCCTTATAGCTAATCTAAATCTACCTTATTTCAGTTTTAAGCCATTACCCCTCATCCTACCACTACACTCCTTGATAAAGTGTCCCTCCCCATCTTTCCTGTAGGCTCTCTTTAGGTACTGGAAGGCAGCTATAAGATCTTCCTGGAGCCTTCTCTTCTCCAGGCTGAACAACCCCAACTCTCTCAGCCTGTCCTCATAAGGGAGGTGCTCCAGCCCCCTGATCATCTTCGTGGCCTCCTCTGGACTCCCTCAAGCAGGTCCATGTCCTTCTTATGCTGGGGGCCCCATTAATGAACTAACTACTCTCTTTCCATCTTTTCCCTTCACATATGAACTGAGGGTGTTTTTTTGTGAAAAGAGACACGTGTAAAACAAAAATCTATGGAAATGCTTGAGAGCTCTTTCCTGAGGAGTCTGGGTGAAAAGACAGACTCAGAGGGCTTTTCAGAACACTACACATTCATGAAGGAGGTCTCTGTGAGTAATATATTTCTTGGCTATGTTCTTTTCTTTCCTGCTACACTCTCCTTGAAAAAAGTTCCCAACTACCAAGACACAGGGGGAATTCATATTATTTAAACAATTGGAGGGGCTAGAGAAAATTGGTCATGAAGCTCAAGCCTCAAGGAAAAACACGAGAGAAGAACGAGCCCAGGAATAGAACAGTGTTATTAGAAATAAGAGCTGATCTTCATCAAATAAAAATGTTTTGGAAGAAAATGGCCCTTGCAGTATAAATTTATGGGACTGATATACCACAAATTTACCAAATGACTAGACAAACTTCACAAGATCTTCAGCCCTCTTTCTCACACATGTCCGATTACCTTTTCCAGTAAGCAAATGAAATGTGGAAATACATGGAAGAAACTTGACCGTATTGCATCTGCATTCATTGCTGCATCCAGTCTTACCAGATTTGTGTCTGTATGTTTGGTAGATAGATTATGACACTTGGTCAAAGTTATTTCAGCTATGTATTTGCTGTTTCTTATGAAATCCACCTCAGCAGACACTACAGCTTTTGAAATTAATACAGCGAGAGACTGCTTTAAAATACATCCAATTAATTATTGACTTTACTCTTTGCAGCTGCTTCCACCTGATATATCCTGTGCCACTAGAAGCAATCGAAAGTGGTGTAATCATAACTTACAGTGATAGCTTTTGTATTGTCATACAGCATTCAAACAGAATCCAAAGTCATTAAGCTAATAGAGCAACAATATGAATTTATACTACCCTGACATTTCTTTAGTTGCCCAGCTCTTGATCATTGATTAAATGTTTGTTTCACTAGGCTAAAAATAATAACACAGAGATTTGACTTAGGAAACAAGAAGAAAAGGACAAGATTTATTATAGATTTGGTCTGAAGGTTCTGTATTGGTGAAGCACTTTTCATACTGCATTTTCAATGGATTGCTCTGACAGAAAAGGTCACAAAGTTTTATGCTGGAAAATAAAGTATAAAATAGAAAAGGAGAAATATAATTGTTTTGGTTGAAAAGTTCAGCAAGGTCTAGACATGTTGGACAGTTGGACACTGATTTTATTTCACTACAGGGTCACACTTTTCAATGAAAACAAAGTCAATTCAGTATTGCAGCTGATTCAATTTCCTGTGCCTTGCACGGGCATCAAAGCATCTTTCTAAAAAGACAGTATATTTTCAATGATCTTTCAAATCATTTGTCTGTAGCAACTGCTTAGAAGGCTGACATTGAAATCCATTTGCTTATCAAAATGATTTCTTCTCCACAGTGTGTAAAGCCTCATGCTGGTTATTGTAAACTTGCCATTGATTTTCCAAATAGTTGCAGAGAGCTGGGGTAAAAAGAAGGTCACATTTTGAAGAAAAATGGATAGCTGAAAGGTCTAATAAGTAAAATAAATGACAGATAGTATTTTTGTAGATTGTAAGCTTTTCATTTTCAAGGCATGTTGAACAGTGTTCATTTCACTTCATCACAATCCACAATGATATCAAAAAAATGTCTTTAATTCAAAGTAAAGGAGAAATACAAGATTTGTCAGTCTTGGAAAGCTGGCCATTCGTTTAAAAAACTGCAGCACAAGATTTTTTTTTCTCCTTGAACATAAGTGCTTTCACTGCTATTTTGGAAAAATACAAAAAGTTAAACTATGATGATGCTTATTTCAGAGCAGTAAGGAGAATACTTCTTCCTTTTATACTTATATTTTCATTCCAAATAGATAAAAGAAATAACCATCTCAGGAAATTCAACATGAGTTGACCTTGGAGATGAGAGTTATGTAGCTATGTTCTCCAAGTGATCATTCTTGAAATGATCATACACTAGAAGCCTTCAGTCTTGAATCAAAGAGGTAAAGATTCAGTTTTGGAGTAAATGATTTATTCTAGACGAGCTTAGTTACCTGTGACTTTAAATGAAATGATCAGTTGTCTTAATACATTTTATCTGTGAGCAGTGCAACATTCCCAACTGAAGATTTATGTCTTTGATGTCTGAATTGCATTTTAGTATTATTTTCTTTCTTTCATTAATTTATATAGAAGAATGCTTCCTGTTCCTGCAGAAAAACAGGCATTTTGAACTCTTAATGGATGCAGTTGAAATGACAGTTAATCATGAAAGACCTTTTGCACTTATTTCCACGGGATTCAGTTATGCCTGATAGTATTGAAAAAAAATTTCATCCTGTAAAAGGGCAGCATTCTTAGATCAATTAAAATAATTTAATTTTTTTTTAATTGTTAGGAAGAAAAGATGCAAAGCAGTCATTCAGACTTAGGACAACCTTCTGTTGTTCATTAAGACTGTGTCCTGAAAGAAAGGAAAGAAGTAAAGAAAGGAAGAAAGTGATTTCCTTACATAAAAAAGGAAATGGAAAGACTTTTTTCAGAACATGTCAGTAAGACTTCATTTTTTCCATAATTCAGGAACTGTAGTTCTAAACAAATTGAGGTATTCCTAACATTTACTACATGTAATACAAAATTTTCTCATCTATAATATTTTGACTGAGTATCAATGGTTCTTGCATAAAGAATAACAAACCTAAATTGTATTTTAGAACATACTTTTCAAAGATAGTGAATAAAAGGGAGTGGACACATAAGCAATAAATTCATGTAACAAATAATCTTAATTCACCAAGGAAACTAGGATCATTTTTTTACTTAATTAAATTTATATTACTTCATACTCATTTTAAAGAGTAAATTCTAACAAAGATGAAAGAAACCCCAAATTTATCAATACCTGAGTAGAAAGCAACATATATTAGAACATTTTCTTTTCTCATAAATAAAACCAAGACCATGTAATGAACACAGAAAATTGTTTTGATGAGGAAATGCCACTAGAAATAGCTATGTGAGTTTATAGTTTTAAAATAATCTCTAAAAATAAAAAATGCAAAATTAACAAAGCAAATTACTTGCTATGGATAGGCTGCATGTCAGATAAGACATCACTGAAGGGACTAAGAACTTAATTTTCCTAAAAAGCTTGCCAGACTTTATGTTTGGGCATGCCAAAACTAAAGAGACAATTTGTGAGGCAATTCACTAATCCATCTGAAAAAGAATGGAAAAATCATGCCTTTCAAACTTCAAAGGAAATACTCAGGTTGTTTTGTCAACAATATATAGATGTGACTAGACATCTCACCAGGGAATACATTTTGTGCCAGAGTTGGAAAAACAGAGAACAAATACTGGTGTTCTTCGGATGGTATGGCCACAAAGCCTTCCTGACTGCACACCTCATTGGGCTCTGCAATCTATTGCATTGATGCCCCTTCCAAGTATTGACAAAACATATCCCTCCCTATCAAATGTTTCTACTGAGGGTATGGGAAAACAATGAAGAGTACTCAGCTTCAAAACACTTTCCCCACCACTATAACCCCTTTTTGAGTACTCATGCAGTTCACTGCCTGTACTGCCTCTCTTAGCAGAAGGGGTCCAAGAGCAGAAGTAGATATCAAATGGAAGTGAATGCCAGTAGCAGAGTCACGGTTTTCCTCCTGACAGAAAGGAGTTTGCCTGCCCTCATCACCTTAAGACAGTTGTCTGGAAAATCTGTTCTGCCACTTGAGTAAACCAGCACAAGCTGTGCACAGAGCAGGGGCTGCTACCATGAAACCTGGAGAATTCTTCTTTCCCACTCACATTAAGTCATGATTTCACCACTCTCATTAATGTGACACCCGAGGGAACTACTTTGCTTATGCCTGAAGTCAGCTCTGCTATTTGGACACAAATGTGTGAGGAATATGTTAACATTGCAAATGCACGAAAAACCACACTGTTCTTTACTTAATTCTAGAGGTTGTAACAGATGTTTAAAGCAGTGCACTTCTATTTTAAAAATACAATAAATATACAAGAGTGTAGAGAAAGATTGATAACATAGTGGCCTACTGAGCTGGATTAACCTGGGGTCTCAAATCCAGGTGCCAATCACTTTGATTAACAGTGCAGGGAAGGCTACTCAGTATGAAGTTACTACATAGCAGCCCATTTTCTGGTGCTTTTGCCAGTCTGAAAATTGGAAAATGTCTGGTTATAACAGTGGGAGTTGATTAGACTATAAAATTGAAGTCATGCTTACTAGGTGATTTGAATCACTAAGAAAGTCGCTTCCAATAATCTGGTACAAGGGTTTGCCCACATTCTTCTCTTCTTTTCACAGATTCCTATTTCCCACATTACCCAAGAGAATTTATGCCTCTTGGTGTTTCTACTTATGTACCTTGTACTCAAGATGGTATAATTCTACCAGTTATGCAGTTCCCAAAAATGATAGAACTGTCTTGATGATACCACG